>NC_056669.1:48867500-50117500 GCF_018350195.1 Panthera tigris
TTTTGAGTTTATCTTGTGTATGGTAATAAGAAAGTGGTCCAGTTTCATTCTTCTGCATGTTGCTGTCCAGTCCTCCCAGCACCATTTGGTAAAGAGACTGTCCTTTTTCCATTAGATATTATTCTTTCCTGCTTTGCCAAAGATTAGTGGGCCATACATTTGTGGGTCCAATTCTACATTCTCTATTTTTTTAATTTTTTTTCATGTTTATTTATTTTTGAGAGAGACAAACAGAGCATGAGAGGGGCAGAGAGACAGGGAGACACAGAATCAGAAGCAGGCTCCAGGCTCAGCTATCAGCACACAGCACAATGCAGGACTCAAACTCATGATCTATGAGATGATGACCTGAGCTGAAATCTGACACTTAACTGACTGAGCCACCTAGGTTGCATCCTCTAGTCTCTTCCAATGGTCTATGTGTCTGCTTTGTGTCAAAACCATACTATCTTGATGATTACAGCTTTGTAGTAGAGGCTAAAGTCCAGGATTGTGATGACTCCCGCTTTGGTTTTCTTTTTCAACATTACTTTGGTTATTCAGGGTCTTTTGTGGTTCCATACAAACATTAGGATTGTGTGTTCTAGCTCTAAGAATAATGTTGGTGCAATTTTGATTGGGATTGCATTGAATACATAGATTGCTTTCAGTTGTATTGACATTTTAACAATATTTGTTCTTCCAATCCATAAGCATGGAATGGTTTTCCATTTCTTTGCATCTTCTTCAATTTCCTTCATAAGTTTTCTATAGTTTTCAGCATACAGATCTTTTATATCTTTGGTTAGGTTTATTCCTAGATATTTTATGAAAAGATGCTCAATATCACTCATCATCAGGGAAATACAAATCAAAACCACATTGAGATACCACCTCACACCAGTAAGAGTGACTAAAATTAACAACTCAGGAAACAACAGATGTTGGCAAGGATGTGGAGAAACAGGAACCATCTTGCACTGTTGGTGGGAATGCAAACTGGTGCAGCCACTCTGGGAAACAGTGTGGAGATTCCTCAAAAAATTAAAAATAGAATTACCCTACAATCCAGCAATAGCACTACTAGGAATTTATCCAAAGGATACAGGAGTGCTGATTCATATGGGCACATGTACCCAATGTTTATAGCAGCAATTTCAACAATAGCCAAATTATGGAAAGAGCCCAAATGTCCATCAGCTGATGAATGGATAAAGAAGATGTGGTTTATATACACAATGGAATACTACTTGGCAATGAGAAAGAATGAAATCTTGCCATTTGCAGCAACATGGATGGAACTGGAAGGTATTATGCTAAGTGTAATAGAGAAAGACAGATATCATATGTTTTCACTCAAATGTGGAATTTGAGAAACTTAACAGAAGACCATGGGGGAAGGAAAGGGGAATAAATAGTTTCAAACAAGAGGGAGGTAAACCTTAAGAGATTGTTAAATACAGAAAACAAACTGAGGGCTGATGGGGAGACTGGGGAGAGGCGAAAATGGATGATGGGCATTGAGGAGGGCACTTGTTGGGATGAGCACTGAGTATTGTATGTAAGCAATGAATCATGGGAATCTACCCCCAAAGCCAAGAGCACACTGTACACACTGTATGTTAGCTAACTTGACAATAAATTACATTTAAACAAATTTTTTTTAATTTTAAAAAAATAAGAATTTTTAAAAACAAAAACAAAAAAACTAAGCAGCGACCACACACTGTGGGGAACAGATTCCACACACTTAGTCCAGGTAAGTCAACAAGCAAACACATAGCAACAAGCACACCTGAATAAGATCAGAATTCAAAGCTGCTACAATATATAATTTAAAACGTGCAGTTTTCTCGGGCACCTAGGTGGCTCAGTCAGTTGAGCATCCAACTCTTGATTTCGGCTCAGGTCCTAATCCCAGGGTTGTGGGATCACGCCCCACATTAGGCTCCAGGCCTAGCGTGGAGCCTGTTCGAGATAGTCTCTCTCACCCTCTGCCCCACTCGAACTCTCTCTACCTCTCTCAATTAAAAAAAAAAAAAAAAAAAAAAAGCGCTGTTTTCAAAATGTCTAGGCAAACAAAAAAAATTATGAGATGTATACAATGATCAACAGAAACAATATCTGAGAGGGCCCAGGGTTGGACTTAATATGACTTAATATGGCAGTTATTATAAACAGTTTGGGATAACTAAAAGGAATTTTTTTTAAAGAATTTATATTTAGGGGCGCCTAGTGGCCCAGTCAGTTAAGCATCCGACTCTTGGTTTCATCTCAGGCCATGATCTCGAGGTTTTGTGACTTCAAACCCCATGTCAGGCTCTGTACTGGCAGAGCCTGCTTGAGATTCTCTGTCTCCCTCTCTCTGCCCCTCCCCCACTCACACAGTCTCTGTTTCTCTCAAAATAAATAAACTTTAAAAAATAAATAAAAATGAAAATTTATATTTAAAGAATTAAAGGAGGGGCACCTGAATGGCTCAGCTGGTTAAGCATCTGACTCTTGATTTCAGCTCATGATATCACAATTCATAAGCTCAAGCCCCACGTCATGCTCTGAACTGACAATGTGGAGCCTGCTTGGGATTCTCTCTCTCTCTCTCTCTCTCTCTCTGCTCCTTCCCCACTAGTGCTGTCTCTTTATTCCAAAATAAATAAACATTTTAAAAAATTAAAGGAAAGTATGATGACAATGACTCATCAAAGAAAAATAAGTCAGTCAGAGAAAGACAAATACATATGATCTCTCTCTTATGTGGAATTTAAGAAACAAAACAAACGAGCAAAGGTTAAAAAAAAAAAGAGAGAGAGAAGACAAAGCAAGAAATAGATTCATAACTATAGAGAACAAACTGATAGTTATCAGAGAGGAGGTGAGTGAGGAGTGGCTGAAACAGCGATTAAGGAGTATACTTATAAAAAATTTTTTTAACACACACACATATAGGAGTCTGGCTGGCTCAGTCAGTGGAGCATACAACTCTTGACCCTGTGAGGGTTGTGAGTTCAAGTCCCATGTTGGGTATAGAGATTACTTAAAAATATAAAAGGGATCCCTGTATGGCTCAGTTCATTAAGTGTCCAATTTCGGCTCAGGTCATGATTTTGCAGTTCATGGGTTAGAGCCCCACCTCAGACTCTGTGCTGACAGCTCAGAGCCTGAAGGCTGCTTTGGATTCTGTGTCTCCCTCTGTCTCTGCTTCTCCACCGCTCATGCTCTGCCTCTATCTCAAAAATAAACATAAAAAAAAAAAAAAAAAAAAAAAGAGTGCACTTATTAAAAAAAAAAGGAGGGAGGTACCTGTGTACTCAGTTGCTTAAGTGTCCATCTTAGTTAGGCTCAGATCATAATCTCGTGGTTCATGAGTTCAAGCCCCACATCAGGCTCTGTCCTGACAGTTTGGAGTCTGGAGCATGCTTCAAATTCTGTCTCCCTCTCTCTGTCCCTTCCCAGCTCACACTCTGTCTCTCTCTCTCAAAAATAAATAAACATTAAAAATTTTTTAAATAAAATCTTTAATAGAAATAAATACACACTCATAAAAATGTATTAATTGAATTAAAGTTTTGCTTAATTCATGCTATGTTTGGCAAACAATTCAATTTCAAAGTTGTGGATAAAAATGAATTATATGAATTATAATAAAACTATAAGTATCTATGTTTTTGAGACTATTGTTCAATTATAGATTATTAAGATTCATTTTAATTTCAAATAATTGTAATTATTTTGTGTCCATGAATATTAAAATATTGATTCCTATCCAAATATATGAAATACTATTATATTTCCAAGTTAACTTTAAAACGTGAAAGTAGTAATACAATTGCAGAAAATGAAAAAAAAATATACACAAAGAGACAAGTTATTTTTATTTTTAAAACATTTTTTTAACGTTTTATTTATTTTTGAGACAGAGAAAGACAGAGCATGAACGGGGGAGGGGCAGAGAGAGACCAAGACAGAATCGGAAACAGGCTCCAGGCTCTGAACCATCAGCCCAGAGCGCGACGCGGGGCTGGCACTCACAGACTGCAAGATAGTGACCTGAGCTGAAGTCGGGGGCTTAACCGACTGAGCCACCCAGGCGCCCCAAGACAAGTCATTTTTAAAAAAAGAAAGAAGAAAAAGAAATTCCGGAAGTAAAAAATATATCTGAAATAAAAAGTTTACCATAGGGGCTCAAGAGCTGATTTCATCTCACGAAGAAAAAAAAAATGAAGTCTAATGAAGCATAGTTTTCACTAGTTGTTTATCTAGTGATTATATTACCAACATAAGTACCACAGTCTTAAGAAATTTCAGAAAGGACAACAAAATGTGAGAGCATTAATGTAGTAGTCAAGTAGAGAATGAGGAGATGATCTTTAAATGGAAAGGTACACAGGCACCAAAACGTTTTGGTTTAACTTATTTTTGTTAAAATTCAACAAACATTTCTGGAATATCTGTTATGCACTATGCTAACACTTAAAATATAAATTTAAGGGGCGCCTGGGTGGCTCAGTCAGTTGAGCATCTGACTCTTGATTTTGGCTCAGGTCATGATCTCAGGGTTGTGGGATCAAGCTCCATGTCATCTCTGTGCTGGGCATGGAGCCTGCTTGAGATTCATTCTCTCTCTCTCTCTCTCTCTCTCTCCCCCTCTCCCTCCCTCTCTCCCCACTTGTTTGTTCTCTCTCTCTCTCTAAAAATAAATCTTTTAATTTTTTTTTAACATTTATTTTTGAGAGAGAGAGACAAAGCATGAGTGGAGGGAAGGACAGAGAGAGAGGGAGACACAGAATCTGTCAGCACACAGCCCAACACAGGCTCGAACCTACAAACCATGAGATCATAACCTGAACCAAAGTCAGACACGCAACTGACTGAGCCACCCAGGCGAGTCCCAAAAATAAATCATAAGAAAAAAAAAAAAAAAAACCACACACACACACACACACACACACACATATATATATGTGGGGTTTTTTTTTTAATGTATATATATTTAGTTCAGTAAATTCAGCTATACAGCAAACATTTATTGAGAATCCAATATGCCAAATATGGAAAAAAAGAGGAACAAAACCCAAATGGTACCTTCAAAGAGCTCAAAATCTAAAAGAGATTCAAAGTGATCAATTCAGTGTGATAAATACAAATAAATATAGTTTTAAAAATATGTGTAAGATTTAGGTGTAGCTCCTAGGTAGGTTACTAAGGGATGTTGGGGGGGTGGGGGGGGAGACACACAAAGCTTTGCCAAGTGGGTGCTGCCTGACCTGGAATTCAACCAAGTAACCAGTAGGAAGAGGTGAGTGAAACCAGGCAGATAAAACCGTATGTGTAAAGTCTAGGATAACAAAGAACAGCAGGCTAGTTTGGGAAATGACAGTAGTCACCAGTATTACAGAATAAAACAAGTATGATGGGAGATGAGGTTGCAGAGAGAAGTCTCTTATATTAAGTCGCTTGAAATTTATCCTATAGGGGATAAAGAGTCACTACACAGACTTAAAGGTTTCAAAAGAAGAAAATCAATTAGATCTAAAGCAGTGGCTAAAAGGGTGGAGAGGACAAACTCAGGAGACAAAGATGAAACAAAATCAATGACCTAATGAGCAGTTCTCACTGCATTATCAAGTGCACCTTCAGACAAATGTTGATATTGTGTTTCACTTCTGGAAAAAATGGAGACAATGCAAGAATGATGCCAAGTCACTAGCCTGGAAAACTAAGAAAGGGAGGGAAAAGAGTACTAGTTTAGTTTCAGACCAATTAGAGATCCAGTCAGATGCGTATGTGCTGTTATTGATCAAGCACCTGATACATAAGCAGAGTTCAAGAGAGAAAGCAAATCAGTAATTATGTAGTAGTGATAAAACCAAGGAATGCTAAAAGACTGTCTAGAGAGAGTACATAAAGTAGGAGAGAAAAGGCTATTAGCAGAAATATAAAAAATACTTATATTTATAGAGTAGTCAGAGGAGGTTAACCAAAGAAGACTGGGAGTAATCAGAAAGGCTGAAAGGATACCACGAAAGAGAGGAAACCCCACTCTCTTTGAAATCATTTAAAAAAAAAAAAGGCAAGAAAAACAGGAATAAAACTCTATCCTTGATGAAACTAAGAAACATCCGAAGCTATAAAACAAATGGGAAAGCTGCCAAAGTGTAGATCCAATAGGGATATGGAAGGAAACAGAGAACATACCCACCCAGGGCTACAAACTGAGAAAGAACCATCATGGCACATACTTCCTAGATGAGAGGAAGCCACTAATAGGCCAAATCAAAAAGTCCTTGTTTACAACAGTTCAAGTGGGGCACACAACTGGCAGAGAGATTCTCCAGGCCAGATTCAGTTTTGAGAAGCAGAGAAACCCAAACAAACAAGAAATCACACAGAGAAGCCATTTTCATAGAAAGCAGTCTCTGTGTGGTAGGGAGAAAAAACAAACACTTCATAGCAGACCTCCTGCAGCCTACCGGCTAGGGAAATGCGGTAATTAAAATAAGTTCTCCACACATAATTTCTAATCATGAGGAAAAAGTGCAGTTGGCCTCGTACACAACCTGAGAATAACTTTTGCATAAAAATATTCAGTAAGCACTGCCTGTACTAGCTAAAAAATAAAACCAACTAAATAGCCATTGAAAAATGGATGATATTAGTCTAAGAATAATTATAACATGCCTGAAAGAAATGGAGTACATAAATGCCATCATAGTTAAGCCTCAAAAATACATTGTTGAACACAAAAAGCTGCAGGATGATGAACATAGTATAATGTCATTTATATAAAATGTTATTAAGAACAATGATACAATCATTTAATAACAACATAAAACATAGATAGTATTTTTTTAATTTATTTTGAGAGAGAGAGAAAGGGAGAGCATGCCCAAGGGCAAGGGAGGGGGCAAGGGGAAGGGAGAGAGACAGAGAGAGAGAGAAAGAGAGAGAAAGAGAGAGAAAGAGAGAAAGAGAGAAAGAGAGAGAGAGAGAGAGAGAGAGAGGGAGGGAGGGAGGGAGGGAGGGAGGGAGGGAGGGAGGGAGGGAGGGGCAGGCCCAAGCAGGCTCCACGGTGAATGGGGCTCAATCCCATGACCCTAGGATTATGACCTGAGCCCAAATTAAAAGTCGGAAGCTCAACTGACTGAGCCACACAGGTGCCCCTACATGGGAATATCAAACACCAAATGCAGGGTAATAGTTACTTCTGGAGTTGTTAGGGGAGGAATGGCACCCGTGAGGGGTGCTAAGGGACTTCAAATACATCTGTGAGGTTCCATTTATTTTCTAAAAATCTAAAGCAACCATAGCAAAAATATTAAGATTTGATAGAATTAGGTATTCATATGTTACCCTCTGTAAGTTACCCTCCAGGCTTGCCTTTGGAACTCAGCCACCACATTGTGAGGAATCACAAATTAGCCCAGGTGGAGAGGCCTCACATAAAAGTTCACATGGAAAGGAATTAAGGCAGCCAGCCTGTAGCTTGCATCTTCCACCAGACATCTGCGTGAACAAGCCTTCAGAAGATTTCAGCCTCAGTATTTCAATCTTCTAGCTGAAGCCCCAGACATCATGAAAAAGAGACGAGCTATCCATGAGATTCAAATTCCTGATTCGCTTCTGAGTATCAATGGTTATTTTATGCCACTAACTTTTGGGATAATTTGTTACAAAGGTACAGTAACCAGAACAACAAATATCACGATGAATTGAAAAAGAAAAATACTTCTGGGGCGCATGGGTAGCTAAGTCGGTTGAGCATCCAGCTCCTGATCTCAGCCCAGGTCGTGATCTCACAGTTCGTGGGTTTGAGCCCCCTTGGGGCTCTGCTCTGACAGTGCGGAGCCTGCTTGGAATTCTCTCTCTCCTTCCCTCTCTGCCCCTCCCGGCTCACGCTCTATCTCTCTCAAAAAAAAATAAATAAATAAATAAATAAACTTTAAAAAAAGAGAAAAAAGAAAAATATTTCAAATACCTAGCATAAAGTCTCAGTCCTATTTGCTAAATCTTCAAAATTGCTAACAGCTGTAAACTTACTTCAGTTTAATAATTTATACAGCTTCTTACCTCCAAACTTCCAGAATGTGCTGCCCAATGTAAAGGGGAAAACTTATGGAGAATGTCAACTTCATTAATGCTGGCTCCACGTTCTATTATTTCTGAAAGCTGCTTTACATCTCCAGCCCGTACTGCATCATGTATGTTACCAAAATGCACTTTCTTCTGGGCACCTATTGAAAAATTGCTTAAAATATATTACAAAAAAAAAAAAAAAAAAAGGCCTAAAGCAATGATTCAATAGAAAGCACAAAATCACTTTGATTTTCCAAATAATTTATTACAAAGATATTTGTGGTTAACATCTTAATCAGACTTCCATTTCAGCTCTAACACATAAAGAGCATTGAAGTTGTCACTCGCATAGATACAGGAAAAAAGCTGTCAAATAGAAAATCAATTATTTTTCTTGGATTTATCAGAGAACTGAGGTCTCAAGGTCAACTGCCTCCTCAAGTCTGGAGAGACACACAAATACAGAAGCACAAACAAGTTCAGCTTACCTGGAGCAGAAGCCACTGAAGCCATAAACTCCTAGAAGCACTGAAATGGTAACTGTGACAAATTGCTAGATGTCGGGAAAGTATTAGCCTATGAGTGAGAAACTCTTGAGGCCACAGTCTTAGAAGGCCCCCACATTTTCATAGATTTTACCCCACTAGGGTAAATCCCACCAGGTTATCACTGTGAAAAGTCAAGAAGACTCTTTTCATGTCTTCGGCAGGGGAAGGGGGAAAGTAATCATTCTGAAATATACCCAGTGCATTCTCTGTAACAAAGGCCTACTCTCCAGTGATAAAGACTTTACAAGAGCCTCACCTCACATAGGCTGATACATTCTATCAATATACTTTTCTTATCTTTCTCATACTACTACACTAAGAAAGGAATGGCAGGTCACAATTTTTACTTCATACACTCTAGGGGTCTTATGTTTTATAATTTAATGTTCCAAACATCACAAGACTGCATTGTGACTGTGAAATATTTAATGTGTACTGTAAGCCAGAAGCAATACAGATATCTCAGCATGAACAGCTGTTGGGGGAGGAAAAGTACAGAGTTTAATCAAAGCATTTCCTAAACAAAAAGGCATGATTCCTGACCTCAAACTGTTTTCAAAAGAACTCACCGACATTTCTGGTAGAAAATCTAGGCAATCTTGTACTACTACTTATCCATGTGTATGTCCTTTCTCAATAACTCAAATGTTAATTTCTTTGAGGGATGGAATTGCATCTCATGCCACCCCTTAGCAAAATGCTATACATTTTATTCAAAATCCTTTCTGAGCATCTAGCACGTTCCAGGCACTAAGATAATATGATGGCAAATGAACAGGGATTTAATGCATTTTATTTCCACCAACACTTTAAAATGTATTTGGGGGCGCCTGGGTGGCTCAGTCGGTTGGGCGTCCGACTTCAGCTCAGGTCACGATCTCGCAGTCTGTGAGTTCGAGCCCCGCGTAGGGCTCTGGGCTGATGGCTCAGAGCCTGGAGCCTGCTTCCGATTCTGTGTCTCCCTCTCTCTCTGCCCCTCCCCCATTCATGCTCTGTCTCTCTCTGTCTCAAAAATAAATAAAAACATTAAAAAAAATAAAAAATAAAATGTATTTGAATAAATTCAATAAAATAAAAAAAATGACAGTATTGCCCTAAGTGAGTATAGGTGAAATTAAGACGTTGGGACTAGTAAACATGTGAGCAAGATCTTGAAGAACAATTAAGAAATATGCATATGGGGAAGGGAGTAAGGAGGGCACCAAAAATAACCAAGCCACTTAATAATTGTTTAATGACGTAATCCCCTAGGTCAGACTTTCATTATTCTCCTTTAAACTAGCAATACAAGATCTACAAATGATGTTCTACTCTAATCCATTTTATACAGGACATTCTAATCCATCATGTACAAGGACACTATCCTGATCACTCCATGCCTCTATTCCACTAACTGCATCTGGTTATCCACTGCTAGTCTAGAGAACAAAGCCCAAACCCTCAGTATGACAATGCACGCCCTCCACTAACTTGGCTACATCTAACTTTACAGCCTTTTCTCCCCCACCACATTCCATCCCAATTCATTCATTCATCCACCCATGTATCCACTCAACATTAATTTGGTCTCTACCATAAAGATAAAAAGATGAAGGCAACATGGTCTCTATCCTCAAAGAACTCACAGAGAGATACAAACAAAAAAATTATAAAATAATGCAATAAGAACAATGACAAATATTCATAAGAACTTATGGAAGCACAGAAGACTTCTAAATCAGCCAGGATAGAAGGAAATGAGAAAGAAAAGGATTTCTGGGGAAGGTGAGTTCTAAGATGAATCTTCAAGGATTAACAGGAGTTTGCCAGATAAAATGGGGACAGGGAAAGGCATCCTAGACAGCATGAATTGTAGGATGTGGTCAAGAAACCACACACACACACACCCATCCTATTCCTGAAGGGGAGCAAAAAGGTAAGACTAGAAACTCAGGAAGACCTTGTAAGAAGCTACAGTGGTCCACACCAGAGACGCTGAAGCTCTCAACTGAGAGTAACAGCAGGAACAGAAAAGGAGACAGATTCAACAAATATGGAAATAGGATGCATACAGTGGGTGAAATAAGGAAGGCATAATGGGATAACTCCAAGAAGGACGGAGAGGGCATATGGACACAAAATCCTATTTTTCTCATGTTGATCTTGAGGTGCCAAAGAGTTCCAGAGGGAGCTGTATATATTTGTCTGCAGCAGATCTCAGTGGTAGGTGTCTCTCAGTATTCATACATAGTTTTTTTCTGATACCTACCCTCACCCCATTCTGAAGCCAAGGACACTGTACTCTTCTTTATAATATTCATCACACTAGTCATTATTTGCTCATTTATTTTTCCTCCTAAAATGTAAGGAATGTGTCTGTCGTCTTCACTGATATATCCTTAAGATACAGCAAATAGTAAGCCCTCAGTAAATATTTACTGGATGGTTGAATAATAAAGATTTCAAAGGGGTTGAAGTCATAGTACACGACCAGGAAAAAAAAAAAAAAAAGCATCAGTGATGGCACTATCCACGGGGGGGAAAACAGCATTTAAGGAGAGGATGGTAGAAAAGTCATCAAAGGGAAAGGGAGCGTCAGTAGAGTGGAAGAAAACTAGGTAAATCTAAAGTCATCTCCACAGGATCAAATGCTGCAGAGAAGCCAAGGGTCCATAAGATTTAACAAGCGTTGATGTCAATCTGGGTAGGAAGTCTCGGGAATATAGCAGGTGGGAAGAAAGTGAGGAAACCTGGAGGGAGGATGAGAAACAGGTGAACAGCCTTGGGACCCACTTAAAATATGTCAGAGGGAAATTAGGAGTAACAGCTGAGAAACGAAACTACCAGAAAGGGCCAACGGTGATGTGGGTGAAGTGAGAAGAGAGGCAGAGACGGGCAAGAGAAGTAGTCTGACTCACTTGGGGTTGCAGTCTCCCTAGAGGAAGTGGAGGGGCCTGAATCTGACACCACCGGCATGGTGCGATCCCGCGGACTTCGGGGAGGAATCGAGTCCAGGCCCCTACTGCTACGGTGATCTTCACTTGCTGTCACCCACGAGCCACTGCAGCGGCTACCGCCTTCGTCGTCGCTAGCACCGGGGCCGCCGTCCTCCCTGGTTCTCTCCCAGAAGCTCCCGCAGCGGGAACCCTCGTCTATACTTTCTCCCTCCCAGAATCCACTGAGGCGGCGGCTGGCGTCTATGCTGACGCTCACCGCAGAGGAGTCGCTGGCCGCGTAGCCGCGATCTTCACTTACTTCGTCCCAGGAATTACTGAGGCTGTGGCCGCCATCGGCACTCCCTTCCTCCCAAGAGTCACTGAGGCGGCGGCTGTGGTAGTCACTGCTTCTCTCCCCGGAGTCGCTGGTTTGGGGGACTTCTCTGACCCCCTCCCAAGAATCACTGAAGCGGAGGCCGCGGTCTTCTCGGACCGGTCCCTCACAGTCACTAGTTTGGTGGCTACCGACTTCACTTAAATTCACGTCGCTGCTGCTGAAGCCGCGGTCTCCCCTTAATGTCTCCCAGGAGGTGTTGTAACAGCGGCCACCATCTCCCCTAACTCTCTCCAGAGGGACACTGCCAAGGTCTTCATTGACTCTTCTCGAGTCACTGCGGGAGAAGCCGATGTCTTCACGTACTCTTCTAGAGCCCCTATAGAGGTGGCCGCCGTCTTCACAGATACTTCCCCTGTCTTCGCTAACTCTTTCCCTTAACTGGCCGCCGCTTGGACCATGTCGGCCGTTTGTCCTCCAAACGCGATGACTAGTGAGGCGGCCGCCGTCTTCGATTGCTACTCTCCGCGAGTCGCTCTGGCGGCGGCCGCCGTCAGCTGCTACCCTCTCCTCCGAGGTGCTTTCCAGCGTCCCGACTACAGCTAACCGGTCGTAGTTGCGGTGGAGCCGTTGCCTTGGAAACGGGTAAACTTCCGGCGTGCTGCGGTCATTTCCGGTTCCTCACGACCTTGCGTCACTTCCGGCCTCCCCTCAACCTTTTTCGAGGCTTCGCCTCTAGAGAAATCGGATGGTGGTGTGGGCTGGTGTTCCTGAGATTCCGCGGGGTCTCACATGCAGCCTGTCTAGGCCCCGTCTCTCTAACGGCCTGGCATCGATCACGCCTTCCATGGCTCAGCGACGCAGATGCGGGCTCCAGGACTGCAGTTTGCGTAGGTGACCTGTGTGGCGCGGGCCGGGCGGGGCCTTTCTTCGTCCTTGGCAAACCTAGTATAATTTTTCAGTGCTTTTTGGAACATTGGAGGAAATTTGTTCTTATCCTGTCATTTCACAGGTACTGAGAAAGACCCAAAGGAGAAGTTAGCTGCAGCCGCTTTCATTATTGAATGCTTTATTAGTGCCAGGCTCTTGGATAATTGCTTGGTACTAAATTCTGAGCATAATTGTGTAAGGTAGGTGTTAGCCCTGTTTTGTAGGTGAGGCGATTCAAGGTCTCAGTAATTTGCTAAAGCCAAACAGCAGGTAAGTTGTGGAGCCAGTATAAACACAGGTCAGTAGTCAAAAGACTGCTCCATGATTCCTGACTCTAACTCCTAGGTTCCCTTTAATGTAAAATGATACTTGCAACAGTTTCGCTCAAATCTTTTATTTCTCCAACCTTATTATTTAACGGGTATTCTTCCATTCACTCTTTATTGAAAATACATGGTTCACGGGGCACCTAGCTACCTCAGTCTGTAGAGCACGGGACTCTTGATCTCCAGGTCTTGAGTTCGAGCCCCACGTTGGGCGTGGAGCCTACTAAAAAACGGAGACAGAGAAGGAATATGTGGGTTGGATTTAATGCTAGCAGCAGAGAACACAAAAATTAGAATTCTCTGCCCTTTAAGAGCATCACCCACCTTAATTGCCCTTTCATTCTTTTTTTTTTTTTTTCCAATCCTCAGGGTTTGTTCCGTAAACACATTTGGGATATTCCCCAGACCCTATCATTCCTCTCTTGAAGTACAGTGAATTGGCTTTCTTTAACTTCCATAGCCTCTTGTAATATTAGTAATGTTAACAACTGCTATTTGCTGAGTTCATGTGACTCTGGCACTTTATACTTTGTATTTGTTTTCTTATTCAATCCTTAACCTACCAGGACGGTATAGAGACAGAAAGAGAAATAAAGCATCAACATTACTTGCCTGAAGGTTCACAGCTAGTATTAAGTATCTCAATTAGGTTTTCAACCTAGGTCTTTGATTTTGCTGCACATACTTTTCAAAGTCTGAATTTCCACAGACTTTATTAAACCACTTACCATGTTACGTTATAATTACTGTTTAATAGTTGATCTTCACCCCTACTCCCCAAGGACTCTGAGCTTCTGGAAGGTAAAGACTTTTTCATTATTCATCTTGGTGTTCCTGACATTTGGAATACTTAGTTCAAGTGGAAGGCTTAGTAATTGTGGTGGGGGTTCGTGGGTGGCTTGATCAGTTGATTGTCTGGTGGATGAACTGATAGACTGAAAATAAACTTTTTTGCACTTGGGAGGGAATTGGGGATTAGTCATCCCAATCCCCTTATTTTTAGAAATAGGACAACTGAGGTGTTTTATCTTACCAAACACCTATTGAGTTACTAATAGGAGCAAGTTTCTATGCTAAATGATTTGCAAATAGTTTCAAACTTAATCTGTATTATTATTTCTGTTTTACAGATGAAGAAACTGCTCACATTTGGCCGAGATCTCATAAGTAGGAAGTGGGGAATTGGAACCCACTCTGACTCCAGATTAATACAGACTTTGTAGCCTGCATAGGCTACATAGGCTAATGGTAAAGGCTTCATATGTTGCTATGTTGTGTGGATAAACTCACTGAGGGTCAGCACATCCTTAAAAGATACGCACATGGCAGGAAGGATCAGAAAAGAAAACAGAAACAGCAAAGAAGCAGAAAAAATAAGATCTCCCAAAATAAAAGGAATTAAAAATAAAAGATATTAATGAAATAGAAAATAAAATTAGTAATAATAGCTGTTGTTTGAAAAGAGTAGACACTTAGCAAATCTAAAGAAGAAAAGGAGAAAACAATTTTGGAAACAAAGGGAACATATGGATATTAGGGACCTCCAAAATTAGAAGTGAATTTAGCATAGCCTTTTTTTTTTTTTATAATGTTTATTCATTTTTGAAAGAGAGAGGGAGATACAGTCTGAAGCAGGCTGCAGGCTATGAGCTGTCAGCACAGAGCTCGACGTGGGGCTCGAACCCACTAACCATGAGATCATGACCTGAACTGAAGTCAGATGCTTGACCGACTAAGCCACCCAGGCACCCCTAGCATAGCCTTATATACTAATAATCTTGAAAATTGACTTGGATAATTTTCTAGGAAAATACAGATTTCAAAAAATTGACTGAAGAGTTAGAAAACCTTAATAAAGGAAGCATAAAAGAATGCTCTACATACCCCTGACAAAAGTCACCAGGAACAAAGCATAGAGAAGAATGTAGTATATCCCAGATACGAAGGTAGCAGAACTGTAACAGAATCTAGACAAGGATACTGAAAAAAAAAACCCAGCTCAGTGCCGCTTAGGAATATACCTGCAAAGAAATTAAGGAAACTAAGAAGCCACCAGTGCATTTAGAAAATAACATAATAACCAAGTTGGGTTATGGTCAAGGATGATCAACATTAGACATGTAATGAAAATTTCCTACGTTGAAGAAGAAAAACTATATAATCTTAATTGATACTGAAAATTACTGATTTCTTAAAGAAAAATACAGTTCATATTAAGTAATAAAAGGAAGCTTGCTTAACTGGATGAAGGGTATCAACCAAAGATAAACAGCACACTTAATGGCATTGTTTAGGTTATCTGCTGTCATTCCTACAATTAAACATTGTTCTGAGAATTAGGGATCCACTGTAGTAAGGTAAGGTATGAAATCGGAAAGGAAGAAATTAAGGTATATGATAATGTTTACCTGGAAATCTAAAACAACTAAAAAACTATGAAACATTGGAAGGAAGATGGTAAGCTCTCACAGCAACATTGAGATTTTTTATAAACCAGATAATCAACTTCTAAAGAACTATTCACATTAGCAGCAACAATGGTGAAATATTCTAGAAATCTATCAAGAAAAAAGGAAAACCTACATCAAAACATAAAATTTCATTTATGTATGTTACAGAAAATCAAAATAAATGGAAAGAATGCTGTGCCCCTACATGAGTAGGCTCAGCAATGGAAAGATAAGATTCACCTCAGATTATAAATTTTTTGCATTCCAAGGAAAAATACTTAACAATTTTTAGTGGAAATCAACAAGATGATTTTTATTATCTGAAGTTTTGGGGTTTTTTAAGGTTCATTTATTTTGAGTGAAAGCACAAACGGGGGAGGGGCAGAGAGAGAGGATAGAAGGAATCCCAGCAGGCTCTGCGCTGTCAGTGCAGAACCTGACATACCATGGATCATGACTGACATACCATGGATCATGACCTGAGCTGAAGGATGCTCAACTGACTGAGCTACCCAGGCACCCAACAAAATGGTTTTAAAGTTTCTCTGGAAGAATGTATGTGCAAGATTAACCAAAATGTTTTTTAAAAAAAATACAATAACCCAAATACACAAGTACAAGGCTAGAGTATTTAGAACAGGGAGGTATTGGAATAGGACTGGACAATTCGATTAATGGAACAAACTAGAATTCAGAAATAATCCCATGTGTATGTTCATTATAGAGGTAGCATTTCAAATACAGGAATGTAGGCTCTTCATTTCCATATACAAAAATTTAAGAATTAAAGGTTGTTTTATGCATATTGCAAAGGCCTTCCTAAGCAATATGAACCCTGAAGACCACAGAGAAAAAATGTATAAACATAAAAGGCTACAAGGTAAGTTAACATGCAGTTGAGATCAAAGGTAGACCAGCTTTATTATCAAGTCTGAAAAAGAATAACTCTAGAAGTAATGCACAAAAAACATAATTAAAAATAAGAGCAAGTACACCTGAAACTACTGTATGTTGTATTAGTTGACATCAATTTGGAAAAAAAGCAAGTTAAAAGATACTCAAATGCACAAGAAAGAATGCTCTTTGCACATCACTAGTAAAAACTTAAAAAATGGATAATGAGTATTGGAAGAGGTTTACTAAACAAAACACCCTGCTGGTGAGAGATTAAATTGGTGTGACCCAAGAAGGACAATTTGGCATTGTCAAAATTCTAAATGTACACTGCATACTTGGTAACTTTATCCAGTTGTAAAATCTCAGAAATCACTTACAGTAGGATAGTCGCTGCAACACATTATAGTTGTGAATAGACACTTGAATATCAGTGAAAGAATGGGTGAATTAGGCTGCATTCATATGAAATATTACACAGTTGTAGAAATGAGGATCTACATCAACATGGAAAAAGATACACTGAATTTAAAAAAAGGCAAACTGCACATGCAATCTCATTTTAGTTTTTTTCAAAAAAAAGGATCTACAGAAGATAAATTCAGTAGTTACTTTATAGAACAAGAAAGATGTGAAAGGAGACTTTATGTTATTTGATTTTTTTAATTAAAAAAAAGTTCTTCCTAAGTAAAAGTATAAAAGAATAGGAAAACATGCATTGCTGTATAAAGCAGAAGAAAGTACTTTTAAAGGAGTATGTGGGCCAGGAGAGATTAAGAGACTAAGAAAAACACTTGTTTTGGCAAGGAGTCATTGGGAAAATTTAGGAGTCAAGATGTAAAAACTCAGAATGCACAGGATTTCAAGGTAAGTGAGGGACTGACTGAAGGAAATTTCTCAAGTGAAATTCCAGAACACTGAAGTGGGCATCTCAGCATTCCAGAGAAGTTGAAGCTTATGGTTCCACCTCTCAGGTTTTCCAAAGAGGGGTCTGCCTAATCCCCCATAGATAAACTGCATCTAGTTCCAGAAGAGGGAGTAAAGCCAACACCAGGCAATCCTCTCCCTTCTGTGTAGGCACGCTCTTGCTTCTCCAGCATCCTTGCTCTCCCTTTGGTGCACACCTGCAAACTGACTAGACACTCCATGGGTGCCTTGGTTTCTTGCTCTTTCCCACCTGCACAGCAAAGTGACCCCGTATAGGATTAGAAAACCCTACTTCTACAGAAGTTCAGGCCTTGACAGTAACCTGACGTTCCATTTCTACGTCCAGATTCCTCTTTAGTCTGCTAAATCTTTCCACTTGCAGGAATGATTACATAGATAGATGCCTTCTTACATTTTTTCTGAATATTCTGTATAAACCTCTTACAGCATTTAATAGTTGCTAAATGGTTTGTAAAAACAAAGTCAGCCAGGAAAACAAAACTGGAATCTAGAATGTTCTATTTTAGGCTAAGCTGTTACATGGAAATCTTAGAATTTTTATTATATAATTAGGTTTTTTTTTGTTTTTTTTTTTTTTTTTTTTTTTTGCCAAAGCTTATTTTATTTTTAGCTGAATAAGGTTGTATTTTAGTATTTTCCAGAACATTGAAATTCAAAGTTTTAAGTAAGCAAATTATGTTAAAATCAGAACATTGTAAAGAAAGAAAATTTGTAAGTTTTAGGAAATAACCCTTTTATTCTCACAAACTTCAACTATTACTTTAAAAGACAATATTCCATCTTCCCTGAGGCTTCCTTTGGCTTTCCTTGCTACACTTCATATTGTAGATTACTTACTAGTTCTAGTTCCCAGGGGTATGTGTTGACTTACTTTTCCATTTTGGGGGCCTATAATTCAGTGTTGCTTCTTTCTAGGTAAGTTATCAGATCTAGCTGTTCATTAAAAATCAACTATGGTGTTTCTTTTAATTAAGATTTAATTGACATTATTTTCAGGTATAACTATGGAGCTTCTTAAATGGTAGAGGCACCTGAATGAATGAGAATCTACTAAATGAGACCCTCCAGAGATAAACAATCTGTTCTTAATATTCACTGATTCTAATGCAGTGAAATTTCAGGGCCACACACCTAAATCACTATCCAACATCCAGCCTCCTGTGTCAAAAACTAGGAACTAAATTTTCAATTCCAACTGTAAATACCTGTAATCATCTCATAAAGTATTGTCCATCTGCCACTCCAAAGCTAGTTCCTTTTGTGCTGTTGATAATCTCTTTCCAACTCTGAGATTGGTCAATCATCTGTCTTCAACATGTCTCTCCAATGAACTCCTTTTAATATACATGTTAACATCTCTTTTTTGCCTCATTCTAACTACAATTAAATCTCTAGTTAAATTTCATAAGAGTAGCTCTTACTATTGTGTTACCTCTCACACAACCCATTGCTACTGGTGTTGGCACCCATACCTAGCTGTTCTTCAGTCAATTGTTTCTCAGTCATTCCATATTTTCTTGGCTTGTTTACTACCCAGTCTTTAAACTTTTGTTTTGTTTTACCATTTTACCATTACTGGTTTTATTTTTTCAATAAGGCTTCTTTCTCACCTTCCCACCTAGGAGTCTAAATGTTTGCTCCCCAGGGACCTGTCCTTGACCTTCTTCCTTGGTATGGATACTTTTGGTACACTGGTAGGTTTGAATGTCACCTTTCTTTTGATTGTCATACCTTTAAGCCTTTGATAAAAGTTATGGTCTCCCCAAAGGAAGGTACAACAGAAAATTTTGCCTATGTTTTTGGATGCAGACCCCAGCCTTTCTTCCATGACAGTGTTCATGTATATTCCTAAGTTCAGCTATCACAAATATGTTACCTCTCAAATCCACTGGACACCTAAGTTTTCTGACTGAACCTCTCTATAATAGCATTTGACAATCTCTTGTATTCACTTTCATCTTAAAAAAAAAAGAAAAACATGCAGATAGGGTCTGTTTACAATTTCTAGTGGCTCCCATGCTCCCCAGTGTAATACAACTAAGCATGACAAAGAAGACTTCATAATTTTCAAAGTTGTTGGGTTTTAACCACATAAACATTTGAAAACACGTGTTTTCAAGATTTTAAGTTTGCTGTTCATTCTCCATAGATATGTGGACTCCTAGTTATCCTCCAAGACTCAAATACCACCACCTTTAAGTCTTCCTTAACCAACTTCCAGGTAGTTTAGTGTACCTACTTATTTTTTTAATTGCAGAAATGAAGTAGTAATCGCAGTAAAATGAAGTAAAGCCAGATCTACATTCTTGTTCAACTGTTTTTAGTGACTCAATCTGTACACTGGGGGACACACTCTGCTATGTAGTAGTATCTGTAAATACCACAGAAAATATATGTAAAAAGTTTGCCAATGCCTACCACATAGCAAGTGCTCAACAAACTGACTTTCACTGTTTTGTATGCCCATCTCCAATAGATGACAGGAAAGATTAATCTTGCATCTCAGAGATCCTGCCTTATATATAGCAGGTGCCATGCTCAGGTTTTAAAGAACAGAGTGATGAACAAGACATAAGAAAAAGAAGCCATTCTAAAGCCATTGAAGAAATAAAAAGATACAAACTTGAAGTTTCTTCATCATTCTATTTATTACATGTATGAATATTAACATCTCATGGTATCCATCTAATTCAGTCAAAACCAACAAAGGAAAAAGGTTAACCATGTTTCAAATGAACATTCTTACAGATTCCCCTGTAACTTAAAATAGAAATATGTTCATCTGCATTAAATTGTTTGACAAATTTGAAAAATGTCACTTAAAAAAAAAAATCACCTTTAGTACTTAAATATATTTGTTAATCGCTTGATGGTATCAGTGTCCAAGTTCAATAAAAGTTGCTTCATTAGATACTTTTCAAAAATGGACATCTGGATGGTTCTCTATAGCTGGAGAGATATATATGCAAAGTCCTATTTCGGTTTAAAAAATTTTTCAAGTCTGGCTTTTCTATTTAAGAAAAGTCCTGCAGTGCTCTCTCACAACCCTCATTTGAAGGATAAAACTAACCAGAATTTGCTTCTTTAATCATGTGAAGCTACTAGAAAAAAAAATCTTTTATGTTGAGGTTGCTGTTTAATTCCATTTTCACCCAATAAAAAGTACAGAAACACTGTCTTTATTTGATGGTGTGCATAAATATTACAC
Source organism: Panthera tigris (assembly GCF_018350195.1). Classification (NCBI taxonomy): domain Eukaryota; kingdom Metazoa; phylum Chordata; class Mammalia; order Carnivora; family Felidae; genus Panthera; species Panthera tigris. The sequence continues at coordinate 48,888,106 of NC_056669.1, forward strand.
TCCATGGATAGCAAAAATATTTTTTATTTATAATTTACAGTTTCACAAGTGAAAATCGTACATTTTTACACATACAATTTCATTTTGTTAAATTTGCACACATCTACAGAACTTTCACACAACAAGCACCTGAAACTGTGCAGGCAGTAGGAAATGCAAATACTAAAATGTATTTATTAACCAAATGATAGCTGAAGGCCCTGCCTCAGCTAGACAATTTATATAGATATATGTCTATATATACATAAAAAATTCTTCACCTTCTAGATCCAACAGCAGCTTTTTTTTAAAAAGAAAAACATACCTTTCTCATTTTATTTAAACTGACTCGACTGTATCACTTTCTGTTTTAATTTCAGTGGGTGTTGCTATGCTTTCCTCTGTACAAGCTGGTGGGGTATCAATTCGTTCTTCCTTAACTTTGGGACTTTCACAGGGTTCCTGCAATTCATTTTTGACAATGTTCAACATAATGTTCAAAGGGTTTTCAACTGGTGTCTTGCTGGGAGATGGTGTACAATCAAATGAAGATGTCTACAAAATGAAAAGCCCTGTGAGTTCTAATTCAAGTTCAAAAGTACCACATTAGTTTTATTTATAAGACCTTTGTGTGGAAAAAGAAACATACACATAACAAATAAATAATACCTGCTTCCCCATACAACATTATAAAAGCAGGCAAATAAATATACTGAGCATTTAATACATCCTCAGCAGTGATCTGAGCTAAGAAAAGCAGTAACCACTGTCAGGACAAAAGAAGTTGATTAGATATACTTCTATATTTAACCCCACAGAGATAGTAACCCCTACATATACTATGGAATTCTGACTATCGTAATTTCAAATACTCTGACCTCACAAACCATCAAATGTCCTAGAATGTCTACTCTGTTTTGATGACCTAAATATATCTTCCAAACTGCCTTTTTAATTTTTATTTATTTTTTTAGTTTTTTTTTAAGTTTATTTGTTTTGAGAGAGAATAAGCAGGGGAGGGGCAGGAGAGAAGAAGAGAGAATTTCCCAAGCAGACTCCGCACTGGCAGCAAAGAGCCTGAAGTGGGGCTCAAACCTATGAACTGCAAGATTACCTGACCCAAAATCAAGAGTCTGACGCTTAACTGACTGAGCCACACACGTGCCCCTCAAACTCCCTCTTGAACCAGTTAGTGTTTATTGTTTGGTTTTAAGAAATGGTTACTCTCAAATATGAAAATTTGAACTTCTGAAGTCAAGACAGGTCTTTCAGATTTCACATGTGATCACTTTAAAATTATTCCTATGCTATAATATGCTAAGTTTAAAAAAAAAAAAAAGGGCCGTAAACACTACCCATAACTCTAGAAATCTGTTCACATTATGATCCTCCTCTTCAGTTTCCCTCACATTTCTCTGGGCCTACTGTTTTAGTAAAAAACATCAAGACTCAAATGAATAGAATGCAAGGAATACAGAAATTTCAAAATCTAAATCAGATCCTATCAATCTAGCACCAATATTTAGTGAACAACCTAAATGCTACATCAAAACACAAAACAGCTCAATAAAGTTAAATATTGCTCTGATGCAAAAAAAATAACTGAAAATAGAATTTATTAATGTACATGAGAAAAAACAGTAATCAAAAAGAACTTACATTTTGATAATCTTCATAACATGATGGATGATAAATCTGAAGCAAAAAGAAAAACAGTAAGTAGGTATTCACATGTGTGTTCATTTCCAATAGACTATTCTGATAGGATTTTCTTTTTTAATTTACACCAAAAAAATAGCTATCTTAGAAAGGTGGCAAAAATCACTCGGTCACATATGTGGATAAAACAAAAATTTCATCCAGTTTCTCTGTAATCTTGCTTTATACATTTAAGTAGATAACATGGTATACTTTTAAGATAGTAACAGTTTTTTTATGATGAATTATAAATTCAGAATTAAAATGATGTGGTTTAGGTAAAAAGAAGACTGACTAGATTCAGATCTACTCTGGGTTTATCGTTAACTAATTCTGCAACTTCTTATATAAAATGAGTATAGAACCAATTGACTGCTAAAATACCTTCCAACTCAAACACTCTATACCTTTTTTATAAGAATCAAAACACAAAAATTTTTCTTTCCAACTGGTGAGCTAGCCCCTACAAAAAAAATCTAATCTTAACACTTATAAAGAATTGAAAATTACCTTTCCATCTACTCTAATAGCATTTTTTAAATGCCATTCCTCCTCTTCTTCATCCCAGTATTGTTCAAATTGTTCTTGACAGATTTCACAACTCTAAAATAGAATGATAAAAAATGAAATTTACAGAACACATTCAATCACCTTAGGTAAAAACATATAAACATTTTATTAAGTGGAAGAAAACTTACGTGTTATCTGGAAGTTCAATATATAAATACAAAATAAGTTCTAAGGATTTTGCATTCTTCCATGCAAAAATAGTTAACATTTATTTTGCTGTTGTTGGTCACTGATAAGGAAGTCAGGGATGACCAGAGGTAGAAAATTTAATATTCTTTTCTTACCTCAACTGCTCCAGCTGGTCCAGCAGGTACACTTTGGAACTCCTTTTCTTTTGCAGCCTCCTGAGTTTTGAGCACAACTTCTTCATGCACCTTTTCAAAAAACTGGCTCTTTGCACGTTCTTCCAAATCAGCTATTTCCTCAAATTCTATCCAGTCCTTAAAACAAGTTGATTTAAAAGGAATATTTTCATTTGTTTCTAAACTTTTACTGCTTATCTTCAATATAATAGCATTGAAAGATAAGGGTACATTTACCTATAATATGCTTTAATATTATTTAAAATTATACTTTCTCTATGAACCCCACAACTTAGAGACAATACAAAGCAACTACTGAACAGTTAAGTTCTCAATGTTCATTTTCCATTACCTCTAGAGTTACAACTACTAATTTAAACAAGATAAATTTCACATAAAATTTTTGACAAAAAAAATGTCATAGGAAATTGGAATTTTACAGCTAGTAGAAACTTATGTCCTACTCTTATCTCAACAAAAAGCAAATATATACTCTTCAAATTTATTTTAAAAACGTTTCATATTCTAGGGATCAAATTCTATTCAGAAAATTGATGAGATAGCTCCCAGCAATTATTTAAACTATAACACTCTTTAGAATGATAAGATTTAAGGGTTAAAAGATGGTTTAGAGGTATACTGATTACTTACTGTTAAACTGTAGTACCAACGTCTATGAGTGACTTTTCTGCTAACATCTTTTTCAGTTCTGTTTTGCCGATAATGCCAGTCCAAGTGGTCTGCATATACATCTGTCTGTGATGTTGTAAACCTCATTCCACAAGAGTAACACTGAATACCAGTGTACAGTCGATTTATAACGCTATCATAACGTCTATTTTGAAAAACAAAGAAATCATCTTTAGTTCTGATAATATGGAAAAATGGCCAAAAGCTGGCTGAAACAATACCCTAAGATCAATATTGTTCTCTAATATCATGTCACTGACCCTCTTTAAATTAACGTTGGTGAATTTTAGAACATGGAGTCTATCCTCTTATTGATAGGCCTGGCCCAGTTATTTCCTTTCTAGCTAAAAATGGAATGATCATCTGCTAACTAATAAGCCAATAGCTGGCCTGCTCTTAGATCAGTGTCAACATCAAGGTGGACATGGCAGATGGGTATGGCAGAACAAATGGATTTCACCTCTTCAGATCTTTGGAGTTCTGAATGACTCAACTACCCCACCCTCATCTAAAGAATGGTGAAAGTAGTACAAAAGAAATAATAATAGTATACATAACTAAAAAGAAAAATTAGACTCATGGTAAACTGAGGTCACCATCAGTTCTTACAATTCTGAGCTTCCTATTTGGAAAGAAATAGGTATACAGACCAACTAACTGAATAAATAGGGCAGTTATGAACTGTTAATACTAAATAATGATTTAATAAAAATGGTTTTATAACTATATGGGGAAGAGTTGGTAGGACAGTAAAAGAGCTGGCTAAATCTTCATTTTCAGGAAATCAAAAGACTGTCTAAATGTGATAAATCAAGAAATCAAGAAAATATGTGTCTTTTAAGAAATAGAGAAATGCAAGGAACCATAACTAACAGTTAAAAATGGTTTAAAAAAAAGCGTCTGGGTGGGGGTATTGGATGGTTCAGTTAAGCATCTGACTCTTGATATTGGCTCAGGTCATGATCTCAGGGTTCGTTGAGAGCCAGACCCGCATCCAGCTCTGTGCTGACAGGGTAGAGCCTGCTTGGGATTCTCTCTCTGCCACTCCCCACTCACACTCCCTCTCTCTCTTTCAAAATAAATAAATAAACTTAAAAACAATTATTTTTAATGCTTCTGGGTAAAGAGTAATGCCAGGAAAAAGGGATACTATCTTTTATTATAAGCCTTTATTAGAAGACTTTCATTATAAAGCTTTAATTCCATGAATTACAGTTAAAAAAAATTGAGTTTTAAAAGGTGTAATCCATTAGGTGTCTATATTTTTATGAAGTATTCATAAGGATATAATAAGTCCATAAAGCACCTTTAACTTTTTTTATAGGAGTAATACACACAAATAGAATATTAGGAACAAATATGCACCAAATGTTAAAAGAGTGGTTATCAGTAAAGTTGGAATTGTAGGTTAAATTTATTTTCTTGATTTAACTGAATTTTCTAATTTTCTTTTTTTTTCCTTAATTTTTTTTTTTTAAGTAGGCTCCATGCCCAGCATGGGGCTTAAACTCACAACCCTGAGATCAAGAGTCACATGCTCTAGAGCATGTAGGAATTTTCTAACTTCCTACACTGAATATGCATTACTTATGAAATGAAAATAGATTTTTTTTTAAGTTCTTAAATACTAGACTATAAAAATCTCATTTTCCTATCTTCAAAAGCACAAGAATATCAAATACAGAAAAAATAATGATTAACAGAAATGGAGATAAAAGGAATACATGATGATTAATACCTATTATTGTAACTCCTTATATTTCCTATACCAAATACAGATATTAAAAAATTGAAATTTGGGGATGGTCTCTTGGCCTAAATACTTGTGCAGCAGACATATTTTAAAACGAAATTTAAAAACATAAAGGCTTCTTGAAGTTTATGTTATGTATATTTCACTACATTAAAGAAAAAGAAAACATGCTTCCTAAATTTTATAAACACTTGAAAGAGGGGTAAAATGAATAGCACTAATAACATCCACTGTTTAATTAAAGTCATTGTCCCATTTATCTTGGAAAATTAGAAAGAAAATTAGATTACATACTGTTTCAGTTCTTCAATTGTAAAATTGGTAAGATCTGGAACATCTTGATCTTCATTTTGATCTTCCTCCTCTTCAGGGGCAGGCTGAGCAGCAACTTCATTTACTTCTTCAATTGAAAAAAAAACAAACTTCTCAATACCGTTCTCTAAGCATTCTTTATAGAGGAATACTAAAGTGTCATAAACATACAGAGAACCCCATCTTGTCTATTCACTGTATTTACTGACCAAGGAAACAAATACAATTCTTTGTTTTGATAACTGAAATTAAGTCTGATTTCTTCAAAGTCAATTTTCATGAAATTTTATTTCATCAATATGCAAATTATTTTTAAAAACTAAATCAATATAAAATAACTAGTAAAAAGTCTGCACATGGCATTTGCAGGAACGTTAAATGAAACAATGTCCACTATAAAGTTACTAGTACCATCTTAGAAAATTTTTAAAGTATTTCATTATAAGCCAATTATATTTGATTTCCAGAAATAAATTAAAAATTCAAAATTTTAATGACTTTTATCATAACTTATAACATTATAGCAAATCATACATACACCTTTAAAACTTAATAAAGTTTTGTGTACATGCAGTATAGAAGAACCATACTCACGTGTTGTAGCTGAATCAGGCTGGGACAATTTGAGAATTCCTGTTTTTAGCAGTTTTGAAAATAATTCATTTACATCCACCTGACTGAGATGATTATCAGGATATGCCTTTGGAAGGGCTCCTTTAAAAAAACAGCACTCTTAAAATGAAAGTAGAACTCAAAGATGTAAATCATACTATGCATTTTTCAAAGTTTTCTTCAAGATGCCCTATCAATAATAAATTTGGGGAATGCATGGGTGGCTCAGTCGGTTAAGCATCTGACTTCAGCTCAGGTCCGGTCAGTGAGTTTGAGTCCCATGTAAGGCTCTGTGCTGACAGCTCAGAGCCTGGAGCGTGCTTCAGGTTCTGTGTCTCCCTCTCTCCCTGCCCCTCCCCCACTCACGCTCACTCACGCGGCGAGTGTGCACGCTCTCTTTCTCTCTCTCTCAAAAATAAACATTAAAGAAAATAAAAAAATAAAAATAAATTTGAAAAAAGTCTTCTTCAGGATGAGTGTAATTATCACAGAAGCTCCTAAAGTGAACTTTTCATTTAGGTCAGCAAGTCCTCATCTCTTAAAAATATATTCTAGGACAAATATTAAAAGTTAACACTGAAAACACTGATACTTTATGAAACTTTAGAAGTACTTTATAAATACTTTATTGAGCAGGGCTAAACCCACGACAGGATATCATGACCTGAGCCAGAATCAAAAGTCGGACACTTAACCGACTAAGCCACCCAGGCGCCCCAATTACTATTCTTTAAATCAACTGTAAACACAGTATTTTAATGTATTTGTATATCACTATTATCTATTATGCATCTCACTACACCTTTAGAAAAAAGTTCTGAACTACTAAAAATTTCTCTTCATGACAGGAAATTCAGTTTGCATCCACAATATACATAATCCCTGCTCTTAACCACTGTATACTGTACCCTTAGCACAGTCCGTTGTACATTGCGGGCTAATTAATATTTGTTGAAATGTCTGAATACATGAATGAATAAATTAACCTCAACAGTCAATTACAACACCATTTCACACCCTAGTTTAACATTTACATTTCACTGGGATTAGCTATTTATGTTTCAGAGTTGTAACCAGCTATTCACAAGTCTGTGAGCAGCTGAGTTGAGTGATCAAGGGCATGAACTATGGAAACAGACTCCTGGGATTCTAACTGGAAATCCCATTTTCTAGTTGTGTGACATAACCAAGTTGCATATGTGTGCCTCAGTTTTATAGGTAAAGAAGAGTCATCCTAGAACAATACCTAGCATACAGCAAATGATCAATATGTTTAAATATTTACTACTAGGAGGTGTTTTTACTTTCATTTTCAAGAAGAAACCTTAAGAGAAGCTGAATATAGAACACTGGATGCTTTTCACACCTCTTTAGTAGGAGTGAGCAGAACCTGAAGTAAGGCATACTTAACATCTCACTCAATTCCTCCAACCTAGAGGAAAAAGATGTGATTTCCTCTGTGACATTGCTATCCCCTGTGTGTATACACATGCACCCCAAGGTTGTAAAAACAAAAAGAAAATTTGCAGTTTTTGCACACTATCTCGTGCTACTCACCCCAACATAACAAATCCTCTACTCAACAAAAAAAAACTGAGTTCTAAAAAGAATACGTTAATACAGCACATGTTACGAAGCACTTTTGCATATACTACCTTATTTGACTCTTAAAAAACAAACTTCCCAAGCAAATACTGACTTTATTGTCTGTCAAGAGGAAGCAACTGAATCCCGGAGAGGATATTTGCTTATACCCTGCCTACCTATAAAGTAGTAAAGTATAGCTTCTAACACTGGTCTTCTGACTTTAGATCCCACTTCTTTCTTCCCTTTTCAATAAGGTGACAACAAAAAAACATTTAAAAAATATTAATTTATCCTAATTGTCAATCTAGGAACTAAAAACACAAAGTGTTTTTCAAATTAATTACATGAAATACTTGTGATGACACAATTTAAGAACTAAAGCATAAACTAGAACTTGACTGACTAGGCTTTCCCTAGTTACTTCCAAAGTTTTGGAAAACTCCCTAAGTTTGTAAACTAAATAGTGCCACGCTAGAGCATGTTTCTGAAAGTGCCTATTTTAATGATTAAAAAAATAAAGCAAGTACCACTACAATTTGGTTGGGCTGCTTCTCAATACACTAAAGCTTTGCAGTTACTTTATAAAATACCATAATTTATATACTTCCCATTGTTTTCAAATTAAATTTAAAATTCACTTTTTTTTTCCGTTTATTTTGAAAGAAAGAGAGAGAAAGCAAGAGCGAGAGAACAAGCAGGAGAGGGGCAGAGGGAGATGGAGCGGTAGAGAATCCCAAGCAGGCTCTGCAGCATGGAGCCTGATGGAGTGCTCAAACTCATGACCTGAGCCAAAATCAAGAGTCAGATGCTTAACTAAGACACCCAGACACCCCAAAACTAAAAATCGCTTTTAAAGCTCTCATATCCAATACAGTTACTGTATCCATAACAATACCGTTATGCCTCATCTCACAGTAACAAGAGCTTCTCAGGGGACCTGGCTAGGGACTCAGGTTTTTCTACTTTTTTGTTTTTTTTAAGAAGGCTCTACACCCAACCCAGGGCTTGAACTCACAACCCCAAGATCAAGGGTCACATGCTCTACCAACTAAACCAGCCAGGCACCCTATTTCTACTTTTTTAACATGTTGTGTACAATTATTATTTGAGTGCCCATAAAGACATATGAATGAATCAACTTTATAAAGCAAAGTCCCTAGTATTCACTTCGTGTTTGCTGGATCATCACATATACACAAAACAAAAACTCAAAATATCAAATAACTGAGATTTCTGAGGTTTGTCATTTATTTCATTTTACCTCAACACAAACATCACCCTTTACTCCACCCTCCACAGGTTTCTTTCTTTTTTATGGTCTACAAAACCCTAGCTGACCATGTCTAGCTATAAACAGGATCCAAGTGAACACACATAAACAGTGGAAACAAACTCAAAAAGGGAACACAAATTTCTAGCCAGATTAAATTTCTCTAAACTGCATATCCCCTCTCAAAATTGTCATTTCCTAAAACTGACAAAACTAGCTACTCAACAAAACAATATTTGTTTTTTGAAAAAACACTAAGTTCAGAAAGTACATACCTGAAGGATTCTGAACAAATGCTCCAGGATTTTGTGGATGAACTGGTAAAAATTGTTGTCCTTGGCCAAATGCTACTGGCTGAGCAACACCAGTAAGAACCTTTAAGAGAAACCTTGGTTTAAAAAAAGAACATCCTTTCTGTATTTTAACTAAAACTTTAACATTCTGATCATATAAAAATACCGACAGATATCATAAGGTCTGGTTTCTACAATAAAAATGTACAAGTGTAACTTAACTGGATCACTTCATTTCTAGACTTTCTACAAAAATGAAACAATACTCCCTTACCTGTTTCATGGGTTATAAGATATATGAGAAGTTTAAGATACCATGCAAACATAAGACAGCCAACAGACTGTGTGACCTTAAACAAATCATTTTACCTTGCTGATGCTTTCCCTTATTTTACAAATAGAACTGATATCTAGAGATATGACCTGTACACAATCATAATGGCTAGCTGTCAGCAAAGCTGAGGCCAGAACTGCTGACCAGACTCCTTCCCACAGATATGAAAAGCCTGCTTTAATCAGCAATCTCTTAACTCTTTTTTGATCATCCTGCTTGAACATTATACTTTGGGTTGCAAAGTAGACTGTAAAAGACAAACAACTACTGTACAGACTGCTTGCTATCAATAATGCTTATAACACATTTTAAAATCTTTTTGTTTTACATTTTCTTCCATGAGACATTACTACTATAAAATGAATCTGTCCTAGTAAGAAAATGTCAGTGCCTAGAAAAAAAGTGAATTTAGCCCAGGAGAATTTCAGCAGGCAAGCAAAGTAGTCATTAATCACACAATGTAAGCACACTGCTTTATAATTATTTCAATATGCATTTTAAAATATATGCAGAACAAAAGCAAAAGAATACCAACAGATGATTGTACAAGTTGAGGTGATGCACTGAATGTATTTGGGAGACATGTCACAAGTTTCCTGTGTTTACATTAATATCACACAACTGTATTCAACTGGAATCACTGGAAAGGTGGTGAAAAGTACGAAGAAAAGAAAAAGAAAGGCTGTAAAAGCATGGGCAGTTTGATTTTATTTAACTCAGGTTAAGGAAGTTCTTAAAAGTCTAAAAATCCAGCTCCCTATAACTTTAAGGGGCTCCACAGTTCTACAATGTAGCACGAGTCTATGAAACAAACTCACAATTGTGTAATACTTTACTAGCCTTGAAACCAAAAAGGAAAAAACATAATGGGGAGGCTATGCATGTGTAAGGGGTAATATGGGAAATCTCTGTATTTCACAGCTCAACTTTGCTGTAAACCTAAAACTATTCTAAAACAATAAAGTCCATTAAAAAACAAACACTGTGTGTGTGTGTGTGTGTGTGTGTGTGTGTGTGTGTGTGTGTGTGTGTGAGTGAGAGTGAGAGTGACAGAGAGACAGAGACAGAGAGATTTCTACAGATCCTGGGAGAGCTAAAATCAATTTTGGATTTAAATTGCAAATTTAAGGCTCAAGACTCTCATCCCACTTGCCTAGCATGTGGACTTCTGGAGTACCTTACAAACTGTCAATCTACAGAATAAATTATCTCCTAAAAATCTTCAAACCCTAGAAACATTAAAATGGTCCACATCTGTAAAGAACATCATTTTAGAGTAACAACAGACTTACCTGTTGAGACGCCTGAATATTTCCTACTGTTATTGGAGCAGGTAAATTGCCAAAGTTTCCAAATTGGGAACTCTGGAGATTCTTTTCATCAAAATAGTGTCCAGAAGCTCTGTTAAGGGGATTCGAGAAACTCTGGTTTCCAGGGCCATGTGGTCCATTAAAATTTGGTCCTTGAGGTGAATCAAACATTTGTTCATGTCTTTGGAACTGTAGTCCTTGGGATGGGGCATTAAAAGCATTGCCAGGTGGATCATTATATGGACCAGACTGATTGAAAGATACTGATTCAAGCCTTTGTGAAGGATGATTGTCAAATCGTGTGCTTTGAAGACCAAGAGGAATATCAAACCTTGATGCTTGCTGGTGTTGTGGGCCATCAAATCTTTGAGGTACACCATCAAATCTTGGTTGAACCTGCTGTCCAGGTGGTCCATCAAATCTCTGTGGGCCTGGCTGACCAGTTCTTTCAAATCTAGGACCTGGCTGCCCATGTAATCCATCAAATCTTGGCAAGAGTGATGGCTGACCTGGCTGCCCATCAAACCTTAAAGCATGACAACCTTCAAATCTTGGACCACCTTGACCTAGAGGCCCTTCAATTCTCAAGCCACCTCCTGGCACAGAAGGACCCTCAAACCTCATTCCACCTCCTTGTTGGACTAACGGTCCTTCAAACCTGATCCCAACCCCTGGCTGACCATGTGGACCCTCAAACCTAAGGTTCCCACCAAGTTGATTATGTTGTCCTTCAAACCTCAAACCAGCTACTGACTGACCATGGGGACCCTCAAACCTCATTCCAACTCCCTGCTGTAGCAAAGGGCCCTCAAATCTGATCCCACCTGCTGGCTGACCATGCGGTCCATCAAACCTAATTGCAGCCCCTGATGGACCATGACCCCCTTCAAATCTAAGTCCACCTACAGGCTGACCTCGGGGATTATCAAATCTAAGTCCACCCACAGGCTGACCATGAGGTCCCTCAAACCGTAGACCACCCACAGGTTGACCCCGATGTCCCTCAAACCTGAGACCACCCACAGGCTGGCCCCCTGGTCCCTCAAATCGCAAACCACCTGCAGATCCCTCAAACCTCAGACCAGGGGAACCTTCAAACCGAAAACCACCTCCTCCTGCCTGACCAATCGGCCCCTCAAACCGCAGAGGCGTCCCAACTGGTCCTGGAGGACCTTCAAATCTCAAAGGACACCCACCTCCTAGCTGACCTTGTGGTCCTTCAAATCTCAAAGGGCCACCTCCCCCCATTTGTCCTGGTGACCCATCAAACCGAAGAGAACCTGGTGTAGGAGGTCCATCAATTCTAGGGCTTAATTTATTAGGTCCTTCAAAAATCATCTTGGTTGGGCCATCTCTTGTTACTGATGGCCTACTGGGTCCATCAAATAATGGTCTGTCTTCAGCTAAAGCTGTAAGTCGCTGATTTGTATCGAGGCCGGCAAATCTTGATGCTGGGCTATCTACAAATGGTTTATCTGAATCTTCGTATCTAGGTCGCTTAAGTGGAAAACGATCATTGAATGGTGACCTCTGCTCTTCTCGTACACCTTTTAAAAAGAAAAAGATGTTATTTTCCCTGAATCTGAATTTTTATTAAATTATCTTAATTCTATTTTCATGTAAATGTTTAGCCAAAAATATCCAAAACTATCTCACTTTATTAGAGGGGAAGGAAAAGACAGCATATCAAGCAGCAAGAAAGAGGATGCCCTCTACAGTCAGACACACCTGGGTTTAAAAAAAAAAAAAAAAAAATCCCCATTTTGTCAACTAATTATTTGACTTTGAGAGCAAGTTATTTAACCTCTCTGGTCTTGCTTCCTATCTGTAAAATGGGATAAAATATATTTAATTGGGTTATTGTGAGGATTAAATCAGATTACATATATAAAGAACCTAAGTCAAGTACCTAACACATAGGGTGGCCTTAAGTATTAGCTCCCTTCCCTTCCCTTTGAGGGGAAAAAATGAAACAAAATAAACAAAAGGTAGTCTGAACAGTCACAGAAATCCATCCCCACTTAGCTTGTTCATTTTCCCTTCACTGCTGATTCAATAGGCATAATCTGATTTAACTTTTTCTACCTTTAGCAGAGACTTGCTCGTCATGTCTTCTCCGGCCCTCATGGGGTGAAAGATTCTCAGCATAAGTACGACTCCCAGATATAGGAGAAAGACGTCTTGCTCTTTCACTAAATTGTTCTTTTCTGTCAAACTGTGCTCCACTATTCCTACTTGCATGTTTACTTTTGGATGGCTCACATTCTATTCCAGACAACAAGGCATCGGTCAAAGGGTAGTCAAAAATATCAGGATCTAAGAGATCAAGTCTTGGAAATGAATGCTGAACCTGTGTCCTTTTCAGTTTTGCTTTATGTTCATAGTAGGTTAATTCAGCATCAGATAAGAGAGGTTTCTTTTTTAATCCACCTTTATTTTCTTCTGTAGGACTATCCCGTACATTGCATCTATGTTTACCTTCTTGATACTGAAATAGCTGTCGAATTTGATGCACAACAACAAGGAACTCATCCTGTGTAATTTCACCAGATGCTAAACGTTCACTCGTCTGTGTAGGGGTGATAAAAGGAAATCAAATATTTTAAGTATAAAAAGCACTTACAAAAAAACTTAGACAAAAGAGAATAATGACTACATGTGGTCATAGTAACTACCTTTTGAAGTAATTCTCTTTTGCTTGCAAGAGTTAACTCTTTAGGAATCTGAAGATTAGCATCTACACTTAATCGATGCTGCTGCTTTGGGGTTCGAGGTGACAAGATTCCTTTAGTGCTTGACCAGCTCTCCCTATGCCTTAGATGAGGAGATTTACTATGTTCATCACCCTGTTGTAAGCTGAAACCACAAAAGCATGATGTTACTTCATGAAAATTTTTTCAATTACTCAGGACCATATTCCAAAGGATCTGGTTAAAATGAATACATGTAACTACAAAAGTTAACTAAATGATTAAGAGCACAAGGTCTGAAGTCAGGAAAATCAGACATGAATTCTACTTCTTGCATGTCCTACACGTGAAGCTTTAGGTAGACTAGTTAACCTTTCTAAACTTGTTTCCTTATCTGTAAAATAGGAATACTAATGGTATTTCACCCAGTTACTGAAAAATAAAAGGAAAAATAAAGCACTAATTACAGCATCCAATAAATATTACCCAATTTTAAAATTAACACTGTCTTTAAAACATACGTTCTTATTTTACTTAATTAAAAACGTTAACATCCTACCTTTTATTTTCTTCCCAACCAGATTTCCATCTTTTGGTAGACTTCGAACTTTGCCAATTTTCTATATTCTCCTTTGGTTCAGTGCCGGATTTTGTAGAATGCTGATTCGCAGCTTCTTGTGGTCGTTCCTCTTCAGTCTTTTTTATTCGCCTCGGATCTCGAATATCTTGTTTATTACTCCTTTTAGCATTTCGCTCTTCCCTGGAAGGTAGCGTAAACTCTTCCATATGTGATTGCTTAACTCCTGATTGGCGAATCTTTCCAGCTTTGGGTGTGGAAGTTGGAGACATACTCCTCTGCCTTCGTTTGGGTGACCGCCTATCTCTTCTCTTTGGAGAATGTATAATTGGTGATCGAGACTTGGGTGATCGTGATCTTGACCGCTTTCTAGTACTTGATCTCCCTGGTTTTGTCCCTTGTTTTTCTGATTCTTCCGTTATTGTATCCTGCTTTTGTACGATGCCATTGATGATTTTATTTCGACTTCCAACGAGTCTGTGTTCAGATGATTTCATGTGCTCATCTTTGTCCTTTTTTTCTGCAGTTTTTCTCTTGTCTTTTACATCATCATCTTTGCTATCAGTCTTATCCTGAAGATGTTTTTTTAACCTAGGATCTCTCTTGTTCATATCCGACACCCTTGCACTTTCGGATTCTTGATTTTTCAAGTCTTTTGTGTGGGATAATTTGTTTTTCAAAGGTGATGGTGATTTAGATTTAGATTTAGATTTAGAATCTAATTGGTCAAGTTCTTTCTTGGTTATTTTTTCACCTGATTTGCTTTTCTCTTGCTTGGATGAATTTAGTTTTTCAGAGGGTACAGTTTTACTTGTCTTAATATCAGACTGGTTCAATGTGTTCATTAGGAATTCTTTCCTGTGACTCTGATCTTTTCCATGCGAAGAATGTTGACTCATCCTATTAAGACGGGGATCCCGATTAGTTCCTTTCAAATCCTGAATTTGTAAGGATGGACCTGGACGACTTTTCTCTGGTTGCACAGGAACTTGATGGGGAGGTTTAACAGCCAAAGGGGGAATTGGTGGAACATGTAATTTGGATGGTGCAGATCCAGGACCTAAGTTGGATGTCTCCTGCTGAACGCTAAGAGAAACTGCCTGAAATACAAAATAAACGTTCATGTTAATACATAAAACATGCAGATTATCTGTCAGGAAAACAATAAAGAATGTAATGTTTTTTCAATAAATCCATTCAATACTACAGTTACATTGTATACTTCTAGTGTTTAAGTGGAGATTAAAATGAAGAGAGAAAGTTCATGTACTTATGGGGCTTGTTATTTCTTACTAGTCCTTTACTTTGGGGTTTTTGTAATATAATCTTTAAGAGAATGAAGAAAACATCCTCCCTCTTCCTAATTATGCAGGATTCTGAGCCAGACTGCTACTAAGAAATTACCAAATAAATCACTGCACCCTAGGTGCACAAGAATCAGAGTCATTCCGGCTAAATTTTAGGTCATAAAATTTAGTTCCTCCTAATGTCACGGATAATGAACTTGATAAAATCTTGCCTTCCTGTACTTCCTCACTCTCAAATTCAAGTGCTAAGTAAAATAACTTAGTAAAAGGTCATTCATGCACGGAAATATGTAATCTTCCTGGCCTCCTTAATTTTGTGATGGCTTTTCTTTCATAGGCTTTAGGAACTGGATTTCTACTCCTGAAACCTAAGCTCATAAAACATTAAAGACTACGCAAAAACATTCACAACAACACACCTAACCATCTTGGGACAGGTCTTAAGTCCACATGATATAATGTTAATTAAACTAAGGTGTTATCTTAAAAGATAGCAATTTAACAGAAAAAAGTACTTGAAAGAAACTAGTGTATAGTTTATACTCAAGTGAGTTTTACAATAAGGAAATAAAAATTTGGTGTAATAAAGGTACCATAATTTACAAAATAAATGTGGAAAAAGAATACACTAATAAAAATAACATGCTAATACAATTCAAATACAAAATAATTACTTCTCTATCTGAAGACAGGTTTAAAATATTTAAAATGCCAAATCTCCTCTACTTACCAGTTGTGCCTTAGCTTGCTCTAGCTCAAGCTCCAGCTTTTTCTGCTGAAGTTCTAACAACTGTTTTTGTTTTGCCAGTAACTGCTGCCTTATTAGTTGTTCTTGAGTAAGATTCTTCTGTATATCAGGAACAATTGGAGGAGTGGAGATGCTAGGGGAACTGACCACTGTGCCAGGTGTTGAAGGCTCTTCGGGCTAGAAGAGAAAATAATGTGTTAAAAATATATATTTCACGGCTAAAAAGGAAGCTGAGGAACTAAAAATTATCAGCTGACCTCTTCATAAATATTATCCATAATCATAAATGGCTTGTCATGTTTAAAGCACACAAAAAATCTTCCAAAAATTTAAAAACCGAAATAAGGATATTATGTAACACCTCAACAAGAAGAATGTATTTTAAATGCACTGTGAACCTGAGTGAAAAAAAAGTTTTTTTTGTAACAAAACTAATTTAGCACGGGGTATTCTTGAGATTTCAAACAAGAAATTTTAGGTAAATCGAAATCTGATAAAGTATTATATACCATTCATATTAAAACTTACCGATTTATTTAAAAATTTAGGATTCACATGGATGCTAGATGTATTCACATTGGGGGGCAGAGGTTTAATAGGCCAAGCAGGATCTAACGAATTGACTCTGACATCCAGGGCATAAAGTTTCTTCAAAGGGAATATTTCATCCCATGTGGAACGTAATTTAAATAAACTTTTTCTAGTATTTTCATCCACCTAGAACAACAGAACAATTCTATGGCTTGTTAAGTTACTATAGAATGTTTTAATTATTAAGAATTAAAGCTATATAAATCTCTGTTCTACTCAATACAGCAAACATACTACTCATTCATAAATATGTACAACAGTAATAACTTATTAAAGGTATATTTGGTTTGAAAATGTAAAGTTAATTAAGAAACTTCTCCTTCAAAAAAATTCAGAAAAATTAAAGTCATTGTCCCCTGGCCTTTATGAAAGCAAACAACTAAGCAATTCTATTATTAACAGTACAAAATGTTTCCAAATTTTAGGGCTTGATATAGTATTCCTTATGTTACTCTTACTCTGGACAAAAGTGTAAAACAACTAGAAATTAGTTGAACCTGTAAGACAAATCTGTCTCCCTAACCAATCTTCTGCAATACAATATGGTTGGCACCTATGAACAAGTTATTTGTGGTATGGAAGGCACCATAAAAATTGAAATTCACAGGTATCTTACCCACTGTTGAGCTTCAGTGTTACCTAACTATGACAGGAATAACAATAACAATGATATCCAGAAACTAGTTAGCAGAGACACCTAGTACTTGGGAAAACTGAATTAGAATTTTAGCTTTAGGATAATAAAGCCTGGCCTATATTCAAGTCTTTAGAGAATTATATTTATTACAGTCATTTTCATCAACTGCAGGGTCAAAGCCCTGTTAGATTCAGTAATATTCTACCAAACACCCAACTAAATTTGAACATAATGAAACTGAAACCAAGAAGCTGGTTTAGCTCCCCAACTCCTGTAATGCAAAGTTGGCTTCTTAGACTACAGCTTCAGGTAAGCAGTATTTAGCCAAGGTCTACAATACACTATTCATCAGCAAGCCCCTTAATACAATTTGAAACCCAGCTTTCCAAATTTCTTCTGCATATACTTACTAGCAGTATTTTTTTCTAAGAACTGAGAAGAAAAAAATTACTCAAGTAGCAACTACTTGAGTAAAACAAACAAGTAACAAACAAGTAAAATCTGTTCTAACAAACAAGTAAAAT
This sequence comes from Panthera tigris, assembly GCF_018350195.1. NCBI lineage: Eukaryota > Metazoa > Chordata > Mammalia > Carnivora > Felidae > Panthera > Panthera tigris. Next base: position 48,905,890 of record NC_056669.1, read on the forward strand.
CTGGTATTTCTTTCAAAATAATTCCAATTCTCCAAGTCTGACAACTGTAAGATTTCTCCAAACACAACAGGTTCAGCTAATAAAAGATAAGAACTACCATTTTTTTTATGTTAGGTAACAAGATTTAAAACTAAATTACTTATAAATGTCCTTTTGCTAAATGTGAAAGATCAAGTCTGACAGGAAGAGAATGGATTACTCCAGCAAATCCCTTGTCTTCCTCAGCCTAATACTGTATTAAACAAACTACCAGATACAATGTTATGGAAGGAAGAAGTTGCAATCTCTGGGTATAGAAACTAACAAGCCTTTCTTCTAAACATTAAGAGGGGATTAAAAGTTATTTCCAAAATAATTTAAAGCAATTAACTGGTCCACCATTCACACATACCTATTACATTCACAGAAAACACACTTGAACAAAGTAACAGGAAACATTTCCCGGGGCGGGGGAGGGGGATCACAAAAGTTTCAGGCACCAATCACAGGCTGGGACACACAGGAAGATTATGCTTTTTCAGATAGGAATAGTTAACATCCTAACACCAAAAACTGCAACAATGAAATTTGAAGTATTCTTGATAGCTTCAGATATTTTTGCCCATATTCTAGTGATGGAACAGACCTTCAATCAAATGAACTCAATTAAAAACAAAACAAATTCTAAAAGCAAACCCCATCTATTCTTGAATGGATAATGGAAAAGCCCTAGAATCTGCTTTAAAGATCTAACATAAAACACTAACTTTAGCATGGTACTTGATAAATATCCAAGAGAATAAAACATTTCACCACCCAAGAAAACCCAACACAAACACAAGTATTTATTTAATCAGGAACACATTTTTTTAAAAATTCAAATGTTTCTAAATGCATATATACCTTTTCAAACACACAAATAAATGTTGCAACTAGATTTTTAGTAAAGGCAGTGAGATACTCTCTTCCAACGTTTTTCACGATAGAATCCATAAGGTACATAACAGGAAGCTTCTCTGAGGAAGGAGCCTGAAGTGATAAAAAGAAACTGAGAAGTTTAGTATAATGAATTGTCACCAAAGAATTACTTTTAAAAGTGAGTTTTCAAACATACAATACAGATTTCTATTCTTGTTGACGCTAAATACTTTCGAATTAATATTAACCTTTATGAAAATTAAATGTTCAATCAAGGTGTCATCTCTTACAATGATCTTTAGTTGAGCATATAAAATTAGCTCAGAAATACCAGAAAGACAAACCGTAATCTTTAGCACATTCATTTAACACTCGATGTAATTTCAGGTTCATACGGTAAAAAGACCTGTGTTTTAAGTGAGCAAAAAGGGGAAAGGGTATTTTCTGTAACCCAAGTGTAAGCTTTGTGACTCCCATTAACTTAGAATAGTGTGCCTAGACTCAACGAAGTAAAATTTCCAGACTTCTGGCAGAAACCCTAATTTTCATAGGCATATTTTATATGTTAGACTCTATGACGCTTTTGTTACCTGTAAAATCATTAGGATTACTTTTCTATAATCCAATGAACAAAGAAATTAAGTACACTTCACATATGAAGTTAATGGCAAAAAACACTCTGAAACTTGCACAAGGACATGCAGGAAGGTGCAAGTTGTTACTGATACAAGAAAAACTGGATGGAGCAGCTGCTGAGTCATGTAAATCAGGTTGAACTTGACTCTGGAAACCAGGATTTGTCCTGAAGATTTTCTTCACAGCATGGACTCTCCGTCGAAATATTTTTCCTCTGACATGCACAAACCAGTGTTTCTAAATTTGTGCAAAGCCAGTGTGGTGATGCTGATACAGGTGGCCCTTTCCAAAGCAAAGAAATGTTGCCCCCAGTTCAACTGCAATGCCTAACCCACCACTGGCTTTTAGAATGTACAGCAAGTTTCCAGAAAGCATCAGCAGGTTCACAGACTTGAGGAGCATTAAGACACACCATAAAAAGTGTTAACTCCGACTCCACAGGAGCACCCATGATTTAAAGACAAAATAAAAAAAAAATTATCCCCATTTACCCATCCCATGTGTATCGGAATCTTAACCCTGAACAACTCTTACCCATAGCTATCTGTAGCTAGGGTAGGCTCACAGTTCTGCAGTACACAACGCCATCATATTTCACAAAACCAATTGCCCATACAAGTGTGTGGAAGTGCTCTTGCTTCTGATAACACCTTTACAACCAAAGTTGGCCAAGGAAACCTTTGAATAACTTTGTATGAAAAATTTCTTTTAGGGTCCTAATAAAAGGGTTCACAAGGCCACTGCATGTGGGTATACTAGTAAGTACCAACATGTCCAATGCTTTATTGCTGTGTCTTTATCTTACCATGTCATGTTTTATACCATTTTAGTCATTGTTGTACTTATGAAGACAGGCTCTCTTTAAAACCAAAATCTGTTCAGTAGGCTAATTTTTTTATTGTACAAGTGAATCCTGTATGTAATATTTTTTCACTACTACTGCCTCATGGGAAGAGTCAAATTAGGTGTGAATCCTTTAGTAATGCCGAGACGCTAGAGAATAAGGACACAAACATTCACCTCCAGAAACACAAAACCAAGCCAGTTTGCTACCAAATGACAGAAAATCCCTCCCCTCACCCTCAACCCCAACCCTGATTATTTCCCCAGTGACTTTTACATCTTTTCCTCAACCTGGCTTTCCAAAAATAACCAGGAAACGTGTGCCAAAAAAATTTCAGCTTTTATCAGCAAATAGTCCATCTATTTTCACCACTCTGTGTCGCCATACACAAATACAAATTTTAATGTGGTCACTATCGTCAGCATTTAGTTTTCACTTCTCGAAGATCTTCTGGATCCATTAAAAACCAGCAAGGAAACTGTTGAGTGACAACCTGAACTGCTAAATATTAGACTCTGTGGAATATTAGTAATCCCCAAACTACTAGGTAATTAGATTTTAAAAATCAATGTTATTTAAAAAAAAAAAAAAAAAAGAAAGAAAGAAAGAAACGCAAGTGTTTTGTTTTTTAAAAAAGGCATTCAATGTCAAGGTAAGCCTTCAACAAGGCAAAAACTAAGTTTTCACGTCCAACATGTTTGTGATATCAATAAAAAGGATGTTGAGTATGAGGAATGCTTCCTTTTTAAGTCTCATACTTTAAAAAAAGAACAATAGCTGTTTCACAGACATTCACAGGAAAAGGTGAATGAAGACTTGTATTTTAGCTGTCAGACTGAGCATGACAAACTTGTTGGGCCCTTAAAAACAAAACAAAACATCTTTACTTTTTTGTCCTCTTTAAATTAAGGTATGAAAGGACCACCTGAAACCGTGTATCTTGTGAACAGATTTACCCAAAAGAGTGGATGGAACCTAAAGAATGAACCCAAGTCACTTAAAGACTTTTGTTTAAAACACACAACCACGTAGATAAAAATAAGTCTTGGAAACAGATTCTACACCTTACAAAGGTAAATAAAAAAGACAAATACATATTTTATATGTTTTATTCACAAATTTTATAATACCAGTCACACATTTCAAAACCATTTATTAAGAGTCAGACCACTCAGTTGTACACTAGACAGAAACCGCCTCTAAACAATATATTGGTGGTTGTTGTTAAAGTGGCCTTTTAAAAGGGGTTCACTCTGCTAAAAGGAGGCTCATCCTGTTAATTTCAATCACTAACAACTAGAAAAAACTGAACCATAGTACAAGCTTGAAAAATAACTTAAAACGTAATACTGGGAAGCTATTAAAACTCATTATGATAACTAAGTTTAACAGTAACTTAAATGACATCGCTCCCACATGAATCCACAGAAGAGGAGGACTACAGGGAAATATAGGGTGGCAGAGGACCACTTCTTTCAAGGGGTGAAGAAAAGCACGTCTTCACTATCAGGGAAGGGAAGAAAAAAAGAGAAAAGGAAGAGGAGGAGGGACTGAACTTTTCAAAAAAAAACTGCAAGTACTTGTTACCCACTGGGCCAGTTCTCCACCTACAGGTTGGATAAGATCTCCTCCCCCCACCCGAACCCCGCCCGAACCCCCAATTTCCCGTATTTTGGGGCAAATTAGACCCTCCGATAGGAGAATAAAAGTTCGATCTGGCCGCCCCCACCCCAAAACGGGGCTGACGGGTGTGAGCAGCTGCCTGGCTGGCAGGGAATGGATTCTCCTCTCTTCCCTTTCGCATCATGTGCTTTTCAGGCGCCATGTTGGGCTCCTAACAGGCGGCTGCTCCACTCGGGGCCAATTCCCTACTCCCACCCACCAACAGCTCGCTCCCAGGTCCCCCTTCACCTCCTTCCAACCCACAGAGCACAATTACCCAAAAGGGTAAGGGGGTGGGGGTGGGGGCGGGGAATGGGAGAACCACCACTCCCCACCTTCCCGGGGGTTAAAATGGTTTTAACTCTTACTTCCCCACACCACAAACTGCCTTTTAAGTACCCCCCTCCCCAAAGGGCTCTATTCAAAACGTGTGTGTCGGGATATACAATGCGGTGGCCTAAATAGGGAGTTGGTAAGCGGAAGTGGGACTCCACCCTTTATCCTCCCCACTCCCTCCCCCCCGAGAGAGGCCCACGCTCGAAGCCTGGGCCAGAGACCGAGCCTGAGTTGGAGGTGGAGGGTTGGAGAGGAGGAACACTGTCCCCCTTTGGATGGAAGCGAGACCTGGGATGAGGCTGACACTAAAATCAGGGAGTATTAGAAGAATAGGAGGCTGCGGGGTGTATAAAAACCTTGGCGGTTTGGGCCTCGATGAGAGAGACGATCTCCTTGGCGAAGGGCAGGTTCTCCTCGGCTAGAATGGTCAGCATATTGATGTGCGGTTTGCTATTGAAGGTCAGGTCTTCGAGTGATGATTGATAATCCCGACAGGCGTCCTCCCGGGCCCCCGCAGTACCGGCCTCGGCCGGCGTCTGCTCTGACATTGCGCCGCGGCCCCCCTCCGAGGTCCGCCGCAGCTGAAGCTGAAGCCGCTCTCGATACCCCGCCTCCCTTCCGACTCCTCTTCCTCTCCCCGGGTCTCTCGCGGCTCCGGCTTCACCACATGCTGACCGCGGAGGGGGGTTAGGGGACGACACAGGGGGAACCTCGGGTATGAAACGCCGCCGTCTCAAGGGTGATCTCCGTCCACTTCCAGCCGCCACAGAAGCTTCTTTCTCCACAGACACAAAATGGCGGCGGCAGTGGCGGCTCCAGCTCCGAAAATGTCTGTGTTCCCAACCGCTGCGTCGTGCGAAATGAGCAAGGGGAGGGGAAATGTGCGGTAAAAGGGCGGGGCCGTTGAGAAAACCAGGGGTGATTGGTTCATCCAGTAACGTCACAAGCACCGCCTTCGGCCCTTCCGCAGGGCGTCCTGGCACCGCCTTCTTCTCCCGGCCCTACCCGGGCTTTCGCAACACCTACCGTTCAGAGGTGCGGTGAAAAAGACGGCCCCTCTCATTGGCTGATTCGTAAGGGACTGTTCGGTCATTTGTTACCATAACAACCCATTCAGGGAGGCCAATAGGCTTGGGGGAGCCTGTTCCCGAGGCCCAACCCAACCAGTTTAAGGAGAAAGCTCAGCCGTTCCCTCCCCTCGTCCCTCCCTCCGCAATCCCCTAGCCACTGAGCGGTTCCGTCAATCATCCTCCCTCCCGCCTGCCCTGGCGGCCGCGGCCAGGGGGTGGGGGCTGAGGGGAGCGAAGGTTTTCGGCCCGCCACACCCCACCTCGCCGCCGGCGACTCAGGTGCTCCCGAGAGCCTGGGCGGGTCCAGCTGCGGGGCAGATTGTCCCTCCTGGAACTGACACAGGGAGTGAGACGCCGAATTTACCCGGAACCTAGGGAAGTGGTCTCCACGCTGCTTCCCACATCCACAAACAAAAACACCTAGGCCAGCTTTCTTGAGTCGAATCCCCGGGAAAAGGCTTTTATTTAGAGTTGTGTGCGAAAGGCTTTTCCGTAGGGATTTGGAGATCTTTGGGGAGCCAACTCAGATCTCTAGGAAGGGTTTCTCAAAAGCCACACCCAGCCTCTAGCCTGATATCTCCTCTCTCTCAATCTTCACTTCGAAACAACCTTAGAATACGCTATTTGGGGCACGTAGGAGAGAGTCTCTTCGTGCGAGAGTCTTTTCCCAGACTTCTAAAATCCTATTTGGAGGCTGGAAGTGATGCTCTCGAGACACAAAGCATTCAAATAGTTCTGCCCTGGAGCTGCATCATAACACAATAAACTAAAAGGGTTGACTGTGTTTTGTTTTTGTTTTTTTTTCATTGAAGAGATGGTAACCTAAATGTAGTTAAAAAAAAAAAAAAAAACAGGTATTAATTACGTAAAATTTGATTCACGATTGTCCTCCTCAGGCTACTAGGGCCTGCAGAAATACTTTGTTCTCCAGTGGAAACCGCTCTTAAGAATTAAGTGAATTCCTTTATTTGTCCCATATAAAGTAACATTTTCATGTCTTATTTTTGTTCGGTTTTTGAGTTTTTTAAAGCAGCTTTATTGAGGCATATAGTAAACTGCACATACGTAAAATGTACAAGATTGTTTTGACGTGAGACTATTTTGACGTGAGACTATTTTGACGTGCTACCACATATGAATGAGAAGTAAAGTCTGGGTAAAGTAAAGCCTGTCTTTTCTCATTTGAAGCTAGGAAATTTTGTTGCATAGGTTTTATTGATTTCAGTAATTTCACACCACTGTTAGTGGTGATATTTAGATACAGTGAACACAGTTAAAATTAAGGAACTTTGAAAGTTCCTGCTTTCTGAAGGGTAATGTCCGGGGTAAAACAGTCTCCAATAGGTTTCCTTGTAATTTTAAAAGTGAATTTAGTTACTAAACTTTGAGTTATAAAAGCTGTCCACCTTTTGTTATTTTTTATATTCTGTTAACAACCAAGTGCACTTTAAAAAGAGTTTTCAAAGCTCTAATTTTGCTTCTATTGTATCCCTAACACATTGCAGAGCAAACAATATATGCTTGGGATTTAAATCAACAAATCTGTGTACCCTCAAAAGACATGAAAAACTCAAGTGCTGTAGCAATCTCTTTCAAATCATGTGCTAAACTACAACAAGAACCTTTATTATTTTTTTTACTTATTTATTTTATTTTTAAGTGAGCTCTGTGCCCGACCTGGGGCTTGAACACACAACCAAGAGTCCATGCTCTACCAACTGAACCAGTCAGATACCCCAAGAATTTTTCTTTTTTTATATCCTTAGGACCGACCACAAATTAGATCATCACTATTTTTAAATATATAAATGAATGAAACTTCTCCCATGATTTTCAGCGCCAATTCTTTCATCAGAATATGCAGCTAATGCACTCTTTGTACCAACCTTAAGCCCCAGTTATACGCCCTCTCTATGCTAGGTGCAGTGGTGAGCATGGACTGACCTTCATGAAATTTACAGTCTAATTGTAATCTCATGGAGTAGTATGAAAAAGTACTGCATCTGACAGTGGGTTTTCCAGAGCTGTCTTCAAAAATCAAACCCACTGATTCTTGTGTTTCCACAGAATGTGAAGTCTTCCATTTTTTTGAGGAAAATAACTATACTCCTCCTTTGGTTCACAAAGTGTTAACAAGAGGAGTTAATTCCTCCCAAAACAACCTCTGTTCTAGACAATCAAGTACCCTTCTGATGTAAATAATTAATTAGCACTGCCAGCAGGTGGTATTTCCCCTTCAATATGTGAATCCAATGTGTGTAAATAATATGCAGGAATAATATTTACATGTATTGATATATATTTATACTATATTTTTATACTATGCACACACATATATACTGTGTACACACACACACAAGCAAACACACACAGTTGACCCATGAACAACATGGTGGGTTGGGGCACCGACCAGTAGCATGGTGGAAAATCTACATATAACTTTTAACTCTCCATATACTTAATAATCTACATTGACTAGAAGCCTTACCCAAAACATAAAGTAGATCAACACACACTTTTGTACGTTATATGTATTCTATACTGTATTCTTACAATAAACTAAGCTAGAAGAAAAAAATGTTAAGAAATGGATAAGAGAAAATACATTCATCGTACTATAAAAAAAATCCATCAATAAGTGGACCCAGGCAGTTCAAACCCATGTTGTTCAAGGGCCAACTGTATATATGTATATATGTATATATGTATGTATATGTATATATGTATAAAATATTTACACATTATATATAATATATATTTTTACTAAAACATGAACAAGCATTTTACCTATTTAAACATTCTTTATTGTTTACACATTTTATAATTACAAAATAATTCGTGCTTATTCTAAAAAATTCAAGTACAAGCACATAAGTAAAAAATGAACGTTCTCCCTCTCTGCCCTTGGGAACAGGGTATCTACAGTTCATAATCTAATATGAATCCTTCCGTTCCTTTTTCAGTGAACACACACACACAAACAGGGTGTGTATAGCTTTTTATTTTTGATCTTTACTGAAACAGGATCATTATATAATAGTTTATTACTTGCTTTTTAAATTCAAGGTATCATGGACATTCTTTCATGAACAGTCCTAAAACTATGTAATTCAATCTTTTTTTTTTTTTTTCAAGTGTGTGGCTTAGGAAGATAGCTATCACAAGAATAGGGCCATTCTGGTGTTAGCTCAAAAGGAGACTCTAAAACTGTCCTGTAGTAGACATTCAATGAATATTTGTTGACTGATCCAGACCTTCTGATTTCAATTTCACCTTGCCTGTCCCTGTTGTATTCCTCTAGTTCAAATAGACAAATACAGGATTAGCCGAGAACCTAGACTAAAGATTGGACTTGACATTACAGAGTTTAGAGATAGAGATTATCAGGGAGGGAGGCTGACTGACAATTCAAATGATGCAATCACCATGTTCCAAAAACCAATTCATAGTTTGGGGCCTTAAAATTTTTATTTTGCCAGCAGTGCTAGTCTTAGCAATCTTTTCACATATTTTCAGAAAAATATGACTGAGCGAAAATAATTTCTCAATTTAAGTTTTGCTCCCATATATTAATCTTAACCATGTTTCATTTCCTTGTAGTTGTGGATGAAAAAGCAGAAAGACATGCAGTGAATTAATACTAACAGAAAACCTCCCAAATATTATTTCATAACAAAGTACAGATAGATTTTCTCACAAAAAAAGTGTTCATTTTTTCATTAGTTCATTCAACATGACCCCTGCTGTCAGGGAGCTCAAGTCTGCTGGGTGAGATAAACAAGTAAACCAACAATTACCCTACAGGATGACAAGAGTCAGACCACACACAATGTGACAAGATAGCAGCATAGACTGGGAGCATGAAGGAAGCCTCTAAATCAGACTGGAGTGGTCAACTAAACCTTCCCTGAATTGTTGACAGTTGGCAGGTTTCAAAGGAATGAATTGGATTACCTAGATTAAGGGAAAAAAGGGTATTCCAGACCAAAAAAAAAAAAAAACAGAAGTAGATCTAGGTTTTGTGGGGGCTCGAAGCATATACAATTTGGAAGATATTCTTGGGGAAAAAGAATACAACATTATAAATATAAAATTTTATGGCTTATGTGAGGGAAGTTTCATTGTATATCCACCTGTTTGAAGAGGCTTGTTCAAAAGAAATAGATCTTTGAGATCTGTATTTCAAAAGAGATCAAAATGTGTGTAGGAGAGTTTATGAGATAAGAACCAATCATGAGTAACCTCTTATCAGCTTTATAATACAAGGAATGGGAGTCCACTGAAGGATTTTTATGGGGAGTGGCCAGATTTTTGTATCAAAAAGATTTCTGGCAGTGCCAGATTTGGTAAAAATTAAATTACATTTCTTTAAAAACACTTAGGTTTCTCTTCTTTGTGTGTTTAAATGGAAGATGATGTAGCTTAATTACAGGTAACAGTACAGTGTAAGTTTCATGGGGGTTAAAGTGGATATACATCATAATATTTTGTTTTGACATGTAGGTTTGTTTATAAAGTTTACTCAGAATTATGTGAATTAGTTTTAATTAACTGCATTGCCTTCTAAAATTTATTTCTGAGATTGTGTGGTGGTTGAAATTCTTGTGAGTCAAAATAAAAAGTTCTATTCTTCTTATCACTTAAGAAGTTTTCTGGTACAGACTTTCGCTTTGAGAGGCCCAGTGCATCTAATTCCAAAACTGTTCTATGCCAGGAAATAACTTGGGCCAAGGAGAATAGAGCCTGTTATCAGATAACTGAATATGTACATGTATTGCTTGGAGAAACCATAGCTCAGAATAGTGGCTCAAAGCGTGCAGTCTGCTAAAATGGTTTCACTCCTGTCTCTGCAACAGCTTCTTAGCCTGATGACTCTAAGACAGTTACCTCACTTCTTTAAGGCCCCATTTTCTCATATGTAAAAAAGAATTAATGACCACTCTCACCTCATAAGGTTATTACAAGGATGAAATGAGACCATATACAGTTTTGTGAGAGTCTACCAAGGTATATTTGATGCAGCAATTCCACTTTTAAAAACACAAGACAAATTTAGTCACATATGTGAAAAATAAAACGTGTAAAAGTTTATTCATTTCAGCATGGCTTGAAGTTGCGATTAATTGAAAATAAATGAAATGTCCATTCAGAGGGAACAGGTTAAATTAAGGTACATTTGTGCAACAGAACAGCAGTTCTCAAAACTTTTAGCCTCAGGACCGTGTTACACTCTTAAAAATGATTGAGAACCCCAAATAGTTTTAGTTAATATGGATTACATCTATCATTGTTTACCATTTTAGAAATTAGAACTTAGAAGTAATAAAAATATTTATTCATTTAAAAATAACGATAATAAATCCTTTACATGGAATTTAAACAACATATTTTTAAAATATAACTATTTTCCAAAACAGAAAAATCAATTTAAAAACTGGTATGGTTTATATTTTTGCAAATCTCTTTAATGCCTGGGTTAATAGAAGACAGCTGGATTTTTAGGTCTGCTTCCGCATTCATTCTGTTGCAATGACACAGGACATATAGGCTCTGGAAAACTACTCTGGTGAAAGAGAGTAAAAACGAAAAATAATATCTTAGTGTTCTTATAAAAATAAAGTCAACCTCAACACACTCCTATCATTTTGAGAACCATGGCACTGGAATATTACATGGCTTTTTAAAAGAATGAGGAACCTCTTTATGTGTTGCTGTAGAACAAGCTCTAAGATATGTTGTTAAGTGAAAATATACATAAATAAAAGCAAGTTACAGGGGTGCCTGGGTGGCTCAATCAGTTAAGCATCCAACTCTTGATTTCAGCTCAGGTCATGATCTCATAGTCAAGATTAAGCCCTGCATCAAATCCCATATCGGGCTCCACACTGAGCATGAAGCTTGCCTAAGATTCTCTCTCTCTCTCTCTCTCTCTCTCTCTCTCTCTCTCTCTCTCGGGCACCTGGGTGGCTCAGTTGGTTAATCATCTGACTTGATTTCCGCTCAGTGCTGAGTGTGGAGCTTGCTTGGGATTCTCTTTCTCCCTCTCTCTCTGACCATCCCCTGCTTGCCGTCTCTCTCTGTCTCTCTCTCTCTCTCTTTCTCTCAAAATAAATAAACATTAAAAAAAAAAAAAAAAAAAAAAAAAAAGAAGGGCACCTGGGTGGCTCAGTCGGTTAAGCATCGACTACGGCTCAGGTCATGATCTCACGGTTTGTGAGTTCGAGCCCCACATCAGGTGCTGTGCTGACAGCTCAGAGTCTGAACCTGCTTCAGATTCTATGTCTCCCTCTCTCTCTGCCTTTCCCCTGCTCATGCTCTTTCTCTCTGAAGAATGAATAAACATTAAAAAAATTTTTTTTGTTTAAATACATTCTTTCTCTCTCCCTCTGGCCCTCCCCAACCTCATGTGTGCATACATGCACAATTGTGCTTCCTCACTCTCTCTCTCAAAAAAAAAAAAAGGTACAGAATCCTGTAATCGTATATTAATAGTGAATTTATTTTAAAAAGTCAGGGAAACTATATACATATAAATATGTATTAAGTTTGTATGTACAGGTAATATCACAGAAAGAATATACAAAAATCTGATAAATGAATTGTCTCTAGATTGCAACCTGGGAAATGGGGTGAGAAGGAATCTTTTCACTTCGTTCCCCTATTTGTCTTTTGAACTATCTACTTTATGAAAGTATTAACTAATCAAAAAATTAAATTTGTTTTTATTTTATTTTATTTTCATTTTTTTTTTAATGTTTATTTATCTTTGACAGAGAGACAGAGCATGAGCAGGGGAGGGGCAGAGAGAGAGGGAGACACAGAATCTGAAACAGGCTCCAGGCTCTAAGCTGTCAGCACAGAGCCCGACGCGGGGCTCGAACTCACACTCACAGACTGCGAGATCATGACCTGAGCTGAAGTCGGACGCTAAACCCACTGAGACACCCAGGCGCCCCTAAATTTGTTTTTAAAAGCGGGTATGATATATATACTTTCCATGGTGCCTGGCAGATGCTTAATAAATTATTCATTGTGCCTTTTTATTCTGAGGTAAAATAATTATTTTTTTTTAATATTTTATTTATTTTTGAGACAGAGAGAGACAGAGCATGAGCAGGGGAGGGGCACAGAGAGAGGGAGACACAGAATCCGAAGCAGGCTCCAAGCTGTCATCACAGAGCCCAACGTGGGGCTTGAACTGACAAACCACAAGATCATGACCTGAGCCGAAGTCGGCCGCTTAACCAACTGAGCCACCCAGGCGCCCCTGAGGTAAGACAATTATTTTAAAAGCTTTTCAACAATAGGAAAAATATAAAACAACTGAAAATATTTTATTCTGAATATACATACTCTTATTAAACTGACTTAGATTATATACACAAAATCTAGGAGCGCCCAGATGGCTCAGTCTGTTAAGCGTCCAACTTCAGCTCAGGGCATTATCTCAGGGTTCACAAGTTTGAACTCCATGTTGGGCCCTGTGCTGACAGCTCAGAGCCTAGAACCTGCTTCAGATTCTATCCCCCTCTCTCTCTGCCCCTCCCCTGCTAAGCTCGCTTTCGCTTTCTCTCTCTCCCTCTCTCTCTCTCTGTTTCAAAAACAAACATTTAAATAAATAAATACACAAAATCTAAACAGCCTGATAATTGTGGTTATTTAAAATCTGTTATAAAATGATCATAATGACCATTGAGATAAGCAAACAAGTATGTAAAGGTAATATCCAATTCAATCATGCAGCAAATAGATGACCTACGAGAGAGAAACCTTAGACAAATTAGAAAACTTCATAGAGACAAATCAGCATTAAACTTTTTAAAAATATCTGGGGCACCTGGGTGGCTCAGTTGATTAAGTACCTGACTCTTGATTTCAGCTTAGGTTCTTGAGTTTGAGCTCCTGGTCAGGTTTTGTGCTGATAGATAGCACAAAGCCTGCTTGGGATTCTGTCTCTCTCTTTCTCTGCCCCTCCCCTGCTCATACTCTCTCTCTCTCTCTCTCTCAAAATAAATAAATAAACATTAAAAATAATTTTTGTAAATGTCTAATACTAACCATTGGTTTGAAACAGTTTTTCCTGCATATCAATCAATTTTAAACACTCTGGGGCTTTTAGTCGTGGGTTTGAGCCACACATTAGGTACAGAGATTACTAATGCATAAGTAAGTAAGTAAATAAATAAATAAATAAATAAACTTTAAAAAAGTAAAAAATTAAAAATAAATAATTTTGGGGGCACCTGGTTGGCTCAGTCCGTTAAGCGTTAGACTTTGGCTCAGGTCATGATCTTCTGGGTTCGTGAGTTCCAGCCCCACATCCGGCTCTCTGCTGTCAGGAGGGAGCATGCTTTGGATCCTCTGTCCCCTTCTCTTTCTTCCCTTCCTCCTCTTGTTCTCTCTCTTTCAAATAAAAAAACATTTTAAAAAATTAAAAATAAACTCTTAGCGGCTTTTAGCAACACATGTTGATTTCCTCTCTCACAGGTCTGTAGGCTGGATGCAGCTTTGCTAGGCTTGACTGGAATCAGTTAGGCTTGACTCCAGGCTGCTGGTTGGGTACAAGCCCACTCCACATATTTCCTCATTCTCCTTGGACCAGTGGCTACCTGGGACGTGTTCTTCTCAGGGGGGATTACTGGAGTCCAAGAGAGTAGGCAGAAACATAAGATGCCTCTTGAGGTTTTGGGCCTGGAACTGGCACGCTTGTCTCTTTGGTCCACATCTCACTGACCAAAGCAAGTTATAAGGCCAAACACGTCATCCGTTGGGGTGAGGGGAGATGTCTTCTGCAATCTCAAGTGGGAGACACTGAAAAGTCATGTGATAAAAACATGAATGTAGAGTTCCAATAGAGGAAGGTCATGAAGTATTTGGAATAATGATTCAATCTATCATATCATTTTAAAAGAGTTCCATATGTTCCTTAATGGTTCAAGAATAATGACTAGGTATATGCAGCCCAAGGTACAACATCTCTGGTCCATAAACAGTCTTACCCTGCTGAACTGGTAACCTAGGTTTCCTTGGGGTGGTAAACATAGAGACAATGAAGTAAATCAAACGCTTTTGGAATAATCTATACCTGTTTGGTATTTATTTAGGGAAGAAGGAACCAAGATAGTGACAGTAGTAGGAGTTTGTGGCCAGTATGAGCTGCCACCTTGCTCTGGCCCCAGGCTGGTTCCTCAGCTTTCAACCTTGCTGAGAACAGCAGCTCAAGGTGCCTCTGCCATCACAACCTGGGTTGTCATGAAAGACAAGAAGGTCCAGCAGCAGGATATTTGCTGTGTGTGTGGCAGAGCATGAAATTGAAGGCTGGGCTAAATGGCAAAGACAGGGTGTTGTGGTACTAAGTTCTCAACATGCTACTAGAAGAGAGTCCTCTAATATACACAGAATCTATTTTTCCCTCAAGACAAAACTAATTAAAGATGTAACCCATTCCTGACCACCTCAACCATTGACTGGACCAAAGTGATCAGCAACTCATCCTAAAGGCCTAACAAAAGAAAGGGTGGGGAGGTTATTTGTACTCCAATCTCTATGTTTTTTTTTTTTTTTTTTAAAACAATGCCTACCTGACATCAATTAAAAGCTAAAAGGCTTGAAAAGAAGCAGAAATATGTGACCCAAAATCAAGAGGGAAAAAAAAGCCAATGGAAACAGATGACCCAGACATCGAATTAAAATAAAAGGATTTTTTTGTAATTTTTATTGTATCCCAAAGTTATGTTCACACTTCATTTTTTTTAATGTATACTTAATTTTGAGAGAGAGACAGAGACAGAGCATGAGCAGGGGAGGGGCAGAGAGAAAGGGAAACATAGAATCTGAAGCAGGCTCCAGGCTCTGAGCTGTCAGTGCCCAGCCCGACCCTGGGCTTGAACTCATGAACCACGAGATCATGACCTAAGCCCAAGTTGGATGCTTAACCAACTGAGCCACCCAGGTGCCCCAATAAAAGGATTTTAATACAGGTATACCTTGTTTTATTGCACTTTATTGTGCTTAACAGATATCTTTTGCGCAAATTGAAAGTTTGTGGCAATGCTGTGTTGAGCAACTTTGTTTTTCTAACAGCATTTGCTCACTTTGTGTCTCTGTGTTACATTTTGGTAATTCCTACAGTATTTCAAACTTTTCCGTTATTATTATACTTGTTATGGTGATCTGTGTCCAGTAATTATGACTCACTGGAAGGTCAGATGATGGTTAGCATTTTTTAGCAATATAATTATTTTTTTAATTAAGGTATGTACTTCTTTTTACACATCATGCTATCACACACTTACTGGACTACAGTATGATGTAAACATAACTTTTATACACTCTGGGAAACCAAAAAATTCATTTTACTGGCTTTATTGCAATATTCACTTTATTATAGTGGTCTGGACCCGACCCCACAATATCTCTGAGGTATGCCTGTATAGCTATTAAAAATATGTAAAAAAAAAATTTAGAGGTAAGAAATGAACAGAATGAAATAAAAGATAAAAGGTCTTAACAGAGAAATGAATCTCTAAGAAAAGGAAATTACAGCAAAAAAGAAAAAAAAATGAAGTTACAAATGCTACTCAGTAAATTTCTGGCCATTGTTTCCTAGTCACCATGATTCAATCTGTGAAATAGTTTGGGACAGCTGATCTAGCCTTGAGAAACACCTTGATCTCAATAGCAACATGTCAGCTCTAAAGTAAATCATTTCTTCAGAGGATTTGTTTCATTCTCTTTATGTTAACGAATATTTTACTTTTTGCCAAACTCTGTGAATGCACCCTGTTTTGGACTCATG
This sequence comes from Panthera tigris, assembly GCF_018350195.1. Classification (NCBI taxonomy): domain Eukaryota; kingdom Metazoa; phylum Chordata; class Mammalia; order Carnivora; family Felidae; genus Panthera; species Panthera tigris. The sequence goes on from NC_056669.1 coordinate 48,922,133, forward strand.
ACCTCGTACACACATTTGCTGCCAAGAACATTTCAGAGAGAGTTCTATTACAAACAAACAAATAACATGTATTTATTTTTAAAATTATTTTTAGGTTTATAGATTAATCCAGAAAACTCAGCTGCCCTACGATCTCAGAGGAGCCAGGATTTTCACATGCGTCTGTTTACTCAATTCATTTCTTTTTAATGTTTTATTTCATTTTTGAGAGAGAGAGTGCCAGGAGGGGAGAGGCAGAGAGAAGGGGACAGAGGATCTGATGCTGGCCCTGCGCTGACAGGCTGACAGCAGAGAGCCTGATGGGCTCAAACTCATGAACAGTGAGATCATGACCTGAGCTGAAATCGGACACTCATCCGTCTGAGCCACACAGGTGCCCCTCAATTCATTTTAAATCAAAGAAAAATTCTGATTGTAAGACATTTTACATGGTTTTATTGTTACCATCCTTAAAATATTTTTACTCTCCCTGCAACAAATCAAAGGCCTCAACAACCAAAGCCTTTTCTAAGAACATCTGCATCCAGGGGCATCTGGCTGGCTCAGTCAGTGGAGTGTGTGACTCTTGATCTTAGGGTTGAGTTCCACCCACATGAGTGTAGAGATTACTCAAAAATAAAATCTTTTAAAAAAAAAAAAGAACATCTGCTTCTAAACCAGAATTGTAATACTATGCCTCAGATAATATACTCTATATGACAATAGAACTCTCATTGTTTTGAGATGAATAGTATTATTTAAATAAACTGAATATTAAAAAAAATTTTTTTAATGTTTATTTACCTTTGAGAGAGAGAGTGTGAGAGAGAGAGAGCAAGCACAAGCAGGGGAGGGGAAGAGAGACAGGGAGACACAGAATCCGTAGCAGGCTCCAGGCTCTGAGCTGTCATCACAGAGCCCTACGTAGGGCTTGAAACCATGAACCATGAGATCATGACCTGAGCTGAAGTCGGACGTTTAACCAACTGAGCCACCCAGGCACCCCAAATAAATTGAATATTATATCACTTCAGTAAGTCACTTTTAAAAAATACTATTTATAATTTTACAGAATTTAGTATTTTAAAGAATCAGACATAATTTTCAAACAAAATATGTAACTCAGTGATTTTAGACTTATGAAACAATTTTACTATTCATAAATTACTCCAATATTTAAAAGAACTCAAGAACTTGGAAAGGTTACCTATGAAATCAAGCATTTAAAGTGCTTGAAAGAAAATAGAATGTATTGAGTTTACAAATGCAGTTTAAAAGTTTAAATAAATGCAACCAACCATGTTGGAAATAGATTTAGTTGTCTGATGAAAATGTATTTACTCAAGTGGAGTTGATTGAACATTAATCAGGCAATTTGTAACATTTTCTAGGTGTATAAATAAAATAATTAAATTTATTATTTTAACCTAAAGACATAAAGAATACTATGTTTCTTTAACTGCCATCTTAATATATTGAATATTAATTTTTAAAAACTTCAATACTGATGAAAATTCTCTTCTGTATATAGAGCGACTATTGGACAGTTAAAAATTCTCTTTAATAAAGCCCTGTGTTGAACTAGGTTAGGTAATAAAAATTAAAACTATCTCTGATTATTTGAAATGAATATATCATTTTTTTGTTTAAATAGCACAATAATCAGCCTGTTAGAAATCTTGCAGTACATTCTTGACAGCCTGACCTTCTTCACTTTGCCAAAGAATTTAGAGGCCAAGCAGTATGGTGTAGGTTCCTATTTTCTCTATTCTGCAGCCAGAGCCATCATTCTAAACATCTGCTGCAAAAACTTACACCCTTCCAAGCTTCCCATTGGCCTCAGGTTCAAGTCCCTAATCTCCTGGCGCTTGTTTACTGGAAGCCAGTCTGTCCTGGTTCTCTGTATTCCAGCCACTAAAACAAGTCTCCAAGCCTCTTCTTTTCTCAGGGCTTTAACAATGCCATCATCTGCTTGGATAACTCCCCTCAGTATTCCCTAGCCTGAGGATGTGCCTGGCTACTGTGACTTTCCCAAAGAGGCCTTCTCTGACCTCCAGACTAGGTTAAGCACTCCTGGGTGTAAGCCTTTGAAAAAGCTCAGTAGAAACCACCTCTTTGTCATAAGGTTGTTCAGGGAAACTTAGCCAATCCCCTCTAAAGTATATTCAGGTCGTTTATTGTGTTTAACTATTATATGCAATGACTCAATTAACACCTTTGTGTATTATTAGTATACTCCAACAGATGCTATCAAGTGCCCTGAAGATGTTCCCTTGGCCCTCCCTGTTTCCTTATACTTGGGGTTCTCTTTCTTTTTTTTTTTTTTTTAATTTTTTTTTTTTAACGTTTATTTATTTTTGAGACAGAGAGAGACAGAGCATGAACGGGGGAGGGTCAGAGAGAGGGAGACACAGAATCTGAAACAGGCTCCAGGCTCTGAGCTGTCAGCACAGAGCCCGATGCGGGGCTCGAACTCACAGACCGCGAGATCATGACCTGAGCCGAAGTCGGCCACTTAACCGACTGAGCCACCCAGGCTACCCTCTTGGGGTTCTCTTTCTATTTCAAGTGCCTGTGAGTCCTCCACCTTAGGCTTTTTCAGTGGGAGGAGAGAGTTTGGTCCATGCATGGGCAGGGCATTAACAACCCAGCAGGCCACCATCCAGTGATGAGTATTTGTGGAAAATGACCTCAACTTCTTGGGTAAGACACTTCTGGGGCAAATTCTGTATAGTCCTCCTGAGTACGATTGAGCCCCAGTTGGCTGCAGTAGTCATCTGTTAATTAATCTTGCACCCTGTGTGGTGACCATCCCTTTCCTCTCACTTCCCTATGCCCACACCAGTGATTCTGGGTTCACTGTCCAGAGAAGCCACTACACTGAAATCTTTGTCTCAGGGACTATTTCAGGAAGAACCCAACCCAAAATATTGTCATATATTTGCTTGCTTATATTCACTTGATAACTACTAAACTAATTGGCTTAAGGGGTAGGGTCCTGGCTCAAGGGGTGAACATTTTAAATTTTGATGTATAATGCTCAATGGCTCTCCAAAAAAGTTGGTGTAAGGAATTCCTATGTAACAAGGACCATTTAAAATTTTAATTTTTTAAAACATATATCCTATTTTATTTCATATAGAATTTGAGACACATTTCTAGCAGGGAGCAACTGTTTGCTGAATTATTTACTAGGATCTTTTGCTAGCTTATTAAGAGAACAAGGGCTTTGGAGTCAAGAAAGCCCAGGTTGGAGTCCCAGATCTACTTATTAGATTACTTGTTAATCTCCCTTGTTAACTATGTGACCTTGACAAGTTATTCACATCTCTAAGCGTCATTTTCTTTATGTCTAAAGTAGGGGCGCCCAGGTGACTCAGTTGGTTAAGCATCTGACTCTTGATTTCGTCTTGGGTCATGAGCTCACAGTTTGTGAGTTCAAGCCCCACATCAGGCTCTGTGCTGACAGTGTGGAGTCTGCTTAGGCTTCTCTCTCTCTGCCCCTCCCCTACTCATTTTCTCTCTCTCTCTCTCTCTACCTCTCTCTCTCTCTCTCAAAATACATAAACTTAAAAACATAAAGCAAGCCAAAAATTTCAGAAAAAAAATAATGCCAATTTGACTGAATTAAATGAGATGATATCATTTAAAAAAACAATTTAGGACATTGCTGGTGAGTAGTGAGAGTCCAATAAAGAGTAATTATTACTATTACTGGAAAGAAAGGATAATGACCTAATCATACTTATGTCTTATAGTACCAAGCACAGTACATGGGACCTAGAAAATGCTCAAATGCTTATTGAATTGAATTACCTAATCTGCACAGCTGTTGTAGAGACAAAGTGCCAGGATGTGTATAAAAGTGTTTTGAAAACTAGAAAATACTGTAGAAATGTGATGCTACCTGTCGCCTACCTAACCCTTGACTGGTCACAAGCCTCACTTTTTATTTTCAGAGAATAGTTGGCTAAGTGGGTGTCACTTTTCCTGATATTCTTAAAATCAATAGTTAGAGGCATTTTTAGACCTCACTCTGTGTGCAACTGCCATTTCCTCCCCTCTCCTACTTCCAGTTGCCTCACTAATCTGTCGGGAGCAACTGCTTCAGTGTGGACTCCTACTGCCAGTTATCCTGAATCAGACTCCACCAGGCCAATTGTTTGTGCCACACGCAGTCAGATTGAGGTCAGAAGTACAGAGATTTCAAAACAAAACAAAACAAAAAGTATAGATATTTGATCCAGAATTTTTGAGACACTCCAAATTTTAAATATCCAAAGATTTTGTGACTTGTTATATTTTTTCATATAAATTTATTATCAATTTATTACTTCCTTCATTAGATTTTTATTGAATACCTATTATGAGATAAGCAAGTTACAATATTGAACAAGACAGATAGGATCCTTGCCTTCGTGGAGCTTAGAACCTTGTAATTACACGAACCACTAGATAGGGTATAATTTTTATGCTTTTATACAAGTTTTTCTATGAGTAAGTTCACAAACTAGTGAAAAACAAATTTTAAGGCTTGTGTCTACATTTTTCATTTAAAAAAATATGGTCACTTTAGGGGTGCCTGGGTGGCTCAGTCAGTTAACTGTCTGACTTCAGCACAGGTCATGATCTCGCGGTCTGTGAGTTTGAGCCCTGCGTGGGGCTCTGTGCTGACAGCTCAGAGCCTGGAGCTGGCTTCAGGTTCTGTGTCTCCCTCTCTCTGCCCTTCCCCGACTCATGCTCTGTCTCTTTCACTCTCAAAAATGAATAAATATTTTTAAAAAATTAAAAAAAATACATGGTCACTTTAGCTATGAAGAGGTGCAAAGGATCATATAAACTTTCCCAATAGTCCTCTCAGAAAGAGAAGGAAGAGAATTTCATTTTAAAACCAGGCACTTCACTTAAGCTATCTAATTAAATCATAACAACTTGAGAGGAAGATGTTCTCATCTCCATTTTAAGAAGAAGAACTGAGACTCAGAGAGGCTAAATGTCTTGCCAAAGTCTATCACTAACAAATGCCTTTGCTAAAATTAGACCAAAGCATGGTCTGATTCTCCGACCTAAGCTCTTTCTCCAGCCCCATTCTATCCCAAATCAAGAAACCAATTTATTAAGCCAAATAACTATTAATGTTATGTGCCATGAGTGAGATACAAAAGAATTTAGTTCTTAAATTCCAAGGGCTTGAATCTTGTTGTGACACAAAAATAACATGCTCATGCTCATGCTCTGACTCTGTCTCTCTCAAAAATAAACATTAAAAAATTAAATTTATTTATTCTTGAGAGAGAGAGACACACACACAGAGCATGAATGGGGGAGGGGCAGAAAGGGAGACACAGAATCTGAAGCAGGGTTCAGGCTCTGCGCTGTCAGCACAGAGCCTGACGTGGGGCTTGAACCCACAATCCATGAGATCATGACCTGAGCCGAAGTTGGACACTTTACTGACTGAGCCACCCAGGAGCCCCCAAAATAAATAAACATTAAAAAAATTTGTTTTAAAGAGTAACAAGGGAAGAGCACTCTAAGTGGGGGTGATATTGGGGCAAGGGTGAGGAAGTAGAATTGAATATGGCGAGAGTGATAGAAGTCGTCTGAATGAAACAGAGAGAGAAGTCTGAGAAACTAAATTCCATAGTTGTTCCAGTGTTCATGAGGGCATCTGTGACCTGGAAAGGAAGAGTTTTTCGATCCAAACAACTAATCTGAGATTATAGGCACCTTAAGGGAAAATGGGAAAAGGTGGTCACAACTATCACGAAAACAGAAGCAGTAGGAGCACTGGAGAAACGTGCAAAATGCTCGTGATCTCCCAACAACAACCCGGACTCACTGCATGCGGCCAGCCCAGAGGAAACAGACTGTAGCTATCACCTCATCAGTGCTGCTAGACTGCATTCCAGGGCTGAGTTAGTGATCCCATCTTTCCATTTGATCCTTAAGTACAGCTCTAGGTGAGGCCCACGAAAACATCCCTGCCCTTCTTCCGCCCTCCCCACTAACTCATAATGACTCCCTCTTATTGGCTGAGTTGTTAAATTCCTTAGCCTGCTGGAGCAAATCAAGGTGAGACTCAAAGGACAAGAGAGAAATAAAATGCGAGTTACACTCTTTCTCGCTGTATTAACAAGAGGCCCAAGTTTTAGAGGCTGAGGCAGGCTGAAGCCAGGTAGCCCAGGTTTCAAGCACAAGGAGGACTCAGATTTTGGCTGCTATTTATGGCTGGATTTTATAGGGGCAAGAAAAGGTCTTGTCTTAAATATTAATCCTAAATGAAATGGGTACATCTCTAAGACTGGCTACATCAGCGGAAAGGATGCATTCAAAATCAGAGGCCTCCAAATGGAAGACAGTGTCCCAGAGAAAGTAATGATTAAGCTAAAATTAAGATATAAGTGGGAGTGTGCCTTGTGGACAAGGGAAAAAAGGCATTCCTGGCAGAATGAACAGTTCATGCCAAAGCGTGGAGGTGCGAAGCCATATTGCTTCAGTGTAATCATACCAGGCTATTCAGTATAAGAGTTATACTTTCTGGTGTAACTCCTTCAATCAGCAGCGCCCATCTCTGCATTTTGCACCAGGTAACATTCATTCATTTTTTTCATTCATTTGGCAAATATTTAACGAGCCCCTGCTGTATGGTGGACTCTGTTTTAGGGGCTGGAGATATAACAAAACAAGCAAAATATCTGCCCTTAGGGAGCCTACATTTTAGTGGAGGGAAAAGGAAATTAAAAAAAAAATATACTGGGGAGTAATAAAGGTTATGTAAACAGGTAGCCACCACAGCATAGATTTCAGTTTCAGGAATACATAATTTAAGATTTTTCTCCTTTATAATTTAATGTTTTTCTCCTTTTTCTTTGTTCATTTGCTTCTTAAATTCCACACATGAGTGGAATTATATGAGGGGAGCCTAGATGGCTCAGTCGGTTAAGCATCTGAGTTTGGCTCAGGTCATGATCTCATGGTTTGTGGGTTCAAGCCCCACGTCAGGCTCTGTGCTGACAGCTCAGAGCTTGGAGCCTGCTTCAGATTCTGTGTCTCCTTCCCTCTCTGCCCCTCCCCTGTTCACACTCTGTCTGTCTCTCAAAACTAAATAAACATTAAAAAAAAAAAAACCATGGTATTTGTCTTTTTCTGCCTGACTTATTTCGCTTACCATTATACCCTCTAGATCCATCTATGTTGTACAAAATAGCAAGATCTCATTCTTTTTTACAGCCAAGTAATATTCCTGTATGTGTGTGTGTATCATATCTCTTTAACCATTCACCTATCCATGGATACTTGGGTTGCTTCCATATCTTGGCTATTGTAATTAGGCTGCAATAAACATAGGGGTGCATATATCTTTTCAAATTAGTGTTTTCATTTTCTTTGGGTAAATAACCCAGTAGTGGAATTACTGGAGCATATGGCATTTCTGTTTTTAACTTTTTGAGGTATCTACATATTGTTTTTCACAGTGGCTGGACCAGTTTGCATTCCCACCAACAGGGCACAAGGGTTCCCTTTTCTCCACATCCTCACCAACACTTGTTTCCTGTGTTTTTGAGGTTAACCATTCTGACAGGTGTGAGGTGGTATCTCTTTGTGGTTTTGATTTGCATTTTCCTGATAATGAGTGATATTGAGCATCTTTTCATGTGTCTCTTGGCCATCTGGATGTCTTCTTTAGAGAAATGTCTGTTCATGTCTTCTTCCCAGTTTTTAATTGTATTATTTATTTTTGTGGCATTTAGTTGCATAAGTTCTTTCTATATTTTGGATACTAAGCCATTATCAGCTACATCATTTGCAAATATCTTCTCCCATTATCTTTGTTTTGTTGATTGTTTCCTTTGCTGTGCAGAAACTTTTAATTTTGATATAGTCCCAACAGTTTATTTTTGCTTTTGTTTCCCTTGCCTTAGGAGACATATCTAGAAAAATGTTGCTAAGGCCAACATCAGAGAAATTACTGCCTGTGCTCTATTGTAGGATTTTTATGGTTTCAGGTCTCACATTTAGGTCCTTTAATCCATTTTGAGTTTATTTTGTGTATGGTATAAGAAAGTGGTCCAGTTTCATTCTTTTGCATGTGGCTGTCCAGTTTTCCCAATGCCATTTGTTGAAGAGATTGTCTTTTTCCCATTGCATATTCTTGCCTCCTTTGTTGAAGATTAGTTGGACATATAATCATGGGTTTATTTCTGGCCTCTCTGTTCTGTCCTATTGATTTATCTATGTGTCTGTTTTTGTGCCAGTACCATACTGTTTTGATTACTACAGCTTTGTAGTATATCATGAAATCTGAGAGAGTGATACCTCCAGTTTTGTTATTCTTTTTCAAGATTGCTTTGACTATTCAGGGTTTTTTGTGGTTCCATACGAATTTTAGGGTTATTTGTGCTAGTGCTGTAAAATATGCTGTTGGTATTTTGGTAGGGATTGCATTAAATCTGTAGATTGCTTTGGGTGGTATAGACATGTTAACAATATCTGTTCTCCCAATCCATGAGCATGGAATATTTTTCCATTTGTTTGTGTCATCTTTAATTTTTTTCATCAGTGTTTTATAGTTTTCAGAGTACGAGTCTTTCACCTAAAAGAGACTATTATAGGGGCACTATTATAGGTGGCTCAGTCAGTTAAGCATCCTACTTTGGCTCAGGTCATGATCTCACAGTTCGTGGGTTCAAGCCCCACGTAGGGCTCTGTGCTGACAGCTCAGAGCCTGGAGCCTGCTTCAGATTCTGTCTCCCTCTCTCTCTGCCCCTTCCCCACTCATGCTCTCTCTCTCTCTCTCAAAAATAAAATAAACAACTTTAAAAAGAGAGAGAGAGAGACTCTTGATGTGAAGATCAAGGTCTACTGCACAAGGTACAATGCAGTAACCTGGGGGCTAATAGCATCTGTGTTGGTACCAACCCAAAGCCCAAAGAGACAAAGTGAAGGATTTCAGAACCCAGAAGGAGATAAGGATGGATGCATTTGATGGCCTAGAGAGGAACTGTGGCCTCGGTTGAGGGACTCAGCCAGATAGAGGTGGCTCCGCTGGGAGGAAGCCAAGAGCATAAATGCCCTGCCCTCCCCTGCTGCCCTTCCTACATTTTTGTCCTAGGGCTTCCTTATGCCAATGGGGAAGGAAAGTGAAGAGCAGATCTAGGGACAAACAGGAAACATTAAGCACAAGAGACAGTGGCAGTTCCAGCCACAGAGGCAAGTCTGGAAACACCAGACTTCCCTTTCCACCATGAGTTTTACATTCAGTCCTATTTCTCTCACACAGGTCTTCTTCCTCTTTATTCTTTTCTCTGGTGACCCCTAGGCCTTCTCCCTGCCTTTTTCTAATCATGCTATTTGAACTCTTCCTGATGAAGGTTCTACCTTTCCAACAGACCACATTTTATTAGATTACCTCTCCACATGGCACTAAACACTCTCTTACTAAGAAACTACTCTCATAGGGCATGCTCCCACTTCAATCTATTTCTGTTCTGAGAGTAGGACACAAAGTCTGAAACCTAGACACTTCATGAATAATGATGCAAATTCAAACATGGTGATTTCAGAATTTTAGTTATCTTCTTCCTAATCTGCTATTAACTGGGCTATTCTGCTGGTCTCTGTGCTTGAGCTAGTTTAAATCTAGGTGTTTGCTAATCATAGAAATAAAGAATAGTTCCTCATGCTTCACAGTAACTGTTTTAATGTTCTATGATGAAGATACTGATGACCAATTTAATAACTAAACCCTGAAAGAGGACAGTCAACCCAGACACAATATCTGATTATGAGAAGAGCATCAAGGCATATGAAGTAACTATAAATCCCGGAGAAAAACCTTGGATGTTAAGTAAAGATCAAGCATTTCCAGGAGTCTCCTCTTTTGTGCTTGATTTTTGTGAGAAGTCTATTTTTAAAAAGTTTAAACAAATCCTTAGATCATAATTATCCTGTTTCTATAGAGAAACCCCCATTAAAACTTCAGTAGTAATGTACTCAAAACAGAATTAGTATAATTAGTTTCAATAAAGTGCCAACCACTTCATGTGTGACTCCAGGAAAGTTACTTCAGTTCCTAAGTCTCAGTTTCCTTATCGGTAAGTTAGGATAAAAACATCTACCTCCCTGGAGGTTATAAGGATTAGGTGAGACAAAGTTTGTAAAGTGGCATCACAATGCTTAACATTTAGTAGGCGTTTAACAAACGTCTGAGCTCTTTTTCCTCCATCATTCATGACACTATCATTTGATAAAAAATTCTGTAATTACAACACATCTACTTCCTACCAGGTCTGGGCAGATAGTCTTTGAATTCTGGAAGAACTTATTAGCAAACAATACTAAGTTTAAAATTTCCACTGTTATATGTCAATTATACCCCAAGTAAAAAAAATTCTTCCAGACATTCCTTCTCTTTACTAACACAATACCCGGCAGATAATAGGTATTCAATAAATGTCTACTGAATGAATGAATACATAACAGAATTCTTTCTTCTTTGAAGTCCTGTATCATGCTGTTTGTGTTTCTCTCTCATCTTTAAAAATAGACTTTATTTAAAATTTTGTAATGTTTTATTTAGTTTTCAGAGAGAGAGGGAGAGAGAGCATGAGCAGGGGAGGAGGAGAGAGAGAGAGGGAGACAAAGAATCCGAAGCAGGCTCCAGGTTCTAAGTTGTCAGCACAGAACTTGATGTGGGACTCAAACTCAAGATCATGACCTGAGCCAAAGTCAGATTCTTAACCGACTGAGCCACCCAGGCACCCAAAAAATATACCTTATGTTTTAGAGAAGTTTTAGGTTCACGGCAAAACTGAGAAGGTACAGAGATTTCCTATATACCTCCTGGCCCCATGTACTGATAGCCTTCCCCATTATCAACATCCTCCACCAGAGCAGTACATTTGTTATGGTTGGTGAACTACATTGATACATCATTGTCATCCAAAGCCCAAAGTCCATCCATCCAAAGTAAACATTAAGGTTCACTCTTGGTGTGGTACATACTGTGGGTTTGAATTTATGATAACATGTATCTACCTTACAGTATCATACAAAGTAATTTCATGCCTAAAAATCTTCTGTGCTCTGCTTACCCATCCCTGCTTCCCCCTTAACCCCTGGCAATAATCCATCTTTTTAGTTTTGCCTTTCCCAGAATCATAGCTGGAGTCATACAGGATTCAGATGGGCTTCTTTCAGTTAGTAATACACATTTAAGTTTCTTCCATGTCTTCTCATGGCTTGATCGTTCATTTCTTTTTAGCAGTGAGTAACATTCCACTTGTCTGGATATACCACACATTATTTATCCATTCACCTACTGAAGGACATTTTGGTCTCTTCCAAGGCTTGGCAATTATGAATAGAGCTGCTATATGTGTAGGTTTTCGTGAGGACATAAATTTTCAACTCCTTTGAGTAAATACCAAGAAGTATGATTGCTGGATTGTAAGGTAAGAGTATGTTTAGTTTATAAGAAACTGCCAAACTATCTTCCAAGTAGTGGTACCATTTTGCATTCCCACCAGCAAAGAATGGATTCCCTCTTGTTCTTGCAAAATGGTGCCACTACTTTGGAAGATAGTTTGGCAGTTTCTTAGAAACTAAACATACTCTTACCTTACAATCCAGCAATCATACATAGGTAAGTATGTGTATTTATGTGTATATATATACCTTTTTTTTAAGTTTATTTATTTATTTTGAAAGAGAGAGAGCACAAATGAGAGAGGAACAGAGAGGGAGGGTGAGAATCCCAAGCAGGCTCTGCACTGTCACTGTAGAGCCCAAAGAGAGACTCGAACCACAAGATCATAACTGGAACTGAAGTCCCACACTTAACTGACTGAGCCACTCAGGTGCCCCCCCCTTTTTTTACATTTATTTATTTTGAGAGAGAGAGAGAGAGAGAGAGGGAGAGGGAGAGTGAGAGAGAGTGAGAGTGAGGGAGAGTGAGAGGGAGGGAGAGTGAGAGTGGGGGAGGGACAGAGAGAGAGAGAAAGGGAGAGAGAATCCTGAGCAGGCTCTGCACTGTCAGCGTAGAGCCCTATGTGGGGCTCGAACCCACGAACTGTGACATCATGACCTGAGTCAAAGTCGGATGCTTAACCAAATGAGCCACCCAGGTGTCCCCTCTTGCTCCACATTCTCATCAGCATTTAGAGTTGTCAGTGTTCGGGATTTTGGCCACTCTCATAGGTGTGAATTGGAAGCTAGTTGCTTTAACTTGAATTTTCCTGAGGACTTATGATGTGGAGCATCTTTCCATATGCTTTGTGTTTCTCTTTTGACATTTATAGTGTTTTACATTTTATTTTAGTGGTATTTGTATACTTACTTTATCTTTGCAATTAACTTCATCCTATGACTTCCTCTAAGGATACTTCAATTTATTACAGTGTTAAAGCCATTTGTTCAACATTTGTCAGGATTGCTTCAATTTCATTCTTTTCAATAAACGTAACTTTACTATTTTCCTACTACTATAAGATGCTTCCAATCAAAATAATAGTACTAGTAATAATGATGCTGATGATGACGACGATGATGATAGAATCCTGTATCAGATGTCTCAAATTTTTATTCAGATGGCTTCCATAGTTATATTGAGCCAGAATATCTAAAAAAAGAAAAAGCTAATAAATCCAAACGACACACATAACAAAGGGAGGTAAAGTTAAATTACCTTATATAGCAAGAGAATTCATCAGAAAGCTGAGCGTATGTTTTGTGAGTAATTTGAGTCCAACACCCCATAGCTGCTTTGTCCAAGCTGGGCTACATGTTAACTAGTCTTCACCAGAACAGTGGTTCCCCTGGCATCCTGGCTAAAAATGCAGCTTTCTAGGTTCCACCCCAGATATTCTGATTCAAGTAGTTGAGGATAAAACCCTGAAATCTGTGTACATATTTTTTTGAATCTGCATTTAAAATTTTTTTAAATGTTTATTTATTTTTGAGAGAGAGAGAGAGAGACAGAGAGAGACAGAGCACAAGCAGGGGAGGGGCAGAGAGAGAGGAAGACACAGAATCTGAAACAGACTCCAGGCTCTGAGCTGTGAGCACAGAGCCCGACTCAGGGCTCGAACTCATGAACTGCTAGATCACAACCTGAGCTGACGTCAGACGCTTAACAGACTGAGCCACTGAGGTGCCCCTTAAATCTGTATTTTAAAAGATATTCCCAAAAAGAAAAAAAAGCTTCTCTGGGGTGATTTTTTAAAAAATTATTTTGCTTTATAGCTTTGTTTTCTAATTTTTCTACATTGTGTATTACTTTTTTAAATAGGGAAAGAAAACTAGTACTTTATTTTTTTTTTAAATAAATCTTCCAGGCTGTGTCCTGAAAAAATAGCTTTTGGCTATGTCCCAGCATAGAGTTTGGAGAATTAATTGACTCATTCTCTTGGGTACTGAAGCAAACTTTGAGTTATTTCTTGAGACTTCTTGAGGTGCACTATTTGGCCTATCCCCTTTTAGATTACTCCCAATCAATTGACACATTTGACAGCATTTTCTGAAAGTTGCAAGTCAATACCACAAGGCTTAGGTCCCAGTCACTCATTCTATTGTTAATTTGTTGTTATTGTTAGTTGTTTATTTATCACGAGAAACTATTCCATAACCCAATATTCATGTGTCATAGTTCAGGAACATAGGTTAGTGACAAACTTGCATGGAACTCAACCCAAAGAAATTCTTTACATTCCAACATCACTTTGCACTCTCAAAGATACCAGCCTCCTTCATCTCCTCAAAATCTTTCGTGGAATCATAATTTCTGTAGAAAACTGCATATTCTTTCTTGCTTTGTTTGGTCATAGCAAACATATAGAAAGATGCAACCTTCAGCTATATAGAGAAAGTTCCAACAATATGAAATCGCAGATGCTTGGCAAGAAGCTTCGCCTCTGAGGTTTCATCAAAGCTCAACACCAACCTCAAACCCAATGTCCTTCCTGATACATAAATGCCCACCATTAAAGCATTAAATGAGGAATGTAGGTCTAAACTAAATGAAATAGAGGAAAGGTAGAGGTTTAAAAGCCTGGATTAAATGAAACAGATAAGGATAGTGCATAAGTCTGTATAGATTAGATTCGTTTTTTCTAAAATATTGGCTTTAGAGGGATGCCTGGGTGGTTCAGTCAGCTGAGTGGCTGACTCTTGTTTTCAGCTCAGGTCATGGTCTCATGGATCGTGGTATCAAGTCCTCTGTTGGACTCTCTGTGCTCACTGTGTGGAGCTTGCTTCTGATCCTCTGTCTCCCTTTTTCTGTCTCTCACACTCACATGCTCTCTCTCTCTCAAAAATAAATAAACATTAAAAAAATTAAAAAATTACTTAGAAATCAACGGTCAAACCTTTTAATTACAAAAATTATATGTAGTTACAATTATAAATTAATGCATACTCATTAAATACAATTTGAGAAAACAGAAAAGAAGAAAAGTATTAATTTCCCATTAACTACAAATCAAAAAGAACCACTATTACATTTCAGTCATTTCCATCCTTTTTGTTTTATTTTGTTTTTTGTTTTTGGTAATACAGTAAAACTTTGGTTTGCGAGCATAATTTGTTCCAGAAACATGCTCGTAATCTAAAGCACTTGTATGTCAAAGTGAATTTCCCCAGAAGAAATAATGGAAACTCAGATGATTTGTTCCACAACCCAAAAATATTCATATAAAAATTATTACAATACTGTCATATAATAAAAAATAATAAAGAAAATATAAAATATAAAGAAAAATAAACAAATTAACCTGCACTTGCCTTTGAAAACCTTTGTGACTTGTGTGAGGGAGACAAGAGAGAGGAAGGTTATTGTGTAGAACAACTTCCATTATCACTAATGAAATCACTGCTATCTATTGGCTCAATGGAATCATTTTCTTTTTGTGCAACTTTAACAAAAAACCTATCCAGTGACACTTGCTTTTGCCTCCTTTTGAGCATTTCACAGAAATGTGACATTGAATTGTCATTAAACAGATTCATCACTCGCACTGCTACAGCCTTATTCGAGTGGTGCTTTTCTACAAAACTTTGCACTGTTTCCCACATTTTACACATCTCCCTAATCTCATTTGAAGTGAGAGATTACTCCACCTTTTTCTCTTCCTCCTCTGCAGACGATATGCAGGCATAGACTTCTTTAAAAAAAATTTTTTTAATGTTTGTTTTTGAGACAGAGAGAGACAGAGCATGAATGGGGGAGGTCAGAGAGAGAGGGAGACACAGAATCTGAAGCAGGCTCCAGGCTCCGAGCTGTCAGCACAGACCCGGATGCGGGGCTCGAACTCACAGACCATTGGATCATGACCTGAGCCGAAGTCAGAAGCTCAACCAACTGAACCACCCAGGTGCCCCATGCAGGTATAGACTTCTTACAAAATCTTGCAATTTCAGCCATTCGCATACCTCGTTTGTACTTCTCAATGATTTCCTTTTTAACTTCCACCGTAATCATCTCTTTCTTCTTACTGCCTTTCTTTTCAACCTGTTTCTGCATGGGAACCATTGTATACACTCATGCGAATGTTGACTACCATACGGTATTAATAAACTCTTGTCATATACTGTATTTAATGTAACTGGCAATAAGGCAGCAGAGGAAGGGGTCTATATCTGCAGGCAGCCTGACCTAAAATGAAGCAAAGCATTCCTAAGCTTACTCTTGTATGGAAAAGCAAAGGATTGTCCATGGGTGCTTTGAAGTGACAAAAAATACACTGGTGCCAGTTGTGGGCACCTTCCAACATTCTGAAAAATTAGATTCTGTCAAACACCATAGCCTAAGACCGAGCATCTAAGCATGGGAGATGATCACCCACAATCCTGCAGAAAGAGGGAGGGAGAGTGAGAGAGACAGAAGAACCATAAGCTCAGTTGTGATCATGTGACATTTGATGTCACGTACTACCATATTGCAAGACATCGCTTGTTTATCAAATTAAAATTTATTAGAAATGTTTGCTCATCTTACAGAACACTCGCAGAAGAAGTTACAGTTCAAGGTTTTACTATATACATAAAAGTATACTATATTTTGAACATCTTCTTTGGTCTTGCTGATTTTATTAATTTATACTTTGGGACAATAATACTTTTCACTATCAAGCCTTTTTTTTTTTTTTAAGTACACATAGACCTCACCCCTTGCCATCATGGATCCCAAATTTTGAAAAATATTGTTAACCAAACTATATTAATTCACAATAATTACTTGTTTCATTATTTCTTAAATAGTTAAGTTTTAAGCCCATCAGAGCTGATCTGTCCTACTGAGTTGACCATTACAAACCCAAAGTTACCACTCTCACAGACCCCTTGAGTACCCAGGAACCCCATACTGTGAGTTAGTCTTAGGGAAAAAGTGTTTGCTAAGCTAAGGTAAATTTATCCTAAACCTAGTCAAAATTATTACCACGAGTCTAAACAGACAAAATCTAGATTAATGAGTGTTCAGAACTCATTTGTTCTTACACTAAGCACGCAATCTTCACCTTGGAACTAGACACCTTTCTCATTAAAAACACGCCTTGAAATGGAATCATTTTGAAATTTCTTTTTGAATGGAATGTAGGTTATGCTTGAAAATATAAATCTGTGGAACTTCTAGTGGTTACATCATTTACTTCAAGAAAAGTCAGTGTCCATAATGATTTCAACAAGAAATACCAAAGTAAAAGGTGTCAACCATATTCTAGCCACACTCTTGAATGTCTTAATGCACACACAGCAAAACCTACCGGGCAAGATGAAATGTTAACATTAATGAATAAGAATTAAATACAACTGGAGTCCAGGGCTTTTACAAGTAGTCTTTCTGTAGGAGTCTGCATCTTCAAAGTATTTTCATATCATTAATTTGATTGATAGAGTCACAGACTAGCTAGAACAAAATGCTTCCTGGCCCTTATAATGACTTTAAGTTGTAGCTACTAACTTGATGTCCTGAAGACCTACTCTAAATGTCATCTTCTTCACACCCTGGGGTGTTTATTATTGTAGAGTCACTAGCCCTGGGGGAAATAGACCTTTGACAATAAAAAATACCCCATTTTTCCCAAGGCTCCTTTGCACCAGACTGGGTTGGAATTTTAGCCTATGTGCAAAGTAGCCAACTGTTTTGATCAAAGAATAGGTAGGTAAGGGCTGCTTTCCTGGGAATGTGTGGTGGTTCTCTTTGCTTTGGTCAAAGGGGTTATAAGGAAAGATGTGAAGAGATTTCTCCAGTTCCTAACATGTGCAAGGAAGGCATGAGTGAGAAGCATACAATGCAGCAGTTAATGAGCATGAGCACTGGTACTAGATTGCCTGCTCCACCTCTTCCTCACTGTGAGACTGTAGGGATGTCAATTTCCTCATTTTTTATTTTAACATTTATTTATTTATGAGAGAGAGAGATACAGAGTGTGAGCAGGGGAGGGGCAGAGAGAGAGGGAGACACAGAGAATCCAAAGGAGCTCCAGGCTCTGAGCTGTCAGCACAGAGCCTAACATGGGGCTCGAACTCACGGACCGCGAGATCATGACCTGAGCCGAAGTTGGTTGCTTAGCCGACTGAGCCACCCAGGCACCCTGGTCAATTTTCTCATCTTAAAATTAGGGTTATAATAGCCCCTGTTATGAGGATTAAATGAAGTGATGCTTACAAAGCGCGTTAGTGGACTATGGGGCATGTAGTAAGTACTATGTGTTTGATAAATTCATTTCGATTGTGTTTAATGTTTATTTATATATGTCTTGGCTTTTTCCCCACTGAATTATAAATCCCCACAGAATGAATAAATCTTGGAGAGAGAAGGGGAAATTCAAATTTCCCTTTGTGCTAGAGAATGCCCTTAAATCTACTCTTAGATTGTATCTTATGCTTTACACACATTTAATTCCAACCTCCTGAGACAGATGTTATCATCTTTTTACAGTCAAAGAAGCTAAAGCTTAGCGAGTACATTACTGGCAACAGATTCAAATCTGGTCTAATGACAAACTCCATGCTCACCACCTTAATAGTTACGAGGATATGGAGGGGAGGATCTTGTGCTGCTGTCATGATCACATTCTGCTCTTGTTATTATCTCATATCATTTGCCCTACAGCATTTAGTGTATGTTTCTGAAAAAAACACAAGGACACATAGACAATATGGGCCAATAGGTCATAAGCACAAAGGCATTCATCCTGCTTTCCTGAAATAAATACAACTTTACGTGAGAGAAAAAGAAAAGAATAATAATTATATTCCCATTGGGGGGGGAGTGTTAAAAGAGTGGAAGGGATGGAAAGGGGGCAGAAGAGGAAGGGAGGGAGGATAGTTTGCTGACTAATAAATGCTATAAACTTAATTTCTAAGATGGATGAACACAAACATGCAGGAAGGATCATAAGGAACATAAAATTAGACTCTGCTTGGAGGAAAGAAAAAGCCAACACACAAGCATATCATGGGCCGCCAGGAAGCACTCATGTGAACAGACTCAAGTGCAGTCAAGCATAGGAAGCATTCCAAGGACAGCTGAGTTTCAAGGTAGGTATTAATAAAATAAGAAGCAGGAGTGAAGAGAAGACTGGGACCCATTGTCAATGCTGCTGACCTTCAGGTAAGACTGACACATCAGACACAACAGTGGGTTTTGGAGTTGGGTTTTGAAAAATGTTGTTCAGACTACTTATGAAAGATTGTTATATAAGACAAGGAGTTTAATGAGAAGCAGAAAGGAGATTGAGAGAACAGATGTGGAATAGGCAAGAGGAAAGGGAGAAGGGAAAAGGAGAATGGGGTCAGTAGAGAAGAATATTAAAAGTACAGATTAAAAAGAGCAGACCATCAGTCATATTTTAATTTAGCACCTACTACTATACGCAGAACATTGAAACTATCTGCTGAGGACACAACAGAATAATAACAGATACCACCATTTTCTGAATGTCTACAAAATATCAGGTACTATGGTAACAAGTTACACCCTTTCTTCCCGTTTTAATCTTAACAACTGCCCTGTGAGCTGAAGTTTCTAGGCTTAAGCGGTTAATCACAGCTAGTTACTGGCAATCGTGGATTCCTAAACCAGGCCTGGGCAGCTCAGTCAGTTGAGCATCAACTCTTGATTTAGATTCAGGTCATGATCTCATGGCTATTCATGAGACAGAGCCCTGAGTTAGGCCCTGTGCTAACAGTACAGAGCCTGCTTGGGATTCTGTCTCTCCTCTGTCCCTCCCCCTGGCTCACACACACTCGCACTGTCCCTTTCTTCAAATAAATAAATGAACATTTAAAAAAAGGATAAGATACTTTCCTTCTCTCTCTTCATCTTTCTTTAATTTTTATGGGATTTTTAAAAACGCATTTGTGTATATTGTTACTTGTAAAAAGGATACTGGAAAACACTGTTAATATGATACAAAGGTAGTAAGGTTTTTAAACCCATGCTATTTTAAAGAAGTATAAAAGGGGTGCCTGGGTGGCTCAGTCGGTTAAGCGTCCGACTTCAGCTCAGGTCATGATCTCACGGTTTGTGGGTTCGAGCCCCACGTCGGGCTCTGTGCTGACAGCTCGGAGCCTGGAGCCTCTTTTGGATTCTGTGTGTGTGTGTCTCTCTCTCTCTGCCCCTCCCCCATTCATGCTCTGTCTCTCTCTGACTCAGAAATAAACATTAAAAAAAATTAAAAAAATAAGTATAAGAAACATCCTGCTAAAAACGTATGTGAAAGATCCTGTTCTTGCACTCACATCAACATTGACTATCATTCTTTTTTTTAAATACCCATTTGATAAAGGGAAAGAAAGCTTACTGTAATTTTAATTTCTCTAATACTACTGAGGTTTTATGGCTTTTTATGTTCCTGGCCTCTTCTGCTTTGTGTCTGTGTGTGACACACAAACATCTTTTCTTCATTTTCTTTTGGAATGTCTGTTTCTTACTGATTTGTAAAATTATACTAAGAATATGAACTTTATTTTTCCCAGTTTCTCTTGTTTTGTTTGAGGGACGTTTTGACACAAAGAAGCTTTTCATTCTTGTGTGAGCAAATCTATTGAACAATTTGTGTTTTCCTCTTTTGCCTTCTTCCCTGTGGAAAGGCTTTCTCCATCCCACAGTTGACTTTGTTATCTTCTAATGGGCTGGGTTTTGAAGGAAGCAAGGGACATGGATTGACCCAGAGGAGGAGGAGGGGATTTAAGGACTCAGGGCAATGATGGGGCTGATGCAGGCAGGAGGAGGAATGAGGCCCAGGGATTGGCAAATAGAAATGGGATTGCATCTATGGAAGGTAGGCAAGGCAAGGAAACTATATAGGCTTGGGGCCTTGAAGGCCAGGTTGTGGAGCCTGGTATTGACTTGTTAAACAGAAAATAGAGACTCATGCCAGCTTCTCCCAAAGGGGAATCCCAGTGGGAAAAGAATAGTAAATAAGGATAAATTTGCAGAAAGTTGCGCAGATACGGCAGCCAGAAGAGCTGGGACAATTGCTGCAATCCAAGCCCCAGGTGATGACATACTAAATTGGCACAGCCGGCTGGAGAAGTGGACTGGAAGAGGCAGGTCCAAGAAATGTTTCTGTAGGGAAAACAACAAAAAATGCATAACAGCAACAAGAACAAACCCAGGACTCAGTGATTTATTACATCAGGAGACATACAAAAGACAGACGCTGTAACTTCTGGGTGCTGATGGCATATCCGCAAGCACCTATCCAATGGCTTACTGGTGAAATGAAGGAGGCTTGATGTCAAGCAGGAAACAGGGGTTGGTTCTCTCTTCCCCGACACATGACTATGAGTAAGACCTTTGCTTAAAGGAAGATAAAGCAGCTTTCTGTCTCCGTAGGGATGTTTGGAACCCAACTGATTAATGAGCACAGAGCCTAAAAGGTGTAATTTTATGAAATGACAATTATCCATGTTGGTATCATTGCTTATGGTAAGACCCTCTAAGAAGGGTTACCAGATGAAATACAGATCTCAGTTACATTTGAATTGCAGATACACAGTAAAAAATTTTTTAGTACAAGTATGATCCAAAGGTTATACGGGAGATGGTTATATCTACAGAATTATTGGGGTGCCTGGGTGACTCAGTTGGTTAAGCATCTGACTTCAGCTCAGGTCATGATCTCCAGCTCATGGGTTTAAGCCCTGTGTCAGGCTCTGGGCTGACAGCTTGGAGCCTGGACCCTGTTTCAGATTCTGTGTCTCCCCCTCTCTCTGCCCCTCCCCCCTCACACTCTGCCTCGCTCTCTCTCAAAAATAAACATTAAAAAAAATTACAGAATTATTTACTGTTTATCTGAAATTCAAATTTAACTTGGTGTCCTGTATTTTTATTAACTAAATCTGGAAACCCTTCCTATAAGAGGAGATTCCAGAAGCCTCCAAGAATATGGCAATTTGTACCCGAGGTTGTTGGCAGCTGGGAAATGGAAAACATGGCAGGAAATTTCAACTGCCTAAAGAAGAGAAGATGCCAATCAAGCAGGAGTAAGGATGATAAATGCTGAATTGACGAATCAATAGATTCTTGTTCCTTGAGTACTTGCTTTGAAGTGTGCTAGGTACTACAGGGGCTTCACTCAGGAGCTTACAATGAATTTTATTTTATTTTATTTTATTTTATTTTATTTTATTTTATTTTATCTTATTTTATTTTATCTTATTTTATTTTATCTTATCTTATTTTATTTTATTTTGTTATGTTATTTTTTTTAAGTAATCTCTACATCCAATGTGGGGCTCGAACTCACAACTCTGAGATCGAGAGTAGCATGCTCCTCCAACTGAGCCAGCCAGGTGCCCCTGAATTTTATTTTATTATTATTTTTTTAATGTTTATTTATTTTTGAGAGAGAGAGAGAGTGAGCAGGAGAGGCGCAGAGATAGAAGAGTACAGAGAATACGAAGCAGGCTCTGCACTGGCAGCAGAGAGCCTGATTCGGGGCTCCAACTCGTGAACCGTGAGATCATAACCTGAGCCAAAGTCGGAGGCTCAACCAACTAAGCCACTGTGGCACCCCTGAATTTCAAATTAATTCCCAGGGTGCTTGGGTGGCTCAGTCAGTTAAGTGACCAACTCTGGCACAGGTCCTGATCTCGTGGTTCATGAGTTCAAGCCCTACATCTGGCTCTCTGCTGTTTGCATGGAGCCCTCTTAGGATTCTCTGTCTCCCTCTCTCTGCCCCTCCCACACTCACATGTTTGTGCATGTGCTCTGTCTCTGTCTCTGTCTCTCAAAAATAAATAAACATTAAATTCGTTCCTAGAGTTAGTCATTTTAACAAGCAGGTATTGAGAACCTATATGCTGGGTTCAGGACTTGGCACCAAATTCTCAGATGAGGAAGATAGTGTTGGAACTTACAACGATAGGGAGACTAGAATAAGGAAAAAACATTTGGAGACCAATTCAAGATGGAATCTAATTGACATCTAAATGTGTGGCTTCTAAGAGCAACCGGGTGAGCTAAGAAGTGCGGTCTCTATCTTCAGGGCTTTCCTTAGCTTCAAAAGGTGGCCATAGTTCAAAGGATATAGCGATCAACTGAAGGTCACATATTAATTAAAGAACAGGGGCTCTGAGCCAAGCCTTGAGTCACTCTAAAGTTCTTTCCATGACACAACACTGCTGCTATAAGGAAGAGCTCATGAAACATGCCAGTTGTTTGTCCCCACATGAAGATGAGCAGTCTGTCCTCACGGGAATATCTTCTGAGAAGAAAGTGCTAAGCAGGAGCATTCTTCTCCAGCCTCCTCCTTACTCCCAAGACCTTGGATTCTCTGTGAGACTAATTTCTTCTGTGAGGAAGCTGAGAGTGTGGATGAGTTTTCCTGATGAGGATGAACGTTGGTGAGGGATTCCTTGCTTGACAGACCTGGAAAAACTGACTAGCCTTTCCTTCTGCCAGAGCTCTCCTTCATACAGAGCCTGATACAGGCACAGGCACAGGCACAGATACAGATAAGAGGGAAACCTGGTGCCTTACTGATGGCACCACATCTCCTTTCTTAGGGCACAACTAGTATAGGATCAGCAACAAAGGGCCTAATATTTTTAAGAGTACTTCACAATTTATAAAGGGCTATAATCCATGCATTTCTCTTGTTACTTGTTTTCAGATGGGGAACCCAGATCGCAGAGATAATAGGTGATTAGTCCAAGTGTGCGCTGCTGAGAAATGTTAGTCAGGCCTGGGACTTGGGGCGTCGGTTCTTCTAATGGTAAATCTCACACTTTGCTCACATCACAGCTGCCTGTCTTCTAGGCAATTCCTTGCAAACATACCAGTAAAACCCTGTTCCTGGGGCCCATCTTCTGAGGACTTGAGCCCTTGGATATGAGAACTTATAAGGGATTTGCCTCTAACTCTCACCTTTCTTTCTCTGGTAATAAAAGCTAAGATTTACTGAGCACATTCTGTGTACCATACCTCATCATGCTAAGTAGTTTAAGGTCTCCATTTATTTAATCTCCACTACCATCACATATGTGTATACTCATATACACTGTGTGTGTGTGTGTGTGTGTGTGTGTGTGTGACTTGCTCAACCTCACATACTAGTAATTGAGTGGGGCAGAATTCTAGCATTTTATACTTTATTATTATTGCATGGACTTTATATTATATACTTTCCCGTTCCTTTTCTAGACTGTTGTTCTCATCTTTGAAATGCACAAAGTGACAATCAAACATGCTTTCATTTTTAAATTTTCACATTTCTTTTCTACATGTTTATTCTGTCACAGATATAAGAAGAGAACAAACTGTAATCTCCCAAAGGACTCTCAATTTGGATTTTATTTTACTAGTTGGTAAAGAACAATCATTCGTGAATACAGTTTTAGGGTCATGTTTATATTTATGCCGTGAGTCAAAAATATTTGTTTAATATCTCCAAAGCTTAACTATTGACTTATTCAGGCTTAACCATGTGCTTTTCCAAAACGTGAGTCCTTCTGTCTCCAGCAATGTTCTAGTCTTTCAAGAGTCTACCTTTAATAAAGACTCTACCACAGTTTCTCAATTACATATGAATGGCCCAATTTTTTTAAGTTTATTTATTTATTTTGAGAGAGACAGAGAGAGTGAGCAGGCGAGGGGCAGACAGGGAGAGAAAAAATCCCAAGCAGGCTCCATATAGTCAGTGCAGAACCCCAAGCGGGGCTCAACGCGGGGAGCTCAAACTGAGTAACTGTGAGATCATGACCTGAGCTGAAACTAACAGCCAGACACTTAACTGATTGAGCCACCCAGGCACCCTGTGAATGGCCCACTTTTTAAACTTAGGGTGGGGATGCCTGGGTGGCTCAGTTGGTTAAGTGTCCGACTTCAGCTCAGGTCATGATCCTACGGTTTGTGGGTTGAAGCCCGCATTGGGCCTTAGGCTGACAACTCAGAGCCTGGAGCCTGCTTCAGATTCTGTGTCTCCCTCTCTTTGCCCTTTCCCCATCTATGCTCTCTCTCTCTCTCTCTCTCTCTCAAAAATAAATAAATAAATATTAAAAAAAAAAAAACTTAGGGTGAACTTTACAGGACTGGCATTTCAAGGAAGGGTAAGAGGTTTGTTTGCTTATTTTCTAATGTATTTATTTATTTTGAAAGACAGAGAAAGTGTGCATGTGAGAGGGAGCAGGGGAGGGGCAGAGAGACAGGGAGAGAGAGAATCCCAAGCAGGCTCCCCACTGTCAGCACAGGCAGGACTTGGTCTCACAAACCAAGAGATCATGACCTGAGCCAAATCAAGAGTTAGACGCTTAACCAACTGAGCCACCCAGGTGCCCCAGGTTTTTTGTTTAAGGCATACTTCTTCTTACCTTTCATTGAGGAGGTCCCTGTGTTGATTTCTAAGCTTCAGGATGAGAGAGGAAGTCACAAAGAAGAGAGAGTGTCTGGGACAGGAATGGGGGCTGGTACCTTCTTGATAAGAAAGATCCAGAATGGAGTCCCTGCATGCTCACCCCTTCCACTTGGTTGATTAACAAATATATACTGAGCACCTATGATGCCTATGTGCTGGCTGTATAGGGACCTGGCCATACCCTCCCAGCACATAGGGGTAAACAGAAAAGTTAATAGGTCATTTCAGGTTTCCTCTTCCTACACAAAATGCATGCAGACTATAATAAAGGATCAGTGCCCCACTTTAAGTTCTAATCACAGATCCTGATCTGCCAGTTGGAGACCATGGGTTTTTTTTTTTTTTTCTTTCTTCAAGTTCACATATTTTGAGCTTTTACTATTTGCTGGGTGTTGTGCTAGTTATATATTCTTCATCTAAAACTCTGTTTTCTTGTCTGTAAAACAGAGGCAATAAAGTTAGCTACCTCTCGGGTTTATATTAAATGAGATGATAATAATAGCTACAATTTGTTGAGAGTGAGCACCATACCAGGAACCATGGTAGGTGTGGCAATTATTTCATTCCACCCTTGCCAAACCCATGAGGTAGGTCCTTGCGTTTTGGCCACATTTCACAGATAAGCACACTGAGGCTCAGACTGGTTAAGTAACCTGCCCAAGCTTACACATAAAAAAATAAGTGACAAAAGTTTGGATTCTAATATAGGTTGGTCAGAGGTTCAAGCTATGTACTCGGCTAGTGATCCATGGTGTTTTCATAACAAAAGTACAGGAAGATTAGAATGCACGGTTTGGCAATGGCTGCTCTCTGTTGGTTCTCTTTAATACATTCTGCAACACTATGGATAGGTTTAAAAATTAAAATCTATCATTTTCTTTGTTAAACAATATTCAACAGATTTATTTTGACCAAACAAATAGAAAAACAAGGTCATCCTTTGGGCGCTTGGAAGCTAAAGTGATTTCCACTGCAATCTCCCTTTTTGCCTTAATTAATTTTTTCCTGGGTAAACACAGGCTTTGGTGACCTTTAGGAGCAACACTGAAGGGGAAAAATTCACCAAAGAGCAACACATAGACTGAACTAAAAGTGAGAAGTTAGAGAGTGGGAAGGGAATTAATACTTACTAAACTCTTCTATATGTGGTCATCTTAAATATGTAATTCACTCACTTTGCTCAATAAGATTTCTTGAGCATCTGCTTCTGCTTGGAACTGTGCTGCTGATGATCTATCAAGTTCTCGCCACAACATTGCAAAATGAGGTCGCAGAACCTCAAAGTGAAGTAATTTGCCCAAGATCACATGATCACTTGTTGACAGAACCTAGTTTCAAACTCTGGTCAGACTACTTTCAGTGTGTGCTATTTTCATCATACCTTCCTGCTTTGCCCAGGTGATGATGGGAAAGGATCCTTTGAGATTCTAAGTTGGCAAGCCCATGTTTAAGTCCCAATGGATAGACTCAAATTGCTCCCCCCGTCCTTTGGTTTCCATTGGTTGACTCATACTTCCAGAGAAGGTGGGAAGTTAGGGGAGACCAATAAAAGATTTCTGTAAGAAATCTTTCTTACGGATTCAGGAAACTAAGCGTTTCTTGAAGCACTATTTTGTAAAATTTTCAGTAACTCTGAATTTGGCTTTGAAGAAATAAATGCCGTTTAGGCATTGCTGATTGCTTTGGAAATTCTCTAAATACCTCAGTTTCCCAGAGGCTGGAAGTTTTGCAGTGAGTGTAGTGAATGCACATCTCAGAGGCACGTCACTACGGCTGGTGGGGACACAGGCTTCTTCATTGATGTGTGACAGAATTCTCCAGGCACAAACAGGCTAGGGGCCAGGCAGTGCTCTGAGCAATCCAAATGGAGCTAGAAACAAGAGGCAGTGAGTAAAAATGTTTCACGAGATAAACCACAGGGTCAGTCTTACACTCACCCCTGCCAGCTATGTGGAGAAGCACATGTTTTTAGAATATTTTGAATTATTCTCCTACGCACTGGAAAACAAACATCAAAAAACCCAGCTTGCTCTTCAATTCTGTGGCTGCAGTGTTGACCATCACCATCTTGTTTGTTCCTTCTTACATTGCTTGGTATGATGAAAACACAAATCAAAATAGTCTACCTTTGTGGCATCTGGCTGGCTCAGTTGGTTAAATGTCCGACTTCAGCCCAGGTCATGATCCTACGCTTCGTGGGTTCAAGCTCCACGTTAGGCTCTGTGCTGACAGCTCGGAGCTCAGAGCCTGAGGCATGCTTCAGATTCTGTGTCTCCCTCTCTCTCTCTGCCCCTCCCATTTGCACTCTGTCTGTCTCCCCAAAATAAATAAATATTTTAAAAAAAGATAGTCTACCTTTCAGAAAAGAATTTACCTCTCCATAAATATCTCATTGCTTAAAGAAAATAATTCATGTCAGTAAACTTTTATTGAGTTCTTAATATGTGCCAGGCTGATGATAAAGTGATGAATGGCTCCTGCTTTCAGGAAGCCTCCAGTCTACTGGAGAAAAAGCATAGATATGCAGAGTAATACTCAGAATACAATGGAGTATTTTTCACAACTGAGGTATTTTCAAGGAAGGTTGAAGTGTGCTGGTGCCAGATAAACCTGGGCTTACGTCCCTATGCTTCCTAATGACACTGAGACTTTGATCAGTTACTCTCATCAATCAGCAGCTTATTCCTCTGTTAGAGATAAACATCTCATAGGACTGTTGTGAGATGCGGTACAGTAGCAGTCGCCTATGTTATCAAGGTGATAAGCCATAATTTGCTTAACCACTGCTCTGTTTCTATTTTTGAAAACGAATATGTGTGCCTGATTAAAAAAAATGCAAACAGTACTGACGAGTATAAAGTGTAAGCTCTCTACATCTTGTCCCAAATTCACCTCCTCAGAGGGAACCACTCTCTTCCAGACTTTTTATATCACCCCAGAGATGTTTTAATACTTACAACATATATGCACATACATCTATTTTAAAATTCCATATAGATGATAGCAATCCTGTATACACTGTTCTGCACTTCACTTTTTAATTAATCTTCAAAATCTTTCTATATGAGTGCACATAGATTACATCATTCCTTTTTTGTGGCTCTGTAGAATTACACTTTAAGGACATGCTGCAATTTACATAACCATTATCCTGTTGATAGATCTTTTGGTTATGCTCCATCTTTTGCTGTTACAATGGTGCAAGGAATATTCTTCATGTATATCTTTGCATGTGTATTTCTGCAGGATAAATGGGATGCTGGGTCAAAGTTATGGTCATTTTTGATAGATACTGTCAAACTGGTTGTTTAAAAAGATTGTACTCCTTGGGGCACTTTGGTGGCTCAGTCAGTTAAGCATCTGACTCTTCATCTCAGCTCAGGTCATGATCTTACTCTTCGTGAGTTTGGGCCCCTCATCAGGCTCTGCATTGGGAGCATGGAGCCTTCTTGGGATTCTGTCTCTTCCTTTCTCTCTACCCCTCCTCTGCTTGTGCTCTCTCTCTCTCTTAAAATAAATAAACTTTAAAAATAAAATAAAATAAAAATTAAAAGATTATACTCCTTTACATTCCTATCAACAACGTATTAGAATATTTCCCCACACCCTAGCCAAAATAATGTACTGTCAAACTTTTTCATCTTTGCCAAACTGATGAAAAATAATATCTTACTTAATTTTAATATTCAGATCTATTACTTTAAGTGAAGTTGAATATTTTTGTCATGTGTTTAAAAGCCACCTAGAGATCCTTTTGTTTAGAAAGTTTGCCATAACTTAATCCAAAAACAGAAAACTGAAGAAGATAATAGAAGACAGTGGTTAACATAGCACCCTGTTTGACATCAAAGACAAAAGTTGAAGGAGACAAACCTGTGCAATAAAGATTGGGCATTAAAAGTATTTAGGCAAGGGGCACCTGGCTGCCCCAGTTGGTGGAACATGTGACTCTTGACCTGGGAGTTGAGAGTCTGAGCTCCACGTGGAGTAGGGAGCTCCTGGGTGGCTCAGTCTGTTAAGCATACTACTTAGGCTCAGGTCATGTTCTCACAGTTCGTGCATGGGTTCGAGCCCCGCATTGGGCTCTGTGCTGACAGCTCGGAGTCTGGACCCTGCTTCGGATTGTGTCTCCCTCTCTATTCCCCTTCCCAGCTCATGTTCTGTCTCTCTCTGTCTCAAAAATAAATAAACATTAAAAAAATAAAAAAATAAATAAAAAGGCACTTAGGCCAGAAAAGTTGATTCATAATCAGAAATGGGTTTTGAGGAGCTCTGGACAGCATAGAAGATATGCTAGAAGTAGCAAGACTGGAGCAAAGGGTATAATTAAAAAGTTGCAATAATCTAAGCAAGAGACAATAGTATCCTGAACGAAGGCATTGCCAGAAAAAATGGAGATGATGAAACCAATCTGAGAAGGCTTTTGGGGGCAGAATCAAAAGAACTGTAATAACCCAGTAAATTTCAGATATGAAAGAAAGAAGCCATTTAGGCAAATGAATGGACTAAAAAGAAAGGGAGTACGTGGTTAAGAATTTGGCCTCTGATATTACGAAACACTAAGTAAAGGTTTTGTTAATTATACATACATTTATATATACATGAGTATCAAATAAATGAAAATGACACACATACACACTGGGGGTGCTTGACTGGCTCAGTTGGTAAAACATGCAACTCTTGATCTTGGGTTTGTATGTTCAGGCCCACAAACAGTGTAGAGATTGCTAAAAATAAAAATCTTTAAAAAAAATACACACACATTGCATTTATTCAATTCCACAGTACCCTTAATAGAGAAAATATTATAACTCATTTAAATATTAAAAAAACAAATTAGAAAAGTTAAGTAACATATGCAAAATGTTAAAAAAAACCTGTTGGGTTGTCCTGATTCATATCAGAATTCAAAGGCAGACATATCTGACTGCAAGACAAATGCTATTTATGCTATCCCAAGTTACCTATGCTTAAAGACAAAATTTAGGGAGGCAAAATAATCTTGCATCATGCGGGGAAGCAAACTGCCCACAACACTTGCAAAGCACCAGGAATTATTTCCTGAGCTACCATATCATCAGTTTAGTTTAAATATGACAATTCTCAGAGGCACCCATTATAATTCATACTTGTCTCCATTCTGAATTGACCAGGGTTACCCTCTTTACAGGGGAAAAAAACAACAACAAAACCTCTTCCCTTCCCCCCTGTCATTTCTTTGTAAGTCATTTGGGAAACCCTGTCAAATTGTATTATGTCTTTTGACACTGTAAATATAGTCATATTCAAATGTTACACAAAAATGTCTCACCAAGAAGATAACATGTTCATTAAATATATTGACCGTTAAATTGGACAGGGATTGTGAACACATAATTAACATAATTACTTTGGAAGAGTAATGGGCTGCTGAGGGGGGAAAAAAAAGCCTGATTGTTTGGAACTGGATGTTATATAGTACCTGTAAAAGTAGACTCTGTGTTACTGCTCGCCTTGAAGAAATCATATGTTTATATTTCACTCAGCACTGATCAACTTGCTAGCTTCCTTCCATATGCATTATTAGTTTATTTTCAGTCTTTCCATTGAATAAATGCCTTCAGCCTTGTAACCAGCTAGTGCTTGCTGAGCCTAGCAAGGTAAATGATTGTACAGCTGTTTAGTTTTTCATTTCCAAAGCTAATTATACACTTCATACACTAAGTTCTTAAGGAAGACAGTCTTTTTTTTTTAATTTTTTAATGTTTATTTATTTTTGAGAGAGAGAGAGAGTGCAGAGGGGGGTAGGGGCAGAGAGGGAGACACAGAATCCAAAGCAGGCTCCAGCTCTAAGCTGTCAGCACAGAGCCTGATGTCGGGCTTGAACTCATGGACCGTGAGATCATGACCTGAGACAAAGTTGGACATTTAACCGACTGAGCCACCTAGGTGCCCTGAAGACAGTCTTTAAAAAAAAGTGAACACTAAGGGAAAACCAAAAATATGAACAAAGATATCTAACAAATGAACATTAACTTCCCAGGTATTGAATTATAAAGGTAAAGAAATGGCATAATAACTCTTCAGAAAAATAGCACAAAAGTTCAAGTTTCAAATTTCCCAAATTTGGACCAAGATAAAGAGGGAATTTGATATCAGATCAGACTAAAAAAAAAAACAAAAACAGAAAACAAGGAAGAGAAGACGAGAAACCCCAAAAGCTATGATCATCTTTGCAAACACCTGAGGAGTAAGCAGCCTACAAAGAGAGGTCAGCCTTGTTCTGTATGAGGATTCAGACAGGAAACTAGAAATTAAGATCTGCCTGGAAAGAGACTTTCTAAGAGAACTGTTTCTTTCTCTGAGTTTCCCCAGGGAGGGGAGGAAGGGGTGATTATTCTTATTTCCTAGGGCCCCCTACAGTACCTGACACAGACCAGGGTTTATGGGAGAGAAATGAACAAATGGAATGGGTATCATGGGAGTTCGTGAGTTCTCCATCACTGGACGTGACTAAGAAATTGGAATGAATCCGAGAAAACGTAGGATTAGGGTACACAACTGATTATATTGATGGTCCTTTCTAACTATGATTCTTATGTTCTAAGGTTCCCAAGAATTTTACAAATCATTACCATAGTATAATCAGACCATTATCTGACACACTTAAAAATATATTTCCAGTCTACCCATTTCTGCCCATCTCTGTTGCAACTCTCTTAGCTGAGGCACCGTCTTTTGCTATCTGGACTACTGTACTGGACTTCTAAAACATTTCCTTAGCTCCACTTTTGCAACCAATGTAATCTTTATTATTGTAATCTGATTAGATAGCCCTCCTGCTTAAAACTCCTTGATGGAAAAAAATAAAAGAAATAAAAAGTAGAAAAGAGGAAGTAAATTGTATGTTGTTTATAGATGATATAATTGCTTACCAGTGGAAAACCAAGAGAATCAACTGAGTAGCTTTTATAGATAAGAGAATTTAGTTTGGTGGTCAGGTTATAAAATTAACACATAGAAAAATTAATATACAACCTTCAAACAAACAATGACCAGTTTGAAAATACAATGGAATAAATATTTTCATTAACAATAACAGCACAAAGGATAAATGTCTAGGAAGAAATTGTAAAGAAATGCACAAGGTCTATATTAAAGTGCTAAGGAACACAAAAGATTTGAACAATTAGAAAAGCAGCCCTTGTTCATGGATCCAAAGACTCAAGGTCAAAAACAGAACCCATAATTTAAAGCTCACCTGATACACCTACCTGGCTTAGTATGTAGAACATATGATTCTTGATCTCAGGGTTGTGAGTTTGAGCCCCAAGTTGATAGATCTTACTTTAAATAAATAAATAAATAAATAAATCTCACTTAATAAAAATTCTAACAGAACTTTCTTTTTTGCAATAGATGAGCTGATTTTCAAATTCATATGAACAAAATAAATAAGAATGGCAATAAATATTCCAAAAAGTAATGTAAATTCCTACCAGATATTAAAACATTTTAAAGTTATAATAACTAAAACAGAAATCAGTGATGAGAGGAAAAATTATATTTTTAAATTTTTTTTTTAATATTTATTCATTTTTGAGAGACAGAGAGTGACGGAGAGGGTGTGAGTGGGGGAGGGACAGAGGGAGAGAGAGAGGGAGACACAGAATCCGAAGCAGGCTCCAGGCTCCGAGCTGTCAGCACAGAGCCTGACGCAGGGCTCGAACTCACAGACTGTGAGATCATGACCTGAGCTGAAGTCAGACGCTCAACCGACTGAGCCACCCAGGAGCCCTGAGAGGAAAAACTATTAAAAATACAACCAAATATACATAAGAATTTAATATATAGTGAAGTCTCATTTCAAATCATTGAAGAAAAATGTTATTCAATAACTGTTACCTAAAAAGTCAGGATATCCATCTGGGAAAAAATTAGTTTAAGGTATATGTCATACTGTATACCAAAAATAAATTCCAGGTAAATTGAAGAATTAATCATAATTCTAAAATTACTAAGAGAAAGAGGATGTATTTTATAATTTCAGGATGAAGAAAAGCAATAAATAAGTTATCATTATTCATACATGAAATGGTTATATACATAGAAAATCCAAAATAATCTACACATAGATTACTAGAATTAAAAAGTGAGTTTAAGAAGTTTGCTGGATAAAGAGCCAATGAACAAATCAACTGTATTTCTATATACCAACAACAAACAGGAATAAAATTTTTAGATAGATATTTAGAAGATAACATTTAGAAGTTTCAGATACTTAGGGATAAATTCACACACCCACACACACAAATCTGCAAGATCTCTACATAGAAAACTATAAACTTTATCAAGAGAAATTAAAGACTAAGTAAAGGGAAGGCTTTACTATGTTCACGGATTGGAAGACTCAATGATTTTAAAGATGTCAATTTGCCCCTTATTCTCAGTAGATTCAATTCAATTCCAATCCAAATCCCAAGAAGATTTGTTTTATGTATATAAACTCCATAAACTGATCCTAAAATTTAGAGAGACATGGAAAGGATCAATAAGAGCTAAGACATTTTTGAAAAGGAACAAGGTAGGAGTTATTGTTCTATCAGATATCAAGACTTATTATAGGAGTGCCTGGGTGGCTCAGTCTGTAAAGTGTCCCACTTCAGCTCAGGTCATAATCTCAGGGTCCATAAGTTCGAGCCCCGAGTCGGGCTCTGTGCTGACAGCTCAGAGCCTAGAGTCTGCTTCAGATTCTGTGTCTCCCTCTCTCTGCCCCTCCTCCATTCATGCTCTGTCTCTCAAAAACTAAATAAACATTTTAAAAAAAAAAGACTTATTATAAAGCTATAGTAATTAGCCAGTGTATTAATGTTGCAAGGAAAGAAAATAGGCCAATAAAATAGAGCATAAAGCCCAGAAATGAACTGCCACATGAACACCTGATTTATAACAAATGTGGCACTTGAAAACACTGGGACAGACAGTTTTTTAATAAATGGTGCTGGTGGTGGGTGGGGTGGGTGGGGGTGGGGGGAGTTGGGGGCTGGCTCAATCGGTTAAGTGTCTGACTTTGGCTTAGGTCATGATCTCATGGTTCATGGGTTTAAGCCCTGCATCAGGCTCTGTGTGTGCTAACAGCACAGAGCTTTCTTGGGATTCTCTCTCTGTCTCCCTCTCTCTGCCCCTCCCCCAGTGGTGCACACTCTCTCTTAATATAAATAAAACTTTTTTAAAATAAATAAATAAATGGTGCTGGGTCATTAGAGATATATATGCTAAAAAAAGGAAAGACAATATACAAAACCATAAAGAAAAGCTAGAGGTTATCACCATGAAAATTCAGAATGGTGGTTACATCTTGATGGGAGGGAAGGGGCATAAGGAGGCTTTGGGGATGCTAGCAGTGTTCTATTTTCTTGACATCACTGGTGGTTACTTGGATGTTTGTTTTGCGATCATTCACTGAGTTAAAACATGTTGTTTTGTGGACTTTTTTGTACATGTATTATATTTCACAATTTGAAATACAGTTTTTAAAAAGCTTTCTCCAGAGAGAAAGCAAATGTGGCAAAATGTCAACAATTGCTGCAACTAGGTGAAGAGTATTACACTATTCTTCCAACTTTTCTGTTGGTTTGAACATTTAAAAACAGGGGCACCCAGGTGGCTCAGTTGGTTAAGTGTCTGACTCTTGCTCTTGGCTCAGGCCTTGATCCTAAGGTCATGAGTTTGGACTCTGTGCTGTGCTTGAAGCCTACTTTAAAAAAAATTAAGTCTATGGAGGAGGGGAAGGAAAAAAAAAAAAAAAGAGGTTAGAGAGGGAGAGAGCCAAAGCATAAGAGACTCTTACAAACTGAGAACAAACTGAGGGCTGATGGGGGGTGGGAGGGAGGGGAGGGTGGGTGATGGGTACTGAGGAGGGCATCTGTTGGGATGAGCACTGGGTGTTGTATGGAAACCAATTTGACAATAAATTTCATATTAAAAAAATTAAAAAATAAAAACTAAAAACAATTGGAGGAAAATCTCTTTTAATCTAGGTGGCTCTGTGGTCACTGCCCCATTTCATCCCCTTACATTATGGCAAAGCTCCTTGAAAGTTATCTCAGGTCAGGGTCTCCAATTGCTTTCCTCCAACTGTCTCTTGAACGTATTTCTACCAAGGTTTTGCTTCCACTACAGCAGGAAACTCTTCTCTAGGTCACCAATGACCTCCATGTTGCTAAATCCAATGATCATGTCTCAGTCCTCATCTTTATATACTTGCAGCATTTTTACACCATTGATGTCATTCCTTCCTGACACATTTTCCAGCCTTCAGGACACTTGCCTGACTTTTTTTTTTTTTTTTTTTTTTTTTTTTTTTTTTTTTTTACTATTCAAGGTATTTCTTGTCATTCTCCTTTCCTTTCTTCCTCTTCATCTTCCCTGACTTCTAAATATTGAAGTGGCCTGGGGCTTTTGCCCATAGATAACATATGGACACTTCATATCTTTAGTTAAATGTAAGTTTTTTTTAAGCAAGGCCTTGTCTGGCCACTTTTATCTAAAATTGTAACCCTACACTTCTTAACTCCTTTTCTTAGTTTGTTAAAATATTCTTCCTGGGGTGTCTGTTTGGCTCAATCAGTAAAGCCTGTGACGCTTGATCTTGGGGTTGTGGGTTCAAGCCCCATGTTGGATGTAGAGATTACTTAAAAAATAAAATCTTGGGGCACCTGGGTGGCTCAGTCAGTTGAGCATCCATCCACTTCGGCTCAGGTCCTGATCTCGTGGTTGGTAAGTTCAAGCCCCACTTCAGGCTCACTGCTGTTAGCTCAGAGCCTGCTTCTGATCCACTGTTCCCCTCTCTCTGCCCCTTTCCCGCTTGTGCTTTCCCCAAAATAAATAAATACAAATAAAATAACATAAAATAACATAAAATAATAAAATAAAATAAAATAAAATAAAATAAAATCTTCAGGGGCACCTGAGTGGTTCAGTCAGTTAAGCATCCGACTTCAGCTCAGGTCATGGTCTCATGGTTCATGGGTTTAAGCCCTGCATCAGGCTCTGCACTGGCAGTGTGGAGCATGCTTGGGATTCTCTCTCTCCCCCTATCTCCTCCCCTCCCCCACAGGCGTGGACTCTCTCATGATAAATAAATAAATAAACTTAAAAAAATAAAATCTTCAAAAGTAAATAAATAAAATATTCTCCCTAGAACTATCTAAAAGTGGTATTTTGTTTTCTTATTTAGTTTCCTGCCTGCCTTTCCCACTACAATGTAACTTTCAAAAATTACTTTTGGCATACCTAAAACTAATATAACATTGTGTGTCAATTATACTTCCATTTAAAAAAGTTACTTTCAATATTATTGCTGCATGCCCAGAGCCTGGAACAGTGCCTGACATACATTAGGCACTCAATCAGTATTTGCTGAATACTTAATGAATTACAGTTAAAGTAAAATCTATAATCCTAGCTTATAAAACGCTGCTTAATTTGTCATCTGACAGCCTCTCCACTCTCATTTCATACCTCTTTATTTTCTCTACACATATCAAGCCCTTCCCCCACTCAGAGACCTTTGCGTTTACTGTTCCCTCTCCAAAGAAAGTTATTCCTGGCTATTCACATAATTGGCACCTCAGGTCTCAATTTAAATACTCCCCCCTCAGAAAGGCCAACTCTGGTCACTTTTTACCTCCCATTCTATCCAATTACTCTTTCAGACATTTGTCTGTTTAGTTCCTTCATAATACTCATCTATCACAATTTTCCTAATTTATTTGATGACTTTTTTTGATGGTGGTCTACCCTGGTAGAATGCAAGCTTTATGAGGGTAGGGGTATAGTCTCTTTTTCACTGATATATCCCCAAGATCTAGCACAGGCCTTGCACATAGCTGGTGGTCACTAAACGTCTATTAAGTAAAAGAATGAATAAACAAATAAATAAATGAAGAAAACAACTTTCTCAGTGTTTAAATAGGGTTCAAATAGACATAAAGGAGTTGGGCCATCACTATCCAAAGGACAAAAGACATTTGTCCTGATGCATCAAGAGTCCAAGAATGACGTACTCAGCATTCCTCTAGAGTCAACTTCTTTACAAGATCCTTTTCTCCCTCTGAATAGTCTGACTGGATACTGGAGCATAAAAAACAAATGTAAAAAGAGTCCACCTGCACAAAATGGGGTCTTTTTGATGTACCTATCAGAGATGGCTTGAAATGCTTGGTTATGGACAATTAAGGAATGACTGGCCTTTGAGATCCAGTAGTTTGTGCTTGAAACAATGGTGGCTATGTGGGAAGAGGAACAGGAGGGTGGTTTCCTTGTGGGAGGCAAAGTACACCTTGTGTCCCACCCACTTCTCCATATATTTTATTACTTACTTGATCAAGAGTAGGGCTTAGGGGCACCTGGGTGGCTCAGTCGGTTGGGTGTCCAGCTTCGGCTCAGGTCATGATCTCACAGTCTATGAGTTCAAGCCCCATGTTGGGCTCTGTGCTGACGGCTCAGAGCCTGAAGCTTGCTTCGGATTCTGTGTCTCCCTCTCCCTCTGCCCCTCCCCCACTTATACTGTCTCTCTCTTAAAATAAAATAAAAAACATTAAAAAAAATTAAAAAAAAAAAAAGAGCAGGGCTTATAGCAAATTAAGATCAGGCTTGAAGGGAACAGGAAACCACAAAGAGAAAAGTGCAACTTGGACTGGAAAAGTTAGAGGGGCAGATGCCCATCAATTTCATAAGAAAAAGGAGCCACCAAAGGCCAGGCACTTAACCTAAATGACACCATTGAATCCTCATTATAATTCTTCATGGTAAGTATATAATTCCCAGTAACAGATGAAGAAACAGAGATCTAAAGACACAAAGGATTTGTTCAAGTTTATGTATAAAATAAGCAGCACCTTTCTTTAAACTGCCATCCCTCTGATGCCAAGTTTATACATTTCTCACCATACTTGGTAGTCTGCCTCCTCTTCCTCCAAATGAACAGTCTTGGACCCTCAGAACTGGCATGCCTGAGATGATTGCCCCAGAGTTCCTTTGGGGCAGTGCTGATGATATAATTTTCTCCATTCTCAGTGACTAGCATAGTGTCTGGTACATTGCTGGCTCCTCAATAAAGGTCTATTGAATAAAAAAAAATAAAACAATAAAGATGCCTGGGTGGCTCAGTTGGTTAAGTGACTGACTTTTGACTTTGGCTCAGGCCATGATTTGAAGGTCATGAGATTGAGCCCTGAGTTGGGTACCATGGTGGGTGTGGAGCCTGCTTAAGATTCTCTCTTTTCCTCTCTCTCTCAAAAAAAAAAAAAAAAAAAAAAAAAAATTAACTGCTGTCTTGTGAGGCAAATACTGTAAAGTCCCTACTTTTTTCTCTCCTTTCCCTCTATCCCTTCCCTTCTTAAGATGTAAAAGTATAATGCCTACGGAAACTCAATTGTTTGAGAATAGAGGCATCCGGAAAAGATTTGTTCAGTCAAAAGACTCAAGAATCCATGGCACTGCATTTGCCCTGGTAAATGAGGCAGAGCAAGGCTCCTATCAAAAATGCATTTTTTTAATGTTCATTTATTTATTTTGAGAGAGAGAGTTACAGAGGGAGAATCCCAAGCAGGTTCTGCACTGTCAGTGTGGAGCCTGACACAGGGCTCGAACTTACACATCATGAGATCATGACCTGAGCCAAAATCAAGAGTTGGATGCTTAACCTACTGAGCCATCCAAACACCTCCAAAATGCACTGTTTTTATAGAAGATAGTGCATCAAATTTGATGTCAAAGGCCCTGGATTTGAGTTCCAGCTTCATGAATGATTGTGGGTCTTTGGCTGCCATCAACATTGAAGAGCCTTAACTTTCTCACATATGAAATGGGGATAATGCAAATCCTCTCCTCCTGGGCTTGTACCCAAGGTCAGAAGAAGGCATGTAATTTGGTTAGAATGAATCCATCTATAAATGTTGACTATTCTTCTGTTTGGAGATGAGCTGGGCTTCCCTGACACTCTCAAAGATCAGGGTCTACCATGAAGCTCCAGTAGAGTCATTGCCATCAAACCTGGTGACACTGAGCTTGGGTCCAAAATTGGACACAACAGTGCTGAGACTATCAGGTGCTGTTTCTTTAGTTTTTCCTTCTAATACAGGCATTTGTTTACAGTAACAAAGAAATGGGGTCAGGAAAGCCTCTGAGGCACCAGGACTTGGGTTCCAGGTAGGGTACTATACTCAATACTATATATATGTTAAGGAGCAAAGTAAAGGGGTGCCTGGCTGGTTCAGTTGAGAGAGTATGTGACTCTTGATTTTGAAGTTCTGGGTTCAAGTTCCAGTTGGGCATCGAGCTTGCATTTAAAAAGGAAGAAAGAAAGAAAAGAAAGAAAGAAAGAAAGAAAGAAAGAAAGAAAGAAAAAGAAAGAGAGGAAGGAAGGAAGGGAGGGAGGGAGGAAGGAAGGGAGGAAGGAAGGAAGGAAGGGCATAGATTTATTTAAAAAAAGAAATGGGGGAAGAAGACAGTTTGAACACGGTATACTTCTCCATTTATTTATGTCCTCTCTAATGTCTCTGAATAGTTTTAGTCTTCTCCTTAGAGACACACGCATCTTTTGTTAGATTATGCCTAGTCACTTGATTTGTTTTAAGTAGGCTCCAGGCCCAGTATAGAGCCCAACAAAGAGCTTAAACTCATGACCTGAGATCAAGATCTGAGCTGAGAACAAGAGTTGGACACTTAACAGACTGAGCCACCCAGGTGCCTCAGGCACTTAATATTTTCAATGCTTAATTTTAAGTTGTCTATTTCAGATACTTTTAAAAACTATTTGTGGTACATAAAATGCAATTAATTTTTACATATTAGTGTTGTATCCAATAAACTTTCCAAGCTCTTTTTAAGTCTTAATAATTTATATGTAGTTGTTTTTTGATTTTCATTCTTCCTGAATATCTATCCTAAATTTTTCCCCCTTAGCTGGCTAGGACCTCTAAAGACAATGGTAAATAAAAGAAGTCTCTTATTCTTTTTTTTTATTATTATATTATATTACATTTTATTATATTATATTAATTTATTTTTTTTTAATGTTTATTTATTTTTGAGAGAGCACATGTGCACCAGCAGGGAGGGGCAGAGAGAGAGAGAGAGTGAGAGAGAGAATCCCAAGCAGGCTCTGCACTGTTAGCACAGAGCCAGATGCAGGGCTAGAACCCACAAATCATGAAGTCCTGACCTGAGCCAAAATCAAGAGCTGGACACTCAACCGACTAAGCCACCCAGACGCCCCTATTTTTTTTTTTTTTTTTTTTTAAGTAATCTCCGGGACACCTGGCTGGCTCAGTTGGTAGAGTGTATGACTCTTGATCTCGGGGTTGTGAGTTTGAGCCCATGTTGGGTGTGGAGATTACTTAAAAATAAAATCTTAAAAAAAACAAAAATAAAAAGTAATCCCCACACCCAACACAGGGCTTGCACTCATGACCGCAAGAGGAAGAGTCACGTGCTCTACTGACTGAGCCAGCCAGCCATCCAAGAAGTCTCTTACTCTGGCTTCAAAGGAAAATTTTTCATCTTTAAACCATTAAGAATGATATACTTCTTAAAGTTTTCATTTATCAATAATTTAGGAAAGCTTTTGCCTCTTTAAAGTACAATTTTTAAAATAGATGCCTTTGTCAATTTAAGAGTTTCTCTTCTATTCCCAGTTTGACAAGAGTTTTGTTTTTATGAATGGATGTTAAATTTTATCAAAAAATTTTCTGTATCTGTTGTAATAACCATTTGTGCTTATCCCATCAATCAGTTAAGGCATAATTTACATTTTTATTTTTAAAAATATTAAACCAAACTTATACTCTTGATATAAATAAATGGTTATGATGTATATTTGGGATTTGGTTTGCTAGTATTTTATTTAAGATTTTTGCTTCCATATTCAAAAGTGAAATTAGCCTATATAACCCACTTACCTTTGCAAAGTGGGTTTTCTCACCAATCTTACAAGTGGGTTTTACCGTCTCCATTTTAGTTGTGACTCTTTAAAAGTTGAATAACTGACCAATGTCATATATAGCTAGTTGGGGGCTATGTCAGGGCTGGAAATCAAGTCTGTCCTCACACAAAGTCTATTTGCTTCCTTTAAGCTACATAGCTTCTGTGAGCATGTATCAAGGCCTTAAAACCAATTGCCTAGCTCATGAATGTTTTGAAAATATAAGACTGAGGGAAGGAACATGACAAAGGTAATAGCAATAAAAAGTTTTGGAAGGCTGTGCTAATATTCTGATTCACCAAAATCAAGGAGAAATAATTTATCGAGAAATAATAATTTTGAGGACAAAATGTGAAGCCAGGAGTCTAAGTACCCATTTACACAATTCCACACAATCAACTCTGCAAATAAGCATGACAGAAAAAGAGGAAAATACAGTAGCAGTTCTACATCAAAAATGTGACATGAGATTATTCAGAGACCAAGGCCAAATTACAGGAATTCAATTTCTGAAGATAAAAATATGGCTCCAGCTAAGCACTGTAGTGTCTAGAAAATGTGTTACAGGAAACTAGTGAGAGAGAAATAACTTCAGAGAGAAATCTAAAACATATATTCTAGCTCTTGGATTTGAATAAATGAAGAAAACCTCATTAAAATAGAGGAAGGGTTCTGGGGCACCTGGGTGTCTCAGTTGGTTAAGCATCCAACTTCAGCTCAGGTCATGATTTCACAGTTCACAAGTTCGAGCCCCGCATCGGGCTCTGTGCCCACAGCTCAGAGCCTGGAGCCTGTTTCGGATTCTGTGTCTCCCTCTCTCTCTGCCCTTCCCTTCCCCTGCTTGTGCTCTGTCTCTCAAGATTAAATAAATGTTTAAAAAAAAAAAAGAGGAACGGTTCCTAGCACAGGGCAAAAAATGTATTCATACTGGTTACATATTGTTATGAACCTTAGAGGAATGTGCTGAGCTGATTTAGCAGGCTGTAGAGTGTGAGGTACTGCAGGGGTGGTATATCCATTCCTTGAGGCATCCCAGTGGTATCTATGAAAAGTTTTGGAAACC
This sequence comes from Panthera tigris, assembly GCF_018350195.1. Taxonomy (NCBI): domain Eukaryota; kingdom Metazoa; phylum Chordata; class Mammalia; order Carnivora; family Felidae; genus Panthera; species Panthera tigris. The sequence goes on from NC_056669.1 coordinate 48,964,005, forward strand.
AGACTGTATGCCTGTGATTCCTGACATTTTCTCACTTTACCCAAAGGACTTTTAGATATTTGCTCATAAGCTCTCTCATTAAATAACCTTCTTCACCTTTCTTAAATTAATGAGGGTAATCACCCTTTTTTATTGTACATCATATGCCAGACACTGTAAACAATTTATCTCTTCCTTCTCTGGGTTCTTGTCAGGCCATGTTGTATTAGTTAGGTTATACTAACTGCTGTAACACACTATCCCCACAGTTCAATGACTTAACACAATAAGAGTTTATTTCTGGCTCCTATCACAATCCAATGCAGGTTAGAGGTAGGGAGAGGACAAGAGAGGCCCTTGCACTACTGGTTTTGCTGGATCTTCTGACAGAAGAGGGAAGAGAGCATGGAGCATCTCAAGGGAAAGTTCATGAGTCAGTCCTGAAGGTGACGTTGATCACTTCTGCTCATATTTCATTGGCCAGAACAAAGTAATGTGGCCACAGGGAAGGCCAGGAAATGTAGTCCTTTTGTGTCTTAGTGAAATGTCTCAGTGACAAATTAGTTAGCCTTTACCACCCTAGGATATCATGAAGATTAAAGGAATTCTTGTAAAGAGTTTAGCTCAGCATCTCTGTGCACACGTAGTGAGGGTTCAACAGTATCACATTAAACGTCTCAGTGAGGTAGGTACTGGCATTAATCTTTCTTCTCTCAGAGATGAGAAACAAACGACAAAGAGGTTGTTGCTTTCCCAGAACTGCATGGCTAGCAAGTAGCAGAACTGGGATTAAATCTAAGTAGGTAGGACAAAGTCCGTTTTCTTAAAAACTAGAATGCATTTCTTTGAGGCACTCAACGAATGTAGGTTCTGCCTTTGTGCAGACAGGCCACATTCTCAAAGGTCCAGCTGTGCTCAGCTCTTCAGATTTCCTGGGAAGTCATATTGTGCCCTTCATATCTGTCATTCATAAGTGAATCTGGACCGGTTATTGCTGAAGATGAGACTGGATATTCCCACTTCACGGCCGCAGGTCCTGTTGCTTAGATCACTGATCTGCAAAACGGAGTGTGCTCACCCTCGAGGTAGGTATACAACACAATCTACTGAGGTGTGACAAGAATTCTTCTTACTTGTACATATGTTTGTTATTCACAAAAACATTAACCTCTATTAATACAGATTGAGTTTGGCACCTTCACACGGTCCCCATGTTTAATACTCACATTTCACATGAAGTTCTTTCACTTTCAGAATTTAGTGACATATTGTAGTTCAAAAGAGGACTTATGGATTTTTTTAAGTCTAATGTTCACTAATCTAAATCTCACAAAATGAGCAATTGGTTAAAGAAGAATTGCTTTAGAAAACTCTGAAGATGATACATAAGAAGACAAAAAAAAAATGGGTAGAACTGACACTTCTACTTGGTACCATTCATATTATGAGGTTCAATACAATGATCATCTGATCAAATCCGACAAGTTGACCAAAAAAAGTTACTAAGTAGCCTATTTGAAATATCAATTTATATCCACTATTAATACAAAGGTACAGAATCCCAAGTATATATTTTGCCCTGGGATAAAATAGTTGGTTTCAACTTCATTTCCTCCCTTACAATTTTTTATTGTCTATCTCTACATTTCTTGTATGTAGGAAGTAATACACATATATCATGGATATTTGCCTAAATTAAGAATACTTAATTTGAGATTACTGGTTGAGGCAAAGCCTTTCTACCTTTCTCTAGTTAAGAGTTGTGGCCTGTGATCACAGTAGTGACTGGTACCTAACAGTCATACAACAGGAGTTAGTTGCTATTGTTAGTTCAGTTACAAAGCCCAAGGAGGTACAGATACTTCTGATGCAAATAGACATTATTTGTACATAACCCCCACCATTTCTGTTCAAGAAAACATAATCTCATCTCTCTGGAGACCATTACTTCACCTGTAATAATAACATTTGCTGCAATTATAATGCTTGTCATAGTGCCAACCCCTCTTTGAATGTCACTTGAGGAAACCCAGAAAGATCTCTCTTAACTCCTCTACTACTAGCAAAAGCCCCCTACTCATTCCTGCCCAAAGCCCCACTATTAGCATTTATTCTGTTAAGATGAGCTTCACTCTACCTGGACACACCATGCTCCGGTTCACCTTCCCTCCCCAGTGCTCCCAATCACCCAGTGTAACCCTCAACAACATCACTTTGAGTGTAGAAATTTGTTCATGTGTTTGACTGCCAGCTGAAATAGCATGTTCCAGTGGGGAGAAAGGCTATCGTATTCACAGGTTTTGGAGTTACAGAATGCTGACTATACAATCTTAGGCATGTTACTAAACCCCTCTCAGCCCAGGGTCACATTAATAAAGTAGTAAAATACTTCCTAGGGCTGCTGTGAACATTAAATGAGACAATATGTTTTTAGGATAGTTGGCTTATTTTAAGTGCTCAACAAAAGTTGTCAGTGTTCATCATCCTTGCCACCTAACACAATAATAAATGTTTTTTGAATGTACGTTAAATGAAGGAATAATGAATCAATTGATTTGTTTAAGCTCCAAGATTCTCTTATAAAATATGAGTTTTCTCTGAATAATAATGACTAACATTTCAAGAGATTTTACCATGTCTCAGGTACTGCTTTTTATTCACTTAATACTTTATACTCACTTTAATCTTAACAACAATCATATGAAGTAGGTACTTAATCTCCCATTTCACACATGAGAAAATCCACAGTTGAGTGGTAGAACCAAGATTGGAATGCAGGTCTAACTCTAAGACTCATATTCTTTTTTTTAAATGTTTGTTTATTTTTGAGAAAGAGCGTGCGTGTGTGTGTGTGTGTGTGTGTGTGTGCATGTGCACGGGGGGTTGGGTGGAGGGGCAGAGAAGGGGGACAGAGGATATGAAGCAGACTTTGTGTGACAATAGATAGCCTGATGCAGAACACAAACTCACAAACTGTGATATCATGACCTAAACTGAAGTTGGACACTTAACCAACTGAGCCACCTGGTTGCCCCTAGGACTCATATTCTTAACGGCTGCATTTACTGCAGAGGAATACTTAAGGTTTAGATAGCCAGTTTTAAGCCATGCTTAGGGCTGGTCCTGTGGTTTTTATTGCCAAACCTAGAACAAGCTGTATATATTGGGATTTAGAGCAAACAGTGCCTTGGCCTTTTGCAAACACTTCCTGGAGGCCATCCTGTTCCCTCCCCCACAAGGTTGTGCCCTCTGAAAAGCAACGTGCATAGCAGTGCCAGGAATCAGATCCTTTGAAGTATACAGCCCATGAAATTAACCTGCCTGGGCTTTGGCCCATCCGCCAACTCTGAGTCAGCTGGCAGGCAAAAGGGCCAGAGGCTCAGATGTAATCAGTTCCTGAACAGGTTCAACCACGCCACCTCCACCTTCTCCAACCTTTTTTATCTGTCCAACCTGATTTCACCACAAGAAACTTGTTTGCGAGGTAAGGGACCATTTCTCTCAGAAATGGCCCAGTAACTCCTCCTTAAGTCCCCCTTTACAGACTCCTCTACAGCCATACTTTGTAAATGACAGTGGTGATTAGTGGTTATTAACCTTGGAAGCTTTGTAAATGTGCCAGAATGAAGTACAGACTTCAGCCAGGGTTCAAAGTCTCAGCTTTGCAATATTGTTGGGCAAATTGTCTAATCTCTTTAAATTTCAGATTTATTGTTGATATATTAGTGATGACAGTATCAACAATATCTTACTGAGTTATTACAAACATTGAGAAACATGTGAATGAAATAAGTGTAAATGCACTTGGAACAATGCTTTTGTTTACAGTAAACTCTCAAAGGATAGCTGTAACTATGTAGCCTGGGGTAACTGAACAATGAAGACTCTGTTACTCTTCACCCAGAAAGTTTGTGTCAATTAAAAACTCTGCGCACATAATAAGTGCTCAAAATATTGATCCATTTGATCAACAAACCCCTATTTTTCATTTTAATAATAATAATAATAATAATAAATAATAAACAACTCAAGTTTCTTCCATCACAAGCCTGGATGAGATACAGTCTTGCTGTCAAGTATTAAACAGAAAGGAGATATTGGAGATTAGATAAGCATCCAAATAATTTCCCTAGTTATGACTGTACTAGGCCTTGGATTTTATATAAAGATAAGAGCCAGTTGTGTTTAGAAAATTATACAGTTTATACAACATTCAGTTTTCCTTTAACCAATTTGATCCTCACTTTATGGGGTAGTTCTTATACCATATTTGGCATTATTTAGAATATTTGCTTTATATGTCATTCTCCACCACTATGAGATGACATTTTTTTTCAACCTCTTTCTCTACCCAGATAAAATTTCACAGATGAGGACACTGGCCTAACAGTGTTTGAAGTGGGTTTCCGAATGGGAAGAAGTACAAAAAAGAAGAAACAAATAGGAATCATTCCACTTAGAAAGCCAGAGATGGGGTGCCTGGGTAGCTCAGTTGGTTAAGCGTCAGTCTCAGGTCGTGATCTCACGGTTTGTGGGTTCAAGCCCTGTGTCCGACTCTACTAACAGCTCAGAGCCTGGAGCCTGCTTTGGATTCTGTGTCTCCCTCTCTCTCTGTGCTCCCTGGCTTGCATTCTGTCTGTCTCTCTCTCTCTCTCAAAAATAAATAAACATTGAAAAAAAAAATTAGGGGCACGTGGGTGGCTCAGCTGGTTGGCTGTCTGAGTTCGGCTCAGGTTATGATCTCACATTTTGTGGGTTCAAGCCCCACATCGGGCTCTCTGCTATCAGTGTGGAGACCGCTTAGATCCTGTCTCCCTCTCTTTTTGCTCCTACCCCCCCTCTCAAAAATAAACATTAAAAAAACTACATCCTGTTATAAATAAGTGTATTTTTTAAGTGTATTTTTTTTTAAGTTAAAAAAAATTATAGAAAGCCAGAGATATGTTACTCACATAAAATAAGCTTTGGGACAAACCTTAATTTCTTCATCTATAAAATCAAACAATACCTACTTCAAAAACCTTAAAAAGATAAAAAATATGATAAAACATCATAAAACATAAAACATGAAACATAAAAACAAACAAACAGACAAACCCGATAGTCAGGAGGCATGGTGTCATTTTCTCGAACGTATAAAGGACCAATCAAGGATGATAGCTCTATAAGCATTACAAGTTAATGGAATTATGCTTCTAGGCTGCCTAGACATCCAGAGATGTTTCCAGGGCTGAGTTCTTAACCTGGGGCACATGAATAAATTGCAGAAAGGCAGAAAACATTCCAAAATTATGGATTTTGCTCAAATACAGATGTGGAGGTAGTTAAGGCAAGGAGAGGGAGTTAGCTGTTTGTTTGTTTTTTTTAATTTTGTGGTGTTTGTGTAGTGGGAGAGGTGACATCCTAGATGGGTCCATAGCTTTTATAAAATTCTTAGAGGTCCATGGACCCAAAGAACCACTATTCTAAGGACAGGAGAAAAATCCCTATTCATTCAATAAACATTCACCAAACACTATGCAGAAGCACTCTGCTGTTTGTGCCCTCATAGGAGAGAATGACATGAAAAAAAATACTCTGAATAATTCTAACGATTTAAGGAATGAAAGAATTTTTTCCTTTTCCTTATCAAGATAAACAGGCTCCTACCTGTCTGCTTATATCAATGACTTAGAGAAGATAGGTGTGTGTAAGGTGGTGCATGGCACGTGGTAGGCCCTCAACTGTTAGTTCATTTCCCTTCACTTATCAACTGAAAGCCACACACATCTTCTTCCTCTTCTTCCCCTCTCCAGAGCTACTTTTAATATTCACTGAAATGATATCTTGCTGTAGAAATATGTTATCCAGGATAGGAGTGGGAGGCATGGTGTGATTTTCCCATACTTGCACACCTATAAAGGACAGCAGCACTGTAAATTTTCTTAAATAAACATAGGTATTTCTTAAATATCCTACGTTAAAAGTTCTGGCACACAAAAAGTACTGAATGAATAGTGACTAATAAAAACTTAAGAAATGAAAATCAGAATTGGTATAGACCCAGAGGAAGTGAGAATAGAAATAACACTGGTAAGTTTTAATAGGTTTCACATTCATAAAATGTGAAACTGTAAGGAACCTTAAAGTATATGTAATCATTCTATAAATGCGAACGCAGAGGGCCAGAGAGCTGTATCACTGGAGCTCAATTCAGATCAGCATTAACTTTGCTCTGCAGCTTCTGACATCCAACTACACATTTCAAGAGTCCTTAACACTTGCTAGAGCTGGGTTATTCTTATCTACAGATGTGCCTCTCCAGTTAAAATTGGAACCAGCCCAGAAACTCAGAACCAGCCCATTTCCTCTATCCACAAGTTTTGCCTCTAGTGGGAGAACACTGAAATAGATTTTTGAATATACTTTAATCCAACCCTATTGATTGATTAACTGATGAAATTTAGGCCCAGAGAGGGGAAGTGACTTTTCAAGAATTAGTTACTGTCAGAATCAGTTCTAGACTCCCAGGACTATAGCTCCAGATAATTATAGACCAATCTACACATGAAAGCCACCCCTCTTTAGGACTCATCTCTTTTTTGTTGTCCCCTGTATCTTTGACAATGCAGGGACCTTATACTACTCAAAACATGCTACTCTTATCTATTCTTCTATTGCACAGTATTCCACTGTCAGGCCCTAATCTCCTCCTCCACCCCGACTCCTATTCTCTTTCTAACCTAGCATATACACACCACACTCACCCTTTACCTTTTAAAAAATAATTTTTTTTTAATGTTTATTTTTGAGAGACAGACCACAAGCAAGGGAGGAGCAGAGAGAGGGGGAGACACAGAATCTGAAGCAGGCTCCAGGCTCCGAGCCATCATCACAGAACCCGATGTGGGGCTCAAACCCACAAAGGGTGAGATCATGACCTGAGCCAAAGTCAGATGTTTAACCAACTGAGCCACCCGGGCTCCCCTCCCTTTACCTTTTTTGAATCCTCATTCTATTCGGCAGTTTAATCTACCAAGTGTGGATGATTTACAATGGTATAATTATTCAGCCCTTCCTTGGATATCTATATTTCTCCAGAAGCTTAGTAGAAAAGGTACTGTCTTAACCCCCAAACATACTTTTTTTGATAAGGAAAAGACATACAATGGAACAATCAAACCTTACTTTTTGAAAAATATTTTACCAAAAATTATAAAAAATATATTATAAAATTATAAACAGGGCAGCATAAAATAACTCTGTGGAATGATGGAACTGTTATGTATTTCAGTTGTGGTAGTGATTAGAGGTTGTCTATGCATTTGTCAAAACTCATGAAATTATATATCAAAAAGAATTGGATCTTTATATAAAGTTAAAAGATTTTTAAAAAGAGGGAAAAAGTAATCCCACAGCCCATTGATGTCCCTTAGCTCTTCTGCCCAGAGGCAACCATAATGCAGTAACGGTCTTATAAAGAAATACATTATTTTTTTTTTAGTTTTATTTTTTTTAATGTTTCATTATTTTTGAGAGAAAGAGACAGAGACAGGGTGTGAGCAGGGGATGGGCAGAGAGAGAGAGAGAGAGACGCAGAATCCAAAGCAGACTCCAGGCTCTGAGCTGTCAGCATAGAGCCTGACACCACTCTTGAACTCATGGACCATGACATCATGACCTGGGCCAAAGTTGGAGGCTTAACTGAGACAGCCAGGCGCCCCTAAAGAAAGACATTCTAATGGTGGAAATTCAGTCACTGAAGCAGACTTATTGGGGAGATATTTTTGGAAATGATTTTTCAGTCCTCTTAAACCAGAAAATCTCTTACTCCACTACATCATATTATACTGCAGGTTTGTTTTTTGTTTTGTTTTGGGCTCACAAATACCTTTTTCTACCTCTCCCCTACAAAACTGTTAGATTTCCAAGGGCATGTCTGTATTTATCTTGGTGTCTCTACAATCTACCTAGTATATCTGACACCTAGTGGATGCTCAGTGAATATTTGCTCAAGAAATAAAAGTCCTGTTTTATGCACATAAGGAAATTTGAAAATAAATGTTATAGCTCCTGCTCTCAAAGAAACTTACAATTTAGTGGTCATGTATCCTCAATATAGTTACTACTAAAATATAAGTGGGAGAAATGGGCAGAAAACATGAATAGACACTTCTCTAAAGAAGACATCCGGATGGCCAACAGGCACATGAAAAGATGTTCAACGTCGCTCCTTATCAGGGAAATACAAATCAAAACCACACTCAGATATCACCTCACGCCAGTCAGAGTGGCCAAAATGAAGAAATCAGGAGACTATAGATGCTGGAGAGGATGGGGAGAAACAGGAACCCTCTTGCACTGTTGGTGGGAATGCAAATTGGTGCAGCCGCTCTGGAAAGCAGTGTGGAGGTTCCTCAGAAAATTAAAAATAGACCTACCCTATGACCCAGCAATAGCACTGCTAGGAATTTATCCAAGGGATACAGGAGTACTGATGCATAGGGGCACTTGTACCCCAATGTTTATAGCAGCACTCTCAACAATAGCCAAATTATGGAAAGAGCCTAAATGTCCATCAACTGATGAATGGATAAAGAAATTGTGGTTTATATACACAATGGAATACTACGTGGCAATGAGAAAGAATGAAATATGGCCTTTTGTAGCAACGTGGATGGAATTGGAGAGTGTGATGCTAAGTGAAATAAGCCATACAGAGAAAGACAGATACCATATGGTTTCACTCTTATGTGGATCCTGAGAAACTTAATAGAAACCCATGAGGGAGGGGAAGGAAAAAAAAAAAAAAGAGGTTAGAGTGGGAGAGAGCCAAAGCATAAGAGACTGTTAAAAACTGAGAACAAACTGAGGGTTGATGGGGTGTGGGAGGGAGGGGAGGGTGGGTGATGGATATTGAGGAGGGCACCTTTTGGGATGAGCACTGGGTGTTGTATGGAAACCAATTTGACAATAAATTTCATATATTAAAAAAAATAATAAAAAAAATAAAATAAAATATAAGTGGGAAATAAGAGGGCAGAAGGTAGGGAAAAATTGATTATGGAAGGCTTCAACCTATCTTAATGTTCTATTATGAACATTAGTGCTATACTGTTTAACAGGAGACCCTTTAATGTCCTTTCATACAGCTGTGGCTGATGTTGAAACATTACTGGGTAACAGGAAAATAGCCCAGATGGATGTAATCTATCTCAAAATGCTTTACCTGGCTATTGTATTTTTTTAAAGATACTGAGGATGAAACAGTCTTTGACAAACTGCATCGTTTGTTACTAGAATCAAGTCCCAAAAGAAAATAACTAATGTCACTAAAAAACAAGTCATTCTGGGGTACCTGGCTGGCTCAGTTAGTAGAATGTGTGACTCTTCATCTCAGGGTCATGAATTCAAGCCCCCTGTTGGGCCTAGAGCTTAAATACACACACACACACACACACACACACACACACACACACACCCCAAGTCATTCTGTGGTACCTGGCTAGTACAGTTAGTAGAGTATGTGACTCTTTTTTTTTTTTTTTTTTTTTTTTAATTTTTTTTTTTTTCAACATTTATTTTATTTTTGGGACAGAGAGAGACAGAGCATGAACGGGGGAGGCACAGAGAGAGAGGGAGACACAGAATCGGAAACAGGCTCCAGGCTCCGAGCCATCAGCCCAGAGCCCGACGCGGGGCTCAAACTCACGGACCGTGAGATCGTGACCTGGCTGAAGCCGGACGCTTAACCGACTGCGCCACCCAGGCGCCCCGAGTATGTGACTCTTGATCTCAGAGTCATGAGTTCAAGCCCCACATTGGGCCTAGAGTTTATTTAATGTTTCTTTTTTGAGAGAGAGAGAGAGACAGAGTGTGAGTGGGGGAGGGGCAGAGACACAGAATCTGAAGTAGGTTCCAGGCTCCAAGCTGTCAGCACAGAGCCTGATGCGGGGCTCCAACCCACAAACCTCGAGATCATGGCCTGAGCCGAAGTTGGATGCTTAACTGAGTCACCCAGGTGCCCTGGCCTAGAGCTTATTTAAACACACATACATACCAAGTCATTTTGGAGACATTTCACAAGCTTCCTTGAGAAAATGAACGTAAGTATTACAGGAATGGCTTAATGGTTATAGCATTAAACATGACATTAAGCTCAGCTATAAATAAAGATTTTATTCTCAAATATCATGGCCCTCTCTACCTCTCCCTTTCTTAGACTAGCTATGACACACTGGAAATCAAGGGCTCAATTCAGTCTCCTGTCCAGGACAAGGGTTGGGAATCATCAATTAATGTTCTATTTCCTTTATTGTCTGAAAGAGTCCACTTCACTAGGAAAGAATGTTACAGGGCACCTGGCCTGGGTGGCTCAGTTGGTTAAGTGTTTGACTTTGGCTCAGGTCAGGATCTCACAGTTTGTGAGTTCATGCCCTGCATTGGGCTCTGTGCTGACAGCTTGGAGCCTGGAGCCTGCTTCGTATTCTGTCTCCCTCCCTCTGCCCCTCCCCCACTCACACTCTGTCTTTCTCAAAAACATTAAAAATTTTTTTTTTTAAGAAATGAACTATTGGGACCTCATGAAGATAAAAAGCTTCTGCACTACAAAGGAAACAATCAACAAAACTAAAAGGCAAACGACAGAATGGGAAAAGATATTTGCAAATGACATATCAAAGGGCTAGTATCCAAAATCTATAAAGAACTCACCAAACTCCACACCCAAAAAACAAATAATCCAGTGAAGAAATGGGCAGAAAACATGAATAGACACTTCTCTAAAGAAGACATACAGATGGCCAACAGGCACATGAAAAGATGCTCAACGTCACTCCTCATCAGGGAAATACAAACCAAAACCACACTCAGATATCACCTCACGCCAGTCAGAGTGGTTAAAATGAACAGATCAGACTATAGATGCTGGAGAGGATGTGGAGAAACAGGAACCCTCTTGCACTGTTGGCAGGAATGCAAACTGGAGCAGCCACTCTGGAAAACAGTGTGGAGGTTCCTCAAAAAATTAAAAATAGATCTACCCTATGACCCAGCAATAGCACTGCTAGGAATTTACCCAAGGGATACAAGAGTACTGATGCATAGGGGCACTTGTACCCCAATGCTTATAGCAGCACTTTGAACAACAGCCAAATTATGGAAAGAGCCTAAATGTCCATCAACTGATGAATGGATAAAGAAATTATGGTTTATATACACAATGGAATACTACGTGGCAATAAGAAAGAATGAAATATGGCCTTTTGTAGCAATGTGGATGGAACTGGAGATTGTTATGCTAAGTGAAATAAGCCATACAGAGAAAGACAGATACCATATGTTTTCACTCTTATGTGGGTTCTGAGAAACTTAACAGAAGACCATGGGGGAGGGGAAGGGGAAAAAAAAGGTTAGAGAGGGAGGGAGGCAAACCATAAGAGACTCTTAAAAACTGAGAATAAGCTGAGGGTTGATGGGGGGTGGGAGGGAGGGGAGGGTGGGTGATGGGTATTGAGGAGGGCACCTGTTGGGATGAGCACTGGATGTTGTATGGAAACAAATTTGCCAATAAATTTCATATTAAAAAAAATTAAGAAACCCTGTCACAAAAGATTCAGGTGATAAATGGTGATATAAGTCAATGTTTACCTACAGGACTAAGCAATCCATCAAAGTTTTATAACTTAACAACTTACTTATCCATCAAACAATTGTTGCATGCCAACTGTGTAGGTGCCAGGCAAAAGAAAATAGCATATTACCTACTGATAGCAATAACATCTGGCTGGCTTATGAGCCAGTGATTTTGTATCTTTGTGCTAAAAGGGAAGGAGAGTTAGAAGATAGAATCAAGTTGTGTCCTAGACATTGTAATTAGCTTTGAAGGAACACTGTGAATAATTTTCTAAGCCCCCATTGGCCTACAATTAGTCACTGGTTCTACCTTTTCCAAGTCAATAAAGGATGCAGTTGATTTATAATTATTTTCAAAATATAAAACTGCAATGTGACCTGCACAAGAAAACTACAAGTCAAAAAGAATGCTTGAACTAAAAATTGTTCTGTAAAATCTCGTAACACATTGTCAATGTGTTTATTTCTAGGTACCAGATCACCTAGATGACTGCTCTGGAAAGGAAATTAACTATAGGTCGACAATCCCTTACCCTAAACAAATTGGGACCAGGTTTGATGCAGAATTCAGAAATCCTTGTAGTTTAGAATGGCAATAAGGTCCATACACCATGAATTATGAAATGGCCCCAGCTGGGTCTAAGACAGAATGCTCACACCTAGTAGCATAGGTAAAGCCTACAAATGGTTTCACATTAATATACATCAGGCTAGGTTTTGTATCCCAGCTATTCAATTTCCTCATCTATAACATGAAGTCCTGTTTAACTTCAAGTTATGGATTGATCAACATGAGTATGTCTGAGTCAGAACTGAAATTGTCTGTATTGGTATCATGCACTAATTTAGAGATATTGGTCTGGTTCTTCCTGTGTGGATCAAAAGGACTTTGAAACCACTCTTCAGTTTCGTTAATGATGCTTTTGCCCAAACTGCTTTACTGCCTTTTAAAAAAGCTATGTGAAAATATACCCATCAATGGGAGGGTGGGGAAGAATGGGCATTAAAGACACCTATTAGCTGTAAATCACCAACACAAACCCCTGAAATCTTGAAACATTTTTCTTGGAGGGTAAAATATAAATGATGAAAAGATACCAAGTATGTTGTGAAGGCAAAGCAGAGAAAATTACTACAGCATAAACTATAGCTTATCTATAAAGTTTAAAAATATTTTTTTAAATACGAATTTTTAAAGATGTGCTTAGCTATGAAACTTATGTTTTGTGACCCAGTCTGTTTCGCATGATTGTACTTCTGGGAAATAGGAGGGAAAGACCATATTTGTAGTCTTGGCCAAATGGGAGAGATACCTAGGTCTGGGACATCCACTTCATTTCCCGCCGCCCCCTCCCCCCAATTCCTCTACTAGTTAATGATTGATTCTGGGCAGATTTGTGCCTTAATTTAAAAATAATGACAATTCTTACCCTCACTACTGTTGAGTGAAAATCGTAGCTACACACATATTTATGACAGCATTTATTAGCTTTCTGTTAAAGAGAAAGTATCCCTCTTTATTCACCTATTGAATGTCTGCTAAGGAAAAAGAGTTATTTCTACTTTGGGTAGGTTAATGCTCAAATATTTCAGCAGCATCTAGATTAACAGAGGCACACAGATCTGAGGGCTATCAGGTGAGGACAGATTAGTTGAGTGTGGCAGGCACTTTCCTAAGTTTTTGGAATACATTAGATATAATGAGCAAACTAGACAAAAATCCTTCCCTCATGGAGCTTACACACCAGTTGGACCACTTGAGGACGTTAGCACTACCCTTTATTTATAAGAGACCACTTGGGTTACAAACAACCTCTCCTCTGTTCATTTATAGAGCAAAGAACATTTAGTGTCTACTATAGTATTCCATAATTGGTGTACCTTGATGAATTTAACGTTCTCTGACATTGTGAACCTCTTATGGAAAAGTTAATTTATTCTGTTATTGCGCTCTTACTATATACCAAGTGTAGTAGATACAATTTTACCTATACTTTCAGACAATAGCAGCCTCTTCCCCTGCTCATCCACAATGAAACAAATACTTAGTATTTGTTTTCAGGGATAATTTAGTACTTTTTAAAGAAGCATCAGAGTTTTCACCATGAGAAATAACAGAACGTCCTTTAAATCTACTTTATGGTGTATTTTGATTTTGAATTATATGAGGTAAGGTATCACAAGTGCTTAGGTATCTAAAGATTAACTAATTAAGCCTTGGATACAACAGTGAAAAAGAGAAAATTCTTATCATTAAAAAGTTTAACGAATATTCTTAATCAGGGGTTCATAGAATTTAGTGGGTCCATGATTTGGAAGGGGAAAAATTACATCTCTTTGTGCAATAACTTCTAATAAAATTTGAATGTAAGCATCATAGTAGTGCTAGCAGTAAAACATAATTTTAAAAAATGTTTAGCCATTTATTTTTGAGAGAGCGAGTGAGCGAGCAGGAGGGGGCAGAGAGAAAGAGGCTCCACACAGTCAGCGCAAAACATGATGCAGGGCTTGAACTCAAGAACCAGGAGATCATAACCTGAGCTGAAATCAAGAGTTCGATGCCCAACCGAGTGAGCCACCCAGGTGCCCCAAAACATAATTTTTAATAGTTCACAGATGAACTATATTTTCATATATTACAATTGTGCACAATTTGAAATACCATTTATACTCACCACTGCTGAAGTTGTAAATTATTAGAGCTACTGCTAGGTCTTGTTAATAAAGCATATTTATTTTTATGTAAAAGCTTTTGGTAACTATTTCATTATCATTGGCTTCCTTTTTTTTTTTTTAATGTTTATTTTTGACAGAGAAAGAGCGCGAGCGGGGGAGGGGCAGAGAGGGAGACACAATACGAAGCAGGCTCCAGGTTCTGAGCTGTCAGCACAGAGCCCTATGCGGGGCTCGAACTTAAAAACAGAGAGATCATGACCTGAGCCGAAGTCAGACGCTTAACCCACTGAACCACTCAGGTGCCCTACTCCCTTTGTTTTTTAAAATTTGAGACAGAAAGAGAAAATCCCAAGCAGACTCTGTGCTTTCAGTACAGGGCCTGAGGTGGGGCTCTGATATCACAAAGTGTGAGATCATAACTTAAGAAATCAAGAATCTGACGCTCAGCCAACAAAGTCACCGAGGTTCCCCAATCATTTGCTTCCTTTGTAATCCAATATACTGTTCTCTATACATTTAAAAACATTTTGTATTTTTGGAAAAGTGACCCATAGACTGTACTCGATTGACAAAGGGGTCCAGGACACTAAAAATGTTAAGTCTAGAGGGCCATAGTCTTCTTTATATCTCCAGGGCCTTTAGCTTGGCAATTACTCCATACATTCTTACAGAATCAAAGAAATCAATTTAGAATGGATTGAAACTGTGCCCCAAATATTGATATTTTGTATGTCTATAATACTTTATGTACGGCTTATTATTCAAAAATTTTAATGAAAGTAGTATAGGGCATTTTGCTCATTTTTCAATCAGATGCTTTAGATTAAGATATAATTTGTTCATTTCCCTTAAAAAACCCTATATTATACACCTTAATTAAGCAATTCATGTGGTTGGGCTTTATTTTTCACTGAATATATGTGTGCAGAAATGCTTTTTAAATTTTGGCATCTGTATCTTAGAGTTACAGCAATAAGAGCTATTGAGCACAAAGGAAAGAAGACTGAGGAACATGAAAAATAGAGGGCCTATCTTTAGAATATTTAGAAGTAACTTTGGCAAGCTATTTCACCATGGTGCTTTCAAGAATAGGTAGAGAGCAATCACCCGATGAATTTATTAAAAATGCAGATCCCTAGATGTCAACCTTAGATTTTTTAGCGTATCTAGGTGGGACATCAGAATCTGCATTTTTAGCATGTATCCCAGATTTGGATGCCAGAAGCCTGTAGATCATACTGTAGAACTAACCCAGTGAGAAAGGTATCATTCCCACTGCACGGATGAAGTGAGGTAGTTTAAAAACTTGTTCAAAGTCCACATAGAAATTGGCAGAAGTGTGATTTCAACCCAGGTAGACTGGCTGAGACTGCTGTAAGCCACCATAGCATACTGCTTTTTGAGGGCTTTTTCATTTATTTCCTTCTTCTTAGGAAAACTCAATGAATTCAGCAACTGTTATTTTTGTAAGATTTAAAGTCTCAGAATGATGAATAAGCGCAGTCACTTAAGTATTGAGATTCAAACTTAGGATTTGTTGAAGTCCTTACTTTTTACTAAAGCAAATTTCCACAATCAAGTTGTGATCTTAAAAGGATTTATCCATCATAATTTATAATACTATTGGCAAATACGTGATAAGTAGGCTGTAGTTCTATTTTGACCTCAACTAGTTCACAAGTATTTTAACAGGATGTTCTTACCAGCACTATAAGAAAAATTATTTTTCAGTTTCCTGTGAACTATTAAGTGAACTTGAAGTGAATTCTATACAACACCAAGATATATTCCGTAAATTTAGGGTTAAGTTACAATGGGCCATAAATAACTTTCCAGTCTCTACTGAAAACCAGAATGGGCTCAGGCACACAAATGAACCTGTATGAAGTTTATTTCTTATCTTAGACTACTGAGTAGGTAAGTATTAATACTTAATATTAACAATTAAGATAATTACCCACATTAACAGTAGTAAGCAGGAGTATTTGATAGGCTTCCAAATCTGGGTCTAACTTTGGGCCCATGACAATAAACAATTACATAGTTAACATTTATTTTCATGTTTTTTCCTCCTTCCAGACAGTTGATGTGGTAAGAGCGCTAGACAGCCTTAAATTTGCCAGAAACAGGTATTAGCCTGGACACAAAGTCAAGTGTTAGCTAATTTGGGAGTCATGTTGGATGTATGGGGCTTTGCACAATGCCTTGGTGTTCAAAATGTAACTTGGTAACAGCAATTCAATTGGTAGCCACAAGTCTTTTCTCAGAAATACTTCCAGTTATTTCTTCTGGTACCTATTTCATCAAAGGAAATGAAACATATTTGGACATACAGAGTGTCAGGATCTAGTAGTAACCAACTTGTTTTGAGATTTTTGATTATACAGAATCCTTACCTGTCTTAGCTGTTCTCTTGCTGACACCTATTTATTCTGCTAGTTAAACCTCTGAAGGGAAGCAGCAGCTCAGTTAAATTATTGGGTAATGATAGTGAGTTCAAGCAATGGAGAATTTAGTTCATAACTGCCAGAAACGGATTTTTTGTTGAGGGCTTTGTTGTCCTAAGATGTTAGATGCTTTTCTCTCGTGCATTTTTCTCTATTTCCACAATCCTACCTTCCTTATGTAAATAACTTAAAGAATCTATTTCAGATTTCTCCTCCTCTAGGTAATGTATCTTGAAAACCACAGCTAGACAAGGACAAATTTTGTTCAAGTTTAATCTCCTGGTTCAAATGAGCACTGTTTTCTCTAACAGTGATTGTGAGGATCTCAGTCAGGTTTGCTTGGTAAGTATTAATGATATAGGTATAAAGGGCAAACACCACCTTTTTAGGACCAATAAGTTCTCGAAAGAAGCCTTGGTCATTGCTACTCTTTTTTGGAATTGTCATAAAAATGCACTATTCTTCAAGCAGAAGTTCGGTCAAATGGTAACCATGAAAACCCTTGAAGGAACTGGAAAGGAAAAATAATCAAATCAAATGGAAAGTACGGAGTATAATGTAGAAAAAAATTACAAAAGTACTTCAGAGCTCTTCCCCTCCTCTCCTGGCCCCATTCAGAGCAGTGTAGAATCCTAAATCCTGATTGCTTTGAGAAATGATCAGAGTGCCCTGAAGTAGTGTGATTTTGGCCTCTAAGTAGGAAGATGTAAATATAAACCCTCTTTCAATCCCACATGCCCTCTTTTTATATCCTATTACTTCTTGCCTCTTTCGGAGCCAAATTTCATAAAACAAATTATCTACATTAAGTACCTACTTCTTACCCTACTCCCATTCATTCACTCCCCAAACCCCTCAATTCTGGCTTCTTCTCAGTACTCGATTCTTCAGCTTTTCCATTATTAGCAACCCAGTACTCCAACAAATGCCAAACAGGTCCCAGGAATGTGAAAGAGCAGAGTTTATCTGCAAAATGAGAAAATCCAGCAACCCATCTCAAGCAAATACACAGTAACATGAAAAGCAACAAAAATTGCTCATAAATTACCTCAAGACAAGCAGGAAACAGAGAAGCAAACAATTTTGAAAAGACACACAAAAATGAATATTGAAAATGGGTCAGGGGACTGAAACTCAAAACAGGCATAAAACCCAGCATTAAATACACAAAGTAAACAAAGTGGCATTGAAATGGAGATTCTTGCACTGAGACTGTCAAAAGCTAAAGAAGGGGGGCGCCTGGGTGGCTCAGTCGGTTGAGCGTCCGACTTCAGCTCAGGTCACGATCTCGCGGTCCGCGAGTTCGAGCCCCGCGTCGGGCTCTGGGCTGATGGCTCAGAGCCTGGAGCCAGCTTCCGATTCTGTGTCTCCCTCTCTCTCGGCCCCTCCCCCGCTCATGCTGTGTCTCTCTCTGTCTCAAAAATAAATAAACATTAAAAAAAAAAATTAAAAAAAAAAAAAAAAGCTAAAGAAGGTAATAAATGTAAAGTTCATCACCAAAAGTAACACTTAACTTTCACCACATTCATAACTGAGACAAAGGAGATGTACCACACTATTGTTAGTAAAGTATTTCACTGAAATAGGACGAGAGTGGTAAAGGTCATTTATTACTATACTTATATAAGTTGCTCTTTAGTATCAATATGTCATTTGTAAAGTAAATGCTCTAGTATGTCAATGTTATTTGCAGTTTACTCTTATATTACCACTTCTGCAACTGCTTTACTTGATCATGTTTAAAAACTTAAAAAAGCTATTCAATTTGATAAACATCTATGTGCTTAATTCATCAACTCATGAGTTAGGTGTTAAGAGGGTAACTGATGAACACTTCCTAAAAGGGTTAATGTATGACTGAGGATTGACCTTCACAGCAAGTTCAAATCCATATAGCACCCTTAATGTCTATGTATCAAGTTAAGAATTTTAAGTATGTGCATACTTGCATAATTGCTTACAACTGCATATTTCTGCAGTTTCCTGAAAAGGCTTTATATTCATAAACATTTATGTTTGATTAAATTCATCTTCATATACTTCTGCAAAGAAATATTTTCTAGTGTTAAAATTATCCAAACCTATTAAAAACTGAGAAATCAAATCACAAGATAAATAGGGCTCACTTTTCTGGTTAATCATGAACTATGTACGTTTGGATTTTAAATCTTGACCTTGGGATATTTACTGCATTTACCTTCAGTGGCCTATAAACTCCAGCAGCTAAAATTATGCCAATTTGTTTCAAACACCATGCGTCATCTAAGACTAGAAAACATACATTTTAGTTTCCTGAATATTAACTCAAAGTAGTATTTAAAATATGAAATATTAAAGTTTCCAGAATGTGTTAAGGTCTTCCCTAGAGAAAGTCCAACTGCTAAACTCTGTATGGCACATGCTGTGTTCACGCATAGAAATGTACACTAGAAAACATCTAACTTAATCTAAGGTGAGGTCTGTAAAGATGTTTTCATAAAATGTTTTTTCCCCCTTTAAGTTTACTTGTCTCAACTCTGTGATCAGGTTAGAATAACTTTTAATGTACTTGTTGGGTCTATATCACCTTTGGGTTGCTGGCATTTCATTTCTGAGAAAGGTTAAGAAAATTATTTCTATTTTGGAAAAGAGATAAAGATAGCAAAAGAGATAGTTGTTCTCTCAAATTTTATAGGTTGGCATAGAAAAGTATTATTTTAGAACTTTTTAAGATATAAAACACTTCTTTTATGCAGTATGGGCTGAAAAAGATTGTTGCCCCATATCACTGTATCAAAGGAAGAAATGGAACTATTTTGCTAGGAACTTGGTCATATAAATTTGACCAAATTGTTGAATGAGTACATCTAAGGTAACCTCTGTCCTTATGACTCTAAACTACTCTGTGGCTAATTTTTAAAAGCATCCAATAAAAAAATTACCATTTACCCAACTGTTAAAAATTAAAAAAAAAAGATCCACAGCAAATTTACATATTCCAAAATCCTTTCCTAAATGTTTTACACAATTATTTTTGTTTAATCTTCATCAACATCCCTAGAGGCTGCTAATTATCAATGAGGCTTAGAATGTTACTAATTTCTGTGATACTGAGCAAGCTATTCAATGTAGATTTCACATCGAAGCAGCAGGAATGGAAGCCAATATTCCTCAAAATACTGAAGTCAGTCTTCACATTCCATATCCAATAGGACTTCCCTCAACTAAAGATGGACCCATTAAGTGCCTGAATTCTAGGACTGCTTTCATAATTTGAAACGCTTTTCCTCTTGAATGTTGTATTCATTCCTTAGCAGACACAGATGACAGAATGTTACAGGATTTTGAATGCAAAGACCCCAGACAAATTCAGTAATGAATCAAAGAATTTGGAACTTACAAAAAAAAAAAAGATACTCTATTGTATACCATTCACCTAAATACCAAGAATACTAAGATTGTTGGAGAATAAGAAGCTGGAGGCACTGGAAGAATGTCCTGAAGGAAAGGGACAGAACAGCAAGAAACCAAAAGCAGTTTCATTCTCAGGACGGAAAGCTGCTGGGACTGCTCGTTCTCTCCAGAAGGACATCATACAGGCGCAAGGCCTGGGGATAAGAATGTTTTGTCTGGTGCCATGACCCAGTATGGAATACACTGAAGGTGCGTGACCTGTCAAGATGCCAAATACTATGTTGTATGTGCTTGCTGTCATCAGACAATTTGCAAAAATAAAAGAGGCTTGAGCCAGGGGACTGATGCTTCGGCTCCTGGAATCTTAGCCCCCTGCTTTCCAATTCTCGTCACTGCACCTTTAGGACTCATCTCTCTACATAACATCTTTATTTATTTTTAAAAGTTTATTTATTTTTGAAACAGAGAGCATGAGCACAGGATGGGGGGGGGTGAGGAGGGAGGGAGGGGGGGAGGGGGAGAGGGAGAGAGAGAGAGAGAGGGAGGGAGGGAGAGAGGGAGGGAGGGAGGGAGGGAGGGAGGGGAGAGAGTGTGAGTCAGAGTCCCAAGCAGGCTCCACGCTTCCACCACAAAGCCCAACACAGGGCTCAAACTCATGAACCTGTGAGATCATGACCTAGGCTGAAACCGAGTCAGATACTCAACTGATTGTGCCACTCAGGCACCCTGACATCACCAATTTTAAAAACTTAGGATTCACAGCAAGGAAAGGAGTTATTGAAGAGAAAAGTTATTTTCAAAAAATTCTAGTATCTTGTTGCCTTTTTTTTAGATACTTCTTTTAAATATTTGAATAGCTTGGGACACCTGGGTGGCTCAACAGGTTGAGTACCTGACTTGATTTTAGCTCCAGTCATGATCCTAGGGTTGTGGGATCAAGCCCCACATTGGGTTCCATGCTCAGCATGGAGCCTGCTTGGGATTCTCTCTCTCTGCCCTTTTTCCAGACTCCTGTTCTCTAAAATTTAAAAAAAAAAAAAAAAAAAAAATCTGAATAGCTTTACCATAACCTTGTGATAGCATGAGCTCTTATTCAATAAGTGTCTCTTATCCTTACTTTCTTAGTATTACACTCAACTCTAAGAAATATCCAGATAATTCAAGATATCATGGTACTCATAAGGCTAAACTAAATCTCCCCCAACCCACTCCCCTCACCAATGTATAGACTGATCCCCAGATCATTTCCTCATCTACACATTTTCAGAATTCATTTATGGGTATAATTACTAATAAGCCTGTAATCTTTGCCAAAACTTTTATTATTGCTAGTGTAATGCACCACAATAAACACAAATATGGGATGTAGAGAACTACTCTACCCTACCACTGTCCACTCACTCATAGTTTTAAAAATACACAATGGGTTCCAACCTAGCAGAATAATTCAACAATAATTCAACAGATGAGTGGACAACTATCTGTTTTATTTTATAATTTTAGAGTTCTCTATATATTTTTATTTTATTTTAGAGTTCTCAGCTATATATTTTTAGAGTTCTCTATGTGATCCTGACACTTGAAGCTGTTGAAAAAAAACCCTGCCATAAGAGCAAATGACTCCATACTCTTTAATAAGCTACCTATAATTATAACACAAATCAATATCCTAATTCTTTTCTGAGATGAAAAGAACTTAAGTTGCTTTACCCACCTCAAGCATTCCTAATCCCACTTTTCAACGTTCACCTAACCCAGTGCTTTCTCTGGATCACTGAGGCTAATCTTTCAGAAGCTGGTGTCCAATTCCTCAAATATTAACTTTGTAAATAAAATTTCTAAAGAAGGATGCAGACTTTTTCCCCCTAAAAGTTAAAGGTTAAATCAGAGTCTTTTTAAAGATATTAAATAGATGTTTCATTTCTTTATGGTTAGATGTCCACTGGATGTAAGCCTGGAAAACTTCAAACTACCTAAACATATGACAAATTATACACTATAGAAATCACTGCATCATATAGGTCTAGTTTCTCACATACAAGATTTGTAAGCAATCTGCCCCCTGCCCCTGCAAATTTGTCTTCCATAGTAACTCAGATTGAGGATGTTATTGCTTATATAAAGAAATATCTTCTACAACGAACAAGATTCACTAAAGGTTTGTAAAATAAGACACACCAGTGAACCACCAACCCCTAAAAATAATTTAAGAGTTTGAAACTAAGCCTAAATGCAAACCTGTCCAATTTTCTCTCTGTTAAATGTAAAACACTTAGGGGCACCTGACTCAGTCGGTTAAGCGGCAGGGCTCTCTGCTGTCAGTGCTTTCGATCCTGTCTCCCATTCTCTCTGCCCCTCCCCTGCTCATATTCTCTCTCTCAAAAATAAGTAAACATTAAAAAAAAAAAGTGAAACACTTCTACAGTTATACTGAAGGTCAGAAAGAAAACAGCAAACATTTTGCTCCCTTTCCTATACTTACCATTACTTGCAAAGACAGTATTTCTGAATAGAAATATCTGTATGAGTATTTCCCATTGTACTGCATGGATAAATGAAACCAACACATATTTTGTTAAAAATGAAATAAAGCCTTTCATCTTGTGACTTGTTCTCAGAAACATGGCAGACCATTCTTTTATGTTTTTGAAGTTGTCATCTGCATACATCTGAAAGACTGTTTCTACCATGTTTTTATCATTTCTAATCACTCTGCTTAGCCTTTCCCGATAGAATACATTCATCACCTGTAGTATTACTAACAGAGAGGTGAAATGCATACCCTTACTGACCCAAAGTAACAAGTTTTGTTTTCAGAATAATTGTGCAAAAGGGAGAAAAACAGCATAAAGTATTATTGCATTTTTAACCCTTCAGACACGCTCAGGAGGAAAAGAAATTTTCCATCTTTCACAGTGTAGACAGACTCTGAAAAAGAACAAATACACAGCATTGTTTCAGTAACACAATTAGGAAAAAATACAGTTCATTTGAGATACTGAGCAAGATAACTTAAGACCAGTGACTTTCGTTTCATTTTTAAAAAATTAGTTCTTAAAGTAATAGTATATATGGAATACCAAAGGTGAAACACTAAATGTATTTTTAAAATAAGTTCGTGATTAATGCTAATGAACACCCTGTCTTCTCAGTATTTTAGCATACACTCTAGTTTATTCAAGAACCCACGTTACTCCGAAACCGATAGCCAGCCGTCAATGGGCCTGTCAAAAATATCCTGGGCATTTTAAACCGGGTGTTACTCCTTTAGACCTCTCTTAGTCTTTTCTTAATTGCGGCGCCAAAGCACCGTCCCTTTCCAGCTTTAGCTACCAGAGCCAACATCGATTTTTCGACATCGATTTCTTTGGACCCTTCTGCAAATCATTCCTTTATGAAAAAGCAAAGAGGGTCCGAAACTTTGCGGAGGGTTAACTAAGGTTGGAGTATCAATGACAAAAACATAAAAATAAAATTGGGAGAAATAACCCAACTCCGTGGGTAGAAGCGGGCTCCTCCGAAGTGAAACGGGTAACCGTCCGGCGTCCCCGCAGCCCAACAAAGACACTAACCGCTCCGAGTGTCCTGTTAGCGGGCCGAAATGATGCTCCGAGCTCAGAAGTAAACCCACTCCCTCAATCTCTTAATAAGAAAAAGGAGCAGGAGGTGTAGGGGGCCTATATACAACCTGCTGGACCGTAAGGCCGAGGCCCAGTCGGCCTCTTGATTCTGCCTCCAGCCGGACCCGCCCTACAATCTGTCCCCAGATGCCGCCTCCACCCCAGGTCCCCAGGTTCGGGCCTTAGGCTCTCCAACCGGTTTATCCTCCACCTCACCGTCCCCACTGCACCACCACTCGGCTCGCAAGCTCCCTAAAACCTCAGCCGGGATCCGCAGATTCGTCCCAGCACTCCTAACATGGCGGCCGAGTCCCCTTCGCTCCTTTCGCCCACTCCGGGCACGTCCGACCTTGGCGCATTTTGGGCATTGTAGTTCCCGCGATAGCCTCGGTGTCCTGCCAGGCCTTTAGAAGACTACGATTCCCAGAATGCACCGCTCCTGAGCATGGCTATTGGGGCCTTTTGGACAGAGGGATGATGTCATTGCAAAAACCCCACTGCATTCATTGTGCTACGGTCTATCCACCCCCCTGCTGCTGCTGGGCTTGCGATTGCCGCTTGCTCCAGCTGAGCTAAGAGTAGCAGCAGCACCAGGGCAGGGACTCACTCCAGCCCTTGGACTTAGGACATCGCAACACGTTCCCTTGCCTGCGTGACTCATTCGCACATCATTTTTGTTTATGCCTGGGGTGGGGAGAAATATCCCAAACCAGGTGAGTTGAAGTGATTTATTCAAATGGTTCTACCAAGTTATTCCTCCCGCTTAATTCTCAAGGCTTTCTTTTGGGAAGATGGGGGCGGGAGGGCTGGAGAGGTGCTCGCAAGTGCTGCTAAGCGAAAAGCTCTGCAATTTGGGTCACTGCAAAGAACAACTCTAGCAACCTTCCCCCGCCGGAGGACCGATTCCTGCCAATTCCCTAGTCGCAACTCCCCTCAACCTTTTTGAGGGTGGAAGAGGGGGCTGGGCTGGGGAGGATGTTGGGAAGTGCTCTTGGAAAATCAGAAGAAGGCAGAGGTGGCGGACTGCAGTCCTGTCACAGACGGCCCCGAGTGCTGAGGTTTTGAGTGGGAAGGGGTGATGCGTGGGGAGAAATGGAGACAGTGATTTACTGTGGTTGCACTACTTTAGAACATTTCTATGTCGCTCGAGCAAGCACACACTATTTATTTTTAAGATGAGCGTGCTTCTCCTGAGTAGGTTAAGTTTTGTGGGGCTCTATTTTATGTGTGTGTGCCTATGTCGTTTGTCTCGCCTTTTCTGATGATTTGAGGTGACAGTGTCCTTTAATGGTGCACTCCCTGCCAGTCAGAAACATTTCACGTGTCTGAGGAAGCTTCTCTTAGGCTGCTGGAAGCAGCATTTTTGTTAAGTGTTTTTCTTCTCCCTACTGCAGGATTGTTTGGAAGTGGAGCCGACAGATTTGTGCTCGTGTGAGTGTTTTAAATTATGTTGCAGTAGGCTCCTTGCCACTGACAATGGTACCATAATGAGCTGCCTTTTCGTGTGGCACAGTCACCAGTCACAACTAATGGTTTGGAGAAGGGATCATTAGGGAAACCCTGGTTCATTTTAACGCATTGGGGAAAGGGAAAGTTAGAAGCACTGCTAACCTTCATTTACCATTACTGAAAGGTACTCACAAGATACCTTCTGAAAGGAAGAGTGATCCTGGCTAGGGAAACTCAGGAGCATAGTAGTGTTTTTTTGTTTTTTGGGTTTTGTTTTTAAGCCAACTGACGCACTTAATAGGACAGTAAGCATTCTGGCTTGTATGATTTTGGCTTTTTTCTTGTAAGAGTTATTAGGATGATTAGTGCAGTAAATGTTACTTGGAGATAAACAGCTGGCTGACTCCAGAACAGATGGGGCCAGTCTTAGCTGAGAGATCTACAACCTTGGAAATGAATGGACTTGGGGTCAACCACACCCCCTCCTGGAATGTCAAAAGAAGGAGAAATGCCAGAGCATTTTATGCTTACTCCAAACTGCCAAACCTTTTTTTAGCCAGGTCAGGCATTGTGAAAGTCATTACTGGTTGTCTTCGGCTGCTGAACAAATTTTGTTCATTTTTGATTCAGACCTTAGGTCTCCAAAGTTGCAGCTGGGTGATGCTTCGTTAAATGCTGCTTGTTACTGAATGCAAAGGACAGTCTATTATATGGGCTTTGTAGTAGAGTGATTTATTGGGATGCAATTAGCAGCTTTGGGATTTGGGAAAAGACTGCCTGGCTTTGCCTCTCTCTACGTTTCTCTGGTGCTTACTGTGTATTCTCCTGGCCAGCCTCCCCTTTTCGCCTGTAACTTCCTTGCCCCACCCCTCTGTCTCTTGAAATTCTTTCAGTTTCTTTCCCTGTTTCTCCATTTACAATTCCCATTTTTCCTCTCCATGTCAAAATTTTCCTCTTATTACCAATATATCACGTCTAAGCCTTTTTCCAATCTCTGAATACCCTCCTCACCCCTTCTTTACCTCACTCAGAAACTCAATGGTGGATGTAGACTTGGTGAGTATTTATTCCACAGAGTCCTCTTGGACTTTTCTCTTTCTTTCAGTGGGTGCCAAGCAAGATGAGCAGCAATGAGCCTGACCTTGTGGCCTTTGTGGCTTCTGTGACAGACATAATTTGGCCTCAGCAGCTTGTGGACAGTGCATGTTGCCACTGAGCGCATGTCACTGTTCTTTCCCTTGGCACCTGTATTAAGAACTGCCAGTGTGTTAGCAAGGTTTTTAAATGCTTTACCTGAGGGGCACCTGGCTGGCTCAGTTGGAAGAGCAAGAGACTCTTTACCTTGGGGTCATGGTTTGAGCCCCACATTGGGTGTAGAGATTACTTAAATAAATAAAAACTTAAAAAAAATTGCTTTACATGAAATGTTCTCTTAATTCCCAAGGATAAGAAGCCTTCAAATGGCTTCTGCGTCATTTAATACTTTTTTTTTTTTTTCTTCTGATTCCTGCTCCAGTAAGTGGTGGGAAGGCCATCTTCTCTGTTGACTGCTGAGGAGCAATCCAGGTGGCCAAACTGCCCCCCCCCTTTTTTTTTTTTAAAGACAGTTGGAGTGGCAACAGTGTTCCCTCCTGTGGTGTCTTCTTTTGGATGAAAACATTTGTTATTTTATATCGCCCCTTAAGGAGAAGGGAGTGGTGGTGGTTATGTGTGTTTGTTTAACATTAGTGCTTTTCTAGGCATTGAGTCTGACTGTTGGTAGTATGGGGGCAACCAGTGTGACAGGCAGATTCAGAAGGTCTTCTAGACATGTCTCTCACCACCTTCTCATTACTCATTTTCTTAAAAAAATTTTTTTTAATGTTTATTCTTTGAAAGAGAGAGAACATGAGCAGGAGAGGGACAGAGAGAGGGAATCACAGAATCTGAAGCAGCTTCCAGGCTCTGAGCTGTTGGCACAGAGCCCAACTTGGGGCTTGAACTCACAAACCACGAGATCACCTGAGCCAAAGTCAGACGCTCAACCAACTGAGCTTCCTAGGCTCCCCTCAGTACTAATTTTCTTATTTTAAGATCCTCCCCCTCCTACTGATGCTTTGTAGTGTTTTAAAGGGACAAATGAGCTGACTGATGGGTTAGATTTAGCGCCATCACTCTCTCTGTGACCTTGAATAACTATGCATTTCTTTCTGCCTCTGTTTACATATTTGCAAATAGATAACGATCCTTGCCCCTTGGCTTACTTAGCCTCATATCATCATAGCCTGCTACCATTTGGTCCCAGTTCATCATTCTGACAGCAAATATTAATTGAGCAACTACTGTGTCTTCAGGACTGAGGATATATCAGTGGGAAGAGAGGTTTCCCCTGCCCTCATGGCGTTTCTATTCTACCAGGGAGATAATCATTGGACAAGTAATCACAGTGTGATGAATGTTACTGACAAAAAGGAGATGTGCTATAAGGTCGAATAGGAGTGCCTCACTGGTGCTTTCACCCTGTCTAGGGGAATCAGAGAAGGATTCCTATAGGAGACAACACTTCAGGAAACTTGAAGAGTGAGTGAAAGTAACTTAGGTTGTCAATGAGAGGTGCTTACAGGGACACAAAGAAGGCTTCTGACAAGGGAAACTGCATGTTCAAAGTACAAAAGAAAGAGCAGTGAATATGAGGGTTTGAAAGGACGTCAGTCAGTATATGGAAGCAGAGCAAAGGGGAGCGAGACCAGAGCAGGCTGGAGAGGTGGGCAGAGTGTAGAGAGTTTTCTGAGCCTTATGTGAATTTTGGTCTTTACTCTAACAGTAATAGGAACCTAATAAAGGGCTAGCTAGATAAAGGGTTAGCTAGATGAATTATATATGTAGAATGATATGGAAAACATCACCTTAGCTGTTATGTGAAGAAGAGATTGGAGGAAAGGACTGGCCAAAGTGAATGTGTGGATGACAAGTAGCAAGTCATTCTTGTAGTCTGCATGAAGGATGATGGTGGCTTGGGTCTAGGGTGGTGGCAGATGGCTTGGAGAGAAGGAAAGAGATTGGAGAGATGCTCAACTTGAAGATGATAACTGATAAGATTGTTGATTGAGTAGATGTGAGGATAGAGAGGAGTCAAGAGAGTTTTTCCTTGAGCAACTGGGAATGCCATTTTTAGAAAAAAAGAACACTCGACAGAGTCCAGATTTTTGTTTGTTTGTTCAAGGAGGGACTTTTGGGCAGGTTGACTCTGAAGCTCCAGACAGACATCAAGATCTTTCTCTTCTTCAGCCTGTCCAAGTGTAGGATGTGGCATAGTGGACTTGAAGACAGCTCTGTGAAGCTTTCTAAGATCAGGTGCTGCTTATTTATTAGCTGTATGATGTTGGACATGTTATATTCTATTTCTGAACTTTAGTTTCCTCATCTGTAAAATATATTTATTCTATTAATTTATGGTGATTCCCCCTAGCTGTATATGCACCATGCTAAGAATACAGTATTGAATGAGATAGTGTTTGCTTTGGCAGAATTCACTTGGTGAGAGAAACAAACATAGTCACATAAAGAGAGTTATGTAGGCCACTGTAGGAGAGCACAGCCCCAAGGAAGGCTTTCATTCTTTCTTATTGGTGAGAGGGGCAGGAGACTTTTGACCTGAGACATGAAACAAGAAAGGGCTCCAAATAGAGTATCTTGCACAGATTATCTTGCACAAACAAACTCTGAAAGTTTGTTGACTGAGTAAATTAACTTAAGTCACTGAGGGTCCATTCAAAAGCAGGAAGTACCAATGCATTGGAAGAGGACATTTAGTAATGCCAAGTGGCAAATGTGAAATGCTTTTAACAAATCCTTTAAAATGTGTTCCTGAGACCTGCAGCCTTTGAGATATTTTGTAGATGACTTTTAGGGAAATTCAGAAATATTTCAGATCTGGTTTCTTTTTGGGCTGAACTTCCTTTATTCAAGTTAGTTTCTCAAAAATAATTTTAAAATTGTATAGTGTTCCCTAAATTAGTGGGTCTCAAACTTTTGAATTTTATAACAAGCAGAATTACAAAAAATAAGATAAAATTGGCTGAGCTATTGACAATGGTTATTTTTCTATAGTAAAGATATATTTTTAAAAAAATGACCTCTTCACTTTTATCTCATAAAATAAAGGACATTTAATACCAAAAGTTGAGGGAGACCATACTTTTAAAATTAAAAATATATTGAGCTTTATGAAAAATTCTCTACATTGTCTTTATTTTTCTCACTTTGTTGCAGAAGAGTAAAAAAAAAAAAAAAGATGAACAAAACACCAGAATGTTATAATAGTTTATGGAACCATTGCCTTATTTTCTTGGCTATGATGGAAATGTGGCTCATCTCCAAATAAGAACACTTCCAAGTATGGAAGAATTTTATATAGACCATAGATAATTTGTTTTCAATTCCTTCTCCATAGGAATCCAACCATTGAAAACTAGATTGGTCTCCGCAAGATGTGTCTAAGGTAGTGGTCTTTAGTTGTCTCTGGAGGGTCCTTGCAGAGACCATGACGCCAGGATCATATGTTAAAGTGTGTGTGTGTGTGTGTGTGTGTGTGAGTGAGTGAGAGAGAGAGAGTTCACGTGTGCATGCACATATTTTTCTGTCACTATATGTGTGTCTTTAGGCAAGTTATTTAACGTCTCTGGAACTCAGGTTTTTTGCAAGATTGTTGTGAGGTTTAAATGAGATAATATATTTTTTTAAATGTCTGGCACTATGCCTTGTATACCTGGTGGTCATAGTAACTGTTTTTAACGTTATATTTATTTCTTGGTTTAAATATTTTATTTATTGGCTGATACTTGCTTAATAACCACAATGATAACACAAAGAAAAAAAGATAACAGTAAAACTGGACAACCTGATGCAGTGAGAAGTACACAATATCACTGACGCAGAATTCTTGCCAAAAATGTTTAACCTAAATCTAATCATGAGGAAATAATCAGGCACATCCAGATTGTGGGACATACTGCAAAACAGCTGGCCTGCAATCTTTGAAAATGTCAATGTCGTGAAAGAGAAACAAAACAAAATAAAACAAAATACATAGGGGACTGACCTAGATTAAAGGAGACTGAAGAGCTATGACAACCAAATGCAACATGTAACTCTTGATTGGATCCTGGACTTTAAAAAAAAAAAAAATCTATAAAGGACATTTTGGGGGCAATTGAGGAAATTTGAATGGGAGCTGCATATTAGATAATCAGTAACAATGTTAGTTTTCTTGGATGCAATAATTCTTCCATCTGCTTAGCCTGACATATTGTGGATATTGGTGTCTAGATCAGTTGCTGTTCCTGAATGTCATCATTAGGAATGTCACACCAAAGCTAGAAGACATCAAGGGTTGCTTCAGAAGACAGTGATTTTCTTGGTTACTGCAAGTATTTAATCAGCCTATGTATGGGCTGTGATACCAATTATTGGGGATATTGTAAGGGGTTTTTAACTGTCCTTTCTAAACACAATCCTGTCATTCTGTAAGAATGCAAACTTCTAGGGGTGCCTGGGTGACTCCATCAGTTGAGTATCTGACTTCAGCTCAGGTCATGATCTCACAGTTCGTGGGTTTGAGCCCCACATTGGGCTCATGCTGTCAGCACAGAGCCCACTGTGGATCCTCTGTCCCCTTTCTGTTACCCCTCCCCCGCTCGCACCCGTTCTTTCTCTCTCTCTCTCTCTCTCTCTCTCTCTCTCTCTCAAAAATAAATAAAACATAAAAAAAAAAAGAATGCAAACTTCTGGAGCTGGCACGCTATCTTTGATATTACTAGAGGTAGTGAGGTAGCTGGAGCACTAGCTGCTCCCAACGAAGAGGAAACGATGGCAAGTGGCAAGTTAAATATATATCCTACATTTTTTTTTTTGAGTCTAGACATAAGATTAATCAAAATTTATTACAGAAATAGATAATGAACTGGATACAGGAGATTCCCTTTAATTACACCTCACATAGATTTGATTCCACCTCACTTTGAGATTTTGATGTGTATCCCTCTGTCATTCCCCCCCCCACACACATATATACTAATGATACTATTATAATATATATAATTCTATTTGCTGCCTCTTAATATATTTTGAGTATTTGTCCCACACATTTGCACGTTGTTCTAACTTACCTGTCTTAAAGGCTGTGGGATACCACTGCAGTGCGCATTTGAGTATGCATCCTTTTGTGATCAACTTGTGGGATTATTTCTGTCGGGTACATTTCTGGGGGTGGACATGCTTGGTCAGAGGGCATAAACAGTTCCCCGTTAATTGCTCCCCGGTTTAAATTTTTACCAACAGTCTGTGACAGTGCCATTTCTACTTACCTTTGCCAAGTCCAATAGTCACTTGGGGTAAACTCTTATTAAAGGGAAGGAAGTTGTGATGGGTGGACAGAAAGTGGGCAAAAATGGAATCACGGAGCTCCTGCTGCTTTTGTAATGGCTGTGATAATACAGGTGAGTATGTAAATGTGAAAATCTCTGGAAGAAAGAAATAAAATACATTATCTCTGCCTACAACACAGTGTGATGTTTAAAAAGTGAACTGAAACAATAAAACAGCCAAGAGTTTTCCCCAGAAAATTTTTCAGAAAATTTTTGAGTTATGGTTAATTTCACTAAAATGTAGACAGCATCACCTTGAGATGAAAATAACCTCTACTGCTCACTTCCTCTCTATTGCAGTCACACAACCACGCTAGAAAGGGGAATTTAAGCTCCACTTTTAAAACAGCTGAATCAGGTAGTTGAAAGGCCCCACCGTTCATCTTTCTGAAGATCAATAGGAGCAATCCCAGGCCAGATTTTTGGCATTTTTTTTGGAGAAAAGGTATGAATTTAGGAGTGGCCATCAGTGAGTGACTCACTCTGTTCCAGCAGAGACCCTGGGGAAAAGATTGCAAGGTTCACAAGCTATGAATTATTTCCATTCTTATGTGGCTGGGTGGAGCACACAGATTTGAGCTCTGTGCTATGTGGAAATTTATCTCTTAAAGTCTCAGTTTCTTCTTCTATTAATTGGGGGTTATTTTGAGGTCAAAATGAGATAATGTGTCTAAAAAGACTTTGGCAAATTTATATGTACATAAATATGTGCTATTGTTAAGGGGCTGCTGTCTCTCACTGGGGCAGCTCATATTATTCTTTCATTTAATTCCAATGCCATTTGTATTCCAAAGGACTTTTTTAAGGCATTCTGTCCTGTAATGTCTTATTGTTACCTCTTTGGCCAATATTTGTGAGCATAAGCTAAATGGGAGATTCTGTGCTGGGTTTTCTGAGAAGGAAACAAGGTGGAAACATCAGGAGCCTTCCTTTTATGTATATATGTATGTGTGTGTGTGTGTGTGTGTGTGTGTGTGTGTGTGTGTGTGTATAAAGTTTATTTATTTTGAGAGTTTGAGAGTTTGTTTGTTTGTTTATTTATTTATTTATTTATTTATTTATTTATTTATTTATTTTGAGAAGAGGGCATGAGCAAGGGAAGGGCATTGAGAGAGGGAGGGAGAGAATCCCAAGCAGGGTCCACACGGTCAGTGCAGAGCCAGATGCAGGGCTCCATCTCACACACAGTGAGATCATGACCTGAGCTGTGATCAAGAGTTGGACGCTTAACTGACTGAGCCACCCAGGTGCCCCGAGACTAATATCGTTTAATGAGAGTGTTCAATGAAAGATGCTTTACAAAGGTGTATTTTGTATGCTGTTTTATAATCTCAAACTTAGGGGTTGCCTGGGTGGCTCAGTTGGTTAAGTGTCTGACTTCAGCTCAGGTCATGATCTCACGATCCGTGGGTTTGAGCCCCGCATCGGGCTCTGTGCTGACAGCTCAGAGCCTGGAGCCTGCTTCGGATTCTGTGTCTCCTTCTCTCTTTGCCCCTCCCCTGGCCATGCACTGTCTCTCAAAAATGAATCAACATTAAAAAATAAAAATAAAAAAATCTATAATCTCAAAGTTAGGTGGTAGATTTTACTTCCATTTTTTCCCATATAAATGAGGAAACAATTCTTAGTGAGGTTAAGTAACTTGTTTTGTTTTGTTTTGTTTAAAAAGTTACCTAGCTTAAAAATAATTTGCAGATGTAGGCCCTAGGTAGATTTTCTGGAACCAAAACCAAAAGCATCTCCAGCTGCTTCCTGTTTTTGCCTTGCCTTCTGATCAAAAGTATAAGCTTCATGAAGGTAGGACTGGCTGGTGGCATTTACTTTGATATGGTTCCTTTTACCTTCAGGCACATGGGGAGGAGGTTTCCTTAGATCTTCGGACTTAGTTGAAATGTGTGCGCATGTACACTTCTTTTCCCCAAAAAATCATTTAAGAGTGAGTTGCAGATGTTACAACACTTTATCTCTAAGCTCTGGAGCATGTATCTCTTAAGACACAGGGAATTCTCCCATTTACCACAATATCATTACATTGAAACAATATTTTTCAGATTTCCACAGTTCTAATGTTTCTATAATCAGTCTCTGTTCCTTTCTCCCTCTCTCTCTGTCTCTTTGTCTCTCTCTCGCCCCCCTCTGCCCTTTAACACAAAGTAATTCTGTTTAGTTTCCTTTAATGTAGTGTAGTATCTCAGCCTTTTTTTGTCTTTTATGACATTGAAATTTTGAAGATTTCAAGTCTATTGCCTGGTAGACCATAAATTGGATTAGTCTGATTGTTTTTTCTGTAACAAACTCCAGTTAAATGCTTGTAGTAGGAATTCCACATAGACAATGTTGCATCCTTTTCTTTGCATCACATTAGGTGACACATAGTATCAGTTTGTAACATCACTGGTGATGTGAGATTTGATCATGTGGATGAAGTGATATTGCCTTGATCTCTTCATTGTAAAGGTACCTGTTTCTCTTTGTAATAAGCAAAATTGTGGGGTGATACTTTGAGATTGTTTGAATATCCTGTTCCTCAACAACTTCTATCCAATGATTTTAATATCTACTGATAATCATGGCCTAAGTCAAACGGTGTCTATTAAAGGATGATTTACTTCTATATTTATGAACCATGTGTTTTTTTGATAGATCAGCTTTCAACTCTTCCTCTTCCTCCTCCTCCTATTTTTTTTTTTTTCCTGGACTCCTCAATTCTTTTTTTCTCCCAGTGTGTTGTAATCCATTACCAACCTTCTGCCCATTTACAAGTGAGGAAATTAAGAGTCAGAAAATACAAGTAACTTTCTGAGAGTCACAGCCAGTTAGCAGAAGAGGCCAGACGCACACCCAGTTTTGACAACTCTGTTGCCTCACTGGCAGTCCAGGAACAAAACATCACCTGATGAAATCAAGTTAAAAAGAATGAACAAGGAGGGACGCCTGGGTGGCTCAGTCAGTTGGGCATCTGACTTTGGCTCAGGTCATGATCTCACAGCTCATGAGTTCGAGCCTCGCATCAGGCTCTGTGCTGACAGCTTGGAGCTTGGAGCCTGCTTTGGATTCTGTGTTTCCCTCTCGCTCTACACCTCGCCCACTCATACTCTATCTCTCTCTCTCTCTCTCAAAAATAAATAAACATTAAAAAAATTTAAAAAAAAAGAATGAACAAGCATTGCCTCATTGTTGCTTATAGCAAATGATTGGAAACAACCCTAAGTGTGGGTCAGTGGGAAACAGGTTAAATAAATGAGTATGTTCACACAAGGGAAACTATTAAACCACAAACAAGAATTAGGGTATTCTGTAAGTACTAATATAGAAAAATCTCAAAGGATATATTATATGAAAGAAGGAATGTGCAGAAGAGTGCATATTTTGTGAAAGAAGCAGGGATAAGAAAATACATTTGAACTTGCACAAAGAAACCCTGGAAGGATCTTAAATAACGAAGTGGTTACTGGTACAGGGCTGTAAAAATGAGTGGTATGTGTATGTGCATGCATGTGTGCGTTGTGAGATTTCTTAACATTTACTATTTTATTATAAAGTTGACTTTTAAAATAGCTTTATTTGGGGGGCACCTGGCTGGCTCAGTCGGTTAAGCACCCAACTCTTGATTTCAGATCAGGTCATGATGTCACGGTTTGTGAGTTTGAGTCCTGCATTGGGTTCTGTATCCATAGCATGGAGCCTGCTTGGGATTCCGTCTTCCTCTCTCTCTGCCCCTCTCCCACTTGTTCCCTCTCCACCCCCCCCCCACTAAAAAAAATAAATAAAAGTAAA
Source organism: Panthera tigris (assembly GCF_018350195.1). Classification (NCBI taxonomy): domain Eukaryota; kingdom Metazoa; phylum Chordata; class Mammalia; order Carnivora; family Felidae; genus Panthera; species Panthera tigris. The sequence goes on from NC_056669.1 coordinate 48,999,363, forward strand.
CTTAAAAAAAACAAAATTGGGAGAGACATAAAATCATATTTAGTTATCCATTTAATAAATTATCTCAGTATAGTGTTAAATTTACAAGGAGTCATGATTATCTTAAGAAGGTTAGGGGTTATGATCACTTGGGGCCATTTTGGGGCCAGTATTAGCATTTGGGCAACTTCCTCTTACCTTCTCTTTTTTTTTCTCTTCCCTCTTCCCCCAGCTACATGGTCAAGTTTCTGATTTTGTCTGGGAGAGCCATTTGAATTAGCCATGGCAAATGTTAATTGTTTTGGCAGACAAAAAGAAGCTTGAATAAGCTTTTCCTTCTAAGACTCAAAAACTTGCCTTTCTAAGAGCTAACGTTGGAAGGAATGTTTCTGGTCTGGAAAATTCGGATAGCAACCTCAAAAGGAATTCATGTCCTAGAGGAACCGGAGTGGGGTGGGGAGCTCAATTTCCTTTGAGACAGATTGAAATAAATACTTCTGTCTGAAACAGTACTAAAGATCAAGATCTATTTATTTCTTTCATCTTTTACTAAAAGCTTCAAAACATGAATTATGATTAAATTCAAAATAGATTTAGCCCAAGCACCCAAAAAACCTCAAGTAATCCTGATTTTAAAACATTGATGAGATTGGGGCACCTGGGTGGCTCAGTCGGTTAAGCGGCCGACTTCAGCTCAGGTCATGATCTCGCGGTCCGTGAGTTCGAGCCCCGCGTCGGGCTCTGGGCTGACGGCTCAGAGCCTGGAGCCTGTTTCAGATTCTGTGTCTCCCTCTCTCTCTGCCCCTCCCCTGCTCATGCTCTGTCTCTCTCTGTCTCAAAAATAAATAAATGTTTAAAAAAAAAACATTCATGAGAACTTGGACAGGCTGCTTTTCTAAATGAGATGATCTTTAGTATAAGATGTAAGTCTGTCCCTTTGAAGTGACAAAATTTCCAGCTCATGTGCTGCAACTGTATAGCTCAAGATTCCACATTCAGTGATATCAGTCCAGAATCATTGTTGCTGCTGTGGTAGTGTCTTTCTGTTTTGACTATTACCTGCTGTAAATGGTTTGGTCTGAGAATTTTTTTATGTTCTTTGCCTTTAAGGTTACCATGGCTAGGAAGCTAAATGGCATGTTTGTATGTGCAATAAGAAGATTGTTTTTGCTGTTGTTGTTGTTGTTGTTGTTGTTGTTGTTGTTGTTGTTTTGAGTAATCTCCGTGGGGGCTTGAATGCATGACCCCGAATCAGGAGTCGCATGCTCTATTGATTGAGCCAGCCAGGCTCGAGCCTCCCCAAGTTACTTTTATTATAGGACTTTATAATAATATTGCTAAACATTTTTTGAGTTTATGATGTGTCAAGTGCTATGTTAACTGCTTTACATAAGTTATAGCTTTTAGTTGTGGCAAAAACCACATGAGGAACTGCAGCTGTGAGAGCTTAAGTAACATGCCTAAGATTATAAGACTAATAAAATCAGATCCAGGACCAGAAATCAGGACTGTCTTACTGCAAAGCCCGTGCTTTTATGCTGTGTGATACTACCATTTTGCAGATTTGTGGGGAAGATGATTACTTTTTCACTTCATTTTTGGAGCAGATTCCTGTCTTATTTACTTAATGGATATTTACTGAGTGCCTATCACATGTTAGGCACCTAGAGAAGATTGAGACCCAGGCTTTGTCATTAAGAAGCTCACACTCAAGTAGAGGAGATAAAACAGATATATCCCTATATGTCCATGTTCATAACAGCATTATTCACAATGGCCAAAGGGTAGAAGCAACCCAAGTGTCCATCAACAGATGCATGGATAAGCCGAATGTAGATGTACATATAGTAGAATATTATTCAGCCTTAAAAAGGAAGGAAATTCTAACACATGCTACAACATGGCTGAATTTTAAGGACATTATGCTAAGAGAAATAAACCAAACACAAGTGGATGAATATTATACAATTACACTTATATGAGGTACCTAGAATAGTAACACTTATAGAAACAGAAAGTAGAATAGTGGTTGCCAGGGGCTAGAGGGAGGGAAAAATTGGGGAGTTGTTGTTTAATGTGTATAGAGTTTCAGTTTTAAAAAATGAAAAAGTTCTGGATATTGGTTTTACAACACTGTGAATATACCTAACACCACTGAACTGTACACTTACAAATGGTTAAGATTATACATTTTATATTATGTATATTTTATCACAATTTTAAAAACCCAAACAGATATACTCTCCCCTACTATGTGGTAGAAAGTAATTAGTGAGACAAGAAAGACTGATGAAGTCATAGGAATTAGAGAGGCTTTCTAGACAGGGTAGCTCTGACTAGGCAATGGAAGATGGGTCAGATTTATGTGGCAATGAGGAAGGTGGGAAGGGCAGCCCGGGTAAAGGGAATAGTGAGCAATGTTATAGAGGCTTGAGGCTGCTTAAAGATCCAGTTTTAGCAAGGAACAAATCTCGAAGTGACTCTATAATTATGGGTGTCCCAGCCACCTTCCATGTGGGCAGAGACTTAAATGCAAAGTCTAAACCAGGTTCATGCAGTTGTGGTATGCCGGACAGGGACTCATTCATGATTCATTCAGTAAACATATATTTAGCACATAGTGCCTGTGCTATGCTAGGCACTTTATGTATGTTGGCAGATGCAACACCCCCAGCAACTCTGAAGTTATTAATATCCCTAATTAACAAAGGCCGGGATTGTGACTCAGAGAGATGAAGTAACTTGCCCAAAGTCACATGACCAATAGGTAGCCGAAGCAAGACTTTGCCTGTGGAGCCCATGCTCTCCGTATCCACAAAGCTACGCTATCTCCTCTTGGGGATGAGTGTGAAGTGATGTCTGCCTTTGAACTCATGGTAAAAATGGCATGTGACTTCCACCACTTGTCATCTTCTTGCTGCTTTGAGACTACCTTGGTGGAGTTACCTGACAGCTCTGAGGCCCTGCTTCCGTGTCTGTGAAATGAAGACCTGGTATTGGACTAGATTATTTCTAAGGTTTCTCCCAGATCAAAAAAACCCTATTTATTTTTTCATCTATCCATCTACCCATCTACCCATCCATGCAACACTAATTTGGTATCTATTATATACCAGGTATTGAGCGGGTGGGTACTGGGACTGGTTATTGAGATTTAGCATAACACAGTTCTTGCCTGAAGGGAGATTGTGAAGAGATGAAATGGATGATTATTGTACAGTATGGCCATAGCATTCGTAGTGGTGCAGACAAGAAGACTGGAACATAGAGGAGGGACACCTGTCCCTGTCTTGGATGAGTGGATGTCAAGAGGAAATTATCCCAAAGGCTAGGAAGGTAATGAGGAAGACCATGAGAACTTTATCCTTCCTGTTGTTCCTCTGGTTATAAGAACACTGCATATTTATTAAATTCAGTTAAGCTTCGTTGACCTTAGAACTCCTTTTTATTTTAAGTCTTGTGGAAAGTGTAGTTGATTTTGACAAGTGAGTGCAGCCAAATATTGATATAGTTTGAATTCTCTTTCAGATTGGAGAAAGATGATAAAGTTGAAGAGAGACCTAGGGGTTAATTTTTTTTAAGGAAATTTAGAAAGCATGGAGTAGACTAGTGAGAGGCCCAAGGACCCAGAGTTATTTAAGGTGTTCACATCTAAAGTCACAGATGATTATGTTTCAAAGAGGCAAGTGAAATGGCCAATATATTCTTTCAATACTATTAAGGACCAGTGAATTACTAAGAATGAGAATGACTCAGTATTAGAATTCCAATGCTAAGGAATTGAAGTGAGGTTTGAGGGGGGAAAAGTTAAAAGAACTAAATGTATTGAGCAGCTAATACATATCAAGCATTGTACTATGTCCTTTACATTTATAATTTTGTTTTATTCTCCCCAAGTCTTATCCTTCACAGATATGGACATTAAGCCTCAAGGAGGTTTAACATGCTTAAGGTAACAGCTAACAGGAGACTGAGCCGGGACTCAAGCCCAAGTTTGTTAAAATCAAGGCCTTTGCCCTTTCTACTACCCCATGCTTCTTCAGGTTCCTTGATTTTCTGTTTCTGGATACAAAATCCACACCAGACAACAGGGCTTCCCTCTCATCCTTGGAGCCTAGAAAGTAGCGATATTTAGGGGTGGCTTGCTCTTGAAATTTTCCAACATGCCAAAGGGCAGCTCCCCCAATTTTCTGTCTTCCTTCTGAACTGGTGGGTCACTGGCTCCCACAGATAAATGACTCTTACTAAAATGTTAATTCTCCCTATGCCTTTTTTGCCTTTCCTTATAGTATATGAATGTTTGATATTGGCAGTTTGTCTCTTAGAAGTGGCTCATAAAAGTCATCTGAGAGGGGCACCTGGGTGGCTCAGTTGGCTAAGCATCAGACTCTTGATTTCAGGTCAGGTCATGATCTCAGTTTGTGAGCCTGAACCCCACCTTTGGCTTTGCACTGACAATGTGGAGCCTGCTTGGGATTCTCTCTGTTCCTCTCTGTCTGCGCCTCTCTCTCTCTCTCTCTCTCTCTCTCTCTCAAAATAAATACATTTTAAAAACTTAAAAAAAAAAAAGTCATGTAAGAGAATGCTGATTGAGACCAGCTCAGTTTAATGTATTTGATCCCCTCTCCTTCCCCCAAAAAGGGTAACTTTACTTCCCTTGCCCCAGATCCCCTCTTTGGGGTCCTGATAGAGCTTAGCTTTTTGCCTGGCTCTCAGAGGCCTCCATCTCTGAGGTTTTGACGGGATCACATAGAAGTTTCCACTTTTAACCCCTTATTTCAGGCTCCTTCCTCCTCACTCAAGTCTTCCTGTGCACATAAGCTATTGTGTCTTGTCAGGGAGTGTTTTCCCAGCTTGTTTTGGAAGCAGGCCAGGCATTTATCCTGGGCCCTTTAACCCCCCAAAAAGCTCCTACATATGGTTGCACAAAGTAGCAAACTGACCTCCAAATGAGCTAATGAATTATAGCAGTGGTGAAATGACGCCAGTGGGCCGTTTCTCTGCCCTGGTATTCCAGTTTGGGCTACAGTGAAATGGACAGAGGATGTAGGGTAAGGGGATTGGAGTTCAAGTCTTGGCCCAAGTCACAAATCCTGGGGCTGTGAGACTTGACCTGTCTGAGCATGTGTTCTTAGCTCTAAATGAAGGACCGATGACAATCCTAACTTCATACCATTGTGAGAGGCAAATAACTCAATGTATAGTATTGAAGTGCTGTATAACAAGCCCGTAGAATGTATAACAGATGTCAGTGCTTGTTGTTATAAAACAAATTTGGCTCAATGAGAGACATTTCTGGAAACTGAGCAGGATGCATGCTCTGTCATCTCTGGCCCCAGTTCCTGGCAAATCTTTTCATTGCTCAAGTAGGCATGCATGGTATCATTCTCATGTTTATTTTTGTAATCTTTTTCATTTATAGTCTTATAATACTCCCAGAACCTTTGGTGATTCTTAATATTTTCTTCAAAAACTCTGGTCAGGGTTATACACTCATACCCAGAGCTAGTCACCCCAGAGTAATTACTTGGATTCTTAGAGCTGTATGTGGATCCATTTCCCAAGAAATCCAGGGACAGCAAAGCTGGCTGTGTATGATAAATGAGGTTTATCTTGCTTGCTAGGGCTCTGGATGGTTGGGAACTCCTAAGGATATTTGATAGTAGGTGGACCCTAAGGCAACACTATTACAACTTTGCATATGCTTCTGGTAATGAAATGAGAATGGGGAGAGAGTATCTCACTGTAAGTGGTTTATGAGTTTAGAGCCAGAAAGCCCTGGGAAACTGAAGAGTCTTCTGTGTGTTGTCATTAAGTGTGTTGGGATTATTTCTCTGTTCTGAGAAATCTTCTAGGTGTGTTCCTTAGACACTTGGGGATTGTTGCTTAGCACTATCTTTATGCCATTTCAAATTATTGTAATTCATTCTTCTTGGCTACATTTCTCAGAACTCTTTGGGTTGTAAATGAAAGAAACCCAACTCAAACTAGCTTGGGCGAAGAGGCACTTGATGAGAAGAATGCTGAGGTATTTCATATAACCATTGGAAGGAGGGGTACAGCTGGAGCTGAGAGGTTTTAGAGTAGGTAACTGCCCTAACAACCCCCAAATTTTGGTGCTTAACACAAACGAAGTGTTTTTCTTGTTCAGACAGCAGTTCAACATAGTTTCTCCTGGTTAAGCCAGTTTCTGTGTTTCAGGGACACACTTCTTCCATTTTTTGGTTCCCTTCTCCTCTGTGTTAGAATTCTCTCCTTTTAACCTGCAGATGGAGAGGTAGATTCAAGGATCTCATGTGAGAGGTTTTCATGGGCCAGGTCTGGAAGTGGCTTATATTACTTCTGTCCTCATTCTATCAATTATTACTCAGTACATGAGTACATGACTCCACCTAATGGTAAAGGAGGCTGAGAAATATGGACTGTTTGCCCAGGAAGAAAAAGAAATAGGTTTGGTGAGCATGTAGCTAGTTTGAGCCAAACAGGTACTCAATGTCAAAATTCTGCCTGTTGCCTTTGATTTTCTTCCTACATGGTAGGGAGCATGGTCACCAAATGCTCCTAAACTTTGAATCTCACTGTTGTCAAAGCAGAGAAGTGACCTACATTCTTACTGGCTCTAAGTAAAAAATTTCAGAGTAATGATTGGCTCAGTTTGGATCATGTGACCATCCCTGAACCAATCAGTGCCCCAGAAAGGTAAGGTCACTTAGCATAGTGGGAGCCCCACTTGGGCCACTTCTCCTCCAGGGGGAGTCATTGTGAGACCCAAAGCCACTCTATTTACTAAAAAGGCCCAGCCTCTCTTTTTGTTTCTACTCTTGTGGAAAATTCAGTACAATTTTATAGTCATCTTTCCAGCCCTTCTTACCTCAGTCACATCAAAAGATTGTATTTCACTGAATCAGTGACACCATCATTTCTTTTTCTTTTTAAGATTTTATTTTTAAGTAATCTGTTCACCCAGTGTAGGGCTCAAACTCACAACCCTGTGATCAAGAATCACATGCTTTTCTGGCTGAGCCAGCCAGGTGCCTGAGACACTATTGTTTCTAACGTGAACAGCTATCCTATTCACCACTGAGAAAGAAAGAGAAAATAAGGTTCCAAATAAACTATGACACCATGCAAAGATGCCATTCATTATAAAATGCATCCTAATGTCCTGTCAAAATATAAGAAAAGATGTTTTAGAATTGATGAAAGATGACATTCATTACAGCCAAGCTCTGTACTTTCATGCCTTAGTACTGCTGTTCTTTTGTTTCTTCAGTCCATCCATTAATTTCAAAAATATTTATAGGCCAGGCAACAAGGAATAAAAGATTAAGTTTCTGCCTTCTTAATGCTTACTGCCTCACCCCCTTTTCCACCCTCGCGTTATGAAGCACCTGCTGTGTGCTAGGCAGTCTATTGAGCATTGAGGGCTCAAGAAGGAATAGGAAGTCTTTATCCTCAAGAGGCTTATAGCCTGGGGGAATAGAAACAGTGGAGTGTAGGAAGACAGTCATACAAACAAAAGACTAACTAAAGGATCACAGGTTCCATTATTAAGGTCCTTACAAGGTACATTAGGCCCCCAAAGTAGAGGGAATGGTCAATTCTGCTTTGAGGAACGAGAATGGATGTACTGTGTTTATTAAGATAACTGTGCACTGTTGAAAGAGTAAGCAATGGCTATTTTGAGTACTAATATGCAATTTTTGCATACATACCTAATTATAACTAAGTAGGCCAACATGTTCTCCAATGCCTATTTGAGTCAATGCAAACTTCCTATTAAATTTCACAATCAAGGGGTGCCTGGGTGGCTCAGGCAATTAAGCGTCTGACTCTTGATTTTGGCTCAGGTCATGATCTCACAGTTGGTGAGTTTGAGCCCCACACTGGGTGACACCCTGAGAGCAAGGAGCCTGCTTGGGATTCTCTTTGTCTCTCTCTGCCCCTCCCCCCCCCCATAAATAAATAAACTCTAAAAAAAGAAACATCCCAATCAAAAGGCACATGTGGGTCTCTTTTCTTTATGCAAACATTAATGAATAGTCTGCAAAAGCTTTTTTAGAGATAAAGTGAGTAAATACCAGATTTACCCTATGGTGGAGGCAGTCAGCTTTTTTTGTGCATTAGTTACCAAGCCTCCTTCCAGGGATTGTTTTTAACTGTGTGATGATTTTTCTCTCCCTAGTGGATGCTCTGGATCACATCCAGAGGGAGAAGAGTGGGAACATCCAAGAAGGGCTTGATGCAGGCTCAGGGCGGGACTGGGTCCCCAGAGCAGGGTTCACAGTGATGGGATTTGGAGAAAATGTAGATGAGGCTGTTTGGTCCTGGGCTCAGAGAACAGCCATTGCAGGACTTTTCCTGAGAGGGTCCCAAAGCTCTGACAATATAACCTGAGTGCTGGATCCTTGTCTCTCAAGCAAGGATGCCAGCTAAGGTTAAGGCCATTTTTATTGGTTGAAAAACATGAAAACAACAAGGCTCTCAGAAGTAAAGAGTTTTTTGGTTTGTTTGTTTTGAGGTTCATGCAGAGGTCAGCAGAGGGTCAGTGTCTTTCCGACTGTTCTGGCTATTAGGAAAAGCTTACTTAATGAGTCCGGAAAAGAATCCAAATTTAAACTATTCTTCGCTCCTCTGGTTTATGAACAGCCTGGAAATGAGCACTGAGATATACAGGATTTTTTTTTTTTTTTTTTGAACTTTCCAGGCCAGTATGTCTAGAGCATAGTGCCTGGGGGTGGGGGTGGGGGTGAGAAGTGGAATCCACCTCATCCTTGGTCATGGGTTGGGGGAACTTCAGACTTCTCTGGTCAGCTGAGAGAAGAGAGAGCTCCAAAGAGCAAAGGGAAGGTTTAAAAAAAAAACTCCACAAAAGCAGAAACCCATCCTTTGAAAGCACAAGGTATATGCCTAGGAGTGATTTATGGGTGTACAGAGAAGGAACATTAAAAGAATAATTGTTGGCTGTTTATTTTGGAAAAGTATGTGTACTGAGAGTGGAAGCAGGGAGCTTTATTTTCTCTTTCACCTTGCTCCAACTTCCATTAGTGTTAATAGGATCATATATTCTAGACTTTACTTGGCTTCCTGCCCTGACATAAATGTTTGAATTCCTTGTTTTGCTATTATATATGAACAACAAAAGGGAAAGAAGAACAGAATGTTGAAAGCTAAATTACCCTATATGCCTTACTGTGGGTGGGATTTATTCTCGTAGGTCCACCACTATTAAGATTATCTGATCAGATGATCTGTGTTTCTGATAGCTACATCTTGACAGCTTTATAACTTGTTTGTTTGAAGTGGTTTGTTCAGGGGATAGCTAAATGTATTTTTTACTTGGTGGAACAAGGTGAGTTGTGATCCGGGTTATCCGAGCTCCGGGCCATCACAGGTGTTATCCAAAGGGCCAATGGAACTACGTGTTCTCCTTGTTGTGGCCAGTCAATCCTGGGGGCATTTATTAGGTGGTCATTTGATCCACATTGACCCAACTTACCCTCCTGGTGTAGGATTCGGTTCTTAGGGTTACTGCAACAGATCCATTTATTCAATTAAACAAACAACAATTAAGGTCCTGCTGTGCCTCAGGTATTGTTTCAGTCTTGGGAATACTTGGTATGTAGAGCCAGAATCTGACTGTTCAAGGAAACCCAGTAGAGTTAGAATGCAAAAATTTCTGGATTTGAAGGGACCTTAGAGATAATCTCATCCAGGGTCAGCAAACTTTTTCTGTAAAGGGCCAAAAAGTGAATGTATTTGGTTTAGGGGGCCACATACCATCTCTGATGCATATTGTTCTTTGTTTGCTTTTACAACCATTTAAAAATGTAAAGATCATCCTAAACTGGGGATGAAGGGCATAGGCTGGATTTGGCCCATGAGCCATAATTTACCAACTCCTGATCTAACCCATTCCCCACCCCTTTAAAAATTATTATTATTGGGGCGCCTGGGTGGCTTGGTCGGTTAAGCGTCTGACTTCGGCTCAGGTCATGATCTCACGGTCCGTGAGTTCGAGCCCCATGTCGGCCTCTGTGCTGACAGCTCAGAGCCTGGAGCCTGTTTCAGATTCTGTGTCTCCCTCTCTCTCTGCTCCTCCCCTGTTCATGCTCTGTCTCTCTCTGTCTCAAAAATAAATAAACGTTAAAAAAAAAATTAAAAAAAATTATTATTATTATTTTTTAAAGTAGTCTCTACACCTAACATGGGGCTCAAACTCATGACCTGGAGATTAAGAGTTGCATGCTCTAACCACTGAGCAAGCCAGTGTTCCCAGTACTACCTCCCCCTTTTTTTTAATCAAAGAGGAAACTAAGAGCCAGAGGGTAAAATAATCCCCCTCTGTACACCACCACCCCCGCTTCGCCTGCACACCAAGAACAAAACTAGTTCCTGACACTGTTGGATTGCTGACCCTTAATAAAGGATCCTTAGAGGTTCAGGCCCACACCTCAAACTGCCTAGTTACTTTTCAAATGTATAGTTTTGGTCCTGAAGGAAGTAGGAATTTAATTATTATATTTTTAATGTTTCTTTATTTTTGAGAGACAGAGAACAAGCAGCGGAGGGGCAGAGAGAGAGAGGGAGACACAGAATATGAAGCAGGATCCGGGCTCTGAGCTGTCAGCACAGAGCCCTACATGGGGCTTGAACTCACGAGCCGTGAGATCATGACCTGAGCCAAAGTCAGACACTTGACTGACTGAGCCACCCAGGTGCCCTGGAATTTAATTAAGTAAGTTAGGTACCTACCACATTCTAGGCACTGCTGTGGTAAAATTAGCATGGCAAGATCCCAGCACTCCATCAGGCCAGTTGTTGGTGTGGGCAGGTAAGATGGCAGTGTGGAAGGTAGCATGTGGAGACAAAGAGTGGGTGTCTTTGGAGCACAGGAAAGCACTCCTCCCTCAGTATGTGGGGTGCTTCAGTGGGCGTATAAATGAATGCATTCATTCATTGCACCTCCCACACTTGTGTTTTGGAAGCCACTAACCGGCCTAAAGGAAGGGGACGGAAGCTTGGCTTCCTCCATACTTGCTTATTTTTTTTCTGTGGGTACTGATACTATGCACATGCTATATATGCATGGGTGGGTTATGAGATTAAAGGAATTAACGTGAAAAAAGATAAAGACTGCTTATCTGGCAGTTGCTTTGTACCAATTTATCTAGGCAAGGGCACTGACACACATATGAAAACATAGAAGATCAATCATAGAACCATTTAATATTTTTGAGCTGGAGGGGATTTTAGAGATCACTGGGCTATATATACCCTTTGATTTAACAGATAAAGAGCATGAGGCCCAGAGATGCCAGATTTCTTACTGTGGATCACACAGCTAATTAATTCATAGAATCTTAGAGCTGTAAAGGCTCTTAACAGATATTTAGTATAACCACCCAAATAATGATAAAGAATAAGAATCAGAGCCAACATTATTCAAAGTTTATTGACATAAATAGTAATACATATTACCTCATTAATTCTGACAATAACTCCGTGTAATAGATAAGATTACCATCCCCATTTTACAGCTGAGGAAACTTGAGGAAACAGCTTGAAGAGATTAAGTAAAATTTGCCCAAAATTACCCAGTCATTAAGCAGTAGAAGCAGGATTCAAGTCCAAGCTCGAGTGCTTAAGCCGCTCAGAGCCCTTTATTCCCACTTGACTGTGACAACTAAATGGGAACTCATTGGCTAAGCAGACCCATGCCAGGTCTGCTGATGTCTCATCCTTCCACCAGATGTATATGCTAATATGCAGATGTGGACCAGGAAAGCCTATTGCTCTGCAGCTGTCTTTACGGTGTCACAGAAGAGTTTTGAGAATGTGCACAGTAGAATTCTGTTTGGACGTCAAATTTCCCTTGAAGATGTGAGAGCCTGGTTGGTTTCCCTGAATCTGATGATGTTTGCAGAGGCAACTAGAAGATTCTGTCTGCATGTGTTACCCTCTTCTTTTTGCACAACCATTTAGATTTAAAATTGTAGTTTCAAACTATAGTCTGAGGCATCCTGGGGTTCATGCTAGAGAATTGAGGGATTCTGTAAGAAAAATTTGGCATAGGTTTCACTTTGAACCAAATGATGCCTAAAACTAGTATCTTCGCTGCATTAAGTTTTTAGTTCTGACGGATGGGAACAACCTATTCATTAGATGTACGGTATACCTTGTGATGTTTTCTTTTCCTTCTTATGTAACTTGAATGTTTTTCTCACCTGACAATGGTAATACATGGGTTTGCTTGATTGGAGGTTTTTTGTTTGTTTGTTTTGTTTTGTTTTGTTTGAAGTCAAAGACATTTTAACAGATTTGTAGAGGTTATTCTTTAAAAAAAAAAACCCTCTCTACCTAGATTATTGTTTTTTACATAAGGAATATTGTGGGCTTTGTTTGCCATCCATTCATTGTAAGCGGAGTTTCTCTATATGGCAAGGTTCTTAGATTTCAGCTCAGGAAGCTATATCCTTTGAACCTGGGCCCCTGGGTTGGTATGTATAAGTCAATACACAGCATTAATAATTGCTGCACGTCACTTGGAGGAAGATCCAAATTAAATAAAGAAGGATTTCATTAGGTTGTGAAAAGACAGATTTAGGCTCTCTTGGTAAGAATCTTGAGGGATTTTGCAGGGGGAAGAGATGTAATGCAAGATTTTCTTCTCATTTGTGGGCGTTTGAGAAATCCCTTAAAATAGAGAAACACATGAATATTTGTTTTCTAACAGAAAATAATTCAAAGACCTGCCCATGTTTTCTTGCCAAAGCTTTTTTCTTTTCAAGCTTCAGCCAACCCGCCAGAAGTTTTTTCTGATTATGTCAGGGAGAAACCTCACTTAGCAATTGCTTGCCATTAATACCTACTTTTAAACATTTCTTATCCGTTAATGATTTATTCTTTTAACTATCTCAGGGCATATCCCTCGTTTACTGCAGCTTATATCTACTCTACTTCCACCTTTAGTGGTCACCTTCAGAAAAAGGGGTAGGAGGTAGAGGATGGCTTAAAGAATGAGAAGGATTTATTTTCACTCCGTGGTAGTATGCTGTGTTACCAGATAAACATTCAGCACTATCATGTTCTGGAGATAGGCGTGTGTTTTTTCTTTCTAACTTTTTATTTTGAAGAATTTCAAACAAGCAGATTAGTGAAAAGAACATTCAAAAGCTCTTAAATCTACCAGTTGTTAACATTTTGCCACGTAGGCTTTATTTTTTTCCTATGCAGATTTAGATTTTTTGGGGGGTGGGTTGGGAGGCAAGACATCATGATACTTTGTTTCTAAATACCTTCCTATTTCTCTCCAAAGTGTAAGGACCTTCTTCTCCATAACCACAATAGCATTATCATGCCCTGGAAACTTAACATCGATTCCATAATGTTGTCTAACACGCAGTCTATATTTAAATCTCGCCTTCAATCACTTGCCTTTTTGCTGTGTAACAAACGGTGCCAAAACTTTGTGGTTTGAAACAACCACCATTTGTTAATGCTTGTGATTCTGTGGGTCAACTGGTTGTTTCTTGTAATGGGGACCAGGCTCAGCTGATCTTTGGTGGGGCCTCTTCAATATCTGCAGTCAGCTGCTGGATCCACTAGGGGCTTGGCTGCTCTAAGCTGGCCTCAGTTTGGATGGCTTGTCTCTGCCCTAGAGGGCCTCTCATCCTCCAGCAGGATAGTCCACACTTGCTTCCATGGCATGTAGGCAGATTCCAAGAAAGAGTGGGAGTGTGCAAAATGTTTTGAGGCCTAGGCTTGGAGCTAGTATGGCATAACTTTTGTTGCGGTCTTTTGACCAAAGCAAACCACAAGTTCTTTTTTTTTTTTTTAATTAAAAAAAAAATTTTTTTTAATCTTTATTTATTTTTGAAAGACAGAGTGTGAGCAAGGAAGGAGCAGAGAGAGGGAGACACAGAATCCGAAGCAGGCTCCAGGCTCTGAGCTGTTAGCACAGAGCCTGACGTGGGGCTCAAACTCAGGAACCGTGAGATCATGACCTGAGCCGAAGTCAGACGCTCAACCGACTGAGCCACCCAGGCGCCCCAAACCAGAAGTTCTTGACAGGAGGAACTGCAAAATCGTATTACTCAGAGGCGTAGATACAGGGGAGTGAACAATTGCAGCCTCTTTTGTAATCTGTTGTACCCCTATTGTCCAAATAATAATAATGTTAATAATTTAATTGTTGATTTGTTTTCAAAGATCCAATCAAAGATTACACATTAAATTTAGTTGTTATGTATCTTTAGTCTCTCTCTGTTTTTTAGTCAAATTTTAATCTATGATTTTCTTCTTATTTTTTTGTATTTTGTGAAATTGATATTTTTAAGATTCTTAAAAATATCTCACAATTTAATTTGTCCAGTTATTTCTTCATGATTAAATGGAGGTTAAATACTTCTGGCAAGAATTCTAAATAGCTGATGTTGTATACCTCCCATTGCTTTACAAGGAAAAGCCCAGAATGTTAATTTATCCCATTATTGGCAGTGCTCAGTACAGTCACTTGGATAAGTAGGGTCTGCCAGATTTTGCAATCATAAAGATGCCATTTTCTGTAGATAGATGTGCACTAAGTCTGAACATTTGGTGCTGAAGTTCTTCCAATATATCAAGATATATTTATTAGATACCTACTGTTCATGTAGTCTTGCATTTAGTACTGTGGTGAATCTAAAAACATTGCAAGGAATGTTGCCCATCTGAAGGAATATGCAATTTTATTGCGGTTAAGTTACTCTTTTAAAAACTGACAGAGTATAGGAATGGTGATTTTTTTTTTTTTTTTTTTGAGGGAGAGTAAGAGAGTAAGAGTGCAAGCAGGGGAGTGGGGCAGAGGGAAAGAGTGAATCTTAAGCAGGCTCCATGCCCAGTGCAGAGCCTGATGCTTCAGGAGTGGTGATTCTAAGTTAATAACTAGTTTATGAAAACTTTTTATTGTTGTATAATGTACCTAGAGAAAAGTGCACATATAAGTGTAATAGCTTAATGAGATTTTCAAACTGAACACACCAGTGGACCCAGCACCCAGATTAGAAAACAGACATAAGATATAATAAACACATCTCAATAAGTCTGATTTTTAACTGTGTGAAACTTATATCCAAATAATGGTTGTCTTTTTCCATACCAAGTAATTTATGAGTGGCCCAAGGAAATCAATATCATTTGAAGCTTAAAATGGTGTTCCCTAACTTGATCAGTCTCAGGATCCATCCATCTTGATTCAGAGTAACTTTCAAATGGGGAACCTGGTTAGCTCAGTCAGTTGAGTGTCTGACTCTTGATTTCAGCTCAGGTCATGATCCCAGGGTCATAGGATCGAGCCCTGTGACAGGCCACATTCAGTGTGGAGTCTGCTTAAGATCCCCTCTCTCTCTCCCTCTTCTCCTCTGCCCCTCTCCCCTACACACACTCTCTTTCTTTCTCTCTCTCTTAAAGAAAAAAAAAAAGGCAGAGTAACTTTCACAGTGTCCATTTGTGGTAGTCTTTCCTTCTTCATTCCTATCTCAGAACAGAAGGTGACCTCTCCTTTGCCAAGGGTAGCCGTCCTGTGCATTCCATCCCACCCCTCTGGACTTCCCTGGGTTTGGTCCTTCTTTTTCTTCCTTGCCTCTCTTCCATGTATCATCACTTTTCAGCTTCTCCTTTCCTTTGGTTCCTGCCCCTTACCTTCTATACTTAGCAGTAGTTCTTCTGCTTCTCCTCACCAGGCTGCTATTCTCTCTCTCTCCTTTTTATCACCAAACTTTTTTTTTTTTTTAATTTTTAAAGCGTATTTATTTGAGAGAACAGAGACAGTATGAGTGGGGGAGGGAGGGTGGGGGGAGAGAGAGAGAGAGAGAGAGAGAGAGAGAGAGAGAGAGAGAATCCCAAACAAGCTCCATGCTGCTAGTGCAGAGCCTGACATGGACTTGAACTCATGAAACCGTGAGATCATGACCTGAGCTGAAACCAAGAGTAGAATGCTGAGCCCACTGAGCCACCCAGGTGCCTCATCACCAAACTTCTTAAAAGATTGACTCCTCTTCCTCTTTTTTTTTTTTTAAGTTTATTTATTTATTTTGAGAGAGAGAGACAAAGAGAGTGAGTGGAGGGAGGGGCAGAAAGAAAGGGAGAGAGAGAATCCCAAGCAGGCTCCCCACTGTCGGTGAAGAGCCAGATGTGGGGCTTGAACTCACAAACCATGAGATCATGACCTGAGCTGAAAACAAGAGTCAGATGCTTAACTGACTGAGCCACCCAGCTCCCCCTGCCACCTCCTCTTCCTCTTTAGTCCTTTCATCCAAATGCTCTTTGAGATTTGGTTTCTTTCCCCACAATTCTAGTGAAGTTCATAAGCAAATTCCTAGGTGTTAAGTCAGCCTTTTTAAAAGCCTTGTTCTGTTAGATTTCTGCTTCCTATTGAAGTTTTATTCATCTTACCTTTGAGACTATCTCCCCCATTGGCTTCTATTTGTGTGGTCTTAATTTTCAGCTACAGTTGGACTTCCCAAAGAAAGAACAACTAATTCTGGCTTCTTTTGGTCTGAGAATGGCATTTCTTAGGACCTTTTTCCATGGAGTATGGATAAATATCTTAGAATTTATCTGTGATTTGAAGATTGTGGTTTTCACAGCAACCTCTCAATTAAATTAATGTAAATTCTGTGTAACCCTAGTTTTTTGATGCTGTGCCTGCTAATAACTCAATATATGTTTTCTGGGATCATTTAATCATTCAGTTATTCATTTATATGTTGAATAAGTACTTACTAAATGTCTAGTAAGTGAATTAAATTCCACAGTAGATTATTACATTTTTTAAATATCTAAACATCTATTGAAATACATATCCTTTCTTTTTCTTTTCATTTTTGTTGAAGTTTGCTTGTTTCTTCCTAATTTGAGCAATTACTACTTATCTGACTGTTGGGTAAGTTATTTTATCTCTAGAACTCTTTACTCTTTAAAATAAGGATAATAATAATATCTGCCTTCTGTAATGTTGTAAAGATTAGATGCAAAACAATGCACAGAGAGCACAGAGCATATGCTAGGATATAGCAATGACTCGATAAATGTTGGTTATCGTTATTACTTGCTGTGATGGGTCAGTACTGGACTTTGGTCCTCACAGCGAACATCCTGAACTAGGCATTAGTCTTCCAACTTTTCAAAGAGAGAAACTGAGACTCAGAGGACTTAAATAACTTGCCACAGGTCACAGAGCTAATAAATTGCATATCTGGGATATCTGATTCATAACTTGTGCCTTTTACAGAACTACACGGAAAGCCTTTCAGCATCTTGTAGGATACTTAGAAGTAAACTAGGAGTCTCTTTTTAGTGGCTGAAATCAACTAATATTCTTCTCATTTGCCTTCTAAAAGGTAGGACATACTAAGGAAGTTCTTCCTTGTCGGGGAAGCTCCAGTCCTGAAGGGCAGATTAATAACGATTTTATCTTAAAACCACAGAATTCTAGGGCTTAGAAGGATTTGCCCACCCAATTATTGAATTTTCTCTCTAACCATCCAGCCAAGAAGTCATTGGTTTATTCTTTAACGCTTCCATTGACAGGGAAGTCATCATCACTCTGAGGCAGCTCATTCCCCTTTCATAACTCTCACCATGAGACTGTCCTTCTCCATCCAACATCCAACTGAGCTTCCCCTACGTGTGCCTTCTGCCCGTGGGTCCCAGCGTGGTAGTGGATAGCCACGTGAAGTAAGCAGAACCCCTATTTCCTAAGGCAGCCTTTCAGATTCTTGCTGTTTACTCTCCGTTTTCATTCCCAATACCTCCTCACCAGGTTGAGCAGCTTCAAGCCTTTCATTTACAGCTTCCCCAGAACAAACACAACTGGGTATACTCTTTTTTTTCTTCTTGGTGTGACAGAGAATAAAAACCATGGCTATCTCATGAGCATTTTGCTTTTCCTTCAGTCTTTCTCATTATATATGGTACCACCATCCACCCAGTTGGTCAAGCTAGGTACCTAGGAGTTTGCTCCCTTCACTATTTTCATATAGTCCATCAGCTACTCTTTTCAATCCTATCTCCAAATATAAAATCCATCTCTACTACCATCACCCTGGTCTAAGCCACCATCATTTCTACCCTCATTCCTTTTTTTTTAAAATTTTTTAATGTTTTATTTATTTTTCAGAGAGAGAGAGAGAGAGAGAGAGAGAGACAGAGTGCGAGTGGGGGAGGAACAGAAGAGAGAGGGAGACAGAGAATCTGAAGCAGGCTCCAGCCTCCAAGCTGTCAGCACGGAGTCTGATGTGGGACTCGAACCCACGAACAACAAGATCATGACCTGAAGTGAAGTTGGCTCCTTAACCAACTGAGCCACCCAGGCGCCCCTCTCCCCTGATTCCTAACTCTTGACCCGTCCTTGCACAAAGCAAACAGAATTATCTCTTTAAAGCACAAATCAGATCGTGCCACCTGCTCCACCCCCCCCTCCCCCCCCCCCCCCCCCCCCCCCCCCCCCCCCCCCCCCCCCCAGTCAAAACTCTTCTTTGGCTTCTCATTGCCCTTACAACAAAATCCAGACTCTTTTCTGTGGTCAACAGGCCCTGCGTCATCTGAAACATTCTTTCTTCCCTGTTGTTCATTCAGCATTGGTCCCTGGTGGCCTTTATGTTCTCTAGACATGCCAAGCCTTTTCCTGCAGCCAGCCTTTGCACTTCTTGGTACTTCTGCCTGTGCCCTTTGCCGAGCTTTGCAAATGGCTGGCTCATTTTCATCTTTCAGGTTTCAGCTCAGATACCACTTCCTCAGAGAGGCCTGCTCTAATCACTCATCAGAGGCCCTAATCTCATTAGTTTGTACCTGCCTTAAAGATCTGTACTGCTTCTCTTGAGAACATAAGTTCTTCAGTGACTGGACATAGGATGTCGTGTTAGCAGCCACAGCTTCTACAAGCGGCATAGTTGCTGCCCTTAGAAGGTACTCAATAAATATCTGCAGGATAAATAAGTAGCCTCATGATTGACTGGATGTAAGGGTGTTGGAGTCATATTAAGAAAGGATTTGGGGTGCCTGGATGGCTCAGTAGGTTTAACATCTGACTTTGTCTCAGGTCATTGTCTTGCAGTTTGTGAGTTCGACCCCCACATCAGGCTCTGTGCTGACAGCTCAGAGCCTGGAGACTGCCTCTGATTCTGTGTCTCCCTCTCTCTCTGCCCCTCCCTTGCTTGTGCTCTGTCTCTTTCTCTCAAAAAATAAATAATAAACACTTACAAATTTAAAAAAAAAATGGATTTGATTCTGAAGTTGCCACTTCCTGTGAGATTTGGGACAAATCATGTTACCTTTCTGGGTTTCAGTTGCCTTATCTGTATAAAAGCAATCCTATCCAAAAAAAAAAAAAAAAAAAAAAAGCAATCCTATCTACCTCACAGAATGTTGTGAATATTAATTAAGATATTGGCCATGGATGTACCTGCCATGGTACCTGGCACATATTAGGTGTTCAGTCTCCCACAAAGCCTGGTGCTTAATTGCGATGTGTGGAAGTGTTCTATCAAGTTTGAACCTGATTTACGGAACTGTTTCTGTGGTGTGCCTGGGAGTGCATGACCCATGAGATGCCTGTGACTCCCCTCAGGTTACACTTGCCTGGCTGTGAAGTGCTAACTCTGGTTATCCGCAGTTGTGCTGCATGACACTCAGTCTGATAACCCAGAAGTGCCAGGCCCAGAGCCTTCACTGGGGTGCTGAACATTCCACCCCAGAAACCTAAATGATCAAACCTGACATTGTGTGGCCCATCTCTTGTCAAGATGGATTGGGATGCTCTGTCTAGACAGTTGTCTCCTTTGGGAAATCACAGTTGCTCTGAGAGGAGGCACATGGTCTACTGTTAAGAATACCAAATAGGCCTGTGAGCTGTTGGGGGGGGGAGGAGTTGCTGTGAGGTGGGTGGGCCTGTGCCGCGGAGCCTGCAAAAAGGAGCTGTCAGCTTCTCTACTCACAGGCCTCTCCGAATCATGCTGGGAGCCGTCTTCTTCACACATGCAGTGCCAACAGAGCTCTCAGTCCATGGGAAGGTGCAGATATCACTGTCAGCCTTCCCAGAGGCAGTGATTCTGTGCCCCCACCGAGGAGTGCTAGAGGAATTGAAAGGTAACCCTGTAACATGGATAACCTGCTGGGAAGGAGGGCTGAAGTCTTTATGCAACGTGTTTGGTTGGTTTCTCCTGTAGGTTGGTAAGAGTGAGTATTTTAACATGAGGCTCTAGAATTAGTTAGACCTAGATTCACATCCCTAGATTCACATCATGACCTTGGCTGAGTTACTTAACATCTTGGATTAGGCTCTCATCTAAAATGGGGATTGGGGCACCTGGGTGGCTCAGTTGGTTAAGTGTCCAGCTTCGACTCAGGTCATGATCTCACGGTTTGTGGGTTTGAGCCCTGCGTCGGGCTCTGAGCTGACAGCTCAGAGCCTGGAGCCTGCTTCGGATTCTGTGTCTCCCTCTCTCTCTGCCCCTCCCCCGCTCATGCTGTGTCTCTCTCTGTCTCAAAAATAAATAAAACACTAAAAAAATAAATAAAATGGGGATAATAAGGACTCCCTATCTTATCTGGTCATTGTGAGGATCAGATGATACAGTACATGCAAAATCTTAGTTTAGTTCCAGGCACATAGCTGATGTTCAATAAATGATCTTTCTCTTTATGAGGTGGGACAGGTTGGAATTTTGAGTTTGTTCCAGATGAGCCTCACCCATATTGAACTTTGGGCCTTGGTTCTCCCTTTGCCAGCTATGTGCCTGGGACAACTTATCTAGCCTCTCAGTCAGTATTTTTATCTGTCACATGCAGTTTATAATTCCCACCTCATAGTGAAGGTCGAATGAGATCAGAGTGCCTGACACGTAGTAAGTGCTCAAAATACTCATTCCTTCCACCTTTGGTTCTTGAGTATCTGAAATACGGTCCCTTTAAGCTTGTTAAGATTCCTCACTAGCCTTGTATGCAGCTGTGTTCAGACAGCTTTGGCAGAAGGAAAAGCTTTTTTTTTTTTTTTTTTAAATAGACTGTTTCATAATCTTTTGGCTCAGATCTGCTGCTGCTGTACCCTGTGCTCCTCAGGGTCCCTGGGTCCTCCTGCAATCAGCATGTGCCTTGCCTCTCTCCTAAATGACCCTGGAAAGTGGCTACCTTGGAATATGTTGCTGAATGCGGAATGGATTTTCCTCCCTGCTCTTGGGGGTGAAACTGGTTCAGGGATTCTTAGCTGAAGGGGGAGGGGCTATTGGGCCTGAACTGCAGTTGGACATAGTGGCCAAGACTTTTCTGGTTTTCATTAAAATTCTCTGGCTGTCTTTCGGGATTGCTCATTGGATATGACTGTGAGCTGGAGGTGGTTATGCTGTTCTCTCGGCTACCCACACCCATCAAGTCACAGCGGCTCTGAGGATGAGAGAAAATTGAAGGTGGAGAACAGGCTGGCTAAGGGGTCTTGCTCAGCAGTCTTTGTGATAGGAGCCCTCTGTCTACAACTACAGAGCTTGAGTGTTAGAAACTCTTAAATACAGATGGGGGAGCAGACATAGCCCAGCTGGGAATGGGTAGCAGAGAGAATCCTCTTACAGATGACCCTTGATGACAGGCTTGCTTTTCAGGGCAGATAGGTAGAGGTTTCCTGGCAGCTGTCAGAGGGTCCCCAAATGTTACATCAATGAATGAAGTCAGTCTGATCTAATCATTTTTCTGAAGTGCTTATACCCTTACATGCCCAAGGGGGTGGAGGTTGGGTGGCAGTTCTCTGAGGGTGACAGACTGAAGTAGAGAAGACTCACTTCTTTAAGAGTTAATTTCTAGTAGTTAAAGAAATCTCACTTAAGATTAGAATTTGAATCTGAAAGTCTAGGTTCAAATGATGACTCTGCTATTGACTTGTTCTGTGATCTCAGGCAACTTGCTTCCGGGGGATAAATTATGTAAAGCTTGTGGCATATCATATGTTCTCAGTAAGTGGTAGATGTTGTTCTAAAGTGCGCTAGGTTTGACCTGTCACTCCAGCTCACCAAGATATATCCCAATTCTGTCATCTAAAACATTTGTTCTACATCCCTCCCAGCTTTGTGTCATTTAAGAAGTTGAGGCGAATGTGTTCCCTAGGGCAAGCTGTATCTTCTTTCACTGGAAAAATACATCAAAACCATATTATTATGTTTCCCAGTGAGATGCTCACAACGTCAGATACTTCATTGCTTGGTAACTTAGTAGGAAGAAAAAAAAGGGGTTTTCCTGTCATTCTTGATGGATAGATCATGAGAAGGCCATTTAATTGATCTTGGGTATAAATGTCCCCTGACTCCCAAGAGAGCAGCACTGAGGCTGCCATTTGCCTTCACAGTAAAACCCCATTTCCAGTCTTTTCTCCATTTACTCTCAAACCTCTGTGTTCTAGCCACAGTGGACTGCTCACAAAAAATTAATATGGAACATATCCTATATACCAAAAAGTGTTCCAAATATGGATTTACAGCTCAAATAAGAACAATAAAATGAAAATTGTACATCCATCATTCAGCTTATAAAATTGAATGTTATTGACCTTAGTGGCTGCTTGTATACCTTCTGCCCCCAAATCATGTCCCCTTTTCTCTTCACCACAGGCAGTGGTTATCTTGACTTTTGTGTTGATCTTTCCCTTACTTTTAAAATGGTTAACCACACATGTTTGTATTACTAAACTGTATATTGGTTAGTTTTTTAAAACAAGGAGCAAGTACAAATCTAGCAAGCTTTGTAAGAAAAGGGCAATAGTGCCACTATTAGGTCTAAAAATGAGCTGATTTGGGTTCATAGTTTGACTTTAGCTTTCCTAGGGGTTACAAAAGGTCCTGATGGGGAAGTTGGTGGGCAAGATTATAAGTGGATCCTAGGAAATTTAAAGCCCACCATTATCAGGACATCTGATGAGGCTATACTGTGGGTCAGGCACTGGACATCTAGTAGGATATGGTCACAGAGTGGACTAGTCTATCTTTTCTATCTCTTATTTCTCTGTGACCTACCTCCAGCTCTAGGGGTTAGGTCAGAGCAAAACTTGTCTGTGGGATGAAGTGAATGCCATCAGTTAACCCACATGGACAGCATAGGGGAGATGAGCAGGCACTTCACTAGCACAAGGTCAAGGCAAATGGAATCAGAAAAGAGTTGGGACCAACTCTTTTACCCATCGTTCTTTGCCTGATTAAAAAGAGAATATGCAGTACCATCTATGGAATTTTCTTACCTAAAAATTGACCCCTAAATCTAATCAACCCTCTAAAGCTAACTTTGATTTATCAGAAAGATGGAAAAAATTAAGTTATATTCTAAGGAAGTAGATAGATAAATGCAGAGTGTTGGACAACTGATTCGACATTTGCAACAAGTCAATGGCATGAAAAAATAATAATGTGACTTAAAAATTATAATCAATGTAATAAATGAATCTTTTTTTTTGATTCAGATAGTCTATGTATTAGTTTGCTACAGCTGCCATAACAAAATACCACATACTGCGTAGCTTAAACAACAGAAATTTATTTTTTTTCACATTGCTGGAGGCAATGATTAAGGTGCTGGCAGGCTGATTTTCCCTGAGGCCTCTCTCTTTGGCTTAGAGATGTTACCCTCTTCCTCCCTCTTCACATAGTTATCCCTCTGCACACACATGGCCCCAGTGTCTCTCTATATGTCATAATCTGTTTTTTTTTTTTTTCTTATAAGAACATCAGTCATATTGGTTGAGGGACCACCGTAAAGGCCTCATTTTAACAAAGTTACCTCTTTAAAGGCCCAATTACAGTCACATTCTGAGGTACTGACACTTAGGGCTATAACATATAAATTTGGGGGTCAGGGGTGACATGATTCAGCCCATAACAGTCTAATTGTAAAAGAGCATTGTTGAAATGTTGGGGAAATTTTATTATGGACTGATACCAGGGGGTCACTGTTAATTTTTCTAAGTATGATAATAGTACTGTGATGTTAGAGAATGGGTAATGTAGAGGTGAGTTCTGAAGTATATAGAGATGAAATGATATGATGTGGAATTTGTTTTAAAACATTTAAACAAAGAAAAAATAGAAAAAGGCCAAAGTGTTCATATATGAAGTCAGTGATAAGTATCATGGGCTTACTTTTTGGCATGTTTGAAAATTTTATAATCAAATATTAAAAATATTTAGATCAGCAATTCCAAAGAGGGCTTAATGGCAGTGGGAAATTTGATGATGGCCATCTTCAATGTCTGTCCCTTGAGTTTTACTTCTATTCTGGTTGGCTTCTTCATGTGGTAGTCATTTTGGGGTTCTGTGCTGACTGCCTCTACTCAGTCCTTGGTGAAGGACATCCTTCAGGAACTTCTTAGGTAAATGGAATGTGAATTTCTGAGATCTTGTATACCTGAAAATACTTTTGTTCTATTCTCACAGTTGATAGTTTGGTTGGAAATCATTTTTCTTCAGAATTTGGAGAGTATTGCTTCATTGACTTGTTTTTATTGATGCTGCTGAGAAGTTGGAAGCATTTGAATTTCTTATTCTTTGTATATAGCCTGTTTGTTTGCTTTTCTTCTTACTGATGGCTTTTACAATCTTCTGTCTGTAGTTTTCTGAAATTTCACACTGTGTTTTGTGTGCTGGGCCCTTTGAATTTGGCAACCTGCACCCCTTAGTTCTTCAAAGTTTTATTGAATTATGTTGTTATAATTTTTCTTCTTCTTTTTTTTTTTTCTGTTCTTTCTTGGGAATTTCTCTTAGTCAGATATTGGACCTCCTGTACTGAACCTCTAGAATATTCTTAGCTTCTCCTATTTTCCATACTTTTGCCTTGTGATTCTCCTCTCCAGAAGATTTTGTGAACTTAATCTTTCAATCCTTTTATCGAATTTTTTTTTTATTTCTGCTATTAAGTTGTCAATTTCCAAGAGCTCTTTTTTGTCCTCTTGGTGCTTCCTTTATATGGCGTCCTATTTTCATTTCATGGCTGCAATTTTATATCATTTTTGTGAGAATATTAATGGTAGGTCCCTCCCACCTTGTTCCTTGCCTCACAGAGTATGTATTTCCTTCCAGTTGCTTTTGTGTATTTTCTGTGGTCTGTATCTTCATCAGAGACTTTTCCAAGATACCACTCTGAATGTGATCCTTGGCTGTGTGGTCTCATTAAGGTTGGGGGCAAGGAGAGGGAGTGATAAAAAAAAAAAAATCTGTCGAGACCTTGACATGGTAAGTGAAGGAAACCACTCACAAAAGACCACATAGTGTATGATTTCATTTATATGAAATGTCCAAAATGGGCAAATCTATAAAGACAGAAAATAGATTAGTAGTTGCCTGCGGCTAGAGGCGGGTGGGGGATATGGATGGAGTGACTGCTAATCGGTTTAAGGCTTTCTTTGGGGGTAATAAAATGTTCTAAAATTGATCATGGTGGTGGTTGTACAACTCTGTGACTATACTAAACACCACTGAATTGTACACTTTAAAAGAGTGAATCAAGTAAGTTATATTTTAATAAAACTTAATATTATATCTTAATAAACCATCCCAGTGGTGATGGTTGTACAACTCTGTGAATATGCTAAAAATCATTTGAATTGTACGCTACATTTAAAAGGGCAAATGGAGTATGTGAGTTATATAAAGCTGTCACAAAACAAAAAAGCTGTCAGACTGAGTATGGGATGGAGATCATTAACTGTGGGCTTCACTATAGTGTGATCTGGGTGGGCTGTTTGTTCAGAGCCCCTAAGGCTGCAATCTGAGGTTTTTCCTTGGTTGCATTTACCAGGGAGGAGAGTCTTCCTCATTTCTTTGGCTGAAGAGGGAAGAGAGAAATCTCTAGAGGAGAGGAACTAGGAAAATCTATTGTATTTCACCTTCACCAGACATAGTGCCCTTGTCTTTTTTATGTTCCCTTTTAACCACGCTGGGTATTCCTGGACCAGAGCCACTCTTACTTTTTATTATGGAAAATTCCAAAGACTACAAAGTAGAGAGGATAGTGTAATGAATCCTCATGTTCCTATCACCCCGGTTCACCAATGATCGCTTCACAGACATTTTTGTTTCATCCGTGTCCCCGTCAACCCTTTCCCCTAGATTATTTTAAAACAAATACTAGATATTTCTGTTTTATGCTGTCTAGTGTCTAAGCCTCCAGAATCCTGTCAGTGAGGAGAAGGATCTAGGGATTTAACTTCTTTTCAAGCAGCTTTCACTGTTTTCTTTATTTTTACATCCTGTCCCCCTGCTCCAGGAGTGAGCGTTACTGCCAGTCCCGGGCCTGGCGAGGACTCTGTGGTTTCAGTCAGCCGCACACTCAGCTTTTCCTGCATCTGGTTTAGATTCAGATTTCTTGAGTCTGCTGTCAGTTACTTGCTCATCTGTTTCCCAAGATTCCAAAATTTGACACCATTATCTTCTCTCCTCTTTCCCTGTACTTGAACAGTTTTGTTATTAGGAAAAAAAAAAAAGTCTCTGCTGAATTTTTGTCGGGTTTCAGGAGTAAGTGAAATTAGATGCAGCTGTTCAGCATACACCTTCTTAGGAAGATCAGCTGCTCCCCCACTTTTTTCTTTTCCATTTTGCTTTCATCCTACCACCTGATTTTTTTTTAATTAAAAAAAAATTGTTTAATGTTTACTTATTTTGAGGGAGAGAGAGAGAGAGAGAGAGAGAGAGAGAGAGAGAGAGAGAGAGAGACTGGGTACAAGCAGGGGAGGGGCAGAGAGAGAGGGAGACACAGAATCCGAAGCAGGCTCCAGGCTCTGAGCTGTCAGCACAGAGCCCAACGTGGGGCTCGAACTCACTAATGATGAGATCATGATCTGAGCCAAAGTCAGACACTTAACTGACAAGAGACATCCAGACACCCCTATCCTTTCTGATTCTACTCAAACCTCGACCCTGGACAGATAGGTAGGTAGATAGGTAGGTAAGTAGATAGATAGGTAGATAGATAGATAGATAGATAGATAGATAGATAGATAGATAGATTTGCCAGGAAAGGTCCTTTCCAATCTTCTAAGAACTGAGAGAAATCTTCTTATAACACACCTCTCTTCTGACCCTAAGCCCAGGCAGAGGGAAGGAGCGCCTGCCTGCCTTTGTGCCTCACTGGCATTTTGCACTCACCTCTTATTATAGAATTGTTTGCTTGCACTTTGCTGCATTGCAGTGTGGTTACCTGCCTGCCTTCCCTGTTGGCCTGTGGGCAGGACTTGGGAGTAGGGCTACGTGTTGTTTCTCTCTGTATCATGAGCACCGTGCCTGACTCCCAGTAAACATTTGTTAACTCACAGACTGGATAATTGAGCACGTCGCCTCCAGGGTAAGGACAGAGAAGCATACAATGCCCCTTTCCAACTGCCCCTTTGCGGGCACTGCTGTTTGCTAAATATTAAGGAGGGAAACAGGCCTAGTCGGCTTGTTGTTTTGCAATGTTGTTCCCTTTGCTTTCAAGTCTGGTGTTTTTTACCCAGTCAGCAGGTCGAGCGGGGAGAGGGAGGGGAAGGGGAGGGGAAGGGGGAGCCCACTCCCGCCCCAGAGTCCTCCCCCCATAGGAGTGTAAACATCCTACCAAAGAAGGAATGGACTCCAGCAGAAATGCCTTCCTTCCCTCCCTCGATAGAAAGGCTTGTGGTCTGCACATCACTTTACCCTAGAGGAGTCCATTTGTTCTGTCTTGACAGCAACTTAGTTCTGCAAGGTCTTTCATTGCTTTTTTCCTTTTGGATGAAATGCCAGCAGAATTTTTTAAATTGCTGATTACATTGTTTTTAAAAATCTGACGTTAAAATATGATCTAGCAGAGGTCCTGTTAAAATGCAAATACGTAACTTTAAAAGCGTAACATTTAACCTGTAGTTTTTTCAAGTATGTTACTCAAAATGCTATATATAGCCTCTGGGAGGAAAGAAATGGAGAACTATAGGTCAAACAAATTTGGGATGCTGGATTAAACACACTTAAATAGGGTTCCGTACTTCAGGACTTGTCAGAGCCTTGCTACTATGCATTGTGAATGTCACAGAGGGGCATTCAGTAGGCAGCATTTCCTAAATATACCTTACTTTTCATCAGAGGAGGAGCATTTCAGTGTTATGTTTTGTGGGAAACACACAACTCTGGAAACAGCCCCTTAAGCTCGTTGAGCTCCAGTTGAAATGCCACTTCCCCTAAGGCTTTCCTGAATTCCCCCAGAGATACATAACTTTTTTCTTCTTTGAATTGTACTGCCTTCATGTGTCTTATTGTCTCCCTACCTCTTCCCTTACCCCCTAGTAGATCATAAATTCCTTGTA
This sequence comes from Panthera tigris, assembly GCF_018350195.1. Lineage (NCBI taxonomy): Eukaryota > Metazoa > Chordata > Mammalia > Carnivora > Felidae > Panthera > Panthera tigris. Next base: position 49,027,660 of record NC_056669.1, read on the forward strand.
TATGTTGTATCACTTGTTTTTTTCTTAATGTTTATTTATTTATTTTGAGAGAGAGAGAGAGAGAGAGAGAGAGAGGGAGAGAAAGAAGGAGAGACAGACACAAGGGAGGCAGAGAGAGAATCCCAAAGCAGCATGGAGCCCGACACCGGGAGCCCAACTTGGGGACCCCGATGCAGGGCTCGAACTCATGAACTGTGAGATCATGACCTGAGCCGAAATCAAGAGTCGGACGCTTAACTGACTGAGCCACCCAGGCGCCCTGTACATGTTGTGTCACTTCTGCTGCATCTGAGACATTGCCTTGCACACAGGTGCTCGAGAAATGTATGCATTACTGCACTGGTGCCTTAGCTAAGTCATCCTCGGAGTTCAGAGGGCACTGGCAGGGGTGCGAACTCCAGACAGATCTGGAGCTTGGGACCCTCATATGGATGGGGGAGAGGGCTCACAGGAAGGACACAAGGCCAGTTGAAGAGCCTGTTCCTAAAGGACAGAATAAGAAGGCCAAATCAGGAGATGCTGAGAATATAAATCAAATGTACCGATGGCTGGCTGTATGCCAGACACCCTGTGGTAAAATGAATATTTAAACTTAATTCCATCCCTTCAAGTAGGTGATATTATTCCTATTTCATAGATGAAGAGACAGGCATCAGAATGGTGGAGTAGAAATAAGTACCTTTATGCAGCAGGTGCTGTGCTCCTGGGGATACAAAATGAATAAAGTTCAGTCCTTTCCTTCAGGGAACCCTGGTTTCATGGAGTAAATAGTCCTGTAAATATATAAGCAATGGGGGTAAGTGCAGGAATGAAGCTATGATTGGGGTAATATGGGAGAACCAAACAGGAGAACCTAACCTGTGTGGGGGAAGGGGTGGGAGGTGACAAGCCCAGTTTGCAGGGGGAGAGTGACACCTGAGCAAGGTGGCATGAAGGTGCAGGGACTGAAGGGACCAAAGGCAAAGCATGGGGTGAGAGATATCGGGATGAATTCGTTGTCACCAGCGTAGGAAATGTGAGGTAGGCTAGGAATGAGGAGAAGCTGACAGGATGTTGTGAACAGGTTGAAGCATTTCAGACTTGATTTTGAAAACCATGGGTTTGTAGTTTTCAGCCAAAGAGCAAACTGCCCAGCATGTTTTATTTTATTTTTATTTAAGGTTATTAAATTTTTTAAAGTCTATGTATTTTGAGTGAGACAGAGACAGTATGAGTGGGGGAGTGGCAAAGAGGGAGGGAGAGAGAGAATCCCAAGCAGGCTCTGCACTAACAGTGCAGAGCCTGACTTGGAACTTGAACTCATGAAACCATGAAATCATGACCTGAGCCAGACACTTAACCGACTGAGACACCCAGGTGCCTCCCAGCATATTTTAGACACATACCCAGGTGGTGGGCAGTGGTAGTATTATTCTCATCCTAGGTAGGGGAGCCAAGGTTCAGAAAGTGACTCACCCAAGATCACTTAGCTTGTTAGAGTTGGAACAGAGCCACAATTTCAACTCAGATCCATCTGAATGTTTACACTACTGAGCTACCTCTCAAAGTAACAATGGCCAACAGACTGAAAAGTATTTACTCTCACTCTGATATTTGAATCAGAGAATAGTTTTAAGACTTCATATTATGAAGAGCCAAATTTATGTGGTACTGGTCCTTAGTGCTATAAAAGTTCAGAGAAGGAGAGATTAGGGAGGAATTCATGGGGGAGATGGCATTTATATTGCCCTGAGAGATAAACTAGAACAGATAACAGGAAGCCAGGTGAGAGAAAAGTGAGGCTGTGCACCATGTGGGAGGGCAGGAGTGGGCCTGGGAAACAGTTGAGGAGAGGCCACTTCCTGATATAATCACGGTCACTTGCTTCCTGAGATGGCTGTGTAAAGAAGAGAGAAACAAATGATCACATACCTCAGTTCCCATCTTTACTTTTGCAAAACACACAACTGGCATTGAAAACATATTTTTATTGCTTTTTTATCGTCACTAGAGAGTTTATTCAACAGTGTTCCCTTACACTGCACTGTAATTTGTCTCAGTATCCCCGTCCTCTCCTCAGAAGCACTCCAAATATATAAGGGAAACAACTGAAGTTCCTATAGATAGTAGAACGACAACCAGATGTGTAAGTGGAAATGACATTCGACAGTCTGTGTGTTGAACTGAGCTTGCTTATATAGAAGGGGGTGTTTGTTTGTGTTGGCTCTCCCAAGTTCTCGTAAGAGTCCTTCTAACTAGATACTGATTATCTTCAGAGCCTGGAATTGGGATCTTTTGTAAATGCTACTGTATTTATTACAGTGAATGGTATGAAAAAAAGGATGCATTTATGAGTCAGAATAGATCTGGGTTAGTATCCCAGCTTCCCAGACTACCAATTCTTCTACCTTGGGCACATTATGAATTTTGTTAAGAATAAGTCTTATAGATTTTTGATCTTGTAATTATGCCCCTTCTCTCTGCCCTCATCAGATTTACCCTCATCACTAGGTAATTCTCAGTAGCAAATAACCATGCTCCAGTATTTCTTATCTGAAAATAAACAACCCCCCCATCCAAAATCCCAAAATGTTTTCTAATTTTGTCCCTTAACTATTGCCAAATAAATTCATTATGTAATTTACACCTCTGTTGACATTATATCCCCCTCTAACTGTCTTCAAGTTTCTTTGTTCCTTTTCTCAGTAAAACTTTCAGGTTGTCCACAGTTTGGGCTTTGATACCTTTCCCTCCCTCTAATCTTTTTCCATTGTCCCACCAGGACTATTGCCAATGTCATTCAATGAATGACCTTCATGTGACCAAGTTGAAGGCCACTGCTTTCTTTTAATCTTATTCATTTTCTCAGCAGCATTCGACAAGACTGATTTCACTGTTTTCTTGGACTCTACTTTCCTGGGTCTCTTCCTACCTCCCTAGGCTCTCCTCCTTATGTCCTCCACCTCTAAGTGGTAACACGCTCCATGTTCTGCAATGGTCTCCTTCCCTTCTCCGAGATAGAGAGAATAGATATCCTCTTCTAATCCAATGACTTTCAATAACATCCATTTGCCTATGACCTTCAAATTTGTATCTTTATCCTCAAACTTCCTCTAGAGCTCCAGACTCACGTCCAAATAGATGCCTAAGAGGCATTGCACATTTAACATGGCCGAAAGTGAACTCTTGACTTTGTCTCCACCTGAAACTTGTTCTTCCTTCAATCTTCCTGACCCCAGTAAGTGGTGCTACTGTCCCCCCTCAGTGCTGAAGCCAAAATATCTAGGCATTGCTTTTGATTTCTTTTTTTCTTCCCCATCATCATCCATTCCTTCAGCAAGTCTTATCTTCTCTGGCTTCAGAAACATTCCCAAATGTATCTGCTTCCCACATCTCCACCATCAGCACCTTAGTCCAAGTCATATCATCCTCCACCTAGACCATGTGCAGTGACCCCCTAACTAGACTCCTTGCTTCTGCTTATATCCACACCACTCATTATACCCTCCATTACAGAGATCAGAGAAATCTTTAAAACTGTTCATTAGTTTGTGCCACACTCCCTACCCACCCCCTTGTAGCTGGCCTCCCATTGCACTCAGAATGAAATCCACACTCCATGCCTTGGTGGACCAAGGTCTCTGGACCTGCCCCATGTCACTCACTCAGCCCTCTCCTCGTGGACTCAGCCTTACTGTGCTGGTTTGGTTCCTTGAACTTGCCAAGTCCATTCTCATTTTAGGGCCTTTGCCCTAGCTCTTCTTCAGCCTAAAATGCTCTTCTTCCAATCTGCATGTGTTTGGTTCTTTCTTGCGCAAATCTCATTGTAAATATAGCCACATCAGAGAGGATTTCTCTGACATCCCACTCTAAAATTGCCGCCTAGGGGCGCCTGGGTGGTTCAGTCCATTAAGTGTCCGACTTTGGCTCAGGTCATGATCTCACAGTTCATGGGTTCAAACACGATGTCGGGCTCTGTGCTGACAGTTCAGAGCCTGGAGCCTGCTTCAGATTCTGTGTCTCCCTCTCTCTTTGTCCATCCCCTGCTTGTTTTCTCTCTCTCTCTCTCTCTCTCAAAAATAAACATTAAAAAATTAAAAAAATAATAAAATTACTGTCTAGTCACTCTGTCACTTCTTATTTTAATTCTCTACCTGTACTTGTTGATATCTGATATTTTTCTTGTTCATTAATATATATGCTCATTTCTCCATTCATTCATTGCTCTGCTGCCCAACTGGAGTGCATATTCTATGAAGTGGGGCAGCTCTGTCTGTTTATTGCTGTATCCTGTAGTCCTGGATCGCTACTTGCACATGGTAGATGCCCACTACCAATGAATGGGATGGGTGAGCATGTTTTCCTCATCTGTAGAATGGAGAGCCTAATACTTATGTCTCACAGTTGTTAAGGACTTACACTATCAAACTTGATAATGCATGTGAAGTAAATAGTTCTGTGCCCAGCATATTATATTTAATGAATAGAAAATATATATTTTTTTAAGTTTATTTATTTATTCTGAGAGAGAGAGAGAGAGAGAAAGTGTGAGTGGGGGAGGGACAGAGAGAGAGAGAGAAAGAATCCCAAGCAGGCTCTGCACTGTCAGCAGGAACCGTGAGATCATGACCTGAGTTGAAGTCAGATGCTAAACTGACTGAGCCACCCAGATGCCCCTAAAATATATTATTTTTTAAGCATCTGGCTTATTCTAGATTTTCAACAAAGATTCATTCTCTTTCTTACAGTCTGGATCCCCGTAGTATTTTTATATTGAGACAGTTTACACTCTGGACAAGGTGAAAGGTACTTCCTAATCAGCTATAACTCCACTTTTTTTTTTTTTCTGAAGAAAAGGTTTAAAAAGTACTGTTCAATGAACAGTTGACATCAGCTAGTTTAGAACCATTATCAATGTCACTTCTGTCCCCATCCCCTAATATACACAGAGACAACTGCATTACAACAAGGTTTGGGTTTCTCTTGGGAGATCATAATTTTCTTCTTCTCTTTGGTTATATGATCTTTTCCAATTAACTTTCCTTCGAGTCAGTGTTTTGGGATTTGACTTCCAAATCCTGGTGTTTAGGTTCTCTGAAAAGCTTTCCCGACTTTTGTGTGTTCTGATCAATATTTCTTTTGCATTTATTTAATAAGTATTTAGGGTCAACTGAGTGCCAGGAAATGGGGATACAGTTAAGAATTCATAGGGGCCTCTGTCTTTAAAGTCTAGTGGGGGAAACAGGATTCATAAATCAATGAGGATAATAAAGTATCTATGAAGAGAGTCTGAATAGAACATAGTGGAGGCACAGAGGAAGGAGTGGCTAATCCACATGGAGGAGGAAGGAAGGTTTCAGAAATCTATAGTTGCTCATCAGCCAACAAGGAGAGAATGGCTGTAGAGGAAAGGTGAGCAAAGGTGTGGAGGGATGAACCTGCCTTGGGGTCTGCCCTCTGGGAGCCTGGCATGGCTGTGTGATCACAGTGGCAGTGGTAACTCAAAGGTCACAGGAAATAGCTAGAAAGAGGGGCAGGGCCTAGGTCATGGATGGCTCTGTATGCCCTGCTAGAGAAGTTGAACTTTCTCCAACAATAGCAGTAACAGGAACAGCACTTAACATTTACTGAGTGCTTCCTATCTGCCAGACTTTATTCTTTGTTCTTTATTAATTATTTTAATATGCACCATAATCCTATGAGGTAGGTACTGTTATTACCCCTGTTTACAAATAAAGAAACACAGGTACCAAGAGGATAGGGATCCTGCCCAAGGCCGCTCAATACATAAAGGGCAGAGGCAGGACTCGGTCAGGCAGTTTGGCTCCAAAGTTTGCCCTCTTCAACAGGGCACTTTACTTCCTCTCACAGACAGCTTTGTGTGGGCAGCCGGGAGCCCCCGAGGAGATTTAAGTGTGGGATTGACATGGTCATGTTGTTGCAGTGGAATTACACTGCATCTTGTACATGGGTTAGTTGCTAAAAGCCTCTAAGGCAAAAAAATACAGCTACCTTTCTCCTTGAAGTGAGGAGTATTTGATCGAGGTTTGCCATGTAAGCAGTGGCGTCTCATGTCACACTTTGCCCAAGGCCGCAGCTTTTCCCCTAGCCTTGGGACAGAGGGTGGTCTCTGGTAGAATGCATGTAAGAGATGAATAGTTGGTTTGTGTGGAGAGGCCCTGTTGTTCAAAAAGCACAAAAGCATCACACTCCTGCAGAAACTGAGCCCCTCCGTAGCGACTGCCAGCTCAGCCTCCCCTCTCACTCTTGCCAGGGCCCACTCTCACATCATGGGCAGCAGAGCCCATGCGCTGCTTAGTGATTGTCCCTGTCTCCGTGTCTCTCCCCGGAGGAGTCCACGTGGCATGGAGGAAGAACAGGGCGGCTGCTGCCAAGGTATTAGAGGTTGGCCCCACTGAAGTCAGGACAGCTGGACTGGAGATGATGTGAGAGATAAAAAGGAGGTAAAATATTTCAGACCTAATGACCAATTGGATTTGTTCCCTTCAAGCTTTTTTTCTGATCTGAAAACTTGGTACATCGTTGTATTTTTTGTCTTCCAAGTTTGGTAAAATTCCTTCTAAATTTCCCACTATGTCAGCCTCGGTAACACAGTATTCTCTCTGCTCCTGACCTGTGACTACTGAAATAAGCTTAAGAGTCTTCTGCAGGTGTTTATGGAACTTTGATCAATCCATCTATTGTGACAATGGTGCGATACGTCTGTTTTTTGCTGACAAACAGACATTGTGTTAGGTAAGTTCTCTTGAAAACACTTGAAAAACCCACTACTATGTTCTCTGGCAGGACTTTTGTGAAGTTCACTGATTATTTTTAAAAAATTGAACTGATTTTATAACTGCTTTAAAGAAAACATTGGCATGATTATAGTGGTAAAAACCAAACCAAATCACCCAGTGCATAGGAAAAAGAGACAGGGAAGAGGAATGTGTCAAAATGCTGACAGGGATTGTGCTGTTTTTGGTAATTGATTTTCCTCTTTTCTGTGTTTTCCAACTTTTCAAAATATGTGTCTATGGTGCATGCAAAAAACCTAAAAAAAAAAAATGGACAAAACTTAAAAAATAAAAAGCTCCCTTTAATCCCATAATCCTAACATGACATGCTCTTACTTTTAAAATGTCCTTGTTCACATACATGCTTATTCTTCATAGCTGCAGTCCTGACAAACGCAGTTTTGTGTATTCTTCTTATTTTATAGCCTATTGTCAACATTATTTCATATTTCCACATAGTTTTCATAATTGGCATTTCTAATGGCTGCCCCACATTCCATGGTGTTGATGTTCCATACTGAACTATCCCTTGTTGGACATTTGGATTGTTTCCAGTTCTTTTAGATAAGATGTAATCAACATTTTTTCACATTTAGCATTTTGAGTTTGTTCAGTTCTTTCCTTAAAGTGAATTCCCAGCAGTGAGCTCACAGCATGAAAGGTTTGAACTCTGTTACGGCTTTTGGTTTGTACCTAGTTAGAGCCTGTTTTCGAAGAAGAGCCAATTGAATGTGGATGGTCGCTAGCTGTGTACATGTGTGTCTGTCCCATGTTCCCTTCGCTAGTATTGAGCCTCTATGGTATTTTAATAAGGTGTATTATTTCTGTCATGTTTATTGAAGAAAACTTTAAAAAAGATACATATAAAGAAGAAAACAAACTATCCATAATCCCATTACTCAGAGGGAAGCATTTTAAAATGTACTTCAAAGTATATATTTCATAATGTTACATCATGTGGCTCAAAAAATACAAAACTGTAACCTCTTTTCTATTTTTGGATAGAGGCTTTACTTCTCTCTCCATTCTGAGGTCAATTCTAAGTAATATTGGAATGAACTTTCTTGTGAATAAATCTTTGTACACATCTTGGAATCATTCCTTAAGAAATTCCCAGAAGCAGAATTGTTGGATCAAAGAATATGATTGTTAAGGCTTTTGAAGAATATTGAAAACTTGCTGTTGAGGAAAGTTGTGCCAGTTTATATACTTCACCTGTTTAGAAGTCCATGGCAGGCTGATTGGGTAACAGCTAAGCCTTGGGCTGGTTCTGAGCCAGGTTGCTGTGGTAGGGACAAAGGTGGTGCCAAGGGGGAATTCGAGCTACATTTCTGACAGAACATCTGTAGGCACTGGTGACAGATGGCTTATGGCATGCTGTGTGTGTCTGTATGTCTTGGGGAGCCATGTTGAACGAGAGTTTCTACTCTATCTTTTTGCATAGGAATTTTCCAGGATGCAAATAATAAGATAATTTACAGGAAAGCACTTAGCAAAGTTGAGGTGCTCTATAGATGTAAAAGATTATTGTTAGTATTGGTAACTAAGAAATCTACCCCCCGTGCCCTTGGAACAGGGTTGTTTCAAGGATAAAATGGCTGGTGTGTGTCATGTACATAGGCTCTAGACAAATAGTCATTCTCTTGAGTGACACAGGAACTAGGACAAACTTGAGAGACCAACCTGGGAGAATTCCTCTATTTTATTCTCACCCGTCTGAGTTCCAGAGCATGGGGACACTTGCTTCCCCTTCACTTTTTCTCATGCTTCCAGTGAGGAGAGAATCTGTTTAAACAGCTGCAGGAAGGGTCCAGCCTGGAATGACAGTCTTCTGGCAGAGAAGGAGACACCTCTGTCCTTGAAAGGCCTTGGGTCCCTAAGGCTGGGGGAAGTGCTTAGGCCCACTTGTGGGCTGCAGCCCTGCGCCCTGGCTGCCTGGCGGCATGGGTATTGTGTGCTCAGCCTGGGGGAGGAGACTGAAGATGCCGATAAGGAGGCCCTTCCGGTCCAGCCAAACAGGCGCAGGAAAGCTTCTGCAGAGGAAAGATTAGACACAGCCCCCAACTTAGAGAACACAGAAGGGAGGGCATTGGGACAAACCCCCAGAGCTCTTTGAGGGTGATATTGTTTACTGTTGGAGAAGGACGACGGAGGGAGCCCGGCCTGCTTGTGCAGATGGCGGAAGCTGCAAGTTGGGTCTGGAAAGGCCTTTTTTTAGATCAGTTCCACAAACATGTTTTGCATATAGAAACTCCCCACCTTGGAAAGGGATTAATGAGTGGGAAAGGTATCGTTCATTTCCCCAGGAAACAAGGTGCCAGTATTTACTGGCGCGTCCAAGACTCTTTGCCAAGCACCTGCGCCCCAGTGCTTTGGTACCAAACAACCTAGAGCTGCCTGGGGAGCTAACTGACTGGGGGCCCAAGTGGCTCTGTCGCAGTGGTCCTCTCTCCTCCTCTCACCTCTGAGGAAAATCAAATCTGTGCTCAGTACAGCGATGCTTTCTTATTATGGAAAGTGAAAGAGTGCACTTACTTCAGCAAGAGAATTCAGACATTTGCTTTGGTTAGTGCTGATGAAGTGCTGTTTCATGGATTCACTTTCATTTCCCTTACATGCCTGGCTTCCCAGATCTATTGTGTATTTCTAGGAAATAGGAAAATATGAAAGGTAATATATACAAAGAATAAAATAAAATATTTCATTGTCTTTCTTTTTGAAAATGATATTGTGGCAGTCTCAGGCCTGCCTTATTTTTATTTTTATTTTTCACATGTATTAAAAAATATTCCCAAAGGCTGCTTTTGAGCTCTTTCTCATCCGTGGGTTCATGTCAGCCTCCCCTGGTGCTTAACACCTGTGGTCTTGCCCAGGAGGGATTTATATTTGCAGGCCTTGTTTGTCCTGGAGATAGCTCTGATTTAGAGTCAGGGGACCCGTCGTGCATGCTTTTCTGGCTCTCTTGATCACATGCTGTATGGCCTGAGGCAAGTCACTCTTTAGATTCCAAGTCCCATTTCTGTAAAATGGGGAGAACAAGATAGGCTCCTCCCCCCTCCTCAGGAGGATTCTGTATCAGAGTGCAGTGAGTAATTTCTGAGCTGTAATACACGATACAGATGTGTGAGAGTTTTGTTTTTACTAGTGAAATAAACAGACTGTTGTTCTATCTGTTTGGCTGTGATGGGATGGATGCTTGGTTTTGAAGGCAGTTGATATGAAAGAATGAATCCACCATGTAGGAACTGAGTGCTGGGACCTGGAGAGAAAACCATGGCACACACAAGGGCCTGGAAAGGACAACCCCTGAGGCTGGGTGGGGCTGGGGGGGGGGGCATTCCTTCCCTGTCACATGAAGGGATGCGGCAGACAGACAAAGACAGAAAGATAGAAACAGAGCACCCCAAACAGATTTTTTTTTTTTAAAAGGACTTCTCTCGCTGTTTTAGGAAAATCATCTTGCCCTTCCAGCACTACTGCAGACCAAATGGAAGGTCGAACACAATTTGTTAAGAGCTGGAGGTTATCCTCTTTCCTAGAGCTGGATACTAGAGCCTCTCCAGAGGCAAACACTATTAGTAGTTTTCTTTTGTATCTTTCCGGAGATTTTTTATGCTTATACAGATTAAATAATTGAATGTGCCCTTTTCATACTATACACACCATTTTCTACCTTGCCTCTTTCACTTAGTGCATCTTGCAGATGTCCACAGCAGGCTTCATGGTATATTGATGTATGGTTTTCATAATCTTACAACCATTTTCCTGCTGATGGACTTTCAGGTTGTTTTTCATATTTGTTAGTACAAATGTTGTAATGAATACCCTACTACATGTATCCTTGTACACATGTATTACATAAGTAGGATAGATTCGGAGAGGTAGAACTGCTGGGTCTGAGGGTTTGTAATAGCCTTTTTAGTTTTAAATCAATATTGCCCTCCGTAGAGGTTGCATTGATTTACTTCCTACCAGTGGTATACCCATGCCCAATTTCTCCGCACTCTTTCCTATATAGAGTGAACTTTGCCAGTCTGAAATGAAAAACGGCTTCTGATTATGAATTTATTGTAGTTTTCATTATAAATTATAATCTTAATTATCTAGAATTATAATTTAGAATTATAAATTAATTAGAGTTTGAATTTACTCTTAGGAGTAAAGCTGATCATTTCAAAAAAAATGTGTCATTTTTATTCCCCTGCTTGTAAACTATCTGCTCATGTCCTTTGTCCATTTTTTTTAAATTTTTTTTTTTTTAACATTTATTTATTTTTGAGACAGAGAGAGACAGAGCATGAACGGGGGAGGGGCAGAGAGAGAGGGAGACACAGAATCGGAAGCAGGCTCCAGGCTCTGAGCCATCAGCCCAGAGCCTGACGCGGGGCTCGAACTCACAGACCGCGAGATCGTGACCTGAGCCGAAGTCGGACGCTCAACCGACTGAGCCACCCAGGCGCCCCTGTCCATTTTTTCTATTGATTTATTCAATTTTTCTTATTGATTCATAGGATCGCTTTAAGCATTTAAGGAAATTAGCCCTTAGTTATATGTATTTCAGATATCTTAATCAGTTCATCTTTTATTCTGCCATGCAGCATTTTTTTTTTTTTATAGAGAGTATGTGTGCACAAGTTGGGGGAGAGGAGCAAAGGGAGAGAGAGAGACAATCACAGAGCAAGCCCCATATTCAGCACGGGGCTGGAAGCAGGGCTCAGTCCCACAACCCAGGGATCATGACCTGAGCTGAAATCAAGAGTCAATGCTTAACCAACTGAGACACCCAGGCACCCCATGCCATGCAGAATTTTTTTTTTTTTAATTTAGTCAAATTGGTCAATCTATTTATTTTATGGCCTTGATTTTGAGTAATTCTTAGAAAGCCTTCCCCACTCTAAGATTTTATATAGATCATGCTTTCTTTTAGTACTCTTATGTTTTCATTTTTCAAAATCTAAATCTTTAATCCATCTGGAATTTATTTTAGTATAAGGAATGAGATAGAGTTCCAACTTAATTTTTTCCCAGAAAGACGTGGGTTTTGAGTCCTGGCAGTTTTACTCATTAGCTGTGTAATTTTGGTGGAGGCTTAGAATTTCCTCTTCTGTAAGCTGGGGGTAATGATAATAGTACCTACCTCCTAGGGTTGTTGTGAGGATTAAATGAGTATGTACATGTAGAAGAGTATTTGGCACATAATAAGCATTGAATTAAGTTTCAGCTATTATTATTAACAATGATAGAATGTAAAATCCTTATATCCTAGGTGTCTAGGATATAGAGGCCACCTTGCAAGTCACTAGTGTGTGACTTAGGGTGACACTTCATTACCTAAACCATCAGTTTCCTCACTTGTATAACGAATGATAAGAACCAGCTCATGAGATTGTTGGCAGGTGCAGATTAGATCATGTCTGTGAAAGCATGTTGTAAACTGTAAAGGGCCACGTCAGAACACTGGAGATTATGGCCGGGTGCGTGAGGAGCAGCCATGGCACAGGTGGGTGTTTGACATCTCTGGCCAAGGAGAATGATAACTTGCAATAACATGAAATTAGCAGCTTATGTAAAGCAAGTAGGCTTGCAGCAGTTGATTATAGTAATGTTTAGTAATTGCCTTCTAGTAATTAAGCACTAATGAGCTTCCTGAGACAGAACCTTGTCAGAGTGAAAGATCAAATGCTTGCAACCCAGTGTCTACTTGAACATGGCACTGGGATATGCTGACATGAGTGTCTTATTGAAGCATGGTCCTTGTCCTTAAGGATACTAGGGGCAGTAGATGTGTAGAGCACAGCCCCCTGCACCAGGCAGGCGTACATATGGAAATGTACTTAGAAGAAGGTCCACTGTGCCCTGGGATTGTCCAGAAGGGGGAGACTCACCTGCAGAGCTCTGTGTGCCAGTCTGAACCTGGTCCCTGGAGTCCGACTCAGATTATAAAATACCCAAGCTCAGTAATACCTTCAAATGTTACTTGTTGCCCTTTTTTATTCCTCCGTTTGTTGTTTTGGATTCATCAGGCTTATCTTGTTTCTCATGCCTTGCCAATCGCCCTCCACAGCTTCTGGGTACACATGATATTATGTTTGGGGCCTCTGTTTTTACTAGATCTGACTACTCAAGTTTTCTCTGGGTACTATTGCCCAGTAAATTTGAATTTCAGATAAACATCTAATAACTTTTTAGTAGAAGTATGTCCCATGCAATATTTGGAACAAACTTGTGTTAAAATTTATTTGTTGCTATCTGAAATTGAAATTTATCTGGGCCTGCCCTGCCCTGCCCTGCCCTGCCCTGCCCTTCCCTTCCCTTCCCTTCCTTTCCCTTCCCTTCCCTTCCCTTCCCTCCCCTCCCCTCCCCTCCCCTCCCCTCCCCTCCCCTCCCCTCCCCTCCCCTCCCCTCCTTTCTCTTTCCCTTTCCCTTTCCCTTTCCCTTTCCCTTTCCCTTTCCCTTTCCCTTTCCCTTTCCCTTTATTTATTTATTTTTTCATGTAGCAGCCCTACCTGGGTGGCAGCCCTGATTTCAGGTGCTATAAAATAACATTTACTTCACTGATGCTTCATGGAGCCCTAGTAGTGTGGAATTTTTTTGTTAAAAGGTGTTGGATGAGAAAAGAACTCTCAGCTACATTCACATATGGTAAATCCTGGGTCATTATGGGAATTTTTAGAACCTTTTAAATAATTTGTTTTAAGTTTATTTGTGGGAGAAAAAGAGAGAGAGGGAGGGATGGGTGAGGGGCAAAGAGAGGGAGAGAGAGAATCCCAAGCAGATCCCATGCTGTCAGTGCAGAGCCCAATGTGGGGCTTGAAGTCATGAACCATGAGATCATGACCTGAGCTGAAACCAAGAGTTGGACACTTAACCGACTGAGCCACCCAGGCACCCCTAGAATCTTTTAAATCTTCAAGATTGAGTCATAGTATTTAGTATTTCTCAAAGTTTTGTCACTGTGAAGCTATCCTCCTGCCACTCCTTACTTGAGTATTTAGGGTCATGGGAATAAATGTTGAATGAATGCTGAGAGTCTTTGGTAATCAGTTTTGTTTGTAGACCATGTGTTCTGATTTTGGGTTTGGGGAAAATACCACTCTATAGAAAACAAAAAATTCTGCCTAATGTTATAATTGCTTTTGTTTTTAAAATCTATACATTTAAAAATCTATACATGTATAGGTCAGTGTATATAAACAGAAAAACTAGAAGGATGTATACCAAAATGTTAACTATAATTATCCCCAGGAAGGGATGTGGTTAGGGAAAGAGATTATAAGTGATTTTCTTTTCCTTTTTGTTTGGCTGTATTTTCTGCAATCAGTATATGTAATGCTTGATATATATAGCTCTAGTCATATGACATTTGATTATTATATTTTTTTAAATGTCACTTTCCATGCATTATCTTATTTGCCTCTCAAGCAACTCAGTGATAATAGATTCTGTTATCCCCATTTTATGGATGAGGAGACTTTACACAGCTCTTTAGCAGACCCACGTCTCTTGATGTCATTAGCCATGCTGCCTCTTTGGTATGAGAGAATGGCAGCACACACTGTCCTGAGAAGAGCTGTGGTGGCTCCTCACCCAACCCCCTCGGTTTACAGTTCAAGGTTGAGACCCTGAAAGCGAAAAGGACTTGAATGAGACATGTGGTTTTTGAACAAGGACAAGTCCCCCAAACTATCATTTTCTGGAGCAGGGCTGGGAGAGGGAATCAAGCCACTGTTTACCAGAAGCCTTGACTTTATCTGTTATACTGAGCCCAGAAGGGCGAGGGGAAAAATGTACTGATGTGCAATGGAGAATACAGTGTGTTTTTGTTTTTTTTTAAGGTCACTTTGATAAATGGTTTATGTTGCCAAGATCACATTGCTTTAGAATGTTTTTTTTTTCTTTTCATAGTACACCTCATTTAACTGTGTCTTTTTAAAATGCATTTTTTCTTTTCCTCATCTATTTTTCCTGTGAATCTTATTCACATATCCATTTATGTAGAGCTACCGTGGTGATTATGATGTTTGGGGTTTTGCGGGTTCATCTGAGTAGTGTTCCTGTTTATTGCCCCATGCCCAATACTTAGTTACATGGATGAATGAATTGTGGGAGTGGTATTTGGGGGAAAGTCAGGGTCCAGCTCCTCAAAGAGACCTGGGGTCAGAGGACACTGTGAAGAGTTGTGCTTGTGTGATCCAGAATCAGTGTGTGGCCCTATCAATGTGGCTGTGCTGCTTTGAGAGGAGGGAGATTCTAGAATATTGCAGCTCACAGGCATTGAGGGGTTCCATTCAGCTGAGCCTCCAGCCATTAGGACAGGTCCAGCAGTGCTGTCTACCACAGGGCAGGGGACAGCAGCATCTACTTCAGGAGGAGCCAGGGTTTGGAGTCAGATGGATCAGGGTATGAATCCTGGTCCTAAGACCCACTAGTTGTGTGACTTCAGGATAACCTCTCTATGCCTCTGTTCCCTCCTCTGTAAGCTGGGGATGATAATAAAAACACCTCATAGGATTGTTGTGGGGATTAAATGAGTACGTACACATGGAAGAGTACCTGGCACATCATAAGTGCAAATAAGTGTCAATGACTATTATCATTAACAATGATACAATATAAAATCCCAAGAATAAGGACGCCTAGGTGGCTCAGTCGGTTAAGCGTCTGACTTCAGCTCAGGTCATGATCTCATGGTTTGTGAGTTCGAGCCCCGCATTGGGCTCCGCATTGACAGTGCAGAGCCTGCTTGGGATTCTCTCTCTCCCTCTCTCTCTGCCCTTCCCCCCTGTCTCCTGCTCTCTCTCTTTAGATAAAAAAATCTAAAAAAAAAAAAAATCCCTAGAATAGTCAGTAGCATACCTTTTGACATGTTTGCTCCCCAGAGTAGGTGTGACTTTTGTTGTCAATTTAGGGCTGTGTGTCACTAACTGATATTGAATGGGTTTCCCTCTCCTGGAATGCTTTCTTATCCCAGGGTGATTGGCAATGCCTGAGCTGTTGCCTTACTTACCAGTCAGAAGGGCTTCCTCAGACATAGTTTTCAGAGAATCCTGTGATCTTTTCAGTCAGCAATGTGTTTTCTATTAGAGACAGCACGGTGACCACAGCAGGTAACCCATAGTATACAGTCCAGCCTTAGCCACAGACAGCCCTGTGTTTTTAAAAAGACCAAACACTTTTTCCCCAGAGCTTTATTTAACAACAACAACAACAACAACAACATTCAACAGAGCATTAAATTGACCTCTTATAGAAAGGAGAAGGGCCTTACTTTATCTTCTGTGGCTCTCTCCAGGTGCTGGCCACATGAGATTTGACTGTCAGCATTGACTCTGACCAAGTAATTCTTCCCCTTCTTTCCCTGAAGGTGCAGAATTTGGACACTGCAAACCTCTTAGGAGCCCTGTTTCTTGGGCCTTTAAATTTGGACATTCTCTGAATTCTCTGCCTTATGTCTTTGGCCTCTGCCAAAGATGGAGGAGTAAATGTGTGGCAAACAATCCAAGCACAGAAGGATGCTGTCTGGTCCTGTGCTCCCTGTTCACTGGCTTACGAAAGCAGTGAGTTGTGGTCCGTGTGGGACCCAGAGAGCCCCACGTCTTCCTGCTGTCTTTGTCCCTATCTCTGAGTTTTTTTTTCTTCTCACTATTAAAGCTTTATTGAATTTTAATGAACATACTGCATCCCTGAATTTTTATCTGGAGTCTGTCCTTGATTCTTAATTAAACTACTACAGTGTGGTGGCAAGAGTTTTGGATGTGAAGCCAGAGGGAAGAGAAAAAGGAAATCACATTTTATTGAGTGCTTGCCCCTTATCATTCAATTCATCATATCTTTCTTAAACTCTTGCCACAAGCCAGGCATTGGGAAAGGCACTGTAGGTAATGTGTTAAAGATGTCCATGGGGGACTGGACCCAGCCTACCTGGGTTTGAATTTCAGCTCCACCAGTTAGGTGGGACCTTAACAACTTCTTATTTAACTTCTCTTGTGCCTCAGTATCCCCATCTGTCAAGTTAGGATGCTAATAGTGTCCACCTGTTAGGAGTGCTGTGAGGAGTAAATGAGTTAGTAGTATAGAATGAGACGATGATGATGATGATGATGATGGTGATGGCAGCAAGGATGACAGTGACCTTGATGGGGAGGGGTTAGGATTGGGACTCAACCAGATAGACACATCATTTCTTTCATGTTGCTTATAGTCATGTGTGTGCACGTGTGTGTATAGGGTGGAGGTGCTGAGGGATGCACTTGGAGCCTAAGACAGATATAAATACATCAATACAATGAAGTTTGGTGAGTATGACTCTAGGACAGGGAAGGGTATCATGCGAGTGTCCAGCAGGGGGTCAGCCTCCTAACAGGTCAGAGAAGCATACTAGACAGTGACTTTTCAGTGAAATTGAAAGGAGAAATAAAAGTTAGCTGGGCTGGGAGTGGTGAGGGGAGGTTGTGTTCTATGTTCTTGGCAGAGGAACAGTATACGTGAAAGTCTGAAGAGGAAAGCAGCTCCACATGTCTAAGGAACTGAAGAAATCCAGTGAGCCTAGAGCTCGGAGTGTGAGCAGAGTGGTGAGAAGTCAGTTGGCAATGAAGGCAGAAGCCAGACCATGGAAAACAGTTGTTTTATTGAAGAGTTTGGATGACTAAAGAGCCAAATACTATCCTCAGGGATTTCCATGAATTCCTTCAAGCATTACAACCCTGTGATATAGGTGTTATTAGCCCCATTTTGTTAATGGGGAAGTTGAGGCTCCAAAAATTTTTCACTTATCCAGAGGCATAGACTTAGAAGATAGTAGAGCCAGGATTTGAACCTAGTTCTCTCTGTCTCCAAAGCTAGAGTTCTTTTGATGGCAACCTATGCCTTCTGAACTTGAACTCTGGCTATTAGCTTTATGACTTCAGACTACCCTCAGTTTACTCACCTGTAAAATAGGTAACATTAATAAATGCCAGCCTCAGAGACTTGTAAAGACAAATGAAAATACATCTAAAATGCCAAGAATAGTGCCTGGCATATTAGCGAATTCCACAACGGGGGACCCTTGACAGAGAAGCATTTTTCCTTCACAGGCCCGGTGAACTGAGAGAAAACCCCATGAGCTGCCATATGCATGTTGGCCTGGTTGTCGGTCATCTTTCCAAGGATGAGTTAAGACCCACATAGAAATCATCTCTGCACATAGGGAATCTCCTCCCCCTAGCTACTTGACAAGTCTCAGTGGAGTGGCCTCTCTTTTGACCCTGCAGCCCCGTAGCCATTTGAGCTTCAGCTCTGCTGGTAGGCGTGATCCTGAGGCTTCCTTCAGCTCTCCCAAGCACCCTTCCCCTCATGGGCTCGATGGGTGTCCTTTTCCTCTTCTTCCGGAGTCCACCAGACCTTATGAAATGAGCTTCACTGCTGGTTTGAAATATATTTGACTTTGTGGTTGTTGTTTGACTTTTCTCACATTAGTCTCCAGGGCAGAGCCTGTCTCATCTCTGTTTCCTACCATGATTAGCCCAGTGCTATAGTAGGTACCCAATAGATTATAATGGTTTTCACCAGGATAGAGCTTTGTGGATACCAAGACTCTTCTGTACAGTTAAAAAAAAAAAAAAAATCTTTACAACTGTCCTCTGAAGTAGACACAGCATGTAGTATTCTTTTCAGCACAGTTGGAGAAATTAAGGCCTACACTCAAGCATTAGGCCTACTAATTAACTTTTTAATTCTACAGAGTAGACATTTACTAAATATAACTGTCCCATGCATGGGCTAGGAAATAGAGCCAAAAGATATAATCCCTTCCCTCAAGGATGAAGCAGACACTTAGTTTTAGGACAGAGGGATGATGAAAGTGTTTCAATTTATTTGGAGGAGAGCAGCAAAAAATTCAGAGAGAAAGAGATGCTTGCACTGGGCTTTACAGGATTGACTTGGTGGCACAGAAAGGGCAGGAGGGAGGGAATTCTGGGCAGAGGGAGTGACACATGCCACAGCCCATAGGAATGAGGAGCCAGGCACCTTGGGAGGTACTGCGGTGTCAGCCTGGCTGGCAGGAGGTTCTGCAGTGGTGGCAGGGGAAGATGGCGATAACTCCCTCAGTTAAGACTCCAAGACATCCAGGACTTACCAGGGACTGAGAGGTTTGTTCCTAGTTCCATCCCTTCATTCAGTCTCCCAGTCACTTGGCATTCTTCCCGGAGGCACATACCGCATGTGCATAAACCACCTAGAAGCTTTGGATGGGCTCTCCTTTGTCCCTGCTTCCTTGCACTCCCAGCTCATCTGCACATGGGTTTGTAATCTCCTTTCCATGCTGAAAGAAAACAGATCTTGCCACATGAGTGACCTGCGACCTGACGACTTAGCAGAATAAAGGTTACCAGGTGAAAGGCCATTGGTATCATTTCCACTCTGTGGCATGAGGTAACCGCAAAGGAACAAAGTTCATCTGTGACCAGACACCTGTGTTCCTGTCTCACTGGCAAGATCACCGTTAAACTGAAGAGCATTAAATTGCTCTTTGAATGAGTCAGATCCCTTGTTCCCGAGGAGACGAGCCTGGCGCAGCTTGAGCTCTGTGGGCAAGTCTGACCAGGCCCCATCTCACTCTTGCCTGTGTTTGCCTTGCAGCTGTGTAAATGAGTATGGAAGATTATGATTTCCTGTTTAAAATTGTTTTAATTGGCAATGCTGGTGTGGGGAAGACGTGCCTAGTCCGACGATTCACTCAGGTAAGAGAACTTGGAAGTCCAGAGTTGGGTTTCTCAGCCCAGCCTAAGAGGATGGGTGAGCGGTCCCAGTGCCGGCTTCTTGGCTGCTGGTTCTTAATGTGACCTTTGCGCACCAGCTCTTGTAGCCTAGGTCAGAGTTTTGAAAACCATCTCAGGGGAGCATGGCTCTCTGGGTGCACCAATCAGTCCTCCCACAGCTCTTGTTGCTTCCTTTGTGAAAGGGGCAAGTGGTTTTGCTTTTGGTGTGCTATTCAAAACAGATTATTAGATTAAAAATAGATTATCACTTAACAATCTAAACGTGTTAACCAAATGAATCTGGACCTCAGACTAAACCTAAATACTAATTAAACATTTTTTTCTTTATATTTATTTATTTATTTTATTATTTTTTTTTTTTTGAGAGAGAGTGTGCACGCATGAGCAGGGGAGGGGCAGAGAGAAGGAGAGACAGGATCCCAAGCAGGCTCCACACCATCAGTGCAGAGCCCGATGCAGGGCTTGAACTTACAAACTGAGATCATGACCTGAACCGTGATCAAGAGTCGGATGTTTAACTGACTGTGCCACCCAGGAGCCCCTAAATATTAATTTTTTAAAAACTCAAATACAAATTAAGCCAATCAATCCCTTGCCTATGCCCTCTCACATCCTCCTAGGCAAGTGAGTGAGTCATTTTGGTTTAGAACCAAATATGCTGATGTTTTTAAGTCTATTAAATGGGAATGAAATGAGAACAATGAAGGACTATTTGAACGAAATTAAATGTTCCCTCTGGATTGAGTCCTTATCGTATGATCTAAGTACAAGTTCCCATCAGGGCTGCTGCCCTTTTGAGAATTACTGCCAGAGATTATATGCCTGTTTTTGTACAGAAATGAGTGAGAAATCATTCTGAAGTTGGCCTTCTTTTGTATTTTCCTTGAAAAAATATGAACGGCATCCTTTTCAGGATTATGATGCAGGCATCTTGCATTTTTTCATAAAATGCCAGTTGGGAAAGCTGAGACTAGCTGTGCTAAGGCATAGGACAGCTGGATGCCCTGGAAAGAGCACCAGCTTGAGTGTGGAGACTCGGGTCCTAGTCCCCACTCTGCACTGGCCCATCCTGTGGGCCTGGATAAGTTACCTCCCCTGCTGGGCCTCCCTGCCACACGTAAGGGACCTGGTGATCTCTGAGGCCACTTGCAGCTCTGACAGTCTGTGGTTCTCTGCAGAACTGGAAAGGCAGATTGGATAACACAGACGGCTTTAGGGCATAATCACCTTTGGAAATGCCAGGGATTTTCCCATGGTAAATGAACACGGAATAGAACTCATGCTTTTTACTAAGCCTGGGCCCGGTGAAATCAAAAGTAAGAAGCTACCAGGCATCTGGGCTTAGTCAGCCGCTGTGGCGTTATACTGGAAACTCCAACTGGTTTTACTTCCGCCTAACGGTAATCTTTTCTGCTTTTGGCAGGAGGACAAGACTGCAGAGTTGTAGAGGAGTTTTTAGTACCTTTATCAAAATTTCCTTTGACCTTGTTTTATTACTGAAATATCCCTTAGAGATTATTCAGCCTACTCCTCTCATAACACAGATGAAAAACTGATGTCTACAGGGACAAAGGACCTCTTAGCATCATATGTCATGTTAGTGGCAATGATAGGATTAGAACCCAGGTCTCCTGCTTCTTAACCTGGTCATTTTTATTTTCTGTGTCCTAACCTCTGAGACCATAGGAATATGGCTTTTGTCTTTAAACTTTGTCATTAAAGGTAAAATGCTTCCATTTTTGAACATTAATTTTTACCAATAAGCACAACTACCCCTTTCTTTTCTCTCTACTTTTTACACCCACCCCAGCCCCAGACCCTTAACTCTTCCCAAAAGTAACATTCCCTAGAGAGGATTATGTTTGGTTTTGTTATTTGGTAGGCAGTTAAAATGAATTGGATTCAGCTGTTTTTGAGGCATGAGGAATTGGGGAACAAAATGATGGGGGAGATGCTGGGAAGGATCCGCTTTATTTTTTTGGCATTTATTAGATAGCAAAACAGCTGGAGTGATAAACTCGAAGCTTGGCAGCCTTGTGTTTGAGCCAAACTAAAATAGAAGAAAATTGATTCAATATTTGTAAGTAAAGTTATGAATGTTTATATTTACATCTTTTGCAGACATGCAATGGAATATTTTCTATGGGTTTGAAGCTCAGTCTTCTAAGTTCAAACTTTAATTAAAGAACTCTCCTGTTAGGGAATAGACTTAATTAAAGATGCCCCAATCTTAGCTGCCAGAGCTAATAAAGTCCATTTTACTTTAATTTCTGGCAATTCTGGAATACAAGTGAAGAGGGAATGGGACTAGGTGCAGAGCTCTTCCTTAATAGAATTCCTTCCCACCTCCAGGTCCCTCCCTGAGCCTCTAGGAAATATTGTATACCAGTAACGCACATTGTACGTGTAATTTTGCTAAAATGGTATCTTTCTAGTTCACCTTTCAGTTTGAGGTACTGCTTTTTTTTTTTTTTTTTTTTTTTTTTTTTGCTTTGTTTTCTTTTGAAATGGTTGCATCAGCCTCAAACCCACTAATTTAAGACCCAGAGAAGGGGACTCGTTTGCCTAGGACCACACAGAGAACCTCCGGGCTCCCAGTTTAATGTTCTTCCTACTACACTTTCTCCCTGAATTTTATTTTCTGTGATTATCTTCCAAGTGGCATGGGCCCTGATCTCATGGAATTCTATATGTGTGGTACAATGCACTAAGGGAAATTGTTATCACCCTCAGGGCAGAGGGAAATCCAAAAGCTTCACTATCTCGTTCATGTTTCTTGTAGTGAGTTCCTGTTTGCTTTTTCATGTTGCTTGTCCACCCCCATGACTGTCCATGCCCTAGACCAATAACCAGTTTTAATCTTCCTGGAATTTACCTCTTTGGGAGCACTATCCTTTTTTCCCCTCTTCTAACAATCCTGATCTCATCCTGATGGCTTCATGCTCCTCGGTCTTACCCTTGTGTCTGACTTTTGTTTCAGTCTTTGAAATCAGGGCCCCCACCACTTCTCCATTCTCTCCCTTCACCCCTCTTTCTCCCCCTTTTTCATCCCCCTTTCAGTTTCTTTGTTCTTTTAGCATTCCTCTCTCCACCTTCTCCCTCCTTCCTCCTCCCCTCATACATACATACAAAATCAAATTAAACAAGGCTCCCCTGACACTAACCAGAGTTCTCTTTTCTTCCAGTTAACTCAGCCAAAGGAAGGGGCTGGTGATGGATAGCGAGCGGAGAGAGGGGAGAACATTTCATTTAGTTGAAAGATTTGCTTAATTATTTTCCTTTATTTCCTCTTTAGGGTCTTTTCCCTCCAGGGCAAGGAGCCACGATTGGAGTTGATTTTATGATTAAGACAGTGGAGATTAATGGTGAAAAAGTAAAGGTAAGATGCTAAGTGTTCAATCAGGCTTTCATTGTGCTATGTGAGAGGAAGTAGTGTTTTCATAACATTTATTAAATCTCCTAATCAAATCCCTCATTGAAAATAATATACTCAGCCATGGAAATTTATTTCTAAACAGAGTTCTTCTATTTCCTTAGTAGATGTTGTGTTTACTCTTAAGAACAGCAGCCCCATGAAAGAGCCTGCTGATTCCCACTTTGGTTATGGGTCATTCGGTCATATGCATCACTTATTGGAGTTATTGTGTCTCCCACCATAACCCTATTTGTAACAGGGGAGAAATTCTAAGTGAGGGGTCCAGGAAGGATCCACTATCTCCCTTTTCCTCTCTGTGGCCTTCGGACTGTTGGGTACCTGTAAGAACCATGGTATGTCTGGTAACAGGAGAAGGGAGATAGTGTTTATTGACCTAATATGTCAGTCATATTATTGACCTAACATTCATATTTAACTTAGTTCTTACCATAACCCCTGTGAGGTAAGTGGCAAATTACCTTCCTTTTATAGGTTTCAGAGAGATTGAGCAACTTATCCATGGCTACACAGGAAGGAAGGGAGGTAGGCGCGATCTGAACTACTTTTGCAAGCCGGTGATCCACTGCCTCCCTGGGGTCTCCTCTGCTATGCAAAAAGAGGGGGATGAAGGCACAATAGGCCTGTCACCTTGAAGCAAGGAAAGGAGGAAGGTGATGGGAAGAAATATGGAATAACACTGAATTATATGGAAAGAGGGTAGAGAGGCTGATGGTTGGCTCTGTGCTCTACCTGCCCCTCAGAGTTAGTGAAATTCCACTGTCACATCTTTCAGAGCTGAGTCCCATGGTGAGAAGCAGTGACCCATAAACAGCCAAATGAAAACTGCGGCATCAGAGTTCCAACTAGATCTCACCTAAGCATCCCAACTTTGAATCCATGTCTCTTGCATCCTTCTCCCATATATACCTGCAATCCTGCCTTCAAATGCCTCGGGAAGGGCAGAGAAGCTCCAGGGTGCTCTTGCAGCATTTCAGAGATATACAGTGAAGTGTTTAGGGTGAGGTTCCTGAGGGGGGACAGAAGCTATCCCACTTCTCTTCCAGCCCTGGCTCCTCAAAGTGGTTCCTTAGGCAGAGGCGTCCACATCAAATACAATAGTGAATGGAGAACTGGGGGCGCTGGAAAACAAAGCAGGGTGTGAAACCCATGTAAATGCCAACCAGAAAGCTCAGAAAAACAGTGCATTGGGGTGGGGAGAAGGAGCTAGGGTGTGGGAGTAGGAAGGAGACAAGAGTGTGCGTCCAGGGAGCATTGGCAGAAGAGCCAATTGTAAGTACTGTTCCAGCCGAATGGAGGTGATGGCCACCCCTAGGAGTTGAGTAAGGATAACTAGTGTTACAAGCATTTTACTTCCAGATGTTTGGGTTTCCTATTCATATACACATATATGTGTGAGTTCATTCCTTTGACCACAAATGCTATGTGCCAAGCCCTGGGAATGAATAGGGGTGAATATTCATTTCCCCACTGTGATCCCCACTGTTAAAGAACAGGCTTTTTTTTTTCTAAATCCCCAGGTTTAGGTATTGCATTTATTCCATTTTCTACAAACCATAAGCTCATTGTTACGTGCTTATTATACTCAGCTAAAATCCATCTTTTCATAACATCTAACTCTGCCATGAGACCACAGGCTCCCCAAGAACAAGGTTTGTGTCTTACTCATATCTGTATCCACGGCATAGTTCCTATCCTGTTACCTCTCCTGGCCCCTAGACCTTCACCTTTAAACAGTAAGAGTTGGGGGCGCCTGGGTGGCTCGGTTGGTTAAGCATCTGACTTCAGCTCAGTTTGTGATCTCACCATTGGTGAGTTTGACTCACGCATCAGGCTCTGTGCTGACAGCTCAGAGCCTAGAGCCTGCTTCAGAATCTGTGTGTGTGTTTCTCTCTCCTGCCCCTCCCCAACTTGCACTCTGTCTTTCTCTGTCTCTCAAAAATAAACATCAAAATAAAAAAATAAACAGTAAGAGATGATTAATCTTCCAAATGCAGTCCTAATTAATTTGTTTGAGTTTTTTTCTAGCCATTTATATAGAATCAAGATCTAAAATGACGCTCTGAGAGTGGTGCCTGGTGGCTCAGTTGGTTGGGTATTCAACTGTTGATTTCAGCTCACAGTAGTGACATTGGGCCCTGTATTGGGCTCTGCACTGGGCATGGAGCCTGCTTAAGATTCCTTCTCTCCCTCTCCCTTCATCTTTCCCTTCTTTCACTTGCTGGTGTGTGCGTCCACACTCTCAAAACAAAAATAAAAATAATAAAATAAATGACCTTCTTCAACCACATTAATCCAAGGGCCTCATTAACACGTGGATACAAAAAAAAAAATAACATGGGGATACATGAGGAGCAACTTCTTCAGTCATTCAGTAGAAGAAGGAGGAGCTGCCCAAACTTCCCTAGGGAAAGAGTTTTTGTCTTATTGTCATCCTTGTTCTTTAATGTTTACCGAATACCTCTTCTTGGTGATGTTTAAGTGTCGTTTCGCAGGTAGTGTGCAGGCTTTCTTAGAACCTCGTAAGTCAGTGGAAAAGAGAATCTACGGGTGGTTTGTGCAGGATCACCTGCCTGGTGAGTGCCAGGGCAGCACCACAACCTAGGTCTCTTTCATGACTTTCCATCACCCCGCCTCAGCCTCCCCTATTAAGGCTCATTCCTTCTAGGATAGCCTCCAGGATTGAAGGCAGGAAATCAAAGGTATTAGAAAAATTCTTGTGGCTGTTAAGCCTTAGTGCCAAGTCAGTAAAGGCAAAGTTGAGGCCCTTCCTTAAAGTGGTCTGCACCTGGGTAACTTGGTTGAGCATCTCATTTCGGCTCAGGTCATGATCTCACGGTTTGTGAGTTCAAGCCCCACATCAGGCTTGCTACTATCAGTGCAGAGCCCTCTTTGGATCCTCTCTGCCCTTTCCCTACTAGCATGCACACATGTTCTCCCTCAAAAACAAATACACAGAAAGAAAGAAAGAAAGAAAGAAAGAAAGAAAGAAAGAAAGAAAGAAAGAAAAGAGAGAGAGAGAAAGAAAGAAAGAAAGAAAGAAAGAAAGAAAGAAAGAAGGAAAGAAAGAAAGAAAGAAAAGAGAGAGAGAGAAAGAAAGAAAGAAAGAAAGAGAGGTCTACATTTTGAAAATGACCTTGAGTAGAAAATGGGATGAAAACAGATGTAGAATTTTCTCATATCCATTTTTTTTTCAGTCTATCATAAATAAATGAGTAACAAACAAAGCTTTAAGCTCATTCCCTGCTAGCATGCACACATGTTCTCCCTCAAAAACAAATACACTGAAAGAAAGAAAGAAAGAAAGAAAGAAAGAAAGAAAGAAAGAAGAAAGAGAGAGAGAAAGAGAAAGAGAAAGAGAAAGAAAGAAAGAAAGAAAGAAAGAAAGAAAGAAAGAAAGAAAGAAAGAAAAAGAGGTCTGCATTTTGAAAATGACCTTGAGTAGAAAATGGGATGAAAACAGATGTAGAATTTTCTCGTATCCATTTTTTTTTCAGTCTATCATAAATAAATGAGTAACAAACAAAGCTTTAAGCTCAGACTACAACATTTTAACTTTAGGAGATTAATTATAATATAAATAGAAGAGTTACTGACTATCTTTGTGTCAGGTATATATTACATAGATAAGAAAGTCTTTTGTTTTTTAATTTTATTTAAGTCCAACTTAGTTAACATATAGTATAATAATGATTTCTGGAGTAGAATTTAGTGATTCATCACTTACATATGACCCCCAGTGCTCATCCCAACAAATGCCCTCCTTAATGCCCATCGCCCATTTAGCCCATCCCCCAACCTAACACCTCACCAGCAACCCTCAGTTTGTTCTCTATATTTAAGAGTCTCTTATGGTTTGTCTCCCTCTCTGTTTTCATCTTATTTTTGCTTCCCTTCCCCTATGTTCATCTGTTTTGTTTCTTAAATTCAACATATGAGTGAAATCATATGATATTTGTCTTTCTCTGACTGACTTACTTTGCTTAGAATAATACACTCTAGTTCCATCCACATTGTTGCAAATGGCAAGTTTTCATTTTTTTTTAATGTTTATTTATTTTTGAGAGAGAGACAGAGTGCAAGTGGGGAAGGGGCAGAGAGAGAGGGAGACAGAATCCGAAGCAGGCTCCAGGCTCTGAGCTGTCAGGACACAGCCTGACGTGTGAACTGCTAGATCATGACCTGAGCCAAAGTCGGACACTCAACCGACTGAGCCACCCAGAGGCCTGAAGATTTCATTCTTTTTGATCACCAAGTAATATTCCATTGCACACACACACACACACACACACACACACACACACCCCACATCTTCTTTATCCATTCATCCATCAATGGACATTTGGACTCTTTCCATAATTTGGCTATTGTCAGTAGCCAATGAATATCCATTCATCCATATATCCATCCTGTAGTATAGTAGATGATATGCACCAAGAATAGGTAAAGCATTTTTGCCCTGTAGGAACTCGCAGTCAGCTAGCTCAAACATTTTATGTGTGAAACCTTCCTTAATATCCTACTAATCATTTAAGCAGTATTAATCAGTCCTTTCTTTTGATTCCATAATCCTTTGTTCATCCAGGTAGCCATTATTTAATTGTGTCTACCATGTACCTTGTACCCTGTTAGGAAAGCACACTGGAGTATAAGGTTCAATAAGAGACGGCCCTTGCCCTTAAAGTACTGAGTCTAGCAAAGAGGCACACCTATGACTACAATACATTACTGAAACAGTGAGACAATAGAGATGAGTAGTAGTGCAAAGAAGAGTGGAGACGAACAGTGTAGCCCCATGCTGGACATGAAGGTGGTTAGAAAGCCCATGACTGAACTGTTGAGAACATACTGACAGCATGAGACAAAAACTAGGAGGCACTCTCTCCTGCTGACACCTCTGTAATAGGACATCTCCTATTTTATTATGGTTACTTTTCTAGGTTTGTCCTCCCTGTAGACTGTATGCTCTTTGAGATTGGGCATTATGTTTTATTTGTCTTGGGATCCTCCCTGTACCTAACATAGCAGCGGGCATATATTAATGACGTAGAAATGCTGAAAAGGAACAAATGAGTTGTAGAGAAAATAGTGAAACCGAACTGAAGATGAAGGCAGTGGAATATGGATATCCTTAAGAATCAACTCTGAAGCTAGAAACAGACAGCCCCCTATGAGAAAGCAGCATATTATCTTGGCAAGGCCATACAATCACTATTCTAGAAAATATTTCAGTGGTTTTTAACTCTCAAAGCTGTTCTCAAGATGTGCCAATCATGAGAACATACTGATATCTAATGATTGGCAGTATTAAATTCAATAACAAGTGTTTCTCAAGGCTCATTGTAGCATTAAAATAATAGTCTGTTGTTCTAAGACACATCCTGGCAGAGGGGAACCATGTCCCTAGGTTTGAAGCAGAGCAGAGAAATAGCTTTTGTCCCAGCAAAAGCCATAACATCTGTATGGTTGCCTTCAGCACACAGACTTTCATGTACATCATGAAAAGCAGCTGCGACTTCAGATCAAAGGAGAGCCTTGTGCCCCTGTTTGGGGGCAGGGACCGCCAGTCCCTCATTAGTCTCCTGAGGGAAACTGGTATGAACAGAGGGTGACACCAACTGACTCATCCTCTCTGGATGCAGATGTATATTTAAATCAGTCTCTGGGGGCAAAGGCAGCATGGTGGTGGAATGTGTCCGCACCTGGGAATGAGAAGGTCTGGAGTCCGAGCCCCAGCTTTGTGAGTAACCAGTTAAAAGGTAGAGGACAGGCATAAACTTGCCTACCTCACTGGGTTGTTGTAAAGATTAAAGGAGACCTGTAATAAATATTTGAATGTTTGGGGTGCCTGGGTGGCTCAGTCAGTTAAGCGTTTGATTCTTGATTTCAGCTCAGATCATGATGTCATGGTTTGTGAGTTCCAGCCCCTCATTGGGCTCTGCACTGATGACATGGAGTCTGCTTGGGATTCCCTCTCCCTCTATCTCTGCCCCTTCCCTGATCATGCTCTCTCTCTCTCTCTCTCTCTCTCTCAAAAAATAAACATTTTTTAAAAACCTATTATTACAAATAAATGATTTGAGTGTGTCAGGCGTCATGAATTACAGGGTGGGGTGCGGGAGGAAATATGTGGGGATTGGAGGTGGGTATGGGCAACCTGACCTAATCTGAACATTCCAGAAGGTGTTCCCTGAGGAAATGATGTTCTCTTTATGGGAGTGAATGCCTTTTGTGAGACAAGGTTTATGCATTTAGAAGGGAACATTCTTACTATTGCTGATGTTATTCCTCAAGGCCTTGTGCATTGTTCTAGAGAGCTGTTCTCTTGGCAGCCTTCTGCTCTGTGCAGAGAAATTCAGGGAGAAGTGATGTTTACTCTCTTCTTTGTTATTAGAAAATGTGAACTTTCAGTAGGCTTGCATATTACTGACTCCTTTTTCTAAAGAAACTACTGAAACCCAGAGATTAAGTGACTTGTCCAAGATCTCAGCGCTTAAAAGGGGTGGAGGGAAATTATTTTCTCTATCCGCCATGGCACTGTTTCTGTTTTCATTAACAAAGATAATATCTTAATAGATGCATTGAATTTTGAACTGGGAAAGGTGGTTGAGGTTGGATGTTCTCCTGCTTCAGTTGCTGACTGAAGTGCCAACTATCATAGAATGACAGTCTGCCCTGAATCCTGATGTTTGTAATATGTTGTTGTGGTCAAGAACATGAACTCTGGGACCACAGAGCCTGCTTAAATTGGCTCTGGAATATACTGGCTGTGAGACCCTGAGCAAGTTATTTAATCTCTCTGTGCCTCAGTTTCTTCATGTGAGAAATGGATATAGTAATAGTACCTACTTCATCGAGTTGTTACATGTAAAATGCCTAGAGCTTGACACATAATAAATGCTCAGTAAGTTTTTTTAAAAGGATAAAAGAAATTCTTGGGAAACAAAACAAATAAAAAGCAGAAAACAAAAAGCAAAGCAAGCCCCTCTCCCTAACCAGGCATACCCAACACATTAAAAAAAAAAAATGTGCATTTTTTTTTTTAAGGGCAGAAAGCAACCATGAAGTTGAGTGAGGTGTTTCCATTTCTAAACTAAAGCAAGGCAATACTTTCTTTTCTACTTCTCCAGCCTGATCTTTCTCTTACGTTTTTACAGCTTCAGATCTGGGACACAGCAGGTCAAGAGAGATTTCGGTCCATTACCCAGAGTTACTACCGAAGCGCCAATGCCTTGATCCTCACCTATGACATAACCTGTGAGGAATCCTTCCGTTGCCTTCCTGAGTGGCTGCGGGAGATAGAACAATATGCCAGCAACAAGGTCATCACTGTGCTAGTGGGTAAGTAAGGACTAATGAAGAGGGAAATTGGTTTGTGGCCATCAGAGAATTTATAATCACATAATACCTATGCCCTGGTATCTTCCAGTAATATAGTCTACAGCTATATAATTCATGCAGTCAACATTCAGTTTCTCCTGAAGTTGAAGAGAAAATGAAATAGGTCATATCCCAAGGTGATGGTTTAGAAAAGTAAAGTAGAAAATATTGCTGATTGATTTTTCTGTCAACGAAGGCTCTAGGGAAGAAGGTGGACTGCCATGAGATTTATGTGGGCTGCTAAACATTAAAAAAAATCTAGTTACAAGATTGTGGAAACTGCTGGTCTAGAAGTAAAACATGTCTTGACAAAGAATTTGTTTTTGAAGCAATTGTTTATTGCCTAAAAAATGGACTTTGGGTAATTTTTTCTCTTCTTACATTCATGCTGACTTGAAAAATTCTAATTTCAGGAAGAATCCACTAAAGGAAATTCTGCACTTTGTTTCATCTTGTAGGAGGGTAGAACCTGTTTAGCATGAGGGAAAAGCAGAAAACAACCCATGATTTTCTTTTGTCACAAATACACCCATTAGAAAAGGAATTGATGGTTAAAAACTCCTCTTGTGGTGATGAAAAATGTTAATAATATATGGCTGTTAAAATGTTTACTTCCTAAAAAGGAACATCACTATATATTCTAGCAAGACTTGAATTTTGGAAATCAGCGTAGAGAATCTCAGAAACATTGTTAAATTACAAATTATGGTTAACAATAAGCTAAGTAAATACTTCTGTAAGCATTATAGCTAGCATACATGTGCCAGGAATCATATCAGAAAATTTATGTGTGATGATTCATTATTTATATACGAGGAAACCAAGGCTCAGAAAGGTGAAGCTCTTTGCCTAGGGTTGCACAGCATGTAGGATCAACTTCAAACCCTGTATTTGTCCAGCTGTAATGTTCTGCTTTATAACAAATTGCTGGACTTTTCTTTCAGGCTGCTGGGTTAAGTATCCACCTGTCTATGAGCTAGTACTCTATGCCCATTCCTGAAAACCCTCTTGCACATTGGAGAATGTCTGTCATGAAGCACTTGAAAGCACCCGTCTCAGGACTTGGGCTTTCTTTCTATTTGACAGAAAGCCCTTGAGAACTTGAGCCAAAGCATTATTCCTTGGGATTCTGTCTAAAGAAATTAAATGGAAGTTTGATGGGAAATAATTAGCCCACTCAGTACGAAAGAGGCACTGGCTTAAAAAAACAAACAAAAACCCTTTTTTTTCTTGAAAATTTCAAACATAAGCAAAAGTAGAGAAAACAGTATAATGAACTCCCATGAACACATCTCAGCTTCAATGATTATCAACTTATGGTCAATCTTATTTTATCTGTTCCCCCTCTTTTCTGTCTGCCCTTCCCTTCAGATTATTTTGAAGCAAATCCCAGATCTTCTATTAATTTATCTTTCATTAGTTCAATGAATATCTTTAAAAGATTTTTTGAGAAAGAGAACCTACCCATAATGCTATTTTCACACCTAAAACATATTAACAGTTCTTGAATAGCATCAGAAATTTAGACAATGTTCAGATTTCCTTGATTGACTCCTACATTTTAAAAAAAATTGTCCAAATCAAAGATCCCAATAAGGCTCATATGTTCTAATTGATTTTTGTGTCTTTTAAAAAAAATTTTTTTATGTTCATTAAGTTTTGAAAGAGAGAGAGACAGAGCATAAGTAGGGGTGGGGTAGAGAGAGAGGGAGACACAGAATCTGAAGCAGGCTCCAGGCTATGAGCTGTCAGCACAGAGCCTGATGCGGGGTTCGAACTCACGAACCGCAAGGTCATGACCTGAACCGAAGTCAGACGCTCAACCAACTGAGCCACCCTGGCGCCCCGATTTTTGTGTCTTTTAATTCTCCTTTTATATGTTAGTTATCCCTCCATTTTTCTGCCTTGGAATTTATTTGTTAAAGCATATGTTAATCCTCCAGAGTTTCCAAGTCTGAATTCTGCTATTTCACCACTATAGTGTCATTTAACATGTTCCTCCATCACCTGTATTTCCTGCAGATCTGTAGGTAAATTTAGAGGCCTGATCAGATTCAAGTTTTTTTGTTTTTTTTTTCTTAGTGAATATACTTCCTATTTGATATTCTGAGGTACAGTTCTCATAGGACAGCTAAGAAAAATACTTGATTGTCTCTTTTTTATTTCCCAATTTTTAAAATAGTGAGTTGGTTCCCTATTATCTTCCAAAAGTCACTACGGAAATTTTATATTTTTAGTATTATTAGAGATTTAAATATATGCAGTATTTTCTAGGCTCTTGCAATTGTAATTATTGAAGGTCCAAATGTTCCAACGGTGGAGCTGCTTCAGATGGTCTCCTGAGTCCTTTTGACATGACCTCACTTGCTTTCTGGTTTAAGGGTTCCAGGCACAACCAGCGCATTTCCTTCCCCGGACCTGGAATTAGCCATTTTTTCAAGACACACATTTATTATTAATGGCAAATTATATTTAGAGGCCACAACCAAAGTGACAAGAATCTTCTGTACTAGTAGCTGGTCATTGTTTTTAGGCTTTTCAGTGGACAGAACTCGTGTGTGTGTGTGTGTGTGTGTGTGTGTGTGTGTGTGTGTGTGTGTGTTGAATTCTGTAGCACTCACAGGGGGTTGTCTCTTAGGCTCCACTAAGCACTTTTATTCACAAGACTACTATAGGCCATACTTGGCAGGACATTCACTTAGAAGGATTCAGAACAGGAAATAACAGCTTAATAGTAAGTCAGCATCAGGCACTACTCTTCAGTGGAAGTAATCCTCAATAGCAGTCCACATAGCTGTCCAGGGCCTTCCGGACAGTTCAGGTGAGGAAAAAGACTCATGTCAGGCACATGATGGACCTGCCCTGGCCTAGAAGCCTCAACAGGAGCCAGTCTCTCTTGTAACAACTCTACAAACCTGGCTTTCAGAGTCTCTTCAAGTGAGGAATCACCACACTACGGGAAGCCCAAAGTTGTGGTTTTCCACTAGATATTTTATAATTCATATGTAGAATTCCCAGGCCAGATGGAATTTGACCTGATGATAAAAGGTCACTTTTATCATAAGCTGTGTTGCCAGGTAACACGGTTGACATATCACTTTTGTCAGGTGGAAGGAGAACAGAGGTAGAACATTTTTTAATGATAAAATCCATCATGAATTATTCACACTGATACTTGCATTTATAATGCAGGACTGTACAAATTTTACTTTAACCTCATTAATCTTTTTTTAATTAAAAAAATTTAATATTTATTTTTGAGAGAGAGACAGAGTGCAAACAGGAGAGGGACAGAGAGAGAGGGAGACACAGAATCTGAAGCAGGCTCCAGGCTCTGAGCTATCAGCACAGAGCCTGATGCGGGGCTCAAACTCCCAAACCATGAGATCATGACATGAGCTGAAGTTGGATGCTTAACTGAGCCATCCAGGTGCCCCTTTAACCTCATTAATCTTATATCTCTTTTTCCTTTTTCCCATGCCCAAATCACAGGACCATGACACCAACACAATTACTTATTTGCTTTATCCTCTAATACCCGTATAGCAGCCACAGAATAACAATACTCACACTACCACCGACAGGACGATTACTACAAGAGTTCAAGGTTTTTTCCTTCAACCCTTTTTGTCCTTAGGGTATATACCACTGAGGATGCATGGTTAAAATACCAGAGAAATAGTTCCTCTCTGTGTGGTTACACCATTTCATGATAAACAGGTTCATTTGTTTCATATTGCTTTGCATTCTTAGGGATTGCTTTTTAAATTTAATTTTGTATTAATTATATAGTTTTAATTGTACAGTTATGTGAAACATTTCTAAGATTCTGAAGTCAAATCTATTAGACAAAGTGTAGAGACATCTAGTTTCTATCCTTTCCTATCTCCCCAACCTTGCTTCTTTCATGAATAACCATTATCTTTAAAATTAAAATGTTGGCTTATTCTAACATTAAAAAAATAAAGTAAGTCTGTAAGAGTGCCCGTGTGTATTTTTTTTTCATCCCTTTTGCTTAGGCAGTTGTATATTATATACCTTTTTTATACTTAGGAAAAAGTAGAACAGTATAGCAGGTATACGCTTAACAGTATATCCTAATGTCTCATTCCATGGCAGTATATAGAGATATTCCTCATTGCTTTCTACAGTGGCAAATAACTGCATTGTGTGCATGTGCCATACTTCATCAAGCCAGTGGCCAACTGGTGGTCATTTGCGTTTCCAGTTATTTGCCGTTACACACGACACTGATATTTTAAAATAAACATTCCGGTAATCACAGCCACATTTGCTCTGCTCTGCCCATCTGTCTGATTTGACTTCAGATTTGAAACTGCATTTTGATGCCTCTGAGCCTGTAAAAAGTCAAGTGATGGTTCCTTCTCTGATTTATCCCTGTTCCAGGCAATAAGATTGATCTGGCTGAAAGGAGAGAGGTCTCCCAGCAGAGAGCTGAAGAATTCTCAGAAGCTCAGGACATGTATTACCTGGAGACCTCGGCCAAGGAATCAGATAACGTGGAGAAACTATTCCTTGACTTAGCGTGCCGCCTCATCAGTGAAGCCAGGCAGAACACGCTTGTAAACAATGTATCCTCGCCCTTACCTGGAGAAGGGAAAAGCATCAGCTATTTGACTTGTTGTAATTTCAACTGAAGGCTGATGCAAGGAGAAGCGAAAGGAATCAGCAGCTGCCCTGATGGGCCCTGAATTGCTGGGCAGATCTGGTGATGACTGTGGCTCCCGCTCTTAGACCCTCTGACTCCTGTGGGATCCAGGGCTTACACAGCATGGCAGGCCAAAGGCTTTGTCCGCAGGCCAGCATTAGCAGAACATACAATGGTTTCACCCTTTCGCAGTCAGGAGTTGGAGCAAGGAGAAAATTGTGCTAGACGCTCCATGATCTGCAGAGCATGTTGCTTTTGTTCTTTTCAAAAAGCAAGTAAAAGCGCATTCCTGAACACAGTCCAGGGGGAAATGTACTGTAGGGACCCCTCCTGCACGTCAGTGGGTGCATGTGGGGGCTGTTCTTTAGGGCTTCTGGGGGCCCTGGTTTTCTTGTCTACCAGAAAAACCAAAACTGGGAAGGCCAAGTACTGTCTTTGTGGTGCGTGTTGATGACTCCACGGAGACTTTGAAAAGTGTTATTTCTCTTGTCCACAGGCACTTTCAAGAACTTTGGGATGTAAAAATGAAATGAAACCTTTACCCCATGACCAACAGTAACAATCATTGGTTTAATAATATATACAAGCCCCATGACTCCTTCTGGTGCTAATGATTCTGCTCTTTCACAGACCAAACATTTTAGTACATTGATGTCCTTAAATGTATTATATTGAAATAAAAAAATAATAATAATAAGGGAAGTCCATGAATCAGCACTCTTTCTCAAAGTCTCCTTACTACCTTTTCTAGGGTAGATTTGTTGGAAAATAAAATACTATTCCTTTCATGTTCTTTCCCCTCGAAATCTCTACCATTTTATTCTTCTCTTCTCCCATCTTTCCTGCCCTTTAAGTAAATGAAAACACTAGAAAAATGAAAAAAAAATGGTTGATGATATTCTAATAAAAAAGACTATCTCTAAGACATTATGAGTAGTATGAGAAAACAGACCAGATCTGACCAAAATACTGTGGATTAATGGACTGCAATGCAGAGTTCTGAGCAGAGCACAGTCCTTGATAGCAGGTGACATCTTTTACTTCCTGGTACTATCCATCTTGGACAGACCAAGGCTTAGAATTTTGTACATGTTTTTAGTATGATAAGTGACAATAGCAACAGATGAAAAGTCTCATGAACCATTTTTGTATTGTCAAGAACCTTCGACAGATTCTGCTTGTGGAAGCAGGTGGAGCTGTCATTTGTCACCTCCTTCATGTAGTGATGTTACTCTCAGACTCACGACCATACGTTCTATCTTATTTCCTTTCCTCTGCCTTTCTTTCCTGGTCTTCTCCTCCTTTCCTCTTTTCCTCTCTCCCTTCATATGCATGTGTTACTGCAAATCTCCAATTCAAATGGAGGTGTATATGCCTTTACTTAGCCAATTTTAAAACAAGACTCAAAATGGAAGATGTGCTGCTGAATATGTGTTACTAATTTCTTTAGTGCCATACTTTGATGCCTTCCAATTTGTTCACCGATATAAATGCAAATTGGGGAAATAATTAAACCTGTATGCTGTTGATGCTGTCAGATGTTTCTGTAGCTTGCTGCTTAGCATCACTGAGGGCTGAGGAATGGGATAAGGATATGATATGCAATTCTGCTGTTGTTGTCGATGGTGGCAATCTCGGTCCTGATATGTTGATATTTGAAAGCTATTTAATTTTAAAGAAATGAGACATGTGGAGACATGATGTTGATAAAGCATTTCCAGCATTTCTCCAGCAGATTTCAGGGTGACTCATCTTTTGTATAGAGATTATACACATTGTTTAAGGGGTTAATACCTTTGGTTGGCCTCACTGTGTTTGTCCTGGTCCTCTGCATGACAGAAGGAGATCTCAGAAGTTCAAATTGCTTTTATTTTGAATCTGTGTCTACAGGAAAGAAAAATCATTTTAATAAACACCAACCAAAATCAGTGATAATTGTTGCTTTTCCCTCCCCATTTCTCCACTAAGCCAGCAACAATAAAAGTATTCAGAAAACAAGCTGATCAAAGTGGGCAGAAGAACTTCTCTTTTTAAACTGTGAGGAAGTATCCCTAAGTGTAGATTTATAGTCTTTCATTTAGGGCAAAAATCTAAATATCCCACATCATGACCCCACCTTAGCAGCAAGTGTGTTGAAACTGAAGCTGCTTTGAGAACTCAGATAGGACTTTGTTAGATGGGGCACATTTGGTCATAAAACAACAGTTTCTAGGGCTACTTTTGCATCTGAAATTCTTATTCCTTAGGGCTCAGTATTCTCTGTCCACCCGTGGCCATACTCATAAATAAGGGGATTAGAAAGTTCTGCTCTTGGGCCTTTCCTTCCCTGTTACTCCTCCCAGCCTTTCCGTATCTTATAGTCACCCATCCATGGCCCATAGTGGAGATACATGAGAATTTGAAGGTTTTCTCCATGCCCCGACCCCTAGTTGTGTGAAGGCCTTATGGACACTTGCTCACTGACACATTTCAAGTTTGAGAACAATCCCTGACAATACTGTAGGTGCTCAATAAAAGCTGAATGAAGACTTTGTGCCAAGTGGAGCTTTGCCAGTGAAATAGAAATTTCTCAAATAGATCTTGAGAAAGGATCGTAATGAAACGTGGTTATCTTAACCTAGACCAAGACCTAAACTTACTGGTTAGCTTACTAGTTGTTATTGCCATGGCAACATTTGCTAAGATGAGCCTTCTTAAATAAAAATGAATTCTTACTTAATGGTGGATGAAAGAAAGAGTGCTTTCTCATTAATTTAGTTTGGCTTGGTCTGACTCACACTGCCAGAGTCCGTGTCCACTTGCATTTTTGCTGTAATCTTTTTCTTCTTTTAATAAAGTTACTAAATATATGGCAAAACTTTTTTTCAATTTCCAGTGAAAACACATCATATTCATGTTATGGAGTCAGGTTTGGGAGAATCTGAAATCTAAAAGCTTGCTGATACTAATGATATTTTATTATGGCTTTCTATAGACTGTATCCTCAAAGGATTTTGTGTTTTTTCCTTTACCTACATAAGGCTTTTTATTTCTTTATATGCTTTTATTATTTCTAATGTATTAATATTTAATATTGATTTTGCGGGGCCACTTATCCGTTCTCTGGATTAGAGTAGGCCATTAGCTCTCCTGGCCTTTCTTTTTTCCTGTCTTTTCTAGTCATGTCATGTTACCATCTCTTCCTGAGTAAAGCAGCAAGAATAGAACTAGAAATGAAAGTCAAATGGATTGATTTGACAGTGTGTCAATTTCTGAAAGACACATGAAAACCACTGGCCAAAATAATATATCTGAGTTAGGGTTATTTATTTTAAGCAATTTAGATTTGCTGGAGAGAGGAGGCAGAATCTGACAAAGGACTGGATTCTATTTGTGAATGTATACCTTTGGAGGACACTGGTGACTTCCAGGGTTAGGTCAATGATTTGTCTCATTTACCTTCTTGGCTATTCCACAAGCCTTCCAGATTAAGCATCAAATTTCAGCTAATGAATCATTCTGAATAGATACCAGTTGCAAGTGAGTTTGAATTGCTCTTCTGACTAAAGTGAAAACATCTTTTTTAATAAACTAAGCCACATAAGATATCATCTTGTAACCAGAAAAAAAACCCTTTCATTTTCTCCCCCCACATATCAAACCAATGGCTTTAAAGATAGACATTTTCTGTTTCTTAATCCTGCAAAACTTGTTACCTTTCATAGCTGTTAGTAATTTAGGGAATACTGCTCTATTAGCTTCTGGAAGAGCTCTTCTAGGGTTTGCCCTTTGTTTTCTTTAGAATTTTTTTTTTTTTAACTGCAACTGATTCCTTACTCTCCTCAACCATGGTCCTGACAGATGTGTTTTAATGCAACTATAATACTTTTGAGACTTAACTAAAAATTCAAAAAGAGTAAAAAGACATGTTTATCTCATCGTTCAGACAAACAGTACTCCACATAAGCAATCAGGTTGAACACTAATTTTGGGATAAGAGAAAGATGTGCTTTCTTTTCTTTTTTCTTTCCAAATTTAATTTCTGTCCCATGAGTGTATTTGTGTTTAAAAGGAAAGCTGCCTTCCCTTACATTCGTCACACTATGTAGAAAGCACACTGAATTAAGAAATTATCATCCCTTCAAACACTTAATTAATACAGTGATGTTAGAACAAGAGAGATGACGGTTCATCTTTCCTAAGTCTATTTATTACATTGGAATGCTACAATCATTTTTGAGAGCTATACTTTGAAATTAAAAACAAATTGAGGCATAACAAAGATGGTGAAGGAATTTAAAATTTAAGACATTTGAAGAATATTTGAAGGATTTTTGGAAATTTAGCCTGGAAAAGAGAGGAATACGGTTAGTGAATTAGAGCAAGACTCTGGTTCAGAGGGGTAGAATGAGGCCTACTGATTAAGAGCCATAGGACCACAGATTTGGGCTCTATGTCAGGGAGTACTTTCTCAAAAAGATGGTTGACCATGAAAGGCACTGCCTTAGGTAATAGTATCTGTCAAGCAGAGGCTAGATAAGAACTTGGTAAAGATGATGTGGAAAGGATCTCAGCATTAGTTGGAGGTTGGACTAGATGACTTATTAACTTATTAACATAATTCTATGTTCTAGCACTTTGTCTTTCATATCATGTTCAGTTAAGTATCTTTTGACCCACAGCTAATGATTTTTTTTTAAAGGCTTTGCTGTTCTGCCAGTCCGGGAAGGAGGTTGGTTACATGTTGTTAAGCTAAAAGACTGGCTTGTCATTGTGCCCGAGGGATTGCTTTGTCAGTCCATTCACT
The DNA here is from genome assembly GCF_018350195.1 of Panthera tigris. Lineage (NCBI taxonomy): Eukaryota > Metazoa > Chordata > Mammalia > Carnivora > Felidae > Panthera > Panthera tigris. The sequence goes on from NC_056669.1 coordinate 49,067,465, forward strand.
CATGTTCAGTTGAAATCACAAACTGGTTCTTGAGTTAAAAAGAAGAAAAGGTATTTTTTTAATAGAAGTTACATGAAATCAGGAAAATTAAGTTTTTGTCACTTGCCAAACATAGGCCATGCTCAATTTAGTGAATAACTGGTATCCAGGATAAAAAGCCAGTCCTTTTTAAAGCAGAACAGAATCTTCAGTTAAAGATCCCATAAACATACCAAAGTGAAGTTTTGCAGCTTCCATTAGAGATGGGCTGGTATGTTACTGGCATAAAGCAGACCCTAAGATCTATTTTGGCAAAATCTCAGATGACATTTGGTTAGTTGGCTTGATTTTCTTGAAAAAGCATGATCTGCAAATTATTTTATTTTAATAGAACCAAGGCCAAATTACTTCAGGTAGGAAAAGTAACAAAACATGGGTTTTCAAAAATCAGAGATAACCATAAGCAACATTTGCTAATAAAGCCTATGACCAAATGATTCCACCTGCAAAATAACTTGCATCCCTGTTAGGTTGATAGATAGCTTTTCATTAGTGTTTATAAAGTCACTGGTCTTGCATCAGTATGGTGAGAAACACATGAATTTGGGTGAGACTTTCCTTGACTCCTTTAAATAAGAGGTCAGAGCCCAAAAGCTAGCTACCTCTTTAATTGACTTACTGAGGTACCTGAGACAAATTTTTTCTTTCCTACTGAATTAGAGCAGAATTTTTAGAGATTTTGTGTTCTAGTTCCTGATGGATTCTTTGGTAGGTTGTAATTTTAACATTTCAGAGAATGATGTAGAGAGGTGTGTAGAAGGGGGAACTCCGGGTTAGGTATGAGGAGTCCTAGTACTGCCATGAATTAGCTGTAACTTAATGCAAAGCACAATCTCTTGAGCATCAGTTTCGTCATCTATGAGAAGACTCATAATACCTGTCAGGATTATTGTGAAAATTAGATAAGATAAATTGAAAGGACAATGCTCAGTAAACAGTAAGCACTCATAAATTCTTTTCTCCTTGATTAAAGGCAGACTTGGATGGTCTGATAAAAGTATAAATCCCTACGGGAAAACAAAGAACCCTTTTTAACTTCAAAGAAAAGAGCATCATTTCTGAAAGGGCATTAAAAGGAAGTCACTTATTTGATCTATCTTTCTGCCTTTGGGCATTACTGTTACCTAAGAGTCTCTTTATTTCTTTACACACTTCAGGAAAGGTATTCTCTCTCTCTTTTCCAACAGGCAGTTCCAAGGTTGCAAACTCCTCATAATCAGGAAACTTAACATTATTACTGAAATACCTCACAGTGCAATTTGAACCTCTTTCTTCTTGATCCCATTCTCCATGGGAAGAAAAATGGGTTTATCCTATCATCTTTTTAAGGGACTGTGTTTGCCATGCGTTATTGCCCTTTGCGTCATTTTTTTTTTTTTTTTCCTTTAATGACAGTCAGAAAAAGCTCATTAAGGTGATAATCATTCCCTTGGGGAATGTCAGGCTAGGTATTTATACTCTCTTAGTTTCTTATTAGTATCAGATTTAGATCGTAATCTTAGTGTTGATTAACTCTTCAATTATCCACGTAGTTTTCTTCCTTATATACTTGATAACAAAGTGTGCTTCTGAAGAATTATTCTGGTTGTGTGACTCTTATTTCCTTGTCTTGGTAAAAATGGAGTTATCAATCCTAGTTTGTCATCTACTTTTAGAATTTAATTTCATAGATGACATGTATTTGGTGGACAGAATTACCAACACCCAAATTTAGCAGGGTTTCTTAACCTTTCTACATGTGCACTGTACTCTGAAATAAAAATTGGAGTACCAAATGCCTAATAAAGCAAAAATTCATGTATAGAATAATAAAAGATAAGAATCTGGTCTGTAAGATAATTTATCACTAGTTAGTTGAATGGTCCACAGCTTTGTTTAAAGTTACACAGTTATGCCTGGATTAAAGAACAATAGCAAAACTTGATAAGCCCTCTGAAAAACAGCTGCTAACCATATTGCTTTCTGGAATGTAATTATTAGGAATATTCTCTTATCCTATACAATTGCAGAATGCTAGTGGAACTTTCTTGTAGGCTGTTTGACAATGAATGTCAATTGATTTATTAAAAAAATTTTTTTAATCCCCTTATTCCTTTAAGGCATGTTGGGGCTTTCATGTTCCTTTGTTGAAAATTTCAAATGACTGGAATGCTGGCTTCTAATTTCTGCTCACTGAAGTGTCCTCTAGACATACCAGATGGCTGGAGCTCCTTTGATGATATGTAAGGGAGCTACATAAATGTATTTATGTAAATACACTTACATAAATGTGTGTGAGTAAAGTTGCTGTTTTCAGCAAAACACACACACACACACACACACCCCTCCAGAAACACCTCTGCTTAAAATTTCAAATAATAAAGGATTAAGAAGAGATTTCTGATCATCTAAAGGGAAAAAGTTGTGCCCCATATATATTGTTACATATACCTTAATGCATGACTTTTAGTGTAGGGATGAAATAAAATGCAAAATATATCATTATGGAGGTCTTCTCAGCAGCTAGTTAAAATATTTAGAGAAGCTGTTTTATGAAGACTTAGAGAACCCCTGATTTCCCCTCTTTTCCTATCTCTTTCCATTAAAACATGGATCTTTAACATACACATAATTTTAACAAACATGTTAATTATCAAATCTTATGAACTCAGTTATTAATATTTGGCTGTTGGTTTTAAGCATAGGCTTTCAGTAATATCTGAATACACCAGTATATAAAATCTAACCATCTGCTTCTATACAGGCATAATACTTGATTTTAAATGTTAATATGCAGATAATAACAGTACACTGTATTGTCCTATGTGTACATGTATTTTGTTTAATAAAAAGTCTGTTAGAAATATAAGCCCACAATGACCTGAGTGCACTTAGCTGAAGTGCACCTCTGTAGAAAGGTGATTGCATGAAAACTTCAATTAGCATTAAAAAGAGGGGATAGGGAACAGGAATGTGAACAAAAAATTTTAATGAAGTTGCATCCCTCTTTTTAAAATTAAAATATAATCCACATACAATTCATGCCTTTAAAAGTGTTCACTTTGGTATTTTTTAGTATTTTCACAAAGTTGTACAACGCTCACCACTATCTAACTCTTGACTATTTACATCATCCCAAATGAAAAACTCTGTACTCATTAGCAATCAATCTTTTCCCTGTACCTACCACCCCTCCCAGAATCTGGTAACCACTAATCTACTTTCTGTTTCTCTAGATTTGCCTGTCTTGGACATTTCATATAAATATAATTACACAATATGTGGTTTTTTTGTGTCTGACTTCTTTCACTTAACATAATGTTTTCAAGTTTCATGTAACATGAATCAATACATTCTTTTTATGATTCAATAATACTCTATCATATGTATATTCCTCAATTTATTTGTCCATTCATCAGTTGCTGAGCATTTGGGTTGTTTCCATTTGGGATTATTATAAACAATGCTGCTATGAACATTTGTGCACAAGTTTTCCATGTGGGTATACATTTTCATGTCTCTCTTAAAAGCAGTAGTCTAGCAAATCAAGTCATTTGTGTTCCTTAAGCAGAACCTCTTAAAATCCCACTTGGAGATGCAACTTACAATCTTAGGTCAATTGGTCAATTAGGAGATCCCTGAATAATGGCTAACTTCCCAATATGTCCATAGGAATCTTTCAGTGAGCCTACCATTTATATACGGTAATCAATTTCATGAAGACTGTTTCAGTCTTGTAGAAATTGAGTTGTCATTGCACAGAATGAATTTATAAAGTCCTCTGCATTGTTTTAAGGGAGAGCTACAAACCATGTTGAAGAGGAGTACTCATTCAATCTTCTAGGATTCAATGAAGGAGCACTTTTAATGTACAATTTCCTTTACATATTGAGTGTCTTTAAAGTTTGGATTTTCCTTCTTGAAAAAAGATTGTCAAATCGCCAAACCACCTGACTGTCCATTGTAGCTTAAGTTTTTATTATTAAGAAATAATTCATACTGAGAGTAAAAGTAAAAAGAATGTATTTTGTGTGCAAAGAATGAATGTATTAATAACTTTTTATTTGTATAAATTTTTTTAAAAGATGAATGGAAATTGCTTTCTCATGTACTTGTATATAAATAAACATTTCCTGTTGCCCATATGTGGAGTATAATATGCCATCAAAGCATGTAGAAGCTAATAAGCTTTTTAAGTATACCAGTGTCCTTCAGCATGACATGGAAACTGCTCTGGATTTGGGCACTTGAGTTTGTTTATTCTCTAACTGCCTAACCTTGGACAAATTATTTAACATTTTGCACCATAGATTTCTCCTCTGTAAAATAAGGGGCTAGATTAAATAATCTTTAAGTCCTTCCAATTATAATACTAAATAAGACTATATTCAGGGTATGAAAATTATTTGCTAATTGTTTCTAATGGTGAGAAAGATGCTTTATTGGATGGTATCCTGGAAAGAGTATTACACTGAGAATCAGAAGACATAAATTCTAGTCCCAACTCTGACACTGATGAGCTGTGTGACTTTGGACTAATCATTTAATTTCAAGCCTTGATTTTCTCAAATACTAACTACACACTAGATTAGATATCTTTAAGTTCCCTTCCATCTAAAACACACTATATGGTTCTGTATTCTTTAGACATATCACTTAAGATCTTATCCTTCACAATTAGGAATGAAACTACATACTCATCACTAGAAAGGCATTCATTTATTCACCCATTCATTTATTCACAATTTACTAGCATATGCTATAAGGCAGGTGCAGGAATCCCTCCCCTACCTCTACTCCAAGAGTCGGATTTGTTCTTTTTCTTGAAATTCATCCCCTTTCCAATCCTTTCCTCTTATCCTCTGCATTGGGACATGCACTTGAGAAATCAGTGTCTTGGATTAAGAGTGAGTACATGGGTCATGGATCATGCTAGGTAGGGTTAACGGAATGATAAAAGAATCAAACATTTGGGCTCCCTGACATGGTGTTCTTTAGTTACTAGATCATAGGCAGTATGATTATTTGACATGATTATTTAGCATTTATAAAGTATTGGGTTTTAAAAAATCATTTACTATAAATTTATGTTATTGTCTAATTATAGCTTTTCTACAGTTGGTATGAAACTCATTTTTGCTATTTTAGCACCTTCATTAAAAGGATGTGTTTTGTTGAATTTCTCTTCTGAATTTATACATTCTGTGGTTTTAAGTGTTCTATTATTAATATTAACTTGCACCACAAAAATTTTGTTTTTGTAGGTCAAAACCAGTCAGATAATTTTATTCTAATATGACCCAGTATGCTGTAAGCTGCAAAGACTGAGATGCAAATACCACTAGCCAGTGAAGAAATGGTTTCTTACGTATTTTCATTCTATTTTTTTTTTCCCCACTAAGGGAATTTGGACAAGTTATTTCACCTTGAACATTGATTTTTCCATTAGTTAAATGGGATAAATTGCAAACTTGAATAGAATTTTTGAATACTTATGCATGTACAAATATTTACAGATCATTGGAAGAAAAGTATGAATGTGATTTATTCCCCAAATAGCTAATGTTTAGATCACTGTACTTCTCATTTGGGCAATGTAATGCTTCAGATACACAATTCCTTGGCAAGCTGGAAATCAGTGTTTTAAAAACTTTGAGGATAACTATCCTCAGTTGACTCAATTATTCCACATCTGCTAACCGGCAGACTATACTTCATATAAGCTATCTATATGCCCCAAAACACATCTGCAGCTGAGATGAAACTGGGAGCTATGTTTAAACCACAGTCATGTGCCTGTGCTTTTGTCCAGGTGCTCACCTCGGAATATTTCAAGAACTAAAATATCTTATTTCCATTCCTTGCAGGAAACCACATGTTAGTAACATTAAGACATCATATCTAAATTTTCATACCTGGAAATTTATTCAGGTTTCTTAGAGAAGAGTTACATTTTCACATTTAGATAAAAATAAGCTTGAAGAAACAGGCTGGTCTTTCTGACTTTGATCTTAAGAGATGAAACCACAAGAACTAACAACTGTATGTGGCCTAACATTCTACAAAGTTTGTTGATGTTTACATTCACATTTAATCCTCATTGTAACCTTGTGAAGTGCTTTCAGCAGTTGAAGTAGAAAGTACACAAGTTTTGATGGAAGACAAAGATTAAGACATGCTTTGAACATGGAAAGCATTCCAAACAAAAGGAATGAAGAGTACAAAGGCTTTAGGTCAAGATATCTGTATTACTTTGGGCCAATTAGCCTTTTTTAATCTTGCTTTCCTCATTATAAAATGAGGATCTCAATGTTGATAGCCTTCAGTTATCTGTCAAGCACCTACTGGGTGCCAAAAAGTGTTCTAGTCACTGAAACTATAGCAGTGAACTATAAAAACTTACTCTAATGGAAATTATATCATAGCATAGGAAGAATAGAAAAGAAATACATAGTAATATAAGATGGTGATAATCACTGTGAAGAAAATACACATTTTTTTTAAAAAGGGCCAATAATAGAACACTGACAGGCACCATCTTTTTTAAAACGCAGGCAAATAAAAGGGTAGTCAAAGACATGAGGGGAGATGATCAGACAATACTTCTGAGACTTGAGTATGCAGGGATCCTGCTCCAGCACACATGCTTCTGGGAGACTGGTACTTTAGAGTGCCTTCAAGATTTTCTAAGTTCTCCAGTTACTGGGACTAAGCAAGGCACCCTGAGTCTGGATCTGGTCCCACAAGGGATCTGGTTGCTGGAAGTACCTCCCTTGAAATTTTCTAAGTTTCACTTTGGTGCCGGGGATAAGTACCATTTCTCCCCTTTCAGGTACTCTCCAACCCCCTAACTCATGCTGGGTGTGCAGTAAATGCTCGAAGGAGCTCTGGGTCTTGCACCTATGGCATCGCCCTGGGTCTGAAGAAATATTTCATTCACATGGCAGTATGTGATCGGGCTGCAGGAATGGTGCTTTGTTTAGGTGACTCTCCTATTGAACAAATTCCAGGTTCGGGGCTACCAAATGTCACCACTGACCTGTGGGATTGAATTGTGTGTGTGGGCTTGTGGATGGGCTCTCATTGTTTTAGCTATGGTGCTGCCTCTGGTCTGTAGACCCCAGGCTTGTGAGGTGGTGGCAGTTGTTCTTTACTGTTTACCTCCTGCCACTGGCACTAAGGAGGTCCCCTACCCTTTTGCAGGTTTTGCACCTTGTGCCAGGCCAGGCCCTTCTCATCTGAGGCCTTTTATGACTATTGCTCCACAATGCCAATTGTCCCTTCTAACCAATGTCCTCCTTTCAATTGTTATTGACATTGTGGTGTCAATAAGTTTGGACTTAAGCCATGCCGATGGAGAAACGGACATTCCTTGTACAAATGAAACCCCTCTTCCTGTTCCATCTCTGGGCCTCTTGTCTATTCTTCCTGGGTGTGGCCAGAGATCACAGTCTAGGAATGCAATTACAGCCTAAAAAGTTCAAGAAAAGACGTGAGAATGTGTTCTGTGTTTATGCTACAAAAGTCCAAATGATAAATATGACCATAAAATGAAATATTATTCATTTTCCTGCATATTCTGGGTAAGGCTTGCATTTTTGGTAATCATCAATGAAACACAGCAACCTTTGATAGTCACTGGAAGCCAGTATTCAGTGGCACAATGGGTGCAGCATCCTAAGTAATGATGTAATGAGCGTTAAAAAGATGGTATTAGGGAACTCTAGAGGGAAGATCCATATAGTTCAATACAAACAGGTTCTTAAGAGCCATAGCATTGTAACTGCACTACCATTCTTTTATTGCAGTTGGGAGATATACTATAAAGAATCTTTATGTGCACCGATTGAACAATAAGTGTATACCTTTTCTATTCAGTGTTCTAAATCTTTATTGACAAACCACATTACCTTATGTGGGCCCATGAATTTCATAATACATTTTAAAATCAAACTGTTTATAGACAAGGGCCCTGCAAAAAAAGATCTGCCCTGGAGGTAGCCCCAATCAAAGAGGAGCAGAAACTAGGCAAAACCAGAAATGATGAGAATGGTAACTTGGAAAAGGGGGAAATGCAGAGATCACATAAAATAAGAAATGACAAGTCTGGGGCACCTGGGTGGCTCTGACGGTTGAGTGTCTGACACTCACTGCTTTGGGATTCTCAAAAAAAAAAAAAAAAAAAAAAAAAGACAAATCCATTGGATTTGGAAGAGACAGATTGCAGCAGGTTGAACAGTGAGTGGTGAGAAAGTTGACCGTGACCATTTTTTTTTTTTTAACATATATTCATTTTTGAGAGTGACAGAGACAGAGCATGAGCAGGAGAGGGGCAGAGAGAGTTGGAGACACAGAATCCGAAGCAGGCTCCAGACTGAACTGTCAGCACAGGGCCCAACACAGGTCTTGAACTCTCGGACCGCAAGATGCATAACCTGAGCCCGTCGGACGCTTAACCAACCCAGGCGCCCTGACCGTGACTATTTTTTAAAGGACCCTGGCTATGAACAACAGTACTTAGCAGGGAGGTAGCAAGGACTATTATAGCAAGAATATCAAAAAGAAAAATGAGTGCAATTGAGTAATAAAGGTACTTTTACAAAAGTGAGATCTGGTAGGCACAACTGAACCAAGCAATCTAATTTAGCATCACCAATAGACAGCTTGACATTGTCTCTTAATGAGAATTCAACATGAAGTACATAATATAACCCATGAAGTGTCTCTGCCAAAACCCTGAATCTAATCAAGTCTTCAGGACTTTTTTACAGGAAATAGTGGGGGACATAGAAACAAGGTACCGTTAGTATAAAGAAGCAAACATACAAATCTTAACTGTGGGATGTTCTACAAAACAATGGTCTGATTTCTTCAAAGAGCCAGTGTTGAAAAATAAGAGGTAAAAGTTCTAGAAGAGACAAGAAACATAATGAAACACCATGAATGAAACTTAATGAATTCCTGGTTAAACATCATCAACAATTATAAGGTAATTTAGGGACAAGTAGAAAAATTTGATTATGCACTGAATATTACATGATATTTGGACAATTGCTGTTATTTTTCTTTGGCATGATAATGATACTGCAATTCTGTAGAAGAAAAACACTTACTCTAAGGAAACTCAGGTTGAAGTATTTGGGAGTGAAATGTCCTATCTGCAGCTTATCTTCAAATGGTTCAGCAAAAACAACTATATGTATCCATTCAGACACAATAAAAACAAATATGCATACACAAAAGGCAAAATCTTAAAAATGATTTTACTATTCTTCCAAATTCTGTTTATATATTTTCAAAATAAAAGTTGGGTGGGGGGAGATCCAAAAAGCCAGTAGTGACAAGGCAACAATGGGTATAATAATCAACAGCCCAACTAGAAAGATGAGCACTAAACGGAAGGTGTGTTATCATTTTCTGAGATTAAAGAAGCTGTGGAAGAGTACAGATACGGACAGGTGGGTAGCTATGGGTGTGGGAAGTTGAGGGAATACCAAATGAGCTCAATCTTCCCCATGATGTATGAGGTGAGGAGAGTAGTGTGGGTTGGAGGTATTAAGAGTGAAGATTTGGAATGGCCACTGTGACAAACAGCAAAGGAAGCTGACCGGACATATGTAAAAGATTTCACAGGGTGCAGCTGAGGTGCTGCTAAGGATAGTCTAGAAACTACTCATTTTTGCTCCTCTAAGCTTTTCAAGCTTATCTCCTATCATAGGACTTACCAGATGCTTACTAATTGTTTATTTTACTAGACCTTGAGTTTCTTGAGGGAACAGGCTTGACTTTCATTTTTGAGTTCCTAGCACCTAGCCCAGTGCCTGATATGTAGTGACCATTCAATAAATAGTTACTAAATAAAATAATGACAGTTTCACATTTAACTGTAAATAGTAGGTTTTTATTGACCTTTCTTATCCCCAGCCCATAAATGTTGCTGGGTTAAATTAATTCTGTACCACACTCCCATAGCAACATAAATGTTTTTAGTACCCATTAAAAACCTCTATCACTGCATTTACTGCATTGCCCTGAAATTGTGTTATATGTCTGTCTTATCCAGCAGACTAAAATCTTTTGAGATTACTGATCTGGTAGCTTTGTATCACTAACTCAGCACAGTAGTTGGCCCTAACATATAGCAGGCATTTTCTGAGATGAACAGACCAATTAAGACTTTAAGTTTTGGTTTGCAAAAGCTTTATTTCTAAATATACATGTGATTTTAACAAATACTTTTAATAAGCAAAATTAACAGTGTTACTAAAGGACAATCAACAATATAAGATAAAGTGCCAAAGTGTTTGAACAAATGTATGCTGGAAAAAACAATGGCTTTATTTTTTATTTTTATTTTTTTAAGTTTATTTATTTTTGACAAAGAGAGCACACGTGTGCACAGGAGGGGCAGGGAGAGAGGGAGACAGAGAATCCCAAGCAGGCTCTGCACCCTCAGCAAAGAGCCCAGTGTGGGGCTGGAACTCACAAAACATGAGACCATGACCCTGGTCGAAATCAAGAGAGTCAGACATTTAACCGACTGCAACACCCACGTACCCAAACAAAGGGTTTATGTTTTAAAAAGCACGACGATACCTATTTACTATTTGCCTCTGTTCAAGTTCTCAAAATGGCAAGATTGCCTTCCATACCACGGGAGCCAAGTTTCCAAACAGATTTACTTTTAAAAGTTTAGCAATTAGGTTCAGGTGACTTATGAAAATAATTCAGGAGACCAACTGCTTTTAGTCTCAGGCACAGAAGGTGGCCAATTTTTTGAAAACGGAAGGCAACATTTGACTTCTGAACAAGAATCAAGTCCCAAAACGGACTCTTTGCAAAACCAGTCTGAACTTGTGTTAAGAGTTTTCTGTTTTGTTACTCCTGCTGTAAACATGTTCTTTAACTCCTTTTTAATCAAACATTTTTCAATTCTTCGTTTGACACATTTCAGTTTTTTTCTCGGTGGTTCTTTTTGATCAGGAGAATCACAGGCAGCAGAGCATTTCCTTAGACTCAAGGCTTGGAATCCAAGCATTTCTGAAGGAAATACTTTTTTAGTGGTAGGAGGGACCCATTCATCTTCAGTTTCAAGACACTCAGCAAAAGGACTATTGTTGAAAACCTCTGGTTGTGGAATACCAGATAGAACAGCGCTTCTGGATTTCTGGCTCGGTGTCCTTACATTGTTTGGACAGCTAGGGGTGGCTTGCTGTGCATCATTTTCAGAGGAAATCTTTCTTTTTTTATAGTTACCATCAAGATCCAAATAAAGGTCAGGTAAGTTTTTGAAAGCTCCTTTCATCCCATGAATTCTTGTTTGGTGGAATCCTGCAACTGGAGTTGACTGTGAACATGGAACAAAGTCTTGGCTATCTACAAAATCATATTCTGAATCTGACTGACAATGAGGTGGAGAAGAGCATGTTCTTGGACATAGAGTGGCAGACATACTTTGCAAAGACAATTTTTGTGAAAACTGGCTGGAATTCTCAGGGAGTGTTCTCATTAGAAAATCAGATTCTATATGATGACTTTCTGCCAAAGATTTTCCCCACTGTAACAAAATATGCTGTGACTTTTTCATAATTTCTGTTGTGATGTCCATTTCTTTAGCACTATCATCAAAGAGATCAGCAGAAGCATCGTAGCTACCTTCGTGACCAGTAGAATAGTTCTGTGTTAAGTTATTATTGATATGTCTACAAGGCATTTCTTTCAGTGTAATTGTAGTTGTATCCAGACTACAGCCAAGAGCTTCTGAAGGATATGTAAGTTTCCTGCAAATTGTAAAACTGTCATCTTGGTTCTTTGGCCATCTACAATGTTGTTTATTTTCTAAGTTACAAAGGTCAGAAACATCATTATATCTCCTAGAACCCAAAGCTACCAACTTTTCACTCATTTCTGAAAGTGATTTTTCTCCGCATCTATTGAAGTATTTGCTACTGAGACAAGAATGGTCACTCTCTGAAGTAGTGAGCTTAAGTGAAATTTCAGCCCTATGTAGTGGAATTCTGGTAGACTTCAGAGTAACTGTTGTTCCTAAACTTTTTGAAGATGGAAACAGAGCTGAGAGATAAGCATTTGATGGAAAATATTCAGAAACATCACTTCCATTACTATTTATAGAGACAACCTCTGCTGTGTTATTTAACTGTGACTCCTTTTGAACACAAGGACTTGAATTTGCTTCACAGTTGGAAAAGAAGTTATCTTTGCTACAGCTTGCTTTGACTGTTGCTTGTGATGATCTTAAAGCTACAGGTGGTGTATGCAAGGCTCCAGTAGTTCTCTGGGAAGCCACAGATAACCTGACGTGGTCTGCCTGTAATCTATCGATATTATCTAGATGACATTTCCTATTACTGGCATGTGTCTGAGTTGTAGCAATTTCACTTTCGATAACTGCCAGGAACTCGTTCAGGCTTTCAGAGAATGGCAGATCATCCCAAATCTCAGTGTCACAGTCCTGGGAACCACTAGCTATTTCTTCAAGTCTGAGTGATGAAGGTGTAAAACATGTAGATCTCTTCTGAAGGCTAGGGGGGTTATCTAAATCAAGATACTGGTCACAGGTTAGCTCATGCTGGGAATATTGATTTTTAATTTCCACTGTGCTGTGGAAGGATTTTTTATTATTTGACTCCAGGAGCTCTCGCATTTTCAAAGGGAAAAAATTAGAGTCAACAATTCCGATTTCATGACTGCTATGGACTACACTGGGCTGATCAGCTTGCAAGACAAGTTCTTCATCCAACTTCTGGGCTGTACTCTTTTTATCCATGTATGAAACAAGGTTCCAAGAACCCTGAAAGGCATCATGGCAGCTATGGGAACCAGTGGCCTCGGAAAAAGAGATGCACTTTCTGTTCTGGTGAAGAGTACCAATGGCCTTGCTTTGTTCTGAAGCTGAAAAATCATCACCTGTTAGGTGTGAAAGTGTGTAAGTGAGTTCAAGTGATGCCTGCCAGAATCTTGAAAAACTATCTCTGCCACGGGACTTGAAGAAACCAGAACTGCTGTCAGGGCCACATATGCTGCTCAGATCACTATTTGTGTGTTCTGAAGCAAGTAAGTGGCTATTTGGTGCCTGGGAGCCATCATGAAGTTTCCTGAAATGAGAAAGCTGCAAAAGCTGATGGAAGTAGTCAATGACAGTGAAGCCTGCAACACCTGGGTCTGGTAGAACAATCTGGCAAGCTATTAGTGCTCTTACTTCTCTCTTGTGGTCAGAATGTTGCTTTAAGAAGTTATTGGAATCTGAACCTCGTCCATATTGGTTTCCAAAATTCTGTCAAAGTAAATGAAGTTAAATGAGAATACACATTTTTTCCTTTGACTCAAAGGTGAAACAGGGACTTAACAGATTAAAACAGACACAATTACATCTCCTACTCCTATAGTTTTAATTTCTGTAGTGTTATAGGTAGAGAAGCATAAGTAATAGAAATAAACCTTGCAGTAAAGAGACTGGTTCTAACATTTACTAGTGTTGGGGCTTAGGACAAATTATTTAACTTCTCTGAATCTTAGTTTTCTCATGTATAAATTAAGGATAAATATGCAGGACTACTGTATTATCAATAATACTTGGAAAACTATAGTGCTTAGCAAATAGTAGTTGCTCAATAAATAGTGCCTACTATTATATTTCTCATTAGTGTCCATAAACTTTGAATGTTTAAGGAAGTGTTCCCACACATAAAGAAGGAAAAAAAAAAAAAAAAAAAGGAAGAAGAAGAGAGGCACTTGGTGGTGCAGTTGGTTTAGAGCCTGACTTTTCATTTTGGTTAACAATCTCACAGTTCGTGAATTTGAGCCCCACATCATCTCTGCACTGACAATGCAGAGCCTGCGTGGGATTCTCTTTCTCTGCCCCTCCCTCACTTATGTCCCTTCCTCCCTGCCCCCAACCCCACCAAGATAAATAAACTTTAATAAAAAAAAATAAGAAAAAGAACAAGAACCATCTAAGACTTTAACAGAAAAAAAAGCTCTGTAGCTCCTAATTTACTGCTTTGAGTTTTTCTCACTGTTCAGCTATGGAATGCTCTATTCCCACTTGTGAAACCCTGAATCCAGTGTGGGCAAAATTTCCATTTGTTTCCTTTAGCATAGAGGAGACAGAAAATGATTATTCCTTTAGAGTCAGTATATTCTTGTAACTTCTACATCACTTTTGTAATTCTTTAAGGCCATTCTTCCCACTTATCCTTAAAGTAACCAATACTCAGACGCTTTGCTTTCCATGTTCGTTCCCTCCTTCTTTTACAGCTGATAGAATCAAAAAGCTAAAGAGTTGATACAAATTTTACTACAGAATTTAAACAAAATTTGGAGATGAAATAAACACTGAATATCAAAACAAAATTATGTATTCTGCATCTAAAATAAATTTGGATTTTTAAAGCTCTGAAATCTTTGAACTGGGCTCTTCTGACTTTTGAAAGAGGGAGTTGTCACATTGGTGTTTTAACAGATCATGTATAACCTATTTTTTATATATTTAAAATGTTACAGACTCTCACATTTATGACTCCTAAAAACTACTCAGAAAAGTCAAATCATTTTATTACAATGGAAATGTTAAAGGAATACTAAAAAGAAAGCTAGTTTCAATTACCGTCACTCCAAAAATAAAGCTTTGTCCAATGAAGCAAATTTCAACTGCTTTAGTTAATAGGTTCTGAATTGCATCACTGTCCAGTGTTTCTGAAATTTCATTATGGTCCTGAATGTACCTTGATTGGAAAGAAAATTAAAAACGTGAAGAGAAAAAATTTGAAATTTTAACTTGCCATAAAGAAAATACAATTAGTTTGAAAATGCAGTATAACCTTTTCAGTTACATGTAGGAAAAAAGTGTCTTTAAAAATAAGGCATTTTGCTCCCTCTCTAGTGTCCCATAGCCTAGAAAGCCAAAAACTATCAAGTGTATTATAAAGTAGATGCCTTCCTAGTAATCAGGCCCAGTATTTATTCCAAAAGTGGCTGTAGGAGTAGTAATGGAATCTCTAGCCCTTGTCCTCAAAGCAGAGGCAATTCTTTTCTCTTCCCTGGCAATGCAGTTTGCTCTCAACTATAAGGAAATAGAGATTTCTTCTGCCAGGGGATTGGGGGAGGAGGGTGGAAGACTGAAGGGAAGAAAAAGTTTTAATTGCTTATATATATCTTTCATATGTCTCAGGACATCTTATTAGGTCAAACTATGCAGATGAAGACACAAGGTAAGTGAGAGGAACGACAACATTTCTACCTCTGATATGCAAATATTCCCTCAATAGCTTCTTCAACCTCAAGGGACTTTAGCCACTTCAATAGTTTGAAATGGTTTGAAACAATTTTACTTTCTTATTCTGTATTTCTCCAATCTGGATTGGACTATTGTAAATTAATATTTTAACTACAGTTCAGTTGGTCTAACTAAAAGGAGCCTAGTTTAACATCACAATGTGTAATCAGAAAATAAATACCTTTCTATTTCTTTGATTATCTTTTAAAGGAACTCATGATCTGAGGTCAAGCTATCATATTTTAACTAAATGCATACTATCTTAAAAACATGTATCTTCAAATTCTATTGGTATACTAAATGAGTAGCTAGGAAAAAAAAAAAATGCTTTAAATATTCTTACCTGTGCAAAGCAGTGGCTGTAAGACCAAAAAATGCATCTAAGCAGCTCCCAAATACAGTAATGCCAAACAATTTGCTTGATTCTGCAACTTTTAAGGAAAGTTTATATCTGTAACTGGCATTTTCAGCTTTACCAGTGGAGCCACATTTTGGACAATTAGACCTGAAAGAGTGGAGGAAATAAAAAAGGATAGAGATGTTCATTAATTTTTTTTTATATTACAGGAAACAAATCTGGAAAAGATTAAAAATAATATTGTGTGTACAAATGTACTTATATAACTTATATCCTTCTTAAACAATTTCAACCAACATCTTTTGAATCTCTATTCATAACAACTACTTTTACGATTTAAGTAGCACCAAATTGATAGAAACCTGAAGAAAAACTGTGTGAGAGGAGAAAGTGGAAAAAGAGGGAGAGAGAGTGAGAGGGAAAGGAGGAAGGGAGGAACAGAGAGATTTTCTTATTGGGTAAATTACCATTAACAAATCGAGGCATATAATAAATAGTCTAGAATTGGGAGACAAAGTAAACATTAATGAAGCGAACACCACACCAACAGAATACCTAATGTTTAATGTCTATCTTTTATTAAGAAAACAGTATCTGTGAAGAGAATAATGAATAATCTTGAAATATTTAAAAAATCTTGATACACAAAGTACCTAATTCCATGGTCAACTGTAACTCTACTATTATGTACTAGCAGTCAGGTCTTGGGATAGTTACTAACTCCCTTAAAACCTTGATTTTCTAATCTGTAAAAATGGGGTTGAAGAATAAAATGAGACAAAATCAAAGAAAAGAAAGTAAAGAAAGGATCTAGTGCAGATCTTGCCAAATTAATAACTATTGGTCTGCTTCTTCCTCATAGTTATATTAAATACTGTGATGATTACTGTCAACTCTACTTAGTGTTTCCCTCCTTTCTAGTTGTTTGCAAGGTCTTACAACTGTGATAGCCATCTTTCAGGTTCTTAAGTTTAGCAAAATAACCCCTTAGTACATCTTATGGTAATTGTTAATCCTAGGACTTTATTTTTGTCTCGTGTCCCTAATGATCTGGCTTCAAAATGAGTGGTAAAATGCAAACAGAAAATAATGTTAGAGATGGTTGTATAATTGATGGTTGCCAGATAGCCACTAGGGGGAGCTTAAAATACATAGTTCACAAGGTGACTATTTTGAACAGAGGTTAATCCTTTCTACAAGTTACTGATTCATAATCACTAGATCTGTGCTAATTATTATCTTTTTGCCACACTGAAAATGGCTCTGTGCCAATCCATTCATCTAACCTTACCCTTATGTATTAATAATGCATTTGGGTCTAATGTAAAACTATTAGCAAATCTTAGAAAAATATGCATCAGCATTTTGCAAAGTAGAGTGGGGGCCCTAGAGCCTACCTACTAGTCAACCCTGGCCACTACTGCTTCTCTAATTCCTACTTCCCTCTAGAAGCACCTCCTACATGGAGAATGCAATTTGAAAATCATCACTGCTCTAATTTTGGAGGTTAAAAAAAGAAAAAAGTTAACTCCATAGGACACAAACACCTATTTTGTTTGCTGTTGCCAAAGATTTGAGGTTCAATAAAATTCTTAGGGAGCAGACCTTTTGCTCTTCATTGTCTCTAAAATGTGTAAAGTCTAGAGTATAGAATTCTTCTGTCATAAATTTGCTCTTCTGTAACCGTGGGGAAATGAGAGTGAGGGGAAATGAGAGAAATCCTTCCTTCCTTCCTTCCTTCCTTCCTTCCTTCCTTCCTTCCTTCCTTCCTTCCTTCCTCCCTCCCTCCCTCCCTCCCTCCCTCCCTTCTTCCTTTCTCTCTCTTTCTTTCTGAATGTGGAAGCAGGGCAGAGGGAGAGAAAGAATCTTAAGCAGGCTCCATGTTCAGCATGGAGCCAATCACGGGGCAGGGTCCCATGACCCTGGGATCATGACCTGAGCCAAAATCAAGAGTTGGATGCTCAACCAACTCAGCCATCCAGGTGCCCCAAGAGAGTGAGGAATTTGTTTCCTGTGTTGGCTTACAAATGATTCCAAGTAAGAAAAAAGGGAAACAGAAGTAACAGTAGAAAAGATACACACTGGAAATCACAGGGATGTATTTTTTATATAATGTCAATATAATATATAGAGACAATAGGTTATATTTCTGTGGACTATAGTTCTACATGCAAGGACCAATTGCTGTGGGTTTTATGTACCTAAACAGTTCAGTCAGAGCTCCCTTACTAGGGCATCTTAAGCTCTGGAAGGGGGTCAGTGATGTCATTCTGGATACATATTCCACTGCTAATTTGAAGGTAACTTGGTAATTAGGAATGTAGCCAGTAGTCATGTTGTTTAGGCTTGAATATGTTTCTGCCACTAACTAGATAGCTGTGTTATTTGGAGCAAGTTATTTAACTTTTCTAAGCTTTAATTTTTCTCCTCTGAAGGCTGGCATTAACAATAGCATCACCTCATAGGGCTGGTGTATTAAAAAATATAATGCTTACAAAGCTCCTAGCAAAGTACTTACACGTATGGTAAATGTTTGTTAATGTTATCTATTATTATTACCAGACTCAAGAGGGAACAATGGCACTACTGTTCAACCTAAATTTTTGAGGCAGATTATCTTAAAAAAAATTTTTTTTTACTGTTTACTTTTGAGAAAGAGTGCAAACAGGGGAGGGGCAGAGAGAGAGGGAGACAAAGAACCGAAAGCAGGCTCCAGGCCAAGCTGTTAGCACAGAGCCCACCATGGGGCTCAAACTTGTGAACCGTGAGATCACGACCTGAGCTAAAGTTGACTGAACCACCCAGGTGCCCTGAGGCAGATTATCTTTAAAATAAATGACTTGGTAAAAAAACACACCCCAATACCAGTTTTAAAAATATTTCACATGTATAGACTACTGATTATGTAGCACACGATGTCCTAATAAGCATTTCATGTATCTTAACTCATTATATCCTTTATAACAACCCAATGAGGCAGATATTACCTTCCCCATTTTGAGGCCCAGATAATTCAAGTGACTTGCCCAAGGCTACAGTTTCAACTGGCAGGGTTGGGAGTTTGGCTCCTGAAAAGGCAGTTTGGCTCCAGAGAATTATGCTTTTTAATCACCATAACATACTGCAATACGTAAAGTGTACCTATAGAAACTATCATATTGTCATTCATTCATTCAACAAACGTTTTTGTGCTTTTGTTATAAACTAGACCTTGGCCTGGATGCTGAGGATTTAATGATGAATACCACAAGTGGGGTTGTTCTGAGTTTATAAATGCATACCTGAGAGAATGGCTCAATAAAAGAACAAGTGATAAGGGGATCTTCTGGAAAGATCCCTTAAAGTCTAGATGGGTGTTGGAACTGCTAATCCTTCCCCATTGAATGCTAACTAGACAGACTATTTAAGAATATTGCTGGGGGCGGAGGGGGGGTGGCGCTTGGGGGCTCAGTCGATTGAGCAGGAGCATCGGACTTCCGCTAAGGTCATGATCTTATGATTCAGGGCCCCTGTCCGGCTCTGTGCTGACTGCTGAGCCTGGAGCTTGCTTCGGATTCTATATCTCCCTCTCTCTCTGCCCCTCCCCTACTCACGCTCTCTCTCTCAAAAATAAATAATCATTAAAAAAAAATTAAAAAAAAGAATATTGCTGGCATACTATTCTTCCATACTACTAAGTACTTACTATATATCCTCTATGCAGAAAAGAAAGTGTTCTTAAAAAACTCCAACCCTAACCCTTACTTGTACTTTAAAAAATCAAAGAATCTTAGACTCTCAGGTATAATTGGCCTGTATCACAGGACCACAATAAAGTATTATGTGTCAAGCACCATTCAAGCTGCTGAAAGGTAGAGATTTCTAACAGTCTCTGTTCTCAAGGAATTTATTTAAAAAAATAATCTAGGTATAATGCAAAAATAAACAAACAATAAGGAAACAAAGAAAAAAACCCTATTTCTAGGGATATCCCAGAAGGGGACTAAATTTACATCAGGATTGAGATGTGCTCTCAAGAAGTTATTTTTCTCCTCTAAAGTAGAACCAATCCAAGAAAATCTTATGTCCTGGTACGGTGAATTTTTTTAAAAGAACTTATTATAACTAACTTTTATGTAATCTAGTCCTATAACTTATTTTTAATGTTTATTTACTTATTTTGAGAGAGAGAGAGAATGAGAGCTAGTGAGCTGGGGAGGGGCAGCTGTCAGCTCAGAGCCTGATGCAGGGCTCGATCTCACAAACTGTGAGATTGTGACCTAAGCCGAGATCAAGAATCAGACACTCAACTCACTGAGCCACCCAGACGCCCCATAGTCCCACAATTTATTAAACAAAAGTACAATTCTGTCTGTAGGCACTTTCACCTTTAGTACATTGGGCAGGCTTTTCTCTGGAATGAATTCTCCGACGATTAAGGAGCTCTGAACTCCACCTATAAGCTTTCCCACATTTTTTACATAAAAAAGGTTTCTTTCCACTGTGAAGTCTCAGATACTGACTTAGATATGAATTCTAACTGACGGTCTTCCTACACTCATTACACTCATAGGACATCTCCCCTGAATGAAACCTCCGATGCCAAAGAAGATGAGCACTCCACCAGAAGGACTTCCTACACTCATTACATTTGTAGGGTTTCCTCTTGTATGAATTCTCTGATGTTGAATGAGGTTTGACTTCTGGTTGAAGGTTTTCCCACAGTTGCTACACTTACAGCATTTTTCTCCAGAATGAATGGTCTCATGGATATATGGTGTGAGTGATAAATGAAGACTTTACCACATTCACTACATTTACAGTCTTCCCTGTGGGAGTTTTCTTATAAGTGAAAATCATCTGCCTGAAGCATTTCTCCTGGACAGGGGACCGCCTCGCTCTCTCCACTTCGGGATTTCTCTGTTGCTGCTCTAAAGTGCTCTCAACTTCAGAGGTAGCTTCAAAAGTAGAGGTGCCAGTGGTGAGTTTTTCTGAGAACACCTGTGATTCTACTTTGTAATGAGTGGTTGTGGCAGTGATCCATTGTCCCTGGACTGTGTGTCATCTTCACTCATTGGGAAAGGCCGAGTCTCCTGAGATTCACACTGGAACTGGGTCTCCTTAGACTGGAGTTGGATGCTTGGTGCCTCCTGGGCTGCTCCCAGAGGTGCCTTCTCCTCCCATGGCTCTTCTTGTACAGGTCCATGTGTAGGGCCTAGGATCTGGAGGTGATCAGGCACCACCTGGTTTGCGTGGAACCAAAACTTCCAAGAGACCATCCTCAGAGTAAGCCCGAGGGGAAGGAAGAGTAGCTTGAATCTTGTTCAGGGCTTTGAAGGCAGAAAAGACACACAGAAACACACACTAACTGCTCCACCTGGCCTGAGAGAGATCTGAACTTGGCAACTCCCCCTCTACTGTTGCTTCTCTGTCCAGCCTAAAGACCAATGCTCTGGCTCCCCTAACGGATCACATGTCCCCTTCTCACCTATAGTCCTGGTTCACCAAGTCCTTTCTGTAAATGCTCTAGCACAGTTAGTTTCCTTTCCACTTTTGGGATGGTTTCTGGTATGATGGATGTAAACCTTACGTGCCCTTGAGTCGTAGGAAATCTATAGTGTACACATGTATTTCCTCTCATGCTTACAGACTTTACTTTTTTTTTTTTTTTAAGTTTATTTATTTATTTTGAGACAGAGAGAGAGAGCAGAAGGGAAGGGACAGAGGTGGGGGCAAAAGAGAGGATCCTAAGCAAGCTCCGTGCTATCAGTGCAGAGCCTGACACAGGGGTTGAAATCATGAACCGTGAGATCATTACCTGAGCCAAAGTCAAGAGTCGACGCTTAACAGACTGAACCACCCAGGGCGCTGCCACAGGCTTTATTTTTACCTTTTGGAGACCAGGATTAGTCGAGAGAAGCACTTCTGACATGATGGATAGATAAAACTGGAATTCTGGAGAGCAAGAACTGAGGCAAGAAGAAATCTTCTCCCTCCATTCATGTGTTCTTACTGTGTCCTACAAAACAAAATAGCCATGGGATAATTGGCAAATCTTTAACTGTATGTACATAATTCATCTCTTAGGAAAACAACTTAGCCTCTACTGTAAAGCGAATAGACAGATGGCTTTTGTGGTTAAGTGCCAATGTATTGGAAAACTCATTTTATTTTTCTGCCTAATTAAAACTATTAATAGTAAGAAAACAAGATTTAAAACAAAGTAGCTCAAACAAATATTCTGTTTTTTAATAAATGCTGCATCCCAGTAACCAGGAAAGATATCATTTAGACCTTTTCACATATTTAAAAGAGCTATAAGAGCTTGTTTCTTCAATTAATAGGAAGGAACTTAAAGAAACTTACATGATTCTTTTAAAGAATCTAAATTGGTAAATGGTTCTTTTGGCTGAAAAAAAATCGCCTTATTAGATTTCGGTGTATATATTTTACACAGCCTAATGAAAAAAAAAAGATAATTCTGATTCTGCAAACAGAAAAATAAAAATGTTACATGGTCAAGAGAGTACAAAGTACTTTAAGATCCTTGTATAAAACACTCAGAGAAGCAGAACAGTAAAATAGCAATGGTCTCCTCTTTTTAAAAATTCAAATGTTGGTTTATCAAAAATTTAAAAATTGATTAGCTTGGGGCCCCTGGGTGGCTCAGCCGGTTGAGCGACTGCCTCTTGATTTTGGCTCAAGTCATGCTCTCGTGGTTTGTGGGATCAAGCCCTGTGTCGGGCTCCGCACTGACAGCACAGAGCCTGCTTGGGATTCTCTCTCAAAATAAATAAACTTAAAAAAAAAATTTTAAACGGATTAGCTTATTCAAAGCATGTTTAAGATAGAGCTGCATCAATACATTTTCATTTGTAAACATATGGCAAAAGGTTTCAATTTCTGAAAATGGGTGGAACTGTTTCTGTGACTGGCATCAGCAAATTCAAACAAAGTGATACTGATTCTATCAATCAAATATTTCTGTGAAAATAAAATCTTGCCATCTAGGCAGTAAGATGAAAACCTGCAAAGATGAAACATAAAGGGGCGCCTGGCGGCTCAGTCAGTAGAGCATGCAACTCTTGATCTCAGGGTCATGAGTTTGAGCCCCATATCGGGCATGGAGCCTACTTAAAAATAAAAAGATGAAACATAAAGGGATTTATATAAATCACTGACCTATGTTATTAAAGGGAGCATAGAAAAAAGAAAAAATCTAATCCTAATTCTTCGTTGTTAATCCTTGTTTTGGGACCCTTAGGATAACGTGAGCAGTAAGGTTTTATCATAAGCAGATATGTAGTCCCAGATTTGGTCGTCCTCTTAGGTCACAAGGCAATCTCTAAGGGCAAAGTAGAGTAGGTGAATGGGCTACGAGGGGAAGGCAGAAAGGTCACAGAATACTGAATTAGTGCTCTTAACCTCAAGTTCCTTTCCAACACAACAAATGATAGAATATAAGTCAGCAAAGGCATCTTCCCTCTAAATCTCCTCTAAAATCCAGTTTGGGGTAGAGTGTAACACGGTGGTACACCTATCTGTGAGCTATGGGAGATAAAGGCACAGCTCCCTCCTGAAAAATGTTGTCTCTTACCTGCTTAAAATGATGCTATTTAGATTGAAGCCACAGTTCCTTACAATGGTCTATGAGGCTCTTGGTCATTTAGCCTTACCTCCTTGACCTCACCCTGTACCACACTCCCTCTTAATCTCTGCACTTCAGTCCATGCTAGCCTTTTTTCTGCTCCTCAAACACACCAAACAATTTCTCTTCCTGGAAGCTTCTGAGAAGAGTAATCTGTAACTCTAATGTTACCCCTGAGAGAGCCCCACATTATTTCAAGTAGACTCACCAGCTTTCCTCTTAGCTTCTATGACATCACCCATTTTATTCCTTCATAGAACTAATGTTGCTTGTGATATATCCAACCATGAAAATGCATATATTATCTTACTTATTTTTGTTTGTTCTACCCCTACTAGTCTGAAAGTTCCTTGAAGAAAGGGATGTAGTCTAACTTGTGTTCTACTATATATCTCCAGTGCTCAGAATATATTATACTCTCAATATTCACTGAATAGAAAACTATCAGCAGAATTTTGCAATTTAAGAAAAAATTTCATGATAGTAGGTATATGCAATATAACAGAATTTCCTTTTTCATTTAAAGCTCCATTTAAAAAGCCTTCCTCTGGGGCACCTAGGTGTCTGAGCCGGTTAAGCTTCTGACTATTGATTTCAGCTCAGGTCATTATCTCTTGGTTTGGTGGGATAAAGCCCCATGTCAGGCTCTGTGCTGACAGCATGGAGCCTGCTTGGGATTATCTCTCTGCCCCACTACCCTCCAAATAAATAAACTTAAAAAATACAAAAGGCTTCCTCTTTTAACAAAAAGATGATGGCTTTTCTTTTTTTTATGCATCTTATACTACTGTACTTCTATAGTCCTACCGTCTGTTTTCTTTGTCTACTCTAATCATTTCCATTTGGTTTTATTCTCCCAAATACCTTTTCTCTTGATTCTCTCTCGTTATTTATGTGTCAGTAATCTATGCTAAAGAGAACACATCCCTTGTTCTCTTCTCAACCCTCCAACATTTCCCTATTACAATATGTTTTACATTTCTCTGCCTTTGCTTCTTTTCATTCTTCCCTCTAAAACGTTCTTTCATTTTCCTGGCTAATGCTTATTCTTCTTTAAGAGTCTTCTCAGGGGCTTTCATCTCCAGGAAGCTTCTCAGGTTAAGGACCCTACTTTTTTCCACATCATAGTAAACTTACCTGTTTAATGTTTTTTGCTGGAAACCAGTGTAAGATCTTAGAGGGACCATCTCATTATACCCCCAGGGCCAAGCTCAAAAACTGTCAATCTGAACTTCAGCTGTTAACTTTCTTCTTGATGTTTAGCTTTCCTTTACCTACGCCAGTTTTGCCATATACCACTAAATACACAATTTTACCAAATCACAAAATAATCTTATATTTATATAGAGAGTACACAGAATAGTTTCACATATAATATCTTATTTAAAACTTATTTTAATCATCCACATTATATCCTCATTTCCATTGTTCCCCTTAATTGTGGTCAAGTTATGAGCAGAGACTATCTTCTTTAGGGCTCTAAAACAGAATTTTAGGGGCATTAGGTGGCTCAGTCAATTAAGGGTCTGACTCGATTTTGGTTCAGGTCACTACCTCATGGTAAGATCGAGCTCTGCAATGGGTGTGGGGCTTGATTAAGATTCTCTCCCTCTTCCTTTGCCCCTCCCTCGCTCACGCTCTCTCTCAAAAAAATTCTAGACATAAAAAAAGATTCTCTGGGTTCACTGGGTGGGTCAGTGGGTGAAGTGTCCAACTTCAGCTCAGGTCATGACCTCATGATTCATGAGTTCAAGCCCCACATTGGACTCAGTGCTGATAGTGCAGGGCCTGCTTGGGATTTTGTCTACCTCTTTCTCTGCCCCTCCCCTGCTCATGCTTGCTCTTTCTCAAAATAAATAAACTTAAAAAAAAAAAAAAAAAGAAAAAGATTCTTTCTCTCACAAAAAAATAAAACAAAATATTGTACCACAACTATATGGGCATTCATCAGATTATATTCTTAGACAAACTGTTATCAAATTCAAACCTTAGGAAATAGAATAAACCTTAAAAGATAACTAACTAGGACGCTGTGCTGTTATAGGGAAAACAATGAAAAGATGTTTACTGTCTAATTGGGCAGACAGCTCACCAACAAATGAGAAACACAAGCAGAAATATTTGGGTTATTTCTAAATTCACTGTGCAAGCACTAATTGCTAGATTTTAAAAGTAAAATTGATTAAATTATATTTATGTAAGGGTTTATTGCCCTCTAGTGGATCAAATAAGTATGTCTAAAAAACTACAGTATTTACAAATTACTGGCAAAATGAAAAAGGTCATTAAACTATTTTTACTATTTATGTTTCACCTGGTAAACTTCAGAAATGGAAAGAAGGCTTCTCATTAATTGTCTGGTGGACAAAAATGCATTAAGATCCTTTCAGGCAGTCACTGTTAGTTATTCCTTTTGCTGTTTTTATAGTATTTCCTTCAGGACACTTATTATCTAGTTGGTTTTATCTCTCTACTGTTTGGCTTGTATTGTGGTAAATTCATGTTTGACGGAGAACTGAATGAAGCATCAGGAATAAATATATACTAAAGTTATGAAACCTTATGATAGACTTGGGAACAATTTCATATTTAGTACCTCTTGCTTTTGATAAGGATGGTGATATAGCGTTACAGTTCTTTCAGCTCCAGAACAGCCAGAAAACCATATTCCAATACAACTTGTCAATTTTTTATTGTGCAGCTGCTAAATACCAGGTACTGGGGATAATATAAGTGATGGGCAAAACAGACAATAATCACATAAAAAACTTAACTGAATTTTAACATAGTAAACTCTATAAAAAAAAACTAGGGGCTCCTGGGTCACTTCGTTAAGCATCTGACTCTTGATGTCGGCTCAAGTCATTATCCCAGGGTTGTAGGTTCAAGCCCTGCATTGTCCTCCTCACTGAACATGAAGCCTGCTTGGGATTTTCTCACTCTCTCTCTCTCTCTCCCCTGCTCACATGCTCCCTCTCTTAAAAAAAAAAAAAAAAAAAAAAAAGGACATAATGCTATGAGAAAATATAATGAGGAGACTTTTCTAGTCTTAGCTTGGAGTGGGGAGACAGGAAAATAAGCAAACACATAATCTTTGTTTGAAAAGTATTTTGGGGGCACCTGGGTGCATCAATCAGTAAAGTGGCCGACTCTTGATTTTGGCTCAGGTCATGACATGGTTAGTGGGATCAAGCCCCACACTGGGTCCACAGTAACAGTGTAGAACCTGCTTGGGATTCTCACTTGCCCCTCTGCCACTCATGTGCACTTGCATGCTCTCTCTCTGAAAATAAACTTAAAAAAAAAAAAAAGAAAAGGTATTTTGAAAATGCATTACATTTATACTTTTAAAAACCAATAAATATAAAACCCAATAAATATAAAAAAACACTAGGTAGGGAACTCAGCAATAACATATAAAGCAAATCTTGGGTCCTCTCAATCTCTCATACATAAAAGTAGAAACAAGGAGGGGTGCCTGGGTGGTTCATCTATTGAGAATCCGACTCCCGGTTTCAGCTCAGGTCATGATCTTGTGGTTCGTTGCCTTGAGCCCTGAGTTGGGCTCCCGTGCTGGCAATTCAGAGCCTGCTTGGATCCCCTCTCTCTCCCTCTCTCTGCCCCTCCCCCTTGCGTGTGCATGTGTGCTTGCGCTCTCTCTCTCTCAAAATAAATAAAGAAACTTTATAAAAATGCTCTGGAATACCTGCTTTCTTTCTTTCTAGTCAAGCTATATGAGAATATAAACCATATCCAAACGTGCTTTACTAATTTGCCATGAAAAATTATAATCACAGGGGACACATCTTAAGCCCATATTTTCTTTTGGGTATAACTGTAGGTCAAGCCAAATTATAAAGAGAAAGTTGCTTGAAGAGGGGGCATTACGTGAATCAAATATTTTAATGGAATCAGGCTAATACAGCTGATGAATCTTTTTCACACGAGAGATGGTTTTGACAATGGGCCCAGATACATAAATCATTGATTACCATCCATTTTCATACTAGCCAAGTGGTTCTCAAACTTTAGTGTGCCTCAAAATCACCTAGAAGGCCTAATAAAATGGACTTCTGGGACCCAATTTGAGTTTGACTCAGTAAATCTGGGAGGAGGACCAGAGAATTTGTATGTCTCACAAGTTCTCAGATAATGTTTATGCTGCCTAGGCTTGAAAATCACTGGCTAGCCACTGAGGCCATCGGATAGTGAACAACACTTGTGATTAACATGGTTATAGTTAAATCGTAAAGCCTGAGAGCATTACAGTATCTTTCATATTACTTTGTAAATCTTTGCTCTAATTTATTATCTGGGGACCCTTCAGCTTACCTCCTTCACTATCAATTTCCTAGAAAGCAGCTTAATATGAAAAACCATGCCCCTAGCCCCTACATACACACACACACTAACATACTTTTTTTCTCCTCTGGGCTAACCTAGAAAATCAGAATCATTTTTTTAAACATGTTTATGTATTTTTGAGAGAGAAAGAGCACACAAGCAGGGTAGGGGCAGAGAGAGAGGGAGACAGAGGATCCGAAGTGGGCTCTGCGCTGAGAGCAGAGCCCAAAGCAGGGTTCATGCTCACAAACCTCAAGATCATGACCTCAGCCGAAGTCAGATGCTTAACTGACTGAGTCACCCAGGTGCCCCTACAGTAATTCTTATTAAACGTTAGATCTTGGAGAAAAATTTAATTAAGTGTTTAATATTGCTGGGGACACAAATTCCTGTCTCATTCAAGGTCCTTTTACCTAGACTAAGAATCAAATTGACATGAGACTGGTTAACAAGAAATCAAATTTAATACATGCATACGTACAGGAATCCACACAGACATGGAAATTCCAAAGACAGTCAAGCAAAATGAGGTATACTGTATATGTCATCCTGAACTAAGGAGAAGTGGGTAGAGGAAGTACAAAGCTTTTCCTGAATCTGCTGGATTTTGATTGTTTTTTAACTCAAAAGAATCTTCATGTCAAAGAGGCCCATCATGGGGCAGCTTCCATACTCCCCAAACTGTTCTTGCTTTGCAAGAAAACCTGTCACTTTGCTGCTCTCAGATTTCCTGTTTCATACTATATAGGCCAAGAGGCCTCACCTATGGAAGGGTGGCTATTTTGAGCTGTTTACTTAAAACTATCTAAAGGTCACCCCCAAGGGCACATTGTCTAATTTTTCTAAAAGTTGTCATAACAAATCCTTGAGAAATGATTTACTGACAGTAACATGAAAATTCTAGAAAGGGATAAGAGAAGGCAGGAGACGGAAAATTAAACAAAAAACAAAGAAAGAAAACCTCTTTTGTTTGGAGAAGTATTGGTGAAAAATACTTTTATTAATTTTTTTAAGTTGATTTATTTATTTTGAGAGAGAGAGAGAGAGAGAGAGAGAGAGAGAGAGAGAAAGAGAAAGAGAGAATGCCAAGCAGGTTCAGTGCTATCAGTATAGAGCCTGATATGGGGCTTGAGCTCAGGAACTGTGAGATCAGGACCTGAGCCAAAATCAAGAGTTGGCTGGTTGGCTGCTTACCTAACTGGGCCACTCAGGAGCCCCAGTGAAAAATACTTTTAATTTTTTTTTTAACATTTATTTATTTTTGAGAGACAGGCAGAGTGTGAGCAGGGGAGGGGCAAAGAGAGAGGGAGACACAGAATCAGAAGCAGGCTCCAGGCTCCGAGGCTGTCAGCACAGAGCCTGACACAGGGCTCGAACCCACAAACCGTGAGATCATGACCTGAGCCGAAGTCGGACGCTCAACTGACTGAGCCACCCAGGCGCCCCCAAAATACTTTTAAAATACTACCCAAGAGGGGCGGCTGGTTGGCTCAGTCCATAGAGCATACAACTTTTTTTTTTTAATGTTTATTTTTGATAGCACGCTTGAGTTGGGGAGGGACAGAGAACAAGGGAGACAGGATCTGAAGCAGGCTCTGTGCTGACAGCAGCGAGCCCGATGCAGGTCTCGAATTCACCAACTGTGAGATTATGATCTGAGCCAACGCTCACCGACGAGCCACTCAGGCACCCCAAGCATGCAACTCTTTTTTTTTTTTTTTAACGTTTATTTATTTTTGAGACACAGAGAGACAGAGCATGAACAGGGGAGGGGCAGAGAGAGAGGGAGACACAGAATCGGAAGCAGGCTCCAGGCTCTGAGCCATCAGCCCAGAGCCCGACACGGGGCTCGAACTCACGGACCGTGAGATCGTGACCTGAGCCGAAGTCGGACGCTTAACCGACTGAGCCACCCAGGCGCCCCAGCATGCAACTCTTAATCTCAGGACACCCAAGTTCAAGTTCCACACTGGGTATGGGGCCTACTTAAAAGAAAAAACCCAAAACAACAACAAAAAACTCAAAACACTATCCAAGAATATCTTAGGACAACACAGTCTGTCTAATGAATTTATGATACATGCAGTACTATTCTAGGGATGGGAAAGGGGACAGTTACAGATAGAAAACACAGGCTCTAGTGTTCAAGAAATTTATAAGGTACATATAATATCTGCAAGATCCAGATTTCCACATCTCAACAGCTTACCAGAGAGCCAACTATTTTGATATTTCATAGACATCTCAAGTAAAAAAGGTAAAAAAGTTGAATTCTTAGTTTCCTCTCAAACTGCTTTGTAGAAGCTGCTTTTAGACAACAGTCTTGAGCAATGGAGCAAGGCAAAAAGGCGCACAGTGACCACCTGGCTGAATACAGACAGGCCCGTCAGGTGACCCACCTCAAAATATCCGTAGGCCCTAACAGACCAATGGACCAGTTACCAAAAAAGGGACAATTCCATTCGAAGCCACACCTCCTCATCTTCTCCCTTTAAAAATGGCCCCCCAACCCCCACTGCCTTGAGGCAGATGGTCTCTCCTTTGCTGTCCTGCCCACTGCTCCCTTGTGGTGTATTCAATAAACTTCTATCTCCTTTGTTCTGCCTTGGATGAATCCTTTCGCCACCTGCACTGCACCACCGGCTTCTATGCGATTATCTCCCCACATTTGGGGGCCGCCATCCGATCTGACAGACATCACATTCTTTTCTTACAATTTTCTTCATCTCACCAAATGATACTACTCTCCAACCAGTTAAGTCAGGTCAAATACCTACGAGTCATCTTTCATTTATTTTTCCCTCAAATCCCACATTATACCCATCAGTGTGTCCTTGGATCTATTTCCATATCTAAAAACCATCATCTACTTTCCCTCCCTTATATTCTGCCACCAACTTAATCCAAACCACCATCACCTGCTTCTGCTGCTGCATTAACCTAACCACGTGATCTGGTCCCTGCCCATCTCTCCAGACTCATCACCTGTTCTTTCTGAATATATTCCAGCAACACTGGTCTTTTCTTAGGTTCTTGAACACTCAAATGCCAAGCTCTTTCCTGCCTCTAGGCCTTTGCACAACCTATTCACTCTGGAATTTTCTTCCTTTTCTCTATTGCGTGGGTGGATCATTCTCACCTTTTAAGCCTTGTAAACTGTCCACTCCTCTGTTAAAAGAAAATCACAGATCCCAAATGGAGTCACTTAGGCAGAGTCCCCAAACCAGGGCTTAATATCTAAATCTAATTGTAGTTTCAACCTTCCCCAGAAATGTAGTCTTAACTAGTCAGTAAGGAATTTTCCGATCTGTGCCGACATCGGGCTCTCTCCCTCCTACAAAGGTAATCTGTATAAGATTCCTCGCTCTCCCCCCTGAGGGAAAGTGACCTTGCCTGGAACAATCCTTTTTTTTTTTTTTTTTTTTGTAATAATTTTCTTGCCTCACTCTCCTTCCTATAAAAACCTTCCATTTTGTACAACTCTTCAGAGCTCCCTTCTACTTGCTAGATAAGATGCTGCCTGAATCATTTAATAAAGCTAATTCATTTTCAAATTTACTTGGCTGAATTGTTTTTTAAGACCTCAGGGAGGCCTTCCCAGACCAACCTAACTCCATCAGATTCCCCTGTTATCCTTAACTCCCTGCATAAAAGGTTTAAGTTCCATTAGGTGAAGAATCTAACTTCTTTACCATTGTAATCTCAGGGCCTACCAATTCTTGGCAGAGGGAGGCACTTACAACTATCTATGGAATAACTACTGGGTATCTTGTGACCCAATCTTGCAGGGCAGTAAAGCCTTCCTGACTGAAAAGGCTTAATAAACTGAGACTTAAAGAAGAGGTAAGAATTGGCTACGTTGGGGATGGGGTT
Organism: Panthera tigris; assembly: GCF_018350195.1. Taxonomy (NCBI): domain Eukaryota; kingdom Metazoa; phylum Chordata; class Mammalia; order Carnivora; family Felidae; genus Panthera; species Panthera tigris. The sequence goes on from NC_056669.1 coordinate 49,098,980, forward strand.
AGAAGAGGTCTGCAGGTGAGATGGGAATGTGCATTTGAGGAACTCAAAAAAGGCATTTCGTAGGACTGGAGCCTAGAGTGGTGAAAAACAAAGAGAGGTAGGCAAAGGCTAGGTGAGAAGGGCCCTGTAAAACATGTGAAGGAGTTTAGACTTAAACCTGAGGGCAAATAGGAAGCAAGGAAAGGCTTTAAGGGGGGGGGGGGGGGTGCCCTGATCAGATCTGATTTACATATAGCCTGGCAATATGGAGACTGGATTGGAAAGTAACATGATTGAAAGAAGACTCGCTGGGAGGCTGATGACTTAAGTGGCGAGAACTTTAAGGATTTGAGATATTTAAGAGGCTGGTAATGAGTGGCTGGATAGGAGATAAGGAAGGAGTCTAGAAAATTGCCAGTTTCTGGTTTGAGCACACTGGTCACTTAAGCGAAGCACTTTTCCCTCCAGGTCGTCAAAGAGGTTTGGAAAAGACTCCCTTTCCGTACGTATTACTCGTCATAGCAGCCTGCTAAAACCATATCTCTGAGCACCTCAAAAGCTGGAGTAGTACTTTTCCTCTTCGTATTACCGGTTCCAGACACTCCCCCGTAACTAGCTCGATGGCCCAGTAAATGTTGAGTAAACGTTCGCTGAGCGGTTATCAACAGCACTAAAATGTAAATGACCGACCTTTTTACTCTTTACCCTCCCGACCACTGTTTTACGGAAAAGACTAACTCCCGAAGAAACAAAATAGAATGCTGTAAGTCTCATTTATAACGACAATGAAGACTTCGTTAGGGGCCTCATCCTTTGCGCGCCCCGTGACTCTCTCCCCACAGCTCCTCACCTGAGACACAGAACCGAGACCTGCCCGGGCAACGCTCGTTGGCGCAGGCCACCAGGACTCAGCGACCAGCCAAGCGCCTTGAATCGAATCTCCCGCGTCCTTTTCCGCAGGAAGTGACGCTTCGGCCTTGGTCCCTCAGAGCCAATCAGAAGAAGGCGCCGCAGAGGGTGGAGATTGAACACTGCGTTCTGTGAGCATTCGGGTACGACCATTTTCATCGAATTGGGGGTAGAGAGACAGGGTTTGGCGAGTGTTCTTCCCTGACTGGTGGGGTAGTGGCACAGTCTATAAAGCTGGTTTGGGGGGTAGCATAGGAATCTCAGGAAAGGGTGGTAGCGCCTCTCCAATCGGGGTTCAGCAGGGTGACTGGAAGGAGGAGTGGTAGCTGGGCGAAAGGGGTTGGCGGCGCGGTGAAGACGGAAGGGAGGCTACCCGGAGCCGGGAGAAGAAAGGGGGGCGTATCCTGGGAGAAGGGCCCAGGACCAAGCGGGATTCGGGGGCTACCTGGGCGACTCCCGTTATGGGATGAGTTATGTAGGCAACATAGAAGTTTGGGGTGATTCATGAACAGAGAGTACCACAGGAGGTGGTTGGCTAACATACTGGAAGTGGGTGCAAGGAGCCAAGACCGAGTGGTCTGCGACGCTGTGCTCCATTGCCTCCTGAGTCACCTAGTGCAAGTCCCCACACTTCTCGGAGTTTCAGTTTCTTCATCTGTAAATGGGAGTAGTAATCATACAGGACACACAAGATTGCTGCGCTGCTTGAGTTAAATGAGTTGGTATGTGTGCCATTATGCCTAGCGATAATAGTGACATGTAAAGAACGCTCAATAAATTGTCATGGTAGCTATTATTATTACCATTATATGGGGTTTGCTGAGGGCAAGGGGTGTGGCAGTGGGATTGAGGCAGACAGGGCATGGCAGGGAAAGGTAGGCTTGGGGAGCGCTCAAGGAAAGGATGGGATTCCGGCAGTCAGGTAGGAGGGGTCCTGAGATGGTAAGGGCAGACTTGGAGTGTGATCGCAATTAAGGTGGACTCTATAGAGAGAGACTGCACGGGAGGAAAATAGAAAAGTTGCGGCGCCTTCTGGGACGCGGGCGGTGTGGTTTGGGTTACCAGGTTTGGGCTGTGTTGCTGTAGGGCAGAGTGGCTTTGGGTTTCACGGGGGAGGAGCCCATCTGCGGTGGGTGGAGCTTAGGACTCTAGCTCCCCGCATTTGCTGGTCTCGCTCCCACTCACTCTGCAGCTTCCACCCTGGCTATGGGGCGCCACACTGTCCTGCTCCTGCTCCTGGCTTTCCTGACACTTCGGGAGGGCATCTCCGTACCGCTGGCCCTGAGGGCCCTCAGCAATCTGCACAGGTCAGCCAGCTTCACATCCCGCCCCGCTGTACCCACGAAGTACACGGTTCACTACCTCCAACAGAAGGTAAGGCGAGGCGGGGCGGGCGTGGGAGAAGACTGGGGCTTCCCAGTCCCCCTGGGGCTTCCCAGGTCACCGGGCCTAACCCACTCCAGCTGAGGCACCGGAGCCCACCCGGAGTTTCAGACCCCTGGTGCCTAGGACTTGTCTAATCTTGGGCTCACAGTTTCCAGAGGGTGGCACCAAGCCCCAGTTCTTTTTAAAATCTCTTCTCCCATTACCAGTACTTTAATATCAGCTCTGGCTCCACACTCTCTTCCGTAATTTGACTTCCCATCAAATTAAAATTATTTAATGCCAACTCTGGCTCCTTCTGGTAGTGACAACCATCCTTTGTCCCAAAGCCGCCGTTAAGTACACACTTCCAATATCTTATTAGATAATATTTAGTATTCAGCCTAAAACACCAGTCTGTCATCTCATGCTCAGCTCAAAGTTGATTTTGTAGCCCTTTTGTTGAGACTTGTTAACCTTTCCTAGGTGGCACAGTCCTTTAAGTATCTGACTCTTGATTTCAGCTCAGGTCATGACCTCAGGTTTGAGATGGAGCCCCACATCGGGCACTGTGCTGACAGCGTGAGCCTGCTTGGGATTCTCTGTTTCATTCTTTCTCTTTCTGCTCCTCCCCCACTCTCAAAATAAATAAACTTAAAAAAAAAAGGTTTTTAACTTTTCCTATTTTCCATAAGACTGAACATTTATGTAACCCATACTTGTAAAGGAAGTTGTAGAGGTATGTCAGGATTTGACGGTCAGCATGGGGCTGGGGGTTAGCATTTATATGGTTCTGAAGATTGAGTTTAAAGTAGGCTTGATGCCTTTGTGTTGGCTGAAGCATGAGGCACTCTACAAGTCTGGATGGAAAAGTACATCCTGTGTGAAATGACAGAATCCCTTACAATTCTGTATTTCTGGGGGCCTGTGTAAAGGTAGGCAAAGATTTGGGAAAGTTTTAGATTAGAAAGAATGCAAGAGTCTGAGGTTTGGCTTTTGGAGTAGCATAGATCAGCATTCCACTCTGCTAGCTCCGTGACCTTGGGAAGGATACAGTACCTCTCTGAACCCAGTTTCTTGATCTGGGGCTTTGGTGATGGTTGAATGAAAACAGATAACATGTCCCTAGCAGAATATCTGACCATGAGTAGACACTTATTAAAGTTCGGTTTATTGACCTATGTGAATTTTAATAGGAATTTGGGATAGAGGGGGTGCATGAATTTGTAACTGATAAGAAATGATTTTTAACCCGGAAATTTACATTAGAGTTTCTGAGGAAGAGAAAGCATTTTAATTTCAGCAGTGACACCAGGAAACGGGCCTTTTTCTCAAGCAGCTCACTTAAATTCACTCTCTAGGCTATGACTTCCTCATTTACAAATTGAGCGGTTTGAACAAGGAATGACATGTTACACACTGTACTGAGGAAAATTTAGGGCTCTTTGGGAAGCTATCTCAGAGAGGTGGTAAGTGAAGGCCCAAGTGAGAGTGCTCCAGTAACCTCTCTCTCCCTGAACTCTTTGAGCCTGAACTTTATGCTTTGGTGTGTTTTATATATTTGTATTTTGTATACGACTATTTGCAGAGTTTCATTGGTAAAGTAAAATTGAAGGGAAACTATTGGAATGAGGGTGTCTGAAATCTCTTTAAAAATGATGAAAAAGAGAACTAGCAGCTGAAAAGGAACAAAAGTGGGAGAGACCAAATGATCTGTGAGCACTTAATTTATATTCCTTCATTATAGATTACTTTTTTGACCACTTTACTGTTTAGAAACATAATTTAAGATCAGTTCTTTTCCCATTCTTGGTGGCTTGCAAAATCTGTTTGGCTTTACTCAGCTACCTTTGCCCTCTGGCTTAGCTTATATTTTAGGACACAGATCCCACGTATTTATTTATTACTATAATAATAATATCCATTACATCAGTTCCAATTGAATTTTATTTCATTTTTTGGAGAAAACTTCCACATATGTATTTATTGCATAATAATAGTTACAGTAGTTACCAATTCTGGACTGTAGATTTTTAGTTGGGACTTACCATGTCTGTATAAACTCAACTTGATTTTTTTTTTTTTAGTTAGAGCACGTGAAATATTTTTATGCCTTTTATTTTTTTCTTTTTTCAAGTTTTTATTTAAATTCCAGATGGTTAACATACAGAGTAATTTTAGTTTCAGTGTGCTTTTATGCCTTTTAAAAATAAATGTTATTATTATAACTGTAAGCCTCAGTTTTTATTCAAGGCTTAATTTTTATAAAACCTTGTAATGATTTTCTTTATCTGTAGTTATATCTGTCCAGTTGACAAAGCTATTCCCAGCTATCCTTATATGAACATAAGCTCCATTTATGGTCTGGGTAAAAATGCCTTAGGGGAGGCCTTTTCCTCTCCTTTGCCCCCCAACACACACATATACTTTTAGCAACATAGAATGTAGACTCAATTGAATTTTACAGTGGTTAAAAATTCTATCTGGCATACCATGTCTCTTCTCCTAAAGTTAAACTCATACCTGTATCCCAACTGAAATGTCCCCTCTTCTGTGAAGTGTTCTTGACTTTAGGGCAACTTAGTTGATCTTTTTTTGCTCTGCAGACTTACTATTTTGGTGTGTCCCCCATACCTAGATAGCACACTCTAGTACCCAGAGTACCCATAAAAATTATAAAGTACAAAATACATATTTGTGGAGGGAGTGAATGAATGACTATCCAAAAAAGCCTAAGCAAGGCAAAGTCTGTCATCATTTAATTGACACAAATCACTTATTTTTATTTTCATCTTTTACTTCTATTCTTTACTAATTATTTTTTCTCTTCTTTCAGAGTCTTCAAATGTTGTTGATTTAGTAGGAATATTTGATTTCTTTTATCCGAAGTAACTGAATCGGGAGACCAGAGAAAGGATAGTACCTCACTTGGTCACATCCAGGCTTTGGGCACATGTGTGATGCCAGTGTTGTAAGGGACTCCTTGGAATCCATGGCTTGTGGTTACAATGTTTCCCTACTTCTCATTACTCTTCACCTCTCACCCAAGCCTGTCACAGTAGAATTTGAGTACTGAGAGCATTTTACTATGTGATGTACTGGGAAAAGGGAATGGGTCCTTTGAGGCTCTCATTTTCCTCAGTGGTGACTTAGGAAACAGTATTCATTGTATTAATCAGACTTCTCTACAGAAACAGAACCAATAGAATGTGTCTGTGTGTGTCTGTGTGTCTCTCTTTTCACAGAGATTGATTTATTTTAAGGAATTAGCTCATGTGATTATGGAGGCCTGGTAAGTTCAAAATCTACAGGGGAGGCTGGCAGGCTGGACACCCAGAGAAGAGTTGCAATTTGAGACCAAAGAGAGCCTACCTGTATAATTCCTTCTTGCTCAGGAGAGGTCAGTCTTTTTTTTTTTTTTTTTTTGCTATTCAGGCCCTCACCTGGTTGGATAAGGTCCACCGACATTATGGAGGGTAAATCTGCTTTATTCAAAGCCCAGTGATTTAAATGTTAATCCTGTCCAAAAATATACCATCATAGAAACATCCAGAATGTTTGACCAAATATCTGGACCCTATAGCCCAGCCAAGTTGACATGTAAAATTAACCATCACTTCTACCAAGGTTGTTTTGAGGGCCAGATATGGTAACCCATGAAAGCACATGCACAGTGCCTAGAACATGGTAGGAACTTAAGGAAAGTAATAGAGAAGTGCTGGTTTCTTCCCCACTCTGTCCTAAAACCACACTCCCATAGTGTTATCATTTCAGAGTGATCCAAATGCATGACCATTGTGGTAATGCCTCTTCTAGAAATTTAGTGGTCAGTCATCTATACTCAACTATTCCTATTTACTGACCAGTGTTTATGTTAGAATTCTGCATCTTCATGCAGCATTAAACTCATGGCCACTGACTTCTGCAAGGCCTTCACACAGCTCCTTCCTTGCCTGCTGTGAGGTAATCCCATCAGTGGGCTGAACTATTTTTATTTGTGTTACAGCTTTACTTTCAGTTCCTACTCCAGGTTTTCCTTTCCCACTCATGTCACGGTGGCCCTAATGTCTAGTAAAATATTGCTCTTTTCCTCCTTTTTAGTTTTTGCCCTCTTCTCTTCTTATTATTAATTGGTTCATCTGTTGATGGTTTTCCCCTTATGGCCTGGAGCACATGTCACAAATATTATATGAACTGATTTCTGTTTTTAATCATGGAATCAATGCCAGAAGGGGTCTTAAAGATCATGTCGTCCATCCCTTAGATATGATGAAGTAACCTTGATCTAAATTATGGAGAGTCAGGAACTTGATAGAGATCGAATACCATACAAGTTTGAGAACAAATTCTGTTTCTCTGAGCATCTATTTTTATAATCAGCAAGATGGGGATAATTATATTATTCATCTCACAGATTTGTTGTGAAATGAGCTAGTATGTGTAAAGGGCTTAAATAGCACAGTTTATATCACTTCACTCAATAAATGGTAAATATTTTTATTTTATCTTGTGGTTTCTTAATGCATGTGGCTTTAATCTACCCCCTCTCCACACAGAATATTTAAATCATCACTTAGCATACTTAAAATAGTTATTTTGTAAAATATGAAAATCTGTATGAACTTTTCAGTTACACAATAGTAATATATGCCTTTTTATCCGTGGGATATAATTTAATACACTTAGAAATAAGGCAAAGAAATTAACTCTTTCCTTGTTTGAAACAATTTTCTTTTACGTAAGACTGATACATAACAGAAAGCATATAAGCTATTTCTATTATTTTTTCCTGTTCTATTTTGTGTTTAGGTAAATTGTGGAGGGGACAATATGACAGTGAATGCATTATTTTAGGTTTTTCAAGTATCTTCTCTTTTTGATACTAATACTAAATCTAACACTATCTTTCTAATAGCTCTCAATGTTTTACTAGTTAATGCTAAAATGTAATTTCAGTAAAAATTAATTTTAAGGTTTTGCTCTGTCATATTTATGTCCCTCTGCAGCATATTACAAGGACTTTAAGTACTTAAACATTTTCAAAGTTTGGGTTCTAGTATCAACCAGACTTGTTACTAACTCATATAATGACCTGGGACAAGTTGCTTACCTCTAGATCTCAGTGTAAGGTCTCTTATGTAAGATAAGAGGATTCCATATGCAATCTGTGATACATTTGTAATTCTGTTCACTGAGTGCCTCCTGTCTGTATGGCCCTATATCAGGATCAGTGGGGATTTGAATACAAGTTGTGTTTTTTACCCTTGCTGTTAATTGCATTTGGCACAGCAGACATAAACGATTTTTCCATCTGAACTTTGAATTAGACACAGACTCATATAAAGGGTTTTTTTAAATTAAAATTACTTAGCTCTATGGGGCACCTGGGTGGCTCAGTCGGTTGAGCGTCTGGACTTCAGCTCAGGTCATGATCTCGCTGTCTGTGAATTTGGGCCCCACATCAGGCTCTGTGCCGACAGCTCAGAGCCTGGAGCCTGTTTTAGATTCTGTGTCTCCCTCTCTCTCTGGCCCTCCCCCACTCACTCTCTGTCTCTGAAAAATGAACAAACCTTAAAAAAAATTTTTTTTTAATTACTTAGCTCTACAGTATTTATAACATAGAACACTATATTTATGATTTTGAAGTTTGCTTGGTTATGGGTGGATTGGAGAAGAAAGAAGAATCATAGGGAAGAAGAATACTTTGATGATATGTCTTATTTGTCTTCATATTCCTAGTGCATTGCACAGTGCCATCTACATAATAGTTCTTTTTTTTTTTTAATGTTTATTTGTTTATTTGTTTTTGGGGGGAGGGCAACAGCAGGGGGAAGTAGAGAGAGAATCCCAAGCAGGCTCCATGCTATCACCATGGATCCCAATGTGGGGCTTGAACCCACAAGTCATGAGATCATGACCTGAGTCGAAATCAAGAGTTGGATGCTTAACTGATGAGCCACCCAGGTGTGCCTACATAATAGTTCTTAATAAAGATTTTCTTTGAATGGAAAAAATTGGCTAAAAATTAAAATGAATAAGGAGTAAGAGGAGGGAGAATAAAATGAAATGTGCAGTATATAAATGTCTAATGCACTGATAATACTAGTAATCTGCTACTGTTGATTGAAAACTTTATATGCCCTTGGTTTTTTGTTTTTGATTTTTTAGAGTTTATTTATTTATTTTGAGAGAGAAAGAGAGAGTGTAAGCAGGGGAGGGGCAGAAAGAGAGGGAGAGAGAATCCCAAGCAGGGTCCACACTGTCAACACAGAACCCAATATGGGGCTCTAACTCATGAACTGTGAGATCATGACTTAAGCAGAAATCATGAGTTGGACACTCAACCAACTGAGCCACCCAGGTGCCCCTTATATGCCCTAGGTTTTGAGTACTTAATAGACATTCATTTATTTAATTTCTGTAGCAGTCCTATGAGGTAGATGCTATTATTATTCCACTTTATAGGTGAGAGAATGATCATACAGAAATGTTGAGTTACATGTTCAAGATGCACTGTCCCATTTTGTCTTTCTGAAAATAAACTCTAACGAGTTTCTAGTTCTAAAATAAATGTTATAACCTTGCTTGTTATACTAGTTGGGATAGGATAGGTTATGCTGCTGTAGCAGAACCCCAAAAATTTAGTGACTTAACCCCCCGAAAATTTATTACTCAAATTGTATTTCCATTGGGGTGAGCAGAGGGTTCCCTTATTACATTCACTTCAAGACTAAAGGATTTACGGAAGCTTCCTCTCAACATATACTTTCATGATCACCATAGCAGTGGAAAAAGAACATGAAATGATAATAAATGTTCCAGTCTGGAAATGGCACATTCATTTCATAATTCATTGGCCCAAACAGACTACGTTGCTGCATCTGAGGACAGGGTGGGGAGACAAAAAATACTGATTCTGGAGTGCCTAGAAGGAGAAACAGCACTAATGACTACCATACTCATTCAGTCTCTTACCCACCCACCCATCCACCTACTCACTGTTCATCTAATTCCTTTTATATGTCAGGCACTGGACTAGGTCCCAGGAAGGCAGAGATGATTATATCCTGGAAGACCTCACATACTTGTTGGCCACTGCAGTCATACATACTTAAGCTTGTATCTGAAAAATATGGAAAAGGACTAATATATTTGTAATGTAGATTACTTCAAAAAGTCCCTGAAGTAAGGCTGGTCTACTTAATATTTTCTTGCTCAACTTACCCTTATCATGATAGTTCACTGACCTGATGTATATATACATTGGAGCATGTGGTAAATAAAGGAATTTATTTATTCATACTGTCATTCAGTAATTGAAAAAGATTGTTTTGGCTGTTTTTTTCATAATAAAGGAAACAAAATTGACATAGAGATTTATGTAAAAAATCTGATGTATGCTTTGTAAGTGTTCATCAAAGGGACAATTTTGCATTGACAGTGTGTATGTGATTGGGATGTTTATAAAATTTGTTTTTTTTTAATATTTTTTATTATGATTCACAATTTAAGAAGAGTCATAGTTGTTTATGAGCGGTGAATGAATAAACATTTATTGATTGTCTTATCTGGGCCAGGTATTATTATAAACTCTTTTATATCCTACTTTTAATTATTACAATCACTTTTAAAAATAAATACTTTTTTAAAGTTATTTATTTATTTTGAGAGAGAGAGAAAGAGAGAACATGCAGAGGAGGGGCAGAGAGATGGGGGGAGAGAATCCCAAGCTGGCTCTGCTAACAGCACAGTCGGACTCAGTCTCATGAACCATGAGATCATTCAATCTTTACAACAACCCTGTGAGGTAGATATCATGCTCAATTTTAGAGGTGAAACTAAGAAGGTTCAGAAAAATCAAAAGAAGAAATATTCAAAATATCCCACTTGTCAATTTGCTGGTTTCTCAATCCCAAATTGTAAATGATTTATTATATATCCATAAAAGGGAATATTATTGTCTCTTGAAAATGGTGGCCTTGAAGTATATCTGGTAGTGTGGGGAGATGTTCATCAATTAATGATAAGTGAAAAAAGCAAAATAGAAAACTTGAATGTACAATGTGTTTCCAAATTCATTTACTCAATTTTTGTTAAGTTCCTACTTTTTGCAAGGCTCTTCTAGGCACTGGGGGAAGAGCATTCAAGGCGTAGAAAAGAGTAAGTACAAAAACCCTAAGGTATGTGCCTGGTGGGAACAACTACAAGGAGGCCAGTATGGCTGGAAAGATGTACCCAAGGAGAGAATAGTAGGGGATGAAGATAGTGAAGAGGAAAGAGAACATAAATACTTCACTAGCAGAGAAGGAAAGTAAATGGACTAGGAAAATGCAGTGTGATGCAGGCAGCTTTGAAGCCTCATACATATTAGACCATTTGACAAGCTGTGTGTTTCTCTAGCTACATTTACTTTCTTGGGTATGAGTGAGAAGTTGGTGGAAAGTTCTTTTTAGCCAGGATTATCCTTTTGCCAAATCAATAAAAGAAAGTCAGAGAGAGACATGGGGACTGAGGGGCATATGCAAGGGAGTAATTTACTCATTGACCATGAAATTTAAGCCAAGTCAGAAAGGGAGTGAGGATGGGGTGAGGGACAGTAAAAGGTAGATTATATGAGGTTGAAGGCCCTCCTTGCTTCCTGCAGTGCTCCCTCTACTGTAGTCCCTATGGGTCACATTAATCACATCTCCTCCCATCAAGCCCCTTTTCTGCTCAGAGCCTGCAATGATTCCTTATTGTTTGCTTTATTTAGAATAAAATCCTGTAGCATTCAAGGCCTTCCACCTTGTGACCCCAACCCACCTTTCCAGTGTGTTAATCTATTCTTCACACACGCTCATTCTTTTCCTGTTTCCTTGCTTTAGCCCATATTGTTCCTTTGGCCTGGAGTACCTTTCCCAATGCTGTCCCTGCTTTACCAATCCCATTCATTTTTTAAGCCCCATCTCAGATACTGTCTGCTTCCTCCATGAGACATTTCTTAATATCCTGGAAAGTGTGTGAAAGTCAAATCTTTGTTTGTACTTCTCTCATGGCATGTGTCTTATTCTAGCCTTGCTTTAAAATCTTTTGTACCCTTGTCTTACTCCGTTTTTAAAGCAGAAACTGTCTTGTATCCATAGTCCTCTATAGAATGCTGCCCATAGTTTTACATAGTTTTTATAGTTTTATAGAGTATCATTTTTACAAATGCTTGTTGAATCTGTATCTTTCTCCCTCTCCCTTTTCCTGCTTCTCTACCTATTGAGGTAAGGGAGGGGTGTGTGTGTGTGTGTGTGTGTGCAGGGAGGGAAACAGTATAGAAACTTGATTCTCAACTGTCTAAATCCTTTTGGGAAACATTATAGAATGCCAGGCAAATAAAAACAGGCCCACTTCTTCACATTCTCTTATTTTCATGATCTGGAAGCTGTAGCTAGTTATCTGTACTGACCCTTCTCATATATGTACAGAGAAAGAATAGTGGGAGGGAGTGCAGCAATTTCTGTTTGCTCTTTCCGTTGTGTATGGGTGAGGGCCAGGGAAAGGGTAAAGGATGAAGACATTAGGAAAAATGTCCCCCTAAAGCCTACTTTTGTGGCAATTCTATACTGCCCATATTTATTAGAGAGCTAAGGTAAAAGGCAGTACTTTTTATGATTTGGGTTTGCATTTGCAAAAAGAAGCCAGTTAGCTATGTGTATTTGTAAATCCATACTTTCTATTACATACGTGTCAGTTCTAGGTTGCCACTCAGTGCTGTACCTGAAGAGGATCAGCTGTTGTGTCTCTGTCAAGCTCACAATGTTCTCTTTCCTGTTGCTCATGTTGTGGGGTCTGCCCACATGGGTTAGGAAAAGGCAGATTTATTAAAGTACAGTTTCCTTAGAAGCTTTCCCTGAGCAGCTCTTCAAGTTGGTTGTATGATACAGGGAAATATCATTCTGTTATAGCAGACAGGATATCTAACATTTATATAGTAAAACAGCACAGTTGTATGTTCATTCAGAAACATTTACTGGCTCTTCCTATGTGCCACACGTTGTGTTAATAAATGGGGATAAGTGGAAAGCAAAGACAGACCTCATGAAGTTTACAGTTTAGTGGGAAAAAACACAATAACAAGTAATTGCAAGTGGGACAACACATGCTTTAAGGAAGTAATTTGCTGTGGGATCTACGATGGAGTCCTGAGTCCTGAGTCTTGGGTATTAGAGAAACCTATAGGCAGCTATAGTATCAAAGCAGAGACTGGGAAGCTGAGCAGGAGTTAGCCAGGAGAAGGGAGATGATTGAGATTTCTGTCCAGGTAGAGGGTGTATCATGTATAAGATCCTAAGATAGAAAAGAGCAGTCTATGTTGGAGGAACCAAAAGTTCAATAAGACTGGGAGAGGCAAGAAGTTGGCCCTCAACAGTGTGAGGTCAGTATTGTCACTATTTCCATTTGCACATGCATGGTATGGGTATTCCTTCTCTGAATCTGTCATTGACTTTAAGAATATAACTTGGTGTTGAAGTGGTAAGGGGCAAAGCACTGCTTTGCTGACCAGAGCAAATGCATTCACCTTGTGACAGATACTGCATAAGTGTTCTTTTTTTGTTGTTGTCATTTATTTATTTATTTATTTATTATATGAAATTTATTGTCAAATTAGTTTCCATACAACACCCAGTGCTCATCCCAAAAGAAACATAAGTGTTCTTAATATATTTATCTTCCACCTTGCAAGGAGGTACTACCTTTCTTTTTATAGAGAAATAAAGGGCTCAGAGGTAAAGTAATATGTCTGTGATCACATAGCTAATAAATGGTAGTACCAGGATTTAAACTGAGCTCTGTTGAAATCAGAGCTCTTGATCGATGTTGCTTCTGTACTAACTGTATTTCTGGAATAGACAGAAGTTTGTGTAACTCATGGCCTTAATTAGAGATAGTGTGGAAGTCACATTAAAAAAATTTTTTTTAATGTTTATTTATTTTTGAGAGAGACAGTGTGAGTGCGGGAGGGGCAGAGAGAGAGAGGGAGACAGAGGATCTGAAGCAGGCTCTGAGCTCACAGCACAGAGATCATGACCTGAGCGGATATGATAACTAACTGAGCCACCCAGGTGCCCTGGCAGTCACATTTGTTAAGGAAATCTAGATTAAACAGTAATAAAGTAGAATAAAAGGAATCTTAATTCTCTAGCACTAGGTTGGTTAATTTTGGAGAGAAAAAAAATCATAATGGAGGTTTTAATAATACAGAACTTTCTTCTGACTTGGCTTTTGTGTTACAGAAAGAATACTTTTACATGAATGGGCTTTAAATAAATGAACCATGTTAACAGGAGAAGGGAAGTATGAAACCTTCTAAGATATAGACTGTGAGGTATTTGTGGGTGGCTCTATACATTCTAGACTAAAGGATGTTAAGAGACCTCCACTGATGATCCCAAAAAAGGTACTATCCAAGGAAATAAAGGAGGAGACTAAAGTGGTAGGTCAGGAGTGAGGTCACTGCTTTAGAAATTGTCCCTATAAATTTGGTGCTCAGTATAGTTTACCCTAATTCCGTTAAGGAAGCCTCCTTTTTAAGCTTTCCCAACAGTCTGTGTACAAAATTGGCCTTGGAGTATGTTGAAGTTCACGTAAATGTTCCTCATCTATGCCGCATGGACTGGTCACTGCTATATATTCATCTTCTACTCCACTTGAATGTTCCTCTCTTTTCCAGTAACTCAAAGGAACAGAGGTCACCCTTTGGCACTTGGTTTTCGAAAGTCTTCCTTGATTAGAAAGTCAAATTCAGGGGTGCCTGGGTTGATTGAGCATCTGACTCTTGATTTAGTCTGGGGTCATTTCATCCCAGGGTTGTGGGATTGAATCCCGCTTTGGGCTCTATGCTGAGCTTAGAGCCTGCTTGGAGTTCTCTCTCTGTCTCTCTCTGTCTCCCTCTCACTTTGCCCCTCTCCTCTGCTGTGCTTTCTCTCTCTTAAATAAAAGAGGGCACCTGGGTAGCTCAGTCGTTTGAGTGTCCGACTCTGGCTTAGGTCATGATCTCATGGTTTGTGGGTTCAAGCCCTGCATCGAACTCTGTGCTGACAGTTCAGAGCCTAGAGCCTGCTTTGGATTCTGTGTCCCCCCTCTCTCTCTGCCCCTCCCCTGCTCATGCTTTGTCTCTTCCTGTCTTTCAAAAGTGAATAAAGATTAAAAAATTTTAAGGGGGAGGGGTAAAAAAAATAATAAAATAAAAGAAATTAAAAAAAAAAAAGTTCAGTTAACCAGACCTAGGTATTTTGTTTTCTATAAAAGCCTGGATAGTAGTCTCATCTTTAAACATGGTGCTTAGAATGATAGTGTTATTCTTCTGTTTAATAAAGTGTTATTATTTTAAAGGATATTAGACTGAAAATTTAAGCTAATATCTTTAACAACTTTTATGAGAAACCTGGCTGTTTGAATCATGATTGTAATTCTATTATTCTGATACCTTAGAGGAAATAAGTAGTGCTTTGAGATGTGGATTTATAATCTTCAGCATATGAGGTGATGAAAGTGATGTCACAGATTATTTTAAAATTCTTTAGAAGTGGATATTCAGTCATGTTTTATTTCTGTGATATATACTTTTCCTCAGAGCTATACAATTCATACAGTGATGAATGTGTACTAAAGGTATATTGTACTGTCACAGGACTGGATTGAAAGTCAAAAGCAGAAACATATCACATATCAGGCCACATGATATTTGGTGTGTAAGAGGCTCTTACTGTCATCAAGTCATTGCTTTTTTGCTGTCTTCAGTTCCATGATAACTGCAAGTTTTTTTCTTAATTTCACTTTGCAAGGTCATATTGTTTTAAGTGGTGAAACCAATGTTGCACTCTGTATGTTAACTAACTAGGATTTAAATAAAAAATTGAAAAGAAAAAAATACTGTTTTAAGTGAATAGTCAGAACAAATTGCTAGAGTTTTAATGTCACAATTTCTTTCTCATATGTAGTACTATTAAACACATAACATACCATTGTAGATGTTTGTGTGTGTATTTGGCAGTGGTTTCAGATTGGGGAGGTGCATGCTAATAAAATATACTCTACAAAATGTCCTAGTAATACATCAAGCTCTGACTTCATGCAGCTCTTTGCTAGGCACTCGCATGCATGCATTACCCAACTTAATCAACATAAGACCTCTCTAAGATAGGCAGTGTTTTTTCATTTTACGTACAAGAAAACAAGCCCAAAGACATGAAGTAACTAGTTCAAATTCAAATAGCTCTAGTAGTTGGCAGAACCGGTACTCAAACCCAGATCTGTCTGCAAATTCCTTTCTCTTTCTGCAACGTCACAGGACATTCATTTATGGTTTTCTGGAGGTGGCGGGGGCGGGGTGGGCGGGAAACAGTTTTTGAAAGATATGCTTGGTGCTGGTCAGATTTTATTAGTGCAAAAGCAAGTGTCTGCGTTTGTGTGTGCATTTAAACCTTGCCACACACTGGTATTTTTTATTAAGTTTTCCTGGTGGTGTATGACTGCAGGTTTGGCCAGCATCATTGTGATTTAATAACCTAATTTAAACAAGGAACTACAACCCAAACAATGGCTCTGATTCAGCTCAGAAGAAAGTGAGGAAGTACTTGTTATCATTTGTCAGTGAATTCTTATTTTTATGCAGTTTGAACCATGGGTCACACTGCAGACACTATCCTTTAAGACTGTCGGAAACCTTTGTCATTTCCTGAGCACTGATGGCCTCTTCCTTCGAGGGAGCTGCTCATGTAACAATTTCAGAAAGCAGTGATGATGACTCCCTTCTCCTCTGCCTACGATGCTTCCTTTCTCTTAAACAATTAGCTTTAAATGACAATGACTGGTGAGGGTAGTGCAGACCCAAACAGGCTTTTTGTTTGCCTTTTTATATAGTGTGATTTCTAGAAAATGACCACAGTTTAAAAGAGAAGAGAATTAATATTTGCTGACCACTTCTCCATGATCTCTTCAAGGGCAGCAACCTTGGGTCTCATTCATCTGTGGATCTGGGAGGGTGCAGTACCAAGCTCTGTACATGTGGAGCTGAGCTGATAGAATGACACTGCATGTCATGTTCTCTGTTATTGAAAACGTTAATTGCAGATAAACATTAGGCAAGGTATAGAAGAGCCTATTGCTGTTACTTACATACACCCACTTACATACACCCAGTGCTTTGGTTCATCTCTGAAGAATTTGAGTGTAACATGATGAAATGAATATTGGCTAAGATGCTTGGGGACTTACTCTCCAAAAAATATGGATCACGGTTTTCAAAGATTTCCAAAAGGGCTTTTTGCAGTTAAATTCCGTAACATTGCCAAACCCTTTTCTTGGTTTGAATTTATAGTCATTTATCTATAGTCTCTGTTCTCCAGATGATCTTTCTCCATTTCATACTCCAGCCAAGCATATACATACATTTACTCTTTCCTGTTGGTATTCCTCTGAAGATCTATTCTTTAAATACTTCTTTGATCTTCAAGACATCTGGCTTGTTTAGCACTTGCTTGTTCCCTTCTGTTATAAAATATTCCCCTCCAGGAAGCCCTTCTTTGTTAATTGGAAAAGGAGTGAAGTCTTCTGCTGTTTTTTTTGCTTCTGTTTCACACTCCAATTCATTCACTGCCCTTTGCTCATCTTTGCTTACACACATCTAACAAGTGCAGGCAACTCTAGTTGATTTGTGAATTCCATGTGCTTTGTTTTTATTTATTTATTTTTAATTTTTTTAATGTTTATTTTTGAGAGAGAGAGAGAGAGAGCATGCATGAGGCAGGGGGAGGGGCATAGAGAGAGAGGGAGACACAGAATCTGAAGCAGGCCCCAGGCTCTTAGCTGTCAGCACAGAACTCAATGCGGGGCTTGAACTCACAAACCACGAGATCATGACCTGAGCTGAAGTCGGATGCTCAACCCACTGAGTCACCCATGTACCCCAATGTGCTTTATTTTTTTTCATTTATTTTATTCATTTTAATTTTTTTTAATGTTTATTCATTTTTGAGAGACACAGTGTGAGCAGGGGAGGGGCAGACAGAGAAGGAGACACAGAATCCAAAGCACGCTCCAGGCTCTCAGCTATTAGCACAGAGCCTGACGCAGGGCTTGAACTCAGGAGCTGTAAGATCATGACCTGAGCCGAAATCGGACGCTTAACCGAGTGAGCCACATACGACCCCATAATGTGCTTTATTTTTAAATTCCAAACTGACTGACCTCATGCCTCCCAGGATATGTTGATTTCCCCATTCCTTGCTCAGCTAGTGTAGGCTTAGACAAAACAAATGAGTTTTAGGATCAGCCTTTAAAAACATAATCAGAGAAGTAAATCTGCTAGAAAAGAATCTCTAATATTTATTCTATAGTTATTTATTATTGACACTGTGTGCCAAGTATTACACATCGGTCACTTCATTGTTTTGTACACACTATGCTGGGATGTGACTCACACAGTACTGGTATCTCTCTACTTGGAATGGTTTGTCTTCCTCCTTTCTCTGCCTGGCATTCTTGTACATCTTTCCTGGCTCAGGTCTTCTATATCACCTTATCTGTGAAACTTTATTTCTCTTTATTTCTCTTCTCAGGCTGGGTATTGACTACTGTTCCCTTTGTGCCTTCCATTGTACTTTATAAATGCTTCTTTTGTACTCAGTTACTCTGGATTGCAGTGATTTGTTTATATGTTGGTCTCCGTATAAGGATGTGAGTAGCCTGAGTGCTGGGACCACACCTATCAGTGTATCCACAGTGTATGCCCTCAACAATGGTTTAAATGAGTAACTGACCCAACCTGAGGTGATTTCTCCCTTTTCTGAATGCTGTTAACACTTGCTTTTATTTTATATTTTGTCTAGTACTACCAATATGGTATAGACACTGTCCAGTCAGAACAGAAACTGATCATAGAACTGAGGGTTCTTGCAGTGCTGTGGGTTGGTTCTTTAGACCTGAGGTCTAGAGAAGAAACTGGGACAGCAGGATTGGTGGGCATAGAATGGGGGCAGACATCACTCAAGTTACTAAGATAATTATTTGCCAACTGGTATAGAATGATTTCAATATTATAATAACTGGCTGAGTATCAGCCTTGGTTCTTCCAAGTAGTAAGTGCCTCAAGAATAGCATGCTGCTTATACTGGATAGTATCCCTTATATGGATACCTAAGTGCAATTGAGAGATATGGGTGTTCAAAGCAAGTTAAACTTTAATAACAAGTATTAATGTCATTATATAACATTCCCTTCTAAAATTCCTTTGATTTTTTTCACATTACTATTAATGGCACTAATCTCCTGGTCATCCAGGATTAGAGTATTTTGGAATCATCTGATTCCTTCACTTTCACCTCTACACCAGACCAGAGCCACTTAACCATCAAGACTCTTCCATGATTCCTTCTTAGTTCATGCCACTTACTTTGCATGTTCAGGGTTATTAGCTTTTTTCTACCCACACAACTCCAAGCTAAACTATTACAGTAGCCTCCTCAGTCCCTTTGTTCTATCAGCCTCAGTCCAGGCCAGCTGGCACTGTGTTTTTTTCTCCCCTCCTCTTTTCTAATCTAGGTCTTTACTGGGCCCTGCTTAAACCCCACCTCCTCAGGGAAACCTTCTTCAATTGACTCAGCTTAGTATCAGCTATCTTTCCCTGGGCTCCCAGAATGCTTATTGTCTGTAGCATTCATTAACTATACATTAACTTTCTGAAATGGCTCTTGTTGCCTGAACTGTAATTATATCTTGGAATGTGATTTAACAGGTAGTTATCTCTCAGGTAGAAAGCATACTTGCCCTAGAATTAATATCCCCACAGGGGCATAATGGTTCAGAACATTTAGAGTTTTAAAATTTCCTGATTGACATAATTTCAAATTCTGTAGCCAGGCTGCTGAATAGCATGCAATTCTGTTTAAAAGAAATGCTGACTGTGACCTGCTAACTTCAGTTTATAACCCACGAATGGATCACAACCTCCTTTTTATGAAACACTAATGTAGACTATATGGGCTCTACAAAGATGGATGTTTCTCCTATAATGGAGAGGTAAGGCCTGGAAGCAAAAATCTTTACTAGGTTGTATGTAAATTATTGCAAGAGAGATATATAGCACAAGATTTTGGAGGAAGAATTGCATGGTGATAACTACTTCGTATTGTAGGAAGAGTCTGTTTGGGAGAAAAGGGACTTGGTATTTCTTAGAGATTTTCCCTTGATAGTTAAACCATTCTTTTCAGAGTTGTTTTTTTTTTTTCCCCCCAAGGGCATGTAGGAATAATATACATCCATTTCTTCTTTCTTTAAAAATATTTTTAATGTTTATTTTGTGTGAGAGAGAGACAGAGAGACAGAGCTTGAGCAGTGGAGGGGCAGAGAGAGAGGGAGACAGAATCCAAAGCAGGCTCCAGGCTCTGAGCTGTCAGCACAGAGCCCGACGCAGGGCTCAAACTCACAAACCTTGAGATCATGACCTGAGCCAAAGTTGGATGCTTAACCAACTGAGCCCCCAGGCTTTCTTTAAATTTTTATTTCATTTCCAGTATTATTAATGTACAGTGTTATATTAGTTTCAGGTGTACAATTTATTTTTTAGATGGTACCACAATTCTACACATTACTCAGCAGCCATTATGATAAGTTTACTCTTAATCCCCTTCACCTATTCACCCGTTGCCCACTTACCTCCCCTCTTGTTACCATCAGTTTGTTCTCTAAGAGTCTCCTTTTTTTTAAGTTTATTTATTTATTTTGAGAGTAAGGGAGAGACAGAGAGAGAGAGAGAGAGAGTATAGGGAGAGAGACAAAGAAGGGAGAGAGAGAAAATCCCAAGCAGGTTCTGCACTGTCAGCATGGAGCCTGACATGGGGCTCGTGCCCACAAACCATGAGATCATGATCTGAGCTGAAACCAAGAGTCAAAAGCTTAACTAACTGAGCCACCCAAGTGCCCCAAGAGTCTACTTTTTGACTGCTTCTTTTCTTCTTTGTTGTTTTGTTTCTTAAATTCTGCATATGAGTGAAATTTAATGGTATTTGTCTTTCTCTGACTGACTTATTTCTCTTAGCATTATATTTTCAAGATCTATCCGTTTTGTTACAAATGGCAAGATTTTTTTTATGGCTAAGAATGTATGTGTGTGTGTGTGTGTGTGTGTGTGTGTATGTATATATATATATGTACATATACATGTACATATATATATATACATACACACACACACACACACACACACACACATATACACACACCACATCTTCTTTATCCATTCATCTATCCATGGGCATTTGGGTTGCTTCCATAATTTGGCTATTATAAATAGTACTGCAGTAAATGTAGGGGTGCATACATCTTTTGAATTAGTGTTTTCTTACTCTTTGGGTAAATACTCAGGGAATTACTGGATTAGATGGTTATTCTGTTGTTAATTTTTTTAGAAATCTCTACTGTTTTGTACAGTGGCTGCACCAGTTTGCATTCCTGCCAGTAGTGCAAAAAGTTTCCCTTTTCTCCACATGCTCACTATCACTTGTTTCCTCCGTTTTTGATTTTAGTCATTCTGATAAGAATAAGGTGATTTTGTGGTCTTGATTTGCATTTCCCTGGTGATGAGTGGTGTTGAGCATCTTTTCATGTGTCTTTTGGCCATTGGATGTCTTTTTTGGAGAAATGTCTGCTGCTCATGTCTTCTGCCCATTTTTTATTTGAATTATTCATTTTTTTGGGTGTTGAGTTGTATATGTTGGATACTAACCCTTTATCAGATGTATCATTTGCAAATATCTTCTCCCATTCAGTAGGTTGCCTTTTAGATTTGTTGATTTTTTCCTTCAGTGTGCAGAAGCTTTTTATTTTGATGTAGTCCCAATAGTTTATTTTTGCTTTTGTTTCCTTTGCCATGGGAGACAAATCTAGAAGGATGTTCGTATGATTGATGTCAGAGAAATTACTGCCTGTGCTCTCATCTAGGATTTTTATGGTTTCAGGTATCACATTTAGGTTCTTAGTTCATTTTGAGTTTGTTTTTGTGTATGGTGTAAGAAAGTGGTCCAGTTTCATTATTTAGCATGTCGCTGTCCACTTTTCCCAATACCATTTGTTGAAGAGACTGTATCCCATTGGGTATTCTTTCTGCCTTTGTTGAAGATTAATTGGCCATATAATCATGGGTTTACTTCTGGGCTCTCTGTTCTGTTTCATGGATCTATGTGTCTGTTTTTTTGTGCCAGTACCATACTGTTTTGATTATTACAGCTTTGTAGTATATCTTGAAATCTGGGATTGTGATACTTCCAGTTTTGTTACTCTTTTTCAAGATTGCTTTGGCTATTCAGAGTCTTTTTGTGGTTCCATATGAATTTTGGGATTACTCTAGTCTAGTTCTATGAAAAATGCTGTTGGTATTTTGATAGGGATTGTAGTAAATCTATAGATTGCTTTTTAGGTACTGTGGACATTTTAACAATATTTGTTCTCCCAGTTCACAAGCATGGAATATATTTCCATTTGTGTCATCTTCAAATTTCTTTCATCAGTGTTTTATAGTTTTCAGAGTACAGGCATTTCACCTCTTTGTTTAAGGTGTTTTGTTTTGTTTTTGAGAGAGAGTGAGATCTTTCTCTCAGAAGTGATCTCAGAAGCATGAGATCATGACCTGAGCTGAAATCAAGAGTTGGACGTTTAACTGACTGAGCCACCCAAGCACCATGTCACCATCTTAAGTTTATTACTAGTTTTTTTTTTTAATTATTTTTGATACAATTTTAAATGGGACTGTTTTCTTAATTTCTCTTTCTGCAACTTCACTATTAGTATATTGAAATATGACAGATTTCTGTATATTGATTTTGTATCCTGTGACCTTACTGAATTCATTTATCAGTTTTTGTAGTTGTTTTGGTGGTCTTTAGGGTTTTCTATATGTAGTATCATGTCATCTGCAAATAGTGAAAGTTTTACTTCTTACCAATTTGGATGCCTCTTATTTCTTTTTGTTGCCTGATTGCTGTGGCTAGGGCTTCTAGTACTATGTTGAATAAAAGTGGTGAGAGTCAACGTGCTTGTCTTGTTTCTTACCTTAGGGGAAAAGTTTTCAGTTTTTCTCCCTTAAGTATGATGTTAATTGTGGGTTTTTCTTATATGGCTTTTATTTTGTATGTTCACTCTAAACCTACTTTGTTGAGGATATTTATCATGAATGGATGTTGTACTTTGTCAAACTTTTTCTGCATTTTCTGTATGATCTTTGAAATGATCATGTGGCTTTTATCCTTTTTCTTGTTTCACGTTGATTGATTTGTGAATATTGAATCATTGTTGCCTCTGGGAATAAATCCCACTTGATTGTAGTGAATGATTTTTTAAGTGTGTTGTTGGATTTGGTTTGCTAATATTTTGTTGAGGATTTTTGTATCCAAGTTCATCAAGAGATATTGGCCTACAGTTCTCTTTATTTGTAGTGTCTTTATCAGGTTTTGGTATCAGGGTAATGTTGGTCTTGTAGAAAGAATTTGGAAGCTTTCCTTCCTCCTCTATTTTTTGGAATATTTTGAGGAGACTAGGTATTTAACTCTAAATGTTTGATAGAATTCACCTTTGAAGCCATCTGGTTCTGAACTTAACATTCATTTCTTCTTTATTCACCATGTTGTTTTTCTTCTCAGTGTTGATGTGTTTGCAAAGTAGCAGAGCTTATAATTGAGGTTTCCTGACTTGGACTGTATTTCTAAACATTAATGAGCAAAGCAGAATACTATAAGGGAGAAAATTTATTTCTTTTTTAATAGTCATGCATTTTGGGGCCAAACAAAAATGACTCTTTTAAAAACGGGGAGCTCTAAGAGGTACTAGGCTGTGGGATGAAAATACTACTTGTGAATAGTTTACCTTCTCATTGTAGGCTGCTTGGTTATAGTTTTAAAGGGAGACAATGTCCTATTGTAAGTAGTTTTGGGAGATTATAATTATTACTCTTGAATAATTTCCTTCAGAATGTGCTGTTTGTTTTCCACGAACTTTGCTTTTTAAATGAAATAAACTTTTGAGGTGAAGATTTCCTTGGTTATACTCTTTATGGCAGCTCTCTTCTCTTATAGAAGATCCTTTATGTAAATTCTATCTTCCATTATTTTTACTGCCTTAATGAGAACAGAATTGCTCCTGGGGAAAATGTACTATCAAACTGCTTTTTAAGGTTTCCCAGGGGTCACATGCCAACTGTTGTGAAAACATTGCTATGGTTGTAATGTACTTTTATGCGTGCGTGTGTGTGTGTGTGTGTGTGTATGTGTGTGTGTGTGTGTTTAATACCACAAAGTGTGGGCTTCCTGGGTGGCTCAGTTGATTAAGTGTCTGATGTTGGCTCAAGTCATGATCTCATGGTTCATGGCTTTGAGCTCTACATTGGGCTCTGTGCTGACAGCTTGAAGCCTAGAGCCTGCTCCGGATTCTGTCTCCCTCTCCCTCTGCCCCTCCCCTACTCGCACTCTTTCTTTCTGTCTCAAAAACAAGTAAACATTAAAAAAATATACCACAATGTGTAATTACTGATGGCTATCAATCATCAGGGAGTATTTGGTATAATTCAATAAATTTTGAGCCTCTACTGTGGTCAGGGATTTATACAAACACTACCTTCTAGGGAAGATATTAATACTCCTTTTAAAGATGAGGCAACTAAGGTTCAGAGATGTGAAAAAATGTACTGAAATTCACCTAGCTTGGAAAGTGGCACAATTGGCTTTTCAACTCAGGACGTGTCAGGCAGCAAAGCTGGGCTCTTTCCACTGGAGAAGCAGCCACTCTGTAGGCCTGGGGTTGCCCTGGAAAACTTTATGGAGGGGACACTTCTTAAATGAATACTTGGATGGATGGAGGATGAAGTAGGGAGTTTTCTGTAATGACGTGGGTAGGAAAATATTCCAAGCAGGGGAAAATTCACATGCAGTAGCCTGGAGACTTGAGAAAGCATATTATGTCCAGTGGGTTTCTGAATTATGAAATAAGAGAGGGACAGGCAATGGAAGATGAGGTTGGAAAAGAGGTGGGCAGGGTCCCAGTAGAGGCATTATCATGTCCTCTGAGTTTGCCTTCATTGCAGCCTCCTATACCAGCAGTTAGTTAGATTGTGTTTCCTCTTTGCTGCTATAACAAACATCTTGTGCTACCTGGATTCATGATAGCATCCATTGTGTAGAAATAGTTTCTTTACTTGCTTGTCTCAACTGGGCTATGACCTCTTTTAGAGCAAAGACTGTGCCTTTTATCCTTGTGTCTGGTGTAGCCAGGCACATGCAGTAGGCAGTCAGGAAGTAGTGGGAGTATGAAAGGGCCTTGTCCTTGCTGAAGAGAGTCAGTATTGAGTTGGATTTTAACATGATAATTTTTGGATCTGTCCATATTTCCTGATGCTAACATACCTGATAGAAAGATAACATAGTGTCACTGGTAGACAAAAGGGGTGAGAGCAGAGTTAATTGGTTCAGGTAGGCTTCTTGGTTCTCTGGTGTCACATTACACTTCTCACTTTTTCTTTCCAATTCAACTCAACAGTTATTGATGAAACAGTGCTATACCCATTGTGCTTTGTGCTGTGGGGGTTCAGATGTGAATAAGAGAGAGGAGGCAGACTGTTATTGAACATAGTAGTGGAAGTTTTAGCCTCTGCAATCAGACAACACAAAGAAATAAAAGGCATCCAAATCAGCCAGGAGGAGGTCAAACTTTCACTCTTGGCAGATGACATGATATTATATATAGAAAACCCAAAAGATTCCACAAAAAAACTGCTAGAATTGATTCATGAATTCAGCAAAGTTGCAGGATATAAAATCAATGCACAGAAATCAGTTGCATCCCTATACACCAACAATGAAGCGACAGAAAGAGAAATCAAGAAATTGATCCCATTAAAGTTGCACAAAAAACCATAAAATACCTAGGAATAATCTAACCAAAGAGGTGAAAAATCTATACACTGAAAACTATAGAAAGCTTTTGAAAGAAATTGAAGAAGACACAAAAAAAAAAAAAAAAAAGGAAAAAGATTCCATGCTCTGGCATAGGAAGAACAAATATTGTTAAAATGTCAATACTCCCCAAAGCAATCTACATATTCAATGCAATCCCTATCAAAGTAACACCAGCATTCTTCACAGAGCTAGAACAAATAATCCTAAAATTTGCATGGAACCAGAAAAGACCCCGAATAGCCAAAGCAATCTTGAAAAAGAAAACCAAAGCAGGAGGCATCACAATCCCAGACTTCAAGCTATACTCCAAAGATGTAATCATCAAGACAGTATGGTACTGGCACAAGAACAGACACTCAGATTAATGGAACAAAATAGAGAACCCAGAAATGGACCCACAAACGTATGACTAACTAATCTTTGAGAAAGCAGGAAAGAATATCCAATGGAATAAGGACAGTCTCTTCAGCAAGTGGTGCTCGAAAACGACAGTGACATGCAGAAGAATGAACCTGGACCAGCTTCTTACACCATACACAAAAATAAACTCAAAATGGATGAAAGACCTCAATGTAAGACAGGAAGCCATCAAAATCCTTGAGGAGAAAGCAGGCAAAAACCTCTTTGATCTTGCCCGCAGCGACTTCTTACTCAATACGTCCCTGGAGGCAAGGGAAACAAAAGCAAAAGTGAACTGGGACCTCATCAAAATAAAAAGCTTCTGCACAGCGAAGGAAACAATCAGCAAAACTACAAGGCAACCGACAGAATGGGAGAAGATATTTGCAAATGACATATCAGATAAAGGGTTAGTATCCAAACTCTATAGAACTTATCAAACTCAACACCCAAAAAACAAAGAATCCAGTGAAGAAATGGGCAAAAAACATGAATAGACACTTCTCCAAGGAAGACATCCAGATGGCCAACCAACACATGAAAACATGCTCCGTATCACTCATCATCAGGGAAATACAAATCAAAACCACAATGAGATACCACCTCACACCTGTCAGAATGGCTAGCATTAACAACTCAGGCAACAACAGATGTTGGCAAGGATGCGGAGAAAAAGGATCTCTTTTGCATTGGTGGGAATGCAAGCTGGTGCAGCAGACACTCTGGAAAACAGTATGGAGGTTCCTCAAAAAACTAAAAATAGAACTACCCTACGACCCAGCAATTGCACTTCTAGGCATTTATCCATGGGATACAGGTGTGCTGTTTTGAAGGGACACATGCATCCCCATGTTTATAGCAGCACTATCGACAAGAGCCAAAGTATGGAAAGAGCCCAAAGGTCCCTCAATGGATGGATGGCTAAAGAAGATGTGGTATGTATGTATATGTATATATGTGTGTGTGTGTGTATGTGTGTGTGTGTGTGTATAATATTATATATTACTCAGCAATCAAAAAGAATGAAATCTTGCCATTTGCAACTACGTGGATGGAACTGGAGGGTATTATGCTAAGTGAAATTAGTCAGTGAGAGAAAGACAAAAATCATATGACTTCACTCATATGAGGACTTTAAGAGACAAAACAGATGAACATAAGGGAAGGGAAACAAAAATAATATAAAAACAGGGAGGGGGACAAAACAGAAGAGACTCATAAATATGGAGAACAAACTGAGTGTTGCTGGAGGGGTTGTGGGAGGGGGGATGGGCTAAATGGGTAAGGGGCATTAAGGAATCTACTCCTGAAATCATTGTTTCACTATATACTAACTAATTTGGATGTAAATTTTAAAAAATAAAAAATAAAATTAAAAAAAAAACAATAACAACAAAAAAGAGAAGGCAGTATGATGTGGTGGGAAAAGTCACTTTCATTAGAATTTCTATAAAGAACAAGTGAGAGAATGTACATTTAGGCCTTAGGTGCAGCCTTTGCACTATTCACAGGTACAAGTGGGATTAATACACAATCATTTGATCAACAGATTCTAACATCTTATTTAGGGTTACTTTAGTTTTGGGTTAATAATAGTATACAGCGGGGATAGGATATGTGTCTATAAATAACTACCATTAAAGAGTACATTTGAAAAATGTTATAAGAGAACTAAAATTACTAGAGAAGCACAAAGAAGTCAGGAAGGCCAAGGACTGCTTTGCATAGAAAATGGCATTGAATAGAATCCCCTGGACCTCTTCACACAGTGACATAACTGATAGAAGGCTATGGAGATTAAAGGCTTAATTAACTGTTATCTGCTCTGAGACCCCTTCTCTGACCATTGTACTAAAATTAGGTGTATCTCTGTATTCTGTTATGGTTTCTGAGTGTTTATTTGTGTCTTTGCTTATTTGTTGTCTGTTTCTATCATTAGACTATAAGCACTGTAAAGGCAGTGACCACCATATCTAGCTTGTCCACTGTTGTCTGTAGTACTTACCCATGGTAGGCACTCAAGAAATGCTTTTAAATGAATAAATGACTGTAACTACTCACTGTCACTTCTCTGTACATCCTATTAACTCTGGGAAGTTGTTATACAAGATGGTGACACAATGGCAAAAGCACCTGAAAGTAATCAAAGAAGCAACTTGGTCGTGTTTGAACTTGTCATTGTTCTGAGTTTTTTGGTTTCAGCTGAGGATATCCTTTTCCCTTTCCTTTATCTTTTTTACAGTGTCCTTATCACTCAGACCGGATGAATGCTGAAAACAATGAGTAGTCTATAGAGTGTATTTTTAAGTTGATGATTAAAGGTCTCTAGAGACCATTTTATAGTGAAATCGGGACTGAGAACTTTGACGCTGGAGTTCCCCAGGAAGAAGCTTAGGCAGCTACTTTTCTTCAGTTGCTTCCTTTTGTGGATGATTTTCATGTGAGGATTTCGTAAAGTTTAATATTTTGGAATGCTAAAAGCTTTTAAAATCTTGTATTATTCAATGTATTAAAAATAATTCATTTTAAAGCAATCTCTAAAAATGAATGCTGTAGATTTTTGTTTCAATGGTTCTCACAGTGTGATTCACAGAAGATCCTCCATGGTGGAGGAGGAGATGCATTTTAGCATGTGGTAACATTTGACAGAGGTAACAAGGTAAAGATTGTGGTCCCTGATGGCTTTTGTCTCATCAGAGGGGAACAGAGGCCGTAAAGTTTGAGAACTTCGGGGTCTCACTTTGTACAATTTCTTTAATTAGATTTTGGAGGAAAAAGGTGGAAATAGAATCTACTTTATTAACTTCCACTATTTACTAGGAGGAGCCTGATGGCCTTGGAAGTCTTGTATTAGTTTAGTGGGGCTCTTACTATTTAGAATGCCCACAGTCAGGTTCAGTGCAGAATCAGTTATTAAAGAGCAGCAATGGTGGTTACATTGGTTCGGAAGACTTCATTTTGTTGATGGCTGTTGTGCATATACTGCTGCTACTATACACTGGGCCCTTTTTCATTGTGATCTTTCCTGGGTGTATTATGATTTTGGAAAGTGAACATTGTTATATGTGATATATATAACAATTTAAAAGAGATCTGGGCTTGGGCGGCTAGTGGCTCAGTCAGTTAGGCTCCTGACTCTTCAGTCTGACTCAGGTCATGATCTCATGGTTCGCCAGTTCAAGCCCTGTGTTGGGCTCAGTGCTGGCAGCACAGAGCCTGCTTGGGATTCTCTCTCTCCCCTCTCTCCCTGCCCCTACCCTGCTTGTTTCTCTCTCTTGAAATAAATAAACTTAAAAAAAAAAAAGAGAGATCTGGATTAAAACTTAGCTTATTTATCAGTCTTGCAGTGATATCTCATCTGGCCCTTTCAGTAGTAACCTTCTGTTTATTCTTTCTCCCTTTTTAAAAATCGTCTTCTCGGGGCGCCTGGGTGGCTCAGTCGGTTAAGCGTCTGACTTCGGCTCAGGTCACGATCTCACTGTACGTGAGTTCGAGCCCCGCGTCGGGCTCTGTGCTTACTGCTCAGAGCCTGGAGCCTGTTTCAGAATCTGTGTCTCCCTCTCTCTCTGACCCTCCCCCATTCATGCTCTGTCTCTCCCTGTCTCATAAATAAAACGTTAAAAAAATTAAAAAAAAATAAAAATAAAAATCGTCTTCTCTAGGCCCGCCTCCGCAGAATAGCTGGAGTGATCTCTTTAAGACATGGGTCAGAACAAGTCTTAAAGCTCTTAGGGAAAGGGGAGGGGACGGTGCCTGGATGGCTCAGTTGGTTAAGTGTCTGAGGTCAGATCAGATCATGATCTCATGGTTTATGGTTTTGAACCCTGCTTGGGGCTCTGTGCTGACCGCTCAGAGCCTGGAGCTGTTTCAGATTCTGTGTCTCCCTCTCTCTCTCTCTGCCCCTTCTCTGTTTGTGGGCTTTCTCTCTCTCTCTCTCTCTCTCTCCCCCCCCCCCCCCCCCCCCGTCTCTCAAAAACAAACAAACAAACAAACAAACAAACAAAAAAGCTCTTAGGGCTTCCCATTGCCGTTAATGTTAAATTTAAACTCCCTACCCTAAGCCTCATCCCATATTCTTCTCCCCCTTATTCACCATGCTCCAGACACTCTTGACACCTTTCTGTTTCTACAACATGCTAAGTAAGCCCTTTCTGGCCTCTGAGCCTTTATATTTTCCATTCCTTCTTTCTGGAATTCTTCCCCTGGCTGGCTCCTTTAGGCTTTACCTTCAATGCCACTCTGTGGAGAATACTTCTGTGTTAGTTTCTTAGAGCTATTGTAACAAACAGCTGTTTGTGTTAGTTTCTTAGAGCTGTTGTAACAATTCTGTTGTTGCCAGAATTGGTTTGTTTAGGGGGACCAAAGGGAGAATCTGTTTCATGCCTTTGCTAGTTTCTGCTGGTTGCTGGCAGTCCTTGGTGTTCCTTGGTTTGTAGCTGTGTAATTTCACTGTGTCCTTCTGTTGTCACATGGCTGTCTTTCTTTTGTTCATCTGTACCTTTACATGGCATTCTCCTCTCTGTCTTTGTCTCTGTGTCTCTTCTCATTAGGACATTAGTATATTAGATTAAGGGTCATCTTGCTCCAGTATGACCTCATCTTAACTATTTACATCTACAATGACTCTATTTCCATATAAATTCATATTCTGAGGTTCCAGGAAGGATATGAATTTTGGGGGGTTGAGGGAAACCCTATTCAACCCAACACACCTTTCCTGAACTCTTAATTTAAAGTAGGCTGTAGCAGTGGAGCAATGTCTATGAACATACTCACAAATTATTTATTTCTGGCGGGTAGTGAGGAAGGCACTTCATTAGACCGCATTTCATGCATTTTACTCAATTCTGGGCACGCCATGCATGAGAGGAACATAATTGAACTAGGATGTGAATGGGGTTATGAACATTTCAGAAAATGTTATATGGGTAAGAAACAGGGTTGCTCTGTTGGAGAAGATCTGAGAAGTCATCACAGCCCTCTGCAGGAGGACTGTCCCTTCAGAGGAAGGGAAGTACAGAAGATTGAATGGTGTTACTTATACCTCAGGACTGTGGTCCTGTATGTGGAAAGCATGGTTTTGCCTTTTTAGGGGTAGGGCTGGGATATTTATTTTTTTACACTATAGCAGATACCAGCCTGCATCTTTCAGAAGTTCTAGCATGGTATACGATTATAACAGTGCTACCAGAAGAATATTTTGTGTGTACAGAAACATTCAGAACACTAGAGTATAGGGGCACCTGGGTGGCTCAGTCAATTAAGTGTCTGACTATGGCTCAGGTCATGATCTGGTGGTTCGTGGGTTCGAGCCCCACTTCAGGCTCTGTGCTGACAGCTCAGAGCCTGGAGCCTGCTTTGGATTCTGCGTCTCCCTCTCTCTCTGCCCCAACCCTGCTTGCGCTGTCTCTCAAAAATGAATAAACATTAGAAAAATTTTTTAAAGAACACTAGAGTATAAAGGAAGAAAAATGATGGTAATACATCATATTATATTTAACAAAGCAGGAGAATATTAACATGTAAAGCTTTGGTAATATACAGCATTATATAACTTTTATAAGATTATCATTGAAATACATATTGCATATATGAGTTCTGTCAAGATTTTTTACTCCATGAAATGGAATAAATATAACAGAGTTTAGGTTCCCTTTCAAGTCAGCAAGTGGATTTCGATAGCATTTGTCTATGGTGTAGAGGACCTCGTGGTTCTAGTGTTGCATCCACACGACTCCTGAAACAGAATGCTACAGGCACCAGTGACAGTCACAACAAAGTTTATTACAATGAGAGGCAAGGCCGACCGATCGGGACCAACACTCTTGATAAGAGTGCGGCCCTGAACAGCCGGGGTACAGAGTTTTTATAACCGATCACATCGTTTTATCATCACCTGGGAACAGAACAAAGAAACAGTTTCCAGATGAGTTAGAAACAGTTGCCTAATGAGGTGTTTACTTTAGACTTTCTGCCTCTAAGTTGCAACCAGTGGATCTCCTTGACCCTGCCTCGGATGCTCTTTTCTTTGAACTTTTGCTTCCTTAATTGGTGAAGCCTAATTTACAAGAGTATGAGGCGTAATTTATAAAAGTAAAGCAAGGCTGTTATCTCTTAACCTTCAATGTCAACACAAAGCTGTTATTTTTCAAGCTAAGCATTAGCCCTACACTACAATTTAACCCTTACACTAGGTATTCATGTTTGTGTAGAGATCAGGGATGATCTCTGGTCTTTTTACCCCTGTCCTTCTGTCAGCTTCTTTATGGAATTCCCATCCTAGTTTTATATAGCTGTTAAATGTCTCTACTCCTGCTCCTGGGTTGTGGATCTCTGCTGAAGCAAACCTACAACTAGGCAGATTGCTATCTATGCCTGCAAATTCAGCCTCCACCTCAGGGACCCTCAGGAGGCCTAAGCATCAGTTCCTTCTTCCATGTCACACTTTTACCTCTGTCTTCAAATCATTGAAACACTATGCCCTGTCCCCTACTTCACTGATTAAGAAACTAAGTTGCTGTGTAACAGGCATTTTAGCTAGAACCCCTTCAGTTTCTTCCCTTTCCACCTAGAAATGTAACTCCTCCTGCAGCCATCTGTTTCTCAGTGAAGGAGAGGTTCTTCCTCCTGTCCAAGTCAAATCCCTCCATCTGTGCTGTTGACCGCATTCTGTCTTGCCTCCTCAGAATCCCCCTGCATCATGATATGCCTCCTTATATATATTTTCAACTGTTTTGTCTAATCATGTGCTCTTGGCCATGATACCTCTTATGTGTTTCTTCCTTCTTTACAAAACTCTGTTGTTGAATAAGTGTATCTTACCCATTGATCAGATCAACATTTTGTAGCACATTTGGGTTTACCAAATACCAGTATGCTGCTGAATGAGCTGTTATGATATGCATTTTACAGGAAACTGTCATTCAGGTTATGTAACTGTGCACTGGCTGAGAACCACACCTTTAAATTCTTTCCAGTCCTGAAAATTGTGGCTATAACGCTGTCACAAGGTCAGGTATATTTTAGGTTGTATACTTCAGAAGAATGCTTATTAGTTTTCCCCCTGCCCCTACACCCAGATGTTGGTCTATTGTCTATATTAATTTCATACTTCTTTATCTTCCTGTTTGTACTCTCAGCAGAGGGCATGCAGTTCCTGTGTCCTCAGCATCCTGGATAAGGCTAACTATTGTGAATTGGTTTTAGATTTTATGCTTGGGTCAAAAGGCACAGCCACTTACAGTGTTCTGCAACTCTTCCAAAGCCAATAGTAGACTCATGCAGTAAATGAGCCTGCACAAACTTCACTCTTGGGCACTTTGATCTCCATTCTCTTTGCTTTGAACCATGCTGTTCTCTGAAGCCCCGTTGGGTCTAATTTTACACCAATAGCAGAGCTAGGATGTATGCATGCAATCATTCATTCTCTGTATATTCACTGATGTTCTTTTATGTGCTAGACATTATACAAGTCCCTGGATATTTAGTGGACAAACCAGACAAAAGTCTCTGCCTCAATTAAGGCTGTTTCCAGTGAACCAGTTTCATTCAATGTTGGTTTAGAGATGCAAGCTCAGATTTCAGGTAAGTTTCTCTTTATAGGAAGATTTTCATTGCTATATCTGGAAGCAGCCTGATGAATATAATCTGATCTCTCATTTCTTCCCCTCATAAACTGTATACCTCCTGCCATAAAACAACAACAGTTCTTGAATAAGCTTGTTCTGCACAGCTTATCTTGTTCGCTTTACTTGAAATGCTCTTCTGTTTCTTCTGTACCTGAAAAAATCTTGTTACTCTTCAGAGTTAAGCTTGGATATTACCTCTTTCGTAAAGCCTTGCATGATTGCCTCAGGCAGGATGGTGACTACCTCTTGTGAGCTCCCATAGCCCTTTGTAGAACTTAACTACACCATCCTGTGATTGTTTCTTAGCATGTTCACCACTTTTGTTAGATTCAAAACTTGACAGATGGAATTGTATCTTAGTTCTCTTTCCTTAATGCCTATCATTTAGTGAGTACTCAATACATATATTTATTTTTTATTTTACAGAGGGAGAAAAAGCACAAGTGGTGGAAAGGGGTAGAGGGAGAGAGAATCTAAGCAGGCTCCCTGCTCAGCATAGAGCCTGACACAGGACTCGATCTCATGATCTTGTGATCCTGACCTGAGCTGAAATCAAGAGTTGGACGCTCAACCAACTGACCTACCCAGGTGCCCTTCAGTACATATTTTTGAATGAAAGAAAATCTAATACAGATGTGATTTAGTACAGTATAATTTCCTTATGATTATAGTGAAATAGAAATATAAACATATATACATATACATGTATCTTGGAGGAAATCTTAAATGTTTACAAGCCTATTTTGTTGATTATCTTATACATATAGAAAAACGCACCATCCTAATTCTAGAATCCCCTTATTCTCTTTTAGAGTCACTTTCCCCCTACAAGAGTAACCACTATTCTGATTTTTAAAAGCATGAATTTTTGAATCCTTACTTTAAAAAGGATGATGAATGCCATATTTAAATTATGTGACTATATCTTTATTTTGAAAAGATAGATTTCGGGTGCCTCAGTGGCTCAGTCAGTTAAGCATCTGACTTCGTCTCAGTTCATGATCTCATGGTTCGTGGGTTCGAGCCCCACGTTGGGCTCTGCACTGATAGCTTGGAGCCTGGAGCCTGCTTTGGATTCCGTGTCTGCCTCTCTCTCTGCCCCTCCCCCTCTTATGCTCTGTCTCTCTCAAAAATAAACATTAAAAAAAATAAAATAAAAAGACAGTTTTAAAATAATTGGCATCACTATATCTCATTTAAGAGTTTGGACTTGAAATCTAATCTGAAATGTTATGAATCTAGTGCATAAAACTTAATAGGCTCTCCCACTACTTATACAACAGCGCCCTCTGACTGTGTAATATTTCCTAAAATGTATGTATTTAGTAATCATAGTAATACTTTCTAATTTGAGAGCTTAAGCTGTGGCCAGGTAACTCTAGTGGTACAAAGCTTCCTGAAGCCATTGGGAGTTGATCATGTGATTACTGATCATCTGGTGCTTGCACAAAGTTAGTCAACAGATGATGCCAGAATCGTTGTCTGATCCAACACTTAACTGTTTTTTGACAAAACATGTTTCTTTTTTTTTCCCCTCAAAGTCTTAGAGTTCTTTTTAGGTAAGTAGTATTTTTTTTAAATTATTTTTTAATAATAAAATTTAAATCCAAGTTAGTTAACATATAGTGTAATAAAGATTTCAGGGATAGAATTTAGTGATTCAGCACTTCCATATAAGACCCAGGCTTGTGCTCTCCTTAAATGCCCATTGCCCATTTAGCCCATTCCTGCACCCAACACCCCGCCAGCAACCCTCAGTTTGTTCTCTATATTTAATAGTCTTTTATGGTTTGTCTCCCTCTCTGTTTTTATATTATTTTTGCTTCCCTTCCTTATGTTCATCTGTTTTGTTTCTTAAATTCCTATGAGTGATATCATATGATATTTGTCTTTCTCTCAGTGACTTATTTTGCTTAGCATAATACACTCTAGTTCCATCCATGTTGTTGCAAATGGCAGGATTTCATTCTTTTTGATCGCTGAGTAATATTCCAGTGTGTGTGTGTGTGTGTGTGTGTGTGTGTGTGTGTGTACCACATCTTCTTTATTCATTTGTCAGCTGATGGACATTGGAGCTCTTTCCATATTTTGGCTTTTGTCAATAGCACTGCTATAAACATTGGGATGCATATGGCCCTTTGAATCAGCACTCCTGTATCCTTTAGATAAACATCTAGTAGTGCAGGGGTGCCTGGGTGGCTCAGTCCATTAAGCATCCGACTTTGGCTCAGGTCATGATCTCGTGGTTCGTGAGTTCAAGCCCCGTGTTGGGCTCTGTGCTGACAGCCCTGGAGCCTGCTTTGGATTCGCTGTCTCCCTCTCTCTCTGCCACTCTTTTGCTCATGCTTGTGCTCTCTCTCAAAAATAAATAAACATTAAAAAAATTTAAAAAAATACCTAGTAGTGCAATTGCTAGGATGTAGGGTAATTTTATTTTTAATTTTTGAGGGACCTCCACACTGTTTTCCAGAGTGGCTGCACCAGCTTGCATTCCCACCAGCAGTGCAAAAGAGATCCTCTTTCTCCACATCCTCGCCAACATCTGTTGTTGACTGAGTTGTTAATTTTAGCCATCCTGACTGGTGTGAGGTGGTATCTCATTGTGGTTTTGATTTGTATTTCCCTGATGATGAGTGATGTGGAGCATATTTTCAAAAACATGTTGTTTCTTGATTTACTGTAATGTTTTAGGTGTTTCAAGGGCAGGATATCTCCACCTCTGTTTTAGTAGTAGAGCAGAGAGTATTTTGTTTTTGTAGAATTTTGGTAATTTAGAATGTGTTTCCCCCTTGAGGCATACAGTACTTGGTCAGAGGAAAAGGGAGTAACTGAGCACCGTGCAGTTATTGGAGAGGGTGCATGAATCCATTTTCTTGCCAAGCATATACTGTTTTTTCAAATGTAATTAGATGCTGTTGTGTATTCATTTATACCAGTATTAAATTTATATTAGCTTCTCCTGTGTATTTTCTCAAGCAGTGACTATTAAATAGAGCATGTATGAAAATTCTAACATTAGGGGCACCTGGGTGGCGCAGTCGGTTAAGCGTCCGACTTCAGCCAGGTCACGATCTCGCGGTCCGTGAGTTCGAGCCCCGCGTCAGGCTCTGGGCTGATGGCTCAGAGCCTGGAGCCTGTTTCCGATTCTGTGCCTCCCTCTCTCTCTGACCCTCCCCCGTTCATGCTCTGTCTCTCTCTGTCCCAAAAATAAAAAACGTTGAAAAAAAAAAAAGAAAATTCTAACATTAACAAGGGGGCTTCATACATAAAAATGTGAGGAACCACTGATTAGAAGAATTGAACTATATTCATTTAATGATTATTTATTAAAAAAAATATTTTTTAAGTGGGGCCCCTGGGTGGCTCAGTCAGTTAAGTGTCCTAATTTGGCTCAGGTCATGATCTCACAGTTCATGAGTTTGAGCCCTGCGTCGGGCTCTGTGCTGACAGCTCGGAGCCTGGAACTTGCTTTGGATTCTGTGTCTCCCTCTTTCTATGCCCCTGCCCTGCTCACACTCTGTCTCTCTCTCTCTCTCTCTCTCTCTCTCTCTCAAAAATAAACATTAAAAAATTTATGAAATATCTTTTTTAATGTTTATTTTTGAGAGAGAGAGAGAATGAGAGCACACATGCAGGGAGTGGCAGAGAGAAAGATAGACTGAGGATCCAAAGGGGGCTCTGCACTGACAGCACAGAGTCCAATGCAGGACTAAAACTCATGAACCATGAGTTTATGATCTGAACTGAAGTCAGACACTTAACCAATTGAGCCACTCAGGTGCCCCTAAAGTATTGGTCTTTTTAAAAAATATTTATTTATTTATTTTGAGAGAGAGGAGGAGATGCATGAGCTGGGGAGGGAGGGAGGGAGGGAGGGAGAGAGAGAGAGAGAGAGAGAGAGAGAGAGAGAGAGAGAGAGAGAGGAAGAGAGAGAATCCCAAGCAGACTCTGCACTCTCGGTGAAGAGCCTGATGTGGGGCTTGATCTCATGAACTGAAAGATCATTACCTCAGCCAAAACTGAGAGTCAGATGCTTAACCAACTGGGCCACCCAGGTGTCACTAAAGCATCTGTCTTATACAGGTACACTGTGGTAGCTATTGTGTTCTTGCCTTTCTAACTATCCATTTATGAATATAGGAGACTGGATGGTCTTTTTTGTACAGTGGACTCTCCCATATCACCCCTTTTCTGTACTTCTCCCCATGTCATTTTCTCTTTAAATAATTTATTTCTAATTGTTTCCTTTTTAAGATTAGGAGTAGGTTACCAAAAAAGTATGGAAGGGGGGAATACAATTCTCTCTCCTGGTTAATATGCACAGAAGGATGTGTGCAGAACAGTGTCTTATTATACAGAATGATGATTTCATTTGAAGGGTATGTCTGAGGAAACTTCCACTTTCCTTCTTAAAATGGAAACTAGACCTGCAAAGGATGGCAATGAAGAGAACATCCCTGTGGGAAGGGAAGGACAATCCTGTCTCTTAGACTCACCTTCCTCTTGGAGGGACTTGGACCATTTCCTTTGTCATCACCACAATATCCTCACGGAATATTGATCTTGTTTTAGCTTGGGCTACCTGCTGTATGAGGGATAACAACTTAGTAGGATTCCTCTCGTAGATATCCAGCCTTCTTCGGGTACAGACCCATGGCCTGCCTAAGCCTTACCTTCCAGATTTTGGTTCCTTCTTTGAAAACCTGTGTCCTTCCAACATGAAGGTGTCTACCCTTTCAGGGGAGATCAACCTTGCCTAGAAACAATGTGTCTCTATTTAGGAACTCTAACAATATAATGCCACAGTTCCAAAATTAATACAGGACATACACATCAAGTGGAAGAAAGGGGGTCTTATTTCATTTTAGCATCTTTGGATTAGAATTGGAAACCAGAGAGCCCTCTTTTAAGGTACTTTTGTTTATTGGAGGTATGAGTCCATTTTTTTTTTTTTTGTCCTGTATATCTCTGAGTATACTTTTCATACCTTTAGTAAAATTTCAATTAGCTGTGATCATATATCTGGATGCATAAATAAAACTGTGTACTATGTTTTCTAAAATGAAAGGCTATTGTATAAGAGTTAGTGTAATTTAAAAAAATTTTTTTATTTTATTTTTTTGAAAAAGAGAGAGAGAGGCAGAGGGAGAGGGAGAGAGAGAATCCCAAGCAGGCTTCACGCTCCACACGGAGCCTGACTCCAGGCTTGATCTCACGATCATGAGATCATGACCTGAGCTGAAATCAAGAGTCTGATGCTTAACTGACTGAGCCACCCAGGCACCTCTGTGATTTTGTTTTTTATTAGTGACTAATTAAATGGGTTAAAAACAGTAATAGTAACAATTTTTGAGTCAGGCTGGTGAAAAGACCAATATTCCACATATTCTTCACTTTAACCATTAGTAAATGGCTGGAGGATATGTCCTTCATTTTACAAATTTGGAGAAAGCTAGTATAGTGTCTCCTGCTTAAGGTTGACATTGGTAGTCAGCTCTCTCTGCAGTAGTATGTTACAGTGAAAAATTCAGACTGGGTTTCTTTGGAGGTAGGATTGGGTAGGGGATAAAAACACATGAAAAAATTGTATTTGATTTTTATTTTTTAGTTATGTTATCGTGGGCGAGTATTCTGACCTCTCTGAGTGTCGGCGACCTTTTTGTAAGACTGGTGTAATGAAAGTGCCCCTAGAGCTCCATTGGGAAGATGGTGATATGATCTGTATAAAGAAAGCCCCAGCATGGTGCCAGAGACGTAGTTGGTGCTCTGTGTGATTTACTTTCCTTTCTCCCCTGCATCCCCAAATTGCCACCCAAATTGTTGGTGACAGGTATAATGTTCTAATAGGCTTTTCTGGATGTGAACTTTATTCTTTGAACAGTTTTAAAGTCCAATAGTTATTTTTGCCACAATAAATTTTACTTAAAGGATATTCTCTTTGTTCCTTCTTGCCACCACATTCTTATGGATTTCTTTCTTATCTACAAGGTGGAGGGAAGTATCTCTTGAAAACTGTTGGGACCACATTTTAGAAAGAACTGCTGTATGTGACTAGAGGTGTGTTTGCTTTTTGAGTTCATGCTTTGTTGCTTTTACAGCACTATTATCTATTTTAGTTATTTCAGTAAACCAAATTGCAAAAATAATTAAAACCTCTAGTTCTGCCTCCAACTTGTGACCTTGGTCAAGTCACTTGACCTCTTTGAGCCCAGTTTCTTCAGTTGAACACAGATCAAATGATTTCTAAAGCCCTTGTTCCCTTTCATGCTGTGATTTATGAAATCTCTTTATTCAGGAGCAGAGCTCAAAGTGGCATGTGGATCCTAGTTCTCAACGGCAGAGGGCACACGGCCCCTAGTGTGCTGGGCTGTTAGGTATTGGAAACATTCTACAGTTTTGTAGCCTGAAGTTGATATTCTTGAAGCTAGGAAAAGCCAAGAAAAGTGTAAACTAATATTTTGCAAACAGGATTTCATAGCCTGTTTCTAGCTATTTAATATTTAGGTGAAACACTAAAAAAATAGGAGATTTCAACATTCCAAGGGTACTTCCTATAATTAAGTGAAGAGCTTTAGAGTTTTGTTTTGTTTTGTTTCTGAAGAGCTTTATCCTTTCCCTCCCCCTTATTTACCCCATCTAAGTACCCCATGCTTAGGATTGGTTTCCAAATGGGATGGAGAGGAGAACTAACAATTATTAAGTACTTATTATACATTAGAAACTATACCTGGTACTTTAGATACACTTTCTCTAATCATCACAGCAATCCTTTATTTTATTTTATTTATTTTTTTTAATTAAAATAATTTATTTTATTTTATTTTTATGTTTTTAAATTTTTTAATGTTTATTTACTTTTGAGAGACAGACAGACAGACAGACAGAATGTGAGCCAGTGAGGGGTAGAGAGAGGGAGACACAGAATCCGAAGCAGGCTCCAGGCTCTGAGCTGTTGGCACAGAGCCTGATGTGGGGCTCGAACCCACGAACCATGAGATCATGACCTGAGTGAAGTTGGGCACTTAACCGACTGAGCCACCCAGGTGCCCCTAAAATAATTTTTTTTTTAATCTTTATTTGAGAGACAGACAGAGTGTGAACGGGGGGAGGAACAGTGAGAGAGGGAGACACAGAACTCGAAGCAGCTCCAGGCTCTGAGCTGTCAGCACAGTGCCCAAAACAAAGGCTCGGATCCATGAACCGTGAGATTATGACATAAGCCAAAGTTGGACACTTAACTGACCGAGCTACCCAGGCACTCCAGCAATCCTTTAAATTGTGTTATCCTTATTTTATATAGGAAGATACTGGGCTCAGAAAGGTTAAGTGACTTGCCTGAGGCCTCACAGTAGAGATTCAAGTTTAGGTCTATTAATTTGCAAAGCTGCTTTCTCTACCTGAGTTCTTCCCTTTTCTTCCTAATCTAAATGGTTAGGGATGAATTGCTCACAGCAGTAGTGGCCAGACAGTGGTCACACATGGAAGTTGGCTTTCTCTGGTTCTCAAGTTTTTGTGGCCCTTGTAATTCTACATGGTTTCAAATTTGAAACCTTTAGACCGGATTATTGAAATACGGTTTTTTGTGGGCTACTTTTTAAGGGTACAACAATATCTCATTTTACAAGAAGCAGAATAATCTTTGAGAATCCCATGGTAAGGTGTCTTGTTAGAGAGACATGTACCTACTTTCTTTAAGTCCAGCACAGCCAGTCTTTTCTTCTTTGGTGAAACAGATGATGGTTTTTCCTTTTGAGCTTCAAATGATGACGTTGGCTTGTATTTGGGGACCATGTTGGGTGGTAATGCACATCTTTAAACACCAGAATCTCATTCAGAATGGTGAGATGTT
Source organism: Panthera tigris (assembly GCF_018350195.1). NCBI lineage: Eukaryota > Metazoa > Chordata > Mammalia > Carnivora > Felidae > Panthera > Panthera tigris. The sequence goes on from NC_056669.1 coordinate 49,140,073, forward strand.
TACAGTATTAGAGGTATTCTGAAACCTAGGTCAAGAGAAGGAATAGCAGATTCATGTTCCATTTTGTGGCTTAGGCTAACTTAGTCGTTGTTAAAACTTCAGCTGTACACCTGAATCACTTGGAGGGCTTGTTAAAACACAGACTACTGGGTTCTACCATCCACAATTTCTGATTCAGTAGTTCTGGGATTTAGCCAGAGCATTTGCATTTTTAACAGATTCCCAGGTGATGCTGATGCTGACTTGTAGGGACCTCACATGGAGGAGCGCTATACTTACTGAATGGAGGCAAGTGGAATCACTTGTCTATCTTCCCTCCATTGTCTGTTTCTCTTGCTCTCTTTTATTTTTAGGCTGAGTGGGTATAGTTGAATTAGTTTATTTGTTTTTAATTTTCTTAATGTTTATTTTTTTTGAGAGAAAGAGAGAGACAGAGGACAAGTGGAAGAGGGGGAGAGAGAGGGAGACACAGAATCTGAAGCAGGCTCCAGGCTGTGCTGTCAGCACAGAACCCGATGCGGGGCTTGAACCCACAGGCTGTGAGCTCATGACCTGAGCCGAAGTCGGACACTTAACCGACTGAGCCATCCAGGTGCCCCTAGTTTAAATTAGGGCTCAGCCTAATTTTAAGTTTAAGCCTCAGTTTAAGTTGTGGCTCAGCCAACACTTTATCCCATTGCTTAACTTACTTCTTGGTCCAGAATGAGAACTTGGCCATTCAATAGATGCTGGTTGAATGAGTGATTGATTATATATGTTGAATTAACATATATAATGCTACTGGTTTTTAGCACATGGACATCATTATTATAAACCTGTTCTATACAAACTGTTTATTTTCCTGAGGGAGGCCATCTTTAGATTAGAATAGCTTATGTATTAGGACTATATATAGCAATGATCATGGACATCAGGAGGTATGCAATTTAGTGCAGTTTTGAGAAACTTGCCTTTTGGGACCTCTGGTATGAATGTGAAGTAGGTATGTGTGTGTAGATGGAGCTGGGTTATGGAGTCCCATCTGTTTCAGAATGACCTACGGAAGTCTTGCAGAGCCTGGTTTAGGCTGGACAGGCTGGAGCAGCTCTGGATCACTGGGTCTGCCTCAGACCAGATGCAGCATTTTCACTTCTGTGTCTCCCAAGTACTAGAGAAATTCATCTCCGTGATCCTTTTTTTTAAAGTTAATTAATTAATTAATTTATTTATTTAGAGAGAGAGAGAGAGTGCATGTGCATGGAGGGGGGGCAGAGAGGGAGAGATTGAGAATCCCGAGCCAGCTCCACACTGTCAACGCAGAGCCCATAGGGCTCGAACTCATGAGTCATGAGATCATGACCTGAGCTCAAATCAAAAGTCGAATGCTTAACCCACTGAGCTACCCAGTTGCCTCTGGCCCTATGATCCTAAAGGCTCAGTGGGCCTCTGTACTGTGGGATAACACTGTAAATTCAGGTAGATTGCGCATGAATCTTACCATGTTGTAGGATTTGATAATTATATTTTAAATGGTGAGTTTAGTAAGTGAAAGGTTAAAAAAATCCCCAAAATTTAAAGTTCACTTAAAAAAAACCTTTTTTTAAAAAGTTTTATTTATTTTTGAGAGAGAGAGAGAGACAGACTGCAAGCAGGGGAGGGGCAGAGAGAGAGGGAGACACAGAATCTGAAGCAGGCTCCAGGCTCTGAGCTGTCAGCACAGAGCCTGATGCGGGGCTCGAAGCCACAAACTGTGAGATCATGACCTGAGCCGAAGTCGGGAGCTCAACCGACTGAGCCACTCAGGCACCCCCTAAAGTTCATTTTTTTTAATGTTTATTTATTTTTGAGAGAAAGAGAGAGTGCAAGTGGGGGAAGAATAGAGAGAGAGAGATACACAGAACCTGAAGCAGGCTCCAGGCTGTGCTGTCAGCACAGAGCCCAATGCAGGGCTTGAATTCATGAACCGTGAGATCATGACCTGAGCCGACTGAGCCACCCAGGCGCCCCTAAAGTTCATTTTAAGCTTGAAATTATTATGTCATTTTTATCATTTTTGACACGTTTTATACACGTTTTAAAGTCTCAGTGTGTATTTTGTCTCTTTCAGTATAGATTAAAATTTCTTCCCTTAAATTCATCTTTTTTTGCGTTGAAATATTTTCAAGTAAATTGCAGACAGCATGACATTCTATCTCTAAATCCTTCGATATACAGGTGTAAAAAGTAAAAACATTTACTTATGCAGCCACAACAATATGATCACCCCTAACAAAATTAACAAGTTATCAGATTCTTCTAATACCTAGTCCATATTCACATTAACCTAATTGTCCTAATTATCATTTGTATCATTTGTTCAAACTAGGATACAATCTGGAATCATGCATTGCATCTGGTTATTTTGTTCCTTAAATTTTGTTTAATCTATTTTATTTATCATGACATTGCCTTACCATTGTCTTATCGCACATTTGGATTTGTCCAACTGCTTATTCAGAGTGCCTTTAGCTTGTTGTTCTACACTGTGTATTTCCTGGAAACAGGAAATTAGATCCATAAGAAATTAGATCTAAAGGCTGGAAAAAGATACAAGTTGAACATTTTGGGCACGATTTTATCATAGGTGAAGTTTGCTTTGTGTTGTACCATGTGAGGAGGTGCATACTCTATGCCTGCCCCACTGTTAGTGATGCTAATTTTCATCACTAGATTGAGGTGATGGCAGCCTGATTCTTCCATTGTAAAGTTCCATTTTGCCCTGGTGACAAGAGAGCACTCTCCATGATATTACTCTGGCACTAAGATGAATCTTCATTTCCCTGTCATTTATTCTCCTAATGTTTTTAACACCATGTGGTAATACTTGCCTGAATCAGTAACTTCATAAGGGTTTGCAAAACTGTCATTTTTCTAATTCTGTCATTCCTTCTGCATTAGCTGACATTTAATTAAACAGAGGTCTTTTTCATTAACTGGGACTATTTGGTACCTTGAAACACAATTCTGTTGGAAACTCAGGTTAAATATTGAGTTCTTTTTTGTATTCCCAATTTCTAAATTAGGAGTTGGTTTAATAAATACCTTAAATGGTGGCATATGACCATATATATTTGTTTCCTTTTTGATATCCATCTGAACTAGTAGATTTTTGTGAATTGAATGCTTCAATCAGCTACAATCATTATTTTTTATATGTTCAATTTGTTTTATGTTCAGTTTGTTAAAACAAGCCAGTAATATAGTCCCTTGTAGTTGGTTCCTATATCTGTTAGACATCGCTGCATTAATTTTTGAGCACTTCCTTGCTTCCATGCACAGCAAGATATATAGGTTTATCATTTAGCTTCCTTGTCCCAAAATGTTAGTCAGCCACTTCACTGACAAGCCCTAGTTCCTTTTAGTGTGGAATGGTATTAAACACCAAAATCCTAGTTCTTGGAATGTCAATTGTTACTGGGGTGACAGTGTTTATAGACCTTTTCAGTGGTCTGTTTAATCCTTGAATTTTGATATTGAAGTTTGGATAATGAAAATTCAAAACATAAGGGATATCTGTATTTTAAAAATTTAATGAATTTATATCTCTATTTCCACTTCAGTTTTACCATATTGTGTTTTTAAGTAACTCCTTGATTTTATAATTGTTATCTTTTATCTTTTCTGTTATCACTGAGAATCTTGAGTACCAATAACATTGTTTTATTGTTGTTGTTGTGTTTAGGTAGGCTCCACACCCAGCGTGGGTCTTGAACTCACAACCCTGGAATTAAGAGTCACATGCTGTCTACCAGCTGAGCCAGCCAGACACCCCAAACATTGTTTTATTTTACAATATAAAGAAAGTAACTTCAAAATAACAGTGCCAATATTACTACTGCAATTAAAATCAATTAAAAAAATTTTTTAACATTTATTTATTTTTGAGAGAGACAATGCACGAATAGGGGAGGGGCAGAGAGAGAGGGAGACACAGAATCTGAAGCAGGCTGTAGGCTCCAGGCTCCGAGCTGTTTGCACAGAGCCTGACACAGGGCTTGAACTCATGTACTGTGAGATCATGACATGAGCCAAAATCAGATGTTTAACCTACTAAGCTACCCACGTGCCCTTGTAATTAAAATCAAATGAAGTTTAAAAAGTTTTGTGAATATTTTTGTAGCTTAGTTCGGTTTTAACGGAAGAATAAGTTTAATTACTTTTTTGTTGATCTCATTTACTTTCCTCTGAAATTTGTCTGCTTTGTTTTTGTCATAGGTTGATCATTTTGGATTTACTACAGATAAAACTTTTAAACAGCGGTACTTACTAGCTGATGAACACTGGAAGAAAGATGATGGATCAATACTTTTCTACACTGGTAATGAAGGGGACATTGTCTGGTTTTGCAATAATACGGTATGTGCAAATTTGTGAAATTCCTATGCTCACTTTGCCTTTTATTATGACAAACTAGAAAAAAATGTTTTGCGGTATATATGACCAAATATTACTGTACTTAATCAAGAAGCTCTTTAGAGCTTAAAGAATTACTCATGAAAAGAGTGAAATACTATTTTTGGACAATTGAATCTTAGATTTTTTTTTTAATCCCAATTTATTTCTAGAGTGAATAAGGATATGAGGGACATGGGAATAGGAATATTATTGCATATAGATTTTTTTGGTTTTTGTTTGTTTTGATTATGGTCTCCAGGATATAAACATGAGGGCATGAATTTTTGTTTTTTTGTTTAGTATTGTATTTTCAGTCTAAGAACTGTGCTAGACATACAGTATGTGCTCAATAAATATTTGTTAAATGAATGAATAAAATCTAAACAATGCCAGTGCAAATAAGAAAAACAAAATGCAAGTTTGATTGTCAAATAGGAATGGACAGAGGTAAAGTTGTAGCTATATTTTAGTTTAGCTTTCCTGTTCTACTATTTTTCTTATATTTGTGAATAAAAAAATAGTATAGATGTTAGCTTGCTTTCCTGACCATACATTCTATTGTCTTTTATAATAACACTTAAATCCATTAACAAAATTTACTTTAGAAGGACACTTGAAAGGAAGATATTTTCCTTTTTTTATGTTCTAGCGCTATGACTAGAAAATGTCAATTTTCTACCAAAAAGCTAGTCTGTGAATTACCTTAAACTGAAGACTGAATCACATTTTCTCCATTGCCAATGTCCGCCGCGGTGCCTGGTATTCAAGAGGTCTTAGTAAATGTTTGTTGAACTAAACTGAATTGAAAGCAAAGATATCGACCCAATTATAATGTTATTGCATTTCTCATTTTTCAATATTTCCTTAAGACTGTTGAGTCTAAATATGTTAGTTGAAATCAAATAATTCAGGTCCTAGGATGTCTATTTCTCTTACATCAGTGACAAGTGAAATCAGGATTTATTTTCCATCAGATTCCTGCTTAGTTATTCTGTGAAACACCTGAGGCTGCTTTGTCTTTTTCTCTTTCTCATGTGTGATTTCCCATTTATGCCACGGCCATGGGGCAGCTTCTCGTGTCCAGTTATTTTTCCCAGCTCTTTTTCCTCTTATAGAAAGGCAGATGTTCTTGCCTCCACTGCTCTGACAGGCAGCATAATTTAAGGCTTACCTTAGAAGTGACAGAAAGGAAGAGCTACACAGTGTAGGAACAGTTCCAGGGAAGTGACTAGATGTAGATCCTTAGAAGGGTCCTGGCCCTTTCCCAGCCCTAGACACCTCCCTTTATACTAAAATGTCCTGGTTGCACTATCACATATTCTGGATGTTCATTTATTAAGAGACTGTAGCAGAATGGTCAAGAGTGATAGACTGGTTAGGATTGAATTCTGGTTTTGCCATTATGCCGTGTGACTTTGGGCAGTCTCTTCTTCTGTGCCTTGGTTTTTTTTTACCTGTTAAATGGGTGTAGTGATAATAATCTAGTTCATACAGTTGCTGTGAGGACTAAATAAGAGTTAGGAATTTAGGACAGTGCTGGCACATAGTGTTATTAAATTGTTAATATATTACATGGACCTCTTCTGAAAAATAAAAACACCCTGAAATAGACGCAGGCAAAAATTACTGACCACAATCAATGTTCAATTAAACTGCTTCCTTTGAAAGCCTGAGTTCAGCTCCCCAGAGGCCTGGCTATTTTGATAGATGATCCTTACCTTTAAGAAGCTCACAGTCTGGGGGCACCTGGGTGACTCTGGGTTGAGCTCTTGGTTTCACCTCAGGTCATGATATCATGGTTTGTGAGTTCAAGCCTTGTGTCAAGCCCCTAGTCGGGCTCCAGGCTGGTGTCTCAGAGCCTGCTTGGGATTCTCTCTCTCCCTCTCTCTTTACTTCTCCCCTGCTCGTGCTTTCTCTCTCTCAAAATAAATAAATAAACTTTAAAAAAAGAAGTTCATAGTCTGGTAGGGTAAGATACATATAAACAAATATTTCAGCGTAGTAATAGAGATCTATACCTAGCACGGTGGTGTTGAGAGGCAGGACTGATTAGCAATGCCAAAATGGGGCAGGCAGAGGAGGGCATGCTTGAGCTGGTTGTTACAGGGTCTGCAGATAAATGGCAGGAAATGGGCAAGGTGTTAAGAGAGAAAGTGAGGGTTATTGAAACCATCACAGATAACAGGTTAAATTCTCCATCGTCACCTGCATGTAGCTCTCTAAATTGTTCATTTATTGATCAAGATGAATAAAAACTTTTAGAGGTTCTTAGCCCTTGTTAGGAAGCAGCAGTTCATTAAAAAACAGCAGTGTGCCCTAGGAATGACAAATAGTTTTTAATCTGTGCTAAATTTAAATCTAATCGATTGATGTTGGCTGTCTAGAGTGCTTTGTTGAGAAGGATTCTGAGGGCACCACTTGAGGTAAGTGAAAAAATTCAGTGATTGATTAATGACCAGCATTAAGTATGGAAATAAGATCTGAAAGCATTTGATGATTGTACTGTGAAGCTAGCCTGTGCTTGAATCTTGGCTCTTCTGCTTTCTAGCTGTGTGACTGTTACAGGATATTTAAACTACTGTGCCTCAGTGTCCTTGTCTGTAAAATGGGGTTACTAAAAGTACCTATCTCTTAGATTGTTGTGATAATCAAATGAAGTAATATATATGGAGTATTTAGAGCAGCCCGACACATTGTAAGTACTCAATTATTATTAGCTATTGTTAGCTACTACTTATTTTTGAGAAAATAAGATTAATATAAAACCCAAGGGAGCCCAGTATGCTTATTTGTATTTCTTTTTTCTTTTATGTTGTAAATGTTTATGGGTAGGCAGCTAACTTACATATCTACAGTTTTTCCTAGACTATTTTATACACAGTGCAATTTGAAGACTGTTTTTGACAAAATATTGATTATGCAGCTCCAGTGTCAGAATAAGGAGAGTTGGAATGATTGGTGGTTGAGTGACTTGGGCTTATTTTTAATTATCTCACTGTACTATAGTATGAGATTAACATGCAACAACGAAACAACAGTTATTTGTAGAACAAATATAAATTGTGCAACTTCTCAGAGCTCTTTTTGGTCTGGTTTAACATTCATCTCATATGACTTGGCAAAAGGTTCAATGACTGTTTCGCATAAAAAAATGATTTTTATCCTGTGAATTTGTAAATTCTCCCTAGGGGTTCATGTGGGATGTGGCTGAGGAACTGAAAGCTATGTTGGTGTTTGCTGAACATCGATACTATGGAGAATCCCTACCTTTTGGTAACAATTCATTCAAGGTAAGTACCTTGTTTTATTGAACTTCACTTTACTGGACTTCACAGATCATGTGTTATTTGCAAATTGAAGGTTTGTAGCAACCCTGTGTTGAGCAAGTCTATCAGTGCCATTTTTCCAACAGCATTTGCTTACTTTGTTTCTCTGTGTTGCATTATGGTAATTATTGTAACATGTCAAACTTTTTCATTATTATTACATTTATTATGGTGATCTGCAATCAGTGATCTGGAAGATGCTCACATAAGATGGCAAACTTAATTGATAAATAATGTGTGTGTTGTGACTGTCCCACCAACTGGCCATTCCCCCATCTCTGTCTCTCTCCTCAGGCCTCCTTATTCCCTGAGACATAAAAATGTTGAAATGAGGCCAGCTGGCCTCTGAGTGTTCCAATGAAAAGAAGAGTTGCATGTCTCTCACTTTAAATAAAAAACTAGAAATGATTAAATATAGTGAGCAAGGCATGTTGAAAGCTGAGAGAGGCTGGAAGCTAGGCCTCTTGTAACAAACATTTAACCAGGTTGTGAATGCAAAGGAAAAGTTCTTGAAGGAAATTAAAATGCTCTTCCAGTGAACATACAAATGACAAGAAAGTGAAACAGTCTTACTGCTGGTAAGGAGAAAGTTTGAGAGGTCTGGGTAGATCAAACCAGCCACAACATTCCCTCAAGCCAAAGCCTAATCCAGAGCAAGGCCCTAATTCTCTTCAATGTGATGAAGGCTGAGAGAGGTGAGGAAGCTGTAGAAGAAAAATCTGAAGCTAGCAGAGTTCATGAGGTTTAAGGAAAGAAGCTGTCTCCATAACATAAAAGTACGAGGTGAAGCAGCAAGTACTGATGTAGAAGCTACAGTAAGTTATCCAGAAGACCTAGCTGAGATAAATCATGAAGGTGGCTACAGTAAACAACAGATTTTCAATATAGACAAAACAGCTTTTTATTGAAAGAAGATGCCATTGAGGACTTTCACAAAGAGAAGTCAATGCCTGGCTTGAAGTCTTCAGGACAGCCTGACTCTCTTGTTAGGAGCTAATGTAACTGGTACATTAAATTAAAGCCAATGCACATTTACCATCCTGAAAATCCTAGGGCCCTAAAAAATTATGCTAAATCTACTCTGTGTGTGCTCTATAAATGAAAGAACAGAGAGCCTGGATGACTATACATCTGTTCACAACATGGTTCACTGAATACTTTAAGACCACTGTTGAGACCTACTGCTTGGGAAGAAAAAAGTTCCTTTCAAAATATTATCATTCACTGACGATGCATCTGGTCACCCAAGAGCTCTGATGGAGATGTACAACGAGATGAATATTATTTTCATTTCTGCTAACACAACATCCATTCTGCAACTCATGGATCAAAGAGTCACTTTGATTTTCAAATCTTATTTAAGAAATACATTTGTGGGGCACCTGGGTGGCTTAGTTGGTTAGGCATCTGACTTTGGCTCAGGTCATGATCTCGCAGTTCTTGGGTTTGAGCCCCACATCGGGCTCTCTGCTGTCAGCACGGAGCCTGCTTTGGATCCTCTGGTGCCTCTCCTCTGCTCATTCTCTCTCTGAAAAAACAAACAAACAAACAAACAAAAAACATTTTGTAAGGTATAGCTGCCACAGAGAGCGATTCCTCTCTGATGGATCTTGGCAAAGTCAATTGAAAACCTTCTAAAGGATTCACCATTCTATATGCTATGAAGAATATTCAGGATTCATGGGAAGAGGTCAAAATATCAACATGAACAGGAGTTTGGAAGAAGCTGATTTCAACCCTGTGGATGACTGTGAGGGTTTCAAGAAAGACTTTAGTGGAGGAGGTAACTGCAGATGTCGTGGAAATAAGAGAATCAGAATTAGAAGTGGACCTTGAAGATGTGCTAAATTGCTGAAATCTTGTGATAAAACTTGAATGGATGAAGAGTTGTTTCTCATGGATGAGGAGTTATTTCTTATGGATGAGCAAAGAAATTGGTTTCTTGAGATGGAAACTGCTGCTGGTGAAAATACTGTGAATATTGTTGAAATGTCAACAATGAATGTAGAGAATTAAACAAACTTTAAAGCAGCTACAGGGTTTGAGAAGATTGACTCCAATTCTGAAAAAAATTCTGAGGGGAAAAATGCTATTGAACAGCGTCACATGCTACAAAGAAATCATTCATGAAAAGAAGAGTCAATTGATATGGCAAATTTTATTGTTGTTTTGTTTTAAGACATTGCCAAAGCCATCCCATCCTTCAGCAATCACCACCCTGACTGGTCAACAGCCATCAACATTTAGGCAAGACCCTCCACTGGTAAAAAAGATGAAAGCTCAGAAAAACTCACTGAAAGCTCAGATGATGGTTAGCATTTTTTATCAATGAAGTATTTTTAAATTAAAGTGTATACATCTTTTGGGGCGCCTGGGTGGCTCAGTCGGTTGGGTGTCGGACTTTGGCTTAGGTCATGATCTCGTAGTCTGTGAATTCGAGCCCTGCATCGGGCTTTGGGCTGACAGCTCAGAGCCTGGAGCCTGCTTCTGATTCTGTGTCTCCTTCTCTTTCTGCCCCTCCCCTGCTCATGCTCTGTCTCTCTGTGTCTCAAAAATAAATAAAAACATTAAAAAAAAAATTTTTTTAAATAAAAAAAGTGTATACATCTTTTTGGAAATAATACTAATTCACACTTAATAGACTACAGTATGGTGTAAACATAACTTTTATATGCACTAGGAAGCCAAAATAGTCATTGGACTTGCTTTATTAAGATATTAACTTTATTGTAGTGGTCTGGAACCAGACCTGCAATATCTCTGAGGTATGCCTGTATAGTTTTTAATTTTAAGTTTAAAAGGTTTTTTTGAAGTTTAGGATATTACATGTTCTAATTACATGTTCCACTTTAAGAAAGAAATGATAGCTGTAGCTTGAATAGCCTGAAATTTCAATGATTTGTATTTAATCTTTCCTTTTTTATATGCAGTTGAACAGATTGGGTGCTTTTTATTATTTTTATTTTTTTAACATTTTATTTATTTTTGAGAGACAGAGAGAGACAGAGCATGAGAGGGGGAGAAGCAGAGAAAGAGGGGAACACGGAATCTGAAGCAGGCTCCAGGCTCAGAGCAGTCCACACAGAGCCCGATGCAGGGCTCAAACTCATGAACCATGAGATCATGACCTGAGCTAAAGTCGGATGCTTAACCAACTGAGCCACCCAGGTGCCTTAAACTTAAAAGTTTAAGCCCTTTTTAAACTATAATATTATCATTTCTAATGTTGATCATTTTTTAACTCAGTGGGAAATCTTAAGATATGGCTGCAGAGAATGTGAGGGGAACTTCTCATTGTTTCAGAAATATCAGTAAATTATTCTACTTTATAAATTATACACTTATATATTATATTAATAATATATACTGGGTCTACCACAGGAAAAAGTATAATGAGCACTCAAATGTTTAAAAAGGTATTTTTCAATAAAATAAGGACAAATTATCTCTGTCTCAGTGAGTCCAAATGGCCACTTGGATTCCCTTCTGACCTTTCCTAATCTCACAAGGAGTTTTGGCCTTGGCCACAGACTGTACACCCAATAAAAAGGATACTATTTCCTCAACTGAGTCACTCATGTACTTTGTGATTCTGTGTATATGAATTTGCTATCTGTGCTATTATTTACACAATACTTTTCTTTAAACAACTAACTTTTCAAATTTTGCATTATCTTAACAAGGGTTTTATGTACTAGTTTTTATTTCTAAATTACATTAAAACAAGTATTAAAATAAAAAAGATTACCTAAGATCATTATGCATACTACCAGTATGCATATACCATCTTTTTAGAAGAACTTGGGGCCAGTAATTTTCTAGGCTGCCTATTTTGAAAGGAGTTTATATATGTATATTTGTGTTTGTTTATTTTTGAGAGAGAGAGAGAGAAGCAGAGAGAGGGAGACACAGAATCCAAAGCAGGCTCCAGGCTCTGAGCTGTCAGCACAGAGCCCAACGCGGGGCTCAAACCCACAAACCATGAGGTCATGACCTGAGCTGAAGTCAGATGCTTAACTAACTGAGCCACCCAGGCACCCCTGAAAAGAGTTTTAATTTTCATTCTCAGAGGTTTTATTAGCTCATATTATAAGTAAATAAAATAAATGAAAATTTCTTGTGTTGTGAATGAAGAACAGAACTATTTGCTGATATTTGTTGGGCTATCGGGGGAAACTCTATTCTTTAGCTTATTATTCTGCATAATTATCTGATTAGGAGAGTTGATAGATCTTGAAACCATTGGAAGAAGTCAGCTTGTTGCAGATAGAAACATAATGCCACCTAGATCCCCATGGTTCATACTTTGTTAGCAAAATGGAACTAAGGGCTCTTTTTGATATGCTTCTTTCCCTTCATGTGCTAACAGAATTTGTCAGTAGCATGGGGGTTAATATTACAAATATTATGCAAGGATTAGAAAAAAATTACACTCAATTATACATAGAAAATTGGAAGTAAAGACTAGTGATAGATAATGAAAGAGGAGTTAAGAGGTATGTATCTTGGGGTATGTATCTTGGGGTACCTGGGTGGCTCAAGAGAGAGCAAGGTGAAAACTGCAGTGCTTATTGTGACTTAACATTGGAAGTTATACGTCACTTCTGACACATTAATTAGAACCAAGTCACTAAGCACAGCCCAAGCTCAAAGAGAGAGGAATAAGACTTTTTCTTTTAAAGGAGAGATACTTTTTTTTTTTAATTTTCAAGTTAGTTAACACACAGTGTAGTCTTGGCTTCAGGAGTAGAATCCGGTGATTCATCTCTTACATATGACACCCAGTGGTCACCCTGAGAAGTGCCCTCCTTAATGCCCATCACCCATTTAACCCATCCGCCCTCACCCTCTCCAGCAACCCTCAGTTTGTTCTCTGTATTTAAGAGTTTCTTATGGTTTGCCTCCCCCTCTCTTTTTATCTTGTTTTTCCTTCTCTTCTCCTATGTTCATTTGTTGAGTTTCTCAAATTCCACCTATGAGTCCAATCATATACTTTACTAGCTCCCTTAGTTTAGCAGGACTCTGAGCTTTACCCCGCTACGTTGCACTGAGGAAATTGTCTCTAGGCAGAGAGACTGTGATCATGGGACTTACTTTATGAATATCCTTCTCTCAGGGATCAACGTCTTGTGTTGCCTGTTTTCTAATGCCTGGATGTAGTTGCTGTATTCCATTTTGTAACTCCAATTTTATAGTTGTTTACAACAGGGTAATTTCCAGTTGTTGGTATGCAGATATAATGATAATCTTTCTGATAAGGAAGGATGAGTTTGATTTTTATTGATGATTCTTCAGTTTTTCACAAGATTCAGTCTACCTTTGCCTGTATAGTAGCCATTTTATTTTTTAAATTTTTTTTAATGTTTATTTTTGAGACTGAGAGAGAGAGAGAGAGAGACAGAATCCAAAGCAGGCTCTAGGCTCTGAGCTGCAGCCCAGAGCCTGAGGCTGGACTCGAACTCATGAACTACGAGATCATGACCTGAGCCGAAGTCGGATGTTTAACAGAGCCACCCAGGTGCCCCAGTAGCCATTTTACGTTTCAAAATTTAAAATAAAAATTTTAGGGGCACCTTGGGTGGCTCGATTGGCTAAGTATCCAACTTTAGCTCAGATCATGATCTCGCGGTTCATGAGTTCGAGCCTGGCCTCGGGCTCTGAGCTGACAGCTCAGAGCCTGGAGCCAGCTTGGGATTCTGTGTCTCCCTCTCTCTCTGTGCCTCCCCTGCTTGTGCTCTGTCTCTCTGTCTCTCTCTCTCTCTCAAAAACAAATAAACATTAAAAAAAGTAATAAAAATTGTAATACAGCAGTTGTTTGTTAAGCTGAGAATTGTATTCCATCACATTTACTATTAAATATTACAGTTTGTTTCTATTGTTTCTACAACCTCAACAAGGTCTTTGGTAAATAGCATTTAATAGAAATAACATTTGAATGCAAAATACATTATGTTCTTCGCACAAACTTAAAATAATTTTTTAATGATTTATTTAAATCAGCATCGTTATTGCGTTGACTGGGCATTTTAACTCAATTGCCTAGAAATTCTGTTTGGAGAAAAACTTATCTAACTGGCTTTTTCCCTGGATCTATGCTATGCCTAAGCTGCTATTATGTGCACATTTATACTTGTTCTTTGTTACTTTTCTTTAGGATTCCAGATACTTGAATTATCTGACATCAGAACAAGCTCTGGCAGATTTTGCAGTGTTAATCAAATACTTGAAAAGAACAATCCCAGGAGCTAAAAATCAACCTGTCATTGCCCTAGGGGGCTCTTATGGTGGCATGCTTGCAGCCTGGTTCAGGATGAAATACCCTCATATGGTGGTTGGGTAAATGCATTTATGTTGGACATGAGCACTTCTTTTTATATTTTTATTTTTTTAATTTTTAAATTTACATCCAACTTAGCATGTAGTACAACAATGATTTCAGGAGTAGATTCCTTAATGCCCCTTACCTATTTAGCCCATCCCTCCTCCCACAACCCTCCAGTAACCCTCTGTTTGTTCTCCACATTTAAGAGTCTCTTATGTTTTGTCCCCCTCCCTGTTTTTATATTATTTTTGCTTCCCTTCCCTTATGTTCACCTGTTTTGTATCTTAAAGTCCTCAAATGAGTGAAGTCATATGATATTTGTCTTTCTCTGACTAATTTCGCTCTAGTTCCATCCACATAGTTAGAAATGGCAAGATTTCATTCCTTATGATTGCTGAGTAATTCTCCATTGTATTATATATCACATCTTTATCCATTCATCCATCGATGGACATTTGGGCTCTTTCCATACTTTGGCTATTGTCGATAGTGCTGCTATAAACATGGGGGTGCATGTGCTCCTTCGAAACAGCACACCTGTATCCCTTGGATAAATATCTAGTAGTGCAATTGCTGTGTCGTAGTATAGTCCTATTTTTAATTTTTTGAGGAACCTCCACACTGTTTTCCAGAGTGGCTGCACCAGTTTGCATTCCCACCAGCAGTGCAAAAGAGATCCTTTTTCTCCACATCCTCGCCAACATCTGTTGTTGCCTGAGTTGTTAATGTTAGCCATTCTGAGAGGTGTGAGGTGGTATCTCATTGTGGTTTTGATTTGTATTTCCCTGATGATGAGTGATGTGGAGCATTTTTTCATGTGTTGGTTGGCCATCTGGATGTCTTCTTTGGAGAAGTGGCTATTCATTGGACATGAGCACTTCTTAATACTGTCACAGCATACTTAGATATTTGTTTCTGTTGTACTGAGATTTCTGGTTTTTATCTCATTAACAGCTTTTATTTTTCTCACCATTTTTGTTCAATGTCCGTTTCAATTTTAAAACTTGAATTTGATGAGTTACATTTTTCTTATGTTTGCCTTTATTATTTTCCTTCCAATTTAGAGCTCTTGCAGCCTCTGCCCCCATCTGGCATTTTGGTAATCTGGTACCTTGTGGTGTATTTATGAAGATCGTAACTGAAGATTTTAGGAAAAGTGGCCCAAATTGTTCAGAGACCATCCACGATTCCTGGGGTGCTATTACTCGACTCGCAAGAACGGGTAAGCTTTAATTAATAGAATAAAATCATGGAGTGTTTTACCTTTCACTTGTTAAATTCAACACTTGCTTGTTTTTATTTTTAAGTATAACATACAGAAAAGTACACAAATCAAAATACATCACTTGATGAATTTTCATGGAGTGAAACATAACCAATATGGTATATTTGTATAATAATCATCCACTGTAATCAAGAACATAGTACTATGTTTTGTATCTGCTGTCTTTTGATCAACACTATGTTTGTCAGATACTTGTTTGTTTTACTTTACTGTGGTTTATGCATTTTGATTGCTCTCTGATGTTCCATTTGTTTATTTATCTACTTATTTCAAAAGTATCTTTGAAACAGGAAATAATTCAAATAAATTCTGGCACACCCCATGAAGATAGACAACTTGTTTATCATGGGATTTTCCAGTTACTTTAAAAATATTTTATTGAATGTTGAAAAAGCATACTTGGAGAAATGGTATAGAAGATTGAATTTTCTAAAATACCAAGTGATCAGTAAAGCTTTCTGTCAAGTAGTGCTTTTTATATTCCAACAGTGTGATTCTGTTTTCAGGCAGTGGCTTGCATTGGCTTTCTGAAGCCCTTCACTTATGTACCCCATTAAGAAATTCGCAGGATGTTCAGCATTTGAAAGGCTGGATCTCTGAAACCTGGATAAATCTGGCAATGGTGGACTACCCTTATGAGTCTAACTTTTTACAGCCTTTGCCTGCTTGGCCTATCAAGGTAATAGGAAAATATCCTTTCATTACTTTTTTTTACTTAAGTTTACTTATTTATTTTGAGAGGGGAGAGGGGCAGAGAGATAGGGTGAGAGAGAATCCCAAGCAGGCTCCATGCTGTCAGCATTGAGCCCAACATGGGGCTTGAACTCATGAACCGTGAGATCATGACCTGAGCCAAAATCAAAAGTCAGATGCTTAAGGGACTTGAGCCATCAGGCCCCTCTCCTTCGTCACTTTTAATATGAACTTTTCTCTCTCTCTCTTTTTGTTTTGTTTTTTAAACTGGTGCTTTCTGTGACTTTTAGCATCAGAGGAATTTCCAATGACAAAGGGGCTCTGAGTATGACCAACCTGGGCAGAAATTCTGGCTTCTGTCACTTTCTGGTTACTCAACCTTGGACACCTTACCTAATGTTTGTAAACATCAGTTTCCTCTGATTTGAATAAAGGAGATAAATGTATAGATTATAGAGTTGTATGATTTAGAGCTAAGACCGGTAGTTGCTGCTAATGGAACGATTACTGTGTGCCAAGTCCTGTGCTGTACACTTTGCATGCACAATTTACTCCATCTTTGTCATACATCTGAGACACATAGACCTATGTCATATATGGTTAGTGCTTAATAAAAGGCAACTGCTATCATAGTGCTATGACTCAGTCAACTGCTAATGTGTTCTAAGTGCTCGACATATCATAAAGGAGTGATCCCCATCAGCAGGGTGGAGTGGAAGGAGTACTGACTCTGGATCTTTGATCCAGAACCACCATATACCAGCTGTGTGATCTTGAGCGAGGCTGTCTTCTTCCTGAGCCTCCCTGTCTTCCTCTGCAAAATGAGGTAATGATACTTACATTCTCCATAGGGTTGTGCTGAGGATCAAATAAAATATTAGACATGAAAGTACTGTGGAAACTGTAAAGATACATCGCACCATAAATTTTAAAGTTCTTTTCATGACAAAATTCTTTATTGTGTATTCATCCTCTTTTAAGCATTTCTTTGTAAAGAATATTCTTATTAGTTTTAAAATTAAAGTTTGGCTAACTTGATGGTTAAGTTTAGAGAATATAATTGATTCTACAGGTAGAATGAGTGCTGGAAATATAAATAGACTTGGTCAGATGAAAACCAGTTTTCAAAAGCACTTTGAACTTAACAGTCCCTTTGAACTATTTAAAAAATTTTTTTTCTTAATGTTTATATTTTAGAGAAAGAGAGAGAGACAGAGAGAGAGAGAGACAGAGAGAGAGTGTGAGCAGGGGAGGGGCAGAGAGAGAGGGAGACAGAGTCCATAGCAGGCTCCAGGCTCTGAGCTGTCAGCTCTGTTGGGCTCTGAGCCCAACGTGGGGCTCGAACTCATGAACCTTGAGCTGAAGTCAAGACGCTTAACTGACTGAGCCACCCAGGTGCCCCATCAGTCCCTTTGAACTATTAAATGAACATTTTGCTTAAAACTTTGTAACCCACATAGAACAAGGTCATTTGCTATTAGAGATCCTATTCTTCATCTAAAAGCTAGAATGAGAAGTGGATGTCTTGCACATAGCAGGCCAGAGGTAAATTTGTATTGAATTCAATTGAATTTAGACAATACAGAGTTATTTAAAAGATCAGATCTCTCTCATGGTAAGAAAACCTGGATCAAAATAATGAGAAAAAAACTAAATTTGAGCCAGTTAGCCTCCATACATGTCTTTGTGCTAATAATGCCTTATCTCTCTTATTTTACTATTTACAGAACACTTTCATATATGCTGTCCCATTTAATCCCCACAAAAATACTCTGGGAAAAAGAGGTACAATGGAGTGGAAATTTAAGCTCAGTCAAGAAATGGGGAAAGCACAATTTGAACTTGGGTCTACCATTGTTCAGAGCCTCCGATCTTTTACCATATCGCACTGGATTAGGAGAGGATTTGGCTGGATTTTGGGGTGGATCTCTAGTCACATTGTGCCAACTATCAAATTTAACTATAGTCTGTTTACAAAGTGAAAATTAAGTTTGCATTTTTATGCCCATTTGAAGAACAGATGAGTTGTCACATGATAAGCATATGGGAATGGGGCGCCTGGGTGGCTCAGTCAGTTGAGTGTCCCAGCTCTTGATTTCGGCTCAGGTCATGATCTCACAGTTTATGAGTTCAAGCCCCTCGCTGGGCTCTGTGCTGTCAGTGCGGAGCCTGCTTGGGATTCTTGTTGTCTCCCACTCTGCCCCTATCCTGCTTGCACTCTGTCACTCTCTCAAAATAAATACATAAATCAAAAACATACAGGGAATTCCCTTGGTATTTGGAACAGAAGTTGGCAAACTTTATTTGTAAAGAGCTAATAATAAAAATTTTAGGTTTTGTGGGCCATTTGGTCTCTGTCACAGTTGCTCTGTTCTGCAGGTGTGGCAGGGAAGTAGCCATAGGCAAATACAAGTAAATGAGGAAGACTATGCAATAATACTTTATTTATAAAATAAGCAGTAGCCTGGATTTGGCCTGGGGGTGTGCCGACCCCTGATTTATAAAAAAGCCAGAGGAATACAGCTTTTTTGTGTTCGTTTGTATTATGATTTGGAACAAGGAACACTAACTTTGCTTTTCTCCCCATTTCTTTAATGTTCCTTTTGAAAAATTTGCTGATGCATCTCACATGTAAATAAATATCCTATCCTTCCTCTCTCCTAAGTATTCATTAAAAATTAATTCATTCAAAATTAGTAGAGTATATCTCAAATATTCTGCCATTTATTTTTGATTTAGCACAGTCCTTCTTTTATCTTCTGTATATATGCATTATAAAAGTTTATTTTTAAGGCAAGGTAATTTGTGTCTTTGCCCGACAATCAGGTTTTACTTCTTTTCTCCAGGACTACTTCTTGTTATTCTCTTCAGTCATTTCTTACTGGTTTTATCCTTTCTTTTGGCATATTAAGGAATTCTTGGTTGCTTATAATATATTTATGTTTCTGTTTCTTGCCTGCACCCAACCAAAAGAAATCTCTCATTGCCCCCTGCTTGAGAACTTTCCATTGCCTCTATTTCCAGTTTTGTCCTATATGATTTCAGAGTTTTTCTACTACATGTCTCCCTCCCAAACTTTTAGCTTCAGATCACTTTCTTTCACTGTTCATTCTATTTCTCCTTTCTTAACCTCCTCTCTGTTCTCCCAACCCACTAATCCCAGGAACACTACCCAGTTGGGGACCGCTCTTTCACTTGGATAGTTCCATTTAACCATAACTCCTCCTCCCTCTGATACACTTCCTCCTTTTTAAAAGGCTGACAAACAGCCGTCCTTTTCTAAGTCTGTAATTTAGGCTTAGGATAGTGAGATAATGTGTAACAGTTGGGTTATGAAAAAAAGTAGGTGATTTCCAATTCTGCCTGGACCCTGTATGGTTCTGAAAGATCCAGAGGCAGTGATTGAATGCCTTTTCCGTGTCAACTCAAGTATCGTTCTTTTTAATTTGTTTGTGGGCTTTGCACACTCAGACTCCATTTGCTTTTGTTTACTGTTAACAGAAGCTGCAACATTCATGCAGAAATAATCATGGACTTGGCTGAGAGAGCACAAGGAAGAAGAGAAAAGGGAAATAGAAAACCTCTCTGTCATTTGACTGCTCTGTCAGCATAGAAACTACTAGGTCTCTTCTCAGCTTAAAGAACAGTTTTTAAGGATACTATAGCGGTTATTGATTTTGGAATAATTTTTTAGCTGATAACTCACCAAATCTTTTGGCTTGGCCTTCTGAGCATGCAGTTAGATGTAGTGAAATAATAAGACATAAAATGGAAAATCTCTTCCGTTTGTCTTGGTGTTTGATAATGTATGCGACCTCTCTGGGTGGTTTAAGCGGTTTAGGTGCATTCTATGAAAAGGGAGCTTTTAATGACAAAACTAATGTGATTATCTGTGAGTGTGAGAGGGGTATTGAAGCCATAGAGAAAGAAAATCTGTTAGAAAAGCTGAATGTATCTGCTTAATCCTTTCTCTAATGTGGATGGGCCATACTTTCCGAGAGGAGGTTGGTCTTTTTTTTTTTTTTTAACCCATCTTCTTTCCTTCTTTTAAAAAATTTTCTTTGCCCCTTTTTTATTTCTCTTATTCAGACGTTTATCCTTATAGGTAAGGGGACACATAAAGCTTTTAAACAAATCATTATCTTTACACTGTCTAGTGTATGTGGGATCAAAGGGGAGATTCTAAATATCTGGGTGTAGAGCTAATTAGTTTGGTACTAAGATTGAAATGTTCTTTTACCATGATTTCTAGACTCTTTAAAACAAGAATTATTAAAATGGACTTCTAATGCTCTTTTTAAGTTTTTCCTGAATGTTCACCTTTGTTCTAGGAAATAGAAAGTGAATTAAATCTATTTCATACGTTGATTTTTGAGCCTCATATGAATTACTCTACTGTTTTACAGTTTTCTTTTTTGTTGCATGATAAAAAAAAGTTGTTTGGTTTTTACATTGCCACAGAATCCCTTTTATTTAAGTTTTTATGTAAAACAAACTTAGAAAAATATAAAGATAATCTAAGAATAAAAAAATTTGCGGGGCGTCTGGGTGGCTCAGTCGGTTGAGCGTCCGACTTCAGCTCAGGTCATGATCTTGTAGTTTGTGAGTTCGAGCCCCGCATCAGGCTCTGTACTGACAGCTCAGAGCCTGGAGCCTGCTTCAGATTCTGTGTCTCCCTCTCTCTGCCCCTTCCTCACTCATGCTCTGTCTCTCTCTGTCTCTCAAAGATGAATAAACATTAAAACAATGTTTTTGCTTAAAAAATTAAGCGTGAGACTACAGGTATATTTAGGCCCTGTTTGTGTTGTTATTTTTCTCTTACACTACAGTTTTGAAGTTGAGTATGTGTAGTATTGGCAGTTACAAATGGAAGCTCCACAGCAAATCTTGCATTTGAATGCCAGCTCTGCCACTTTCTGGCTGTGTGACTGGGACAGGTTTCTTAACCTCTCTGTTCTTTAGTTTCCTCATCTGCAAAGTGGGGGTAATAGTAATTGTAATGCTTATTAGGGTCATTATGAGAATTTAATAGGACCCAGTGCTTAGTAAGCACTAAATTGATACTAGTTATATAATAATAACAAGAGGTATTATTGTTGTATATAGTAACAGAGAGGCAGTGTTGTACTAGGACTTTGTGGCCAAAGTGTGGGTTCAGAACTTATATTCATAGTTTTAAAATTGTATATCTTTAGCCAGATCTCTCTGAGCTTGTTTTCTCCTCTGTGATATGGGGATGGTCGTTATATGTTTTCCCCTGGGTCATCATAGGGAAAGTACCTGACCACGAGGAACCACAAGTTGGACTAGCAGCCTCAGTCCCAGTTGCTCTCATATCACTGAATTTATGACCTAAATAGAAATGCTATACCTTATATAGAAAGTGTTTGGAAGAAGCTAATTTGATAGTGTCCACAAGATAAATAGGAAATATAGTACAGGGGCTACATGAGTGTTGAGTATTCTGAATGGAAGTGGTTGTCAGGGACTCTTTCCTTGTTATTATAGGCCCTCAATAAACAATCAACAGGCCAAGTACTTGTACTCCTCAATTGGCTAATAACTGCACATTATCAGGCTTAAGGTGAAGGGAGTATTAGATGAAGTTGAACCAAAGATGCTGATATCTGACTGTGTTTGACTTATAAACATGGCAACTTCATATGGTTCAACTTAACATTTAGATAAGTTTTGTGCATCCTATGGATCTTTTATAAAAGTACGTGATTATCTTTTTTTGAATAAACATGGGAATAGTGCTGAGGTTTTGCTAGTATAACTCCAGTAATTTTTTGAAAACTTTATTCACTCTTTGCTACCATAATTGTTAAGGTAGTGTACAGAGATGTGTAGAGATTGTGTTGTTTACACTAGAGAATGATGCTTGTACTCACAGAATTTTTCACTTAGAAAGGAACTTTAGAAGCACCTAAAATAATAAAATTCCCTTAGTAAATTTGTAAATATTTTACCAAAAAAAATTTGTAAATATTTTACAAAAAGAAGTTTTTTTAGGCCTTCTATCTAATGTGCCAGTAGGATTATAAATTGGTACTTTCTTTCTATAAGGCAGCTTGATGTAGCAAAAGCCTTAAAAATGGTTATTTCCTTTGAACTAATAACTCCTCTAAGAATTTATCTCAAGAAAACAGTTCAGGGTGTACGTAAAGATTTAGGCCCAAGGTTATTTATTGTAGCCTTATTTGTAGTAATGAAAGATTGGAAAAATGATACAAACAAACAATTGTAGGATTGCTTCAACTTTTCCTCAACTCCCCATCCTGATTGCTCCCCTCTACATTTTCTCATGTTGGTCAGTGTCCTTTTTAAAGTGTGGTGCTCGGAACTGGACCCAGTGCTCCAAGGGAGCCCTGACCTTACAGAGGACAGTGGGCCCAGGAGTGCCCTTAATCTGGATATGGAATTTCTATTAGTAGACGCCAAGTTTCTGACCACGATGTTCTCTCTGAGTAACTGGCACTGCCGAAACCCAAGTATTGTCAGCCGGTGCCGGTCCCCAGCCATGCCTGTGTCTTTTAAGGAGTGACAGTAACTGCTGTTTGCAGAGATGGCTATTCATGGGGACTCCTTTTCTTTGCCTGACAGAGGCCCAGTGTTCTAGCTCTGAGAGGGGATCTGATGCCAGCATGTGAGTCACACTTACTTGCTACTGTTCTTTAACAGAGTTTTAGGCCACTTGTTTGTTGTTGCTCATCAGCGCTCCCTTTTCCTCCTGCCTGGCTTACATTGTCACCCTGCCTCATCTACTGTGCTGTGCTTGGACATAATGCTCTCCTATGCATTCCGCGGGTCCATTCCATAGCTTTATGCTGCGTTTGGAAACAGCTGAATCCACCGTTAGTGTCCACAGTCAGGAAGGAATGCTGACCAACTGTTGGCAATAAGTAGTTTAACAGATTCTGTGATTGGTTCTTGATTTCCATATTTTCTTGAGTGTTTCTGATTGGCGTATTTCTTAGGGACATTTTCCAACAACTGTTAGGTATTTTTTGACTTACCCTGAATAAATGAAAGTTGTGGAAAAGTAAAACACTGTTTTGCCTTTTTTCTTCAGTTTTCATTTTCTTATTGCTTTAGGCTTAAGGTTTGCGAAGCTCTGAGTTTAGCTCAGTACTGTTTCTTCATGTACACCTTTTCAGATTTATCTTACTCTTATGACCTCGCTGTTACTTTTTAAAGGTATATCCAGGTTATTTGGACATCTTAATTTCTGACTTTTCTTTTTTTTTTTTTTTAATTTTTTTTTTTTAACGTTTATTTATTTTTGAGACAGAGAGAGACAGAGCATGAACAGGGAAGAGGCAGAGAGAGAGGGAGACACAGAATCTGAAACAGGCTCCAGGCTCTGAGCAGTCAGCGCAGAGCCCGACGCGGGGCTCTCCTGGAAGATTTCAAGTATTATTAATCTTAGTCACCAATATCTTCATTAGATCTCCAGAACTTATTCATCTTATAACTGAAAGTTTATATCCTTTGACCAACATTTCTGCATTTACCCATCGCCCTTCCCCCAGCCCTTACCAACTGCCATTCTACCTTGGTTCTATGAGTTTGACTTTTTTAGATTCTACACATAACTGAGATCATACAATGTTTGTCTTTCTGTATCTGGCTTGTGTAATGTCTTCCAGTTTCATCCATATTCTCACAAATGGCAAGGCTTCTTTTTAAAGAGTGATTAATATTCCATTTCATTTATATACATCTCACATTTTCCTTATTCATTCATCCATCAATGGACACTTAAGTTTCCTTATCTTGGCTATTGTGAATAATGGTGCAGTGAACATGGGGGTGTAGATATTTCTTTTAGATCCTAATTTCCTTTCATTTGAATATTTGCCTAGAAGTGGAATTGCTGGATTTTATGGTAGTTTTATTTTTAATTTTTTGAGGAACTTCCATAATGTTTTCCACAATGTACCAATTTATACTCTCACCCATAGTGCACAAGGGTTCTGAGGAATTCCATGAAGATCCCTTATAGGCACCTTATGAAGGCCGTGGTGGTGACCACCTGGTACACATTTCCATATCACCTTTTTTTCCTTACCTTTTTCTGTCCCTGTCATTTGTCTTCTTTGGGATCACATTCCCAAATAAACTACAAGCATGTATGTTTTGGTCCCAGGCTCTGTTTCTTTTTTTAATGTTTTAAAATGTTTGTCTTTGAGAGAATGAGAGAAAGAACACAAGCAGGGGAGGATCAGAGAGAGAGAGGGAGATACAGAATCTAAAGCATGCTCCAGGCTCTGAGCTGTCAGCACAGAGCCCAATGCGGGCTCAAACTCACAAACCTGAGATCATGACCTGAGCCGAAGTCAGACGCTTAACCGACCGAGCCACCCAGGCACCCCAATTTCTGACTTTTCTTACATTTGTTATTTCCAAAAACTTACTGGAAGTAGTGCACACTCTCTATCCCTTTTGGAAAGTCATGTTGTAGTTGAGCATGTTAAAGGCTCTGAGGATTCCCGCAGTCAAGTAAACTGTTCCCATTTGCTGACACAATATTTCTTAAAATTATTTGACTCTGAAACCTTTTTTTCACAAAGTACCATTCAACATTTCACAGAAATATTTTTGTGCTGAATGCATTTGGAGAGAGACTTCGAATTTTCCTTATGATTCATTTCTGCAGTCTTTTCATATTTCCTCTTTTTTCAGAAAGGTGTTGCTGGAAACTGGTCCTAAACAGAACTAGGAGGAGAGGCTGGGTTTGCTTTCTGCTGTTCACTTCCTTTCTCAGTGCCTCCTTTTTGGGCATGTCCCCAGCCTGGGCCTTGTTGCTCCTGTTGCGTGGAGTCTCTCCCTGAAGTAGGGTAACTAGGCTCTTTCTTTCCTGGCTCCTTTTTCTCTCAGCTTGTCCCTCTCTCTTCCTGTCTCTTTTTTTAAAATCAGACTTGCCTGTTGTATACATCTTTTCCATATAAAATGAGAAAGGACCAAATCACTGACTTCATGATGCAAGCTGAGTGTGTTTCCCTTGCCATCGGGAGGCTATTTGCAGTTTTACAAAGGATGCTCCCTAAGCCGTGTAGCATAATGGATAAGATGCATATTTCATAGCTAGAGAGATCTGGGTTATATCTAGATCTTAACATTTACTAGGTGGATGACCTCGAGTAAAGTGATTTAACATAAGACTCAGTTTCTTTTTGTAAAATAATGGACAATAATATATCTGATAAGATTGTTTGAGGATTATATAATACAATGGTTGTAAACCCAGAGCTCAGTAATCAGTAAGTGGTGGTATTATGCAGCTGTGAAACCATTGCCTGTGATTTTTCCCCAGTATTTTATTGTTTTCAATAAGATTTCAAACACAGAAATACTGAAATAATTGGACAGTGAACACCCATTAAAAATACCACCTAAATTCTATAAAAGTATTTTGTTAGATTTGATTTAGCACAGATATTTTTGGCTAGCCATCCCTCTATCCTTCATTCCATCTTATTTTTAAAATGCATTTCAGAATAAGTTGCAGACATCAGTATACTTCTCAGGGATACTTCACCTTTATCATCATTAATTAAAGTTCAGTATTTCTTTTTTTTTTTTTTGAGATAAAATTTATATACAGTGAATTGCACAAATCGCAAGTGAACTGTTTGTTGTGTAACCCAGACTTCCATGAAGATCAGGACTATTTCCCTACCCCTGAAAGTTCCCCATGCCTCTATCTAGTCATTCCTGCCCTCACTTCTGACCCCAAGCATTCTCTGTGATTTTTAGGTACTAGATTTCAGATGCTGATGATAGTCTAGTGACAGGAATATTTGGAAACTGGGTTGCTGCCTGATATATTTCTTATCACACCACAGATACTGGAGCTTGGTATAGTTTTTCCATAAGAAATTTTATAAATTTTACATTTTCACAAAAATGTATTTATTCATTCAGCTAGCATTTAGTTGTCAGATACCTTGCTGAGTGCTGAGGGGGATGTTGTGGAATCAAATGAGTACAGTACAGTGTTACAGGGGTTTTGATAGAAGCAAGTACAGGGTATAAGTAGAAGCACAAAGGGAGTAGTGATTTAGTTCTCCCCAACTTGAGGGCATAGCTAATGATGGCCTCATAGAGGAAGTGATACTTGAGCTAAGTATTATAGAAGGTGTTTATATTGGTGTTTGCCAGACGTTACTGGAGTGCGAGAGTGAGAAAAGGGTATTTTAGGGTGAGCAAAGGCAAAGAGAAGAAAAAGACCCTGGTGTGTTGAGAATGGTTTTGCTAGGCTGGAACACAGCGTGCAAAAAAGATGAGGCTACAGTGGTAGGTGTGGAATACTTTGCATACCATACAAATGCAAATGCCCTTGGTTTATTTCTATAGCTTGGAGAGTAATTTAAATTTTACACTTGGAGAGTAATGGTTTATTCATTTATGAACAGGATTATACTCAAGAGATAGAAATTGTCAAGCAATGCTGTTAGATGTTTAAGATTATTTTATAGGCAAATCACAGTCATATTTCTTCTTTATTTCATTAAAATTATGATTTTATAAATATATTCTGATTCTTCTTCTTTTATGTCTCTTTAAAATGACAGGTAGTGTGCAAGTATTTGAACAATCCCAGTTTATCTGATGCACAGCTGCTGCAGAATATTTTCCAAGCTCTGAATATATATTACAATTACTCAGGCCAGGCGAGATGCCTGAATATGTCAGAGACAACAACTAGCAATCTGGGAACCCAGGGTTGGAGCTATCAGGTAAGCTTGCATAATTTCTTCAAGTGGAATTTCCCGCTGATATGGTTGTACTGTAAGATAGTTCACAAGATTTTGTCACTAACCTGGGTCCAAATCTGGGCTCCATTATCTTTTTTTCTTCCTTCCTTCCTTCCTTCATGTATTTAATCATCACCAAGTATTTTCTGGGTACCCATGTGCCAGGCAACCTGCTAGACTCCAAAGATGCAAAGATAAATACGACATGATCTCACCTTTAAATATAGTTCGTTGAAAAAGATACTAATATTACAATATCTCTTGGTAAGTCCTATCCAAAGCAATGCTTCCTATCAAAAGGAAGCATTTTATGGATGAAGAAAAGAAGGGGAGTCTGACTTGACTCTCTGAGCCTCCATCCCTTCACCTGCATGAGACTAATAATACTAATACTAATACTTTCCCTCCTGAGGGTTAAATATGATAATAGATGTGGAAGAAAGCAATTTACCGATGAAGAATATATAGCCCTAACTTTTGTTACTTCTCAGCTGAGCCTTTCCAGGAATAATGAGAGGTGGTATGACGTAGGTAAAGAGTAGGAGCTCTGAAACCAGACCGCCTGAGGTCAAACCCTAGCTTTGCTGCTACCAGCAGAATAACTTTGGACAAGTTATTTAACTCTTTGTGCTTTATTTTGTCATTGGATTCTCTTTTGTTTTCCTTTTTTAGGCTTGCACAGAAATGGTCATGCCTTTTTGTACTAATGGTATCGATGACATGTTTGAGCCTCACTCATGGAACTTCAGGGAATATTCTGATGACTGTTTTAAACAGTGGGGTGTGAGACCAAGGCCCGCCTGGATCACTACTGTGTATGGAGGCAGAAACATCAGTTCACACAGCAACATTGTTTTTAGGTGAGTTTTTACTGGTGCAGAGAAAAACTTTGGTTGATGAAGACATTTGTAGAATAGCTGAGAAGGTAGAACCAGAAAAATGCTGATAGTAAAACAATATAGAATACAGGAGTGGTATCCATCATGTCTTTCTTTGAAAGACAGAGGATGCTGAGCAAGAGATACACTTTTATACTCTATTACAAACATGCTTAAAGGCTTAAAAACAGTAACAAAACTTAAATATTTTATTTTAAAAAACTAGCACAAAATGAAGTATCATTTGCTGTTCTCAATTTGTACTGCCCTTGTTACTGTTATTATTAATTGATAGTAAATATTTTTCACTATTTTTTCAGCAAACACTTTTGAGGTGCCTACTCTGTTCTGTTTCAGGCACTATATGAGGCACTTTAAATAAATTGCCTAATTGAATCCTCCCAGCAGCCCTCTGAAGTAGTTGTTATAGTCTCTGTTTTACTTAGGAGGAAAGCGAAGGTCGCTGAGTTCAGTCTCTTGCCAAACCTCATCCAGCTTTGTAATGGTTACTAAGTGGTAAACCAGATCTCAACCTTGGCCTGCCTGACTACAAAACCTGTGTTTGCTCCTCTATGTTACATTGCTTCTTTAGAAGGGATGTATTTGGTATTGGCTCACATCAGGGTTAATTGAGTAGACTCTATGTGTATGTGATTGTGATTTTAAAATTTCCATATTTTGGTTTGAACCTTAGGCTATCAGCTATTAAGAGAAAAACAAGTTACTTAAAAATTATTTCCCCAAATCTACATGGAAATAGTAGAGAGATAGCATATAGGCCTCTTAACCTGGAGCCATTGTTTAAACTGTAAATGTCATTCTTTTACAATCTCTTTAAAATGAGAGTCAAATTTGACCTTCTGGACATGGCCAATAGTTTTTTTGTTTTTGTTTTTGTTTTTGTTTTTGTTTTTTATTTTAGTATGTATTTTTTAATATGAAATTTATTGTCAAATTGGTTTCCATTCAACACCCAGTGCTCATCCCAACAGGTGCCCTCCTCAATGCCCATCACCCACCCTCCCCTCCCTCCCACTCCCCATCAACCCTCAGTTTGTTCTCAGTTTTTAAGAGTCTCTTATGGTTTGCCTCCCTCCCTCTCTAACTTTTTTTTTCCTTCCCCTTCCCCATGGTCTTCTGTTAAGTTTCTCAGGATCCATATAAGAGTGAAAATATGTGGTATCTGTCTTTCTCTGTATGACTTATTTCACTTAGCATAACACTCTCCAGTTCCATCCACGTTGCTACAAAAGGCCATATTTCATTCTTTCTCATTGCCAAGTAGTATTCCATTCTGTATATAAATCACAATTTCTTTATCCATTCATCAGTTGATGGACATTTAGGCTCTTTCCATAATCTGGCTATTGTTGAAAGTGCTGCTATAAACATTGGGGTACAAGTGGCCCTATGCATCAGCACTCCTGTATTCCTTGGGTAAAAAAAATATGGAAAGCTTCACAAATTTGCATGTCATCCTTGTGCAGGGGCCATGCTAATCTTCTCTGTATCATTCCAATTTCAGTATATGTGCTGCCGAAGCGAGCACTGTATGAGTTTGTTTAATGTATGAGTTTAATGTATGAGTTATGGGATTCAACCATAGATGAGTATCTTAGTAATCTATTTGCCCTTTTGTATTATTTTCCTTAGGCTATCAAACTCATCATCATCATCATCATTGGGGGAGGGGGCAGATTTGGTGAGAAAAGTTTTGGGAATAGAACTGAAGCAAGAAATGGAAATTCTAGCTCAGTGTTAGAAACTTTTAACTCAGTGTTAAGAGAGGACTTTCCAATAGAACTTTGCAAAGGTAAACTGAGCTATTTTAAGAAAAATTACTTAAGCTCTTAGATCCTCAGACTTCTTTTCTATAAAATGATAATAATAACTCACCCTACAGAGTTGTGTAATGCTTAAGAGTTAACCCAAGAAAATATTTGGCCCAGATTTGGCAAATATATGTGCTCAAAAAAGATTTGTTGAATGAATAAATGGAAGGACACTCTACCTTGTACTCATGTCCTAGACATAGGGAGTTATTCGTCTTTGCATGTCCTTCCCCTTCATCTTTTTCTCCTTTTCCTAAAACTCAGGCACCTTCCCAGAAACCTTCCCTGACTCCTCCAGGGAAGTGAGATTTACCCCATCCCCTTAGCTCCCCTAGGCCTGTGAATATCACTTAGCATTCTGGACATGATCTATTTATGTTTCTGTCTGCCCCATGAGATTGAAAACTTCTTAATGGCAGAGACTTTGACTTAATTGTATCTGTGCTTTCAGCATTTGCATCCAGTACCTGGCACATACTGGATGCCCAAGAAATATGTGTGTTGATAAAAACAAGGAACAAAATACAAAGTTTAGGAAGTCTGTAGAGGCATATGAGAGTGTAAAGGCAGGACTATGTGAAGGTACTGGTTTATCTTTTTACAGTGGCAAGTACTTTTAAAAAGAAATCTTTATGCTGCTAGGTGTGAGAAAATCCAGTATAGAAGTTTTATTTTTTATTATTATTATTTTTTTTAATGTTTACTTATTTTGAGAGAGAGAGTGTGTGTGTACATGTGTGTGTGCATGTGTATGCACATGCACATGCACAAGTGGGGGAGGAGCCGAGAGAGTGAGAATCCCAAGCAGGCTCCTCTCTGTTAGCACAGAGCCCAATGTGGGGCTCGATGTCAGAACCGTGAATGAGATCATGACCTGAAACGATATCAAGAGTTAGAAGGTTAACCGACTGAGCCACCTAGACGTCCCCAGTATATTTAAAAATTCAAAATTGTCCTGCTTTTCTAAAGTAAACACATTCCCAAAGTAAAGAAACAGCCTTAGGTGTGCCTCTTTTGTCTCTACTTAGTGGCTACCAACTAGAAAACGGTTTTGGTTGATGAGTAAGAAAATGTCCAAGGAGCCAGGTGGAAAGTATCTTTATGTCCATGCTTCTCTCCTTAGGTCATCTCACACAAGTCCAACTGTGACTGCTTTCCTGAATGGAAAGTTTAGTCCGTATCAGACAGGAAATTTGTCAGTGCAATTAAAACCTTGGGCTTTGAAGTGAGGGAGACCAAGTTAGCTGTATAGACTCAGGCAAATTGCCAATATATAAAAGTTAGAAATAATGACTACCAAACAAGGTTACTTTAATGAGTAAATAGATTATCGTGGAAGCATCATGAGGACATTTTATCTGTTCACTGTTGAACACATAGTAGGTACTCAGTAAACGTTTGTTGAATGAATGAGGAGTTAATAACTAGGAGCCATTAATCATTCCATTTCAACAATTTTTTTATTGTACGGTTGTTTTGTTAGAAGGATTTCTTTTTTTCCCCAACCCCAACTGGTAAGAAACTATTTTACCAATGGTCATGCTCAGTAATTTAAATATAAATCCAAAAGGGAGTCCCTGAGGAGCTGGTTAGTTTAATATCATTTCTCAGGCAAATTAATTGTTGCTAGTGATTAGAAGCTCACTGTTGGGAATTTTATCCAGGCATCTAGACTCTCTCATGAAAGCCAGTATTTTTTTGGTAAATGTCCCAGTGGCTGGTTAAGCTTTCACGTGTCTAGGACCAAGAAATTCAAGTCCATGTGCATCTTGGGTCTCTCAGCAACTCCAAACACTGTTGCTAAGCCACTGGGCTGATTCAGATGACCTTTTAAATCAAATGCAGTTTGCTTATTATGTGGCTGTTGGGATGGCTTTTTTGTTTTGCAAATAATGGAGAGTTTCCTATCTGTGTTGGTCCTGTTAAATTGGAATAATGATAAAGGCGATTTGTTCACTTAAGAAAATCTAACCCCTTGTGTAGTTTACTTTAAGAATTTATCTGGTAGTTGAAAACTAAGACTGTTATTTTGCACGTGAGTTTTCCTTTTCATTTTTAATGAAACCAAAAATGTACATTTTTGGAGTGATTTCTTTCCAAGAATGATGTTATTAAGTTGAAGTTGAATTAATTTTTTTTAAAAGAGAAATGTGGTGGGAATTGTAAAAGGAATTTAAAATTGTATCTCAAACACACATATATTTAATGTACCTAAATGCTTATTTTCTCATTTAGCTTGTACATTAACTGGAAAATGTTGACCACATTACTTTTCTGGCCAAATGTCTGTGAGACATCCCTTTTCATGATTTCACATCCCTTTTCATGATTCATTTACCTCTCAGAAGTATTAACACTTCTCATACTTACAGAATATGATAATTATTGTAATAATACTGCACATTTGTGTAGTATTTTATAGTTTATATCTTACTACCACATATATTATTTAACTTGAGCCTCACAAGATCTCTGTGATGGAGGGGCATTATCTTTTAAAAAAATTTATTTTTTGTTATATATGTGGGAATTAAGGTTCACATATGTTAGGTGACTTACTTAAAGTCATGGGCTGGTAGGGCAATAAAACTTACATCTTCTTAGTTAGTGGTTCTTCTCACTACTATACACAGCTGAAGGTTAGTCTCTCTATATTTGTATTGATCATTTATATTAACTTTGGTTTCCCACATAAAAAGTACTGAAGTGATTTCATATGCCTGAACTTGCCTACATATATTTATATATCTCTTTGTAGGGCATTTGGTACAAGGCCGCAGACATCTAAACACTTAAAAAATTTTTTTTCATTCACACAATAAACACCTGGCTCCTACCATGTGCCAGGTCTGGTCTAGGCACTGTGGGCAGTAATAAACAAAAGAGACAAAAATCCCTGCCCTCATGGAGTTGTAGTTGGAGAGCTGAAAGTGCAGAGCCTGCTTGGGATTCTGTCTTCCTCTCTCTCTCTGCCTGGCCCCTGCTCATGCTCTCTCTCTCTCTCTCAAAATAAATAAGCATTTTTAAAAAAGATATTATTGGATAGGCATCTGTATAGATTGTACTTATAGATGAGACTTTTAAAAATGATTATGCAAATTATGGGAACAATTTCATATATCTGATAATGTGACCTTGAATATTTGTTATTTCAGGCTTTGTAACAATATCAGCAAAATGGAATGTACATGAAACAAATGTCAGAAAGCATATAGAAATGTTCCATAAGTGATATGTAGATAAAGATATACCAAAAAGTGCAGTACCAGGGGAAAGTAATCTAATAGCTACCAGGTTCTTAATCCAGGTATTTCAGTCTTTATTTTATTTTGAGGAATCTAAACTTCCATAAGATTAGGAAGGTGAGGCGCAGACTTGGCACTGGAACCCAGGTGTGTCTGATCCCAAAGCTCATGTTCTTATTCTGCACCATACAAGTCAAGAGTGCTGTTGATTTACGATGTGTGCATGAAAGATTGAACATTAGACTGGGGCTACAAGGTCTGAATTTGTATCTCAGATTTGCCACTGCTAGATGAGTGATATGGACAAATCTTTTAGTTTCTCTGGGTACTAGTTTTCTTGTCTATAAAGAGTTGTTATTAAACCTACCTCACAGAGTTGTTATAATAGTCAAGGCTTTGTAAATTCTAAACTACTCTATGCACATATGGAGTTAATAAATGTTAGGAAGGAATTTGATTTCTAATAGCATCTAGAATAAAATACTTAGGAATAAGTTTAACAAAAGAAGTGTAAGACTTACACAACTACAAAACATTGTTGGAAGAAATTAAAATCTAAATAAATGGAAAGACATCTCATGTTCTTGTCAAAGAGATAATATTGGTAAGGTGTTAATAGTCTATAAATTGATCTACAAATTCAATGCAATCTCTATGAAAATCTCAGCTCGCTTTTTCACATAAATTGACAAGCTGATCTTAAAAGTGTAAGGGACCCAGAATAGCCAGAATAATCTTGAAAAGGGAGGACAGGGGCACCTGGGTGGTTCAGTTGGTTAAGTGTCCGACTTTGGCTCAAGTCATGATCTCGCACTTTGTGAGTTTGAGCCCTGCATGGGGCTGGGCTCTCTGCTGTCAGTGCAGAGCCTGCTTCAGATCCTCTGTCCCCTTAGCTCTCTGCCCCTCCCCCACTCCTCTCTCTCTCTCTCTCTCTCTCTCTCTCTGTCTGTCTCTCAATAAACATTATGAAAAAAAAGAACAAATTTAAAGAACTCATATCTCATACTTCCTGTTTTCAAATTTATTATTATAAAGCTACCATAACCAATATATTAGGATACTACCATAAGGACCTACAGATCAGTCAAAGAGAATTGACCGTCTGGAAGTCATCCCTTGGTATATATATGGTCAATTGATTTTCGACAAGGGCCAAGACAAATTATTGGGGAAAGAGTATTTTTTTTCAAGAAATGATGCTGAGAAACCTGGATATTCACAAGCAAAAAATGAAGTTGGATCCCTATTTCATAACCATACAAAAAAGTAACTTAAAATGGATCAAATGATATTAGTTGATAACTCAATTTAAAAACAGTCAAGGATCTGAAGAGACATTTTTTTGCAGAGAAGACATACGCATGGCCAGTTAGCACATGAAAAAATGCTCAATACCTTCAGTCATTTGGGAAATTAAAATCAAAACCACAATGAGATTCCATTTTATACCCACAGAGGATGGCTATAATCAAGAAGACAGATAATAAGTATTGGCAAGGATATAGAGAAATTGCAACCCTCATATATTGCTAGTGGGAATAT
Organism: Panthera tigris; assembly: GCF_018350195.1. Lineage (NCBI taxonomy): Eukaryota > Metazoa > Chordata > Mammalia > Carnivora > Felidae > Panthera > Panthera tigris. The sequence continues at coordinate 49,174,372 of NC_056669.1, forward strand.
AAAATAGTGTAGCCACCTTGGAAAAAGTTTGGCAGTGCATCAAAAGGTTAAGTCACCATACATCCCAGAAATTCCATTCTTAGGTATATACCCAAGAGAAATGAAAGCCTGCACCCAAGCAAAAACTTGTATATGAATGTTTATAGGAACAATGTTCATTATAGCCAAAAAGTGGAAACAACACAAATGTGCATCTAATGACTGGATAAATAAAATATAATATACCCATACAATGGAATATTATTTGGCAATTAAAAGGAATAATGTACTGATACACGCTACAATATGGATGAAACTTGAAAACATTATGCCAAAGTGAATTAAGCCAATCACAAAAGACCACGTATTGTATAATTCCATTTATGTGAAATGTAAACGCAAACTTATAGAGGCAGAAAATTGATTAGTGGTTGCTTGGGGCTGAGAGTGAGGAGGTATGGGGAAGGGAATAGGGATTGACTGCCATGAGTATCGATTTCATTTTGGGGGTGATGAACTTTTTTAAAATTGATTGTGGTGATGGTTGCAAACTCTGAATATACCAAAAGCCATTGAATTGTGCATTTTAAGTGGGTGACTTTTGTGATAGGTGAATTATGGCTCAATAAGAGCTGTTGATAATATTCTTAGGAATACTGTCAGTGGTATATTGGTTTTTTACTCAGCTAAACTAAATAGCCTATTTTAATGACTGATCCTGTTTACATCATTCTGAAATGTGTTGTGTGAAACAGCCAAGACTAATAAAATACCATTTCTTTAAGTTTAAAGCTAATATAAAATGAATATCTTTGAGTAATGCCCAAATTTTCTGAGTTGGGGTCCTAGGTAGTAAGGAAACCAGCATTAACTGAAGGAGTCCTCTGTGCCTGACACTGGGCTTATTCAGTACATCCACATGTGCCATCTGGTTTAGCCCTTATTAACAACCTTATGAGGTCAGCCTTGTTACCTCTATTTTACAGATGAAGAAACTGAGTCAGTAACTTGTGTGAGGTATCCAGCTTTTGAGTGATGAAGCTGGGATTAAAATTCAGGCTTCTATATTCCATGTCCTAGTAGAAGCTGGGTTGATTCATATGGTACCACCTTCAGTCTTCTCTGATTCTATTTCTTGCACCTAGTTACAGAAATTAAGTAAAATTCCAGCACGAAGCACCTTTTTATATGACAGATTAGATCTCAGATCAAATCCCCCAGGTTATAAATTTGTAATTTTTGATGTTATGCACATAAATAGGTTTCTCCTATCTTATCTGGGTGTAGATATGAAAAACTAACAATCTTATTTTTTCTTTTTTCCCTCACTTAGCAATGGTGAACTAGACCCCTGGTCAGGAGGTGGAGTAACCAAGGATATCACAGACACCTTGGTTGCGATCACCATCCCAGAAGGGGCCCATCATCTAGATCTTCGAGCCAGAAATGCCTTTGACCCCACGACCGTGCTATTAGCCCGCTCCTTGGAAGTTAGACACATGAAGCAGTGGATCAGAGATTTCTATGCCAGTCAGAGAAAGAAGCACTGAGAAATTTTGATCACTTTCAGTTTCTTTTATGTTCATTCTACCCACGTTCCCATTCACTTTGCTTTTCTACATGTAATTACTTTCCCTTGTTTGTCATTAGATTTGATGAGGCAAAGGTTGAGATAGAAGAGAGGGTGATGATGGTGACAGCAGCCATCGCACACCCTGAATCGTCGCCCTCTTCACACCACCCCTGGGAAGAATCTCTTTGTGACAGCTTTCCTACACCATCAGTGGCCCTCATAACCGGAGCAGAGTTCCTGACTGCCTTTCACAAGAGGGAGGGTCACTTCCTTTGTTTCTCTGCAAGCAGAGCTTCCTCTTGGGTTTGAGGGTAAAAGTCTCTTTGGTCCGTTTGTCACTCCCTATCCCTTCCCTCAAAAAAGAACAGCAGAAGATAGACAAAAATGATGTAATTGCAGCTGGTAGGAAGGATTTCCGATGCCAATCCAGGAAATGGAAGCCATTTCTTTTGTACTTGATTTAATGATTTTGACTGTGCCGTAAATAAAGAATAAGGCTGGACCTTATACCTGTGTGTTCCTTCTGAAGCTCACTCCAGCTGTTGGGAATGCTGTGTGCACTGGGCTTGGCTGCTTTTGGAAAATCCTTTAATTTTCTCTCTTCTACTTGGCAGCTTTTCTCAGTTCTGGGATACTTGCCACTGTGGTACTGCCAGTAAGAAATCTGGCCTTTTTCTGCTCCATTTCTCTTTGTTTCTAAGGTCAGTTTTGTGGTAATTTGGTTACATTTTGCCAGTTTAGGAGAATGACTCTGTTTTGCTTTTGCTTTTACATCTGAGCAAGCTTTTATATGCTGTGGTTACTGATGATACTTCAGCAAGAAGCCTTTAAAAATTGATGAATCAACTACTTGGCAAGTAGAATATAGTCATGTTCAGCATTTTGTTTTTTAGATTTTATTTTCTGGTGGTTGTTACTGCTGTCATTAAAGTCACAAGTGTCCAGGCACCAAGAGGCAGGTGTGCGAGAACTTTTCTGTATGGCTTCCAAGAGACAAGCTGACTGATTCGTGCAGGCAGCATATTTGACATTAATAAATGGCCGAGCCGTTCCTATTTCCAAGGGGTTGGCTTCTTTCAAGCAGTTCTTACACTGAGACCTTTCTTCAGAGGAGCTTTTCTAGGATAACAAATAGGGTTGGATCAAAACCTTTCAGGGACACACAGAGAGACTAACAGTTTCTACTCTGTTGAAAGATTTCTTCCCCCTTCTTTTTATTTTCTCTCAATAATTTTTTTTTTTCTTCACCCTGCCTTGGGAACATTTTCTGCTTTTCAAAAACTGTACCTTGAGTTCAGTCATTTCTAAAGCAGTTATTTTTGTTTTTTAAGTGCAGACATAGAGTTCATTCTTGGGTGGGAAACTGAAATATTTCCCTTACTTTCCCAGCATCTGGGAGATACAGAAAAAAAATCTTTGTCTGGTTTCGGAAGCCTTCAGTTCTCATTGTAATGAGTTGTCCATCAAAGCATTTGGTCACTATTTTCGTTTCAGCATCAGAGAAAAGTCTGCTGGAGTGAGAATTTAAGGGTCAAAACAATACTAGTTTTTATTCTTTATATAAGCAGGGTTTATGGGCTTAGTAGAGGATATTCGTACTATTTATTTTAGGTACTATTGATTTTATGGTATTTTCCTTGAAACCTTATACTTGTTTAAAGTCTTTAAAATATTTTGCCATTTAATTTAACATTGTTTGGGTAAGTTACATTTTTGTGAAGAGAAAAACTGCCAAAATTACTATATTTGTATGCAATTATAATTTGGTATTATGTACACATTTTTCAATGTACATTTCATTACAGACAACAACCTTAGGTTAGCCTAATTACAATGCTAGAATTTAATTTACATTGAAAAAGACTTAGAACATGAAATAAGTTATTATTTAAAGCATCTCTCTCATTAATAGATGATGCTTTTGAAAGACAAGGAAAGAGAGACGTAAAGAATTGTGGTATTTCTGGGGTGCCTGGATGACTCAGTTGGTTAAGCGTCCAACTTCAGTTCAGGTCATGATCTCACGGTTCGTGGGTTTGAACCCTGCGTCGGGCTTTGTGCTGATGGCTCAGGGCCTGGATCCTGCTTTAGATTCTGTGCCTCCCTCTCTGCCCCTCCCCCGCTTGCACTATGTCTCTCTCAAAAAAATAAACATTAAAAAAAAAAAAAGAATTGGAGTATTTCTATTTTCTATTTTTGGTATTTTAACTACCTCAGTCAATGGATAGAACTAAAGAAACTTAGGAAACTTTCTTAAGGGATCTGGAGGATCAAGAGATTATCCAGAGGAATCAGTGTCTAGTGTATTAGAAGGTGAGGGAAATTAGATATCATCCAGTCCAACCCCATCATTTGTAGGTGATGGCATTGTGGCTCAGAGAGACGGGACTTGTCATAGCTCATTTTTGGTAGAACCAGGCCTTAAATCCAGGTTTGTTTTGTTTTGTTCTGCTGTTGTTTTTTAAATTGATGTAGCTAAATCTCTATTTGGATAAGTAACAAAACCTCAACAAACTAGTTTAAGCAAAAGAGGAAATTTATTGAAACTATGCAGGCATAGCTCCAGGATTTGAATAAAACCAGGAATTTTGGGGGGGGGGGGAGCCAGTGTCTAGAAAGTCATGAAAAAAAGACTGCTACTTTCTGTTTTGTCTTGCTTTCAACAGAGGTCACCAGCCTGTGGGTGAGATTTGTTCCTCAGATTTTTATAGTTTGGCCAGCAGTATAAAATGCAAATGAGCATCAGTAATTACTGATTAGAATTACTGAAAACACTGATTGCTGAGCTTCACCCCAGAGTTTGTAATATGTCTTGGTGGTCGACCCTGGGAAGTTACCTTTCTAACAAGTTTCTAGAGGATACTGGGGGATCATATTTTGAGAACCAGCAGTTGAAAGAATTCTGAGTTTGAATATCTTGAGACAAGACATGCCCTGTCAATTTGCCTCACTCCTGTTGTCCTGCCTAATTCCATCTGAGTGTGGGAGCCCTGCCTAAGGCTTCCCTTCCCATGGTTGCTTTGTTCTTTCTCTGCCGACCAGCTTCTTTTCTGCTGGCACAAGGACCATGATGACATCCCAGCATGGTATCCTCAGGCACCTGTGGCTGCACCACCTAACAAGCCCACAGGTGTTTAGAAAGGGATGAGGTTATAAAACCGTGGCTTCAGAGATACACTATTTAGGATGGAGAGAGAGCAGTTCAGACAACTCTATCTATCTATCATCTATCTATCACACAGTGTTTTTCAGAACATAAATGTCCAACAAAATGCCAATGCTTAGGTACGAGAAAGATCCATAGTTACGCAAGTTTGGAAAATGATGGCTTAAGGCCATCTACAAGGCTTAAGGCATTCTGGGACCTGGAGAAAACGATGGTGAAAAGAAAATATAGTATCTGTTCTAATAAGGTTTATGGTCTAGTGGAAGAAAGACACGAAATGTCAAGTCTATAATGAGTTGGTATAAGTGCCATGAAGAGTGGGGGCTATTTTGGCAGGGAATCTGAGCTAGTCTACAGGAATATGAGAATGCTTTTTTGAGATGTGATGTTTTAGCTGTGATCTAAATGATGAATGGGAGCTGTATAGGAAGCGGAGTGGAGAAAATGGCATGTGTGAAAGTCCTGAGTGTTGCATATTCCAGGAACTGAAAGAAGGCCACTGTAGTAGGATAGCAGACCATAGGGGAAATGATATAAGATAAATCTTCAGGCTTGGGCAGGGAGAAAGCTCATTCAAGTAGACCATGATAAGGAATCATTACAGGGAATGAGAAATCATTGACAGTCCTTAGTTGGGAATGACATGAACAGATTTTCATTTCAAAAGGTCATCCTGGGAGTGCCTGGATGGCTCAGTCGGCTAAGCGTCTTACTTTGGTCAGGTTATGATCTTGCAGTCCATGAGTTTGAGCACTGTGTCAGGCTCTGTGCTGACAGCTCGGAGCCTGGAGGCTGCTTCAGATTCTGTGTCTCCCTCTCTCTCTGCCCCTCCCCCACTCACACTCTGCCTCTCTGTCTCTCTCTCAAAAATAAACAAACATTTAAAAAATAAATAAATAACCATATGTTTTCACTGTCATGTGGATCCTGAGAAACTTAACAGAAACCCATGGGGGAGGGGAAGGAAAAAAAAAAAAGAGGTTAGAGTGGGAGAGAGCCAAAGCATAAGAGACTCTTAAAAACAGAACAAACTGAGCGTTGATGGGGGGTGGGAGTGAGGGGAGGGTGGGTGATGGGTATTGAAGAGGGCATCTTTTGGGATGAGCACTGGGTGTTGTATGGAAACCAATTTGACAATAAATTTCATATATTAAAAAATAAATAAATAAATAGGTCATGCTGGCTATAGAGTGGAATATGCATTGTAGGAGGCAAGCATGTGGTGTAGAGACCACTGTTGCATTTGTGCATGTTAGAGAAGAGGGTGGCACTGACTAGGGTGGTAGAGGTGACAGCGAGAAGTGGAGGAATTTGAGAGTTTTAGTAAGGAATGTCAATGGGATTTGGTGACGTGTTCTATGAGATATGAGTTGGGCAGGTGTCAAGGATGATGAATTCTGGCTTATGCACTTGGATAGATTGTGGTGCCATGCACTGGCAAGGAGCATCAGAGGACAGAGGGTGACCAGGTTTGGCAGGAAGATTATGGGTTCAGTTCAGTTTTGTCAGGCTGAGTTTTATGTACTTTTGAAATAACCAAGTAGAGCTAGCGGTCAAGTAGGGCTGTTGGATGTAAAGGTCTGGAATCCAGTCTGGGCTGGAAAGCCATGGTGAATGGATAGTAATCAAAGCCTGGGATGTTAGTTCACCGAACTAGTGTTCAGGAAACTTAAGGAGCCACTAATGTATTGTACTTACCATGATACATTAAGTAAGCCCCAAACATCTTGTACTACAACTGTAGGACATATGACCCCACTTAGCCAACCCACCACTTGTGCTGTGGTACAACCATGGCTTAAATTGGGATCTACCTCTCTGCACTCATTTCCCATTCTTACTTGCCTCCTATTACTTTCCTTATGCCCTGCCATTCAGTCACACTAAAATTCCTCTGAAATTCCTTTCCTAGCATTACCTCCCAATATGTTTTTCCAATATGTGTTCACTGGCAAACTTGTGTGCATCTTTCAAAGCCCAGATCAACTTGATTACTTGCAGTGTGAAGTTCTTTCTCAGCTTTCCTAAAGGGAATGGTTTCCTTATTTACGCTCTCAAAGAACAAGGTTCACACCTAGTATGTCAGCTCTAATGTAGGCTCCACCAAGGTAAGGATTATCTGTTTTATTCATCTCTGCATCTCTAGTACCTTAAACAGTGCCCGACTTCCTCTAATTTAACACACATATCCCAAATTGTAATGTTTTGCTAAGTGTTCTCACCCTCTTAGGAAGACCAAGCTCTCTGAGAACAGGAACTATGCCTCCTTCTTTCTCATAACCAGCATCTAGGATGGAGCCTGGCAGCCAGGTCTTGGTAGGCCCTCTGTAAATTTATATGAATAGATACATTGCGGGGTGGAAAAGCCAAACTTTCTATCCCTCTGTCTCTATAGCCAAGTACCTTTCACAGCTCTGATGTGATCATGTGACCTCCTGCCCCAGGCTTCCCTAGATTTTGGAAAGGGGATCTCCTAGTACTCAATACCTCTAGAACACAGACTTCCCGATTTACCCTCTCTTCAACTGAGTGTGTTCCTGGCTCCCTCTCCCACTCTATCAGCCTGGCAGTCTTTATCAAGGGGATGAACCTCTCTTGAGGTTAGATGGGAACTAGAACACTAGAAACGGAGACATGCAGGTGGATGGATTTCTCTGAAGCCATTTTTCAATGCAAAGAGTGAAAGAAGAGGCTGGTTTCAATAGATTTTGTTACCTACTAATGAAGATCGGAGGATGGATGCTTACAGTAGCAAAGTGTAAATTCAGTCTTAGTTCTGCATGTGTGTTTAACATGGCTAACACCTTTAATAAATTCAGGCCTGGAGTGTGAAAGTTACTTGCCCAAGGTCATATAGCTGACAGTTTATTGTTTTTAAATTTTTGTCACACCTCATTCTGAAAGGATTTCAGATGTTCTAAAGATATAGATTAAACACAGCATATGGGACAGAAGAGATTTAAAAGGGAAAGAGATGTAAAATGGATCTAAGTATGCAAACCATAAAGTGGCATTTATCAGCTAGGTTCCACAGAATGCTAATATTGCCAGATGTTAGTGGGTAGGTCATTAAAAAGCTATACGTGATGCAAATGCTTGAAATAAATGTAAACAGCTTATCTTTATTACAGAATCTCTCAAAACTTTGATATGCCATGTGCATTGTGAATCACCAAGAATGCAACATTTTCCAAACTTGTTTGATCCAGAATCCCCTTTTCAACAGCATTTGAGGAAGCCATTGAGAAATACTGTTACAGAATTCTATATATTTTCAGAAGACAGGGGCCAAGAAAAGTTGGCTAACTTTTCTAGCAGCCATCTTCAAAGAAGACAACAAAGTCAGTTAAACAGTTCACACAGTGTGTAAGATAAACCAGACCAATCAACTTGGAGAAGCCCAGGCAGGAATGTTCTAAAGGAGCCTCAGAAAAGGGAAAAATGTAATGAGATCTTCAACTTCTTTACATATATGGCTAGGTTTCATTGTATTCATCCATATGTGATCCTTTAGTACAGAGGAAAGTCTTAACACCAAAGTACAGCAATTATTCTATAATGAGCTAATGAAATTTACTACTGGTGTGTATATATTTTGCTGATCTGGCTTCATCTGAAAATAGATTTTACAGTGTTTGGAGGAACACTCTCAGCCAAAATTTCACCAGATAGATGTGTCTTGGCCAGTTTGAATGCCTCAGTAGGTAGTTGAACAGGGAGAAGGAATGCTGTTTTATAACACAAATGAAGTAGTTTGAAAAAAAAAACAAGCTCGGACACCTGAATATACTGTTAACTTACTATGGGACCAACGGTAGCTCACCAGCCATGTGGATGCAGAGCGAGACAAGGAATCACGTGCTTCTTCCACTGCAGAGATGTTCGCATCTGTCATCAAACTTCCTCTGTGGCTTTGGGGGATGATTTTAACTGTTCTTTCTATTTTGTAGCTCCTGAAGCCCAGAGGTAAATAGCCAAATAAAGATTTACAGAAAACCATCCAGTCAGTAACTCTAAGATATTAAACTCTAAATGAAAACTTTTTGCTCAGGTGATATGTAAAGAGCTATGACACTGAGGGTGTAAAATCAGTGACCTTGAATAAGTGCAATACAGTGGAAGTAACTAGATGATAAATGGCTTCCTTCTCTCATCAGCAAAGGCTGTCGGATTTTTCCTGTTTCAGAAATATCCCTTGCAGCTGACAGAAGACGTTTTATATGTTACCATGATATCAGTTCATTTGTTTAATACCTGCCTTCAGAATGGAAGGTACAATGTAAATCAGTAAAACAAACCATCTGCTATGTCTTAAAGAAACTCATGGTCAGAGTTCCACCATCTTCTTTGTCTCATATTAAATGCTTATTTATTTATTTTGAGAGAGAGCAGGGGAGGGGCAAAGAGATAGAGGGTGAAAGAGAATCTCAAGCAGGCTCCATGCTGTCAGTGCAGAGCCCCATGCTGGGCTCCATCTCATGAACTGCAAGATCATGACCTGAACCAACATCAAGAGTGAGATGCTTAACTGACTGAGCCACCCAAGCAACCCTTGTCTCTTTTTCTGATGCCACATAACCCTCACGGGCAGGAATTTAGTCTTTAGACCTAAGCAACTGGTTTTCAACTGGTGTCAGTTTTGCCCCCCAGGGGACATTTGGCAATGTCTGGGGTTATTATTGGTTGTCACAATTTGAGGTGGGCTGGTGTCTAGTGTGATTTGACATCCTACAATGCAGAGGACAGCCTGCCACAGCAGAGTCATCTGACTCAAAATGCCAATAATGCTGATGTTGAAAAACTCTAGTCCAACCTAAATCGCTGTTGTAATCTAAGGCCCTTTCCTCAAGTTTTACCCTACAAAGAAGATGAAAAACTTATTGTTAATTCAATTCATCCAATAGCCTTATGCTGTAAACCATGCAATAGCACAATGTTTAATACAGACACACTCCTCTCTAAAATTTAATAACCTGTATGTATTTTGGAGACGGATTCTCAAGTTAGTCCTTGAATTTACTTTTCCTGGACCAAATAACTGTAATTCTTTGGATTGTCCCTTTGTTTATCATTTGTTCATTCAAACATTAATTGACTATGCAGTATAGTGTTAGGTAGTAAGAATTCAAAGGCAAAGCCCAGTTGTTTTCAAGAAGCTCAGTGTTAATTAATAGGGAGAGATGGTCACAATGTCCGATGATGGGGCTAAGAATTTGTGTTGCACTCAGGATGCTGTGGGAGCATGAAAACAGAAGTGATGGATTAGCCCTGAAGGTTTGAGGAAGGCTTTAAAGGAAAATTATTAAGTACACATTATGTACCAAGGGTTAGGCACCGATCATGTTACTGTGAAAAAAAGACGGAAGGACATAGTTTCCATTTTCCTAGGGTTCCTAAAAAGAAAGCCAAGGGAAACCTCCCCTGTAAGGCTGGTATCATACTTTATAGATCGCAGAACGCTGCCACCTGCCTTTGCTCATGTGAGCTCCTCAACATGCCTGGCAGATATTACCTCCATTTTATACAGGAAGATCATGAAGCCAAGAGAAATGAAGTGACTCCCTTCCATCCCCCCTCTCTTCTTGAATTCTCTGATCCCAGATCCTGTGCTTTTCTATCCTCCCTTGGTTCCAAACGCAATTTCCTGTGCAGAGAAGCAAGCACACTTCTTTCTACCCTCTCCTTTCTACCCTCTCCTTGCCCTGCTGTCTCCATGTCTGTTTTAACTTTTGTTTTCTGCTGGCCTCAGTGCTGAAGGGGTTTTCCAGTCCTCCCAGTTGCAACTGCCAAGGGAAGGGGGGAATGAGAATTGCTGTCCAACCACTGCCTATTTGAAAAATCATCGCTACCTCTATTCCCCGCCCACCCGCCTTTTTTTTTTTTTTTTTTGTGGAATAAGGAAAACTGAGATGTGGAACAGAAAATCCCTTTTGTTTGTCTTGGTGTTTGATAATGTATGCAACCTCTCTGGGTGGTTTAAGCGGTTTAGGTACTTTCTATAAAAGGGAGCTTTTAATGACAAAACTAATGTGATTATCTGAGTGAGTGTGAGAGGCGTATTCAAGGCTTAAAGAAAATCTGTTAGAATAGCTGAATGTATCTGCTTAATCCTTTCTCTAATGTGGCTGAACAATGCTCTGGGAAGCCATTGGTCCGTTCTTTCTTCTAGTAAATGCCTGTCTCCAGAGGTAGGGACTGTTTGCCACTTTTGATACCCGTACGCTTCACCTTCTCAGCTGCACAAAAAGCACAGGAAAAGTCTGGAGGAACCCAAAGGACTGGCAGAAAGCAAGTGTTTCCTCTGAATGCTGAGGGCAAAATGTACAGCACATGCCTGCTTTCCCCACAGCGTGTGGAGACACCCGGGGCCATGGTCACCAGTGGGAATGGTTTCTCTGAGAAGGGCCCAGGTCTCATCAGCGCTCGCTTTCGTTGAGTGCTGGCTGAAGGATCACTTGTGGAAGCTTAACATCTTACACCTGAGTTAAAGCGTGGCTTCACTACTCCTTTTTGGGGCGGGGCAAGGGATGGGCAGGAAAGAGAAGCATAAGAGGGGAGAAAAGTGATATACGTTTGTATTCTGCAAATTGCTCTGTTGACTTTGGGCCAAAATTAGATCCCTCGGAGTCTGTTTCTCTAATTCGTGAGCTCAGGATAATAAAGCCTGCCACTTAAAGCCACTGTGAGAACCATACTGAAAATGTGAACATAAATATGAAAGTGTCACAGCCAATCTAGAACATTTTCAAATAACATGCTCACTTTTATTTTACCTTACTTTGTTTAAAGTATTTTTTTAAATTTTTTATGTTTATTTATTTTTGAAAGAAAGAGAGAGAGAGTGCAAGTAGGAGAGGGGCAGAGAGAGAGGGAGACACAGAGCACGAAGCAGGCTCCAGCCTCTGAGTTGTCAGCACAGAGCCTGATACGGGGCTTGAATTCACCAACAGTGAGATCATGACCTGAGCCAAAGTCAGACACTTAACCAACTGAGCCACCCAAGCGCCCCTAAAGTATTATTTTTAATATTTGTTCTTTTAAGAATTCTCTTCTAAGTGTTTAATTCATTTTAACTCAGCAGAACATTTGTTGACTACTTACTATATGCTGGGCATTATGCCTAGTTCTGAATAAGTGTAGCCTTTAAGGAAGTCGCAGTCTGGTAGGGGAGGCAGGCATGTAAATTCAGCTTGATAAGTGTGCATCAGAATTGCTTAATTCTAACTTGAGATCAATAATAATAGCTAACTCTTATACAGTGCTTATTATTTGCCAGGAGCTTAGCCAACTGCTTCACCTAAGTTACTTCATTCAATCCTTATAGCCCTGTGAGGTAGAAACTATCATGAGGCTGAGGCTTGGTCAGATCAGCTAAGTTACTTTTCCACAGTGGTAAGTGGTGGGCCAAATTAAAGTCCCAGATCTGTCTGACTTTACAGTCTAAACTCTTACTCATTGTGCTGGGTGGGCTACACTTGAGATCAAGAAAGACTTCCCAGAGGCGTTAACCATAGCTGGGCTTCCAAACATATTTAGAAGTTTTCCAGGTGTACAGAGGAACAGGGCATTCTAAGCAGTTGGAATAGCATAGGTATAAAGGTACATTGGCTAGAAAAGCATTTGTGCAGAGAGGAACTGTGATCAGCAGTGGAGTGTGACAGGTTGGAGGAGTACATAGGAGCCAGGTTATGATCTCTCACACTGCACCTTTGTGAAGAAAGTAGGTAAATTCTTTATTTTAATTAATTTCTTGATTTCTATTCTGTCTGTCAGGGGTTTGCAGCAAAATGGGAACTGTTGCCCCCTTTATGCTGCAGAAGTACAAAGTACACTTCAAATTTTAGGATGAGAAAACTTTCAGAAAAGAGGGCACATAAGAGATCATGAACTCCTTCTGTGCAAGAAGAAATCAAGAGTGACTGCATACAAATGTCTTCATCGAGGCCATAAAGCAGTTTAATCAGCTGATCCAGGAATATCTGTGTTTTTTAGATGGATTATGAGGTGAAAGTAAACATTTAATGAGAGTTACAGGAGTATCTTCAGGTGCATCTATAGAAATTGGTACGTTGAAAAGAGGGAGAGATTTGTAGTAGATAATTCCAGGGAATGGGAATAAGGTCCTTAGCTGGAGCTATAGTTTCTCCACTGGGAAACAGCCGTCTTTAGAGAATGGTGTCGCATAAATGAGTGTCTTGGCTGAACTGAAGCTGGGAATCAGGTTTGCCGGGAAGGTAGAGTTAGGGGGATATCTTCCTATGTCTATTTATGAATTTTCTTTGGCTACTTTAAATGGGGGCCTGGAAGCGATGTAGGACACTTCTTGTTCTTACCGAGCTCACAGTCTGAAAGACAGGCTAGGCAAGAAAACAGGTAATTGCAACCAGCTGGAGTTAGTCCTATAAGGCGGCTTAGGATGGCTATGCAGTCCCAAAGGGGTACGAGTAACCGGACAGTGTTACAGATGGGTGGGGAAAAGCTTTCTGGGTGGAGGAAGTGACATTTAAGAAAGACCTGGAAGGTGAGTAAGCCTGTGGTGAAGGTGAGGGCAATGTGTGCTCTAGATAAAGGGAACAAATGCTCCAAGGAGAGACTCCTGCATTTGGGAACTGTAGCTCAAATGTGCTGTTCCCGTTTGGTATAGCTGAAGTGTAGTGTGTGAGGTGGGAGTGACACGAGATGTTTTTTCTCTGACTTTCCTTCCCCCAATAAGCAAGATTACATAAACAGGTAATTTACCGGAATGTGTCATGGCTCTGACAAAAAAGATTGAAATACGTTTGGGGGTGCCACAGAGAGCAGGTGCTGGTGTGCTGGGCGCATACTAAGTGATTGCACAAAACAAAACCTCCAATATTCTCCCTCCCTGTGTCACTACACTGACCTGAGAACTAGTCTCTCCAAGGGGTCTACTTCTTACCTCTAAGATGGAAAACAAAAGGCATGAAATCGATGCTCAGAATGTAAACTAGACAAATAAATGCCAGGGCAGCAGGAGGGGAGAGCAATAAAGTGAGTAGGCCTGAGTGATGGTGGTAACCTGCTGAATTCCCAGGTCACAGAGTAATTTACTGACTGGTCCTAGGCCACTAGATAATTATCCAGACAGCCCCGATTCTGGTGCAAAGCCTCCTGCTGCTTAGGTTATTAATACCAGCAGCAGCCAGCGGGTGATGGTGGGAGCAGAGAGGAGCGAACTGAGCCCCCAGGCTGCTAAGTGAACACAGTCACCTGTCAGGACCCTCTGAGCTGGACCTCCCCAAGAATGCTGGCCAGCTCCAGCATTTAGCTCTTAGCTCAGCTGTTGCGTGGTCCCCAGGATCGGCTCCCCAAGTTTGGATGAGGGCTTGGGCAAAGGAAGAAGATAACCAAGTCCTGAAATTTGACCAACTTGTGCCAAAGAAATTCTGCTCTGTTTCCCCTTGGAGCTGGCTGAAAAGTGATCTTGAGTCCTCCCCAGAATAACAAATTAATACCCATGGAGCAATGTCAAATAGTCCTCTTTGACATGGCGTGGGAATTAGTCTTCACTGTGCTCAAGTGGGGCTAGGGAAAGTGATGGCATCTGTCCTAGGACTTAATCATTTGGGAGCTTGATGTCAGGTAATCCTGAAGGGATTTCAGGGAGCAGGTGGTGTGGGGTAGGGCTCTCATGTCCCATACCCTTCTTTAACATATAACATGTAAAGTGCCCAGCACTTAGTAGACATTCTCAACCAACGTGACTGCACTTCCTTCTTCCTTCTATAACATTATTTGGTGAACGGTCACCTGAAGGATCGTTTATCTTTTCCCTTTAGGACAGTGGTTCTCATCAGGGGTCATTTTGCTTCCCAGAGAAATTGCCAATGTCTGGAGAGACATTTTTGGCTTTCATAATTGAATTGAATGCTACTTAGTGGCTAGAGGCTAGGGACGTTGTTAAATATCTACAATGCCCTGGACAGCCTCCCACAGCAAAGAATTATCTAGTTCAAATACCAGCAGTGCCAAGGTTGAGAAAACCTGTTTTAGGAGATTCTGCACACTGTAGCCAGAGTAATCCTTTTAAACACGAATCTTAAGTCACTTTCTTGCTTAAGAAGTCCCAAACGGTTTAGTCATCATACACGCTTTCCTAATTATTCACTCAGTACGCGTGGAGTTCTGTTGTGTGTCAGGCACTGTGTGAGGCAGCAAACACACATCTGTAGAGACCCTGCTCTTGAATTGATGATTCCAAAACACTGACTTTGTGTCATCTCCAGGATACAGTCCAATCAACTGAGGCTAGAGAGAGGATGTAGGCAAATAGAAAATGACAACTTGGTTTTGGGACATGAAGCTACTGCTTGTGAGACATCTAGGGAAATCAGGGAGAAAGGACAGGCACTATTAATGTAGATGGAGCAGAATGTTCTACAACCAGAGGGGTGGATGTGGGGTATTTTTTCTTGTTTCAGTAAATAGAACTCCCACCTTCTCAAGTCCCAAGCCTGAAACCCAGGCTTCCTTCTTGACCTTTCCCTCTTCCTCAGGCTATTAAAGTCTTTCTCATGTATTTCATGAACGAATTATGCCCCACTATTTAAAGTATCCATTGTGGGTAATGAACTCACTTTTCTCCATTGCATCTGGAAATGACTCTAGCTATGCACCATCTTTAAGAGAATTTATTCAAAATATTTTCTGTAAGATTTAATTTTCTCAGGGGATTTTCACTGAGAAAGTTTGCCAAGCATCATGTCTCTCTGGCTTGTGTTTTAATTGAACTCTTAGTCTCATGTTCTTTAAATAGTTTTTTCTTTGGAGAAATGTCTAGATTGGGTTTGTTGGTTGGTTTGTTTTTGTTTTTTGTCCATTGTTAATCAGGTTATTTGGTTTTTTCCTACTGATTTGTGAGAATTTCTTGTATATTTTGGATATTAACCCCTAATCAAATATATGGTTTGCAAATATCTTCTCCCATTCCATAGGTTACTTTTTCATTTGTTGATTGTTTCTATTGTTGTGCAGAAGCATTTTTTGTTTGATAGAGTTCCATTTTGCTTTTATTGCTTATGCTGTTGGTGTCATATCCAAAAACTCATTGCCAAGGCCAGTCTCAAGGAATTTTTTCCCAGTATTTTCTTCTAGGAGTTTTACTGTTTCAGGTCTAGTGGTGATGAATTCCTTCGGCTTCTGCTTTTCTTGAAAAATCGATGCTTCCTTCGATTCTGAAGTACTACCTGGTTGTAGGTGTGCCAAGACCCAGCAGTGTCCCAAAGGGGAAGATCAAATTCAGCACTTAGATGAAGGCTGATTGGAAGCTGGACCCTCAGGCAGCTGTTAGAAAAGTATGTAATTAACCCCTTTCATGTTTTTGATTGTTTCCTCTGTGCTTGGCCCAAGTGTATAGCCACAGGGTGGGTGCACTGCTGCTCTTGTTAAGAACTGCGTCTTTATTTGCTACCGTCCCATGGGACTTGTGGACGCAAGCCCTGTTGGCTATCAAAGCCAGATAATACAGGGACCCATCTCTTGGGTGGTGGCTGCAAAAACTGGGTGCAGAAATGTGTACATCTCCTTCCAGGTTGATACTGGTGAATTGAAACAGACTAGAGGGAGAAAGTAGGGAAGGTATCCATTGTAGTAAATTAGAAACCTGACCCACAGACAGCAGCTTTCAAAAGTATACAGATGGAGAGTCCTTTCAGGGAAAGACTGGAAAATGGTCATTTTTGCCTGCTCCTTCTGCACTGAGCCCTGGGAGAGAGTGTTTGTGCACCCATTAAGAACTGCTTCTTTGTTTACTATAGTTCTGTGGGACTCATGAATGCCATCCCTGTTGGCTTTCAGAGCTGGGTGCTTTGGGGGGTCCATCACTTAGGGGTATTCAAAATTAGAGCACTTGGGGCACGTGGGTGGCTCAGTTGGTTAAGCCTCTTGACTCTTGATATCGGCTCAGGTCATGATCTCATGGTTTCGTGAGTTTGAGCCCTATTCTGTCAGTGCAGAGCCTGTTTGGGATAGTCTCTTCCACTCTCTGCCCCTCCCCCATTCGCTCACTCTCTCTCTCTTAAAATATATTAATATACTTCAAAAAAAAAGGTAGAGCACTAAAAATGGGGTCCAAACTCTGTGCACTTCAGGACTTGAGTTCTTCCCAAATGCATGGCACTGCCCAGGAGGTAGACTCTCTAATAAGAGGGTGTCTCAGCCTTTCCTACCTGTTTCAATGTGGGCATTTTCTCATTTGCCTGATGTGTAAGAGTTGCTCAGCTAGTTTCTGGGTTTCTTTCAGAGGAAATTGCTCTGACTGTAGCTGTTTATTCAGTGTGTCCGTGAAAGGAGGGGAGTTCAGAGGCCCCTGTGTTGCCATCTTGGTCAATCTCCTGCATGTCTTAACAGTTTAAAAAAACTGGATAGGATATGAGAGGAAAGATGTATGTATGTATGTATTTTGACTGGAAGGTGAAGTGGGGTGTGTGTGTGTGTGTGTGTGTGTGTGTGTGTGTGTTAGGGGAAGGGGAAGAGGAAGGTGGTGGGTGTGTATAAAAGATTTCCTTTTTACTCAGAGTGTTGTTGTGATGATAATAATGGTTTTACCATACTTTGGAAACCATTAAGCGCTGTTGAAATGTGGTTGCTGTTATTGTTAGTGCTTGGAACATATAATCCAGGCTCTTGGTGATGGCACCACATTGGGCCAAGCACCAGGATTTTCTCCTCTTTGTTTCCTCTTTACTGCCTTCACAGGGCTTTTCGTGGTTTAGAAATACAGAAATTATACCACTTGTCCAAGTCAAGACAGATTAGAAAGGGAGGCAGAAGAACTTCCCTAAGCACTGTGGCAGAGGTACTGTTCATGGTCTCATTCTCCTTCCCCTTGCAGCAGGGAGTGAGGACCCTAGGGAGGCTTCTTGGTAGTTTGTTTGGCCCAAGCTGAGAGGAGACATCATGTTGGCTGTAGCCACACAGATGCTGCCAAAGGACATTGCCTGCTTAATATGCATGATAGCCCCGCAGTGAGCTGCAAGATAAGATGTGGCTTCTCCACAAACAGGTAGAGTGACTTTATTGTCTCTGGGGGGATTTCAGGAATGAGCACTAGCCTGGGTGTAAGGACACCTGAATTCAAGGCCAAGCTTTGACATTCACCAGCTATGTGACCTTGGGCAAGCTCTTTGATAGTTCTGGGCCATACTTTCCTTAAGTGTGATTAGGGGGTAAGATTTAGAATATAAGGGTAAATACAAGCTAAAAATAAAAGACTTAATTCTCCCTGTTGAGAGTAAGGAAAAGACTTCTCTTTTTTCTTGGAGTATTTTCTTTAGGTAACTTATAAATTCTTTCTCCGTCCCTTTGAGACGTATATAAATCCTTTTAAAAGCATCCCGCCAGTTTTACAACCCAGGAATGTCTTTCTCAAGGACTTGGGAACCATTTCTCCTTTTTGTATTGTGGTAAAATATATATAACATAAAATTTATCATGTTGGCCATTTTATTTTTTTTAATTATTTATTGATTTTTAAGAGACAGAGAGAGACAGAGCAAGAGCAGGGAGGGGCAGAGAGAGAGGGAGACACAGAATCTGAAGCAGGCTCCAGGCTCTGAGCTGTCAGCACAGAGCCCAGTGTAGGGCTTGAACTCACAAACCACGAGATCATGACCTGAGCTGAAGTCGGATGCTTAACCAACTGAGCCACCCAGGCGCCCCACGTGTTGGCCATTTTAAAGCAAATGGTTCAGTGGAGTTAAGTACGCTCACATTGTTGTGCAATGACACCACAATTGATCTTGCAACAGATGGTACCCCCATCTCCCAGTTCTGTGGAAAGGTAGGAGCCTAACTTCTGTGGGTGCCCAGCTTCAACTTGTGAAAATACTTCCTTTCATAAAGATACAGAAAATATATTTTAAATGTTCATTTATTTTTGAGAGAGAAGAGAGCAGGCAGGGGAGGAGCAGAGAGAGGCTGTTCCATGCCGACAGCACAGAGCCTGATGTGGGGCTCAAACTCACAAACTGCGAGATCATGACATGGGCCGAAATCAGATGCCTAACCAACTGAGCCACCCACGTGCCCCAATTTTAATATTTTTTATAAAGCCAATTAGCCAACACAATTGGCCACCTCAATTACCAGGTGAATCTAGGATGTATTGAGTGTGACAAATGGTGCTGCCATGTCCTCTTAACTGAGGACTAGTTTATCTTTTTTAAAAATTTTTTTCAACCTTTTCTTATTTTTGAGAGACAGAGCATGAGTGGAGGAGGGGCAGAGAGGGAGACACAGAATCCAAAGCAGGCTCCAGACTGAGCTGTCACCACAAAGCCGGACGCAGGGCTCAAACTCATGAACCATGAGATCATGACCTGAGCCAAAGTCGGACACTTAACTGAGCCACCCAGGCACCCCATATTATCATTTATCTTGAGAACATGAACAAAATTGGTTGCATCTGCTTGGCTCTTGATTTGCTTGGGCTGCCATAAGAAAGTACTACAGATGGGGTGGGGGAGTGGCTTAAACAACAGAAATTGATTTTCTCACACTTCTGGAGACTGGAGGTGTCCGCAGGTTTACTTTCTTCTGAGGCATCTCCTTGGCTTGCAGATGGCTGCCTTCTCACTGTGTCCTTACATGACTTTTCCACTGCGCGCACACCCCTGGTGGCTTTTTGTGTGTCCCAATTTAGTCTTCTTAGAAGGATACCAGTCAGATTGCATTAGGGCCTTCCCTTTAACTACCTCTTTAAAGGCCTTATCTCCAAATATAGTTATATTCTGAGGGGCTGGGGGTTATGACTTCACTATATGATTTTTTTTTTAATTTTTTTAATGTCTATTTATTTTTAAGAGACAGAGAGAGTGTGGGCTGGGGAGGGCAGAGAGAGAGGGAGACACAGAATCCAAAGCAGGCTCCAGGCTCTGAGCTGTCGGCACAGAGCCTGACACGGGGCTCGAACTCACGGACCGCTAGATCACGACCTGAGCCGAAGTCGGACACTTAACCGACTGAGCCACCCAGATGCTCCAACATATGAATTTTAAAGGGAAAAAAATTCAGCTCATGGAAACCATATAAAAGGGTGAGGTTTCTTTCTGTCTTTGTAATCTCTGTGGATTGATTGCCCATGATATGCATCATATTCTGGTTTAATGCTTATTTAATAATAAAATTATTTTCTTTCTCTGCAACCTTTGTGGAGAAGTTTTCTGGATCGGGAAGAGAGTTTGTTTATAATTGCATTTCCCCAACAGTATAAAAAGTACTGAGGTGGGAACCAGGGTCAGAAGTTTGAGATCTGGCCCCTATAGAAAGAGCTGCATGAATCACTTCCTGTTTGGGAACTTGGTTTCCCAATCTTGATGTGCAAGTGGAAGGCTGTTTTCACTTGGGATTCCAGTGATTTCTTCAAATTCTACATCCTCTGGAAATAAAATTTCTCAATTCTTTTTTTATGAAATGCGTTGGTGACAGTGGTTTAGGGGGAGTGGGGGAGGGGAAGGACCAGAGCAAGAGCAGTCTACGGGAGCACATTCTCTGAAGGACAGCAGCTCAAGTTGCCTCCAGACCTCTATTGAAATATCTGGATAAATGAAGCACCTTGTATTAGCATTCTTCAAGGGGCCCTAAGACTCATGCATATTACCCTGGTCCTAAGGGCTCACTGACCGTGAGGTGGCCACAAGTTGATCTCCTCAAAACCAGTTTCCCACTTTCTTTCCCTTTTTGACAGAGCACGGAGGGGAGGCCCTTTTTTGTTCTGAATAGCCTTATTCTTCCGCCTTTGGTGTTCTTACTGGGTCAAGTATTCATTTGTGCCCTGCTTCATCCAGTGCCATACAGTACATGGAGGACAGGAGATGAAGAAGAGGGTTACAATGCTAAGAAGCTATCTTGTATAACAGTTAGCTAACTCTTGGGTTCTGGAGCCAGAATGGCTCTGTTCAAATACAGACTCCGCCACTTTGTGGTTGCGTGACATTGGGCAAATTATGAAGTCTCTCTGAGCTTCCGTTTCCTCATTTAAGAAAATGGGGATGCGGCATAGAACTTAGTTTATGGTGTTATTATGAGGACCCAAAGAGTTGATTTATGTCAGTGCCTGACACGTAGTGTATCAAAAATATCCATAACTCACTAAGAGAAAGCTCAACAATTAGGATATACAATTTATAAATAAGGAAATACAAGTTGCTGCTAAGTATGTGAAAAAATAGTCAACTTCATTCACAATAAAACCACTTTTTTCCTACCAGGTTGGCAAAAATGGAAATGTTTAATAACACATTGCATTGGTGGGGGTAAAGGAAATCAGACATTTTCATAGTTTGCTAATGGAAATGTTAACAAGAGAGCAACTTGGCAATAAGTAAAAAAAGTTAAAATTAACATATCCTCTTTTTCTGCAATCTACTTCTTGGACTTTATTCTAAAAACTGTAAATTAAGGTACCAAAATATTTATATAAATAAATACCAGAATATTTAATAAAGGCTTTTTTTTTTCTTTTGGTAATGCGAAAATCGTGAAAAAGTCAGAACAATTGTATCTATAATGAGGTGGAACAATGTCCAAGATGAATTGCTAAGTGGAAAAATACAGGTACCGAACTGTTAGCATAGTATAATAGCATTTGTGTAAATAAAAGGAAGTATACTATAAACAAGGTTTTATTAATGTAGAATATATTTTTATTTATATAAGAAGAATATAGATACACAGGAAATTGGTAAGTTATCTTTGGAAGGGATAAATGGAAGTGGCTAGAGACAGGTCGATTTCCTTTTCATTGTAACCTTTCCTACCTTTAGAATTTCTTTACCACGTGCATGTATTTTCTAGCAAAAAAAAAAAAAATGTACAGTGGTAAGAAAAAAAAACTATCTGTAAAAAGTAATGTTTGTATATTAACTTCATATAGACCTAGTTTTTCATTGGAAAACAATTTGACTTACTAGTTTCAGGTGTTTTTACAAAACTCAGCAAACTGGATCCCTGGATTTTAACTCAAACACAATCAGCGACATCACTTAAGATAATTCATTAACAGACCTACAGTTTTTTCAGGTAAGGGCTACTCATTGGTCCAGCTTTTTCATCTCTTTAAAGTGAGGACAAGTGTCCTCACTTGCTTGACAGGGCTGCCAGAGGAATATCTGATGAGGGTTTCAGCAGTAATTCATAGAGGTGATGGAGTTGCAGAAGTGGGGTCTGTTACAATTTGAGGATGTTGGGCCAAAGTTAGCTAAGTGTCCTCTCTCCTGCTCACCGCTTCCAGAAGCATAAAAGCATCTGAATTTTCCCCACTGGTTGGGATTGGTGGATCCACTCAATCTGCTCTTTCCTCTTTGCCCTGAATGAGCAACTCTGCCTCGTTTCTTGGGAGATTAATTTGGGGCATCACCATCTTCCTGCCACCAAGCCCATCCTCAGCCATCTTTGACTTCTCCCACTGCCCTCAACCCATGTCCAATCCATTGATAGGTTTGGTGGCTTCTGTCATCCCACTGTGCCATCTGTTACTGAATCTCCCCTCATCCTTGATGAGTATGACGCTTGATGTAGTTTTACTGGTCCTCCTCTTCAGATGGTCTCCCAGTTTCCTTAACTTGGTGAATTACTTGATTTTCAACACTCAGACCGAGTTTGGCTCTTTGTTAAATCTATGATGAAACTTTACCTTCACGGTTACTATTCTGTGTACACTCTACTTCATACTTATATTTGTGTACACCTTTTGTAGCCTTCGTAATATCACAAAGCACAATGGACTGAATGTGCCCCCCCTCACCAAATTAACGAAACCCTAACCTCCAATGCTATGGTATTAGGAGTAGTGGGGGGGCTTTGGGAGGTAATTTTGTCATGAGAATGAAGCCCTCGTGAATGGGAACACAGCAAGAAGGAGGCAGTCTGCAACCCAGAAGAGGGGTCTCACCAGAATCTGACTGTGGGACCCCCAGGTTTTGGACTTCCAGCCTGTAGAGCTGTGAGAAATAAATTTCTGTTGTTTATAAGCCACAGGTCTATGTTAATTTGTTACAGCAGCTAGAACTTACTAGGACACAATGTGACTACTTATGTTTCATGTTGTTCTCACTAGACTGGGAGGGTTCCCCTTCCCCTTTCTAAACTATCATGGATTGATTAGCTTCTATGTCCCAAGCACATACCACATAAGAATTTTACCTATATTGTCTCATTTCATCACTCCCTCAGCAACCTCTGGAAATAGATATTGATGAAATCTACATTAGAGGTGAGGATTCCAAGAACAGAGAGTTTAAGTGGTTTCCTGAGCTGTGATTTGGAACTTTCCTCTTTACCTTCTGTTACGTCATCCATCTACATGGCCAGGCATGTGGCAGATGTTCAATACTGGGTTATCAACTAAAATTCCTGAACGTAAGCCTCAGTTTAGACACTACCCATTCTAGGAATCCTGGAATCTAATGTTGCCCCTGTTGCACACGAACCCGTATCAGATCTGTTACCAGGCTTATCTCTGACTTGTGATCTTTCACCAGGCTGGTCAGTTTGCAAAGTCTGTTGAATGGACTAGGCGGATTATACTTCTCCTCTGGTGGGAGTAAGCAGGGCAGGAATGGAGGGCTGGCCTGCTGAGCCAGCTCTGGAAGAAATACTCCCAGAGCACCCAGGGCTCGAGGCAGTTAATTTGCCCCAGTGGTGAGGAGGAAATTTCTTGTAAAAGCAAGCTCCCCTCAGAACAATGTGGCCTTTTATTTTTTAGCTTTGGAATGGAGCCTAGCTGTCCATGGAAACAAAGAGAGGAGAGAATCACTGAACCAGTCTTGCACATAAAAAACTGACCATGTCTGTCTTTGAAGTCTCCTTTATGTCGTTTAGAAAACTTTGGATTATAGGGGTGTTTTTTCCTCCTTTTCTTCCTCAGTTCCTCACCCACCCCAATTTTTTTTTTTTTTCAGAGAAAAGAGAGAACTGGGTGTAAGGGAACCTTTCTTTGAAATAGGGCAGAAGTCATTAATTAAGGCTCCCATTCATTCCTGCTGACACTTGCTCATCAATCAGATTTCCTCTTAGCATTCTGATGACCCTGCTGACCTGGGGTCCTCCATACTGTCTGCCAGACAGAATTGAAACTCAGACCACACACCAGAACAGAAGGAGTGAGCTCTGGCTCCTAGCTTCCTGAGACTGAGAAGAAAGAGTTTGGGGACAAAGCTGGCTGGTCAGGAGCTCTTCTGACTTGAGGTGAAGGTAAATAGAGAAGATATTTTCTTTACGGAAGCAAGTGTTGCTCACTTCACCAAAGCAGTGATCTATAGTTGCCTTCCCTTTCTCCCCCTACCCCAGAGCCAGGCATGGAGCTCGGAGCCCAGCCAGCTGAGCCCGGGAAACGAGGCTAGCAGTTCCCCTTTGCCAGCTCGGCACTGCTGAAAGAAGTTAACAGCTCTAAGCCTTCTCTCAGAAAAGTACAAGTTGCTGTTCTGGACATGACAGTGGCATTTCATGGCAGGGGGCGGGAGGGGGGGTTGGGTCAGCCTGAGGTGTAGGACCTTTATTTCATTACTTATTCATCACTCATTCATTCAGTAGCCATTTTCCCAGCACCCACTACGTAGTAAATGTCATGCTAGACGCTGTGAATGAAGCAGATGCAATCTTAATCCTCATGGAGTTTATAGTCTAGTTGGGAATATACCGGGACTTTCCTGCAAGAAAAATTAAGTTTAGGCAGACTCACTGTGGTTATGTGCAATTAAAATTCAATGAATATTTATAGATCTCCTTCTAGGTATTAAGCACTGTGTTAGAAGCTGAGAATACCAAAATTGAAAAGAAAAAGAAAATGCCCCCACCCCATGTCCTCAAGGAATTAATAGAGTAGGCAATAACAGACCAGTGAATAAGCTCATTAGTATTCAGTGTGAGAAGTGTTATCACCGTGGTACATACAGGACTCAGAGAATAGAGAATGGTTTACTCTATGGAGCTTCTTGGCTCTTATTCTGAAGGAGATAGGAACCACTGAAGGGTTTTGAGCAGAGGAGTGACACAAACTGACACATTTTAAAAAGTTGAGAAGATAGATTTAGGAATCAAGGGAGGAAGTAGGGACATTGGTCAGGAGATTTATTGCAGTAAACCAGGTTTAGTATCTTGGACCAAAGAGGTAATGATATGGGTAAGGAGAAGAGGTTGGATTTTAGATGCTTTCAAAATACAACCAACAGAACTGGCCCTAGGTAGGAGCAAAGCCTTTTCATTCACAGGAACAGGGGAGAACGTAGAGAATGTGGGCACAGACACATGTCTAAGGGAAAATGGGCTGATGCAGCTGCAGGAAGTTCTGTAGACTGTTTCTACTTTCTCTGAGAAAGAAGAAGCAATGATGGAAGAAAAGATGGAGGTTTAAAGAGAGGAAAATGGGTGAACTACTTCCTTAAGAAAGCAGGAGAGAGACTAGACCATGGACCTGATTCCTGAGCAGCTCCAAGAGCCTGCTCTAGTTTAGGAGTCAGGAACCCAAAGTCAGACCAGTCAGCACGGCTGTGTATTTACCTCCAGCCAGGTTCAGCTGCTCAGAAGCAGGCTGGGAGAAGTGAAGAGGTGCATCGCACTGAGGCTGGGGTTTTTCAAGATGAGTACAGTGAAGCAAGAAAGGGAAAAGAAAGTTGAAGGTGCATGTAGCGGAGAAATTATAATGACAGAGCGTGGACTGTAAGCTGGGTCAAGTGAGAAGTGAAACTGCAGCAGGGTGCCTGAGTGGGTGGTAGTGAAAAGGAGTGGAGTCCATGGATTGCAGGTTACTGTGTGGTCCAAGATTTGTTGGAACTGGGATACTAAGACTGGAAAGATACGAGATGGTGTTGATCAGAATGTGGCATGTTTGAAACTGAGATGAGATAAACGCTATTATTGATTCACAGTAAGGTGTTGGATAAGACTATGGGAATGAGTGGCTGGGTTGAGCTGTAGGGTAATATCATCGGAGGAGATGAGAGCAAGGAAAACAGAAACCAGGATACAGGAGGGAACATCTATATGATTACTGAAATTATGTCTCAATGAAATTATTACATTATAACTAAGTAAGAATAAAAGTGAAATACAGTTTCCAAGAAATGAGGAGGCATGACCTAGAGGTCAGTAGATGACAGCAACCAAGAGAGGGTAGTGGGCAGTATGGTCTGGTGACATGATTTAAAACTAGGAGGTTTAGGGGTGCCTGCGTGTCTCAGTTGGTTAAGTACTGACTTCATGATCACGATCTCACTGTTCACGAGTTCGATCCCACATCTGGCTCTGTGCTGACAGCTCAGAGCTGCCCCTCCTCCTGCTGGCACTCTGTCTCTCTCTCTCTCAAAAAATAAACATTAAAAAATAAAAACTAGGAGTTTTGGGGACACGCAGAGGCATTATAATGGGCAAGGAGAACATTTACTCCACCTGGACTCCATAGACCAGGGAGTTTGGAGATTAAAAAACAACCACTTGAGAGGGTTTCTGGGGAAGCAGTGTCCTCCCAGAAGGATCAGGTTTCCATTAGAACAAGAAGGCAAAGTAAAGATTGAGGATATAAGGGTTTACTGATGACTGGCTTTGATTTCCAGGTGGATACAGTGGAAGGGTTTCCTAAGGTATCTCCTGAGGTCAGTGGCATCAGAAAAGAGGATATAGAGAACCAACTGG
Organism: Panthera tigris; assembly: GCF_018350195.1. Classification (NCBI taxonomy): domain Eukaryota; kingdom Metazoa; phylum Chordata; class Mammalia; order Carnivora; family Felidae; genus Panthera; species Panthera tigris. Next base: position 49,200,738 of record NC_056669.1, read on the forward strand.
GGATGAAAGCCCAGAGGATGAGGATGTCCAGACTCCTTTTGATGTCCGACTTTAGCATAAAGGGCATATGAGATTAATTCTGATGGTCTTGAGGCAGACGGTAGTAGTGTGAGGCTATGGGTGTTGAGCCAGGGAAGGAGAGAGAGGTGAGGGCCCCATCAGGAGCATGGAATTCTGAGGGAGGTGGTCTTACATTGATTAACCCAAACTCCAAGGCATTCTTCTCATATCACGCAAGGTACTCTGAGGCTTTCTCCTGACTCTGTTGGTGGATTTTTTTTCCTAGTGAAACTGGGCAGCTGTCACTGTTTAAAAGTGTGGATATGATATGATCCAGACCTGCTTTCACTCTCCTTATAAATTGGGATCTTGGGAAATGGCCTGGGTGGCCTACCCCTAAATTTGACTCTAGGAATAATGAATAACCCAATTTTGCTGAAGATAATCACTGGATTATTAATGGACTGTTTGTAATAGGATATAAGTCAGTCAGAATGTCTTTGGTTCTGAGATGTCTGGCAAGACATCAGGGGGTAATAAATTGTGTTCCTTGGGCCATGGCTGCCAGGGGCATACATGCTTTTCTACAAGCTATATTGAGGATCATACATTTTAGACTAGTCAGATGAATCTTAATATAAATTTTATTATCTTTGGCACCTTTTTTTTTTTTAATGTTTATTTATTTTTGAGAGAGAGAGAATGAGCAGGGGAGGGGCAGAGAGAAGGAGACAGAGGATCCTCACTGACAGCAGAGAGCCCAATGCGGGGCTTGAACTCATGAGTTTTGAGATCATGACCTGAACTGAAGTTGGACGCCCAACCAACTGAGCCACCCAGGCGCCCTGTGGCTTCTTATTCAATGACTCAATGTCATTATCTTTCACTGGAAGGGCAGATACCACCTAGAGCAAAGTATTCATCATTCAGCTTTCAGTTTCAGACCTGAATTCTTTGCCGAATCCTTAGAAAGACAATAGTTTTCAGAGTCAGGCATTTTTGACAAAAAAGATGGATTTCTAGAGGTCTTAAGCTACCCTTATATATCAAAAGCAAAGCTTAAATTTTTAACAAGAATTTAAATTTAGCCAGCGATTTTCATACCTTTTGACCACAATTACTGGTAAGAAATACATTTTTTTATCCTCACCTAACACACACACACACACACACACACGCACACGCACATGCACACATACACATATATTCATGTAAAAGTGAAACAAAAATTTCAAGAAATAGTATTGCCCTTCAGGAAGACATCCCACCTCTCCTAGCATGGTTAATGTTGGGAGGAGAAGACAGAGCATGGAAGAAGTAGGATAAGATAGACACTGGAGTCCTCATTCCCCCGGCCCCTCAGTCCCCTTTGAGGGTATGACCTTGAGTTGTGTGTGTGTGTGTGTGTCTGTCTGCCTGTCTGTGTGTCTGTACCATGGAAGTCCTGAGATGAGTGTGAGGAAAGTGAAAGCACTGAAACTAGTGGCCTGGGCCCAGGGCCCAGGGATGCTGTCCACCTCTAGAGGAAGTTGTGCCTGTGGGTTAGCACTGAGTCCAGCCAGACTAGGGAGCTGTGGCCAAGAAGCAGTCTAGCTAGGTGGCATAGGTAGTGCCTCTTCCCCTGATGTGTGAAGAACACACAAGGTGTTCAGAAGTTTCTGCTCAGCTCGGTGCTGGGGCTCCAATGTGCTGAGAAGACTGGTGTAGGACATCCCCAGAGATCTGGTAGGATCAGTAACACCTCCGTGTGTACCAGTCTAGGGACCAGGTATAAGGAGTTTCCTGAAGAGATGTGAGGACCTCCTCCCCAGCTGCCACCAACCTATGTTGGTAACCTATCTTACTCCTCCTCACAGATCCAAATGCCATTCCTGGGGTGGATCAGAGGAAGGAGGAAAAACATAAATCCTCAGCGTTTATTCCGAGATACCAGGATACAGAAAAGAGACTGTTAAACCAGAAGAGAAAGAGATACCATTTAATTGAAAATTTTCAATCCTCTTGCTCCTGCAACTTTTGAGGAAGATTGGAAAAATTAAAGAAAATATGAAATGGTAGTTTGTGAAATTCACATCTCCATTACAAAAGTACCAATTTCCAGTTGTTTTGTCTTAATGATCTGGGCACTTAAAAATTTTTTTTAATTGTTTATTTATTTTTGAGAGAGAGAGACAGCGTGTGAGCAGAGGAGGGACAAAGACAGAGGGAGACACAGAATCCAAAGCAGGCTCCAGGCTCTGAGCTGTCAGCACAGAGCCCAATGTGGGGCTTGAATCCACAAACCCTGAGATCATGACCTGAGCCACAGTTGGTCGCTTAACCGATTGAGCCACCCAGACGCCCATGGGCACTTTAGACAGTATGACACTTAAACTTAACCTTGAAGGTGTATGCTATTAGCCCTATGGGACACAGAGAAAATATTGTGTCAGATGTCACATAAGTGGTAAGAAGCAACACTGGATCCCCAGCCTGTCAGTGTTCAAAGCCTTGTGTTACCTTGCAGCTGCTGTGGTGGTATAATTAGACTGCTGTCCCAGGCAGCGCTGAAGTCGCTAATTCCTTCAGTCCCTCTGGGCACACAGTTCTACACAGGAAAAAACAGAAACAAGGGGACGGTAACACTCAGACCCAGATGGCTTCCAGGGAGTCTTTAGATACTCAATAATCACACATACGGTGCTTTACAGTTCATAAGCCTCATCATATTTTTTAGCTGATCTCTGCAAAAACCTTGAAGCAGGTGTTCATATTGTCCTCCTTCTACAGATGAAGGAACCAGGTCTTAGATCAAGTAAGTTTCTGAAAGGCACACAGTTTTTTGTTTTTTTTTTTTAATGTTCATTTATTTTTGAGAGAGAGAGAGAGAGAGAGAGAGAGAGAGAGAGAGAGAGAAGGAGACACAGAATCCGAGGCAGGCTCCAGCACAGAGCATAATGTGAAGCTTGAACCCACAAACTGTGAGATCATGGCCTGAGCCAAAGTTGGACATTTAACCAACTTAACCACCCAGGTGCCCCTGGAAGGCACACAGTTAAGGGGTAGAATAGAGACCCTCAGCCTGATCTTTTTATTTCTAAAGAGACACACATTGGAAGACTCTGCCTTCCTACTTAGACAGAAAGACAATAGAAATGGGGTGCCATTGCTGACAGCACAAAGCCTGTTTGGGATTCTCTCTCTCCCTCTCTCTCTTCCCCTCCCCTTCTCTCTCTGAAAATAAATAAATAAAAATTAAAAAAAAAAAAGAAGAAGGACATTGGCAAACCATTGTTACCTTTCTTTCTTCTTCCCTGCAAGTGGGATACAGGCCTCTCACCCCTCCTTCTTATCCTCTGACTGGTGGTCTCCTTTTTGTGTCTGGCTATGCTGTTCAGGACAAGCAGAGTCTGAATTTTTGACAGGTGATAAATGGCAACAGTTTATTCCTCTTTCTCCAGTCTGTGGGCTGGCAGCCGCTGCAGCTGGGGAGCAGCTGCCCAAAGCTGGGGTGTGGTGGGCGAGGGGAAGTCCGAAGATGCTTGGCCACAGGCGGATGCAGGGATGCAGGCTTCTGGTTCCATAGGGCCTTTGAAAGAAGGTCCTGCATGAGTGCAGACCTTTCTGATCAGCTGGTTTGGCACCTTTTCCTCTCTGGTTTTGAAGAGTCAGAGAAGATGAGGGATAAGGAACAAATGCCCCTCTGCTGAGTAGAGACCTAGCTTGCATATCTGAATAAATTGGCTTCCATATTTTTTTTTAAAAAAGGTTTAATTGAATTGTGAACAGAAGAACTGATGTGTCTTTTATCGGTCTGCTGCCTGTTGACTTTAGCTGGGAGATAATCACCATGGTTAACAAGGATCCTGGCAGCCCATTATTACTCATTCCTGACCATTCCCGTTCACCATTGTTTTGGTATATAATACCCTGAAAGAATATGAAATCCCAACGCTCTGCAGTGTGGTGGTTTCTTTTTATGAACCACAACCTCCTCATCCTCTCCCCAGCTCTCTCCCTTCCTGCTGTCTTCCTCCCACCCCTGCCAACTGCGGCGGACAAGGAGGAGGCTGAGCAGGCCTTGTATCCTCGTGTCCTCACTCCAACCACAAGAACTCTGCCATCATCTGCCTTATGAAATGACTTCCTGGATACCATTTACTCCAAAGGGTTCCTCTGTGAGACAGTTGAAAACCACATGCTGTCCGATGTTCATGATGTCCAGCTACAAGCTCTGACGGGAGTGAGGTAGTTGCATTGAGGCTTCCCGTTCTTCATCCGTTGTATAAGTGAGGCGAATTATTGTTCGTCCATATTTTCTGTCCTCCCCCATATCTGTGGCACCAGAAAGCAGGTGAAGAAACCTTGGCCCATCTTGTTGGTACAAGTGTCCAGTTGCTGACTGAATTCATTTTTCTCATCAGGCCTGAGCCTCTACAGGCACAGCTGGTTTTCCTGACAAGGGAAAGGGTGACCACTCTCAAATTTCCTCAGTCTTGGTCCAAATTTTGTTTGGGACTGGGGTAGGTTTAAAGCTCCACAGGTTAACAGTGTCCATGTAGTTCTGTTTCTTTAAGCTGGGCTGCTTACCCAAATGCATAGCAGGAGCATCAGGGAGCAGCAGGCAATGCTGGTCTCCAGAATTAATTTGGGCATTGCCATGGGCTTACTCCTTTGTGCGCAGTCTGGCTCTCACTGACCCCTTGCTCTCTTCAGTTTACATACTATCTTGGACTCATTTTACAACATTGGCACTTTCCTTTAAGATATATATAGTTAAAATTCACTCTCTGGATCCATAAATCCAGAGCAAAATCTCTGTTAAGGATGGGAAGTTAGGCTAGTACCTAAGGTCGTGAATCATTACCAGGCCCTGAGGCAGTAATGAAGACCCAGCTTTTACCTTCATGGTTCTCACAGGCCAACAAGGGACTCAGCTTCCAAAGCAAATAATTCCAATACATTTTGTGCAATGTTATTGTAGATTTTGTATCAAAAACCAAAGGAAGGAGAGAGTAATTGTTGGACCATAAGTTCTTTGAGAGCAAAGATCCCATCTGTCTTATTCACTGCTATTTACCTAGAACTCAGCATAGTAGCTGGAACATGATGGTATTTAATATTCATTTGTTTAAGTGAACTGATTCATTTGTACCAGGTATATCCAATAGTCTGATTGATTCATTCAATTATTTAATCATTCATTGAATCATTTATCCACTCCTTAAATAATGTTAGCTATTTTTAAGTAGTAAGGCAATTTATTACCATTTAATTTGAATGTAAAGTTATTCTTCAATAACAGTAAAAGAATTTTGACTAAATATAAATGAAGATAATGATCTTGGACACATCTAGCCTTTACTGAACAATCACTGTGTGCTGATTCCTCACAAGGTACATTGTATCATTCTCCATAGACAAGTAAGAAAATAGAAGTTTATAGAACTTCTGAAATACCTTGCCCAGCTCATTTAATGGGATTCAAACCCAGGCCTGAATGCCTGACTCCAAAGTCTTTGATAATTGCCTACTAAACACTGCCTCTGCTAGAGTGTGTGGAACCTTACTCTGAGGCCCTAGAGAAGTGGATGGGCTGGATTTAGGTAGGGCCAGGGGAAGTAAACTGTAAATCCGATCCCTAAGGGGGATGGCCAGGACCCTAAGGGGTTGTAATGAACTTGATTTTATCTGAGCTGGTATTAGGAGGCAAAGACTTATCTGGGAACAGGACAGGGCATGACTTGGCCCCAGGCAGTGATGGTACTTAGGTAACTACAAGGTGGGGATAAGGCAGCCAGGATTTGATATAGGACCATAGTTAACAGCAGATTAACTGAGAGAGAGATGGGTGAGAGAGATGAGATGAAGCCCATCCTATTTTATTTTATTTTATTTTATTTTAGGGACAGAGCAAGCAAGGGAGGGGAAGAGCGAGGCGGACAGAGGATCTGAAGTGGGCTCTGTGCTGACAGGCTTGACAGCAGTGAGCCCAATGAGGGGCTTGAACTCACTGAGCCACCCAGGTGCGCCAGAGCCCATCCCAGGCAGAGAAGAGGCTCCTCAGGAAAGGTTGGGAGGGCTCTGGAACCCAGGTAAAGCAGGCTGGATGCAGGCAACTAAAGCACAAACCAGGAAACTGTTTGCTGAATTGCACTGAATGTTGCTGTTTGGAGCATACCTCTCATTTCTTCATTTTGTTGACATCTTAACACAACTGCAATGTGGTGCAGTATAAAGAGTCTGAGACTTGGGACTCCTCTCTTTCTACTTGCTAGCTAGCTTTGAATGTTTTGTCAAGTGGCCTCATCTCCTCGGATTTCATTTTCCTTATTTTATTTTTTTAACGTTTATTTTTGAGACAGAGAGAGATAAAGCATGAATGGGGGAGGGTCAGAGAGAGGGAGACACAGAATCTGAAACAGGCTCCAGGCTCTGAGCTGTCAGCACAGAGCCCGACGCGGGGCTCGAACTTACGGACCGTGAGATCATGACCTGAGCCGAAGTCGGACGCTTAACCGACTGACCCACCCAGGCGCCCCTCATTTTCCTTATTTTAAAATGTGACATTTTTAACCTAATTTCATTTTGTGGTTAATAGGATGATGTGAGAGGTTGTGTTTAGATGCTGAGGGTTTGTATCCACTGAAGTCCTATTCTTCTGTGTTACATTTCCCATGAAACCAGGGCTTGAAGCTGTGTGAGTGGACAATAGTCCTGGAAAGCAGAGGTTGGAAAGGTACATGTCAGTGATTCTAGGCAAGGGGGCATCAATTAAAAATAGACTGCACCCTTGTTTGGAAGAGGTAGTGGGACTTAATGGAAAGTAACAAGAAATGCTCATAAAACAGCTCTTTATGCACAGAGAAGCCAGTTTTTGCCTTGTTGCTAAGGTCCCAATTGTTTCCTGGCTGTGTTTTGTGTGTCTGTGTCAGGCCATTCTGTGGGTTCCTTTCAAGAACTTGGTGATATTGGCCTGCAGATAATTAGATCAGTGTCATCACTTTCACTGTCCCCCTTTTTATCCTGCTGGGACCATTTGCATGAAAATAGAAGTGGGCGATATTCCTTTCCCATTAACAAGGCTTAATTTCTTACTGGGATATATCTTGGGAGAATCATCACATATAGCAGCTTTGGAAAAAAGTCCCAAGTCCATGTGTAAGTGAGCTTGCTTTAAAGAGGTTTAAAGGCGCAAATGTTCAGCTAAGCCATCCACTTCCCAAACTGACCTTCAAAAATTTCCTCTCATGATATAGAAGATCTTCATCTGGGGTTAATCAGGTTGCAGCCTGTGTAAGAGAAACTTTTAGGAAGCTTACATTCTATAGTGAAATTGGTTCTGATGTTCATAAACATTTACCTTTTTATAGGTCTTTCCTCAGCCTAGGGCCTTTCAAAGAGCTAGACCTAAAAGAAACCTCAGTTTGCAACAGTGAAGTTTGAGAGGAAGAGATTCACATGGTTATCATCAATTTGTTGTAAAGCAATGCAGGTGTAGTAGATGTGAGAAATAGGAACTCTCATTCATTGCTGGTGGGAATGCAAAATAGTACAGCCATTTTGGAAGAGTGTGTCAGCTTAGAAAGCTAAACATAGGCTTGGCATATGAGTCAAGATTGCACAACTAGGTAGTTGCCCAAATGAGTTAAAAATGTATGTTTACACAAAAACCTGCATAGGAATGTTTATAAAAGCTTTCTTCATATCTGCCAGGACTTGGAAACAACTAAGTTGTCCTTTAATAGGTGAATGGATAAACAAAGTGTGGTACATTCATTACTATTGAGTATTATTCAGCAAGAAGAGAAATGAGCTATCAAGCTGTAAAAAAAAAAAAACCAAAAAAAACCCAAAAAAACACACGCAAAAAAAAACCATGGAGGAACCTTAAATGTATATTGCTAAGTGAAAGAAGCCAGTCTGAAAAAAGCTGCATACTGCATAATTCAAACTATATGACATTCTGGAAAAGGTAAAACATGAAAACAGTAAAAAAGATCAGTGGTTGCTAGTGGTCCAGGGGAAGGGAATAAAGATGAATGGATGGAGGACAGGACATTTTAGGAGAGTGAAACTATTCTGTGTGATATTCTGATGGCAGACTGTAGGATTATGCATCTATCCAGATCTGCAGTGAATCTCACAGAACTGTATAATGTAAACTTTGAACTTTTGTATAAATATTGGTTCATCAGTTGTGACAAATGTACCACACAAATGCAACATATTAAAAATTGGAGAAATTGTGTAGGGGAAGAGGGAAGAGATATATCAGAGCTTCCTGTACTTTCTTTGTACATAATATACATATATATTTGGATACTACAGAGGCTCTGGCAAGCTCCTGAAGGAACTTACAATGTAGGCCCTTAGGATTTTGGAGCAAAGCTATATTTTCTCTAGAAAATTACTCTTTCCTTTTGGGAAAACTTCTGAAATGCTATTAGGCCTCGGTGGGTGGGTAGAAACTTAATACCTGATCATGGGACTCTAATAGAACATGCTGCTGGAGATGCATATTATAAACTGGATGTCATTTAATCCAAGCCATGATGTTGGGTGTGTGCAGTAACCAAGGTGACTAGCTTTCCCAGTTTACCTGCACTGAGAAAGTTCCTAGGATTTGGGATTTTCAGTGCTAAAACTGAGACTGCCCTAAGCAAACTGGAAAAAACATTCCACCAATTAAAAGTGACTTAGATGGAGAGCAGGACTTGATGGCACACATAAGGTGTATAATTCAGACTTTCATCCATCTACTGTTGTTTTGCAAACTTTCCCTAAGCCCATGGCCTCATGGGGAAGTCTCTGTAATCCTTTGACAAAGGAAGAAAATTCTAGCCTGGTCTATATACGGTTCCACGTATTTCTAGCAAGAAATATACTTTTTTTTTGATAGGAACTTTTGTATGTTTTTATTTATTTTCATTTTTTTAATATGAAATTTATTGTCAAATTGGTTTCCATACAACACCCAGTGCTCATCCCAAAAGGTGCCCTCCTCAATGCCCATCACCCACTTTCCCCTCCCTCCCCCCCATAACCATAATAGACTCTTAAAAAAATCCCCCATGTCCATCAACTGATGAATGGATGAAGAAACTGTGGTTTATATACACAAAGAAATGTACTTTAAAAAATTTTATTTTTATTTTAGAGAGAGAGAGCATGAAAGGAGGAGGGCAGAGGGAGAGAAAAAGAGAGAATCTCTGAATGGATCCCAATGTGGGGCTCAGTCTCACAACCGTGAAATCAAAATCTGAGCCAATATCAAGAGACGCTTAACTGATGGAGCCACCCAGGTGCCCCCAGAAGTGTTCTTGAGGAGCAGAAAAGCCAAGGTTTGTAGAAGTCAATCTGTCTTTTTATTCAGCCATTCTGATGCTTGCTCAAAGTTGTGCATGGGTTTCACAACATGGGACTCTCCCTCTCCATGACTGAACTATCATCACAGTTGGAAGCCCAACTTGCCAACATCAAAGATGAATGCTATACCCTGAGAGTACCAACCAGCCACCTGATAACAAATTGATTTCAATGTCCTTTCAATTACTGACAGAACAAATTTTCTCACTAGAATAGTCATTCTGGGTATGTATTAACTTTCCTCCTCAGATGCTTTGCCAGCTCCATCATCTATAGACTTTTAGAATGCCTTATTCACCCTCACAGCTCTCACGTTTCATTGCTTTTATTCAAGGAAATAATTATTGGCAGCAGAAGGAAGAAACTATGGGTTCTAGCTCATGGTATTCACTGTTTTCCTTGTGCAATCATGTTTCCTACTATCCATAAGCAGCTGGCTTTATAGGACAGTAGAATGGTCCTGCTCCACCAGCTGGGAAACCACACTTTTGGAGGTTGGATGCTATTCTACAGTGTGAAACATGTGCTAATCTAACAACCAATATACAATGCTGTTTATCTCATAGCTAGAATGCACAGAGCTAGAAATTTAGGAGTTAAAGTGGGAATTTCTCCTTTTACTGCCCCCACAATTGCAAATTTTTTTCTTTCCATCTTTAAATATTTGGTCACTGCTGATTTTAGAGGGCTTAATGCACAAAGAAAGAATGTTTTCATGAGGAGACATGCAATAGTTCCATCAAATTAGCAGTTGGAACTGTCACCTGGGAATGTTGGGCTCCTCGTGTCACTGATCGAACATACAAAGAAAGATGTGACTGCAGTGGCTGAGGTGATTGATTCTAATTTCCAAGAGAAAACAGGGTTTGCACAATGGGGCAAAGAGATCTGTGTTTAGAAACCAGGGGATTCTCCAGGTGCACTACAGTGACCAAATAAAGGTAGGACTGCTAAAGCTTCAGACCCTTTAAAAATGAAGATCTGGACAAGGTTGTGAACCTTAGAGAAATGAGAATTGTGGTAGTTATGCATATTTTCTTGCTTTGTCATGTATATATTTGTATTTATTAACTGATTTCCTTTATTCCACTCTTCCTTTCCCTTACCATACCTATTTTATATAAGGTATGTTGTTGGTGCTTAACTTTATAATTTGGTTCATTAGATTATAGGATATCAAGATGGGATTGTGGCTGAGCTGGAAGAGAAAAGAACATCACCAATAGACAAAAACTGAGAGTAATAGGGCTTTAGGTGTTAAGCCCCTCTTTTGGGCAGAGGGTAAGTGCATTTTCATTTAAATGAGGGGTAATTATATTATATTGTATTATATTATATTATATTACTATATTATTATATTTTCTACTTTGTTGATTGGAAGTTTACATAAGATAGAAACTTATGTATTATGTCAGCAAAGGGGTGGAATGTACTATATATTATCTATTGTCACTTAGTAGTTGTTTCTACCTCTTCTGTGTTCTCAACCTCTCCCTGTATTACAGATTTTGGAAAGGTAAAAACTTCATTTCCAAGACTCACTTGTTACTAGAATTCCAAGTGCAATTTAGGTTCCTCCAATGAGGTACATTTGTGTTAGATTTGGAAGATGGAAGGAAGGTAGAAGTCATTTTTATTGGGGTGATGGCAGCTGATGTATGGACATCAGCTGTCAAGAGTTTTTGCAGTGGCCAGATTCCACATTCTATTGTGAACTTAAGCCAGCAGCTTTGTGAATATTGGGCAGTTGTGTCAACTGCAGTGGTTTCCTAGTTTTCTGAACTTGCAGTAGCAGAAATAATTTCCTGACCTTGAAACCTGGTGGTGATGTGACTTGAACGTGTAGTGCTGGCTCCTTGACTGCCATCCCTTCAATCCCTTTAATGATTTATAAAACATTTAACTCATAGTACACTGGAATCACTAGAGTATAAAATCCTTAAACCTGACCATAAATCAATAGAAACCAACAGTGAAACACAAATTAAATAGAGGGGACAAAAACAAAACAGAGCATCTGGAGATATGGGGCAATAAAAAACAAGTCTAACATATTTGTAACTAGAGTCCAAGAAGGAAAAGAGAGAGAGAAAGAAATTAGGCAAGAAGAAATATTTGAAGAGATAATGGTTGAGAAATTTCCACCTCTAAGTTCTGTTCATCAAGTAACATCAAGACTTCATCAAAAGTTCATCAACTCTTACAGCCACATCTCCTTGGATGTTGCCTTTACATTTTTAGCTAATATGCTTAAAACATTTTGTGGTTATAGATATTTTTAACAGATTTATTGAGATATAATTCACATACCATAGAATTCATCCATTTAAAGTGTGTAATTAAATGGTTTTTAGTATATTCACAGAGTAAATATAATCATATCAATTTGAATCTTTTCATTACTTTAAAAAGAAACCCCACATGCCTTAGCCTTGTATTAGTAAGGTTTCTCCAGATAAACAGAATGAATAGAAGGTTTCTCTCTCTCTCTCTCTCTCTCTCTCTCTGTGTGTGTGTGTGTGTGTGTGTGTGTGTGTGTGTGTATTTTAATAAATTGGCTCACATAGTTGTGAGGGATGAAGTTTGATGGGATGAGCTGCAAGCTGAAAATTTCTGCAGGAGCTAATGTTGCAGTCTTGAGTTCAAAGGCAATCTGTAGGCAGGGTTCCTTGAAAGGGACTTTAGTGTTTTCTCTTAGGAATTTCAGTTGATTGGATGAGGCCCACCTACATTAAAGAGGGTAAGCTGCTTTAATCAAAGTCTACTGATTTAAATTTTAAACATATCTTAAAAATGCCTTCACAGCAACATCTGGACTTTCACCATGCAACTGGGTACTATAACCTAGTCCAATTGACACATAATATTATAACCATCAACAGCCACCCCTTGTCATCTTGGCACCCATATGTATCTCTTAACCATACTTAATCTCCAAATTAAGACAATAAGAAGCAGTTTTCTTTCAACACCTTCACTATCCTACCTCAGGGGTATATCAACTCTCCAGCTCTATATCATAATTTAGTTTGCAAGGACTCTGATCATCTTTCCCTTCCGCAGTATATCACACTGAGTCCATTATATTGAGATGACATTATGCTGATAGTGAGCCAAGTAGTGATGACTCTAGACTTACTGGTCAGATATTTGTGTGTCAGAGAGTGGGAAATTAATCCAACAAAAATTCAGAGGCCTTCTACCTCAGTGAAATTTCTAGGAGTCCAGGGATGTGGGGCATGTTGGCCTATTCCTTCTAAGAAGGATTAAGTGCTTCATCTGGCCACTCCTATAACAAAAATAGAGCCACAATGCCTCGTAGATCTTTTTTTGATTTTGGAGGCTGCCTATTTCTCATTTGGGTGTGCTACTCCAGCCTGTTTGCCAAGTGACCCAAAAAGCTGCTGGATTTTTTGGAATGTATGGTAACTCTAAGGTTAATAATTTGAGGAATTGACACACTGTTTTCCAAAGTAGCTGCACTTTTTAACATTCCCACCAGCTATATATCAGGACTTCCACATCATCACCAAAAATACTTATTTTCTGTCTTTTGGATTATAGCCATTCTGTGAGTGTGAAGTAGTATTTCATTATAGTTTTGATTTGTATTTCCTTAATGGTTAATGATGTTTAGATTTTTTTATATGATTATTGGCCATTTGCATATGTTCTTTGGGGAAATGTTTATTTAAATCCTTTGCTTATTAAAAAAAATACAGGGGCACCTGAATGGCTCAGTCAGGTAAGCGTCTGACTCTTGATTTTGGCTCAGGTCATGATCTCACGGTTTGTGGGATCGAGCCCCGTGTTGGGTTCTGTGCTGACAGTGTGGAGCTTGCTTAGGATTCTCACTCTCTGCACTTCCCCACTCACATGCTCAAAATAAATAAATGTCAAAATAAATAAATAAGCATTAAAAAAATACAGGACATTCCCATATACTCCCTCTCTCCCTAGCCTTCTTACTATTAACATCCTACACCAGAGCAGTACATTTGTTATAACTGATGAATCTACATTTATACCTCATTATCAGCCAAAGTCCATAGTTGATATTAGTGTTCATTCTTGGTGATGTTCATTCAGTGGTTTTTAACTAATGCGTAATGATATGTCTCCACCATTATGGTACTATTTGGAGTAGTTTCACCCCTTTAAAAATGATCTGTGCCCCACCTATTCATCCTTCCCTTTCCTCTACCCCTGGCAACCACTGATCTTTTTACCATCTATCATTTTGCCTTTTTGAGAATGTTGTATATCTGGAATCATGCAGTCTGTAGCCTTTCAGATTGACTTCTTTTATTTAGTAACATTCATTTAAAATTCCTCCATGTCTTTTCATGACATGATAGCTAATTTCTTTTAGTGCTGAATAATATTCCATTGCCTGGATGTACCACAGATTCTCCTAGCTTCTGGTCCCCTCAAACATTTCTTGGCTTGGAGTAGTGTAACTTTAATGTCTGCTTCTATCTTCACATGGCTGTTTTCTCCTTCTTTCTCTCCAGGTCTCCAATGCCATTTTCTTCTCTGTGTCTCTTTTCCTCTCCTTATAAGGACACCAGTCCTGTTAGATTAGGACTCTCCCTAATTCAGTATGACCTCGCCTTAATTGACATCTGTAAAGACCCTATTTCCCAATAAATTCACATTTGCAGGTACTGGGGATTAGGACTTCAGTCTATCTTTTTGGAGGATGGAATTCTATCCATATCATTCTGCCCTCTGACTGCCCCCTCAAATACATGTCCTTCCCATATATAAAATACATTCACCCAGTCTAAATGTTACCCAAACTTTTAACTTATTCCAGCATCAACTCTAAATCTAAAATCTTGTCTAACTATAATTAACTCAGAGTCTTGAATTCCATCTTCTAAATCATTTCTATCAGGTATGGGTGAGACTCCAACCATGATCCATCTAAGGAGAAAATTCCTCTCCACCTGTGGACTTACAAAATCTAAAAAACAAGTTACCTGCTTCAAAAATAGAAGAGGATGGAATGCACATTGCATTCCAACAAGGAGAAATTGGAAGGACAAAAAGGGTCACAGATCCCAAGCAAACCAAAACTTAGTAGAGGAAATTCCACTGGATTCCATGCCTAAGAATAATCCTTTGTGGCTCAGTGCTCTGTCCTCTGGGCATGCTGGGGTGGCAGCCCTACCCTTTCTGGACTCTGCATTTTTGGTTCAGCCACAGGAATAATTCTTTCTTCATTCTGTCACATCTCTGTCCCTTTCAGTCCAGTGTTTCTGCTGGTATGACATTCTCAAAAACAAAACAAGTATCTGTGAAATACATGGGGAGTCCAAACCATCCCATCAGAGGGTCCTCCACAGTCTTTCTGGATAACCACATCTCTCCTCCTTGCTTCTGCTGAGATGGTTGTTTAACATGCATATTCATGTATCCATAAGCATCTTTAACCATCTCTAGGAAATGGTTTTCTGGCCATATCCCTAGTCTTGTTTCTAGAGCATGCTATCTTGATAGCCAGGAAATTTTCCAAATCATCAAGTACTGGTTCCTTTGTGTTTAAAAGTTTATTTTTTCAATTTATCCTTTCCTCTTCCATTTTATTATAAGCAGCAAGGGTAAACTATCTTCCATCCAAAGGTAGAACACAATTAGAGTTGCTATAGAAATCTACCCTCCCACAGACAAAGGCAGATTCTGGCCTAAGGGAGATAAACCTCTGTTCCTCTGATTCTGCAGTCACACTTTCTCATGTGCCTTCCTCCTTTCATCTGCAGTGAGCTAAGTGAATCACCTAGAACACAAATTTAAAGAGGCACTCACTCGCACCATTACTTTCATGACCTCAGGGTGAGTGCCCTGAATGCCTTGCTTATCTCACCCATGTCCAGGCCTACCCTTCCCACCTCCAACGTCTCCAACTCCTTCCTAGTTCTATGTTCAGGTCAGAAAATAGACCCCCCAGAATCCAGTAGCTATCCCCTCTCAGACCTTGTCTCAGGGCTCTGGGAGGGTAGAAACAGCCAACCATGTATATGTAGTCAAGCCTCCTCTATCTGCCCAAACTTACCTTGAGTCTTCCCAGATTCCATCTCTGTTCTCTTTCTCTTTTCAGAAGCATCCAAATCCAAGAGCCCTATGAACCTGGTGGTAAAGCAGATCTGCTCTGCTTCTTTTTGCCCAAAGTACTACCAACATGCAGGTGAGCAGATCCTACTCCCTGTATTCCCACAAATGTGGAAGGGACCAGCCTAAGGAAGCCATGAAGGAGTATGTGGGGCTAAATAATAAATCATAAAGAGACTTATGGTAGAGACTATTAGAAATGGGTAGAGACTATTTGTGCTGGACTGTGTTAGGCTCCTATGTAGCCTGGGAGTCTAGATCCCTAGCCTTTGTTTGTTTGTTTGTTTGTTTTAGAGAGTGAGAGAGCATGAGCAGGGGAGAGAGGCAGAGAATAAGAGAGAGAGAGAGAGAGAGAGAGGAGAGAGAGTGAGAGAGAGAGAGAGAGAGAGAGAGAGAGAGAGAGAATTTTAAGCAGGCTCCATGCTCAGTGCAAAGCCTGATGTGGGGCTCAATCCCACCACCCTGGAATCGTGACCTGAACTAAAATCGAGTCAGACGCTCCACTGACTGAGCCATCCAGGTGCCCCTAGATCCCTATCCTTTGTTGCCAAGACTTCGTCAGAGCCCCAGTTTCCTAATCCATACATTGGCGTCAAGTCCATAGCAATAACTCTTTAGGAGGAGGGCAGGAATATGTGTGTAGGAAAATGAGCTTAGAACCTGACATCTTTATCTTCCTCTTCCCAGCTTGGCCTAGATCCTTGCTTCCATCTGGAGGTCACTAAGTCCAGGGAAATCCAATTGGAATGTTAAGTCAGTAGGCTGGTTCCTTCAGCCAAAGGTCTAGTGAATAGACTCGCATGGAGGGGAAATACCAGCTGTGTCCAAGCCTCAGACCCAGGACAAAAGTGCTCTGTTCCATGTAACAACATCACTGCTACTCAGAGAAACTTCTCAGAAGAATCTAATATATTTTATCTGGAACCTAGTACTGAATCAGGAAAAGGAAGAACAATTGTCCACAGGAGGTCAATTTTCTCTTTCCCCTCACTGTGTCCCCTAAAATGGGCTTTTATGCTCCCACTCCATGGCAGAGGCAGTTCTAACACACATTATCTTGGGTTTGGTTTATATTTTCTCATGTTAGATTCAGATTATGTATTTTAGGCAGGAGTATCTCAGAAATAATTCTGTATTCTTCTCGATGTATTCTATCTCAGTGGTGTGTGATTTTAATTTGACCCATTACTAATAATATTTACTTTGATCACTTGACTAATGTGGTAACTTCCAGGCTTCTTTACTATATGAAGCTACTCTTTTCTACTTTATATATAATACATATTTTGTTAGGAGATTCTTTAAAACTATGTAAATAGTTTCTTACCAAACTTTTAATTTATTCATTTATCTAAGTATATGTGTTTTGACTCATACTTTTCAGTTTTATTCAATAGTTTATAATCTGTTATGATCATTATTTATCTGATGCTCAAATTGTTTTCTATTTGGTCAGTGGGAACCCCTTCAGGCTGGTGTCTGAGTCCTTTTGGCAGATCTCCATCTTTATTTGAGCATTTCCCTTCCAACACAAAGAGATATTCCAGACTCACCTCATACTTTCCCTCCTCAGGATTGGAACCAGCTAATTACTCAAGGAATCAAGATCTGAGTGCAAAGTATGTTTATTGCTGTTGGACTGTTGCTGCTCCTAGGTTCTCCCAGTAGACAAGACTAGGGAACACACGTTTATGCCTGTATTTATTTCTACATTTATCTACATATATTAAAGATCATAAGTTCACAGCAAAGCTGCCAATTCTAATCAAATACCCCAGGGCTTATTTTAGACCCCCTGCTCTTTGAATATTTGTACCTCTCTTCTCTAAAAGGGAGAATCCTGGCTCTTGATCTTTAATATATTTAATTTTTGATCAATTCTCCTGTATAAAGCCAATTTCTCATCTGTCTCTACCCCTTGTTCCACATAAATGCCCTCCTTAACTCTCTCCAATATTCTGTGCCGGGCCTTTCCTCCACAAGGATGCCTCCTTCCCTTGTTTGGGCTCTGAGATGTCATACCCCATTCCTCACTGTGCTTTGGCTCTGACACTGAACAAGGAGCTCTCCTCCATGGATTCTCTCCTTCCCAACATTAGACTAGCACATGGGTTGATATCCCTTCGTTGCTCGGGCTCTGACACCTTACGGTGGGCCACTTCAGTTCTCCTACACCCCACCCATCTCACTGCTAGCACAGAGATTAGCTTTGCTCTGCCTTTCCTGAATGCTTTAGGACTGGATTGTTCAGGAAGAGAAAGGTAGAGCAAGAAAGGAAAAGGGAAAAGGAATGGGAGAGAAAGGAATGGTTATGACTTTCTCTCCTCTTTTTAATTTCTTTTCAATTATTTTAAATGTTCATTTACTTTTGACAGAGAGAGAGAAAGAGAGAGAGAGAGTGAGTGGGGGGTGGGGGGAGAGAGAGGTAGACACAGAATCTGAAGCAGGCCCAGGCTCTGAGCTGTCAGCACAGAGCCCGATGAAGGGCTTGAACTCGTGAGTGAATCGGGAGGTCATGACCTGACCTGAAGTCAGTTGCTTAACCAACTGAGCCACCTAGGTGCCCCTCCCTCCTCTTTTTAAGATAAAGACAGTTGTGAGAGACAGGATGGGAAATAAACGTCTCCAATCAATTTTAAGAAAGAGTACATATGAGACCCCTATCCAAGTGTTTTGAAGAGTCTTTTTATACCCTCAGGTGTATATACACTCTAGTTAAAGAACATTGATGCAGGAGGTCACATTAAATGGAATGGAAATGCCTAGGAAGACATTCCCCACCTCAGAATCCTGACAAAAAGGCCTCCAGACCTTTTAATGACCATAATTTCTTTACTTAACCTGTACTGTTGTACTCCCTTTTTCCTCCCATCCTCCTTATCCTTCTTCCTGTCAAGAAGCAAGCTCTCTCCATCCACACCTCTGTGAGGTAGAACCTTTAATGTGACACTGACTCAGGCCCTTTCTTTAAACGTCCTCTTCTTTCAACTTTGGGATGACCTCCTTTATGGGTGGGCCTGCAGGAGAGACTTACCTTTGCCTCTGCTGTGGGCCTGGGTCTCATGGCTTGTGGTAGCTCTGGTTAGACCTTGGGGCTGGGAGCTCTGAGGGAGTCTGGTTTAGAAGAGGGATGTCAAGAGGTAGTGAAGGGGAACTTTGGGAGAATGAGGTATTTTCTGATGGGCTATGGGCTTGGGCTGGGACTGTATATGTGACATATTTAGGGTGGAAAACAAGTTCTAAGTTCCACAAAATGATATTACTAGATAAGCTTTTTATCATCACTATTTTAGAATGTGGAACTGAAACCAGAGAAGGAACTTGGCAAAGGTTGTGAAAATAGAGCATGTAATTAGACAGATTTTCTATAAATTAATGATTAACAGCCCCAGGTGAACCTGAAACACTGTCTGGCAATCATACCAGGTTCCTGGAATGTGCTCCTTTACCCACTTTCCATAATGGCTTTTCATACCTTTTTCTCTCTCCTCAAACCTCCTACCTCACTCTGCTTGTCTCCTCAGCTTGTCTCCTCCTCCTTCCATTGACCAAAAGAAGCCATTGGTTGGGGATTTTTTCATCTTCTGTGCATCAAATCTACATATCTATACCCACTCTCCCCAAAACAAGGCCCAACTGTATCTGCTTCTAGTTTTCCCCTTCTTGTTGTAAGAGAAAGTAGTCTTCTATTTCCATGCCCTAGCCCTTCCTATCATTTTGCAAACTCATAATTTGTGTATGAAATTTCTGTTTGAACTGTCTATAGATGTTTCTATTTCAAATAGCATTTTATGCTGACCGATACATTGAAGTCCAGTTTTCTCAGTTGTTAAATGAGTATAAGATCTACTGTATTTGGAAAAGATGGGTCCTTGCCCGGGTCCCACACTTTAGAGACCTCACATATCACAAACACATACAAAAATGCATTTATTAAAGATCCTGTAGGGGCACATGGGTGGCTCAGTCAGTTAAGTGTCTGTCTTCAGCTCAGGTCATGATCTCACGGTTTGTGGGTTTGAGCCCCTCATCGGGCTCTGTGCTGACAGCTCAGAGCCTGGAGCCTGCTTTGGATTTTGTGTCTTCTCTCTCTCCTCCTCCCCTGCTTATGCTCTGTCTCTCTCTCTCTCTGTCTCACAAAAATAAATAAAATGTTAAAAAAATATATATCTTAAATCATGTAGATAGCACTGTAATTTGGTCATTGGTGCTTGTACTCTCAAACATCTGCTCTCATAATTAACACCATTCAGGTCCCAGGGAAACACACCTTCATATTTTTGTCTTGTATCCTTAAAACAAAAGACAACTACATCTGAATACAGTAAAAATTTGTGGTTGAATTGTAGATTTTTTGTTTGTTTGTTTTATCCGGTGCCAATTTTAAATTGCATTTTCCACTTACCATACAGTACTTATAAAGTGTAATGTTATTTCCTTTCTCTATACACATATTCCATGTTCAAGTATCAAGAATGCCCAGTTATTTACTATAGCAGCTCAACTTTAAAACTTCCATGGAATTTACTACAGATTTGGGTCCTTTGATGTTCTGTGTGTAGCAATGCTAAATCTATGCTCATGTTGGCTTAATCAACCTCTTCAGTGGTAGGCCCAGAGGAAGCAATGCCAGATGGAGGAGCTCCACCATGGGGCGAGCCCTCAAGCATTCCTCCCCGCACACCTGCATTCTGGTACAGTTTGGTAGTGATGGAGTTGTAGACTTCCTCCAGCTCTTTCTGCTGATGTTCATATTCTTCTTGCACTGTGGTTCCCTGAATTTGGATTTAATTTCCTCTTCTTTCCCTAGTTTCCTAAGGTGGAAGCTTAGATGATTGATATTAGATGTCCCTTGTCTTCTTGTTATTTCTTTTTATTAAAAACATTTTTAAAAAGCTGTTTCTTGTTTTCTAATAAGTACATTCAATGCTATAGATTTCCTTGTAGCATTGGTTTGCTGCCTCCCACAAATTTTGAAAGATTGTGCTTTAATTTTCAGTTCAAAATATCCTTTAATTTCTCTTGAGGTTTCTTTTTTGGCCTATGTATTATTTAGAAATGCATTGCTTAACCTCCAGGGATTTAGGGATTTTCCAGTTCTCTTTCTGTTACTGATTTCTAGTTTAATTTCATTATGGTCTGAGAGAAGACACTGTATGATTTCTATTGTAAATTTGTTAAGGTTTGTTTTTGGCCCAGAATGTAGCTTATTTTGGTGAATGTTCCATGTAAACTTGAGAAGAATGCACTTTCTGCTGTTGTTGGATGAAGTAGTCTATAGATGTCCATTTATATTCAACTGATGGATGGTGCTGAGTTCAACTATGTTCTTACTAATTTTCTGCCTGCTGGATATGGAGTATTGAAGTCCCAAACTTAATAAGGGATTTATCCATTTCTCCTTGCAGTTCTATCAGTTTTTGCTTCATGTATTTTGACACTCTGTTGTTAGGTGCATATGTGTTAAGGACTTACGCATTCTTGGAGTATTGACCCCTTTATCATTATATACTGTCCCTATTTATCTCTGATAACTTTCCTGTCATAACTTTCCTGTCAGTCTTCTCTGTGTGAAATTAATATAGCTAATTTCATTTTTTTATGTTAGTGTTAGCATGATATATTTTTCTCCATCCGCTTACTTTTAATCTATATGTGCTTTAATATTTTATTTTATTTTATTTTATTTTATTTTATTTTATTTTATTATTTTGAGATTGAGAGAGAGAGCACAAACAGGGTGGGAGCAGAGGGAGAGAGGAGAGAATCCCAAGCAGGCTCCACACTCAGCGTGGAGTCTGATGCAGGGCTGGATCCCATGACCCTGGGATCATGTCTTGAGCTGAAATCAAGAGTCAGGCACTCAACCAAATGAACCACCCAAGCACCCCAGTCTATATGTGCTTTATATTTAAAGTGGGCTTTATGTAGACAAAACATAGTTGGGTCTTGTTTTTTAATCCACTCTGACGATTATTAATATAGTTGGATTATCTACCATATTTATTGCTGTTTACTAATTGTTGCCCTTAGTCTTTGTCCCCCCCCCCCCCCCCGGCCTTTTTATTGTGGTCCACTCTTTTTCTGCCTTTTTGTGGTTTTAACTGAGTGTTTTATATGATTCCATTTTCTCTCTTTTCTTAGCTCATCAGTTATACTTTTTTTTTTACTTTTTTTTAGTGGTTCCCTGGAGTATGAAACATAAATTTACAACTAATCCAAGTCTGCTTCCACATAACACTACACTGCATTGTGCATAGTGCAAATACCTTCTAATAACAAACTAATCCTAGCTCCCCTTTCCTGTCCCTTATGTCATTGCTGCCCTTCATTCCATTTATACATAAGCATATATATATATATATATATATATATGTGTGTGTGTGTGTTTATATATACATATGTATATGTGTATATATGTGTGTATATATACATATATATACACATATACATATATATGTGTATATATACATACATATACATATACACACATATACATAAGCATACATAATCAAATACATTATTGCTATTATTATTTTGAACAAATTGTTGTCTGTTAGTTCAGTTAAGAATAAGAAAAAATAGGGGCACCTTGGTGGCTCAGTCAGTTGAGTGTCCAACTTCGGCTCAGGTCATGATCTCGCACTGCATGAGTTCGAGCCCTGCGCTGACAGCCCAGAGCCTGGAGCCTGCTTCAGATTCTGTGTATCCCTTTCTCTCTGCTCCTTCCCTACTCACACTCTGCCTCTCTCTCAAAAATAAATAAACATTAAAATTTAAAAAAAGAATAATAAAAAATAAAAATTTAAAAACAAAAAGGAAAATATTTTTTTCCTTTATTTATTTATAAACCTTTATTTATTCTTTCTCTTATGCTCTTCCTTTATGCAGATCCAAGTTTCTGACCTATACTATTTTCTTTCTCTTTAAAGAACTTCTTTTAACATTTTTTGCAGGGTAGGTCTACTGGCAACAAATTCCCTCAATGTTTGTATGAGGAAGTCTTTATATTTCTTCCTCACTTGAAGGATAAGTTTATAGGGTACAGAATTTTAGGTTGGTGTTTTTTTTCTCAAACATTTTAAATATTTCCCTCTACTGTCTTCTTGCTTGCATTGTTTATAAGGAGAAGTTGGATGTATTTTTATCATTGCTCCTCTAAAGGTAAGGTGTTTTTTCCTCTGGCTTCTTTGGACTTTTTCTTTATCTTTGCTTTTCTGTAGTTTGGAAAGGATATCCCAAAATGAGTGTTTGGTTTGTTTGTTTTTTGGCATTTATCCTGCTTGCTGTTCTCTGCTCTTCCTGGATCTCTGATTTGGTGTGTAACATTAATTTGAGAGAAATTTTCAAGCAGCATTGTTTCCGACATTTTTTCTGTCCCTTTTTCTCTATTCTCCTTGGTATTTTCCATATTATTGTGTTATACCTTTGGTGATTGTCCCAGTTCTTAGATATTCTGTTCTGTTTTTTCCCCAGTCTTTTTTCTCTTTGTGTCTTAGTTCTGGTTGCTGCTGTTGATATATTCTCAAACTTAGAGATTCTTCCCTTAGCCTGTCCAGTCTACTAATAAGTCTATCAAAAACATCCTTTATTTCTGTTACAGTGTTTGGATCTCTAGCATTTTTTTCTGGTTCTTAGAATTTCCATCTCTCTGCTTGCATCACCCATCTCTTCTTGCATGCTGTCCACTTCATTCATTAGATCTCTTAGCATATTAATCATAGTTAAATTCCTGGTCTGATAATTCCAATATCCCTGCCAAATATGAGTCTGGTTCTAATGCTTGCTCTGTCTCTTCAAACTGTGTTTTTGCCTTTTAGTATGCCTTGTAATTTTTCTTGATAGTTGAACATTGTGTACTAGGTAAAAGGAAGTAAATAAGACTTTAGTAATGTGATAGTGAGGTATGGGGGGAGGGGAAGCATTTTATAGACCTATGAATAGGGCTCAGTCTTTCTATGAGTCTGTGCCCCAAACTACGAATTTCACAAGTGCCTGGCAGGTGTGTGTGTGTGTGTGTGTGTGTGTGTGTGTGTTTTCCTCCTCTTAGGTGGGACAGGATGGCAAGTGTGAGCTGGAATTAGGTATTTCCTTTTTTCCAGGTAGGTCAGGCTCTAGTTAAATATTTTTTCCTGAGGGCAGACCTTCTTCAGGACAGAATGGTCTGGCATAATTCAAGGTGGTTTCTTTTCTTCTGCCTCTCCTAGAAGCACAAGGGGATTTTTTCCTCAGTTATTTACTGTGAGAACTGGGGGAGCTCCAGGAACTTATAAAATTTGGGGGAATCCCATGATGACGGGGTCCCTCTGAAGTTTTTATTTCTCAGGATTTTCTACACTGAGCCCCCAGCATTTTGCATTAACAGTTCAGGTTATCTTACCCCAGCACTTGTCCCATGGATGTTTCTGTGCCAGTAAATGTGGTTTTCTGTATTTTTCTCTCCCTCCAATTTGGGGGCTGGGGGTTTGCCTTGTGGCCTTATTTCTCTTATGGATCTAAAAAGAGTTGTTGATTTCTCAGTTTTTTCAGCTTTTTGGTTGTTTGAATGGAATAGTGACTCTTTACACCCAGGACCCAGAAGTCTCCAACTTTCTACTTATAGCTCTTGGTTAAATTATTTGGTTTCTAAAAGAATAAATCTAATCCTTTTCCCAAATGATGTACTTTAAATATGTGAAGAAAGCTATCATGTTGTTTCTAGTTTTCCCTGGACTAACATCCTCCTTTCCTTGTCTTACATTCCCTTTTTTCTCTTTTCTTACCTTCCTTTCCCTTCCTTTTCCTCTTTCTTTTATTCCCTTGTCAAATATTTATTAAACCCCTACCTAACACATTTTCTGTTAGGCACTGAAAATAACTTCTTTCCTTTCCTCAGAAAAAGTATGCACTGGCAGGAAAAAAAAAAAACACGTAAGATTTTATTCATTAAAATGAATAGAGTAATGAATTAATAAGTGTTCTGAATCCTATAAAAGCATACTTCCTCCTGTGCTTTGGTTTTGATCACCATTGCCTTCCCAGTCATTTTCCTTTAGATAAGCTGTAATATATTAACATTCTCCTTAACTTGCAATCTGGCTGTAGTCAAATCTGTGCAGATTCAGAAAATCCTCTTATCTCCCATCTTCAAGCTAAATATGTTTTGAATAGGTTAATGATTGCTTGTGTAGGAATAAGTCATGACTGGCAGAGTGTGTTTGAATGACTGATGCCATATGTAAAATATGGACTGGTCTAATATGAATTTTATAATGAATATTTATCCCAATGCTAATTGTCAAAATGCAATCAAGCCACACAATCCACACAGGATGGCATAGCCATTTTGGAGTGCGGTAATCTTTAGTGGAAGGTGAATGAAATTGTCCTGATGCAGGTGTAGACCCTAATAACCATCAGGGCTCATAATGGACAAAGTTCATCCTAGAATTTGTTAAAATAACAGCAGTTTTATTATGAATCCAGAATTTCATGGTGTGGAAAGCCTATGATTTACACTGGTTGATTGTGACTCATTAGTGGTAGATGAACAAAGAATAAAAAAATACTACTTATTGGGTCACCATAGTTACCATTTAAAATAAAAACATGCGCAGATATATTTTTTCAACTTCAGGATATTCTCTCAAGGTGGCTTTGAATTGCCTATTGCAGAATCCTAAAAAATTAAATCTATGGCTTAGAATTTAAATGAAAAAGTAGGTTTCAGAAAAAGAGCAGATAACTTCTTAAAAAGGAAGTTTTGCCCTTTCTATACAGCTTTGCAACTGAAAATCTGTGTTTTGATTCCTGTGACCCTGAACAGTAAGGCTGGAAGTTGGCCTTTATTTATTTCACATTGCCTTTCAGATTTCTCTTTAAATTCCCTGTGATGACTGACTGTTGTTTTTGATGGTCAAATGATGCTTAACGATGAAAACCAGAAAAGGCCTTGACTAGGGTACTGAAGCCTGTAACATGCCCAGGAGCAGATTCTATGTAAAGATTTGAAAACACGAAGCATAGGGAAGCAT
Organism: Panthera tigris; assembly: GCF_018350195.1. Taxonomy (NCBI): domain Eukaryota; kingdom Metazoa; phylum Chordata; class Mammalia; order Carnivora; family Felidae; genus Panthera; species Panthera tigris. The sequence goes on from NC_056669.1 coordinate 49,226,213, forward strand.
GTTAAGAAGAATTCCCAGCTCACGACAGCGTGGCAGAGAAAAGCTAAGATCACCATATGGTTATTCTATCTGCCAAAGCACAGTGGCTTTTGCTTCTTGCACCTGAGAGTTATTGGAAACAACATTCCAGCGTATGTTAGTAGATGTTCTCTGTCACCATGCCAGGAAGTTATATAACTCAGAAAAATAAATAGAGAAGAAAGTTCTTCGGAGCACTTATGCATACTTGTGAAAATCTCAGATTTAAAAGAGAGACTACTCAGTCAGACGTCAGAGCACAATACTTAAACCAAACAAAACTCTGAGGTGTAGTGTGAGGAGAAACAATTGGATTCCTCCCAGAGAAATTTCTTATCCCTGAAAGAGAGCAGAAAAATTGAAAAGAATGGCTCCTGGTCCTTTGAATGTTCCAAGAATGAAAGAGACAGCCTGGTCTTAAAATACTTTTTAAAGTTAAAAACAAAAACAAAAACACTTCTTGTGGCATATTACAGAGCCTTTTCATATTTTCTTCTCAAAATGAGATCATTCCTTTGCACCATTTAAGAGCCTGAGACTCACTTAGGGATGGTGAATAAAAAGCACCACTATCTCAAGCCTGCATTCTGAGCTTTTATGTCTCATTGCCTGTCACAAGGAAGCTTCCTGGACATTTTAAACTTTTAAAAACTTCAATTCAATAAAAATGAAGATTTTCCTTTTAGGTCACCATTTCTTCTGGCAGACTGAGTCTAAAATGCACTTTATTTCCCTTTAATTTAACAGCTCCAGCAGCTTTTCCAGTTAAATCGACTGTTCATTATTGAGCCCCATTTATGAAGGGGCTGTGCAGTGCAGTTTAATGAATCCTTGGCACAAAGCTCCCTTTCAGGACTGGGAAAGAATAGAGGCTGTTCAGGCCCTGTAGGGCTGTATGTCAAAGCCAGCCCATAATGCCTGTCAGCCAAGGGCAGAAATTCCCACTGATATAAGAATGTGCAAGAAATCAACTTTCACCACCGACGAGCAGATTAAGACACGATCAGGAAATGAGACTGTAGGTTTAGAACAGTGACACCTGTTTGAACAGAGAGATTTTCCCATCCCTTGATCACTGTGTGCCTGGAGTGGGGGCTGGTAGAAACGGCAGCCCAGCCAAGGCCTCAAAGCCTTCCAGGGTCTTCTGAGAGGGGATGATCATTGTGGGTGGAGGCACCTTTGGGCTAGGTCTTGTGCTAAGTGCACTCATATTCCTTTTTCTACTTTAATCTTCATAAGAAGCCTATGAGAATTATTTACATGTAACAAGAGAGGAAACAAAGGCTCATGGTGCTTTATTTCTGGTTCAAGGTGGCAGTACTAATTAGCCACTAAGTGGCAATGAGGAGGTGGAATGTAGGCCTGTCTGGCTCCCAAGTGTCTGTCTTTTCTAGTGGTCTGAAGTGAGGCTCATCAATAGATTTTGTCCTTTGGAAATATCCAAGTTCTAGTCACTAGGAAGAGTTAAAAATTTTTAATTGCATGGGATATACATTGATTGCCTACTTTGTGCTAGGCATATGTGGTATACATTGGGATTGCAGGCAGATGAGCTATGGCATGAAAATTATGAGCAGTGGTAGTAATGGGCTTCCCATACTGCTAGACAGGCCTGGGTTTAAGTCCTAACTCTGAGTGTATATAACCTGCATACCTTTCAGACCTTGGGAAACCTTGGGAAAGTCCCTGTCACTAAGCCTTGGCTGGGCTGCTCTTTTCCCAGCCTCTACCCTAGCTGCACAGTAGTCAACTGATGGTGGCTCTGGTGCTACTGACTACTCTCCTAAGGGTAACACAGTCCAGAGGATTTCTGCAGAAAGAAGTCCTGGATGCTTTTGTGTAGATACTATGAGATCCCCTGATTCTCAAAATGGTGAGTAGATTCGTTTTCTTTCAGCATCGTGGAGCAGATCAAGCCTGTTGAAGTATAATTTTTAAAAAGGTAAAATCATGATTCTCAGGCAAATATCAATGAACCACAGGTAAGAGAGTCTATTTAATTTATGAATTAGTAAAGAAGCCATTAAGATGTTATGGTTGGTTCAAAGAACATTTAAAAAGCCAGGTATATATTATTACAATATTAGGGTGAGTTTGCATAAAAGCTGACTATAGGTCTCTGTGGTTCCATGGATAGAAATTTGCATATCTACTGGGCAAAATTCTACCAGGTGATAAGTAGTTTTACTAAATCTGGAAACTTCAACTAATAACAAATTGTGAGAAAAATTAAATTCATTATTCTAGACAATCTCTGGGTGGTCTTTGTGCCTGCATAACAGTGAAAGAATGTAGGACTCACATTTCTACTTCATTTCCAAGTTTTGTGTAACTTTTATGACAAGCCTTATATTTTATCGACAAGTAAATTTGGAAGCACCTAGAGAGAGGAAATGATTTTCCCACATCATAGTGAGTTATTGGCAAAGCCAGAACTAAAATCCTGGTCTCCTGTCTTCCTAAAAGTGTTTGTTCCACTTTGTTATAGAACCACATAGCAACCCTATTTCCTCCTCTAGAGACCAGAGAAGAGGAGAACTCACACTTTTCTGATTGTAGAGAGTGAAGGGGCATGTATTTTCTAGGGCAGCTTTTAAATTAAGATCAATGAAATATGGAAATAAGAAATAAATGCTAACTGACCCATTTTACTAAGATACAAATTAAAAAGTTAACCTTGGGGTTTACTTCTCACTAACAGCACAGAAGGTAGTTTGGTTCCTCAGATAAGGATCCCTAGAAACAGACCTTGAGATGGAGAGTTGTGCTCAGAAGGTTGATTGAGGGGGCTCTCAGTAGATACACCTGTAGGAAGTGAGAAAGTCAAGATTGTGCAGAAGAAGGTGACCTGCTATCAGCCTCAGCTGATCTTGTGGAAAGCTCTGGACCTAGGATGGCCTTTCACACTTGACTCAAATTGAAGCAAGGTGGGGCTTGTGGCCTTTGTAGCCCTCCATCTGCCGGTCATTGGTCTCTGGTGCACCTGGGGAAGGATATGACCTTGAGCAAGGCAATTCCCTCAGCAGTGGGCAATGCTTGATAAGGGCTAGGGCTGTCAGCCATTAGTAGACAATAGAGTCAGCTGCTGGGGGATGGGTTCATCAGCTCCCAGAAGGGATCTGGGCAGGGTACCATGATTTCCACATGGTATGATTTTTATTACAAAGTTACCTGTGATAAAAAGATTTCAACTCAAGGGCCAAAACTGATAGATTAGTAGTGTCAGGAGTACTATTTTGAGAAGGGTTCTAAGCTCATCTGGGCTAGGTAGAAAGAATGTAATGATTGATTAGTGATGTCTTTCGAACAGTGAGTCTTGATGCCACAATTCTTGGATTGAATGATGGTATAGAGTGACTGCACCATGAAGTTTGCCTATGACCATCCTGGTTTATGTCTTGCTTCCAGTGTAATTACTGATAAGCAATTTTACCTTTTATTCTCAAAAATGTGGGGGCTCTTGGGTGGCTCAGTCGGTTGAGCTTCCGACTTTGGCTCAGGTCATGATCTCGTGGTTTGTGAGTTCGAGCCCTGAGTTGGGCTCTGTGCTGCTGACAGCTCAGGGCCTGGAGCCTGCTTCGGATTCTGTGTCTCCCTCTTGCTCTGCCCCTCCCCCACTCATGCTCTGTCTCTCTGTCAAAAATAAACATTTTAAAAAGTTATTTTCAAAAATGTACTCCCTTGGAAAATCAGTCATACTAAGACAGAAATTCTCAACCTTGCCATTCCTGCCTCTCTCATCTGAAAAGTGCTCCTTTCTGTCTGGGCCCTATTTTGGACAAATAACCTAATATCCTCAGTGCATTTAGGCTTTCAAAACAGACTGGTAGAGGGACGCCTGGGTGGCTCATTTGGTTGAGCAGCCAACTCTTGGTTGGGTCATGATCCCAGAGTCATGGGATCGAGCCCCAGATTGGGCTCTGTGCTGAGCATGGGTCCTGCTTAAGAGTCTCTCTCTTTCTTTCTCTCCCTCTGCCCCTCTACCCCACTCATGCTCTCTCTCTCTCTCAAATAAAGAGAAAAAAAAAAAAAGACTGACGCAGAGGGTTTTCTTTAGCGACTTCTGCTTCTAGCTTGGCAACACAAAACTCTCCTGAGGCATAGGTGCAAATGTCCCTAGCAACCTTTCTAGAAAGGGCACAGAGTTAGTTCGTGGTGGTTGGAGATGTAAGGCAAAGTACAGAGAGAATAAAACAAATTACAACCACAGAAAATTATTCTGCCGCATGGTAAAGCAGAATGTTGTAGATATAGCTACCATCTGGCCCCACTGAAGGTATGTTGGCAAGATTCTCAAGTCTGGAAGAGAATGTCGAAATCATCTATCCATTTTATAGATGGGAGACAGGCCAAGGTAACACTCTAGGTAGTTGTGAAGCAGGGATCAGGACACTGGTTCCTTAAATCTCCCAGTCTAGAGCTTCTACTGGACCAGCTTCAGTTCGCCAAGGAGAAATTAGCAGAGTCTGTAGCAGTGACAACAACATGGAGTCAGCAATTTGGCCTTGGATAAAAGAAAAAGATTGCTCTCAGACCTGGGATGACTTGGCAGAGGCGCTGGCAAGGAAATTGCTATACGCAAGAGCATGGGCATTATTTTTCTTCTGTAAACAGAGCATGGCATCAGGTTGGGGGCCAAAGTCTTCTCTGGTGCCAGGAAAGTGACAGAGGCTAAAAACTGCTACCACGGATGAGGCGGTTTGCCACATGCCATGGAACACAAAGATAAATAACCTCCTCTGCTCAGAAATCTCCGGTGGTTCTCTCCATTTTCCTAAGATCAAATCTAAGCTCCTCTGCATAGCATTTGAGGCACCCTTTCTGGTCTTGTCTTTCTCTACTCCCTGTCTCACACCCTATATTCCAATGACATGGTACTCCCGCAATTACCCTGACACTGCCCTGCACTTTTATACCTCTGTGTCCTGGCTCACGAGGCTCTCTGTAGGATGCCCTTCCCACCACCTTTTTAAAAACTTTTATTTACCAAAACTCTCCTTATCTTTTACAGCACAACTCAACGGCATGTTCTTTATGAAGGCTTCTCCCCCTTCCGTGCTCCATGTGCCTCTATTCGAACACTGTCCTGAGGACAGAAAACATGTCTGGCATTTCTCCATGTCTAGAGCATGGTGTACCTAGGATATTGCAGGTGCTCAGCAAATGTCTGCTGAATGAATAAATTGACATGACTGTTGGACTAAAATAAATCATTGGGAATATATCTGTCTTCTTAGGACCAGGACTTAATTACATGTGTATCTTTGGTGCTTAGGATGGTGCCTACCACATAGTAGGTCCCAATAGATATTTCTTTTTTTTTTTTTTAAGTTTACTTATTTTGAGAGAGAGAGAGGAAGAGACAGAAAATCCCAAGTAGGCTCTGCACTGTCAGCAAGGAGCCTGATGCAGGGCTTGAACCCATGAATCGTCAGATGCTTCACTGACTGCGCCACCCACATGCCCCCCAATAGATATTTCTTAAGGGACAGAGATAGACAAGTACACAAATAGCTGATATACAGCAGACTGGGCATGGAGACACTGGACTTATATTTGAAGCTAAATGCTGTCCGTACCAGCTCCTTGACCATCAACAAGGTGCCTAAGCTCTGTGAGTTTAGGTATCTTCAGTACAATGGGGATGATATTAACTACCTGAAAGCGTTATTGTGAGGGTTAAATGAATAATGAAGGTGCCCAGTATACTTCAGATGTACAGTGGGAACTCAGTAAATGCTTGTTGAGTGAATGGGTGGATGAATAAAAAAGTGTCATTAAAGAGATTGAGGTAAAGCATCAGGAAAGCAGGAGGGAGGGAGATATGGCAGCCTGAGTTGGTGGTAACAAAGACCTGGGAGGGCTTTTTGAGAGAAAGGTTAACATTTAATATGGATTTGAAAGCAGAATAGGATTCTCAGAAAGTGCAGTGGAATTAGTGATACCTTATTCTACCTTATAGACCTATACCCTAGTTTATTTTCAGCTGCCCCTAATGCTATGCCCAACAAAAGTCACTGTAATAATAATGAGGAAAGACCAAGCATAATATAGCAAAACAAGTATTTAGGTAGGGGAGTCTAAATTCAGGTTATCTTTTCATAAAAGTGATTTTGAGGGGTTGGGGGAGGGAGATTGAAAGATAGGGTGGTATCCTAAGACTTAAAACCTCCCCCTTTATTCATTTCCTCCTTGGTGCTGTCAGGAAATGCTTTCCGGAAAGAACAGGCAGGTTTAATGCAATTATGTCGTGTTGGCCCTCCCCAGTTTGGCCATGTGCTAGGCAACTCCAGCTGGCCTCACACAAGAGAAAACAAACTTCAGCTGCCCCTTAGGCCATTGTTTTAGCACTCCGCAGAGAAGGGTTCCAGCGGCTGATCCGAGCTGCTTAAGCTGTTTAATTGAATGAATTCAACCTCATATAATAGGATCTAGGTCTTTAAGCATTTCTGTCTGGCGTACCGGATATTAGGCTGAGGGCTGCTCAAGTTACCCGGCCTTGCTGAGACCCTGCGTGTCTCCAGTGTTGGCACTTGTCACGTTCTGGTGTAAACCTCCGTGGGCTCAGAGCAGCCTTATGCTCTGCCCTGATGGATATTGCTCCACATTGATTCAACTTAAGTCTCTAAGAGGGTATGCAATCAGGTATTTGAATGAAGTCTGAACCAAAGAAGATTCCACATGCAGGGACGTGTAATTTTTCTCATTTGTTCTTTTTTTTTTTTTTAATGTTTATTTTTATTTTTTGAGAGAGACAGAGACAGAGTGTGAGCAGGGGAGGGCAGAGAGAGAGGGACACACAGAATCTGAAGCAGGCTCCAGGCTCTGAGCTGTCAGCACAGAACCTGACACTGGGCTTGAACTCACAAACCATGAGACCTGAGCCAAAGTCGACCGGCCACTTAACCGACTGAGCCACCCAGGCACCCCAAGCTTCTTCTTCTAAGCTGAGATCATGCTCTCATTGAGGCGACCCCTTCAGACAACTGCTTGAAGTGGTGATGCAAAAACCTAGCTACTTCTGCCTAGTGCAGTGCTCCTTTAATGAGTCCTCTTTGCAGCAGACATCTCTGGGCTTGCAGAGACTTCTGTCAGATCTACGGAACTGTCTGAGGCCCTCCCTGCTGGATTTGGCCTCTTCTTTCCTTTCCTTTCAGAAGTCTCAGATATGCATTGGAATCTGAAGGCTCTCCTTGTCCAATTCTGATTTCTCTCCCTTTTATCTTCCGTGTTATCCCTCAAAAGGCTGCCTTCCCTGAAACTATTGGTTATAGAACACTTAATATCTTTTCCATCTGTTTTCCAGTCCTCCCTTGATATAGTTCTAGCACAAAGTTTAGTTTAATTAATATTCAATGATTATTCTTAGTAAATATTCTTCACAGCTCATTTACATTTTATTGAAATTTCTTGTACAGCTTTTGTTTTACCCTATGTTAATAACTGCCTTATTTTGGTGGAGGGGGACTTAGTTTTCTATATACATTTCACTAATTCTTCCCTAAACAGGTTAACAGAATGTGTTATGCCCAGAATTCGTGATCCCCAAAGACCACTAGGGAGCCGAGTCCGATGCAAAAGCAAAGAGCCTTTATTCGAGCTAGCTCGAGCTCAATCCCCTACCTGCACCGACGCAGCGGTGAGATACCAGGGAAAGAGAGCGAGTTTCAAAAGGACAAAGGTTTTATTGGGGCCTAGGGGCAGTTGGTGAGGTAATGGCTATGGCCTCAGCCGATTGGCTGGGGAAGGGTCCTGGGGAAGGGTCCGAGTCCTGTTAGGCAGGTGAGGGGGGGTTACTCAAGGGGAGGAGGTGTGGTCAAGGTGAAGGACACAGAACAAGATGGAGTCGGCCGGCGTAGGCCCACCCTTTCAAATGGTAACACCTTCTTATAGAATTTAGAATGCTTTTGATTGCAAGTAGCATTATGCCCAGCTAAAAGTAGCCTAAACAAAAGAGGTTTATTATTTCATCCTTCAAGAAGTCTGCAGATAGAGAGTTCTGGGGTTAGTTAATGCAGTGACATTATAATATCATTGAGGATTCAGGTGCTTTTCACATTTCTGGTCTGCCAACCTCAGCATGTTGATTTTTTTGTTTTTTTGGCTTGCCCCTTCATGGTTATAAGATGGCTGCCACAGCTCCAAATATCATTTACATATGAACAAAGGCAGGAAGGAGAACATTTCTTCTCCTCTTTCTTTTCTCTCCTTTTATCTCTCTTTTGATATGTAGGTAAGGGGGTACTTTCCTTGAATACCAAGAATAGATTTCTCTTAATGTCTCATTGGCCAAGATTGGATCACCAGCCCATGCTGTAGTTAAAAGGGAAGTGCAATTGTCTGTCATATTCAGCCTCCACAGAAGTAGGTGGGCCCTGTCAGGTAAGGATAAGAATAAGGGTAGGATATTGAGAGCAGCAAGGGTATCTGCCACCTCCTACCATTATGGTCAAACACATAAGTATATCTATCATTTCCATTTATTTGTCTTGAGACATCCCCTCCTTCTCCAGGAATTCTCCATTTTCCTGCTTAGATTTGGATTAATTGTCATCCCTCAGTCTCTATATGGTTATTGTTGTGGTATTTTTCTTGGTCATCATCCAGGGAATTCTATTTGATTCTATCTCATGATGGATCTCCTGTTTTCTGGATACTCTTTTCTTCTACTTCTTAATGGAGTACATTATTCTTGGTTCCCTGAGAAAAGTTTCTTGAGAGATAATTTTATAAGATATTGTATCTGAAAATGTGGGTATGCTCTGCTTATGCTTGAGTGGCCATTGGGTTTGGTATAGAATTCTAAGTAGGAAATAATTTTCTTTCAGATTTTTAAGTTCATTGCTCCATTGTTTTCCAACTATTGTTAATGAGAAATCTGATGTTATTCTGATTCCATTTTTATTTTCATTTTTTGTTCATGATGGTAATTTTTCTCCAGAGTCCTTTATTCCTTGATATTCTAAAAATTTATAATATGCTTTGGTGTGAGTCTTTTTTCATTGTCTGCCAGGCATTTAGGGGGTTGTTTTATTCTGGAAATGCATATCTTATAATTCTACAAAATTTCCTTCTTTAATTTCTTTCATAATATTTTCTTCTCTGATTTATCTATTCTCTTTTCTGAAATTTCTTTAGGCTAAATATTGAACATCTCTTTGACTTTTTGTTTTTTCTAGGATATTTCCTCAACTTTATCTTCCAATTCTTCTCTTGACTTTTTAAAATGTATTACCACAAGTTTCTAAGAGCTCTTTTTTTTTTTTTTTTTGATACCGTTTCCTCTTTTGGTAGCATCTAATTCTTGTTTCATGACGGCGATATTTTCTCTTATCTTTTTAATCTTATTTTATCTCTTTAAATTATAATTTATGGGAGTTTTCTTTTGTTTTTTGCATTGTCAGTTTCCTCTGGGGTTCTCATCTCCCAATGTTTTCGCTTTTGTTTTGTTTTGTTTTTGTTTGTCTTTGCCATCCATGTTGAGGACATTTCCCAAATATTTGATGAACCTTGCATGACAATTTATGTTCAAGAGTGGATAACTAAAAAGCTTACTGGGAGGCCACCCAATTTTTTCTCTTGTGCTAGTAACTGCACAGAGAAGACAACTCCAATTTCCTGATTGAGGAGCAGGTAACCTGCTGCAAACATTCTAGAAACTGACTGAAAAGGTTAAAGGTCATAATTCATAATGCAGAACCTCATTTAATCCTCTGTTTTCAGTACAATGTCTCATTGCTCCCTCTCCATTGCACATGGAATCTCCTAGACTAGAACCATTATGGTTCAGTTTCATAGAAATAAAAATCTTGTTTTCAAATCCAATTAGGAGAGATGTTGTTATGTGGCTGCATGGGTTGGGGAAGGGATCTTAGAACCTAACTGCTTCTTACACAGGCTTTCAACCAATTCTCCTATTTTCAGTACCTCTCCTCACTCTTGCTTTCTTAAATACTGAAGCTTTCCTGGTCAGCTAGTTTCCAAATCAGCTAGTTTCCAAATTTCTTCTTCCTTTTTCTTTTCTTTTGCCATGCTTTTATAAATTATTATGCTTATAGATTTATGCCAGCATATACATTTATATACAGCATATACATAAATATACATTTATGCCAGCATATACATTTTATATTTTCATTTGTCTTATTCACTATATATAACATACATTTATAATGTTTTTTACATTTCCTCACTAATTTAGTACTACAAAAACTGCTTTGAAGCTATTGATCTGCTTTCATAGATTTAACATCCAGATGTACTGTATTAATAATGAAGAGAGTGAAAATGTTACCAACAAAAACTGTAATGTGTAAATTATATAAAAATGAGGTGAAAAGCACCTCTCTTAACTGAATGGTCACATAATTTAATTAGAACAAACATATTCAGAACAAACATATTATAATACATGTGTAATAACTAGGATGTGATAATAAAGAATAAATTGAGGGGTGCCTGGGTGACTCAGTCAGTTAAGCTGCCAACTCTTGATTTCAGCTCAGGTCATGATCTCAGGGTCATGAGACCAATCCCCACATGGAGCCTACTTAATATTCTCTCTCTCCCCCTCCTCCCCACCCCCACTTGCACCCCTGTTTGTGCTCACTCTCTATCCCTTTGTCAAAAAAAAGACTAAATTGTGATTTCTGTGAAAGTCATAATTAATTTTTAATTTAAAATTTATGGAATATATTCCCACAAAATTGTTTCAGCTCTCTTTTCTTTTGAAATCACTAGGGATCACCTGAGCAATCAATCATTGATAACAAGCAGGGGATGGAGGGCATAGTATAGGAAACACTGACTTAGTGATTGTCTAGGGTAGGAGAGTCTAATGTTGCTTTTATGGTACTGCTTGCTGCCCTGGTTTAGCAATATTCTGGAAAGCTCATAGCATTAAAAAAAAAATTGGACAGGGCTCCTGGGTGGCTCAGTCTGTTGAGCGTCCAACTTCGACTCAGGTGGTTTGGCTCAGGTAGTTCCCATGGTTCGTGAGTTCGTGGGTTTGAGCCTGCATCAGGCTTGCTGCAGAGACTGCTTGGGATCCTCCATCCTCCTCTCTTTTTGCCCCTCCCCCACTTGTGCTCTTTCTCTCTCAAAAATAAATAAACCTTAAAAAAATTGGACAGACACTGGTAGGATGCGTTACACTTTGCAAAGTGCTTTCACATCCATTATCTCAGTTGAAATAGGCAGGGCAGGGATTAGCCTTTTTTTTTTTTTTTTTTTAAATTAAGGGATCATCTTTTATTTTTTTATTTCAAGTTTTTATTTAAATTCTGGTTAGTTAACATATATGGTAAAATTGGTTTCACGTGTAGAATTTAGAATTTAGTGATTTCATTCTTTTATTTCATTCTTTTTGATGGCTGAGTAATGGCCATTTGGGCCATTTATCAGTCAGTGGCCATCTGAGATCTTTCCATAACTTGGCTATTGATGATAATGCTGCTATAAACTTTGGGGTGTATGTACTCCTTTGAATCAGTATTTTTGTGTCCTTTGGGTAAATACCTAGTGGTGCAATTGCTGGGTGGTTGGGTAGTTCTATTTTTAATTTTTTCAGGAACCTCCACACTGTTTTCCAGAGTGGCTGCACCAGTTTGCATTCCCACCAACAGTGTAAGAGTTCCCCTTTATTTGCATCCTCGCCAACATCTCCTGTTTCCTGTGTAGGGCAAGGGTTATCTTGCTCAAGAGATATTTCCAAGGTATTCCATTAGAATGAAAGCTTTCTGTTTAGTTGCTTTTGATAGATTTATTGAAGTGTGGGGATATTCTTCTGCAGAGAAGGCTATTATTTAACAAATAGCCCATGAAAGTTATTTCATGACAAACCATCACAATACTTACTGGCTTAGAATTAAATTTATTACCTCATATGGTTGTATAGGTTGGCAATGTGAGTGGTTATTTCGCAGGTCTTTCCTGGAACCACTCATGTGGCTTCAGTTATCTGATGAGTTGAGTGGGTTTGGAAGATGCTGAGTGGCTTCACTGGCATGCCTGGCAGTGGTGCTGCCCATCATCAGGATTCTCCTGGGATTGTTCATAGTGTGGGGATCTCAATATGAAAGTGGAAGCTGCACAATCTCTTGAGTTGGAAGTTGCAAAGGTTTGAAACTTGTGTACTATCTCCAACACAGACTTAAAAGTGTGGAGAAATAAACCGCATGGGAAGTTTCAATGTCACATTGTAAAGGGGCTTGGACCCAGGGATCAGTGATTTATTGGGGCCATTTTTATAATGATCAGCCACAGCTGTTATTTATGAAGATTGGTCACTCCATTTTATACTTTCCTCTTGATGGGAACCCTTGAAAGAAATATCTGACTGGGTCTAGTAGCAAGGATTCTTCTTTTTATCCTAAGCAATTCATAACTACACTGATACCATGAAAGGAGAACCAGACGAGTAGGTAGTAAACCTTGGTTTTACATTGAAGCTATTAATTGCAGCACTATTTGTGATACAAAAGGTCTGGGAAAAAAACCCAGCTAAGTTAATCATAACAGGACTGGTTGAATAAACTGTGGTAGATCCACCCAGTGGAATACTATACAACTATAAAAGAAAAGGAATGAAGATATGTTATTGTGAAGTAAAAAAAAAAAAGATAGAGGGAAGCATATATATGATTATCTAGCAAAGAATAAGCCTGAACCCAAACAAAACAACAACGATGATAACCTATTGGAAGAGGGGACAAAATAGGGTAGAGGGGCTACAATGAAAGCTAGCCCTTCCTGACTATGTCTTATGGTGTAGTTTTGAGTTTGAAATGATGTAAATGTTTAAAAATTATAAAACAAAATTAAACATGTATAAAGCAAATTTTATATAAAACAAAGTAGAACAAGTGAACCCACCTGTCTATTGAATTTGTGACATAACCACTAGGATTTTTTGAAGTGAAATTTAAAACATACTAATTAGACTGTTCCTCACCAGTGGGATATGTTTGAAGGACAAAAGGATGGGGGAAAAAGAAGGAAAGAAAAAGAATTGTTTGTAGTAATTATATTATTAAGAACATTGGCATTGTTATTATGAAAGTATTACACATATTGTAGCATATATTCTATAGTGTGTGTGTGTGTGTGTGTGTGTGCATGTGTGTATACTATAGCATAAAAAAGAACATGAATCTGATCAAGCCTCTTCTTCTGTTTCCCATTTACAGGAAACAGGGACCAAAGAAACATGTGAAATGACACCATGCAGATTGGATGCAACTAACCAAGTTTAGAATGTGGGAAAGATGACAAGGCAAAGACCAGTTTCTTCAATAAACCAATTGCAAAGAAAATAGAAAGTGGAGGCAATATAGATTAACAGAGATTTAAGAGACATACCAAAACAATTCTTTGCTATTTCTTCCATTGAGGGTTGGATTCTAATTTCCCTCCCCTTGAATTTGATCTGGACTTAGTGACTTGCTCAATCAACAGGATGTAGTGAAAATGACATTCTGGGAATTCTGGGGCTAGTTTGTAAGAAGCCTGGGAGGTGCCACATGAGGCCACTTGCAGCACTGTCTCTGGGATACCTGAGCCTAAGAAGTCTGAGTACTCTTAGACCAGTATGTTGGAGAGGCCAGCATTGTAGGCACAGGTGCAGTCATGTGAATGATGCCATCTTGGATCCTCCACACCAGCTATAGTCGATGTGGAGTGGACCAGAAGGATGACTCAGCCAAGCATTGCTCAATTAGTAATCCATAATACTGTGAGATATAATAAAATGTTGTTTGTTTTTAGCTACTCAGTTTTGGAGTAGTTTGCTATACAACTATAGACAAACAGAATAACATCTAATATTTTAAGATGGAAATTAAGATGTGGTGTTAGTAGAACGTGGTTTGCAGGAGGAAAGGATGACAAAAAAACCAAAAACAAACCAAGAGATATGTTTTTGGGTATGTTCAATTTGTGAGGTAATGTTATTTCATGATGAAAATGATAATAAATTGTGTGGTGAAATTGAGGAATTGATTTATTTTATTTGAGGTTTCAAAAATAGCTATGAGAAATTGGTTTGGGGGGAGGGGAGAAAAGATGCATAATTATTTTTCCCTTTATGAATGTGCATTCCTGACATCTCTGAGGACTAAGATCGTCCTGCAGGGAGTATGATTAAAGTTACAAAGAGGAAAACAAAATAAGTAAATCAGCTCTTGATCCTGCTGCTATATTTACCCACAAGAAAGGAGGCAGCTCTCAGGTGGGCTTTTGTTTAAGTAATGTCCTGAAATCCAAGTGTAAAAGAACAATATGAAATCTCAATTCTCCCAAACTGTTTGGGGCAGTTCAGCCCTTGAGCCCCTGGGGGGCTTGGTTCCCAAGGAGACTAATCCCACTTGCTTAGCATTAGGTATCACTAGGGCAAAAGAGCTCTAGTCTGGAGCTCTGCAGTGAGGCCCTTGCGCAGGCTGGAGCTGGGTCCCTTTGCCCCATAGGAAGTGAAGTGTATTGATGTCAAAGCCATTCAAGTGAGTGTGCTCACTCAGGGTGTAGGAGGAGGGGCTGATGGGCTTGGCAGGATCTGGCCACTGACTGCTGAAACTAATTTCATCCCAGATAGAGCTCTTCCCCAAAGGAACGTAGATCAAGGGGGAAAGAAACTGAGACCATGAGGTAGGGTCTACATGAGCAATTTAGTTGGATATTGGAAGCTCTAAGGATTTATTTTGGCGTCAGGTGTTAGTTATTTCAAGTAGAAGTTATTCTTTATTGCCTTATTTTCTATAGTTTTCCATAAACACCCTTACTTTCACATAACCATATCTCTGTTCGGGCTGTTCCCAGAGATATTGCTTGTTTTCTCGGTATGCTCAAATGCATCATTTAAGTCTTAGCTCAAATGCTACCTGTCTATGCAGGCTTCCCTGACTTTTCTGAGTCGACTGGTGGGTCCTTTGATCCCATCAACTATTACACCTTTAATTTACTTCCATTGAGACATGTATTACGTTATATTACAATGACTTGTTTGCATGTCTTTCCATCAGAAAGGGTAGAGATCATGGCTTCTGGTATCTGTATTCCCCAGTACTAATACCAACATTGTTGGTGTCAATAATATCTGAATGAATAAGTGACTGGATGGATATTTTATGTCTAAGGATCAATTTTGTGAATCAGGCTATAGAACTTCCAAGCCATGAGTATCTTATATGTCTTGATATAGCTTTATGTTGACAAAGAACTTCCTCTTGCTCACATGGATTTTCACAATAGCCTTATCAAATTGGTTCACATTATTATTCCCATTTTATACATGGGAATATTGGGGGTTCAGATGGCTAAGTGACTTTTATATAACCAGTTGGATAATAAAAGGCAAGATTGGACTCCAATCTCAGGCTCTAATTTCAGCTCTTCCTCTGCGACATTGTAAGTTTCTATAGCCGGCAAGTATAGCTGCTCTCTTGCATTTGAAAATAATCACTTTGTTGGGGGAAAGAACAAATGATGCTGATTTTATAGAGTGATGTGTTGTTAAGAAACTGGTGAGACCTAAGGAATCAAGAACATGGAAATTTGTGGAGCTGCTGTTTCATGCCAGGAGCTTTCATATGCCCCAACTCACAAAAACCTTGAGGAGTTGAGATGATCTCTGTTGTACAGAGAGAAAAAAGTAAGACTCAGAGGTATTATTTGCCTGCTATGTCGTGTAATTCTCACAAATACTCTGAGAACAGTTATGACCATCCGAATTTTCAGATAAGGAAACTGAGCCTTAGAAGATGAACTGACTTGTCCAAGGACATTCACCTGGCAAGTGGCAGGCCAGAATTTGAACCCGGCCTTATTAACTCCAAACAATCTCTGAGCTTAAAACTCCCAAGATAAGGAAGTGAAGGGATTTTACATATGAAACTTTTCACATTCCATTTATTTTGAATATGATTGTGTTAGGGCTTAGTTAACTCTCTGCAGATTACAAGAGATTTTTCAGACTAAAGATATCAATTAAATGTAAAGCCATATGCAATCTGTGTCTGGGGATTTGTAAGAGTTGCTCAGTTAAAAGAAGGTGAAAAAAAGATGTTCTTAGCTGTCAGACCTGAAGGCCTATGGAATGGTCATGTCAGAAAGGAGAAGGTAAGTGCTGACAGCCACATCTGACAGGTGAAAAACACAAATTGGTAACAGGCTCACACAATTTTCTCAATGCAAATGTCACCAAGAGTAAAACAGTCCGATCATGAAGAACAAAATCCTGTGTTACTCTAATAAAAGGAATATTATAACTGAGCCACCTTAATTAAAAAAATAAAAAGTTTGATTCAGCCATGTTTGCTTGGATAGTGTCTACTTCAATGGGGAATGCTCTCTGGCTTCTCTTCTTTGCTAAGTCTGTACCTTCAGGGTGCTCAAAAATTTTGCTACATCCTGGAAAATGGAGGCTTAAAGAGAATAATTTTTTAATTTTTTTTTTTTATTTTAGAGACAGAGAGAGAGCACAAACATGTGAGTGGGGGAAGGGCAGAGGGATTGAAAGAGAGAGAATCCCAAGCAGGCTCCGTGCTCAGGGAGGCTGATGCAGGGCCCAGGACCCTGGGATCGTGACCTGAGCTGAAATCAAGATGCTCAACCAACTGAGCCACGCAGGTGCCCCTCAAAGGAAAGAGTTTTACAAGAGATGGTCTGCATTTCCCTGGGGCAGACTCTGCACCTAAATTATCATAACTTACTTAGAGAACTCTTTATCACACATCTTATGTGTCTTTTCTATCATGCTGTCTTCATATATGTGATCTCATTGAATCCTCAGGAACACCCTGTGACAGAAAAGACACATAAGGGAATATAGCCACCTTTGTAGCGTGTTAGAAAAGTAAGGGCAAATACCCATCACAGGCTATGCAGGAGTCAACAAATAAGGATTTTCCACAGGATGTTTCCTTTAAATATGACAGACACGCATGAGGTGGGCAACCTTACCTCCATTTAATGTGAATAAAAGACAGGAAGAGGTTAACTGGTTTGACCAAAGCCATGTACTCATCAGAATCTGGATTTTAACCCAAACCACAGAGCTATTGAGTGGTGGAGCTAAGACAGAATGGGGGAAAGACCAGTCTTTTCTGAATCATCTTCTATGCTCTACCATATTGCTCATTTTCTCTATCTGAAGAGGATTGCCCAGGTGAAACTGGGTCGAAGTGAACTTCAGAGTGATCCTGAACAGAAGTTCCAGCTGGACAACTTAAATGGCATGACAAGTAGGGGAGAGGTTCTGATCCAGATTTTGTCCTAAGGTGCTGAGAGTTTTATACACACACAGGGTTCTCTCTCAAGCACCTGCTGGCTTAGTGGAGCAACTCCTTTCTCCTTTGCCTCCTGCCGTCCATCTACAATACTAAAAGATGGACCAAGCGCTTGCCTCAATTTACTATAAGCTAGTTGTTACTTTTACCAATAGAAACAAGGGTATAATAGAAATAGGGTAGAAGAAAGAGCATTGGTCTTAAGAGTTCTACAGACACTCCAGTTAGAGTCTTAGGACTGGGGCTACATCTTAAAGAGACCCTGGTTTCCTTTTCCCATCTTATAGATGAAGAAGAGGAGGCCAAGAGGGAGCACAAGGTCTGTCAAGAACTTAGGAATGGCTTTGGTGTTGAACTGGAGGGGATATAGTTTACGCGGCCAACTCAACGAACCTCTCTGAGGCTGTTTTTTCATTTGTTAGATGAATATATGGTTACAATATGCACTTCACAGGGATACTGTTCACAGATTAAATGAGATAATGTACGGATAGCGCCTGGAATAAGCGAGCGCCCAGTAGCTGGTGGCTATTATTGTTACCAAAGCTGGGCTGAAACACACTTCTCTGGACTCCTGCCTTCTCGACCTCAGAGAGTCTCACGCGCCAGGGCGTGGTTGTAGAGGAGCTAGAATTTGTGGACGGGCCATCTAATCCTCGCCTCGTGCAGCTGCAGCTTGGCAAGAAAAGCGCCCCAGAGCGAAGGGAAACGAAGGGGTTAAAGTGACGAGCTTGAGAAAGCCCAGAAAGCTAGAAAAACGGCACCCCCCCCCCCCCCCCCACCTCACCACCCAGGCTAAGTAAGCCCCTCCCCTCCACCACCGGGGCGGTAGCCGCGCTCTCCCTCCCTCCGCCCCTTGCTTACAAGACCTAATGAGCTCCCCCGCAAGGCCGAGCCGCGAGCCGGGCCCGGAGCGAGGAGGCTGCGCCGCGCGCGCCGCGCGAGGGCGGGAGCCGGGCCTGGGTCGCGGGCGGGAACCGGCCGGGGACGCACCCGCCGCGCTGCGGGTCTCCTGGGAGTCGCGGCGATGGCGGTGCAGGCGGCCCTCCTTAGCACGCACCCCTTCGTCCCCTTCGGCTTCGGGGGCTCCCCGGACGGGCTGGGGGGCGCCTTCGGAGCCCTGGACAAGGGCTGCTGTTTCGAGGATGATGAGACCGGGACGCCAGCGGGCGAGCTGCTGGCGGGCAACGAGGGCGGGGACATGCGCGAGGCCACCCGCGACCTGCTCAGCTTCATCGACTCGGCGTCCAGCAACATCAAGCTGGCACTGGACAAGCCAGGCAAGTCGAAGCGGAAGGTGAACCACCGCAAGTACCTGCAGAAGCAGATCAAGCGCTGCAGCGGCCTGATGGGCGCCGCGCCCCCCGGCCCGCCCTCTCCGGGCGCCGCCGACACGCCCGCCAAACGGCCGCTCGCCGCCCCCAGCGCCCAGGCCGTCGCGGTCCCGCCCCACGGCAAGGCTGTCCCCCGGCGGGAGGCATCGCAGGCCGCGGCGGCCGCCAGCCTACAGAGCCGGAGCCTGGCCGCGCTCTTCGACTCGCTGCGCCACGTCCCTGGGGACACCGAGCGGGCCGGGGGTTCGCTGGCTGCGCCCGCCGCCGGGCTCGGCGGAGCGGGCGCCGGGGGCTCGGGAGGGGAGGCGGCCGGCACCGCGGGAGGTACGGCGGTCCCCGGCGCCAGGAAGGTCCCGCTGCGGGCCCGCAACCTGCCCCCGTCCTTCTTCACCGAGCCGTCCCGGGCGGGCGGCGGCGGCTGCGGCCCGTCGGGGCCCGGCGTGAGCCTGGGCGACTTGGAGAAGGGCGCCGAGGCCCTGGAGTTCTTCGAGCTGCTGGGGCCCGACTACGGCGCCGGCACCGAGGCGAGCGTCTTGCTCGCCGCAGAGCCTCTCGATGTGTTCCCTACGGGAGCCGCCGTCCTGCGGGGCCCCCCGGAGTTGGAGCCCGGTCTCTTTGAGCCGCCACCTGCGATGGTGGGGAGCCTACTGTACTCCGAGTCCTGGAGCGCCCCGGGCTGCCCCCAGACCAAGAAGCCGCCCCTGGCTGCCCCCCGCGGCGGCTTGACCTTGAACGAGCCCTTGCGCCCCCTGTACCCCTCCGCCGCGGACTCTCCGGGAGCGGAGGATGGGCCCGGCCTTTTGGCGTCTTTCGCCCCCTTCTTTTCAGACTGCGCCCTGCCCGCGCCACCGCCGCCGCACCAGGTGTCCTACGATTACAGCGCGGGCTACAGCCGCACGGCTTACTCCAGCCTCTGGAGACCGGACGGGGTTTGGGAAGGGGCGCCCGGGGAGGAGGGGGCGCACCGGGACTGATGGAGGGGTACCGTAGCCTCCACTTGGAGACCAATGTGGGGAGCTCCCGCCCCTGGGTCTCTCCTAAGCCTAAGAACGCTGGGAAAGTGCACGTGGAGATGAAACGATCTAAAAATATTCACTTAATAAACTTACGAAAAAGAATTGAAGAGGAGTTGGGGGTGGTTTTAATCACAGCCTCAAGTGTTTAAACAGAAACAAAAAACGTTGGTAGGTTCTTACTGGACCAGACGAGACGGGCTTTGGGAACTGGGGTGGGGCTGGCGGAAGGGGCAAGGGTGGCCCCTGTAGCCCTTCTCCAACTTTTCAGCAAAAGGTCAGTGTGTGTAGTGTGCTTGCGCCTTCCAAGCGGTGCGCTGGTCCCTCCCTTTCCTTCTCCTTTGAGTGCATTATGAATTAAAGCCTATATTGAAAAGAATGGAGCGAAGATATGTTATTGATTTGGGTGTTTTCTTAGAGGATGGTTCTCATTACGGTCTCTTGGCCTTGCTAGGTGAGAGTGTTATTGAAGACAGGAGGCCAGTGGCCCACTGCTGACCGCCTGTGTGTGGGACTCCTCTCTGCCCCTCAGTGTTTTCTGCTCCCTTCGTCTTCCATTTCTTTTCCACTCTTAACGGTGCCGTTGCTTCTCTTCCTTCTCTTTCTCTGCTCTCTTGTTGCTCTCTTTCGAGATATATAAATAGAAATATATATATGTGTATATATATATATACATATATATACATATATACATACACAGAAATATACATATATATATATTTCTGTCAGCTTTTCACGAAAATCTCTGACGTAGGAGGCTTAAATTTGGCAAAACAGGGGGTCAATTTCTCTCCCTTTCCCATTCTTCAGCCACTTTGCGAGGATGGCACTAGGCACCTTATTTAAGTTTCCTTATCTGACAGGCAGGGGATAATATGCCTTCACTGACCACTTCTTCATAGCTTGGTGGGTAGTGCAGAGGGGAAATACATAAAACTCCTTGGGGCTACTTGATTGGTTCTGCAGGTATACATATTTTATATACATATATTCATGGTTTATACATATGGAAGCCATTAGGATTGTGAGTCCCATGCTCTTTTTTGGCCTCTGCCTGGTGATTGCCCTTTCCCTTACAAGCTGTACATGCTCTCTACCCTTTCTCCTCCTGTTTCATTGCCCAGCCCACCCGCCTAGGTTGGTTTCTACCTCCCTGTGCTTCCTCATTTCCTGTACTCACATCCCTCCATGGAACCGAATGGTGAAGGTGTGATGTTTCCAAAGGAGTCTCTATTCCCTGAATAGCAGATTTGATGATTGGAATCTGAAGGGACCCCAAAGAGTCAGATCTGTTAACTGAGATTTAGGGCAAAGTCAGATGAATGTTTTAACCAGCCATGATGTGGCAGAGAGGACACATGGCATTACCAGGACGGTAATGCCTCTTTGAGGGGCAAAGGACGAAAGACTGGGTGGGGAATAAGCAGCTGGGCAGAAAAGAGGGAGCCCTTTAGTTCTGCAGACCTGCCATGAAAATGCATGAAGACCAACACTCAGGAAGTGTAAGGAGATGTCATTTACTGATTAATGACATTGCAAAGAGAGCTGCCTCGGTTCCAGGCAGCCAAGATAGATTCTAGGAATATCTACATGTGAGAAAGTAGAAACCCCAGTGTTACTGAGAAAGATGTTAAAATCCAGATTAATGTTTGTACAAATCAAAAGTGCTGTGATACTTTCAGAAAGGAATTTGTCAAGAAACAAATGGGTATCAAGCCATGGCAGACAACTTTAAATGCTGTTACTAAGTCTCTTTATTATGATTAAAATCTTTCTTTAGATAGCACCACAGGAAATACAGCAATGAGTCTTGTTAATGACGAAGAGAGCTTTTCCAAGAGAGCTTGACCAAGCTTAACCAAGAGAGCTTGTCTGCTGGATTTCTTTCAAAGGGATAAAAAGGGATTAATTCCATTGTGTAAGCAGAGTAATATTCCAACTGTCATTTAATTTATCTAAACTACCTGTACTATGAGTACAATCCAGGACAGAATAGCATAATAGGAAAACATTAACCCCATGACACTGACTAAGGCTATAGTAGTCACTGCAATGTTTCTTTCTTAATTTCTTCTTTCTTCTTACCCAGTTCAATGAAACAGGCTGACTCCCAGTATTTTGCCATGCCTTTCATTAATAACGATAATACCAACACTGTGTTTCCATGTGTCAGCACTGAGCTTCTGAACAGTGCATGAGGTAGGTGCTCTTATTATCCCCATTTGAAAAGAGAGTCTCAGACAGGTTAAGTAACTTGTTGAAAGCAAGCAATGAGTCCAATATCCAGATCTATAAGTGTCCTAACACCACGACCTGCCCGCCACTTGCAAGGCTCTGCTGTGCTTTGTTAGTCTATATGGCTCCCAGTCCCCTACATTATGCTACCAGCAGGGTTTCTCAACCTCAACCACTATTGACATTTTGCAGGAGGTAATTCATTGCTGTGCAGGTTGTTCTGTGCATAGTAGAATGTTTAGCGGCATCCCTGGCCTCCACTCACTATATAACTCCTCTAGTAGCGACAGTCGAAAATATCTCCATTACCCCATGTCCCCTGAGGGACAAGATGGCTGCCAGTTGAGAACTATTATGCTAGACAAATATATAGTGTCTATGGGGTGCCTGGCACTTTCACAGACGTGACCTCATTTAATTCTTACAAAGGCCTGTACTTTGTTATTTGTTACAGGTGAAAAGGCTGAAGGGAGGGGGTTAAATCAATTAACTTAGCTGTATCTTATCTGTGCTAATTTAAGAGTCATGGACCAGTTACTTAGCTGTATTGAGACACAGTCTTCCTGTTGGCAGAAGTGGACAACAATCTTCACAAAGAGTTATCGTGGGGATTTGGCTTAGGGACTATATGCATACCCACCAAGAGAGAGGTAGTCCTTAGCAGGCTTGGCATTATATCAAGGTTTCAAACCATTCTGTTATCCAGGATGCCAAGAATGTGTGCTGGGTCACTATGTAGCCTCCAGATTGCCCCATGTCTAATTCCTTTTCTCCCCACATTGCCTTCCAGTCTGAGCACGTGTGTGTCTGACCATGCCACCTGCTGTAAGTAGCAGCCATTAATAATACTCCTGCAAAGGGCTGAATGTATTGTTACTTCCTCTCACATGTCATTTTCTACTGCAGCCTGTGTCAGAAAGTATTTTTGTCTCTTGTTTAGCCACATAATTGTTTGTAGAGTTTTCTTTTTAGGTACAATGGTAGATATTTTTCAAGATCAGAAATATAATATGTAGTTGTATGACTTTGGACAGGCTGGGGATTCTAAACTAGTTGGTAACAATAATTGCACTGTATGCTGCATATTCGTGATTCCCCATCTCAGCCTTGGTGCCTGGAATGTGTTTTAGTGTCTTCCTACATCCTATAAGTGGCTGTCCCAAGCCATTGCTCATCTCCATTCAAGCCTCTGCCCTACCCTTTACCTCACTCTCACATCCTGACAAGATGGAGAACATCTGTTGTAAGTCTCCCTCCATTTCTCATCCCCTCTTTCACACAGGAGTGTTTCTCTCCAGCAGGCAGGAACTTCTCCTGCCCTCCAGGCTCAGCATCCTGCCCTTTCTACCTCATGAGAACAAGATGTTTCTCCATCAATTATCTTTAGTCTTTTATATCTTTAGCTTCACCCTCATTGGTTCCTCTCATCCTAGATATAAACTTTTAGTATGGATTAAAAACAAGAAATAAGGAGAATAAAGAAGTGAAAAACTCTTTCCTAGATATTAATCTATCTTCTCTTTAGAGTTGAGTCTCTCAAGGAAAGAATCCACGTTTTTTTTGCCTCCACCTCACCTACTATTTATTTATTTATTTATTTATTTTTGTTTTTAAATGTTTATTTATTATTGAGAGACAGAGAGACACAGAGTGTGAGCAGGGGAGGCATAGAGAAAGGGGGAGACATAGAATCTGAAGTAGGCTCCAGGCTCTGAGCTGTCAGTACAGAGCCCGACGCGGGGCTCGAACTCACAAACTGCGAGATCATGACCTGAGCCAAAGTCAGTAGCTTAACCAGCTGAGCCACCCAGGCACCCCTCACCTACTATTTAAACCTTGCCTATCTGGGGTCTTAACCACCCAGTTTGCATGAGAGCATCTCAGTTTTAGCACTGAAAGTTCCAAGAAGCCCCTCAGTCCTGGGCAAACTGGGACAGATGACCACTCTACTTCTGCCCACTGTTTCCCCAAAATTGCTCTCACTGAAACCGTGGTCACCAACCATGAGGTCTTCAGCCTTCACCTTTTTTGGCTTCTGTGCTGCATTTGAACAACTGGGCTCCACCTTCCTGAAGCTCTCCTCCTTGGGTTTTGTGGAATCTCATTTTCTTTTGGTTTTCTCCTAACTTTCTGGCCATGCCTACTTCTTGCTGGAACTCCCATACACTGGTGTGACCCTGGCTCCTCTCACTTCTGTCCTTTGCTCTTCATACTCTATACATTCTTTCCTGGTGATGGTAGCTGTTCCCGAGGCTTCAGCCATCACTTAATGTGCTGATGACCCCCAAATTTAGGCCTGCTCGGCTTTCTTCCTTCTTAGACTCATTTCCCCACCTATTTCCTAGACTTCTCTTGGAGGGGTGGGCTCATAAGCTTTCAAGCTTTATGTCCAAAATCAAACACACACACAACTGGAGTAGCCCACAGTCAGCCTGGCCACACTTTTCTCGTAGTATCCTGACCCAACAGTTACCTTGGCCTATTCCATACTAGCTTCTAAGTCAGTATGTCTCAAATATTTTTATTCATGACCTTCAGAAAAACCTCATTTTATGTTATGTCACAATATATCGATATCCCTATTCGTGTGAATTCACAGCCTTATAAACATACTCATATTTGATAATTTAAATATTATTAGATTATAATCTATATTAATATTCAATGTCTATTGTCTATTCAACAGACAATCGTTTTGTTTTTTGTTTTTTTTTTTTTTGCAAAGCCAAGATTCTTCTTAGGAGCTATGTGAAACACTGATACTTTCTTTTCTATTTACTAAAACCTGTCTATTATCCACTCTATGGCTTTTATGACTCATTAATGAGTTGGGCCTGCTGTTTGAAAGATGCTCTTCTAAGGTACTCTTGTGTATCTCCTTGGCACTCCTTTGCCAATGTCACTTCCCTAGTTTGGGCACTCATCACCCCTCACCTAACCTAGTGTGATGATCTCCTAATGGCTTTCCTGTCTATGAAGTCATGATCATTTAATCCATCTTAACCATCTCTCTCACCGAGATGATATTTTTAGAAGGCAACTTTAGTGCCATCATTCCTCTCCTTAAACTCTCTCAGTGGCTCCTGTCACTTTCAAGGTGAAGTTCAAAGTCCTTAGCTTAAATGTGTGGCTCCTGCCTAGTCTCACCTGCCAGTCCTCTATAGTACCTGTGTTTCAGGAATTTAATTCTAATTATAGATAGGTGCTTGAATACTCCATACACATATCACCCCCATAAATTTGCATCTGCCCTATCTATACCTAGAATGTATGCCTCATTTTCTCTGCTTGCTAATTTCTACTAACCTTATTATTCTCAGCTTAAGTCTCAACTTCTTTTTTAACCTCCCTAGATCAATTAAGCGCTTCTACTCTGGAATCATCTATGATATTCTGAAACCCCAGGCTTACTCTCTTGTAGCAATTGCACTGTTATAACACTTGTTATTCCTCTGCTTCCTCTATCGGGGGCAGGTACTTGCTTCTGCATTCTTCTCACTTTTTGGAATCTGGTAATGGTAACATGTTATAAATGATTACTGGATAAGGTTTATGGTGCTTTAGAGATGAAAAAGAAACTTTCCATTCATCCGCACATTTGAGCTTCACCCCAAACTTGTCAATTTCCCAAATAGTCATATGTCACTATTTGTTAAGGATCTACTGTGCAAAGAGAGCCCCTTTCTGTAGGAATACTAATTGTAGCAGGAATTGTGTATGTGGAATAACAACCACAATAGCAATTTTGTCAAATCAAAGAGCAGAGTTGTTTTGCCTGGAGCAGTGCATTTGGTGGCAGACATTGAGGATATTGTGACACGCTTTCAATCATTTGTCCCATATATAGAGTGTGACCAGAATTTTCCTCTGTGAGATCAACAATAAGTAGAAACCCTGTTCTTAATGAGTCTGAAATTGAGTTGAGCAGTTGACACAATGAAATGTTCAGTGTCCATAAGGAAGTGAAGAAACAAAATAATCTGAAAGATGTCACAAAGTACTAGATAGTTTTTTTTTTGCTAAATGAATGATATAGGCATTTTTTTCACTTTCAAAAGGTGATGTGACATTCCTATAAGCATATTTCAAATTGATAAAAATCATATATATTTCCCCATAGAATGTAAAGGCAGAGAGGGAGGGAGGGAAAGAGAGAGAGAGAAAGAAAGAGAGAGAGAGAGACAGAGATAGAGAGAGGGAAGTGGGGGAGTGGAACCAATATATGGCTAGATTCCTGGCAAGTGGTTCAAGATCCATTTACTACCCATAGTAAATATTTTGCATTGAATTGTGTTCCCTCAATAAGATATGTTGAAATGCTAACTCCCGGACCCTCAGAATGTGATCTTATTTGGAAATACGGTCTTCACAGAGGTAATCAAGTTAAAATGAGGTCAGTAGGGTGGGAGCTAATCCAATATGACTGACACCTTTATGAAAAGATGCCAAATTTCCAAAAGACATTTGGACACAGAGATAGATACCTACAGGATGACGATGTGATCAAATGAAGAGAGAAGACAGCCTTGTGACTGGATTGATGTGTGTGAAAGCTAAGGAGTACCAAGCATTGTCCACCAAACACCAAAAACTAGAAGAGGCAAGGAAGGATCTTCCTCTAGCATCCTCATAGACAGTGTAGCCATACCGACACCTTGATTTCAGACTTCTACCTCCACAACTGTGAGATAATAAATTTCTGTTGTTTTAAGTCACCCAGTTTGTGGTACTTGGTTACAGCAGCCCTAGGAAAACTAATAAAATAATGAACTCTATGGCAACTAAAATTAATCCTATTTATTATGCCATAATGTGTTTTTTTGTGCTTAAACAAGACCTATATAATCAGACCACATTTATTTCATTTTATTGCAGGGAATACTAGGAAAGGGACTTTGTATAGATGTAACAAAAACCCTGGAAGCTGTCCATAATTTGAGGGAGGGGCTCTCAGTAGCCCCTTCCTTGCCTCAGCCTTGGTCAGAAGAAAGCATGTCTGGTAAAGTGTTGTCTCCACTACTTGCTGGACTACTCCACAGTAGTTCAACTACTATTGTTGAACTTCACCCCATCCAGCTGCACTCAGCTGCAAATATTCAGCATCCGGACCAGTAAGAATCTATCTTGACTGTGCATGGGGAATCTGCTCTTCAACAAAAGGTGGTCTAATGGCTACCTTGGTACCCCGTGGTGGGAGTGGGGAAGCAGGCAAGCATGCTCAAGATGGTACAGCCTTTTGTCTACTCTCCTTGGCGTGTACTTGGTCTGTATGACATGGTTTTTTCTCTGTCTCCCTCTGAAGCTCAGCTGGGTCTGGAGGTCTATTAGGATGCCCAGCTAGGGCTGGCACCCTTCCTCTTTACTAGACTTTAGGCTTGTGTGTGCAGGCCCTGTGTGTCCTGTTCATTGTTATACCATCTGGGACCATCTGACATTCAGGGACTCAAATATTTATCACGAGAACAGATTTCTAGCCCTCCTTGCTATTGTCCTTCCTTGCTACCAAATTCTCAGCACTTACAGCACTTCTTTAAGTAGACTCAAAGATGCCTTGGGATAAGAATACTGTTTCTTATGGGACCATCATTCACAGAGTAACAACCCTGAATGTCTCACATGTCCTTCTCATCCTGTTCTTCCCCTGACACACATCCAAGTCCAAGTCACACTTGTCTTTAAGACCTTATGAGTAAGCTGCTGTTTCACTTTGACTATATCACCCCTCTCCCAGGCCAGCACAGCACCCCACCTAGAGGGTGTCCCTGGGCCTACAGTTTTTCCTAAGGGAAAAGAGAACCCTAGGTGGACATCCAGCTCCTCTAGCATTCTGGGATGCTTCCCAGGAGGTCCGCTTTGATCTTACCTCACCCCCGAGGCAATTAGTGATTCCCTCAGGGCTAGGCCTCCAGGGATTAGCTAGAGACCTAGAAGAGGGAGAGGCTCAGAGCAGCTAGTGTGTAGATTGGCCGATTGCATTCCTGCTGGTGGTGGCACCCCAGTGGAAAGCCCAGCCAGGGATTTTACCTATCTGCAGAGCCCAGCCAATAGCCCTGTCTGGCCAGGGAGGTTGGTTGGCAGTTCTGCCCAGTTTGAGTTCCCAG
The DNA here is from genome assembly GCF_018350195.1 of Panthera tigris. Taxonomy (NCBI): domain Eukaryota; kingdom Metazoa; phylum Chordata; class Mammalia; order Carnivora; family Felidae; genus Panthera; species Panthera tigris. The sequence continues at coordinate 49,254,193 of NC_056669.1, forward strand.
CTGTAGATCCCATTCTATGGACCTGCCCAGACAGGGTGGCAAGCTAACAGACCTGCCTAACTACTGAGTATAGCTTTCAGCCCTGCTTAATAAGAGAGCCCGGCCAGAGACTGTAGGGAGGCTTAGAGCTCAGTTCATCACCCTGCTCGGGCAGGAGGCTAAGCCAGCAACCCTGCCTAACTGCAGAGCACTGCTTGTAGCCTTACCCAACTAGGGAGCCTGGGCATCTGCCTTGCCCAGTCTCAGAGCCTAGGTTGATTGCTAAGCATAGTCTCCAGCCCCACCCCATCAAATATCTTGAATAGCAAGCCCAGCCCACAGGAGAGCAAACCCAGCAGCCCTTGCATGAAATCCAACCTGTGATCCCACCTAACTACAGGTACAACCTGTGGCCCTACTTGATCATGCAGTCTAGCCAGCCACATTTTACGAGGCCAGCGTTACCCAGATACCATAGACATATAACAGCACTAAAAGAAAAGAAAACTATAGGCCAACATCCCTGAAGAACATAGATGCTCAACAAAATATTAGCAAACTGAAGTCAACAGTACACTAAAAGGATCCTATACTATGATCAAGTGGGATTTATTCCAGGGATGTAAGGATGGTTCAATATACGCAAATCAATAAATGTGATACACCACATTAATAAAATGAAGAATAAAGTCATATGACCGTATTAACAGATGCAGAAAATCATCTGACAAAATTCAACATTGTCTTAGGATGAAAAGTTTCAACAAAGGTACAGAGGGAATATACCTGAATGTAATAAAGTTATTATGTGACAAACCCATAGCTAACATCATACTCAACAGTGAAAAGCTCAAAGGTTTTCCTTTGAGATCAGTAACAAGACAAGGATGCCCACTCACCACTCCTATTCAACATAGTACTGGAGGTCCTGGCCAAAGCAATTAGGCAAGAAAAACAAAGAAAAGACATCCAAATCAGAAATGAAGAATTAAATTGTTTCGCTTTGCAGATGATGTAATTTTATATGTAGAAAACCCTAAAGCCTCCACCAAAAAAGACAGAACTAATAAACAAAATTTATAAAATTTCAGGGACCAGAACCAACATATGAAAATCAGTTGTGTTTCTAAACACTAACAGTGAGCTATCTGAAAAAGAAATAAAGAAAATAATCCCATGTACAATAACATCAAAAAGAACAAAATATTTGAAATAAAATTAACCAAGGACAGAAAGATCCATACACTGAAAACTAGAAAACTTTGATGGAAGAAATTGAAGAGGATGCAAATAAGAGGAAAGATATCCTGTATTCATGAACTGTATTAATTCTGGGGTCTGATAAATCTGCTGCCATCATTGCCTGTCATACAACTCAGGATCATGGAATTGTACAGATCAGACACATGGCAGAGACTGAACAGCTAAGGAGATGAATGCAGACTAAGCCCTTGCTTTCTCTGCTCTCCCTGAGCTATGTACCCAAGGAAGGGGATGCTGTCATCTTGTTCCTCTTCTTCCTCCTTCTTCTTCTCCTTCTTCAGATTTGCACAAAGGTACTGTGTAGGTAGCTGTGGCCCTGGGGGTCACCGCTGACAACTGATCCTACTCAGAAGAACAGACTTGCTCCCATTTGCTGAGAAGGTCTCATGTGGGAAGGCAATCTCTTCTCTCAAGACCAGAGCCCAGGAACATTGGGTCAGGACTGGCTGTGGCATATGTAACCTCAGGGATCCAGCCCCAACATGCTCCTCTTTCTTTTCTTTCTTTCTTTCTTTCTTTCTTTCTTTCTTTCTTTCTTTCTTCTCTTTCCTTCTTTCTTTCTCTTTCTTTGGATCTCCTTGGGTCATCAGCTTTTCCTTTTAACCCCCTTCTCTGAACTGTGGGTGTTATGGACTGAATGTTTGTATCCACCCAAATCTGTACATGGAAAATTAATCCCCAGTGTGGTGATATTTGGATGGAAAGGCCTTTGGGAGGTGATGAGGTCATGAGGGTGGAGCTCTTATGAATGGGATTAGTGTCCTTATCAGAAGAGGCCAGAGAGCTAGCTCACTCTCTTTCTATCCTGTGAAGACATAGAAAGAAGACAGCTGTCCATAAACGAGGAGAAGGGCCTTCCTTCACCAAGGACCCAAGCACACTGGCACCCTGATCTTGGACTTTGAGCCTCCAGAATTGTGAGAAATAAAGGTCTGTTGTTTCAGCCACCCAGTCTATGGTACTTTGTTATAACAGCCTGAGCTAACTAAGACTGGGGCTCCTTACCTTTTTTTTTTTTTTTTTTAATATTTATTTATTTTGGGGAGAGTAAAAGTAGAGGAGGGGCAGAGAGAGGGGGATAGAGGATCCAAAGTGGCTCTGCGCTGACAGGCTGACAGCAGTGAGCTTGATGTGGGGCTTGAATGAACTGCAAGATCATGACCTGAGCTGAAGTCAGATGCTCAGCTGAGCTACCCAAGTGCCACTGGGCTCCTTACTTTTAAGGTGGGGCTCCCTCAATGTTTCTGGTTTATTTCCTGTTCCTGTCTGTGATTGTTCCTATTGTAGCTTGCAATTCCCACCTTCTGGGAGGGCTCACTGAGGGTGGGTGCTGGCTACATTAGTCAGGGGGTCTGAATGTTTAGGGGCATCTTTGGAGGATCTGCAGTCAGACAGAGCTGACTGTTAATTCCTGCCTTTCCCCTGTAGCTGTGTGCCCTTGGGCAGATTACTAAACCAGAACCTCAGTTTTTAATTCCATCAAATGGCAATGACGATATCACATAGGATTGTGGCTGTACTAGATGACATCTATAGAGACCCCAGTATTGTATAAAGACGACTCATAAACAGTAACTATTATTGTTACCATTACTGCTCAGAGAGGCCTCAGCAGAGAGCTTGAACTTCTCAGTCCCTCCCTTCTTTGCATCGAGTGAGGAAGGGCTCTGGAAGCCCCAGGATTTTCATCTCGGGATTTAAAAGGTCACTGGAAGCTCTGGTGCTGAGAAAGGCCCATCCCTCCACAATGACTCAGAAGCCGTGACTAACCAGTCCCTTCACACGAGCTGGCTCATAAAGGAGCAATGGCAGAGCGAGACTTTACCCTAGAAGACAAAACAAATTCCCCCACAAAGGACCCCCAGCAGCGGCTGGCCAGGAGTCTGCATCTTCCTGGCTTCTGTGTCTCGTCCTTTTCCTGGCGGGGAGCTGTCCTCCCTCTGAGGGCCCGAAGGTGGATGGTCAGTGCTGTTCCCAGGGAGCCTCCGGGGACACCCGAGTCCTGGGTGCAGAATGCTGCTCAGAACCTGATCTCTTAATCAATTCTGTCCATAACAACAGGACTTCAATGCATGGCCGGGGATGAAGTGGCTGAGAGAAACTCGGGACACATTTGAACAGTAGCCCAGAACTCAGACAGAATCTGAATCACCTTGGCACAGGCCTGGGTCTTGGTTGCTGCCAGAACATTGTAAGAAAAGCCATTCTTGCCCACACAATGGCATGAGGAAACAGGATGTGCGGCAACATGACTTTAATTACTATCCTTTCTATGGGCAGGGCCACAATTCAGTGCGGGGGCCTTACCTTTGCTCCTGTATGTTACCACACAGCAACTGCTGAGAGCAAATTGGAAAATAGTGGAAAATGGGAACAATTACAAGTGCAACAAGAGCGACCCTGGGCCTGGAGGTCCGACGCTGCACTAGAGACAGACCCAGGCTGACCTGTGCTGAATTCTGCTTCTGTCTTTTCCCAGGGATGCCTGCCACTGGTAGAATTATTGAACTTTTCTAAGTGTTGGCTTTCTCATGTGGAGATTGAGAATACAAATACTCCCTGTTTTTTAGGGTTGGTTGATGATTAGAAATCCTGTATATAGCTACTGGCAAAGGGCCAGGCACAGAGCTGACTCCCAGGCAAGGGTAGGTATTGTTATTTCTAACCCTTGGATGTAACCAATCCTGCTACTTACAAGTGCTGAGTGAGTCAGTCACGTGACCATTTTTGAATGCGTTTTCTCAAATGAAGGCTCTGGTGTCTCTGCTGGTGGCTGTGAGATGAACTAAAATATAAACAGTCGCCAGCATAGTTTATGCCATGTGCAAGGCATCAGTAAATATTAGTGGAAACTGAAACTCACATGGTCAGACAATACAATCCTTTCTTTAGCTGTGAACTTTTTTCCATTTCATCTGGAGTCTGAGGAAGACCAAAGTCCTGTTGGCTATTTAGTGGTGTCCCACTCTATTCCTCATACTTGTAGCCGAGTTTTAGATGGGCTTGATATCATTTCTTCTTCTTGTTTAATTTTTATTTCATAATCATAAACTTTGTACTCCAGATAGACTCGGAAGGAGTAAGAAAAATATGGAACCCATAGACTTGCAGTGAGATATTACTTGTCCTGCTTACTTCCTTATGTCGTAGTGAAGAGCAAGGGAGGCAAAGCATTGGCAATAATATGTAGAAGGCAAAGAACACAACAGTGGAAAAAGTCACAAGTTCTGCATCTGCCCTCAGTTGCCTTGTGATCTTGGGCAAATTAATTTCCCTTTTAGTCCCTTAGTTTCCGCAACTGCAAAATGGGACCAGTAATGCCTAATGCTGGCCTCGGTGGGATGTCATGGGGACCAAGTAGAGGGTGTTTGTGAAAGCATTTGAAAAAGTCGAAAGCTTGCATTAAATTACAGTAGTATAATAGTCTTTATTTCACAGATGATGAAACGGAGTTAGTGTGAGGTGACATCCCCCTGAGCATTCAGGGCAGAACTGGGGATCTGGCCAAGCCTTGTGGGCTCCGTGTCTCTGCCTCCTGTGGACATCCTCCGTGCTCTGCTCAACAGCACTGACTTCTCTTTACTCTCGGTTGCCAAACTTCCCAAAGTGAAGGCAGGCCCAGACCCATTCTTTGCGGGAGGCCACGAAGAATAAGGCCATTTATATCTCTGTTCAGATGACTGGAAAATCCTTTTGTCCTGCTTCACTGAAAAGCATCTCAGATCAAAACTTGGGGAATCTAAGAGCCTAAAGAGCCATCTAGTGGTAACACCTGTGAACGACTCCATCTTTGGTTGGTAGCTCCACTGGCATGGAGGTAAGAGGAACAGATTTGTTTTCTTCCCCTCTTAAATTTGTCAACGCTGGCAACCACCAAATGGAAATTGATGTAATTCTCCACCCTCTCTTCTTGTAGACCAGACTGCAGAGTGGTGCTGGATGAAAACTGGGAGCTTCTGCAGGCTTGAACTGCTACAAAGTTACAATTTCTATGCTTAGGTTCTGGCTTGCAGTTAGATGTGCCCATGTGACTGAGTTTTAGGCGGTGGAATATGAGTGGAAACAATAGGATTCACTTGTAGGTTGGGCTCATAAAACTTCCCACATGTGACCCTCTATGCTTTTTGTCCTTTTGTAGTTTGATGGAGATGGGCAAGACTGTCTTTGAATTCATGACTAACTCCGTGTCATTGCTTAGCCAGTTGCTGGACTGGCTTCACCTCTGCTCATGTGCCACTGGGCCATCACTGTGGGTTCTACTGATGAATGGTAGGTGGTATGGGAGACTGTCCACTGTCACTGAGCTCCTCCACTGTCAATGTTAGGAAAACCCTGTTGTGCCATGCTGGGGTTTTGTGTTATAGTCACTACCATGACCATTTCTCCTAGTCTTGGGTCTAAGGAAACCAAAGATCTTTGCACCATAACCTTTTAAAACTCATGAGGTCCTGGGTTTTGGCACCAACCTCTGCCCTCAACCCCTCCCAGCCACAAAACTCCACCCCCCCCCCAAACAAAACAAAACAAAATTCCCAACAAACTGACCTCAATTCTTATTCTGCATAGGCTTGTCCAGCAGGGCCAATTCAGGTGTGGCCAAGTAGATTTAGGGAGGCCATTCTGTAGCAGACTTTTCATATCAAAGCATGTGCAGATGTTGTAGCTGGACTGCCTGCTCTATCATTTACTAGTTCTTAGCATTTGAACAATCTACTTAACTTCTCTGCTTGGGTCCTCTCCTCTGTAAAATATAGATAATACCAAGATCTACCTCATAGTGTTATTATGTGTTATTGTGAGGATTGAATGAGAGACTATGCTTAGAAGGTGCATGGCACATAGGAGGTGATAAAGCCTAATAATTTAAGCAGAAGCTTAATTTTCTAGCAGACGGGGAATCGCTTTTGCATTACAGTAATTCCTGGCCTGGCCAGCTAGTCTTCTACAGCATAAGCAGTTACAAACCAGGGAAGGGGAGAGGAACAAGGAAGCATTACAAGCTTGAGCCTTTCACTCAATAACTGTTTACTGAATGACTTCTGTATTTGACAGGCTCTGTGCTAAGCAGTGGGGATGCAGTGGGGAGCAAAATGTGCGCGGTCACTTCCTGGAGATTATAGTCTAGTTGGGACACATATTTTTTTAAAGATTTTATTTCTAAGTAATCTCTATACCAATGTGGGGCTCAAACGTAGAGCCCCAAGATCAAGAGTCACACGTTCTACCAACTGAGCCAGCCAGGTGTGCTGGGACACATATTTTAATCAGTTGAATACACAATAAATAAATGGCATGAGCTCTGATAAGTGATATGAAGGTAGGGTACATGTTGTGTAAATGTTTGAAAGGAACATAAGCCTGGGCTAGTCTGAGAAAGTTTTTTGCTGCCTAGGAGGGGACTGGTTCATCAGAAGCCTGTTTGCCTGAGGGTCTGAGGAGCCTCTAAAAAAGACCTTGCCCCAAGAGGGGAAAGGTCTGGATAAACTAGACCCAACTAGGAGGCCTTGGTGGCAAACTGGGAAGGGCAAGTTTGAGTATAGTGTGGTGTCTGCTATTTCAGTTTGTTTCCTCATTCAGTCCCTATTGGTTCTGGGTCTAAGTTTTTGAAAAGTGAAGAAGAGGGGTGGGAAGAGGAGATTATGTCACTCATTTGGTAGTGGCCTGGCTTTGCTCCAGAGCATGGGTTAGACATATCTCAGGCATTCTTAAAAATATTCTGAAACTATTTTTGCAGAAGTTGGGGTTCTACATATACAAGCAGAGGCAAGAAAGAATGGAATTTGGATTTTGACCATTACTGTGACCCTAACCTCACTCACAGGTAGCATTTGAAAGTTTGGGGCAATATGGGACCCGTGAAAATTTCAAGTATATTCTTCTGTTGCATGAAGCAGTTTAGACTCTGGGTTACACCACAATGTACCAGGCACTGAGTTGGCATTAACATTATGTGACACAGCTTTTGTCTGGCTCATAATTTGGAAGGGGATATACAGAACTCCAGTTCAAGGCTGATCTTACACCTGAATTTTGTTGGAGATTAAAGTCCCCAATGATGTCACAGTTTGGCAACACTGGGAGGAGGTATTAAGATCTATAATAATGATGTGGTTTAATCATGGCAGGAAAGACTCAGTGAAAATTACTCTTATATGCTTGACCCTTAAGAAATGAATAACTGCAAAATAGTCCAGTGAAGAAATGGGCACAAGACATGAATAGACACTTCTCCAAAGAAGATATCCAGATGGCCAACTAACACATGAACAATGCTCAGCATCACTCATCATCAGGGAAATACAAATCAAAACCACAATGAGATACTACCTCACACCTGTTTGAATGGCTAACATTAACAACTCAGGCAACAACCGATGTTGGTGAGGATGTGGAGAAAGAGGATCTCTTTTGCATTGTTGGTGGGAATGCAAGCTGGTGCGGCCACTCTGGAAAACAGTATGGAGGTTCCTCAAAAAACTAAAAATAGAACTACCCTATGAACCAGCAATTGCACTACTAGGCATTTATCCACGGGATACAGGTGTGCTGTTTTGAAAGGACACATGCACCCCCATGTTTATAGCAGCACTATCAACAATAGCCAAAGTATGGGAAGAGCCCAAAAGTCCCTCGATGGATGAATGGATAAAGAAGATGTGGTGTATATATATATATATATATATGGCATGTGTATATATATATATATATATACACACATATATATATACACACACACACACAATGGAGTATTACATATGTGTATATATGGTATGGAATATATATATATGGTATGTATATATATGTATACACACACACATACACACACACACACACACACAATGGAATATTACTCGGCAATCAAAAAGAATGAAATCTTGCCATTTGCAACTACGTGAATGGAAGTGGAGGGTATTATGCTAAGTGAAATTAGTCAGTGAGAGAAAGACAAAAATCATATGACTTCACTCATATGAAGACTTTAAGAGACAAAACAGATGAACATAAGGGAAGGGAAATAAAATAATACAAAAACAGGGAGGGGGACAAAAGAGAAGAGACTCATAAATATGGAGAACAAACTGAAGGCTATGGGAGGGGTTGTGGGAGGGGGGATGGGCTAAATGGGTAAGAGGCACTAAGGAATCTACTCCTGAAATCATTGTCACACTATATGCTAACTAATTTGGATGTAAATATTAAAAAATAAAAAATAAATTAAAAAAAAGAAATGAATAACTGCAGCCATCTGCCCATTAAAAAGAAAGGCAAAGGATGCCTGGCATGTCTTTTTTTTTTTCTCTTTTCTTTTTTGCCCTGGGATAGTGATCTCCATGTTGTTTTGACAGAAACAGTTCCATTCTGGAATCTACTTCAATGAGTTTTTAATCCTCTAATTAAATCACTCTTCTGGATGATCCAAAAACACCTTCTGGGATAAAATATTTTACAAGATTTTCCTTTAATGAATCCCACTGGGATCTAGCGGAAGCCTAATTATTTCTCTTAATTAGTTCTCCTATATGAGGAGGCTCAAGACAACTGCTGCTGCTAGTGTCCTCACTTTGCTAAGAGCTTCAGCCCCTGGTATTTGGCAGTTATCACTTACCCAGACAGATGGTGGATGGGCTCATCATCCCAATGACTTGTGTACCCAGTAGAAGAGGATAAATGCATGCTTCACTCAAGAATACTAATTATCTCTCCAGAAAGTGGCTTTGTGAATTAAACAAGTTTTGCTTCAAATTTTGTAGCCACCATGATATGACTCTGGGTCACATATGCAAAGCTCATTTGCATAAGAATGTGATATCAGTGGAATATCTTAGATGGCCTCTGATACTTGGGTTTATCCACTATGTATTGTCTCAGGCCCAGTACATATGCCAGATCCATGTTAAGTCACCTTTGACCTCCACTACAATGGGTAACATGGTGTCATGGAAGGACATAGGTTTTGAAGCTACACTTAAATTTGTATCTTATTTCTATTTAAAGTTAGCTTTGTGATGTACAACTTCCTTAATTTTTCTGATCTCAGTCTCCTGAGCTATACAAAGGACAGAAAATATACTGAGCACTGTTATTGTGAGGATAAAATCTGACAAGCTAAACAATAAGTACTAAGCAGAAAATATCATTTCTTCATATGTGCCCTTCAAAGCACATGACTTATATCTCTACCCAGCATTTACTTCATTCTACCTTTATGACAAACAGTTTTAAAATTAGTATGTGCAGTCCAGGCATGTAATGGCCTGTAATGGCCATGTGTGACCCACATGTGTAATGGTTCAACATAGTAGAAGTTTATTTCTTGCTCTTGCAACACTCCAGAGGTCCACAGAAGGGGATCTGTTCTATGTAATAGAAGAAGATAAGGCTGGGAAAAGTTGGATTACTAGGCACATAAATATTTCTTTATTAAATATAGGACATTAAGCAAATACAAGATTAAGGGTGTTATTTTCCCATTCAAGCCTTTCTTTTAGTTAGTCTGAAGGTAGCTAGCCTCATGTTGAAAAAGAAAGAGAAACATGGGGACAAGCTAGAAAAGAAATAAAACAGACCTCAGAGCTGTGTCTAGGAAAGAAATTAGGTTGTGGGAATTGGCACATAAAACTGAAAGCAAATTGTATCCAGTCCAGAGGGGTATATACCTGTCTCTGTCTAGAATGCAGCTCCTTTAAGAGCAGCGATTTTGCTTAATACTCTGAATCTGCTTTTACAGTACCTGGCAATTTATAAATGCTAAATTGAATTGTAGCTCTTGTATCCTTTGAGTGAGAGCTACATTAGTATTGGAGACTTAAATGCCAGCGTTTGGACACTGCCAGGAGGGGGGTGGGGTGGCTATAATGGCCTTGATGCTAATGACAAGAAATGGGTCAAGGTAGAATCCCAGAGCTGCTGCAACTAAGGAGGATATGATGTTTATTAAATGTGCCCACAGAAAATATTTTGCTACTTACAGATTCCCATATACCTTTAAAGAGAACAGGTAATATTAAATGGCAGGTTCTTTGTTCCTTTCAGTGACTTGATAACTTTGGTTCTATAGTTTTGGATAGAAAGGGAGAAAAATAAGGAGTTTCTGGCATAGGGGATGAGGTGAGGACAACTGTCAGGGTAAGGTTAGGGGCAAAGAAAGGAGGAAGGAGAAGTTGAGACAAGAGAGGCTGGAAGCAGGTGGCCTGAAGGGTCTCTGAGTCTCCCTGGTGCAGGGCCTCAAGGGAGTGGTGAGGGAGTACAACCATTCCACTGGAAGCTGCTTCTGTGCTGTGCTGTGTAGCCCTCCTCCCTCCCCAAATCTCCAGCCAAGGCAAGCAGCCTACATAGGCACAGGTGAGGGGAGGCCTCCTTGTGAACTGAAAGAAGAGGAGGGATGCCTGGGTGGCTCAGTTGGTTAAGCGGCCCACTTCGGCTCAGGTCATGATCTCACGGTCCATGAGTTTGAGCCCCGCGTCGGGCTCTGTGCTGACAGCTCAGAGCCTGGAGCCTGTTTCGGATTCTGTGTCTCCCTCTCTCTGACCCTCCCCCGTTCATGCTCTGTCTCTCTCTGTCTCAAAAATAAAGAAACATTAAAAAAAAAATTAAAAAATGAAAGAAGAAGAAAGTTTCCATTCTGGGAAAAGTGGTATAAACCAGAAAGAAATGTGGAAAAACAGGCGCCTAGAAGGTAAAGCAGTGGAAGCTAGGAGATAAAAGCTCGCTTCTCTCTCCAGTGCTCGAGGGCTTCGTGCATCCACAGTACTTGGCATTGAGCTCATTGCACCTTGATCTCCAAAAGCTGGTGGCCCCAGCTGGCATCTTTTCCTCTGAGGAGCAGGGGTTCAAAATTGGAATCTCTGAGCAAGTGCTCATGGTGACAGTACTCATTCCTTCCGTGTCCTAGAAGGCAAAGGGACAGTTTTAGTTACTACTAAATGTGGTCCTTAAATGTCTCTGCGGATCCTTCCCTAGTTGGGCCAAACTACCTGTGAGTGCTAAGGCCTCCTTTCACTGCGACTAGACATAGGTCAGAAGGTCCTCTGTGCCTACAGCTGAACAGGGCAGGGGAAATAAGCATTCGTCATTTGTTGGGTTCTAATTAGGTGTCAGGATCACTTCTAGGCATCCCAGCATTGATAATCCTTACAGAAGCTTTACCAGGAAATATTATTATCCCCATTTTATCTATGAGTAAACTGGGCTCAAAGAGTTTAAGTGACTTGTCCAAAAACACATGGCTGCTAGAAGGCAGACTTGAGACTCAAATTCACACTATTTATTATTTATTATGCATATACTTGTTCATATTATATGTGTATTTTTGGTAAAATCTTGTTCTAGGTGCTGCAGTTATGACAGGAAGACGCTGTCCCTGACCTTACAGAGCTCACAGTATAGCAGGGAACACAGATGAGGGAAATGGGAGTTAAACATATAGAAACCAAGGAGGCAGGTGCTGGCTTACTGCAGGTTTCCAGGCAGGTTTGAAGGAAGGCTACAGGGAACTGAAATTGAGGGAAATGACAAGAAAGTAACTCAAGTGAAGAACTTGGGATGGAAGTTTTCATTTTTTCAATCTTCACATTTTTCATTTAGTGAAAATAGTGTGTTCGTTTAGTTTCAATAGTGTCTGCCTCCCTGTCCTGTTGTGAGGACCCCATTTAATCTGAAAATATACTTTAAAAAACTCTTCTAGTCATTCATTCTTTACTCATGCAACTTATGCACTTTTGATGCCTATAGTATTCTAGGACTATGCTAGGTGCTGGGAACACACTGGGAACAAAGCAGATGTGGTCCCACTCCGCCCTCTTGTGGCTGTCAGCCCATGAGGGACCCACCATTTATCCAACAGTCACAGAAATATTTAAACTCGAATAAATGCTCTGCATGTTACTTAAAGCTGAACAGATGGAGCAAACAAGCAAAAGGGAAAAAAGTAAGAGAGAGACAAAGCAAGAAACAGACTCTTAACTACAGAGAACAAATTGATGGTTACCAGAGTGGAGGGGTTGGGGGATGGGTGAAATACATGATGGGGATTAAGGAGTTCACTTGTGATGAGCACAGAGTGATGTATAGAAGTGTTGAATTACTATACCATATACTTGAAACTAATATAACACGGTATGTTAACTAATTGGAATTAAAGTAAAACTTAAAAAAATTTAAAAACAAAACAAAACAAAAAAAAACTGAAAAGAAAGATGAGTGGCTAAATGTCAGGTATTATGGAAGGCTAGTGTGGGGGCCCCTGGGTGGCTCAGTCGGTTGAATGAGACTCTTCATTTTGTTTCAGGTCATGATCCCAGGGTGGTGGCATTGAGCCCTGAGTTGGCTTTGCACTGAGCATGGAGCCTGCTTAAGACTCTCTCTCTCCCTCTGCCCTCTCGCTTGTTCATGCTCTCTCTCTCTCTTAAAAAAGAAAGAAAGAAAGAAAGAAACAAAAAGAAAGGCTAGTATGAGAGGGAATTAACTGCAGACACAGGTGTGTTCGCAACGTATTGAATCCCTCTCTGGCAGGCAGCTACTCATTCTACTACACAATACCTAGCCTGCAAATGTTTCATCAGATGATGTTGTGGATGGAACTCACTTTTGAAGTCAGGTAGATCGGACTTCACATTTTGGTTTTGCTTTTTACCAGTTGGGCCACACTTACCCAGTGTGGGTGTTAATTAAGTGGGGTTAATGATGATGATGATGAAGCCCCACCGTGTGCTCAGCAACGTCCCGTGTACATGAATTCATTTATCAAGATTGTTGTGAAGCTTAAGCAGTGTATTTAAAGTATGTGGCACAGTTTGTGGACAAAGCAGGAATCCAGAAACAGTAGCCAGTAACAGTGGTGTAACAGGCAGGTGGAAGTGTCTGCCCCCTGCATAAGCAGTAAAGGGGTGCACTGTCTGTGGAGAATTTATAAACAGTAATAAAGCTGTCTGGAAATTGGTTTGCTTTTTATTATCACCATAAACTAGGAATTCTAAACAATGTCAGCTACAAAATACTTGTCCCTGAAAGAGAAGAAAAACAAACCACCGTGAGTACTGTGGAGTTTGAATTAATTATGACATGTACACATATATATGCTTCATCCAGTATGTTTTTTTACTGATCTTTTATCAAAGATTGGAATTTACATGGAAATTAATTCGGAGAACTTACAGTTCTTCCATGAGCCCTCAACACACGTGGACTCAGCTACATGTGTGGGTGTGGAAAGTAAATTCAAAATGATGTGGAATTGTTTTAGCCCATTTGGGGCATGGTTTCCTATGGATCTATATATGTCTGCATTTAAGCAGTAGATTCAAAATAGAAATGGATAGCACAGTGATTGGGAGACGAAGAAACTGGAGTTACTTCAGTTCCATCCTTCTCTGTGCTGATCATTCTTGGAACATCATGCAGTTCTGTCTCTTGGAAGCATTTCTTTATGTCTTTACTGCCCTCTCTTTTATTTAAAAAAATTTTTAAAAATAATGTTTTATTTATTCTTTTTTAAAAAGATTTTTTAAATGTTTATTTATTTTTGAGAGAACGTGAGTGAGGGAGAAGCAGAGAGAGAGGGAAACACAGAATCCAAAGCAGGCTCCATCCAGGCTCTGAGAGGTCAGCACAGAGCACAATATACAGCTCGAACTTATGAACAGTGAGATCATGACCCGAGCCAAGTCAGACGCTTAACCGACTGAGCCACCCAGGCACCCCTGTTTTATTTATGAGAGAGAGAGAGAGAGAGAGAGAGAGAGAAAGAGTGCGCGCGCACGCGTGCGCATGAGCGGGGCAGGGGGCAGAGCAAGAGAGGGAGACACAAAATCTGGAGCAGGCTCCAGGCTCTGAGCTGTCAGCTCAGCCCGACATACTGCCCTCTCTTTTAAAGAAAAAGTAAGTTAATATAAATATGAAGTCTTAATCCACAGTTCCTTCGTTTTGTACTTTAATTATTTCAGTTCTTTTATGTTTATTTATTTATTTTGAGAGAGACAGAGTGTGAGCAGGGGAGGGGCAGAGAAAGAAGGAGAAAGAGAGAATCCCAAGCAGGCTCCGCACTGTCAGTGCAGAGCCCGAATCAGGGCTCGAACTTCGAACTGTGAGATCATGACCTGAGCTGAAATCAAGAGTTGGATGCTTGACCGAGCCACCCAGGCGCCCATAATTATTTCAGTTTTAATTTTTATTGGCGTGAATGTATATACATAGTGCAAAAAAAGGGAACAATTTTATCACCTGCATTCCTTGTTTTATCATCCTGATTATTTGTTTTAGTTCATGATTATTACTGAAATCAAATTTATCTTATGGAGGAAGGAGATGTTAAAAAATAACCCCCACTAGATGTCAGATATGTTGGGTATGGGCCATGAATGCTATTCTCCTCACTATTTTTATTCGTTAGATCCGTTAGATGCTTCGTTGTCTCTGCATAAACCTGTCGATAAAATACTATTGCTTCAGCTTCGCTGCTTCAGTTTTGCCTCGGAAGGAGATTGAGGGGGGTGAGTAATGCCTCATTGACTTTCCTGTGACCACAGAAGAAATTCCTGAAACTCAGGCAATTAGTGACTGAAGGGTAGATCATTTATTCTAAAAGCATCAATCACAGGAACAGAGGGATGTGATCAAAATACATGAACGTCTTTAAACTGCTAGCCTGAGACAGAGGAAGAAAGGGTGTTCATTGAATTGAAGAGCTGGAGTGACAGGGGAGAAATCCTCAGGCACACTCAGGTCTTGGTAGCACCTGAAACTGCCCCCTGGACACTCTTTTTGTGAGAGGTGTTCTGGGTAAGGCAGCATGCACTGCCTCTTCCATATTCGTTGTAATTTAACCATCTTTACTGACAGGTTCAGGTATGTGATGGCAGTGAACTGGGCTGTGCAATCCATTGTGCAAGTTTCCACTGAACAGCTGCCATTCTCTTCCAGCATTTGTTGAGTGCCTATGAGGTACAGGTGCTATGCTAGGAAGAACTTTCACATACACTCTTTTAAGAACGTGTGAGACGCTATTAAGAGACAGCAATATGTGAGGTAAACAAGCTGGGCTTTGCTGTTAAACAAACCTAGGTTCAAACATGAGCTCTGCCAGTTCCCAGCTCCTTGACACTGGGCAAGATGCTTAACCTCTCTGAGCCAGCACTTTCTCATCTGTAAAATGGCTTCCCTGAGTAGTTGAGAAAAGTGAGGGCAGCAGTGTAAGTAAAGCCCAAGCATGGCACATGACATAGTAGGCCATAAAATGGGTAAAGTTTTTTCTTTTGTTGCAGATGAAGAAGACCTAGAGAGGTGTGTGACTTATTTAGAGTGTAACAAACCAGCTTTTAGTACTTGGTATGTTTATTTCTTACTAGGGTGCCCCCTGCTATGGTTTCCCTCCAGGGGTTTGCAAATCCATACTTCTTTTGTTAGGTGGGGTCTGTCCCCCACGTTGGTGTTGACAGAGGTGATAGAACCACATACAGATATAACATCCCCTGTTAGAGCAAGAAGAGAGTATTTCCCAGAAGAAACTGTTGTACCCCAGATGGGGAAGGTGTGCAGGTGCTGGATAGACAGAATATTGGGTGTCCACTCAGTGGTATTATAGGTCTTATAGTTCTGCATTTTGTTAACTATTCAAAGCTACTAGAGACAACACATGCACGTCCTTAGAATTCCTGGCTTTCTCCTCCTGCTAGGTGATACGTAGTCTATGTGATATGGTTTTTTTGTGAGGCTGGCATTGAGTGAAGGTGCTTTAGCTTCCCTAATGTTGAAATTCATGATGGAAGATTCGAGGAGCTCACATTTAGAAAATAGGTGGGGAATTCCCAGGACCTGCATCTCTGAATTAGGGGTCAGAGTACTGGGAGCATCTGACATCTCCCCAAGAATGCCCTTAATTGCTTCAGTTAAGGATAGGGGCTAAAGCAAAGAGGGGCAACAAAATGCTGCCACAGGAAAGGTCCTTTTTCTACCCCCCTCCTCACTTCTAACTTAAAAAAACAATTTCAAAATGTACCCTTTGTATCCATGTGGGAAATATTTGTCCCTTTTCCCCATGATTGGCAGGTCATATGACATTGATAAAACATCAATGTGGGCCTGATGTTCTATTTATTTTAGTTACTGCAGCACCTCAAAGAGGGTTTTGCTACTATTAATTGGTTCACCTGCTTTATTTGTACTCTTGCCTGCCTATAAACGAGCTGACAGAATTAGGAGCTGCATTTAGACGAGTTTAAGCTCTAGATTATAGAAATAGAGAATTCGATCTTCTGTCTAATTCATTCCTTAGTACATGCAGGCTTAGAAAATGCTTCTTGAATAGAGGAATAAACAGAGATACTTCCACATTTCAGAGACACAGTGTTGTGGATGTAGATTCTGTGATGCAGTTTAGTGTGTAGGATGGTTATTAACATGTGCCCTTCAGATAGACACCTATGGAAAAGAGGGACAGGAAGCAGGACTGGGCAGAGGGGGAAGCTCTTTGAATGCAGGTCTGGTGACAGCCCCAACCAACCCATGGGGGAGCTCTGGAGAGAGAATGGCTCTTCAGGGGTATCTTTGTTGGGCCAGGATCACCAGCCTTTACATCACTGTGTCAATCAGACATTGTATATAAGTCTCCCTAGGAAGGATGTGACCTTGGGCAAGGCAGCTCTCTGCAGCTGAGGCAATTCTTAGGGCTGACACCAAAAGGCTGTCAATAGTGGTGCACTCCTTTACTGACAGGGAATGTAAGCAGAGCACACTGTGTCCACCATACAACGGTATTTTATCAAAGGGTGGGGTATATATGACTGTGTGTGTGACCATTAACATTCATCAACCTGGAAAAGAAGTGACTTCTACCTTATTTACATGCTTCAACTGGGGTGACATAATGGCCTTTGAACACAATGTGGCGCTGCAGTGCCAGTTCTGAGGCACTTAGATGAAGCTAGGAATTCTGGAAGAGAGAAAGGACCATCCTATTCTCTTGAGAGAGAGAGAGTGAGAGAGCGAGAGCGAGAGCGAGCGAGAGAGAGAGAGAGAGAGAGAGCGAGTGAGAGAGAGCGAGCGAGAGAGCGAGCGAGAGAGAGAGTAAACATAGGAAAGAGGCTGAGATGCTGTTTTGAAGTTGCTTTTTACACTGACAACTGACTCAGAAGAGGTGAGATACCTTCCTTTCTCCCTCCCTCCCTCCTTCCCTTCCTTCCTTCTGAAGATACTCACCTTAGTGCCAGCTCCTGGGCTCCAGGCTCTGGCTTATCACTGAGGTAACACAAATGTCAATATTTGGCTTCTCTTTTGGGAGCTTTGATGGAACAAGGAAATGACATCTGTATGTATTCCACAAAGCATGGGCTTCATGGGTGTTACATTCCCAAGTCAGAGCTTAGGCAGTGATGGGGGACCTGGAGAGGAGTTAAAAGCATGGAATTAGAGTACTTAGCTCTCCATCAAGAGGCAGCTGGTAGCACAGGGGTTCAGCCCATGGTTCTGAGGTCACACGTCTGGATCTATATCTGACCACTATTACATTCCAGCTGTGCAAATTTAGGCAAATAACATAATCACTTTGTGCTTTTAAAAGGCCTCTTGGCTAGAACTATAATCACAGTTCCTCCATCATAGGGCTTCTGTGAGAATTAACTGACAGCTAATCCATGTAAAGGGTTAAATGCCTGGCATATGACTGGACAAACTATTATTTTCAATATTTTCTATTAGTTCCCAGATGTTCTCGAGGATTTATACTTTTCCAGGTTCTATGCTAGTTGCCTAGGAAGCAAGGATGAACACAGAACCCTCATGGAGCTCACAGGAGACAGGTGTCCCTATCAGGCAATTAAAAGGAGGTGTGAAATCCTAGGATTGAGACACATGCAGGGTTTATGGGAGCAGGAGGAGAGGCCCCAAACTCATTCTTGATGGGGAAGGACATCAGTGAGGAGCTTGGGGAAAGCTTCTATGCTGAGGTACTTCTTGAACTGTCATTAAAAGATGAGTAAGGGGTGCCTGGGTGGCTCAGTCAGTTAAGCGTCCGACTTCAGCTCAGGTCACGATCTCACGGTCCGTGAGTTCGAGCCCCGCGTCGGGCTCTGGGCTGATGGCCCAGAGCCTGAAGCCTGCTTCCGATTCTGTGTCTCCTTCTCTCTCTGCTCCTCCCCCGTTCATGCTCTGTCTCTCTCTGTCTCAAAAATAAATAAACGTTAAAAAAAAAAATTAAAAAAAAAAAAAGATGAGTAAGAGTTCAAGTGAGGGTAGAAATGGATGGCTGGATAAGAGCAATCCAGGAAACTAGTGACAGAAATTTGTGAGCAGGGAACAACTAATAGTTTAGTGTTGCCCAAGTATGAAGTTTGAGTATGAAGGGCCAAGGGTTTAAGTGCCAAAGTTTTAGTATGAAGTGCATCACAGACTTTGTCATGACTGGTGAAAGTCATTGCAGGTTTCAAGCAAGACAGTGATCAGGCACTCAGAGCAG
Source organism: Panthera tigris (assembly GCF_018350195.1). Taxonomy (NCBI): domain Eukaryota; kingdom Metazoa; phylum Chordata; class Mammalia; order Carnivora; family Felidae; genus Panthera; species Panthera tigris. The sequence goes on from NC_056669.1 coordinate 49,272,881, forward strand.
ATTCAGTGTTAATGGCTGAATGAATAAAGGCTGAGTAGGATTTTCGCAAATCAGTGTAGGGAGTATCAGTGGGATTAGGACTAAGGTGGATGACGGCATCAGTCCAAGTCTAGAGACTCAATTGTAAATAACAAATATATGTATATGTTTATGTATGTATATATACATGCACATGTATATGTGTCTATATTGTAAAGGCAATGCATGCTTATTATAAAAATAGTCAAGTTGTACAGAAGGTCATAAGTTAAAAGATAAAACTTTTCCTTCTATTCCTTCAGTTTCCTAATCCTGACTCTTGAAGGTAACTAGTGTTGAAAGTTTTCTGGGAGCCTGGGTGGCTCAGTCAGTTGAGCGTCCAACTTTGGCTCAGGTCATGATCTTGTGGTTCGTAAGTTCGAGCCTGCATGGGCTTGCTGCTGCCAGCGCAGAGCCAGCTTCGGATCTTCTGTCTACCCACCATCCTTCCCCCCTCCCCCGCACCTTCCCCCCGCTCCTGCTCTATCTCTCAAAAATAAATACATATATTTTAAAAAAAAGAAGAGTTTTCTTGGGTTTCTTTCCAAACAAATGCGGGCAGACCTACCTACAGAGAAAAACGGGGTGTGGTGCTGAGATGCTGGACTCTGGACCCAGCCTGCCTGGTTACAATGATAACTCTCAGTCCCTGTTAGCTAAATGGGCTTAACTACAGTTACATAAGCTCCCTATGCCTCAGTTTTCCTAAGTGTAAAATGGACACCTACCCCATAGGGTTGTTATGAGGAGTAGGTGAGTTAATATATGCAAAGTACTTAGAGTATCTGGCTTGTAGTGTTTGTTATTTTCATAGAGAATCTCTTAAAAATGAGAAAGAGGGTATTATAAAAATGCTTTGAGGTATGCCTTCTCAATTACTAAAGAACCTTGCATATCTTTTCACATCACTAAACATAAATCTACCTCATTGCTTTTAAAGCTGTGTGGCACTGTATGGTATGGATATACTATAATTTTCTTAATCACTCATATTTATGAACATTTATGTTGTTTTCAGTTTTCTGTTACAACGGCTATCGTCGTGTCCTTGTTCAAGTATTTCTGTAAGGCAAATTCCTACAGTTCACATTCCTGGTGTAAGGGAGAGCCCTACCATACATTAACTATTCTTTTTTGGTGAAAGCAGCTGGCAGCTTCTCTCATCCTCAAGCACATCTTGAGGGATGACATCTTTCATCTGCAGATGTATACCAGGCTGGGTCCCTGCTCTGAATAAAAGGTTTAATAGAGCCCATGGGAAGCTCTGGGGAGGAGTTAGGTCAATAGCTGTAAAAAGTCCCTCTGGGAGGCCGGGTGTTCTACTCTTCTCCCCTTTCCTTCCTGCATGCATCTATCTTCTGCTTTGGGAGATCGATGTTGGTGATCCTAGTGATGGGGAAGAGTGGCGAGTGCACAGAAGCCAGCCCTCCTGCAGCTCTCTTGCCCTCTGGGGAAGTGGCTCTGAGTGAACATCTGAGCCTGTAGCACCTGGACGGAACCCTCTGGTTTGGCTATAAGCCAGGAGCTCACAGATTTTCAAAGAACTACTGGTATCCAGAAGAGGGTCCACCACCAGCCCATCTGGCAGAGGCCAGATCCGTTACAACACTTGGGCACTGCCTACTCCCAAGCCCTCTGGGGCACGTTTCTGCTGCCAGCCTGTGAAGGACAGAAGCTGGACCTGCACCTCCGCACTAGGTGGCATCCTCCAGCCCTGTGGAAGGGGGATACAGTCTTCTTCTATATCTGCGGTTTCGCGGTCCGCAGTTTCGGTTACTCTCAGTCAACCACAGTCTGGAAGCAGAGGATCCTCCTTCTGACGAATCAGCGGGAGGTCAATAAGTAGCCTAACTCTACGTCACAGTGCCTGCGTCATTCACTTGACGTCATCCCGTCACGCAGGCGGGATGTTGTCTCTCAGTTATCACAAGAAGGGTGAGTACTGTACGTTCGGTGTTTTCAGAGTGAGGCAGCGTTCTCTTAACTTTTATTGTAGTAGTTTGTTATTATTGTTCTGTTTCATTATTAGCTATTGTTGTTAATCTCTTACTGTGTCTGATTTATAAAGTAAACTTTATCGTAAGGTAGTGTTGATTTTAAACAGGACAAAGAGCAATTTTATTTAAGTAAAAAAAGTGAGTTTATTCAGGAATAGCAGAGGAATTGCAATTTGGGAAAAGCAGGCTGTGGTGAACCATAGGCAAGTCTGAAGAAACAAAGAGAAAGTCAACGTTTAATTAGGTTTTAGGAGGAAATTGGGGAGGGTCGTTCTGAACAGAAGTTCACTGGAGAAGGACAACAGTGTGAGGTTGTGTAGGTCTCTCAGTGGTTGCAGGCAGTTGTTCGTGTGTTGTTGCTGGGGCAGGGAGGGCTCTTCCTTCCTTGGTTTCAAGGCAGGAGATAGGTGTACCTGGGTGACTCAGTTAAGCGTCTGATTATCGCTCAGGTCATGTTCTCATGGTTTGTGAGTTCTAGCCCCACGTTGGGCTCTGTGCTGACAGTTCAGAACCTGGAGCCTGCTTCAAAATCCGTGTCTCCCTCTCTCTCTGCTCCTCCCCCGCTCGTGCTCTGTCTCTCTCTCTCAAAAATAAATAAACGTTAAAAAAAAATAAAGGCTGAAGATAAATTCCTACGTGAAATGTGCCTTCCGGCTTCTGGGACTTATGTCATACTTAGAAAGTGTTTATAAAACTATTAACCTATTTTTTCCTGTTACTTCTCTAATTATATTTCTTTGTTTTTATGTAAATGTTTTTAAAATCTCTCTGGAATTTTGGTATTGGAAGCAAGGTAAGAATCTAGCTTTATTTCCTTTTTTAAGATGGCCAGCTAGTTGTCCCAGTGCTATTTATTGGTTAATCTTTCTTTTCCCTGCTGATTTGAAAGCTTCTTTTTTCATATGTCAAACAGCCTTGCTCCCTCTGCTTGAGATCTGGGTTTTGTCTCCATCTCTGTCACTAATTTCATGTTATCTTTGCAAAGCTCCATTCTCATGGGCCTTAGTTTACTTCCGTATAAAATGAAGGGGTGGAAGAGATGATGTTTAAATTCCTTTCTAGCCTGAACACTGTAGCCTGATGCCACAATTCCATCATGATATCAGATCTTCCCTCATTAAGTCTTTTCCAACCCATTGTGGAGACAGGCTCACCTAGCACCCAATGCTCAGGGTCTGTTGCCAGGGCTCTATCTATATCGTTTTTATTGTTTCCTTTTTCTTCAGGGAATCATTAGGTTTGAATCTTTGAAAGCTTAATCCCTCTTTTACACAAATTCTTGTGTGGCCTCTCTTGTGAGACAGAAGGAAAAAAAAGGATCTTAATAAGAGGCTCTTAACTGAGGTCTCTGGGGAAGAGGGTTATGAAGAAAGTAACAGGAAGTTGTTATTTAAACACTTAACAAGCTTTATGAAAATGGGACCCAAGGACTAATTTCGACATTAACCTTCCTTGCTTTGAGTAAGATGTCTGTGTATATAGTGAGCTCACATTAGTTTACGCTGGTGGTAGTTGGGGGGTGGCGGTGGTGGTGAACAAATATTTACTGAGTTCCAGGTGTTTTACATACAGAATTGATTTAATTCTTTACAGATGTCGCCAGGTTAGTACAACTAACTCTGTTCTGAAAATGCGGAAGCTAAGCAGTAAGTTGCCCTAGGCCACCCACAGCTCAGTAGGTTTGGAATTGGAGGATTTGAACTCAGGTCCATACAATGCTCTCTCCCCCTCATACTTCCCACACTACAGTTCCCCAGGAGAAGGTGTGATTAATAGTGAAATATGTTGATTGCTAAGAAAAGGGGTGATGGATCTGTTTCCTTTGGTAGATAGTCATGGTACAAACTGTAAGGGTTGACGCTGATGGAATCGCAGGGCTCCACAAATTGATGCCTTTGATTGAGGATTAAATTAGCTGTATTGGCCAGAATTCCCACCGGGTGGCGCTACAAGCTCAGCAATAGAGTCCTCCTTCCTGCAGCAGCCACCTTGAGCCCATGGGTGCCTTTCGTGACCTCCACACAGATTCAGCATCCTCCAGTAGGTGGGATTTCTCTTTAAGCTTACTCTGAATTCTGGGCAGGTGGGAGCACAGCTGAGTTGGTTCTCTTTTGAGTTAAAGAGGGTCTAGCGTGATTCTTTTCCTTTTCATGACCTGAAACTGGTACAGGATCCATCTTCTTGGCAATTAGGTGGCCCACGATGAGGCTCCTGTGCTGTGGGGTGGCTGCACCCCCAGTTATAACAGATGGTATATTTCAGGTTGGGAGAGATCTTTCTGCTTCTGCTTTTGATGTGGTACAGGCAGAAGCATTAATAAATGTCAACTGGAAGGTCCCAATGGAAAGTCGAGAAGTGAGTTATGAGACCCTGGTGTGCTAGGGTTAAGGCAGCAAGAAGGAAGCAGTGTAAGGGAAGAGAACTATTATTTATCGAATGCTTACTCTGTGCCAGGCACTGAGAGGGGAGCTTTCTCCATGTTATCTTTTTTTTTTTCATGTTTATTTATTCCCCATGTTGTCTTACTTAGTCCTCACAATAATCCTGTGAGTTAGCTGCTATTATTGTCCCCATTTTATAGATGAAGAAACTAAGTCTTGGAGAGATGAACGGACTTTCCCAAAGTCTCTGAGCAGTTAGGATTCTAGTCTATGCTTCTAGGACCAGGTCCCAAAGATGTTGGAAGCATGGGTACAAAGGAGGAGCTCTAAAATCCATCATTTAGTAGTGCAGTGCAACCAGCATCAAACTCACTCTTTCTTAAATGTTCAAGAAACTATTTGTTTAAAAAAAAGGGGTGGGGGGTGCAATATTATCACCATGTTACAGATGAGAAAACTGAAACTCAGTAGCACACTAGAATTCAAATAAAGGTTTATGTGACTCAGAGCATTTGCCATTTTACAAAAGCAAATATCATAGGAGTATGCAAACTTATCTATTCATTCATTCACTCAACAAACACTGACCAGGCAGCACCTAAGCACCAGGCATGGTAGCAGCTGCTTTCACTTAAGATTAGTTCTTTGTAAATATTCTTTAGTCCTACAGGTTCAGCTTTGTATCATCCATCCTAGTGCAGTGTCCTGCATCAGAGGCAGTCAGTAAAGGCTTATGGAATGGAATGGAGTTGAATTGAACTGATTAGAGATAGCTGGAGTGCTTGAAGTCATTCAGGTCCTTGGACTTTCCACGTCTTATGAAACCCAATTACTGAAACTATTCAATTTGATTCAATGCAGCCAGCACTTATTGAGTGCCTGCCATTTTATTCCTTTAGTATTTAGCTAATTTTGGCCATACCATCAGCCTGCTGCTAAAATTAGATTATAAACTGAAATATAAAGCTAAGCTAAAATCTAAAGTAAGGGCAGGAACATATATGCCTTGCACTAGAGGTAGGTGGAAGAGGGGAACCTGAAACTCTAGGCTATGGAAAGGTGGTATTTTGTTTACATAAAGCTGTATTTGAAGTTTGGTTATTCTTTTAACTAGCTGTGTGAACATGCACAGATAACATACCTTTCTGAATATCACTTTCCCCCTTTGTGGGATGCATTGTTCATCTCATTGGATCATCACCAGTATCAGCTCCTTGCAGACAGTCTGAGTGCTGAGTGTTACATTTTCAATTCCAGGCAGAGGATCTGGCAACTAGTTAGTGCTCAATAAATATTGAGACAAGGACACTGTTCTTTGAAGTAGGTAAGGCAAATTCCCAGTTTTATAGATGGGGAGACAGATTCAGGGGCTTTGTTGAATGAGAGAATTAAATTGAGATTTGTTCAAGGTTATGCATCTGAAAGTGGTGGAAGCCAGGTTTTCCGAATCTTGGCCTTGTAATGTACTGATCTGAGTTTTCCTGTGAAAGATATCCTAAGAGATCTCTGTGGTCCTTTGTAACCAAGTATCCTGAGTTTAGGTCACTCACTCTGGTAAGTGGAAGAGAATATGATCCAAGATCATAAACATCGTAAACAATGACCAGAACTAGTATAGGCATCTAGAAAATTGCAGTCATTCATGCAACAATTATTCTTTAAGCACTTACTCTGTGCCAGACCCTGTTTTATATTTTGAAGGTAAACATGAAGATGAGATACAGTCCCAGCAGATGAGATACAGATGAGATACAGTCCTTGAATTTAGTCTGGTGGAAAGTACCAAAAGCAGCAATCACGAACAGGCTGTTGGTGCTAGGAAAGAGAGTGTTTGGGAGGGAGAGGGAGAGAAATGAAGGATCCGAGAAGGCTTCCTGGGAGATGTGTCATGTGCTAGGTTGAGAACTTAAATATGAATAGAAGACAGCAAGGAGAAGACTCAGAAAGAAGAGTCTGTGTAACTGTGGAGTGCGGCTGGCAGTTCATGTCCTCTGTTAATGCTCTTCTCACCTGGAAGGAGGGAGAGGAACATGCAGTCTCTGAGGTAAAGTATGGAAGCATGCATTTCCTTTTGTAGGGAAGGAGGTCAGCACATGCTTACCTGGCCACTTTATCTCAGGAAATTCATGTTGACACAGGCCTATCTCTGATAACCTCTATTTCTGGGTGGATTGCTTTGGTATTTTGGTTTGGGTTCCCCAGCTTGAGACCTTGAGACAAGGATTTGAATGCATTCAGTTTATTAGAAGGTGGAAGAAACATAGAAAGTGAGGAGGAAGTGATGGGGAGAGGGAAGTCAGCCACTTAAGCACGAGCTTTAAGTTAGTTGTCAGAGTGGGAAATGGTTGCTTTGTTCCATGGAGAAACTCTAGAACACACTGCAAAGCACATGTTTCAGAATTCTCCCAGCCAATGGAAGAAGGAGCTGGGGTATTAGTAGTTATTGGTTGTAGGCTACCTAACCCTCCCTTTCCTGGTGTGTGTATGTGTAAATGCCAGGTATTTCCAGTGCATGCAGTGGGTTCTGTTAACATGAGGTAGCTCTATGAGAAGACACAGGTTCTGACATGAATGTAAATAGTGAGGGATCTGAAGGGGCACAGAAAGAGCACTGACAGTGTCTCCTACACTTGGGGCCTTAGCATCACATTGTTATACATTGTATTATCATATTGGTAACGATTCTATCAGATGTCATTGAAGCTTTTCAATTGTCCAATTCCTTCTAGTTCCAGCCGTAGCCCTTCAGATGGGAAAAAAGGTAAGATACATAAATTCAGTACAGAGAACATGGTTTTAGTGACTAATCTGGAGAGTTCCTGGTTTATTCCAAACTCCACAGGAATTCATCTATGTATCCCCTTGCCTTTTGTAATGTTTGAGCTGACATACCACAATAGCAGCACCTGGTCCCATCTAGAGGCATGACTCCAGTAACAGGAAGAGAGTGGATCATAGGACTCCTCTCTCTTGATCTAAAGTGATCTGTAACTCCAACAGACCTACAAAGTAAGCAAATAGATTAGTTTAGAAATTACTGAAACATACATAGGAAATAGTTAACCATGCCAGACTAAGTACTGAATACTCCAAAATGGTGACAGAGATTCAAACACTGATTTTCCTAAAAGGAAGATTCATTGTGGGCCTAGTTGATGGGGATGAGGGAAGAAGATGGATTTGAGTTAGACTTTGAAGGATAAAGTAGGGTTTAGATACCTTATCTAAACGGAGGGGAGGATGGAAAGATTCCAGTAGAAAAGTCACTCCAGGAAGAGGTGAGGATGAGTAGGGCAAACTCAGAGATTGCTGAACAACCTGAAGGAGAAGGTTCACATTGGAGAGGATGAGAGAATTAAGAGGCATGTGGATATACTTATGGAGAGCCTTTGAGTTCAGCTTTAACACTGTAAGTAAGTGGCTTTCAAAGCATTTTTCATGATGTTTCCTACTCCTTTTCAGACACCATTGCTAGAGGAGGAGGGACAGTGGGGAAAGATTCCACGCCTCCTCCTCCAGTTCAACCAGGGCAGCTCAACTTTATTTCCTTTGCATTTTGGGTTTCCAAATACACTCATTTTAACAAAGGTTTAAGAAAAGTCTTTAAGAAAGGTTTAAGAAAAGACTGAAAAGCATGGTGGTAGAGATGGGGGAGCCATCAGAGTTTTAAATCAATGGACAAATTGTCACATTAAGTTAATAAGTCATTATTAGGTGCTTGCATTACCACAAGCTGGGCATTGGGGGATGTACAGATGAGTAAGGAAGTGGTGTGCAGATGGCAACCATGTCAGTGCTCAGGGAAGATACAGGGAAGGATTTCTGGAAGCATGGAGACAGGTTATTAGCAGATTTTAGTTATCCTGACATGAGGTGATAACATCTGGAACAATAACTATAGCATTTTAACTCTTTCCTCCACACCTTCTGGGCTTTTGTGTTTACTTTGTGCTAAACTTCCTGCTGATACCTCTACCCTATGCCAAAGATTTCTTTTGTTTTTTTTTGGAAGTGCCTATGACTCTATAGGTTAGGGGATCCAACAGTGTACTTCTAGATCTACAAGAAGCAGTGGATAAGTAGAGTGGCCAAGAGTGAGGCAATAGGGGTTTGGGATTCATAATGACCTACAGAGCTCTTGCAAGGCCATTTAGACATTCAGAGTCATTGAGAGAAAAGCCATGAGTGGGCCAAACAATAGATGCCTGTGAGCTGGCTGTCTCTTCTTGTTCACTTGTTCTGATCCATGCCCATATAGCACATGGCTTTTCTCTGCATTGGTATAGACCTGCAACTTTCTGTATCTTTCTCGACTGCTCTAGTGTGTTGACTCAGTGTCTTGCCTGTGCAGAAGTTATTGGCAGAATTTTAGAAGCTCACTCATTTGGCAAGAACAATGATGTGCAAAGGGACATGCTCACACTAATGCCATATTGTGCAGATATAAAAAAGATTTTTTAAGGGAAAAATTTTAGAAGCTGAAGTGTTGAAGGACAAAAACCCCATAGTCTTATTATCCCACAAGGATGGGTTCCATGCTTGGAGTTTCAGGAGAGAAACTTCCCAAATGCTCCATATATGTAAAGGCTACAGAGCCGGAAAGACATCTATATTACTGTTAGAATAGAAGGTTTCTGGTTGATAGGGTCACCAACCATCCTGTTTTGCCTGGGACTGCTGTTTAGGTTATAGAACTCAACATCTTGCATCCTGAGAAACTCCCCTGTCTCTTGCAAATTGGAATGCTTGAACAAGTAGTCTTGCTAGAAAAAAGAAGCCATCAGAAAGGCTCAGGTACCGGTCATAGTATGTTTGTTGAGCTAACCCATACCTACTGAGTCAGTGCTCTATTAAGTTACCAAAGGGGGAATGGAAGTCAGCCTCCAAGTCATCAGGATTTGTCTTTCCTTATTCTATCCCCTACTGTGTGGCTTATGAAATTCTCTCCCATTTCCCCAGCTGATTCTATGTCACTGTGTAGGAGTGGGAAGTCAATGAAGTTTCTGCATCTGGGTTTGCTAAGGACTTATATAGATAAACATAGTAATGAGATTACATTCCAATCCAGTGTTTGGGATTCTCAGGGAGAGCTTTTTGGAGCTCTTTGACCATATCTATAATAAGAATGCAGAAAGTTATTCACTGTCTGAATCTCCTAGAGGTATGTTTATTATTCCTCTTTGAGGATGAAGCAGGCTCTTTACCCTTTACTCCAGAGTGCAGGAGAAAATTCAAGGCCATTGTCCATTTGTCCAATTAGGGGGTGCTGCCCGTATCAAATCATCCAGCATTACCTAGGTCAAAGCCTTATTGCTTGGAGTTCTCCTCTGATGCCCTCGGGTCTTATAACCATGCCAGCAGAGCAAGATATCCCAAAGTAGGATATCCTAGGATATCCTAGAGAACAACCTTGTGTTCTCTACTTATATCCACTTCTTCTAGGAAATCTCCACAATGGGTGTGTATACACAGTTCCACAAAGTACCCAATTTAAGACAGTGATGCTTCTCCCATTATTCTTAGTCAACCCAGAGAATACACTCTATGGTGAGAGTCATATGAAAGTCTCCCCATAACAGGCCAGTCAGCTTCATTCAACAAGGCTGATAGCATACTTCTTCATGCAAATTAACCATTAAAACCTCTAAGGATGTCTCTGGCTTGGACACTTATGATAGAAGAGACAGTTTAATTCTAGTTTTTCATACTAACACACTTGCTTCTGGTGATGTTTCCCTTGGGCCTCTGTTAGATTTGCCACATTTCATATCAACTATTTCATATCTACTGGGGTTGACTTCCATGGCTCTAGTAGCATTATAAAGGGAGACTGTCCTGTTTCCCTTCTGGATATGCTTCCACTGTTTCCAAGGGAGTCAACTGCCCTGTTAGCTGAATTGTAGTCCTGTAGGGGGTGGGGTGCCCCACCTCTCTGTCTCTGAGATAACCTATTATTTTTTCTTATGGCTCAAAAAAGACTTCCAATGTAGTAAAAATGCTCATATTTTGAGCATTCTTATCTTCTTTAGAAGCCCTTTAACTGCAGACCTACTGAGCTTCCATGTTTAATGGTATAAATTTCACAGCTGTCCAGTCAGTGACATTCCCAGATGACTGGTGACCTACCACTGTTACCCAGCAGTGAGGTTTTCCAATTGCAGTAGTCTGGTTAAATTATTTTCCCACTTCCAAAATCCTGTAACACTGGAATGAATGAACCCACCACATTTGATGCCACCATATGTATGTGGTATATAGTAACCCACACTACTAATGATGTGTGGTGTTCATTATGAAAAGATTTACTGAGAATTATCTACAAGTGGAGGAGTAGTGGAGTACATAGGATCCCCTGAATCTCCATAGTTGTGCATTGAGGTGTGTTTGGTCTACAGAGATGGGTAATGCCGTGGAAGGCACTCTGTAGAAGAATGTTGTTAACTGCTTTACACATTTATAGAGAAGGCAAGGAAGGAGAGGCTGGGACAGGGGGGCGCTTAGTTTTCCATGTAACAATGGGAGTAGGCCTGAAGAGCCTCCTGAGTTTAGCTAGGGAGTTTGTGAAGCTGTCCTTGCTATCAGAGGAACCCTCACTTCTATTCAGTTAAACTAGCTCATTGTGAAGACCTCTGGGCATGGGGAGGAGGTGGATGTTCTCTGGCCTTTGGAAATCAAAGGCTTCTCCAAAACCTTTCTCCAAAAAGACATGTTTAGATTCAGGTTCAGCAGTAATAAATTTCTTTAACAAGGCTACAACTTTCAGTATATCCATACTGGAAATCCTCCCTGATTTATGTAGCTCTGGGACTCGACTGTTAAACTATTTACATGCACTGTCTTGGGCTAATAACAAAGAATTTAAAATCAGAAGACATAGGTTTGAGTACATGCTTGGCCATTTACTAGCTATGTGGTCTTGGAGAAGTCATCAATCTTTCTGAATCTGTTTTTTCATCAGTAAAATATCTAACTCTTGGGACTTCTCTAAGAGTCAAATAAAACAACAAATGTCAATGCTATTTTCAGACTCCAAGGCACTCTACAAGAATTTGCTATGATTATTATTGCTACCTGCAGAATTCTAGGGAACCTGATGGCACATAAATGGTACTGCTTGGCTCACCCTGAAGCAGCTGTTCTGGTTCTGTTTACCGCACATGGGTGAATAGTTTACTCCAAGGGAATAGTTTACTCATTACAGGATTGTGACTGCTACAGATAGCACAGGGTGCCTCCCACCTCATGTAGAACATGGCCCATGCCATCCCAAGAGCCAGCCAGATGCCAGATGCCACACTATGTGTGCAGTAGAGAGTAGCCAGGCCTGCTGTTTTATAAAAATGTAATGGCAGGTATCTAATGTGATTAAAGCTTGGGTGAAGAAGCCTGATTCAATGACATGTTGTTCTGAATCCCCTTACAGACATTCTTGGACAATGAACTCCATGTTTTACCTGATTGCCTGTATGAGTTTTCCTGAATTTGGCTGAGCCTTCAACTGGCTATTCATTTTAAGCAATATGGTACAGTGTGATGAGCATTTCCTCAAGAGAATAAACAGACTTGGGTTCAGATCCTAACTTTGATTCTTAGAAAAGGCCTTTGCTTAGTTACTATAACTTTCTGAGTTTTCTCACCTATAAAAAAGGGGGGAATAATAGTATTTACCTTGTAGGGTTGTCGTGAGGAGTAAATAAGATGATATATGTAAAGCACCCAGTCCAGGACCAACTGAGCTGCATATAAAAGTCAACTGTACAAAAAATAGCCATTGAGCCATCTGCAGCCCATGTGACCATAGAGTAGGGTCCAGTTAGGATTTGTTAATATGTTCCAGTGCTTTTCAGGTTTCACTGTGCCTGCAAAGCAGTGGGTAACCTTGCTAAAATCCAGGTTCGAATTCAGTAGGTCTAGAATGGGGCTTGAGAGCCTGAACTTCTCACAATTTTCCAGGTGAGACTGCCGCTACTACTCAGGGGCCATGTATTGACTAGTGACATGTTTTAACCTTAGCTAGCACATCTAACTTAGTAAGCTAATACAGCCCAACCATTTGTCCCTACTGTTCTTGCTTAACTCAGAAGTTCTCAAGCACCATTTAACTAACTGGTGCCTGCAAGACTGCAGAAGAATCAGTTGTAAAAATAAAGATTCCTGAATCTACCCCAGGATATTCTAGTTCTATAGGTGAGGGTGTTGGGGGGGGGGCTTCGAATCTGTATTTTTTAATTAATTAAATTTAAAATTTACATCCAAGTTAGCTAGCATAGAGTACAATAATGATTTCAGGAATAGATTGCAGTGATTCATTCCCTATGTATAACACCCAATGCTCATTGCAGCAAGCGTCTTTCTTAGTGCCCCTTACCCATTTAGCCCATCCCTCCTCCCACAACCCCTCCAGCAACCCTCTGTTTGTTCTCTATATTTAAGAGTCTCTTATGTTTTGTCCCTCTCCCTGTTTTTATATTATTTTTGCTTCCCTTCCCTTATGTTCATCTGTTTTGTATCTTAAATTCCTTATATGAGTGAAGTCATAGGATATTTGTCTTTCTCTGGCTGACTCATTTTGCTTAGCGTAATACCCTCTAGTTCCATTCACGTAGTTGCAAATGGTGGAATCCATACTTTTATGGATTCCTAGATGATCCTAATGGGAACCAGCCATGCAACAAATGCTGCCAGATGTTGGATTAGCATGTTGAGATCTCTTAGTTATTATAATTGAAGCTGAACAAACTCATATATAATCCTGAGTGCTATATCACACAACTGGGCACCATGGAAGGTTACTGACAGAAGGGTAAATGGGAGTGAGTCAGGTCTCTTTGGGCACTTGATTCTCATCATGACCAGTACTAGAAATCCCTTTCCATTTGCCACAATTATTAATAAAATAGTCTTATGTCTACACATTTATGAGATTCTGAGTATGTGGTCACTCATGGCAAAACTTGGATATTCCTAGCTTTTGCTTTGCAAAGCAGCAGTAGGCAGTGTTAAAATGCCTAGGCTTTGGAGTCACATAGACCAGAGCTTAAATCCTGGCTCTATAGCTGAATAGTTGTGTGATCTGTGGGTAAGTCACTTAACCATATAAACAACAGTTTTCTGATCTGTAAGATGCAGATAACATTACCTACATCATAGGTTTGGTGAGGATTATCAAGACAATTTCATTTTTAATCTTGCCACATCAGAGGATGGCAACCTGATCCCTCCACCTTCTCAGGTCAGAAGCCATACAGTCATCCTTGACTCCTCTCTCATATCCTACATTCAGCATGCCACCAAATCTGTGTGCTTCACTTTCAAAATTAACACAGAATCGAGCTACTTTTCACCAACTCCTCTGCTGCTGTCCTGGTTTATGCTACCATTCCTGTTTTTGCAGTAGCTTCCTAACTGGTTTCTTGGATTCTACTCTTGCCCCACCATGCATGGTTTATTCTCAATGTATTAAGCAGAGTGATCGTGTTAAAATGAAAGTAGATCATGTCACTCCTCTGATCCAACCCTCTGTCAGTTTTCTCAGAATAAAAGCTGAAGTCCTTACATTGGTGTTTTACAAGGTCCTATGTGATCAGACTCCCTGTTACCTCTCTGACCTCATTTCTGATTACTCTCTCTCCTCTGCACTCTTACTCCAGTCACAGAAGCCCCGTTAATTTTTGACAGACATGTCAGGCAAGCTCCAACCTTTCTTTCTTTGTTCCAGAATACTCTCTGCCTGCAGTGCTCTTCTCTCTGATATCTACATGACCAGCTGCTTCAGCTTCAAGTCTTTGCCCAAATGTCACAGTGATGGCTACCCTGGACCACCCCATTTAAAACTTCCTCTGTCCCTGTACTCAGGACCTCCTTTACACAATGCTACTTTTATCTTCCCCCCATTATCTTCTAACGTATCCAATAAGTTACTTTTTTATGTTTGCTCTTCATTTTCTGTCTTGCTTTGCAGGAATGTCAGCTCCATGTGGGCAAGGGTTTGACTTTCTCTCCAATGTATTCCATGGACCTACATGTACCAACATCTGTTACATAGTAGATGATCAATGCATATTTTTAAAATATATGAATAATGCATATAAAATGCTGATCATAGTGCCTGACAGCATTAAGTAAATGGTAATTTTTATCACTTGTGCAACACCTGAAAAGCTGTTCCTATCTTGGAAGCCCCTGCCTAGAGCTCTGCTCAGCACTTGTTTGCATCTCAGGGCATCTCTCATCACTGCCCAGTGAGGTGGGTGGAGCTGGGATTCCCACCTTTGTTCTGTCAGAGAGAAGCAACTAGACACATGAGGCTAAGTAATTCATATAAGTAGTGTGTTATGCCGGAGTGGAATGGATTCCTGGGCTCAGTTCTGAGCCATGCTTTTTTTGTGCAGAAAGAAGGAGAAGACTTCTTACATCAACTTCTTAGCTTTCCCAAGCCTGGATTACGTGTTAATCAAACATCCAAAGTGCTGAGGTGCACAAGTGCCAAGATAATGTCAATAGTCTAACGTGAGACTCATTTATCTACATTACCTTGAAACAAAGATCTGTAAATTTGGGTGACATTGAATTGAATGACAAAGATCAATTACAAGAACTTACACACAGTGGATAAAAAAAATCACGGATTCCCCAAAGAGATTGTAAATATCTTGCCTTTTTCTGTTATTTGGCTAAAATAAAGTCAGTTTGGAATAATGCTAAGCTCAACTAGAAATAAGTTATAACAAATGGACTGGAAATTTAAAAATGGAGAACAAAACCATCTATAATTTTGTTATCCTTATAAATCAATAGTTGTCATTTTAATGTTCTCTTCTGCTTCTTGCTTATATGCATATGTTATTTTTGCATGACAGAGTAATTTTTTCTTTTTTTGATTTAATGTATCCTGTACTTTTTAGCTTCAACTATCTAGTATTTAGAAATATCCTATTTAACAGTTACATAAAATACCATCTGGTTGGTGTACCACAGTTCATTTAACAATTCTCCTGTTGTTGGATTTGTAGTTTATTTTCAATGTTTCGCTGTTTACATGGTATTGCAATGAATGTTTTCACATCTGCAACTTTTCCTGTAGGGATTCTGTCCTCCCCCTACCCGTTCCCCTCATTTTGATATCAATTCCCAAGAATGTTTCTACTGGATTAAAAAAAAGGTTCCTTTTTTTGCTCCTTTTTATGGTTTGTGATGGTTTCATCAGGTGGCTAATATATATTTTATATATGGGAAATTAGAAAATAATAGACCATTATCCCTTGCTTGCTAATTTTCCAATCAAGGCAATAGCTTGTATGATGGCCTTATCTTGGGGATGATACTATTGGAATTCTTTTCTCCTCTGGAAGACTCTTTTTGGAGGACTATATTGTCATCCATTAGGTATCTGAACTCTTGTTTAGATTCCCTGAGACAGGCTCTGGTGGGAAGAGGGCTGGATTTGGAGTTAGAACATGGATTTATTTTATTTTTTTAAGTTTTAATTTATTTATTTTGAGAGAGAGCATGCATGTGAGCAGAGAGGGGCAGAGAGAGAGAGAGAGAGCGGGGGGAATATCCCAAGCTGGCTGCACACTACCACACCACCAGAGCCCAAAGTGGTGCCTGAACTCAAGAACAGTGAGATCGTGACCTGAGCCAGAAACAAGAGTGGAACACTTAACTGACTGAACCACTCAGGTGCCCCAAAAAACTTGGTTTTAAATCTTAGCTATGCCATTGAAAATAAATACTTTCTAAAGTTTTTTACATAGTAAGGTATTATTATCTTTTTATTACAGAGAAAGAAAAAAAAAACCCCAGTTATCCAAATAGACTCCCAAATTCCCAAAGAGTGCTCTGAGGCTTTAGATTTCTGCTTTGCGTTTTAGACCTGACTCATTAGAAAGGTATATCTGTGGTGCATGTAAGATTGTGTTTTCCAGTGTGTTGATTGCATGTGGTAGAAAGACAGACCTGGATTTGACTCTAAGGAGATTTGACAACCTCTCTGAAATGGGGATAATAATAGTGATAGAGGGAGAATTAAATGAGACCATGTAAGTCAAACATCTTGCAGAGGGCTTCTCTAGTGCTAGTTACCTGCCCCACCCCTCATCCTCATACCCCAGGAGGGCTTAATAGATAATGACAGATTATTTTTCATAAGCTTTAAGAGTAGGAGTAAGTTTACTATAGTCCCAATCCATTTTATTTTGGTGTCCATAAAATATTTAGGAGTATTTTAAGTAGTGTTTTCTTATTTCAAGGGCATCTTGAATTATTTCTGGAGATAGTCGACCCAGCTGGCTATATTCAGCAAAAGAGAGCCTACACTCTATGCTATTTATTTCAGTATATTTGCTATGCACTCTGTCTTTCCTGTTGGTCCAGATAGAATGGATTTATTTTCAAGTCAAGATGAATGCTTATGTCCAAGACTCAGAGTTTGGATGCAGAATTGCAAGCATTGGTAGTTTAAGAGCATAAATATTGCTGCAACTTGTCCATGAGATTGAAAGTAATAATTTCTCTCATCCATTGCAATCCTATTTAAAAAGGTCTTTGTTTTACTGTTAAAAATATAACAGTTCTTTCCACTTCTATATCACTTTGTATTTTGTATAATATGTTCACATGAATTACCTCAACCAAATATTACTTCCTTGAGGGATTCAGATTTGAAAGGCATTTTTTATTTAAACACTCACTATGTGTTAGGTTCAGTTACTAGGCACTTCCACATGATTTTCTCATGAAATCTTCACTTTCAATGCTTGATAAGGTGTAGGAAATTGGAAAGCAGGGTAACCAGGACACAAACCCAGGTCTTGGGTTCTTCGTCTAGTGCTTTGGCTTTTTTTTTTTCTCCCAATAATCTTGTTCCTCAAGTTGATAGTGTGATGCTCTTGAAAGAGTACCAACTTGAGTCAGAGAGTTGGGGCTTCAATCTCAGTGAGTGGCTCATGGGATCTTGGGGGAGTCATGTCCCCTCTCTGGGCCTCAAGTACCTCATTTGTAAAATGAAGAGCTTATACATAATGGCCTCTTTGTTTTCTCCCTGCACTGACAAGCCTTTGGGACACACTCCTATAATGGGAAGATTCTGAGGATGTGCATTCACTGGAACACTGTCAAGATTTGGTAAGGAGTTTGAGATGACCTTCAGCTTTGGAATAATCTCCTCATTTGATTCTACCCCAATCCCAGCAGTTTTGACTTTCAGTGTCCCAAATAGCCTGCTCAGGGAAAACCAGAAGTTTGATATGATCCTGCCTCCCTGTTTAACACAGAAGACTTTTTCCTCATTCTCAAGGAAAATAATGAGAAGAGAAAATGGAAAGAATTATTCTGATCTATTTTTATAATAGCCTCAGATGCATAGACTGTTACTGTTGGCAGAAACTTTGGCCAGGATTTGTTTTATCTAGTAATTTAGAATTCTAGGAAACTGAAGCCTAGATCAAGGGAGTGCAAGGAGGCCCAAGTGAGATAGAGGCAGTCTGAACAGAATTCAGGGCTCCTGGCTCCAGTGCTTTTACTCCCAGTGATAGGAAACTTGGAGCAATGTTTATTTTCTTTTGTCTTCTTTTTTTTAATGTTTGTTTATTTTTGAGAGAGAGACAGTGTGAGTGGGGGAGGAGCAGAGAGAGAGGGAGACACAGAATCCAAAGCAGGCCCCAGGCTCTGAGCTGTCAGCACAGAGCCTCATGCAGGGCTCGAACTCACGAACCATGAGATCATGACCCGAGCTGAAGTTGGATGCTTACTGACTGAGCCATCCAGCCTCCCCAAGCAATGTTTATTTTCATTTCCTGCTAGCCATCAAGTATATAAAGCTGTTGGTTCACTGGTGCATTCTTAGATTGCTTTAATAGAAGCAGCAGACATAAAACGTGTAGTACTGATAAGAACTTAGGTTTTAGAGTCATGTAGTATATTAAGTATGTAATAGCATTATGTCTAAAAAAACACGTACATATCTTAACTAAAACTGCTTTATTGCCAAGAAATGCTAACCATCTTTTGAGCTTTCAGTGAGTCATAATCTTTTTGCAGGTGGAGGGTCTTGCTTCGATGTTGATGGCTGCTGACTAATCAGAGTGGTTGTTGCTGAAGGCTGGGGTAGCTGTGGCGATGTCTTAAAATAAAACAACAGTGAAGTCTGCCACATTGATTGACTCTTGCTTTCATGAACAATTTGTCCATAGCATGTGATGCTGTTCGATAGTATTTTACCCACGGTAGAACTTCTTTCAAAATTGGGGTCAGTCCTCTCAAACTTTATCAACTAAGTTTATGTAATATTCTAAATCCTTGTTTGTCATTTTAACCATCTTCACCAGGAGGAGATTCCATCTCCAAAACCATTTTCTTTGCTCATCCATGAGAAGTAACTCTTCATCCATTCAAGTTTTATGATGAGACTGTGGTACTTTAGTCATATCTTCAGGTTCCACTTGTAATTCTAGTTCTTTTGCTGTTTTCACCTCATCTGCACTTACTTTCTTCACTGAAATCTTGAATCCCTTAAAGTCATCCATGAGGGTTGGAATCAGCTTCTTCCAAACTTCTGTTAATATTGATATTTTGACCTTGTCCCATAAATCACGAATGTTCTTCATGGCACCTAGAATGATGAATCCTTTCCAGAAGGTTTTCAATTGGCTTTACCCAGATCTGTCAGAGAATCACTTTCTATGGCAACTATAGCCTTATAAAATGTATTTCTTAAATAATAAGAATTGAAAGTTGAAATTACTCCTTGATCCATGGGCTGCAGAATGGATGTTGTGTTAGCATAAGTGAAAATAAGATTCATCTTACTGTACATCTCCGTCAGAGCTCTTGGGTGACCAGATGCATTGTCAATGATCAGTAATATTTTGAAAGCAATTTGTTTTTCTGACCAGTAGGACTTTACAGTGGGCCTAAAATATTCAGTAAAACGTGTTATAAACAGATGTGCTGTTATCCAGGCCTTGTTGTTACATTTATAGAGCATAGACAGTATACATTTAGCATAATTCTTAAGGGCCCTCGGATTTTTGGAATGCTAT
Source organism: Panthera tigris (assembly GCF_018350195.1). Taxonomy (NCBI): domain Eukaryota; kingdom Metazoa; phylum Chordata; class Mammalia; order Carnivora; family Felidae; genus Panthera; species Panthera tigris. The sequence continues at coordinate 49,292,318 of NC_056669.1, forward strand.
ATTAGTGTTGGCTTCAACTTAAAGTCACCAGCTGTGTTAGTCCCTGACAAGACAGTCTGTCCTTTGAAGCTTTGAAGCCAAACATTGACTTCTCCTCTCTAGCTATAAAAGTCTTAGATGGTATCTTCTTCAAATAGAAGGCTGTTTCATCTACACTGAAAATCTGTTGTTGAGTATAGCCACCTCTGTGAATTATCTCAGCTAGATCTTCTGGATAACTTGTTACAGATTTTATGTCAGCACCTGCTGCTTCACATTGCATTTTTACGTTGTGGAGACAGCTTCATTCCTTAAACCTCATGAACCAAGCTCTGCTAGCTTCAGACTTTTCTTCTGCAGCTTCCTCACCACTCATGCTTCATAGAATTGATGGGAGTCAGGGCCTTGCTTGGGATTAGGTTTTGGCCTAAGGGAATGTTGTGGCTGGCACTAAGGCTATTTTGCTTTCTTAACATTTATATGTTCACTGAGGAGAACTTTCAGTTTCCTTCAAGAACTTTTCCTTTGCATTTACAATGTGGCTAACTGGTGCAAGAGGCCTTGCTTTCAGCCTGTCTTGCCTTTTGACAAGCCTTCTTCACTGAGCTTAATCATTTCTAGCTTTTGATTTAAAGTGAGAGATGTGTAATTGTTCCTTTCACTTGAACACTTAGAGGCCATTGCAGAGTTTTTAATTGGCCTCATTTCAATAGGCTTGAGAAGAGGGAGAAAGATGGGGAAATGGCTGGTTGGTGGAGCAGTCAGAATATACATTTGTTGGTTAAGTTCACCATCTTATGTGGGTGTGGTTTGTGATGTCCCAAAACAGTTACAATAGTAACAACAAAGATCACGGATCACACATCACCATAATGAGTATAATGATAGTGAAAGAGTTTGAAATATGGCAAAAATTACCGACATGTGACACAGACACACAAAGTGAGCAAATGTTGTTAAAATGGTGCTGATAGGCCTGCTCGGTACAGGGTTGCTCCTTGCTTCTTCTGTTTGTGAAAAATGCAATATCTGTAAAGTGCAATAAAGTGAGACAAAATAAAATGAGGTATGTCTGTAGTCATGTCTATATATCTATGGAGTGTAGAAGATTTTAATTTCCCTTTTTCAGAGACAGGAACAACTTTACCAAAATGAAACCCCCATGACAAAAGAGCCCAGGAAATAAATCTCATCAGAAAAATAGAGCAAGTTTTCATGGAGTTGCTATGCGTTAGAAACTTTTAATGAATCCAGTTGTATTGTTTACCAAGTTAAGATCCTCTCAGATGTCAGGAGATAGATGCATAGATGTCAGCTCATAAAGTACCATTCTGGTGTGATAGAAATATGAGAGGCTGGAATCCCTCTGTGCAAAGAGATAATGAAGGAGGCCAGAGATAAGTTGGAAGAAACACTGGTTACCAAGAGGGATAGCAATTGTTTTTTGTTAAATCAAATATTTATGAGACTGGGATTTGATTACCTATGGTTTAGCAATTCAAGGGAAAGATAATTTTCTAGAGATGCCTAAGGTGTTGGTGTAATTCTGATAACTGTACCTTGTATGAAAATAATTAATCACTAGGATTTGGAATGCCTGCAAATTGTGATGGGGTTAGAAGATATTTTACAATATGAAGGCTTCATGGTGTAACATGTTGGAAGGATTAAAATATATCCTCTTGTCATAGGCACCATTCTAATTCTTGTCAATACAGAACATTTGGTTTTGATACTTGGTTTTACTAACATTAAAGGAATGCCTATAGTGTGTTAGACACTTTTATATTGGCTTTAAATTTTAATAATCCTAAAAACATTAAGTTGTATATTATATAATTTTATGCAAGAGGGAACTGATAGTCAAAGAAATTAAATGGTGCTCAAGGACAAAGAATTAGGTGAAAATTTGGCTTGGTACTCATGTCTGTATGACACCCAAATCCAGAGTCTTTCCCCCATTCCACTCCGTCATTCAGGCAATCCTAAACTATAATTTCTGGCCCAAATGGGGGTTATGGAAACCTGGTCCGAGGTCTGTAGTCTAGGTGAAGCAAAAAATGTGATACATTATTTTGAGTGAGGATAAAATAAGGGAGGTCAAAATCATTCATCAAGTGTGTGCACTGATTCATTGCTGGAAAAATTCTGCTCATTACCTTTGGTGAGAAATGATGCAAACTGTATTGGAGCTGAAGGAACTTGGCACTCATGTGATTCAACCTCCTCGTTTTACAGATGAGCACCCCGGAGCCCATCAGGGGTAAGTGATTTGTCCAGGCTTGTTATGTGATGGTTCAGTGTCAGAGCATGCTCACCAGAATCCTAGCTTTTTGCAGCGCAGTTTTGGGTCTGTTCTCTGAAACTACATGAGAAAAAACTAATTCTCCTTCTACATGACAGCCCTTTAAATATTTGGTGACAGTACTCTTGTACTCCCAAGTCTTCTCTTCTTCAGGCTATGCGGGCTTTCATTGGTCAAACGCTTCCATTGTGGCGGAGCTTGCAGATTCCTCACCATGTTCAATCTTTTCCAGAAGTGTGTCATATTGTCAGTTTTCCTTTCCGCCTTTGGTATCCGGAAATGAATATGTCACCCCAGGTTATATCAGTAAAATATTTAATGAAAGAGAGTGGATAGAAGTTCTTGCAACTTGTACAATTAAGTTTGAAGCTGCAATTTTTGGTTTTAGGATTATGGAATCATGAATATTGGCAAATTGAAATGGGGTGACTGCTTTTCCTACTTCAAATTTATGAAAATATTGGATAAAATAATTCCAAAGACCTTATGCATACATACCTGAAGAATAAACCAGGAACAGAAAATACTCAGGTGCCAAAACAAAGAGGAAGCTCAGTCAGAGTAGTAAAGCTGAAAAGCTTATATAGGTATTGTAACATCATAGAATTTAAAGTCTAGGGACTGGTGACTAGGGTTCTCTGATATTGGCATCAGGAGGTTATTAAAGGCCTCAGATTTCTGGGAATGCAAGCTGGTGCATCCACTCTGGAAAACAATATGGAGGTTCCTCAAAAAACTAAAAATAGAACTACCCTATGACCCGGCAATTGCACTACTAGGCATTTATCCAAGGGATACAGGTATGCTGTTTCAAAAGGGCACTTGCACCCCAATGTTTATAGCAGCACTATCAACAATGGCCAAAGTGTGCAAAGAGCCCAAATGTCCATCAATGGATGAATGGATAAAGAAGATGTAGTGTACACACACACACACACACACACACACACACACACACACACACACAGTGGAGTATTACTTGGCAATCAAAAAGAATGAAATCTTGCCATTTGCAACTATGTGAATGGTATGGGAGGGTATTATACTACGTGACATTAGTCAGAGAAAGACAAAAATCATATGACTTCACTCATATGAGGACTTTAAGAGACAAAACAGATGAACATTAGGGAAGGGAAACAAAAATAATATAAAAACAGGAGGGGGCAGAACATAAGAGACTCATAGAGAACAAACAGAGTATTACTAGAGGGGGTGTGGGAGGGGGGATGGGCTAAGTGGGTAAGGGGCACTAAGGAATCTACTCCTGAAATCATTGTTGCACTACATGCTAACTAATTTGGATGTAAATTTAAAAAAATAAAATTAAAAAAAAAAAGTAAAACAAAACAAAACAAAAAGGCCTTAGATTTCAAGCTTATGCTATTGATGAAATACTTGCCTAAAAGTAGGAGTCATGAAGATCTCTCTAGTTCTGAACAAGGACAAGAAAAACTTGGCCTGCCTCTCCTGAGAGGCATCAAGGAAGTTTGTAGTCTACCTGGGTCTGTGTATGATAAACAAATCACCAATGAGAAATCAGAAGCTCAGGTCTGCATTACATATGGCTATCAAAGTAGTACAATGTAGTATTAATACCAAACCAAAGAGTTAACATAAAAACTAGTCTAAAACCAGTGAAAACTGTGGAGACTAACAGTAACAGATTTAATACAGGGATGCATCTAAAGTACCAAGACTCCAAAAGTGTTGGTGAAGATGACCATGCATCAAATATCAAAAATCATACAGTAGAATAAAATGCTATGAGAGAGAGAAATCAGCAGGTAAAACATATATCAGCAGATGAGCTAAGTATCACCTCAATGTATAGAAATAATAGATCAATCTAAAAGATATTAAAATAAATAGATATAGGAGTGCCTGGGTGGCTCAGTGGGTTAAGCCTCTGACTCTTGATTTTGTAAATTCAAGCCCCATGATGGGCTCTGCACTGACAGTGCGGAACTTGATTGAGTTTCTCTCTCTCCCTCTCTGCCCATCTCCACCTCGTGCTCTCTCTGTCAAAATAAATACACTTAAAAAGTAATAAACTTTCCAAATTTCTAAAACAAATATACTTAAAATGATCAAAGAAATAAAAGATCAAAGAGGAAAAGAAACTAAGGCACAACTCCCATAATCTGACAAATCATAGGTAGATTTGAAACAGAACCAAAATGAAATTCTAGAAATGAAAGAAAAAAAGTCATTAAAACAAAACTCTCAATTGACAGATGAGGGTAAGTTTGAAGGATAATTTTGAAGATAGATCTGAGAAAATTATCCAGAATGCATAGAGAGGTAAAGAGATAGAAAATATAAAAAAAGAAATTGAGACATGGGAGGTGAAGATTCTAACATAAGAGAAGTAATGGATAGAGATAATAGGATAGAGGCAATATTGAAAGAAGTAATAGCTGAGAATTTCTAGATTTATACAAACTGAAAGAGAGCACAGATTCTGATCGGGATAGATTCATTAATTTATTTAGTAAATACTTAATGAGCAGCTACTATATGCCAAATACTCTTGTAGGTGCTAACACCAATAGATAAAAACTTTTGCCCTCATAGAGCTTACATTGTAATTGAGCATGGGAGGAAATGGACAATAAATACCATAAACAAGAAAAATAAAGCAAGGAAGTGGGAGAATTGTGCTTCTGGTCATCTGGTATCTGTATAGCTATTTTGCTCATGTATTTTCTGCCATGCTTCGAGGCAGAGATCTTTTGTTCATTTCTGCGCAAGATGAGGCATGATGTATCATGGTTCCTGTCACAATCTGGATGTCCAATCAAAATCAGATGAATTTAATAGAATTAAATTCTGTATAATCTTATCTGACCATCTTTTTGCTCTTGCTCTGATTTCCAAGCCTGTACTCATCTGTTCTTCCAAAGAAGTAACCAAGAACTTCATTCTCTGCCTGCTCACAGCTGTGCCTTTGGAATTGTCATCCTTATTTTGTGCTTGTCCACTCATCTGCATCCTTACTGCTACTCCCTCAGATTAGTCCTCATGACCTCTTTTTTAAATGATTGCGACTGCTCATTAATTGGTCTTCCTAATTCTAGTCTCTCTCTTTTCCACACACTGTCCAGACTGTCAGTCAGGATGATTTTTCTAGAACATATTTGAGTATGTCAGTTTCTTGATTCAAGCTCGTCAGTGATCCTGTAGCTTTTTGAAACTACACGAGGCATTCTGTCATCTGGCTCCTCCCTACCTGCCCAGCCTCCCTTCTCCTTCTGCCTCTATTCCACCCTATGTACCATGCACACCAGAGGACTTAACATCCCTTGGTTGCCTTCCACATGTTTCAGTCCCTTTATTTATTCTGTTACATCTGTATGACAAGCTTTTTCTTTTTTAATTCCCATTCTTGATGCCAGATGAGTCCATATTCATCTTCAGATTCAGTTTAAGTATCATCTCCTCCATGGTGCTTCTCCTGACCCCCAGCATGTAGTAGAAATAATCCCCTGTTTTTTGAGATCTTGCGTACTGATCAGAGTTTTCTTGTAACACCCTTTTGCTTGCTTTGGATTTTTTTGAGCATATTTACCTTTGCTGGTCTTGAAAGTAGATGCCATTTCTTATTTTCCTCTCTTTCCCCTTCGAATATCTTACACATATCTCATACCCAGTAAATGCTTTCTGAAAGGGGAAATAGGGAAAGGAATGAAGATTGGCACAAAGAAGATGTCTATTTTGAAATAGAGAATTGATTTAGTTGGCTTTGTTTAATACTAGAAACCTGGTTTGTTACTCTTTGGCCATGAAGAGGTAATCTCTAAGTGTTGATTTTTTGAGACACAACTTCAAGTCCTAAAACTGTGGTTTTCTTTTTTCTGTCTTTATAGGAAGCTTCCAGACACTTGGAGACCTTGAAAGTCCCCCTCAAAGGTAAAGAATGACCACATTTGCTTTAACCACAGAAGCAATTAACTCTCCAGCAGTGTGGAAAACAGCTTTTGAGCTGTATTTATCGATGCATAGATTTCACAGAGCTGTGATATTTGAAGACAAATGGCTGTGTCCATAATTAAGACTGCTGAGGAATTGGCAAGTGTGATATGATGATGGAATACCCAGAGAAAGGGCAAGGGAGTGAGATCGGTGAGGATAGTACTGTCTCTGTGACCTTGGTACTCTCTTTCTATTCATTGATTTCCCAATTAAATATAACTTTTCAATCAGTCACTTCCCATATACTGCAAGTTATTGATGCCCTGCTCTAGGAAGTGAAATGTCCTACAGATGAAACTGTAGGGGTGGATGATCTACTTTATTTTTTTAATTTAATATAAAAAGATGCTGAAGAAGAGATTCTCCATTAGTCTTTTGTATGAAGACTGTTTCATTACACAGGCAGTAGTCAAAATAGGCAAAAGCCTTGATTTTTGTATAGGGTTTGAGTTCTGACTTCACCATGTTAAATGTTTTGTCTCATTTGATCCTAACAAAAATTTTCAAGGTATTGTGATCCCCATTTTAGAGATGTGGAAGATGAGGGGCACCTGGGTGGCTCAGTCAGTTAAGTGTCTGACTTTGGCTCAGGTCATGATCTCACTATTAGTGAGTTTAAGCCCTGTCTAGTTCTGTGCTGACAGCTCAGAGCCTGGAGCCTGTTTAGGATTCTGTGTCTGCCTCTCTCTCTCCGCTCCTGTCCCACTCATGCTCTGTCTCTCGCTCTCAAAAATAAATAAACATTAAAAAAAATTAGAGATGGGGAAGCTGATTGTTAGAGGGATTAATTGATTTTTCTAAAATCACACAGTAAATGGTGGAGTTATTTGGTATCAAACACTGATTCCAGAGAAATAAGAACACAAGTTCTTGTTTGTTTTGGGTATCAGTCTCACTAGCTATGCTAATAATTAGGGGTCATAATGGTTCTCCATCTCCTACCAGGTAAAATCCGCGATCATTGACATGGCATCCATGTTGTGACTTACATCCACGTCTCTAGTTTCACCTCCTTTCCTCCCTACCTCACACCTTATAGTCCAACAATATGAACTGCCTCCAATGACTAGTACACATAGCTCTTTTCTTGTCTTTGTTTTTACTTATGCCATTCTGTCTAGAATGCTGATTCCTCACCTTGTTCCTCATGAACTCCTGCTACATTGTTTAGTACTCTACCAATGTACTCAAATAATATTCAAATAAAAAATACAAAAAGATATTCTTAAACTACTTCATTCATGTAAACTTCCTTGAACTCTACAAGTTGGGTTAGGGACCTCTTTGATATAGCACAATAATGTTCTGCATATCCTAATATTGCATTCATTACATTGTATTATAATTCTTTCTTTGCTCTTTGTATTTTCTTTTTTAAAAAAAAATTTTTTTTTAATGTTTTTTATTTATTTTTGAGACAGAGAGAGACAGAGCATGAACGGGGGGAGGGGCAGAGAGAGAGGGAGACACAGAATCGGAAGCAGGCTCCAGGCTCTGAGCCATCAGCCCAGAGCCCGACGCGGGGCTCGAACTCACGGACCGCGAGATCGTGACCTGAGCCGAAGTCGGACGCTTAACCGACTGAGCCACCCAGGCGCCCCGCTCTTTGTATTTTCAACTAATCTGTGAACTCTGTGAAGGGAGGATCATGTGTTTGTAACTTGAAAGCTTAGTAGAGTGTCTGCCACTTTGTAGTTATTTAGTACAAACTTGCTGAATGAAAGTGTATTAGGGTTCTCCAGAGAAAAGCTAATAGGATATATGTAGATATATATAAGATGAGATTTATTATAGAAATTGGCTCACGTGACTGTCCCATAATCTTCCATATGCAAGCTGGAGAACCAGGAAAGCCTGTGGTATAATTCAGTTTAATCTGAATGCCTGAGAACCAGGAGATCCAAAGTAGAAGGGGAGGAAAAGATAGATGTGCCAGCTTAAGAAATGAGAGAATTCACTTTTCCTTCACCTTTTGTTTCCATCTGAGCCCTCAAAGGATTGGATGATACCTACCCATGTTGGCAAGGGTAGTTCTGTTAGTCTACTGAATCAAATACTAATTTCTTTCAGAAACATCCTTTCAGACATATCCAGAAATAATGTTTTATCAGCTACTTGGGCATTTGTTAGTCCAGTCAGGTTGATATATACAAGTAACCATTGCAGAAGACACTGAGACATCCACTTATATCAATTTATGATACCATTTTTTTTTTTTTTAGTGTTTATTTATTTCTGAGACAGAGAGAGACAGAGCATGAGCAGGGAAGGGGCAGAGAGAGAGGGAGACGCAGAATGTGAAGCAGGCTCCAGGCTCTGAGCTGTCAGCACAGAGCCCGATGCGGGGCTCGAACTCACGAACTGCGAGATCATGACCTGAGCTGAAGTCGGACGCTTAACCGACTGAGCCACCCAGGCGCCCCTTATGATACCATTTTGACAGACTCAGTTGGTTGAATTAATAGGTTTATCTGCCAGAGGAGACTGGGGTGGGGTAGAGGCTGAGGCTAGGCTCTTACTGCTCTAGAACAGGTAGGACACAGGTACGGAAGATACTCAGTCTCTAGGCTCAGCACCTCTTGGGGGTGAGGTGATGAGCACCAAGTTTTATGCTGTGCTGAAATTTCCTTTATTAAGCACAAGTGGAGTTTGGGTTTAGTCTTATTGTCCTTGGGATAAAACTTGATAATGGACATGTGTATTGGGCATTTGTCTTTTCCTCAACACCCTGGAGGTGTTGAGGCTTTATTCAGGCTTTATGACTGACCATAGTATGAAGTTTCCTCTCCTTAGGGATAGTTATTTCCCACGAAGTTCCTTGAACCCTCAAGAAAGTAAGTCCCTGGATCTCTGACCCTGGACAACTTTTATGGCCTGAGGCTTGGATTCAAATTCTCCACATATAAATCTGCTGCCAGCCACATCCCTGATATAACCAGATAAATGGAGACAATGAATATCATAAATGACCGTAAGTTTCTGCTGCTATATGCCATCCTATGAAATCAAGCCCTTCACCTATCGATGCCAGCCTGGATCAGACCTGAGTTTTCCAAGTCTCTTTGAACAGAGTTTTTTAGGTTTATTTTAAGGCTTACTTTATTCTTTTTGGACGGCATTAAGATCTGGCATGTCTTGTAACCCAGATTTTTGGGTTATGGCAGAGAAACAGGATGGTGGGAGAGGCCTTGTGTAAGTTTTCAAGGTCTGAGCAGCTCCATCTGGATGAAACCAAAACAAAGAAAAATTCTGATCATAAGTGTAATGCCTTATGCACTTTAGGGAGATAGATATGTCAACACAACATGAAGAAGAAATTGAACCATTCGATAAATTGAGACACACAGTATTTTTGAGTAAGTCAGCCATTCTCATTCTTCTTCTGGACAGCTACAAGGTCATGCCTTCTTGGGGGAATTTTAGAACTCTGAGAACTCACTCAGTGGACTGGCTGTAATCAGACTGCAACCATTTCCTTTTCTGTTTTCTTGTCATCGAGGGGGATTTGGTCAGACGCCATCTCTCCAGCCCATAAGTCGTAATGCAGGTTTTATGCCTGGTCTGAACATGTAGGTTATAGATGGTCCCCAAGATGCTCGAGAAGATTGCCTTATGACTTTGCCCTTAGCAACTGACCTTCACAAACTCGAGGCGTCACCTTCACAGAGGCAGCTTCAGTGCCTCCTTTGAAAAAGTAATTTTCTTTTGTGAGTAACATGCTGTGTCATGGTTTATAACAATGGGAAGAACTAAAAGCTGTGGAACCCAGGAGGCAAAGAAGGGCTGTCTGTCTAAGGAATAACAAGAACTGATTTTATTCTCTGCCATGCAGTGATGAAAAGGCATCTTGTAAAAGCTTTTAGTTGGTTTTCTTTTCTCCTAATCATGTTCAGGAACGCATCTAATGCATTTTGTGGTTTTGAAAGGAAAAAGGAGAACCATTTTAAAGAAGAATTGCCTTCATTTAAAAAGATTTTATCTGACTGGAGTTGGAGATGTGGGCTCCTTATGAAGTATACAAGCCAACACCACGCCATAGGAATGTGGGAGAGTTAGCACGAACTCTGCTGGGAGAATCTGGAAAGGTTTCACACAGGAGTGACATTTGAACTAGACCTTAAAGGGTTTATAGAGTTCTCAGGTGAAAAAGGAGAGTGGACATTCCAAACAAGGGGAAAAGCACGTGCAAAGGCACAAAAGCATTTCGAAAATCTTGTGTGTGTGTGTGTGTGTGTGTGTGTGTGTGTGTGTGTGTGTGTTTAAAGAGCTAGACCTTAAAGGGTTTATAGGAGTTTTCTAGGTGAAAAAGGAGAATAGACATTCCAAACTAGGGGAAAAGCATGGGCAAAGGCACAAAAGCATCTCAAAAATCTTGACGTGTTTTTTTAAATAAACACTCAGACTACTTTTTTCCTGGACTCAGTGTAAGAGATGCTGCTTAGGTTTCCAGAGTAGACAGAAGTTCTACATTAGTAATAATGTACCTAAAATATTGAATTAACAATACAATTTTTTGTTACAATTTGTAACAGTACGAATGTTTATTGAGTACCTGGCACTGTTCTAACTGCACAACAGTTAGGTGATATAGCAATACATAAAACTGATAAAAACCCCTTCCCTCATTGTACCTAGGGCTCCTCCTGCTATTAGGCTTTATAACATTTCTGGGAGCTTTGATTTGAGGATTCTGGAAAAGCAGTTCCCTTCCTCTGTGCCTTTCTCTCTGTGTATTTTAGTGAGGACACATGGATGCCTCTGTGCTATTGTAACAGAAGTAAGTCTATGTCAGGGATGCAAATACAGGCACGTGTGGTCTTTCTCCCTGCTCTTGTTCCTTTCTCAGACAGCTACCTAACTATGACTTCATTTTGTGTTGAATCTGGATCCAGCCCCAGAATCCTTTCTTGATGTAGCACTTCATGTAGCTACTTCCAGCTAGTCAGAATTGACTTATAAGATGAAAGCTCCAGGTCAGTCACTCTGTGTAGTCTTAAATTTGGGGAAAAAAGGGCAGTTCAGCAGGCTCTGCCCTGGATGTGGGAGTCAGTCCACACTGGCTGATGATGATAGCGATAAATGTTTAGCTTTCTGCTTAGTTCAATTCAACACAGAAATTTCTTGGGCACAAACTGTGTTTTGACATAAGTTAATGGTTCTTGCTATCAGGAGCTTAAAGTTTAGTGAGTAGGGGAGACAGCTAGCTAGCTATGTTAGCCAATCCTTGCAGTGGTGGGTTAATAAGCAGTATAAAGATTAGGATAAAACATAGAGGGAAACAAAGGTGGGAATGACCCACTCTGCTGGAGAGTGGGGAAAGGACCATGGAAGACTCAGAGAAGATGACACTTCATCTGTGTTTTAAAAGATAATTAGGAATCCCATCAGGTGTGTAGGCAGCTGGAGTGAGAATTCTAGACAGAAGCAAAGACATGGAAATACAAAAACATATACATTATCATTGCATGGATCACCTGTATTATAGAGTCGTAGGCTTCTGCTAGGTTTCTTGTCCTTGAGGGAAGAAACACATAATAACATCTCTATAGCACCTAGCCTCAATGTAGGCGTTCAGTAAATATTTATTCAAAGAATGAAAATAATCTAGTCTTTATTTTGTCTCTCTGATGGTGTTACCTCTGTTATTAATTCCCATGTCTACTGAAGTTTTCTAAAGTATTTTAAGTTCAGTTGCATTGAAAAATCAATTTGATTCTGTTCCATTAATCAGGATTGAGTGCACATTCTGCATAAGGCCTTACCTTGGAGGATCCAGAGAAAGGTCCAAGAGGAGCTCACTTTTGAAATGAACTTCCTTTGAATGTCTGCAAGTAAGATGGCTCCATAATTTATCATCCCAAGTCTGAACCTTTATGGAGGTAAAAGTATGTGCTATTCATAATTACACTGGGGTAACAGGCATGAGATGAAACTGTCTCAGGTGAACAGGGGCATATGGGTCACTCTGCCTATAACTAACTGACTTTAGAATCAGTCTTGGATTTAAGTTTCTTCTTTAGTTTTATTAACTATATGACTTTGAGTCAACGGTAAAGCCAAGGTTATTATACATACCTCATAGCACAGTTGTGAAGACCAAATGAAATATAGTATGTATATATAGCTTAGCTCAGGTTTTGTGGTGGGTAGCCTCTGAAATGGTCCCCAATGATCTCTGCTGGTAGTCCCCAATAGAATCCCATCCTTTGAGTGAGGAGTGGACCTAGTGACTTGATTCTAAAGAATAGAATGTGGTAAAAGTGGTGGGTTGTCACTGTTGAGATTAGCTTTAGAAGGCTGACTTCTGTTTTGCTCTCTCAGTTCTCATTTTGGGAGAAGCAAGCTGCTATATAGTGTGTAGCTCTGTGGAGTGGTCCATATAGCAAGGAATAGATATTATTAGTTAACAGGTAATGAGGACTCAGGGCCAGCTGATAACCATGAGAGTGAACTTGGTAGCAAATCTTCTCCTATTTGAGCCTTGATGTGAGATTGCAGCCTTGTGAGGAAAGCTAAATCAGAGGCACCCACCTAAGCCCTGCCCAGATTCCTGATCCTGAAACAGTTTTTTTTTGTTTATTAAGTTTTTATTTTAATGCCAGTATAGTTAACATTCAGCGTTATATGAGTTTCAGGTGTACAATATAGGGATTCAACAATTCCATATATCAGCTGGTGCTCATCATGACCAGTGCACTCCTTAATCCCCATCATCTATTTCACCCCCGCTCCCACTCTGGTAACTGTCAGTTTGTTCTTTATAGTTAAGAGTCTGTGAAACAGTTTTAAGTCGCTAACTTTTAGGGCAATTTGTTACACAATAGGACCTGATGCATTCTTGCTGCTAAATAATATCTCTTTTAGTGGAAATACCTAAATAGTTCTTTCTTACTGAGAACTTTTCACACCAAAAGCTTCTCTTCTGCTTACGTCTTCAGTAACACCTTAGCCTTTTCATTGCCTTTGATGGACAACACTAAAAATGTGTCTGGAGGCCTATTGTACTTTAAGCTCTACAATTTCACCCATTTGCTAGATGTTCACGTTGGTTTTGGGGACAGTTTTCATATGATAGTGAAATCAAGATATCAGGAAAATGCCTTTTTGGTCAATTCTTGTTGGACTTTCAAGTTTCTTAGAACCTTCTCTCATTAGTCAATGATTCAAATATCATCAAAAGCATGTACAGAGAAAAATCAGATTCATGTCTTTTTCTCCGCCGCTTTATAGTTTACAAGGGAGGTTAAGACATGTTCACACCTAGAGGCAAAGCAAGACAGCAGGTGAAGACAGTCAACTTGAAATAATGGAAGGAACAAATAATTTGGGGTCAAAGAGTCTAGATTTAAACCCTAGGTTGGTCATCTAGTAGCTTTGTGATTTTGGACAATTTCCTGTCCATTTTCTTCTATAAACTACATTATCTTTGTCCTATAAAGTGGAGATAATCATATTGCTTTATAGCATTGTTGCTGAGTGGGAGCCTAAGTGATGTTGGGTGTAAAAGAGCTTAGTAGGTAATAAAGCAGCTTATAGGATTATTTATGATAGGTTATAAGAACCAAGTCAATATGTTGTAACTAATAATAATGGCAACAAATTACAGACTTGGGGGGGTTCAACAAAAATAGGGGAGATGGTTTCTGACTGGAGGACTTAGGGAAACTTCACAGAAGAGCTAACATTTGAGGTAGGTTTTGAGGAATATTTTGGAGGTGGGAATGTAGGCCAATGGGTAGTAGAGTTGGGCACACATGGTGCATCAGAATTTATGTGGTGCATTTGGGAAAATAATGAGTTGTTTAGGGTTTCTGAAATTACATGATAGGGAGACTAGAAATAGGACCCAGGCTACAAATTCTCACATTCCAGGCTGACAAGGCTTTTATAAAACATTTTAAAATTTGTAATTCTGTCCTCATGCCCACAAAGTTTGGAAAGTCTAAGGCATTGTTCCTTTTTGGGTCATTTTCAGACTTCTCATGGTTTCTTGGAGACCCCTTTTCTATAGGTCATCTCTCTCTCTCTCTCTCTGTGTGTGTGTGTGTGTGTGTGTGTGTGTGTGTACATATATCTACATATTTTGTCTTCATGGAGACTACTAAAACTATTCATCTCTTTTGTCCCATGTCAGAAAAACCAACTGTTTGTCCTGGCTTAGATCTCCACGTTTTTTTCCTTTTTTTTCAGAGTCCAGAGTCTCTATGACAAATTTGACCTTTTACTTGCTAATGTTGGCATCCTTTTCTAACTAGCTTTGTTGTATTATTATAGTTAAAGACCCTTTCCTTACAAGGAAGATATGTAAAGTAACAAAATTGGGTGAAGAGAACAAAAAAACTCCAAATTCATACTTACTTATTTAATTCATTTATTCATATAACAAATATTTATTTTTTAGGCAATATATTTATACTGTTAGCTAAAATATATTATTTCTGTCTTGAGAAGCTTATATTTTCATTTTTAGGAGCTGGTTATTAAATAGCTAATTACACAAAAAATAAAGATTTATTCACAATGGTGGCAAATGTTAAATTTCTAGGGTATTCTAAAAGTGAATAACAAGAGAACGAACCCAGCTTAGAATAGATCAAAGAATCCTTTCTAATAGAAATGTGTAAGCTGAGATTTAAAGGATGATTAAAAATAAGCAAGGGGAATGGGGAAGAGGGAGGAGAAGAGGATTCTAAGCAGAGGGAGCAGCGTGTGCAAAGGGGCTATGGGAAGAAGCATGCCACTTTTGAAAACTACCGTAGTTGGAGAATAGAGAAGGAGAATGACATATGATGTAGCCAGAGAACTTTCCAAGAGTCAGAATATGCATGAATGGGAGTCCATGTTTGGGATTTTGATCTTTATCTTAAGGGAAAAAAGAAGCCAGGTGTTAGACACGGGATAGTAATATGATCAGGTTTGCTTTTTGAAAATCACTCCATATGTAATGTGGACAAGAGATTGGAGGAAGGCAGAAGTGGATATAAGAAACTGGGTGTTACAGTTCAACTGTGAGATTAAAGTGGCCTGGATTAGGGTCAGACTAATGGGGATGGAGATAAATAGACTCAAGAAATGTAAGTGGTTAAATCGAAAGGACTTGATGGTTGATAGGGTATGGGTGGAGAGGAGGATAAAAAATGAGTCACAGATTTCTGACTGTTGGGTGTTCGATGGTGATATCCCTTGAGATGGTAACCCTGAAAAAGGACCAGGTTTGGATGCAAATTGTCTTACATTTTTATATTGCACCCTAGGAACTCAAGAATTAGAGGAGTTAAGTGAATTGCTTCAGGTTGTATAGCAAATTAGTAGTGACCAAAATTTAGATTTCTGGATCCCTCATTGTTCAGTTTCTGTTCCTTCCATTCACTGCCATGGCAACAGCTTTCTAAGTGATTTCTGGGTTTATAGACTGGCCTCCTTTTGATCTATTCTCCACACTGATACACCACTCTGTCTGAAACCCTTCAGTAACTCCTAGTCTTTGACTAAAGAATAAAAGCAAAAGTCCTTTCAAGGCTTATGAACCATTTCTTCATCTGAAAAGAGCTCAAGTCACTTTAGTTTAGTTGGAACGTACAATGTGAGAGTGGGAGATATAAGAAAAAACTAAGAAGCCTATTAGCATCCAGATTAGAAAGGATTTTTAAAGTAATTTTCATATGTTTAGATTGTAATTTAAGAGAAATGGAAAATCATTAAAGGTTTTCAAATAGCTTTTAGTTTTATCGTGTTATATATGCTCACAATATAAAGAGTCAATTCATTTTACAGTGCTTTTGTAAAAAGAACAGTCCCCTGGTCTGTACTCTACCCCCATTTTCCCACTTCACAGAAGTAATCACTTTTAATACTTTTGGTTGATTTTAGATATTTACCTATGATTTTATAAATCATATGCCTATATTGCTACTCTTTGATTTTTTTTTTAGTTTTAGGCATTTATCAACTTCCTACTATGGAAGATTAGAATTTAACTCTTCACTTCTCATCTCTTTCTTGGCCCCATTGTACACATATTGATTTACCATCCCCAATTCCTCAAGATACATCATAGTTTTAGCTACATAAGTACTCAGAATTTACATTATTATGACTTTTGTCAATTCAATTCAGAGTTGAGAAACAAGGTAAACTTTTTTCCCTGCTCAGTTGATTGGTTTCTATATAGTTAATGAAGGTCTTGAGTTTTATTTGCTTAGTTCTACGTACTTATAACTAATTTGTCTCTCAACTCACCCCAAGTTGCGCACATATCCTCTCACATTAAAATACATCAGGTATTTTATCAATTTTATTCTCCAGAAGAAGTGTAGTTTAGTATCTTCTGTTATGAAGTCTATGCTCTCTTTTCTCCATCATCATGGGTACTCCCTTTGCCTCTCCCTAATGAATAATTCTTTATTTCTGTGATTCTATTTCTTTTTCTTTTTCTTTTTTTATTTAAAACTCACATGTCCTCCAAAAACTTCATAAGGAAGGGTGAATCTTCAGTAAATATTTTGAAACCCTGCATGTCAAATAATATTTTTACTCTGCTCTCATACTTAATTGATAGCTTGGTTAGGTATAGAATTCTCAGTTGGAAATAAACTTCACTTTAACTTTTGCTCTATTCAAGTTTTTATTGAGAGGTCCAGTGCTTCTTCTGATTCTTTTTTGTATGAAACCTGTATGGACCCTTTTAAGATCTTGTATGGAACTTGTACATATCTTTTAGGATCTTTATTCCTGTAGCTCTCAAATTTTGTTTTTCCCATTCTTTGGTATAGGTCTATTTTATCCATCATTTTGGGCACTCAGTAAGCCCTTAGAAATATGAAAACTTCTTTTTTTTATGGAAAAAATTGTCTGTTTATTTTAAAGATGATTTCTTTATTTTTATTTCCTTTGTTCACTCTTTCTGAAACTCCTAATATTTTGATACCAAAAAATTGAGCTAGTGTTTTAATTTTGTAACTTTTTTCTCCTTCTCCATTCTTGTTCTTTTTATTCTGTTTTCTAGGGTAATTGCTCAACTTTGTGTTCAAACAAACCTCTGTTGAATTTTTCATTCTTATCGTATTTAGACACTTTTTTTATGTACTTCTGAATGTTTCCTTTTATTAATATATATATATATATATATATATTTATTTATTTTATTTTGAAATCTGGCCTTCTAAAAGTTTATTTGTTTATTGTGTAAGATGAAGAGAGAGAGGCAGAGAAAGAGGGAGAGGGAGAATTCTAAGCAGGCTCTGAACTGTTAGCACGGAGATGCATATGGGGCTTGGTCTCACAATCCTTGAGATCCTGACCTGAGTGAAATCAAGAATTGGGTTCTTAACTGACTGAGCCACCCAGGCATCCATGAATGTTTCTTTTTATTTTTAATAAACTTTTATTTTTGTTTTATGGATGCAATGCCTTATTTTTTGAAAAATATTCTTTTCCTCAGCTTGTCACTGATTTTATTTATAGTATTCTATTTAATGAAGGAATATTTAATTTTTTTTGCAATCAGTTGGAGAGATTTTAATTTTTTTCTTTTGTTTTCTTTTTTCTTTTTAAAATTCCAGTTAAATACAGTGTTATATTAGTTTCAGGTATACAATATAGTGATTCAACACATCCATACAATACCTGGTGCTCATCATGATAAGTGCACTCCTTAATCCCCATCACCTATTTCACGCCCCCTTCCCCAGCCATCAGTTCTCCATAATTAAGACTCTGTTTCTTGATTTTTCTCCCTCTCTCTTTTTTTCCCCCGTTGCTTATATTTCTATTTATCCATTCATCAGTCGATGGACACTTGGGCTGCTTCCATGTCTTGGCTATTGTAAACAATGCTATTATAACCATAGGGGTACAAGTATCCCCTTGAATTAGTGATTTTGTATTCTTTAGGTAAATGCCCAGTAGTGTGATTGATGGATCATAAGGTAATTCTATTTTTAAGTTTTGAAGGAGCCTCCATACTCTTTGCTAGAGTGGCTGCACTAGTTCTTATTCCCACCAACAGTGCAGGTAGGTTTCTTTTTCCCCAATCTTTGCCAATACCTGTTTCTTGCGTTGTTTATTTTAGCCATTCTGATGGGTGTGGGGTGGTACTTCATTGTAGTTTTGATTTGCATTTCCTTGATGGTAAGTGATGAGGAATATCTTTTCATGTGTTTATTGGCATATGTATCTCTTCTTTGGAGAAATGTCTGTTCATGGCTTCTACCCATTTCTTTAAAAAATTTTTTTTTCTTTTTTAATATTCTTTAAATGTGGAGAAGGTGTTCTCTTGCTGCCCACCTTTTATTTTTTAATTTAATTTAATTTTTTATTTTTTTAAAATTTTTATCCAAATTAGTTAGCATATAGTGCAACAATGATTTCAGGAGTAGATTCCTTAGTGCCCCTTACCCATTTAGCCCATACCCCTCCCAAAACCCCTCCAGTAACCCTCAGTTTGTTCTCCATATTTATGAGAACTCTTTATGAGTTTCTTCTGTTTTGTCCCCCTCCCTGTTTCTATATTATTTTTGTTTCCCTTCCCTTATGTTCATCTGTTTTGTCTCTTAAAGTCCTCATATGAGTGAAATCATATGATTTTTGTCTTTCTCTCGCTGACTAATTTCACTTAGCATAATACCCTCCAGTTCCATTCACGTAGTTGCAAATGGCAAGATTTCATTCTTTTTGATTGCCGAGTAATACTTCATTGTATATATATATATATACCACATCTTCTTTAGCCATTCATCCATCGAGGGACATTTGGGCTCTTTCCATACTTTGGCTATTATTGATAGTGCTGCTATAAACATGGGGAGGCATGTACCCCTTCAAAACAGCACACCTGTATCCCTGAGATAAATACCTAGTAATGCAATTGCTGGGTCATAGGGTAGTTCTATTTTTAGTTTTTTGAGGAACCTCCATACAGTTTTCCAGAGTGGCTGTGCCAGTTTGCATTCCTACCAACAATGCAAAAGAGATCCTCTTTCTTCACATCCTCACCAACATCTTTTGTTGCCCGAGTTGTTAATGTTAGCAATTCTGACAGGTGTAAGGTGGTATCTCATGGTTTTGATTTGTATTTCCCTGATGATGAGTGATGTTGAGCATTTTTTTCATGTGTCGGTTGGCCATCTGGATGTTTTCTTTGGAGAAGTGTCTATTCATGTCTTTTGCCCATTTCTTCACCGGAGTATTTGTTTTTTGGGTGCTGAGTTTGGTAAGTTCTCTATAGATTTTGGACACTAACCCTTTATCTGATATGTCATTTGCAAATATCTTCTCCCATTCTGTTGGTTGCCTTTTAGTTTTGCCTGATTGTTTCCTTCACTGTGCAGAAGCTTTTCATTTTCATGAGGTCCCAATAGTTCATTTTTGCTTTTATTTCCCTTGCCTCTAGAGACGGGTTGAGTAAGAAGTTGCTGCGGGCAAGATCAAAGAGGTTTTTGCCTGCTTTCTCCTCGAGGATTTTGATGGCTTCCTGTCTTACATTGAGGTCTTTCATCCATTTTGAGTTTATTTTTGTGTATGGTGTAAGAAAGTGGTCCAGGTTCATTCTACTGCATGTCACTGTCCAGTTTTCCCAGCACCACTTGCTGAAGAGACTGTCTTTATTCCATTGGATATTCTTTCCTATTTTGTCAAAGATTAGTTGGCCATAAGTTTGTGGGTCCATTTCTGGGTTCTCTGTTCTGTTGCATTGATCTGAGTGTCTGTTCTTGTGCCAGTACCATAGTGTCTTGATGATTACAGCTTTGGAGTATAGCTTGAAGTCTGGAATTGTGATGCCTCCTGCTTTGGTTTTCTTTTTCAAGATTGCTTTGGCTATTCAGGGTCTTTTCTGGTTCCATACAAATTTTAGGATTATTTGTTTTAGCTCTGTGAAGAATGCTGGTGTTATTTTGATAGGGATTGCATTGAATATGTAGATTGCTTTGGGGAGTATCGACATTTTAACAATATTTGTTCTTCCCATCCAGGAGCATGGAATCTTTTTCCATTTGTTTGTGTCTTCTTCAATTTCTCTCATAAGCTTTCTATAGTTTTCAGTGTATAGATTTTTCACCTCTTTGGTTAGATTTATTTGTAGGTATTTTACGGGTTTTGGTGCAAGTATAAATGGGATAGATTCCTTGATTTTTCTTTCTGTCACTTCATTGTTGGTGTATAGGAATGCAACCGATTTCTGTGCATTGACTTTATATCCTGCAACTTTGCTGAATTCATGAATCAATTCTAGCAGTTTTTTGGTGGAATCTTTTGGTTTTCCATATGAAGTATCATGTCATCTGCGAAGAGTAAAAGTTTGACCTCCTCCTGGCTGATTTGGATGCCTTTTATTTCTTTGTGTTGTCTGATTGCAGAGGCTAAGACTTCCACTACTATGTTGAATAACAGTGGCGAGAGTGGACATCCCTGTCTTGTTCCTGACCTTAGGGGGAAAACTCTCAGTTTTTCCCCTTTGAGGATGATATTAGCATTGGATTGTTCATATATGGCTTTTATGGTCTCGAGGTATGCTCCTTCTATCCCTACTTTCTTGAGGGTTTTTATCAAGAATGGATGTTGTATTTTGTCAAATGCTTTCTCTGCATCTATTGAGAGGATCATATGGTTCTTGTCCTTTCTTTTATCGATGTGATGAATCACATTAATTGTTTTGCGGATATTGAACCAGCCCTGCATCCCAGGTATAAATCCCACTTGGTGGTGGTGAGTATTTTTTTTAATGTATTGTTGGATCTGGTTGGCTAATATCTTGTTGAGGCTTTTTGCATCCATGTTCATCAGGGAAATTGGTCTATAGTTTTCCTTTTTAGTGGGGTCTCTGTCTGGTTTTGGAATCAAGGTCATGCTGGCTTCGTAGAAAGAGTTTGAAAGTTTTTCTTCCATTTCTGTTTTTTGGAATACCTTCAAGAGAATAGATGTTAACTCTTCCTTAAATGTTTGGTAGAATTCCTCTGGAAAGCCATCTGGCCCTGGACTCTTATTTTTTGGCAAATTTTTGATTACTAATTTGATTTCCTTACTGGTTATGGGTCTGTTCAAATTTTCTCTTTCTTCCTGTTTCAGTTTTGGTAGTGTATATGTTTCTAGGAATTTGTCCCTTTCTTCAGATTGCCCATTTTATTGGCGTGTAATTTCTCATAATATTCTCTTACTGTTGTTTTTATTTCTGCTGTGTTGGTTGTGATCTCTCCTCTTTTATTCTTGATTTTATTTATTTGGGTCCTTTCCTTTTTCTTTTGATCAAACTGGCTAGTGGTCTATCAATTTTGTTAATTCTTTCAAAGAACCAGATTCTGGTTTTATTTATCTGTTCTACTGTTTTTTCTTGGTTTCAATAGCATTAATTTATGCTTTAATCTTTATTATTTCCTGTCTTCTTCTGGTTTTGGGTTTTATTTGCTGTTCTTTTTCTACCTCCTAAAGGCGTAAGGTTAGGTTGTGTATCTGAGATCTTCCTTCTTTTTTTTTATTATGAAATTTGTTGTCAAATTGGTTTCCATACAACACCCAGTGCTCATCCCAACAGGTGCCCTCAATACGCATCACCCACCCACCCCTCCCTCCCACCCCCCATAAACCCTCAGTTTGTTCTCAGTTTTTAGGAGTTTCTTATGTTTTGGCTCCCTCCCTCTTTAACCACTTTTTTTTCTTCCCCTCCCCCGTGGTTTTCTGTTAAGTTTCTCAGGATCCACATAGGAGTGAAAACATATGGAATCTGTCCTTCTCTGTATGACTTATTTCACTTAGCATAACATTCTCCAGTTCCATCCATGTTGCTACAAAGGGCCATATTTCATTCTTTCTCATTGCCACGTAGTATTCCATTGTGTACCTAAACCACAATTTCTTTATCCATTCATTGATTGATGCACATTTAGGCTCTTTCCATAATTTAGCTATTGTTGAGAGTGCTGCTATAAACATTGGAGTACAAGTGCCCCTATGCATCAGTACTCCTGTATCCCTTGGGTAAATTCCTAGCAGTGCTACTGCTGGGTCATAGGGTAGGTCTATTTTTAATTTTCTGAGGAACCTCCACACTGTTTTCCAGAGCAGCTGCACCAGTTTGCATTCCCAACAACAGTGCAAGAGGGTTCCCGTTTCTCCACATCCTCTCCAGCATCTAGTCTCCTGATTTGTTCATTTTGGCCACTCTGACTGGCGTGAGGTGATGTCTCAGTGTGGTTTTGATTTGTATTTCCCTGATGAGAAGCGACGTTGAGCATCTTTTCATGTGCCTGTTGGCCATCTGGATGTCTTCTTTAGAGGAGTGTCTATTCATGTTTTCTGCCCATTTCTTCACTGGATTATTTGTTTTTCGGGTGTGGAGTTTGTTGAGCTCTTTATAGATTTTGGATACTAGCCCTTTGTCTGATATGTCATTTGCAAATATCTTTTCTCATTCCGTTGGTTGCCTTTTAGTTTTGTTGATTGTTTCCTTTGCTGTGCAGAAGCTTTTTATCTTCATGAGGTCCCAGTGGTTCATTTTTGCTTTTAATTCCCTTGCCTTTGGGGATGTGTCAAGTAAGAAATTGCTGTGGCTGAGGTCAGAGAGGTTTTTCCCTGCTTTTTCCTCTAGGGTTTTGATGGTTTCCTGTCTCACATTTAGGTCCTTTATCCATTTGGAGTTTGTTTTTGTGAATGGTGTAAGAAAGTGGTCTAGTTTCATCCTTCTGCATGTTTCTGTTCAGTTCTCCCAGAACCATTTGTTAAAGAGACTGTCTTTTTTCCATTGGATATTCTTTCCTGCTTTGTCAAAGATTAGTTGGCCATACTTTTGTGGGTCTAGTTCTGGGGTTCCTATTCTATTCCGTTGGTCTGTGTGTCTATTTTTGTGCCAATACCATGCTGTCTTGATGATTACAACTTTGTAGTAGAGGCTAAAGTCTTGGATTGTGATGCCTCCTGCTTTGGTCTTCTTCTTCAAAATTACTTTGGCTATTCGGGGCCTTTTGTGGTTCCATATGAATTTTAGAATTGCTTGTTCTAGTTTTGAGAAGAATGCTGGTGCAATTTTGATTGGGAGGCATTGAATGTGTAGATAGGTTTGGGTAGTATTGACATTTTGACAATATTTATTCTTCCGATCCATGAGCATGGAATGTTTTTCCATTTCTTTATATCTTCTTCAATTTCCTTCATAAGCTTTCTGTAGTTTTCAGCATACAGATCTTTACATCTTTGGTCAGGTTTATTCCTAGATATTTTATGCTTCTTGGTGCAATTGTGAATGGGATCAGTTTCTTTATTTGTCCTTCTGTTGCTTCATTATTAGTGTATAAGAATGCAACTGATTTCTGTACATTGATTTTGTATCCTGCAACTTTGCTGAATTCATGTATCAGTTCTAGCAGACTTTTGGTGGAGTCTATTGGGTTTTCCATGTATAATATCATGTCATCTACAAAAAGTGAAAGCTTAACTTCATCTTTGCCAATTTTGATGCCTTTGATTTCCTTTTGTTGTCTGATTGCTGATGCTAGCACTTCCAACACTATGTCAAACAACAGCGGTGAGAGTGGACATCCCTGTTGTGTTCCTGATCTCAGGGAGAAAGCTCTCAGTTTTTCCCCATTGAGGATGAAGTTAGCTGTGGGCTTTTCATAAATGGCTTTTATGATGTTTAAGTATGTTCCTTCTATCCCGACTCTCTCGAGGGTTTTTATTAAGAAAGGATGCTGAATATTGTCAAATGCTTTTTCTGCATTGATTGACAGGATCATATGGTTCTTTTATTAATGTGATGTATCACATTGATTGATTTGTGAATATTGAACCAGCCCTGCATCCCAGGAATGAATCCCACTTGATCATGGTTAATAATTCTTTTTATATGCTTTTGATTTTAATTTGCTAGTATCTTATTGAGAATTTTTGCATCCATATTCATCAGGGATATTGGCCTGTACTCTTTTTTTACTGGTCTCTGTCTGGTTTAGGAATCAAAGTAATGCTGGCTTCATAGAATGAGTCTGGAAGTTTTCCTTCCCTTTCTATTTTTTGGAATAGCTTGAGAAGGATAGGTATTATCTCTGCTTTAAATGTCTGGTAGAATTCCCCTAGGAAGCCATCTGGTCCTGGACTCTTATTTGTTGGGAGATTTTTGATAACTGATTCAATTTCTTCACTGGTTATGGGTCTGTTCAAGCTTTCTATTTCTTCCTATTTGAGTTTTGGAAGTGTGTGGGTGTTTAGGAATTTGCCCATTTCTTCCAGGTTGTCCAATTTGTTGGCATATAATTTTTCATAGTATTCCCTGATAATTGCTTGTATCTCTGAGGGATTGGTTGTAATAATTCCATTTTCATTCATGATTTTATCTATTTGGGTCATCTCCCTTTTCTTTTTGAGAAGCCTGGCTAGAGGTTTATCAGTTTTGTTTATTTTTTCAAAAAAACCAACTCTTGGTTTCGTTGATCTGCTCTACAGTTTTTTTAGATTCTATATTGTTTATTTCTGCTCTGATCTTTATTATTTCTCTTCTTGTGCTGGGTTTGGGATGTCTTTGCTGTTCTGCTTCTATTTCCTTTAGGTGTGCTGTTAGATTTTGTATTTGGGATTTTTCTTGTTTCTTTAGATAGGCCTGGATTGCAATGTATTTTCCTCTCAGGACTGCCTTCGCTGCATCCCAAAGCATTTGGGTTGTTGTATTTTCATTTTAATTTGTTTCCATATATTTTTAAATTTCTTCTCTAATTGCCTGGTTGACCCATTCATTCTTTAGTAGGGTGTTCTTTAACCTCCATGCTTTTGGAGGTTTTCCAGACTTTTTCCTGTGGTTGATTTCAAGCTTCATAGCATTGTGGTCTGAAAGTATGCATGGTATAATTTCAATTCTTGTATACTTATGAAGGGCAGTTTTGTGACCCAGTATGTGATCTATCTTGGAGAATGTTCCATGTGCACTCGAGAAGAAAGTATATTCTGTTGCTTTGGGATGCAGAGTTTTAAATATATCTGTCAAGTCCATCTGATCCAGTCTATCATTCAGGGCCCTTGTTTCTTTTGATCCTGTGTCTAGATGATCTATCCAATGTTGTAAGTGGAGTATTAAAGTTCCCTGCAATTACCACATTCTTATCAATGAGGTTGCTTATGTTTGTGAGTAATTGTTTTGTATATTTGGGGGCTCTTGTATTCGGCACATAGACATTTATAATTGTTAGCTCTTCCTAATAGATAGACCCTGTAATGATTATGTAGTGCCCTTTTTCATCTCTTGTTACAACAAGAAGAAGTTACAATTGTTACAATTTGAAGTCTAGTTTGTCTGATATAAGTATGGCTACTCCAGCTTTCTTTTGAGTTCCAGTAGCATGATAGATAGTTCTCCATCCCCTCACTTTCAATCTGAAGGTGTCCTCAGGTCTAAAATGAGTCTCTTGTAGACAGCAAATAGATAGGTCGTTTTTTTTTTTATCCATTCTGATACCCTGTGTCTTTTGGTTGGAGCATTTAGTCCATTTACATTCAGTGTTATTATTGGAAGATATGGGTTTAGAGTCGTTGTGATGTCTGTAGGTTTCATGCTTGCAGTGATGTCTCTGGTACTTTGTCTCACAGGACCCCCCTTAGGATCTCTTGTAGGGCTGGTTTAGTGGTGATGAATTCCTTCAGTTTTTATTTGTTTGGGAAGACCTTTATCTCTCCTTGTTTTCTAAATGACAGACTTGCTGGATAAAGGATTCTTGGCTACATATTTTTTTCTGTGCATCACACTGAAGATTTCCTGCCATTCCTTTCTGGCCTGCTAAGTTTCAGTAGAGAGATCCGTCACGAGTCTTATTGGTCTCCCTTTATATCTTAGAGCATGTTTATCCCTAGCTGCTTTCAGAATTCTCTCTTTATCCTTGTATTTTGCCAGTTTCACTATGACATGTCGTGCAGAAGATCAGTTCAAGTTACGTCTGAAGGGAGTTCTCTGTGCCTCTTGGATTTCAATGGCTTTTTCCTTCCCCAGCTCGGGGAAGTTCTGTTATGATTTCTTCAAGTATGCCTTCAGCACCTTTCCCTCTCTCTTCTTCCTCTGGAATCCCAACTATGCGTACATTATTTCGCTTAATTATGTCACTTAGTTCTCTAAGTCTCCCATCATAGTCCTGGATTTTTTTTATCTCTTTTTCTCAGCGTCTTCTTTTTCTGTAATTTTATCTTCTAATTCACCTGTTCTCTCCTCTGCTCTTCCATCTGAGCTGTGGTTGCCTCCATTTTATTTTGCAGCTCGTTTATATCACTTTTTTTAGCTCCTCCTGACTGTTTCTTAGTCCCTTGATCTCTGTAGTAATAGATTCTCTGCCCTCCGCTATACTTTTTTCAAGCCCAGTGATTAATTTTATGACTATTATTTTAAATTCATTTTCTGCTATATTGTTTAAATCGTTTTTGATCAGTGTGTTAGCTGTCGCTACTTCCTGGAATTTCTTTTGAGGAGAATTCCTCCATTTTCATCATTTTGGATAGGCCCTGGAGTGGCGCGGAACTGCAGGGCTCTTCCTCTGTGCTGTCTGGAGTAACTTGTGTTGGTGGCCGGGGCTGCAGTCAGACCTGATGTCTGCCCCCAGCCTGCCGCTGGGGCCACAGTCAGACTGGTGTGTACCTTATCTTCCCCTCTCCCAGGGGCAGGACTCACTGTGGAGTGGTGTGGCCTCTCTCTGGGCTACTTGCACACTGTCAGGCTTGTGGTGCTGCTTCGATGGGATCTGGCGTATTAGCCAGGGTGGACCCGCAAGGTGCACAGGGGCGGGAGGGGCAGGCTCAGCTTGTTTTGCCTTTGGTGGTCAACTTCGGGAGGGGCCCTGCGGCATTGGGAGGGAGGCAGACCCGTCGGAGGGATGGGTCCACAGAAGCACAGCGTTGGGTGTTTGCGCAGTGCAAGCAACTTCTGTGATGGGAACTGGCTCCCTTTGGGATTTTGGCTGGGGGATGGGTGAGGGGGACGGTGCTTCCTAGCACCTTTGTTCCCTACCAAGCTGAGCTCTGTCCTCTGGGGCTTAACAACTCTCCCTCCCACTCTCCAAGCAGAGCTGTTGACTTATAACATTCCAGATGTTAAGTCCCACTGGCTGTCAGAACACACTCCATCTGGCCCCTCCGCTTTTGCAGGTCAGACTCAGGGGCTCTGCCTTGCTGGGCGGGCTGCCCCTCCACTGCCCCAGCTCCCTCCCGTCAGTCCACGTAGCACACACCATCTCGCCACCCTTCCTACCCTCTTCCGTGGGCCTCTCATCTTCGCTTGGCTCTGGAGAGTCCATTCTGCTAGTCTTCTGGTGGTTATCGGGCTAAATTAGGCAGATGTGGGTGGAATCTAAGCGATCAGCAGGACGTGGTGAGCCCAGTGTCCTCCTTCGCCGCCATCTTCCCAATCTCCATATCTCTTTCTTCCTTCTTTAGGAAGGCCTGACTTGCTATATACTTTCCTCCTATGACAACCTTTGCTGTGTTCCATAGGTTTTGGGTTGTGGTGTTATCATTTTCATTGGCTCCCATATACTTTTTAATTTCCTCTTTAACTGCTTGCTTAGCCCATTCATTCTTTAGTAGGATGTTCTTCAGTCTCCAAGTATTTGTTACCTTTCCAAATTTTTTCTTGTGGTTGATTTTGAGTTTCATGGCATTTTGGTCTGAAAATATGCATGGTATGACCTCGATCTTTTTGTACTTACTTACGTCTGATTTGTGTCCCAGTATATGGTCTATTCTTGAGAACATTCCACGTGCACTGGAGAAGAATGTATATTCTGCTGCTTTAGGATGAAATGTTCTGACTATATCTGTTAAGTCCATCTGGTCCAGTGTGTCATTCAAAGCCATTGTTTCCTTGTTGATTTCTTGATTAGAGGATCTGTCCATTGCTGTGAGTTGGGTGTTGAGTCTCCTACTATTATGGTATTACTATCGATGAGTTTCTTTATGTTTATGATTAATTTATATATTTGGGTTCTCCCACATTTGGCCCCTAAATGTTTACAACTGTTAGGTCTTCTTGGTGGATAGACCCCTTGATATGATAGAATGCCCTTCTGCATCTCTTGATAGAGTCTTTATTTTAAAGTCTAGATTGTCTGATACAAGTATGGCTACTCCGGCTTTCTTTTGTTGACCATTACCATGATAGATGGTTCTCCATCCCCTTACTTTCAATCTGAAGGTGTCTTTAGGTCTAAAGAGCGTCCGAGTTCAGGTCATGATCTCACACTCCGTGAGTTCAAGCCCCACGTCAGGCTCTGTGCTGACAGCTTGGAGCCTGGAGCCTGCTTCAGATTCTTTGTCTCCCTCTCTCTCTTCCCCTCCCCTGCTCATGCTCCGTCTCTCTCAGTCTCAAAAATAAATAAAAACATTAAAAAAATTTTATAAAAAAAATAGTGGGTCTCTTGTAAACAGCATATAGGTGGATCTTGTTTTCTTATTCATTCTGTTACCCTATGTCTTTTTATTGGAGCATTGAGTCCATTGATGTTTAGAGTGAGTACTGAAAGATATGAATTTATTACCATGATGCTTGTAGAGTTGGATTTTCTGGTGGTGTTCTCTGGTCCTTTTTAATCTTTGTTGCTTTTGATATATATCTATATATCTATATATCTATATATCTATATATATCTATAGATATATATATATGTAATTTTTTTTCATCTTTTCTCCCCCCCTTAAAATTTCTTGCAGGGCTGGTTTAGTGGTCATGGACTCCTTTAATTTTTGTTTGTCTGGGAAACTTTTTATCTCTCCTTCTATTTTGAATGACAGCCTTGCTGGGTGGAGAATTCTTGGCTGCATATATTTTGATTCAGCACATTGAATATATCCTGCTACTCCTTTCTGGCCTGCCAGGTTTCTGTGGATAGTTCTGCTGCAAACCTGATCTGTCTTCCCTTGTAGGTTAGGGACTTTTTTTCCCTTGCTGCTTTCATGATTCTCTCCTTGCCTGAGTATTTCGTGAATTTGGCTATGATATGCCTTGTTGATGGTCGGTTTTTGTTGAATCTAAGGGAGGTCCTCTGTGCTTCCTGGATTTTGATGTCTGTGTCTTTCCCCAGGTGAGGAACATTTTCCGCTATGATTTGCTCACATAACCCTTCTACCCCTATTTCTCTCTCTTCCTTTTCTGTGACCCCTATGATTCTGATGTTCCTTTTTAATGAATCACT
This sequence comes from Panthera tigris, assembly GCF_018350195.1. NCBI lineage: Eukaryota > Metazoa > Chordata > Mammalia > Carnivora > Felidae > Panthera > Panthera tigris. The sequence goes on from NC_056669.1 coordinate 49,321,721, forward strand.
GATTTCTCTCTCTAATTCTTAAATAGTGCTCTTTTGCCTTAATCTCCCTCTTTTTTTCTACTTCATTATTCTCCATAAGTTTGTTGACCCTATAGCTGATTCTCTGTTCTGCCTCATCCATTCTTGCTGCCACAGCATCCATCCATGAATGCAGCTCAGTTATAGCATTTTAAATTTCATTCTATTTTTTACTTCTTTTATCTCTGCAGAAAGGTATTCTAATCTATTTTCGACTCCAGCTAATATTCTTAGTATCATGATTCTAAATTCTGGTTCAGACATCTTGCTTCTATTTGTGTTGGTTAAATCCCTGGCTGTTGTTTCTTCATGCTCTTTCTTTTGGGGTGAATTCCTTTGTTTCATCATTTTGAAGGGAGAAGAGGAACTAATAAAGTAGAAAAATTAAAATAAAAAAAGTAAAATTAAAAACATTAAAATTAAAAATACATACACACAAAAAATTGAATAAATGATGCTAGATCTTAGGTGTGTTTTGGTCTGGGTGTTGAAAGTGGTTTGACAGGTTATAGGAAAAAAAGACGGGGGGGTAAGGAAATCGTTTGAGAATTTGAAAAAATGAATATACTGAAGTAGGCTAAAATGAGATGATGGGAGTAAAATAGAATTTGAAAAAATTACACAAAAGTAAAGAATATAGTAGAAAAAAAATTAAAAATATTTTTAATAAAAATTAAAAATAAAGATGAACTTTTTCTTTCTATATTCAAGAAAAAGAAAGGAAACGAAAAAGAGAAAAAAGAGGAAAAAAAGGAAAGAAATCGTTTGAAAAGTTGAAAAAGTGAATAGACTGTAGTAGACTAAAATAAAATGATGGAAGTAAAATAGAATTTGCAAAAATTTACATAAAAGCAAAAAATATAGTGAGAAAATTAGAAAAATATTTTTAACAGAAATTGAAAGTAAAAATGAAGTTTTTCTCTTTCTGCATTCAAGAAAAAGAAAAGAAATGAAAAAGAGAAAAAAGAAAAATAAAAAATTAGAAAAATGGAAATCGTTTGAAAATTTGAAAAAGTGCATACACTGAAGTAGACTAAAATAAAATGATGGAAATAAAATAGAATTTGAAAAAAATTACACAAAAGTAAAAAATATATTAGAACAATTAAAAATATTTTTAATAAAAATTGGAAATAAAAATGAATTTTTTCTCTTTTGTATTCAAGAAAATGAAAAGAAGTGAAAAAGAAAAAAAAGAAAGAAAGTTGAATAGATGGACCTGCTAACAGATTGAAATATGACTGAAATTACTACGTTTTCCCCTAGCAATTAGACTATGAAGCGCTTTATAGTCCATAACCTAAGCAGGTGGTGAGACTTGTGTTCTTGAAGAGCAAGGTTGTCCCATATGGGTGGGGCTCAGTGTAACAGCTCTGCTCTCCACTAGATGGTACTGCTAGACTACTGAGGTGGATTGTTGCAGCACTCATAGGTGCGTATGCGCATGTGCGGGAGCGGTGAAAATGGCGTCACCCAGCTACCCAGTCTCTAGTATCAGAACTGTGTTCTCCCTGATCAACAATCATGCACCTGTCCTCTGTCTTCAGCTTTTGTCTACTCTCCGTTTTTTCACTGTCCATGACCAAGCCCCAGGCAGTACCTCTCTCCCGAGTTTTGTCTGAGATGCAGCTGTTTTTCCCCGCCCCTTACTTCTGAAGGACTGTGGCTTTGACCTGTTCTGCCCCTTTACGGGATTGTCTCACCGAGCAGTGGCCGAATGCCTGCAGCACCTAGGAACGCCTGCTGGACCCTGCTGCTGCTGGTGTCCTGAGACTGCAGCCAGGTGCCAGCCCACCCCAGAAAAAGTTTGCGAAATAGTGTAGCAGCAGTGTTTCAGGGATTATGGAAAATCACAACACACATCTGGCACCAGGCTTCACCCTTAACAACCTTGTTCCAGCACCAGCGGATGTGGCAGTTTTCTGGGGTCTGCTGAGACCAGGTGGCTTCAACAGTCTCTACCAAATGTCCTTCCTGCAGTGGAACTGTTTCTCCTCATGTGGCCCAAGAACCTCCTGGACTCCTCTCTGCTCCTGGGGATTCACCCTTCCCACCAGAGCACCGCCAGGTATCGAGCTGCAGAGTTGCAGACTTTGTGCTCCCCTTGTTTACAGTCTTAATGGAATTTAAACCTTCTCCTTTATCCTTTCTCCCTTTTTAGTTTAGTCCCTGTGGCTGTTTCCAGTTTTCCCCTTTCTCTCCAGCTGCTTTTGGGGAGGGGTGCTTTTCCCATATTCTCTCCCCCGCCCTGCCTCGTCTCCCTCCTCTCTCTGCCCTCAAAAGCACCTCTCTTCCTGCTCCCCAAGTTCACCTCTCCATGTCGTGTACCTGCTGAATTCTGTGGTTCAGGTTGTGCATATAGTTGTGTTAATCCTCCAATCAATTTTCTAGGTGTGCAGGATGGTTTAGTGTTGGTCTGGCTGTATTTCATGGATGCAAGCCACACAAAAAGTTCCATGCTGTTCCGCCATCGTGGTTCCTCCCCTGCTGAATTTTTTAATGGATTATTCATTTTTGGGGTTTTGGGGTTTTATAAGTTTTTTATATACTTTGGGTACTAACCTTATTGAATAGGTGATTTTCAAATATCTTCTCCCATTCTATTGGTTGCCTTTTAGTTTTGTTGATTGTTTCTTTTGTTGTGCAGAACTTTTTATTTTGATGTAGTCCCAGTAGTTTATTTTTGCTTTTGTTTTCCTTGCCTCAGGAGACATACCTAGAAAAAAGTTCTTTTTGGCCAATGTCAAAGAAGTTACTGGGTATGTTCTCCTCTAGGATTTTGATGGTTTTCTGAGTCACATTTAAGCCTTTAATCCATTTTGAATTTATTTTTGTGTATGGTGAGAGAAAGTGGTCCAGTTTCATTCTTTTGCATGTTGCTGTCCAGTTTTTCAAAAACCATTTGTTGAAAAGACTGTACAACATCCAGTGCTCATCCCAACAGGTGCCCTCCCCAATGCCCATCACCCACTTTCCCCTCCCTGCCATCCCCCACCACCCCCACTTTATTCTCAGTTTTTAAGAGTCTCTTATGTTTTGGCTCCCTCCCTCTCTTTTTATTTTCCTTCCCCTCCCGCATGGTCTTCTGTTAAGTTTCTCAGGATCCATCTAAGAGTGAAAACATATGGTATCTGTCTTTCTCTGTATGACTTATTTCACTTAGCATTACACTCTCCAGTTCCATCCACGTTGCTACAAAAGGCCATATTTCATTATTTCTCATTGCCAAGTAGTATTTCATTGTGTATATATACCACAATTTCTTTATCCATTCATCAGGAAACCAATTTGACAATAAATTTCATATTAAAAAATTAAAAAAAAAGATGCACTTTTAGGGAGCTTTTGGTCAGATTACCATTCCTTTCACACACTATCGATGAGAGAGGCAGGGATGCTGGATAAAAGAAATGCATTGTCAAAGAGTACTGGGTTTGGGGGAAGATCTATAATAAGGGTTCAACAATTGTGGTAAATACTTCATTTTAAATTATGCTTAATAAATTATTCTTGAGTCAAAAAAACTGCTTGTTTTCCATTGGGTATTCTTTCTTTCTTTGTTGAAGATTAGTTGACCATATCGTTGTGGGTTTATCTGGGTTTTCTATTGTGTTACATTGATCTATGTGTCTGTTTTTGTACTGGTACCATACTGTTTTAATCACTACAGCTTGGTAATATAACTTGAAGTCCAGAATTGTAATGCCTCCAGTTTTGCTTTTCTTATTCAAGATTTCTTTGGCTAGTTGGGGTCTTTTGTGGTTCCATGCAAATTTTAGAATTGTTTGTTCTAGTTCTGTGAAAAATGCTGTGGTATTTTGATAGGGGTTGCATTAAATGTGTAGGTTGCTTTGGGTAGTATAGACATTTTAACGATATTTTTTCTTCTAATCCACAAGCATGGAATGTCTTTCTATTTCTTTGTGTCCTCTTCAATTTCTTTCATCAATGGTTTAGAGTTTTCAGAGTACAGATCTTTCACCTCTTTAGTTAGGCTTATTCCTAGGTATGTAATCATCTTATATGCAATTGTAAATAGGATTATTTTCTTTCCCTTTCTGCTTCTTCATTGTTGGTGAATAGAAATGTGATAGATTTCTGTATAGTGATTTTGAATTCTGCGACTTTACTGAATTTTTCAGCTCTAGCTGTTTTTTAGTGGAGTCTTTGGGTTTTCTATATATAGTATCATGTCATCTGCAAATAGTGAAAATTTTACTTCTTCCTTAGCTATTTGGATGTCTTTTATTTCTTTGTTGTCTGATTGCTGTGACTAGGACTTTCAGTACTATGTTGAATAAAAGTGGTGAGAGAGGACATTCTTGTCTTGTTCCTGACCTGGGGAAAAGCTCTAAGCTTTTTCCCATTTAAGATGAGGTTAACTGTGGGTTTTTCATAGGGGACCTTTATTATGTTGAGGGTATGTTCCCTCTAAGTCTACTTTGTTGAGGGTTTTTATTATGAAGAGATGTTGAACTTTGTCAATTGCTTTTTCTGCTCGTTCTTATCCTCTCTCTTATTGTTGGTTGATTTGCAAATATTGAGCCAACCTTGCAAACCAGGAATGAATCCTATTTGATTGTGATGAATCATTTTTTAAGTGCATTGTTGGGTTTGGTTTGTGAATATTTTGTTGAGGATTTTTGCATCTGTATTCATTAGAGGTATTGGCCTATACTTCTCTTTTTTAGTGGTATCTTTATCTGGTTTTGGTATCAAGGTAATGCTGACCTCTTAGAATTAATTTGGATGTTCTCATTTCTCTTCTCTTTTTTGGATTAGTTTGAGAAGAGGTATTAATTCTTCTTGAAATGTTTGGTAGAATTCACCTGTGAAGCCACCTGATCCTGTACTTTTGTTTGTTGGGAGTGTTTTGATTACTGATTTAATTTCTTTGCTGGTTATCAGTCTATTTAAATTTTATATTTCTTCCTGTTTCAGTTTTGGTAGTTTATATGTTTCTAGGAATTTATCCATTTCTTCTAGGTTGTCCAATTTGTTGGCATATAGTTTTTTTTGTACAATATTCTCATATAATTGTATATCTGTAGTGTTGGTTGTTATTTTTCCTCTCTCATTTGTGATTTTATTTATGAGTCCTTTCTCTTTTTTCTTGATATGTCTGGCTAGACATTTATCAACTTTATTGATTTTTTTTCAAAGAACTAACTCCTGGTTTAATTGATCTGTTCTATTGTTTTTCATTTGTAAATTATTTCTGTTTTAATCTTTATTATTTATTTTCTTCTACTGGTTTTGGTTTTTGTTTGTTCTTTTTCTAGCTCCTTTGGGTGTAAGGTTGTTTGTTTATTTGAGATTTTTCTTGCTTCTTGAGGTAGGCCTGTATTGCTATAAACTTCCCTCTTAGAACTGCTTTTGCTACATCCTAAAGGTTTTGGACTGTTGTGTTTTCATTTTCATTTGCTTCCATATACTATTTTATTTCTTCTTTGATCTCCTGGTTGACCAGTTCATTGTTGAGTAGCTTGTTATTATTATTTTTTTATGTTTATTTTATATTTTGAGAGAGAGAGAGAGAGAGAGAGAGAGAGAGAACATGAGTGGGGGAAGGACAGAGGAGGTGGCAGACATAGAATCTGAAGCAGGCTCCACTTTGCCTGCTGGGCTCAGCACTGTCAGCACAGAGCCCAATGTGGGGCTTGAACCCATGAACCATGAGATCATGACCTCAGCCGAAGTCGAACACTTAACCAACTAAGCCACCCAGGAATCCCAGTAGTAGCCTGTTATTTGACCTCCATGTATTGTGGTCTTTCCAGATTTTTTCTTGTGTTTAACTTCTGTTTTTATAGCTTTATGGTTATAAAATATGCATAATATACTTTGACCTTCCTGAATTTGTTGAGGCTTATTTTGTGGCCTAATATGTGATCTTTTCTGGAGAATGTTCATTGTGCAAGTGAAAATAATGTGTATTCTGCTTTTTTAGGATGGAATGTTCTGAATATGTATGTTAAATCCATCTGGTCCAGTGCATCATTCAAAGCCATTGTTTTCTTGTTGATTTTCTGTTTAAATGATCTGTTCATTGATGTAAGTGGGGTGTTAAAATCCCCTACTATTATTGTTTTACTATTCATCAGTTCCTTTATGTTTGTTATTAACTGTTTTATATATTTGGGTGCTTCTATATTGGGTGTATAAATATTTATAATTGTTTTATCTTCTTGCCCTATATTATTATATAGTGCCCTTCTTTGTCTCTTGTCACCATCTTTGTTTTAAAGTCTATTTTGTCCTGGAGGAGGAGTTAAGATGGTGGATTAGTAAGGGAACGCTGGGCTTGTCTCATCCCTTGAACACAGGTAGATCAAAATCAAATCATTTTGAGCACCTAGGAAATGGATCTGAGAATTAAGAGAACAAAGTGCATAATTTGAGGGGGAGAATGTGGGAGACACCTGGTGCAGAGAGGTGAGTTGGGAGAGGGAAGAGCTGCAGTGTTTACACAAGAAAAGCATTCCCCCTGAAAGTAGCTAGAAAGAAGGAGGGAGAGAAAGAGTGAAAACATGCAGAGGGGACTGCACAAGAAAACTATTCCACAAAATCATTGGTGGGGAAAAAAGGCAGGGTTTCAATACTGCCAGTTTTTTATAAGCAGCGGAGTACAGTGTCTGAAGTTTTGTAGCTCAGCGCCTGGTGGTGCTTCTGTGAGGAAGCAGGATTGAGCCCTGGGAGCAGGCAGCAGTCTGAGGATCCCCTGGGTCACATGGGGAGAAGTGGTTCCTCTGCTCAGAGTGCAGTTTGTAGTGGCAATATGGCTTCCCCACTGGCAAAAGACCCTGCAGGTGCCATACAGCTGCCCCCCATTCACTGGTGTAGGAACAAAGACACTAGCTGAGGGCAGCAAAACCTGGTGCTGGCTGTGTATCAAGATTTACCATGAACTCCATGCCGCTGCCACTATGCAGTCTTGCAGCGGTTTTCTCAGACAAGCTGGTACTGGCCACAGCATGGCAAGACCCTCTCCCAGGGGATCAGTGTGGGTACAAGCTGTGGGGGTGTCTGATGTATGGGGTTTTGAAATACAACTGCTCCTGAGATAAAACCCAGGAGGGTGGACAGCTTAGACACAGATAGTGAAGGGGGGGGGGAGCTGACAGAAGCCAGGGGCATGGGAGGGGTGATTGTGCATCTGTGAAGGCATAACTGTGAGGGTGTGAACTTCCCACTCTGGAGAGTAGACAGCAGGGTGAAGACATTTTCAGCATTAGCCCACCAGCACTGATTGACCTCAGTGAGCTAAACAGTGAAACAAACCATGAGAGACTCTTAAAGGTAGACAACAAACTGAAGATTGATGGAGGGAGGGGGTTAGATGGGGAATGGGTATTAAGAAAGACACTTGTTATGATGAGCATTGGGTATTGTATGTAAGTGATGATTCACTGAATTCTATTCCTGAAACCAATATTGAATTGTGTGTTAACTAACTAGAATTTAAATAAAAATTTGAAAAAAAATGTCTATTTTGTCCAATATAAGTATTGCTACTCTGGCTTTCTTCTGACATCCATTTGTATGATAGATATTTCTCCATTCCCTTACTTTCAAAGTAAGTACTTTGGAGTGCTTAGTCCATTTACATTCAAAGTAATTATTGATAGATATGTATTTATTGTTATTTTATTATTGGTTTTGTGGTTGTTTCTGATTATTTTATCTTATTTTTCTTGTCTTTCATAGTTTGTTGATTTTCTTTAGTGATATCTTTGCATATTTATTAGTGGTTTGATATGTGGTACCGTTAGGTTTGTATATAACCTCTTCTACATATAACACTCTATTTTAAGTTGATGGTTTTTTAAGTTTGAACCCATTTTTTACTCCTCTCCTTCCCACATTTAAGGTATATTTTATTATATATTATATCCTTTTAGTTTGTGACTTCCTTGACTAATTTTTTTACAGAAATATTATTTTTTAATGTTTTTGTGTTTCCTACCTTTATACTGTCCCTTTTGGTCTCTTTTCCACTGTAAAACTACCTTTTACTCTTTCTTGATGGGCTGGTTTAGTGGCTATGAACTCCTCTAGCTTTTGGTTTTCTGGGAAACTCTTTATATCTTCTATTCTGAATGATAACTTTGTTGGGTAGAGTATTCTTGGCTGCAGATCTTCCTGTCAGTACTTTGAATATTTCATGCCACTCCTTTCTGTCTTGGAAAGTTCCTACTAAGAAATCTCCTGGTAGCCTTATGGGTTTTCCTATGTTAGTAACAACTCCTCCTCCTCCTCCTCCTCCTCCTCCTCCTCCTCCTCCTCCTCCTCCTCCGCCTCCTCTTCTTCTTCCTTCTCTTCCCCCTCCTTCTCTTGTTGCTTTTAAAATTTTTTCTTGGGGCGCCTGGGTGGCTCAGTCAGTTAAGCACTGGACTTCAGCTCAGGTCATGATCTCACAGTTCTTGGGTTAGAGCCCTGTGTTGGGCTCTGTGCTGACAACTCAGAGCCTGGAGCCTGTTTCAGATTCTGTGTCTCCCTCTCTCTCTGCTCCTTTCCTGCTCCCACTGTGTCTCTCTCTGTCTCTCTGTCTCTCTTTCTCAAAAATAAATAAACATTAAAAAAATGAAATAAAATTTTTTATCACTATATTTTTCCAATTTAATTTCAATATGTCTTGGTGTAGGTCTGCCTTTGTTGATTTTGATGGGAGTTTTCTGTGCTTCCTGGATCTGGATGCCTATTTCCTTCCCCAGATTAGGGAAGTTTTCAACTATTGTTCTTCAAATAAATTTTCTGCTCCCTTTGCTCTCTCTTCTTCTGGAACTCCTATAATATGAATGCTATTACATTTGATGGAGTCACTGCATTCCCTAAGGCTATTGTCATTTTGCAAAATTCTTTTTTTTTCTATTTTGTTCAGCTTGATTACTTTCCATTGCTCTGTCTTCTAGGTCACTAATTCATTTTTTCCGCTTCTTCCATCCTACTGTTCATGCCCTCAAGTGTGTTTCTCATTTAATTTATTGTATCCTTTATCTCTGTCATGTTATTTCTTTTCTCTGTGTTAAGGGTATCATTCATGTCTTTCACTCTTTTCTCAAGTCCATTGAGTATCCTAATGATCATTACTTTAAGTCCTGTATCAAGCATGTGACTTATATCTGTTTTGTTTAGATCTCTGGTCATGGCCGTGTCCTATTCTTTCATTTGGGATAAATTTCTCTGTCTTCTCATTTTGTCTAAGTCTACATGCCTATTTCTTTGTGTTAGGCAACTCAGCTCTGTCTTCTTTTCTTAAGGGTAATGGTGTTATGAAGAAGTCCTGTAGTGCCCTGCTGTGTTGTGGTCTCTGTTCCTCAGGGTCTCGTCCTTCTTTTTTTTTTTTTTTTAAATTTAAATGTTTTATTTATTTTTGTGTGAAAGAGAGAGAGAGAGAGAGCGCAAGAGTTGGGGAGGGGCAGAGATAGAGGGAGACACAGAATCTGAAACACAGAATATGTGCACAGAATACGAAGCAGGCTCCAGGCTCTGAGCTATCAGCGCAGAGCCTGACTTGGGGCTCAAACTGAGAGCAGTGAGATCATGACCTGAGCTGAAGTCAGATGCTTAACCCACTGAGCCACCCAGGTGCCCCAAGGGCTTCATCCTTCTGAGAGTGTCTCCAGTGTGTGCTGTGTGCCCTCTACTCTTTTGTCCTGGCTGCTTTATCCTTTACGCCCATCATCTGAAATGACTTCTGTCTGTCATGGGCAATGTTTGGTCCTTGGACTGAATGTGCTGCATTTTAACTAGGTGTGCTTTGGTCTGTTTGTGAAATGAGACCTGTTGCCACTGCCATCTGAGCCAAAGTTCTGCAAAACTCTGGTGTCAGGAGACATGGTGTTGGTAGGGGTTTGGGCTGGTCTTCTGAGGAATGGTGCCCACCATGCTGGGACTGGGGTAAATGTGACTGAGCAGGGCACTTCCACTAGAGCATGGTGGGGTGGGGCTTGGTGTAAGCAAATTAGATAGCAAGTGTGGGAACTGTGCTGGTTCCTGCAGGTGGCCCTGTGCTTATGCTGAGTGGTAGGGGAGGGAAATGGTGCCAGCCAGTTCCTTTGTTCCTGCAGGGTTCTCTTCATGAACTTCTCCACTGTGTGCCTCAGATGCTTTTCAGATCACTGATGGCCCTTCTAAATTATCTGCGTGGGTATGAGCAGGGGCTCCATCTTTATACCCTCATATTGGTCAGTCATTGGATGTAGTTGTCCCTGACAGGAGCCATGGCCTTGGGAATTCTTCAGTTGAGACATTTCCTGAATAGGACTGACAGCTAAGAATTGTCTGCTGTCAGAACTTCTGGCACTTGGGGGGAAATCTTTGGTCTTTGAGATGGTCAATTTTATGTGTCAACTTGATTGGGATAAGAAATGCCTAGATAGGTGGTAAAACATTATTTCTGTGTATGTCTGTTAGAGTGTTTCTGGGAAAGATTGATATTTGAATTGGTAGACTGAATAATGAAGATGCAGGTGGACATCATCCAATCTGCTGAATGCCTGAATAGAACAAAAAGGTGGAGGAAGGGAGAATTTGTTCTCTTGGCCTGAGATAGGATATTCATCTTCTCCTGCCCTCAGACATCAGTGATTCTGGTTTTCAGGCCTTTAGACTTGGACAGAAACTTACACTGTCAGTTTTCCTGGTTCTCAAGGCTTTTGACTCAGACTGAATCATACCAGCAGCTTTCCTGGTTCTCCAGCTTGTAGATGGCAAATGGTTATGAGATTTCTTGGTCTTTAGAATAGTGTGAGTCAATTCTTATAACAAAACTGTCTATATTCTATATCTTTATCATGTTTCTATCTATATGCATCTAATCGCCAATCAATTCTGTTTCTCTGGAGGACCTTGAGCATTACAGTACTGAAGAGACATCTGGGTGGTACACCACTTCATCCAATATAGTGGCATAAGCTTGGCTTCTAGAGTTCTGCATACTGTGTTGGGGTAACAGACTCTTAAAATGTCTCAACATTTAGTATGTATATGGAGTCCACAGGAGAAGAAAAATATTTAGCAGATTATCAAATAGAAATGCAAATGCTTTATTCTTCCAAAATATGTGCAGTAGATAACAACAGAGTTATATTTGGAAATTTGAAACTCACCATTCTCCATCTCCTCTTTATGTGGTAACTTTTATTTGCTGCTTTATTTTGTCATAGATTATTGTCTATATATCTATTTTGGTATCCTTTTCACCTAGCAGGATGCTTGATACGTAGTAGCTATCCAACAAATCTTTATTTTGTTAAATAGGAATTGTCTACTATAGTAATATGTGTAGTATTTTATTCTCTTGAAACTGATGCTGTCCCTTCATCTCCAACCAAACATCTGGGTGAAGATAACTAGTGAGAGAGATGGGGATATGGTGAAGTCTGTTAGTGAGCTTGCTGGAGTTCCTCCTTTCTCCTAGTAATGCCTAGGTGGCCTTTTATGTCCACTTGCTGGTAAGGTCTCCTCCTGATCTTGGCTGGGGCTCTCATTGCTGCTTCTGTGTGGCTCAAATGATAGCTGAGATGGCACTGTTCCATCTGTGGGGCTAGGCTGTTCTTCCAGTCTACAGTTGTCAACTTGTCATCATTTCTCCTGGGCCCATGTGATTTTCTCCACTTCCTTGCTCTAATACTTGCTTTTACTGAGACCAGGAAATGACCCTCTCTGTGTTGACCCTTTCTTTGGTTAGTGCCTCTACTTTTATTTGATTAAGTTTTTATTGTTTCTGTATTTTTTAAAAAGAATTACACATATCAGTGATATTGTCCAAATGCTTGTGTCCCTTCCCCCAAAATTTGTATGTGCCCAATATATTGGTATTAGAAGGTCTTTGGGAGGTGATTAGATTGAAGGGCTCCCTGTGGTCTCATGAATGGGACCCTAGAGAGCCCCACCACATGAGGATATGATGATCGCATATGAAGACAGCCATCTGTGAACCAGGAGGTGGGCTCTCACCAGATAGTGAATCTGCCTGCATCTTGATCCTGGACTGCTCAGCATCTAGACCCATGAGAAATGAATTGCTGTTGTTTATAAGCCAACCAGTCTATGGTAATTTGGTTATAGCAGCCCCTAAGACAATAAGGAACTGGAAACAAATTCTCTCTAGGACCAGTGGTAAGATGTTAGTGACATCATATGGCCTTCTAGTCTAAATAGTCCCTTTTCGTTTATACTTAGCTAATATGTCTGCCCTGACTCTAACCACTTTCCATATTTCCTATTTCAGGACAAATCTGTTGTCTGAGATTTTCTCTGAGACATAGGAGGATTTTGTTCCCTATACTGGATTATGGATTTCAGTCTCAAGGTTGAGGTCAAATACATACCAATATACAGCAAGCAGAACCTGAGTTGGCCCCCTGCCCCTACCCACCAATTTCCCACTAACATACTTAATACCGATATCAGGCTCCCTCTGGAACCCTCTGCACACAGGATTTATGAAACACGCATTCAGTGAAATACATAGTTGAAACTGTATAACAGAGTATCTGATATATGGTAACAGTTCAGTAATTGTTAGGGAAAGGAACCAACAGTTTTTTTGTTTTTTTTTTTTTTTTTTTTACCATGAGTAAGGCCTTGTGCTATGTGATTTATAAACTTTGTCTTTTTTAAACCTTAAAATAGCTTAGGGTTTATCCATATCTTACCAAGGAAGCCCTAAGTTTCAGATAATTTAATTAAGCTCTTCAGTGTCATATAATTAGCAAGTGGAAGAACTGGGATTCCATCTCAAGGCTGTTTCTAAAGTTCATGTCCTCTCCATAGTGCCCTGTTTCATTCTATTTGAACTTGGGTATGAATTTGAATATCTACATTCGAGGAATATTACTGTTTCTAATATATGTGTATATATAGCTTCTGACATGTCCTATATAAAATACTATACCATAAATTTTCATACCTCACTCCTCTGTGCTGGTGGACGGGCCAAAGGGATTTTGAATGGAAGCTACCATCTCAAACATTCATTTCAAGAAAGAAATAGGAGGAAGAGAAGAAGCAGGAGAAGAAGGAAAGTATAATAAAGAGAAAGATTAACTTATAGAGTAGGGATTTTGGGGCTGTGATCTTGGAAGAAAAACAGAGCATAGATTATTTAAACCCACATTTGTTTTACTGAGAAAGTAACAGAGAAAAACCCACTGAATGCATGTTAACTGCTCAATACTTGTGTGCTGAATGCAAATTAATTACTAAAACCATCTGGTAATCATTCGAATCTGGCAGTAAAAGTGATGAGTGAAGCATTTATCATCACTCTGAAGGCACATTTTTCTAATGGATCTTTTACTCAAGTTTTATGTTTCTGTTGTGAATTTAAGAGTTTTTTCTAGCCACATAGTGCTTCCAACTTCTATTTGTAATTAGGATGATTCTAATTATGTAGTGGTGGCACCAGGAATAATATTGCAATTGGCCTTCATTGATCAATAGAGCATCCACCTCTTAACTCACAAAATAATGCAAACTTTGATTAAATTAGAGAAAACCAATGAACACACTTTTATTGTAAGGAAGCACCCTTTACTGGCTTCAGAATATGCATAGAAGTATGTGTGTGTATGTGTGTATTTATGTGTATGTGTTTGTGTGTAGGTATGTATGCATGTGGCTTTTGGAGCACAAATTTAATTTTCTGTTGTGTATCATTGCAGAGATACCTATCTAACCTTCACAATAGTATGCTGTTCAAAGGGCATAATCAAAAGAAGTAGCACCTTTGGTTTCAGACTAACACCTTAAGGTATGGCATCACCCTTAAAAGTTGGGCAAGAGGGGTCCCTATAAAGGGCCCTGTGCTTTATTGGGCCATGCAGATGACAAACACCAAAATAAAACTTACTTAAGAGCTTATGGATAGCTCTCTCACTTAGAATCTGGTGCTTAGCGCTGGTATATTGTAACCCATTTCCCAAATATTAGCTCACTTAAGTACCACCATTCAGGCCCCAGGGAAATACTTTTTCATATCTCTTGCCCTATATTCTCAGAATAAAGACAACTGTATCTGAATACTTGAAGTTCTGTGGGTTTGCCCATTCATATCATGAATACAGGGAAGATTTGAATAGCAGAAGCTTTAGATAAAGAGAGAAGGCAAAATTATCATCTTGTTGAATCTCTCCTCTTAGGTAGCATGACTGTAATAGATTTTGCTTAACAATGTGTTATTCTAGCACTGCCCAGCCTCCAATAGGAAATGTTTCTCTTTGTGTTTGAATATGTAGTTCCAGAGGTTTTCATGAATCAGCATGATAAACATAAGAGCTGTACATAGACGTTGAACAATATTAGGGGGTATTAATAAAAATTATTTAAGATGGGTTTTAAAAAAATTATTTCTGGTGTAGTTAACATACAGTGTTATATTAGTTTCAGGTGTACGATATAGTGATTCAACAGTTCCATATATTATTCAGTGCTCATCAAGGTAAGTGTACTCTTAATAATGGTGGAATTTTTAATTTAATTTTTCGAAAGTATAATTAATTCTTGTTAATATTTTAAAAATAAACATGGTTATTTGCAATTGTAGTATTCAGTGTCCACCTATTTGCCAATGTAAAGAATCAGTCTCACAATTCACATGTTTATGTCTAGACCTGTCTGTACAAATTGGCAGATGAAAGTTTGAATGTCTTTAGGCTCTAATTTTGGGACTCTTGAAGTTAGAATTGACTAGGGAAAAATGTGGGTAAGATTATTACGAGACATTACCTAGATAAAGAGTTAATTAGATGGTTAAATAATAATCGGCAAGTGTGTATTGCTTTTCTATTGCTGCTATAACAAACTATCACAGACAAAGCAGGTTAAAACAACTCAAATATATTCTCTTAGTTTCTATAGGTCAAAAGTCCAGGTACAACAGGGCTCAGTTGCTTCCCTGCTCAGCATTTCCCAAGGCCACAATTTAGGTGTTGGCACGGCATCACTCCTTTGTGGAGGCTCTGAGGGTGAATCTGCTTCCATACTCATTCAGAGTGCTGGTGGAGTCAGTTCTGTGTAGTTGTAGGACTGAGGTCCCCATTTCTTTACCGGATGTTGGCCAGGGGTTCTGCACTTCTAGAGGCTGCTTATATTCCTTGGCTTGTGGCTCACTTCCTCCATCTTCAAAGCTGGCAATGGTAGACCTAGTGTTTCTCATCCTTTGAATCTCTTTGAACATTTCCTTCCTCATCTCTCCTGCCTTCTTCCATGGCAACTCTCTAATTCCTCTTCTGCTTTTAAGAGCCCATGTGATTATATTGGATCTACCTGGATAATAAAGATAATGTTCCTATCTTAAAGTCAGCTGATTAGCAAGCTTAATTACATCTGCCAAAGGTCTTCACAGCAGTCCCTCATGATAATCTTGATTTTTGATTTTTGCTGTTTATACAGAACTTTACTATGATGCTTGTTTGCATTTATTAGTTTGGTTGAGTTCCACAACAACCCCATTAGGAGGTGGTGCCTCCATTTTTCAAGGAAGGAATCTATACATAGAAGATGTTCAGTGGTTTTGTCTTTGTGCTCCATTCTCACTGTCTGCTGATACTTCCCCTTTTTGCTTTGTTTATCAGTCTTGGTGCCATGGTTGCTTGGGGACAGAATTTGGCTTTTAGCTTTGATTCTTGGCAATCCTTACGCAATGACTCAGCCACAATCTTTCAGTTTTTGACCATTTTGCATTAGTTCTCAGAAGGATCAGGCTTGGAAGGTTTTTTTTTTTTTTTCCTATCTAAGCTGGTGCCCCAGACTGCCTCAGGATATCACTGCATATCTTGCTCCTGGATGTAGTCTATTTCCCTCCTCTAGCCTATACGTCTGGAAAGACTGTGTGGTAGAATGGGGAGAACATGAGCCTCATAGTAAAGGAGGCTTTATTGTCATCTGAGTGTATGTTGTTGGGAAATCTGTATAACCTCTTTGAGTCTAAACTTTCTCAATCATAAAAATGGGAATAATTATACCTTCCATGTCAGAGTTGCTTAAGGATTAATAATATATGGATGCACCCGGCACAGTGTCTGACATATGTTAGCTGCTTGAAAAAATTGTAGCTGCTTTTATCATAATTAAAAGTTATATCCCAGCTTTCTCTTTCTATTGTGAGTGCTTGGAGGGTCAGAATCATATTTTACTCATTTTTGCATCCAGATTTCCTAGCACACAGTGGGTTCTTAATAGATTCTTGAATTTAATTCAAAATAAACTTAAGACTGAAGTTCCTCTTAACTATTCCTATGTTATTTTATGGGGAAAATGCTTGGTGTAAGATAAATGTGACTAATGGCTACTGCCTCCTAGCTATTAATTGAAAAACAGAACTAGAAGTACATTATTTTTTCTTCTGCTCATTAACTTTATTTGTTTTCACTTGTGTAGGTTCATTCTCATTGACTCTGAGTTGTTCCCAGGTGTATGGTTGTATTCACTTTGTTCTCATACAAACAAAATATGTTCTCACAGTTTATTGCAGGGGGCTGCCATTTTTTTGGTATTTTAATGTCTATAGTCTTTTTCATGGTTCTCAGATTTAGTTCTCAGTGTAGCATATTTGTGCCACAGGTAACTCCTGCTTGTCTTCCATTAACCTGTTAAGACCTCCCTAGCAGATATTCTTCTTAGTGCTTCTGTGCTGCCATGGATTGATGATTTGAGGAGTTTCTCTTTAAATGGAGTCCAGAGCATGCCCAGATGCTACAGAGTTTTGAATGATCTGTTCCTTCAGGTTTTTTTTTTTTCCTTCAAGAAAACATTGGAAAGAGAAAACATTTGTTTGCGTATAGTATCTTCTACCAGACCTTTCCCAGGATAGGGCAGTGATTGGCTGTTAATATAGAGGCCGATATACAAAATCCAAACTTAACACCTTAGTTCAGTAAGAATTGTTAACTCTTACTGGGATTATGGCAATGGCCTTCCACCTGGACTACTTGTATTCGTTCTTGCCCATTTTTGCCCCTTTCCAAGTTGTTTTTTGTGCATGATTTAGAGTAATGTTTTTGAAATGAAAATTTCATTTTGTATCCCCCTAGTCTGGAACACCTTTTAGACTTTAAGTAGTTCATTTGTTACTGTGTCTAGTGAGTTTGTTGGCATTTTACTAGTTAGGACAAATCTAGCACTTTATTTATTTTTAAATGTTTATTTATTTTTGAGAGAGAGAACACAAACAGGGCAGGGACAGAGAGAGAGGTAGACAAAGAATCTGAACCAGGCTCCAGGCTCTGAGCTGTCAGCACAGAGCCTGACCCTGGGCTTGAAATCACTATTGGTGACATCATGACCTGAGCTGAAGTTGGATGCTTAACCTACTGAACCACCCAGGCACCCCAGATCTAGCACTTTAAATATCCTTAATCTAGCATTTAATGTTGATTCTCACTGATCATTGGAGTAGATCATAATAACATGAAACTTTGTACTTATTCCGGAGAAGTGAATTAGGCGTGTACTTAGGCTGTAAATTTAGAGCCAGAGAGTCCTGGTTTTCAGTTCTCAGTTCTATCAACTGTCAAAGCCTGTGTCTTTGGCTTTTTAACTTTAGTTTCCATAGCCATAAAATAGGAATAGTAGAACCAGTCTCTCTCCTATGAGTATTAGATAGGTTGATAAACAGGATACTTATGGTATCCAGAATAGAGTTAGCTCAACATGGAAGGTAGTAAACTTGCTGTTATGGGAGAAGTTCCAGGGAAAGTTCTTGTAACCAAACATTTCTTCCTTATTAACTGTCTTTTGCATGTAATTCCAAATTTTCTATTATTCCTTTGTGATGAAATGTGAAAGGATCTGGTTCATTTAAGTGTTGTGTGAAAAGCAATGTGGTGCAACAGTGGGGTCATATGGTCTCTGGCTCAGGTAGACGTAAGATTTTATCACTGCACTGCAGCCTACTGGCTGCAGTGGCAAGTTAGTTTAACTTTCTGAAGTAGTATGTTCTATAGATATATAGTACTGCAACTAAAAATAAGCTAGAACAGCACCAAGTATGCTAATTCAGCTAACAAATATTTATTGAATGCCCACTCAATTTAACTTTGTTAAAGTGTAGGGATGGAGAGAGAAAAAGCAAACCTTTGTCCTCAAGGGACTCACAGTTTGAGCTTTCTGAGCTGAGATGGCATAGGATCTGCCAAATGCTGAAAATGGATCAGCCAACTTAGGTACATCCCCATTGGGGGTGGACAGCAGGTACTAACATTTGTTGTGGATTAGCTCTGAGTGCTCTTGTTTGGGACTAGCTGTGGATCCTGGCGGGTAACAGGGACTGGCAGCATCCCTACGGAATGTTTTCTGTGGCAAGGGCTTCAGCTGGCACTCCCACCTGGTGACCCACCAGGCGCACGCACACAGTCAAGAATCCTACGCCTGCACCGGCTGTGGCAAGAGCTTGGAGGCAGCTCTCACCTTTTCCGGCACCAGATCATGCCCACGGGCGAGAAGCCCTCCACCTGCCCCTCCGGCCGGAAGAGCTTCAGCCAGCACAACACCCCGATCCAGCACGAGGGCATCCACACGGGCCAGAAGTGCTATGTGTGCCATCGCTGTGCCAAGTGCTTCACCCGCCACTTGGACCTGGTCACCCACCAGGGCACCCCCACAGGGCGCCAAGCCCCATAAGCACCCCATCTGCAGCCGGTGCTTCATGCAGAGCTCGGCCCTGGTCACCCACCGGTGCGCCCACACTGGGGTCAAGCCCTACATGTGCCCCGAGTGCGGCAAGTGCTTCAGCCAGCACTCCAACCTGGTCACCCACAATTGCACATACACGGGCCACAAGCCCTACCACTGCCTCGACTGTGGCAAGAGCTTCAGCCACAGCTCACACCTCACCGCCCACCAGCGCATCCACCACTGTGTCTAGCCCTCCTCCTGCCCTCTCGATGGCAGGAGCTTCAGCCAGTGCTCCAACCTGCACCGGCATGAGAAGATCCACACCATGGGGCTCAAGGCCCTGGCCATGCTGATGCTGGGGGTG
This sequence comes from Panthera tigris, assembly GCF_018350195.1. Classification (NCBI taxonomy): domain Eukaryota; kingdom Metazoa; phylum Chordata; class Mammalia; order Carnivora; family Felidae; genus Panthera; species Panthera tigris. The sequence goes on from NC_056669.1 coordinate 49,340,724, forward strand.
GTGGGGACTCTGGCGGCACCCCTGCCTGCTCCCACTTAGGCCGGGAGGAGGGCCCAGCTGTGGAGGAGACGTGAGGGCAGCATGAGGAGGGTGTGGGAAGGGAGTGGGAGGTACTGGCATGGGGTGGGGCATGGCAACACAGAGGAGCTAGGGCGAGGTGCTGGCTACCAATTAAAGGCCTTGGAATTCAAAACAAACAAAACAAGTCCAAAAAGTGTGAACAAAACAGTGATTCTTGTTACCTGTAGTGACCTATTCAGTTACTATTCAAGGTCCTCAGAAGTTTCATTAACTATTATATTGGGGATACAAAAAGAGCAAAATCATTTCCTGAAGGAGACCAAAGCCCCGAGTCCAGGGCAGACTAGAAAATAGTCACAGAGCAATGAGAAGTATTTTATAATTGAGAATGTTCCAAGATGCTTTGGGAACAGACAGACTGGCCTAGATCCTAGCTTGGGATGAAATGGAAAGACCGCATAAGATGGTGATGGGTAGACAGAATCTTGAAGGTGCTCAACAGATATATTCAGATAACTGGCCTTCCCTCAGCTTGTCTCTGATTATGACCTGATTTACTGAGATCAAACCTAGGGTGTTCTTGGATAGGGCTATCCCTCTTTTTTATTTAAATTCCAGTTAGTTAACATACAGTGTAATATTAGTTTCAGGTGTAGAATTTAGTGATTGAACACTTAACATTCAATACTGACTGCTTATCACAACATGAGCTATCTTGTTAGTATAGGATCCCATAACTTTGGGTACATGGAGTGTGAAAAAAGATTTTTGTTAGTATTTGTTAAATTTATACTTTTGCATAAATCTAAACATAGCATTGATGAATCAAGATTTCCTCACTTTTTAAGTTATGAAGAGGCATTCTTCAGATAAATCTGGTCTTTCTGTCTGGGGCATCTTGAGGATTTTCTGTTCTACCCAGGTGTCTTTGCTACTGTGGTGACTCAAACGATGCCAATCTCTAATTTAACCAAAGAACTTAATGCCCTTCAAGGTCCTGCTCCAGCAACCTCTCAAGACAATGGGGTATTTGGGCCCCATCTCCTTTATAGGCCAACTTGCCCTATTTACTTTCATCATCTCAAGCACATAGGGGTTCAAGGCACACATATAAGTTTTCCTAGTAAAGAATGAGGCAGATCTCATAATGCATCACAGTGAAGGAGAATAAAGCTTGAAATTCCAGATAACATAGTCATTCATTCTATTGGATGTAAGCTTTGGTAAACATATTCCCACTGGATATGCCTGAACTAACTCTAATCTCAGGGGATCTTTTTCTTATTAAGCCACTTTTCAAGTTTCTCAGGTTTGTAATCCCACCCTCCTCACTCAGAAAACTCTGCTTATCCTATACAGAGGATGAGGTGTAATACCTTAAATCTTGCAAATTTGTATTTTATTGTAGCTTACAAATTTGAACAATATCATAAACTACAGCTGGATACAAAAAGAGATCCAGAAAAGAGGTGAGATCTGGTCTCCTGAATAAGGCTAATATGGGTCCCCCTTAGTCTTTGAACCGTTGGAAACCTTGACCTGACTATTCTCTTTATTATGTCATCTTGAAGTAAGATGACCTTTGTACATACAAACCTTACTTTTCCCCAGAGATTATGCAGTACAATCCTATACTGAAGAAAGGCTATTTCTCCTGTCAGCAGGATTTTGTCCTTGATCTTATGAAAGATAGACTCTCTAGTTACTGGGCTGAGAATCTCTTGGCTCTTTCTGCTCCTTCTTACTTGCAGCTAATGGGTATTCTCTTTGGTACATTGAAGGAGGGGAGGATGGTGCCAGCTTGGATTTGCTGGATATGATTTAATTATTTATTCTTTTTTTTTTTTAATTATTTATTCTAAGTCTCTTTCTGATAAAAGCTGGTAGATGTGAGGCTGTGGTGGGAGGGGTGAGGGGGCTGCACAGTTTATCTTTCCACACAAACAATATTGAACTCAATCCTAGATAGGTTTCTGTTCATAAGACAAGAACCCAGGCTAGGTCAGATGACTTTACTTTAGGGTATATAACCTTCTCTCTCTAATTATTAGTGGACTTGTGTTTCACTTCCTATTTGACTATGAATTCCTTGCAGATAGGGGCTTATGTTTTTCATGTTTGAAAGCACAACATCCAGCACCTTAACTAGCCACTTGATTGGTATTCAGAAAGGTGTTTGCTGAATTGAACAGAACCAAAGCAAAATAGATTGCATAATTCAAAACAATCTTTTAAAAACTTTCGATGGGGCTATTAAATGCGTCTCAGTAGTGTGAAAATATTTTGAAAAATATATGTCAAATCCCCATTCCTTCCTAAAAGTGCTCTTTGTTGGCAGACCTGTCAATAGGACCAAGGAGTGAGCTGTTTTAATGTTTGTCTGGAATCTTCTGAATGTCAGTTTTCTGTGACATCCTCACATGTGGCTCAGCTCTGTTTCCTTTTTTTGGTTTTTGTTTTTGTTTTTATTTTTATTTTATTTTATTTTTATTTTTAATATGAAATTTATTGTCAAATTGGTTTCCATACAACACTCAGTGCTCATCCCAACAGGTACCCTCCTCAATGCCCATCACCCACCCTCCCCTCCCTCCTACCCCCCATTAACCCTCAGTTTATTCTCAGTTTTTAAGAGTCTTTTATGGTTTGGCTCTCTCCCTCTCTAACTTTTTTTTCCCTTCCCCTCCCCCATGGTCTTCTGTTAAGTTTTTCAGGATCCACCTAAGAGTGAAAACATATGGTATCTGTCTTTCTTTGTATGACTTATTTCACTTGGCCTAACACTCTCCAGTTCCATCCATGTTGCTACAAAAGGCCATATTTCATTCTTTCTCATTGACAAGTCTGTTTCCTTTCCTAAACCTACTGAGGCAGCTGCAGTTGGAAGGTTGTTAACCTTCTGTCAGCAGGATCCTTTTGCAGAGACGAGCTTCTTAAGGGCTCTTGCTGCATTGATCAAGCAATTAATTCATTGATAGCTCAAGACATACCTAAAAGTGCAAGGTCGCTTTTTATTTTAAACATATTGATTTTTGTTCCCCTTTTTTCCCCTACTGCCAACCTTCAATATATGGATAAATATTTGTTTCTATGCTTGGTATATGTGTATCCTTTGGTACTTCTTTTTCAACTAACTTCTAGATTCAGGAAGAAAGTGACATGGTTTTGATCATAGAAATTCAGCTGTTCATATTTTTCAGCATAGGTATGGCTGTATCAAGTTATATTTTTATCTTAGTATTTGGCTTATTCTCTCCTCTTCAGATGATGTGAATTCATACTTCCTCTTACTGGTTTGCGGTAAACAAAGATAACAACGCTAATCTGTTGCCTAATCAAGAGGAAATGGATTGCTATTAACCAATAGGTTGCTGGTTATGAGGGAATAGGTGTCAACAAAGCAGCTCATGTTGGCCTGGGAAAGCCACCATGGTCTCAGTTACTGCTTCCTCTTTTTTTCAGAAGTATAGTTATTGGTTGTCCACAGTTCATCCCTAGTAGTGCGGTGAAGAAAAGGTACTCAGAGGTGGGTGCTATGACTTGGAGGTAACATGTGAACAGACCCTCCCTAATACTTGCAAGGTTCAGGGCAGGGGTATAAATGAAGACCCACATACCATATATCTAAATATTTAAAAGCTGGGGATCAAGCTGTGCCCACAGCCTGCCCTGTGTTTCCACCCAGGGCCCTATAGCCTCTGGTCTATGTTCATGAGACTTGAACATTCTTCCCTGGCCCAATCCCGTATAAGCCTCAAGTCTCTGGAGAAGGCAGAACAGAATCTAGGCCAGAGCTTAGGACTCCTGGGAAGTGATGGGTTAGATTGAACCCAGGATGGAGACTGATTTTAGGGACGGGGTGGGGGGGGGGCAGTTTCTCTTCAGCACATTACTTTTCCAGCTGAGGAATAATAGGCTGTTTGAAGGAGTAATAGGCTGTTCAAAGCACTTCCCCAAACTATACCATCTGAGCAGTGAGGATCAAGGAGAGCAGTTATCAGGGGTAGCTGGCCCTAGATGTGCACTTTGGGTGAATTTGGGGTAGCCAAATTTAAACAATAGCAGCTACTCTTTATTTGGTTTCCCAGACAAGAGGTGGTGATTTTCTCTTCCTTCTGCACACACTTTCAATCCCACACTGGTCTTGGTTGGCGGTAGAGAGAAGGGATTTTGTTTGTAGGACCTTTTTCTATAATTCCTGTTAGTGCTATAGATAACTGAAATTTAAAGAAAAATCTTTCTTATGAAATTAAAAGGAAAAAGAATTTATGATTTGGTGTTTATGATACATAGAGCCTTCCAATCCCTGGAGCCCAGAGCGAGGGCTCCTCTTTCCTCTGAATCTAAAGGTAGGTCTCTAGGTTCTGGCCTCTTCAGTGGCTTCAGTTTAGAATGTCTGAATACTGGAAGGATGCCCCCCCCCTCCCTGCCAAAGCCTCAGTCCCTTATTTATTAGTCCAAGCAAGTGAGAAAACATCTCTTTTATTATAAGTAGCCAGGCAGCATGGAGGAGGAAGAATTGTTTGTTTCTAGTGGTGACATGGCTTGGCATCTTCAGTAGGGGTTAAGAATATGTGGTTTAAGAAAACAGTTTAACCATATTCTTTGATCTTGTTGAGACCTCTCTTCAAATATCTCTTTAAGTTGAAGAACAGAGCAGTTTCCCTAATTCTACCTAGAACCTCTATCTTATCATATTTACAACTAAGATTGAGAATTTACTATGTGCCAGAGACTATACTAAGTACATTACATGCATTTAATTTTCACAGCAACCATATGAAGTGGTTAATATTTGAACAGCTAAAGAAACTCAAGCACAGAGAGGTTAATTTATAAAAGATCACCCAGCTAGTAAGTAAAAGAGCTGTGATTAAATACAGGTTTCTCCCACTCCCCAGTCTTCACTGTTGATTTTTATGCATTACTGCCTTTTACAAGAGGTTTTTATATATTTATCTGCCAATGGAGTCAAGAATATTGGTCATAATTTTATTTCAGGCACCTGGCTAATACATATTTATAAAAATTATTCTTATTGTTATAATAATAAGCTATGTTGTATTAAGCACATATCCCAGAAATTCTATATGGTCTGTGTATGTTTAGTTAGGTTCGTAAGCATGAGTCAAAGTTCAAGACAGGGGTTGGAAAACTTTTCATCTAAAGGACTGACAGTAAATATTTTACAGATTATATGGTGTGGAATTATAATCTTTGCAGATTATATGGTGTGGTAGAAAGAATAGTGGTCCTCCAAAGATGTCTACCATAGTCCCAGGAACCTAGGAATATGTTGTGTTACATGGAAAAGTGAAATTAAGGTTGCAGATGGAATTAAAGTTGTCAATCAGCTGACTTTACAGTAGGGAGGTTATTGTGGATTGTCTGGATGGGCCCAGTGTAATCACAAGGGTTCTTAAAGTGGAAGAGAGGCAGAAGAGAAGATCAGAGTGATAATATGTGAGACGTGGGAAGGCCTCAGTTCACTGTTCTGGCTTTGAAGATGGAGGAAAGGGGCCATGAGCCAATGAATGCAGGCAGCCTCTAGAAATTGGAGAAAACAAGGAAATTGAGTGTCCCTAGAAGCTCCAGAAAGCAATGCAGCCCTACTGATACCTTGATCTCAGTCAAGTGAGACCTGTGTTGGGCTTCTAACCTATAAGATTATAAGATAATAAATGTGGTTTTATGCCACTAAGTTTGTGCTGATTTTGTTACAGCAGCAACAGATAACTAATACATATGGTCTATGTCACAACTGCTCTCATTTGTTACTGGGGGTGAGACCAGCCACAGATGTAAACACATGGGTATGGCTATGTCCCAATGAAGTTTTATTTACAAAAAACAGGGTATTCAGCCAGATTTAGCCTGTATAATATAGTTTGCCAATCCATAGTTTATGATCTCGAGCAAAACTAAGTGTATTTTGTACACAAATATAGGGATGTCTATGATACCAGAATGAAGATCTGAGCAAATAACAATGAGAATTGTAGGTAGATTAGAGAGAAAAGAGGGGAGAAAACAAATATTTATTGAGCATCTACAATGTCATGGTGTATAAGAGGTACTACTCTACATGTTTCATGTGTTTTCTAATTTAAGCCTTGAAATAACATGGTAGGGTTTTTTTTTATTACCCTCATTTCTATAGATGAAGAAATAGAGTTTGGAGAGACTAAGAAAGTTAGGTTTACACACTAAAACTAAATTTTGAACCAAATTCTCCCCATTTTTCTACATTGAGGGGTGACTTCTTTGTTCTCCATTTGCTCTTTCTGCGTTCACTTCACAATAAGGTGTACTGACTATGCAAACAAGCCTGGATTGGAGAAGCTCAATATTTCAATTTTGTTTTGGACACAAATTCAGTTATAACACTCAGTGCTTGGCTTCTCTGAGTTTTACTAATGTTAGCAATCTCACTTATAGCTCTGACCACTCTTCAAAGAAAAGATAAAATGGTTGATGGAAGGAAAGCAGCAGGTAATAGCTAATTTGATTTTGGTTTGAATGTTTTATTGAAGTTAATGGGGTTATTATTTCAAACAAATGACACAGTAGGTAAATTCTCAATTTGGAGCAGAGAATTTGAGCTCATACTTAGCAATGCATATTTTTCCACATTTCACTGCTTCTCTGATGTAAAGAATTATTAATGCATCAATCTTAAGAACATACTGTTATGGTTAGCAAGACTCAAATCTGATATGCTTTTTCTTGGATTTTGCAAAATCTATTTAATTCTATGACAGGCAGAATTAATAAAATTAGAACCAAAGATCCACTATTATTTCCTGAAAATAAAAGTAATAAATATTTATCAGGCTCAGAAACCAACAAGACGAAGGATTGACTAAATATCACACATATAACCATTCATGTGTAGGAATGGAGTTCCCAAGAGGTGTTTTACAAAATGCTACTTTTAGGGTATGTAAGTCCCAGAAAATTTTACTTGAAAAAAAAATTTCTACTATCAAATGCCTTAATAAGGAGTTAAATAGACTTCCTGATTTAGGACATCTCAGAGCCTAAAGAGTCTCTAGAAGGAAAAAAAAAAGGTGTGCAGCTTTTCTAAAACTTGTTTGACTAGAGGTCACTTACTTCATAGAGCATCTTTGGGGTTGAGTATTTCACAAACTATCCTTTTGGAAATGTGGAGAAAATGGCATGAGCAAATGCACAGAGGCATGAAATAGCCTGGCAGACCTGGGGACCAATCAGGAGTTCACTGGAGTTGTGCTGTGTGGAGGGGGATGTAACAGGGGCCCTATAACAAAGAGCACTGTAAATAGGATGGACTTTATCCTAGACAATGTGACCAATTGAAATATTTTTAAAAGGGTAGGTAAATGATCAGATTTAATGCTTTAGAAAGATTATTCTGGCTTTGATGTGGAAATTGTTTTTGAGGGACTGAGGCCTGGAGAAAGGTCAACTAGATAGGCCACTAACTGCCTTAGTCCACAAGAGAGATGATGGAGAGCTAAACCAACATAGTAATGACACATTCTCACTGACTGAGCTGAAAGGAAGGGAAGATGGGAAGTAGATAGATTCTATAGGACTTGGTGACTAGGAGTTAAGGAGAGAGCAGAATCTGAGTTGACTTAAAGCTTTCTGGTTTAGGTGACTGAAGGGTGGGGTATTATTCACCAAGATAAGGACTGTGGGAGAGAGTGCAGGTTTAGAGGGAGAGACAATGAGTTCAGTTTATGATACGTTGACTTTATAGCTCCTATGCATCTCCATACAGAGCTATCTGGGAAGCAATCAGGTTCTTGTTTAGTCTTCTATTTCCCATTGGACTTCATGCTTCAGCTTCACAGTCTTTGTACTATTCTCTTCAATTCTTCACTGTTGTATGAATGACCTTAAAAAAAATCTTATCTATTGGGGGGTTGACACAGCCAGACACCCTGCTAAAGCACTTTAATGAAATATGATATCATTTACTCTTATTTAGTCTTCTGAACATCTGTATATAGTATGTTTTTTATGCCATTTATGAGTGAAAAATTGAGACATGAAGAGCTAAAGTAACCTGCTATCTTCACATAATTATAAAGTGGTAGAGTTGGGTGCCTATTAGACTTTTTTTCAGACTTTATTTTTTTAGAGCACTTTTAGATTCATAGTAAAATTGTGCTGAAGGTACAGAGATTTCCCATATATCTCCTGCCCCCAGCATGTATCACCTTCCCCTTTATCAACATTCTCCACCAGTGTGGTACCTTTGTTACAATTAATGAACCTACACTGACATGTGGTTATCACCCAAATCCATGGTTTATAGAAGGATTCATTCTTGGTGTTGTACATTCTATGGATTTGGACAAATTTATAATGACATATATCATTATAGTATCATACAGAATAGTTTCACTGCCCTAAATATCCTCTATGCTCTGACTATTCATCCTTCCCTTTCTCCCCTCACTTCCTGCCAACTGGACTTTTAATCACTAATGTATGAATGAATGTGCATATCAGGCCCCTCCATGTAAATTCTTAGCCAGAGATCAAGCTTTCCCTGGTCCTGCTTCACAGAATGAGTGGCACCAGGCTTTGAATGCTGGAAGACCTTGGACTGTATCTCCTTAGAGCCCTTGCCTCATTCTTCCTTGCATTACTGCTGGTAGAGGGCTTCTTATTCTTCCTCCAATCCTGTTATTTGCTCCGGGGCAGAGACTCTCCCTGAATCTTATCTTTGTTCCCAGAGTCCAGCACAGTGTCTAGTATGGAGTAACTGAACTATATGTACTAAGATTTTTCACAGACCAAGATTTTTACTTAACTTTTGCCTCTGAGTTTATTTTAAGTTGGATAGATTCCCTGCCCAAATGGGTGTTTCCCATAAACTCAGGATATTGGGACTAGTCCATGTATGTAAGGTGTGATGAGAGAAGTTGTTCTGGAAAACCAAGCAGAAAGATCTGGGGAGAATTCTAAGAAGTATAGAGAGGTCTTTCAGCATAGTCCTTTCCTTCTGTGTCCCATTTTTTCTTTTGTATTGATTTTTTTTCTGTGAAAATAAAGGGGAACATCAGGAATTGGCCTCTACCTGAATCTGTTCTCCTCTTTTTCCCTTATGTGGGTGTAGTGTAGTTGAAAGGGCAATGGATGTAGAATCAAAGATCATATTTAAAACTTTGCAAAGCCCACTTACCAGCTGTGGGTTATCACGCAATTACCTAAACTGCTTGAATTTCTCTTATTTGTTAAATGGGTATGACACATATTCCTGCCTACTTCACAGAGTTACCAAAAAACCAAATACTCTAAAGGGTGTGAAAACACTTTGTGGATTTGAAAACACTCTGCTTATGTAGAAGTTTGTGGGAAAGTGCCTTGGGAAAAGATGTGTCATAGCTCCAGTGAGTGAGAAGAGTAATAGAATGTTCTGGAAAGCCAGACATGAGATTACTGTGTATATCAAGGAAATCTTATAGATACTAATTCTGAGGGCAACTCTTCCAACACAGAATTTCTGGATATTTACCTACTGATTTATATGGAGGGCAAACCAAATGATCTTGAATAATCAAGAGCTTTGCTCCAAATGCTTGGGTTTGAATGTTAATTTTCAGGCTGTGGGATGGCTAACAAGATATTTAACCTTCTGAATCTCAGTCTCTTTACATGTTAAACAGGGATAATAATGTCCTACCTCTAAGACACTGAGATAATTAATAGGAAAATGTGTTTTAAATGCCAGGCACGGGGTGCCTGGGTGGCTCAGTTAAGCCTCCAACTTCAGCTCAGGTCATGATCGCGTGGTTTGTGAGTTCGAGCCCCGTGTTGGGCTCTATGCTTGACAGCTCGGAGCCTGGAGCCTGCTTCGGATTCTGTGTTTCCCTCTCTCTGCCCCTCCCCTGCTCACGCTCTGTCTCTGCCTCTCTCAAAAATAAATAAAACTTAATTTTTTTAAAATGCTGGGCACAAAGTGGTAGCTTCTTGTGTCAATGCGTTCTTCCTTTTATTATTATCACCAAAAGCCTTCACCTTCTCTCCTGGCAGAACTGATTATGGCCTCTCTGTTGTCCTAAGTACTCTATAGCTCTCTGGCATGGTCACCAGGTGGTGTTACAGCCAACAATCTGTATGTGTGGTCTTTTTCCCACGAATGTTTCCACCTGCATCAGCACAAACTTCTTGAAGACAGACATAGATTTATATTAGTTTCCACATTATTTAGTTCAGTAAATAGTGTCCATTACATGCTTAATAAAGTTACCCATTGTACCCTTTACCCCTTACATTGCTTTATTTTCCTTCATAGATTTTACAGCTGCTTAAATTTATACCATCTATTTATTAATTTATCTGTCTCTTTTACTGACAATGTAAGCACCAAGATAACAGGGATTTTTAAAATCTCTTTTACTCACTGTTGTGAATAAAATCCATAATGCTTGGAACATAGTAGATAATAAGTATTTGTTGAGTGCATGAATTAATTTTATTTCTCTTACCAATGCTGTTGGGTAGGCATTATTAGATGTTAAGTGACATGCCTACATCATTTCAGCTAATCAGAGGTTGAGAAGAGATTTTGAAGTCAGATCTTTCTGACTCCAAAGCTTATTCTGAATTCAATATACTGACTGCATCCTTATTAGTAACTATCATAAATAAAGATGCATATAAGTATAGTGTTAGGGGAGACTTGAAGAGGCATAAAGCAGCTTCCTCTCTACCCTAACCTTTTGACGATGTAATACAGAAAGAAAGTCATGGGATCTTTGGTCAGACAAACTTGGCTGAATTCTGGTTCTACTCTTCATTAGCTGGTTCACCTGTAAAAATTCCCTCACTTTTCTCCTCCCCTATTTTCTTATTATTAGTTATAATACTTTTCTTTTTGTTGGCAGGATTAGATGAGATAATACTTGAAACCAAGTAGGAGATTAATAAATGACAGTTCTCCTACTAATGGCACTTCCGTCTGTATCTTTCAGTTTGGCATTTAGTTATTCTGTTGAAGTTTTCGTGTGTGTCGGTATTATCTCCATGAGAGGATTCTAAGCTCTTCGAAGATAGAGGTAATATCTTCAACTACTCATGTATTTCACATGACACCTCTTGAGTCTTATGATGATGGCCTCCATATACTTTTCTTGGTGAGGAAATTCTTTGATTTTTTTTTTTTCTGGATTCCAGGAGGTTCCCTGGCTGGGGATGAATAGGTGATAATAAAGATGTTCCCTCCAATACATTTTGGGTTGAAAATGGATCAATTTGGGGTGGTTCGGTGGCTCGGTTGAGCATTCGACTCTTGGTTTCGGCTTAGGTCATGATCTCATGGGTTTGTGAGTTTGAACCCTGCATTGGGCCTGTGCTGGCAGCACTGAGCCCCCTTGGGATTCTCTCTTACTCTGTTTCTCTCTCTCTCCTCTCTCTCTGCCCCTCCCCGACTCGTGCTGTCTCTGTCTCCCTCAAAATAAATAAATAAACTTAAAAAAATTGAAAAAAGATGGATCAATTATGTTAAGCCTCAAGAGCAACCAATAGAACAAAGTCTGTAAACTTCTGAAATAAGATGACACTATCTTAAAAATATTTTCAGTTGCTCTTTTGATTTTCTTTTCTATTTCTTTTCTGCCACCAAATGAATGCCATTACTAGTATCAGAGTTGATGGAAAATAAAAAGCGAATAATATGTTCTTTGAGTGAATGTTGTGTTTTAAAAATTAAAATGGATTTGTCAGGTAGTTTACACATCCGCTTTCTAGATTGCTGGTTAATACTCTAAACTTCCTAGCTTACAAAAAAACCTATTTAGACAAGAGGCTCAGTAGCCTCTGGGAAAAGTCTTGAAAATAAATTTGAGCAAAGCAGAATATTGTGTGAAATAAGTCTTTTAATGTGTGAATTCTAAAAAGATGGTGGTGAAATGAGAAATATACATTTGTTATTAACAACTAAGGTTATAAAGGCATTTTGATTTACAACAGAGGTGGATTGCAATTTCACTTTCCACTGGATAGGCAGAAAATGGGCTCTGCCTCATTACATTGTGAGATTAGTGTTTGTGCTGAATCCCCATCCAAGTGAACAAAGTGAGCTATTGAAGTCTGAATTATTGGGTTTCTTTCCAGGAAGTTGAAGGCTTTCAGCTCAGAGCCTAATGCTCATTCTTCCTGATGATTCTTGTCCCACTGGTTTATTTCTTTTCCTTCTTAGAGATTCAGTTGAGACCAGGTAACATGGACCTCCCAACTTTGCTCACATTATCAGGCTACCAAGTCAAGGGTACTTGTTTAGAGGCAAAGGAGAGTTCTACTCCTTTGTCCATCTCCTGCCAACTTTCATGATGAGCCAATATAAACTTTACAAAGACAGACATGATAGGTATGGGAAAAACTCAGATGTGACTCCAAGTTCCCATTCCTATAATCTCAGTTGTCAGAACAGTCATCATATTCTATGTAATAAGTCACCCCCAAATTAGTAGCTTACAAATGACTGTTGAACTCATGATTTTGTGGGCCAGAAATTTGGGCTGGGATTGGTTCCATAGGGTCAGATTTTGTTGATTTTGGCTGGATTATTTCATGCATATATGGTCAGCAGTGTTGATTTGAGCTCACTGGTCCAAGATGTCTTACTGGGACAGCTTGTCTTAATTACATGTGGTCTCTCATCATCCATCAGACAAGCTTAGACTTATACAATGTGACTTTCACAGGGATCCAAGGGAGCAGATAAAAGTGTTCAAAACCTTTTGTAGCTCAGGCTTAGAAACTGCATAATATCATGATCACTTTATATTACTATTACCTAAAGTAAATCACCAGTGCAGACGGATTTAAGGGTAGAGAAATATGTTCCACCCTTAATGGGAGAAGCTGCAAATGATTGTGGCATTTTTTTGTAATGTACCATAGGGGTCCTTTGTGTTTTATTTGTTTTAAGGTTTTCCTTCCATTTATTTGAAGTCCATCAAATGATTCTGTGCTTAAAGGAACACTTCTATTAAGTCTCTTATTCATTTCTGGGTCATTTTTGAGTCTTATCTCAGATACCTAGATGTCTTGGGCACAAACCCAGATCCTTCTTCACATCTCTTACTCATTGTACAGAGAACTTATGCAAACCAGACTGCAGAAATGGTCACCAAAAACCTAAGTAGAGAGATTAAACTAGAATAATATTCTTAGATTCTGAACCACCTTTCCTTCAATATCTCTTCCATTCTCAGTTCAGTCCTATGAGGTAGGCAGGGCAGGTATTACTGCCCTCTTTTTCCTGATGTAGAAATTAGGGTCAGAGAATTTAAATGATTTATGTGAGGCCCCACAACTATAAGTGGTAGGGCTGGGATTTGAACCCAGGTTATCTGACTGTAGGTCCTTCTCTGGATTCATTATTGCCTCTAGCTGGCTGGCTTACTACAGGCTGATGTTAAGATAAGATTGACTTCCTTTACTGGTCATAAAAAATCTGATATAATATTTCTCAAACTGGAACTTTGCACCTTAGGTAATGAGGCCTGGTGGTGTCCTGGACCACAGCAGCCTGAACAAGGGACATAGTCAACCATGAGAAAAATCTAAGGGCTGGCCCAGCTTTCTGAGTTTCCTGTTTCATCCTTTCTTGAGTTTAATTTTTCTTGGCCCTCCTAAACTATGAAGCTTTCAAGTAGGTAGTGAGGGATGGGATGTAGAGAGGAGGATGATGTCTTAATCTGAAAACAGAGGGCATTGCATTTTAGTCTCATATTGGCAGAAGTCCAAAGATGTACCTGCCTTCCCTGGACCCTTGCTGTGATGCTCACAGAACTCTGATAATCTCAGGCGCAGCAGTGGGATGGTGGAAAGAAGATAAGCTCTTGAATCAGATATGTCTGGGCTCAAATTCCTGTTTTTCTATTTACTGTTCAGTCTTCTTATTTGTAAAATAAAGCTAAATCTGTCAATGAGATGAGCTTATTAAATAAATAAAATGAGATAATGTATTTCAAGTGCTTCATACGAGTAAGTGCTAAATAATTTTGTATGTTTCCCACTTGAGGAATGCGCTCATATATGATAGAAATTTCTCTCTAGAATTCTCCAATTCCAGTTCAGCTGCACACAAACTAGATAAAAACATGATATTTCTCTTTTCGTCATTTAAATGGTTTTCTATGTTAACTTGTAGACTTAGTAATCCAGTTGGACCTAATATATTCAATTAACACCTACTACATTAGGCATTATGTTAGGCTTTAGGAGAAGCATTGGGATAGAGACATAACAATGACTGAAGTAATTCTTTGTTCTCAAGCTTCTCACAGGCAGGGGAGATGTTGGTTGTGGGAGAGATGTAAGGAATAGGGCTGTATGATAAGATAGACTTATGATGCAAATGGAAAGAGGGGGCCCAACAAAGAGTTATGAAAATGAAACAAGAATAGATGTTAAGGTCAACTGTAGTGCAAAGCCTCTTAGAGGAGCTTTAATTTGAGCTGGATGAGTTAGTTGACTTTTACAGGTGGGATGTGATGTTGACAGAAAAGATCAAAAGAGAAAGGGCTAGTGTGTTTTTGTTTGTTTGTTTGTTTGTTTTTGGTAAATCCAGTACTGTGATTACTGGATCATAGGGTAGTTCTATTTTTAATTCTTTGAGGAAACTCCATGCTGTTTTCCACAGTGGCTGTACCAGTTTGCATTACCACCAGCAGTGCAAGGGGATTCCTTTTTCTCTACATCCTTGCCAACACTTGTTGTTTCTTGTGTCTTTGATTTTAGCCATTCTGACAGGTGTGAGATGGTATCTCATTGTAGTTTTGATTTGCATTTCCCTGATGATAAGTGGCATTGAGCATCTTTTAATGTGTCTGTTGGCCATCTGTATGTCTTCTATAGAAAAACGTCTGTTCATGTCTTCTGCCCATTTTTAATTAGATTATTCATTTTTGGGGTATTGAGTTTTATAAGTTCTTTTTTTATTTTGGATACTAACCCTTTATCAGATATGTCATTTGTAAATATCTTCTCCCATTCAGTAGGTTCCCTTTTAGTTTTGTTGTATGTTTCCTTCAAAGGGATAATGCACCCCTATGTTTATAGCAGTATTGTTTACAATAGCCAAATTATGGAAGCAGCCCAAGTGTTCACTGATAGATGAATGGATAAAGAAGATGTGATACACACACACACACACACACACACACACACACACACACACATTCAGCCATAAAAAAGAATGAAATCTTGCCATTTGCACCAACATGGATGGAGCTAGAGAATATAATGCTAAGCAAAATAAGTCAGAGAAAAACAAATACCATATGATTTCACTCTTATGTGGAATTTCAGATACAAAACAAATGAGCAAAGGAAAAAAAGAAAAAGAGAGAGACATATCAAGAAATAGACTCTTAACTATAGAGAACAAATTGATGGTTACCAGAGGGGACGTGTGTGTGTGTGGGGGGTGGGGGTGGGGGTGAAATAGGTGAAGGGGATTAAGAATGCACTTATCATGATGAATGCTGAGCAATGTATGGAATTGTTGAATCACTATATTGTAAACTTGAAACTAACATGATGCTGTATGTTAACTATATAGGAATTAAAATTTAAAAAAAAGAGAGAGAGAGGGCAAAAGACAAGGACTTAAAATTAAAAAATTATATATTTCTTGGCAAGTCTTAAGTAAGTCCTAATCTCAGAGATCTCTGTTAGAGCTTTATCATCTATCATCTATGATAGAAATTACCCAATTTAATTTGCAAATGACATATCAGATAAAAGGTTAGTATCCAAAATCTATAGAGAACTTACCAAACTCAACACCCAAAAAACAAATAATCCAGTGAAGAAATGGGCAAAAGACATGAATAGACACTTCTCCAAAGAAGACATCCAGATGGCCAACCGACACATGAAAAAATGCTCAACATCACTCATCATCTGGGAAATACAAATCAAAACCACATTACATCTGTCAGAATGGCTAACATTAACAACTCAGGCAACAACAGATGTTGGCGAGGATGCGGAGAAAGAGGATCTCTTTTGCACTGCTGGTGGAAATGCAAACTGGTGCAGCCACTCTGGAAAACAGTATGGAGGTTCCTCAAAAAATTAAAAGTAGAACTACCCTACGACCTAGCAATTGCACTACTAGGTATTTATCCAAGGGATACAGGTGTGCTGTTTCAAAGGGACACATGCACCCCAATGTTTGTAGCAGCACTATCCACAATAGCCAAAGTATGGAAAGAGCCCAAATGTCCACTGACAGATGAATGGATAAAGAAGGTGGTGTGTGTGTGTGTGTGTGTGTGTGTATGTGTGTGTGTGTGTATACACACACATACATACATACATACAATGGAGTATTACTCTGCAATCAAAAAGAATGAAATCTTGCCGTTTGCAACAATGTGGATGGAATTAGAGGGTATTATGCTAAGCGAAATAAGTCAGTCAGAGAAAGACAAATATATGACTTCACTCATATGAAGACTGTAAGATACAAAACAGATGAACATAAGGGAAGGGAAGCAAAAATAATATAAAAATAGGGAGGGAGTGAAAACATGAGACTCAAATATAGAGAACAAACAGAGGTCTGCTGTAGGCATTGTGGGAGGGGGGATGGGCAAAATTGGTAAGGGGCTTAAGGAATCTACTCTTGAAATTATTGTTGTACCATGTGCTAACTAACTTGGATGTAAATTATAAAAAATAAAAAATTATAGAAAGCAAAAAAAAAAAAAGAACTATCTAATTTATATCTCAGGCCAGATCTCTTTTGTATTCTAAGCTAACATGTTTAATCAGTTTCTTCATATCTACATTTGGGTTACTACTTGACATCTCAAACTCAACATGTCCAATACTGAGCTTATCTTCCCAACCCCAAGTTTTTCATACTCACAATCCTCTTCATCTCAGTTGATGACAACTTCTAATTTTTAGAAACTCATGCCAAAAATGTTGAAGTCATCTTTGACTTGTCTTTTTTTTACATACCATATCAAGTCAAGGCAAAATGCATGCCTCAGCTCAGGGCCTTTGAACTGACTGTTCCTGCTATATGGAATGATCCTACAAGCATCTCCATGGATAACCTTCTCATCTCTTTCAAATCCCCCTTACAGCGAGGCCTGCCTTAATAACCATCTTTGATACTCTGACTTGTCTCTTTCCCTCGACCAGGTACCTCCTCTCCTCCTTACCCGAGTCTAAATTTTTTCCATTCTAGTTATTATATTCTATATCACATAATTTAATTTTTAAAATCTAAAGATCTGTGTGTGTGTGTGTGTGTGTGTGTGTGTTTACTGTGCATATCAAGTATCTCCAACAGTGCCTAGTACAGAACAGGCATTCAAAAAAGATTTGTTGAACAAATAAATAAATTCTGACAAAAATTTTGTTCATTTACATCTCACCCAAATCCTTTTATTTGCTTCTTCTGAGTTAAATACATGCCATGTTTCAATTGACAGCTCAATTTATTTTTGTAAACCAGTTTAGTGTAGAAGAACATGATTGTTTATAAGCAGTGTAAGTATAGTATATGACTATAACTAAGCTATTTTGAAGAAAACAACATAGTTACACAAATGTTAATACATTTTTCTCCAGAATTCTGCACTGAGAAAAAAGAAGTATCTTGGGAAAATTATCAGCTATGGAGAATACAATGCACATGAATTAACATTCAGTTCTATTTGAATAGGCTTTGTGGCTGCATAGTTTTGAGATGGAAACCTTTGCCTTTTGCTTTTCAAATCATTCTTTGCAAAGTCTTAACCTGACCTGCCATGTCCACTTACTTTAATGAAACATGAAGCTGCTTAAAATGAAATTTCTCATCTCCACATTCTGTTCCTCTGATTAATTTAGTGTTGGCATTTAAGCATGATTACATTCCCTTGGGAATCAGTGATGTTTTAGGCAATTTCATCTGTTTAATTTACATTTTGTTGAAAGACTTAGGAAGGCAACTGCTTTTTAAATCAAGATCCCCAAATGTCCATGCATCCTGATTATAGCTGATCTTTCTATTTTCATTATGCTTTCATGAGTTGAACTTATTAAAATATGAAAATAAAGGAAAGCAAATCCACCATGTCAAATAAAATGCGCCACTGCTCTCCACTCTCTACACAGAGATGCTTTTCCATCATGCCTCCATGCTTTTTAAATTAAATGTCAAGTTTTGCACAGCTGCCTCAAGAGACTTGATCATGGGGTGCAAAGTTTTACTTTGCCTTCCCCGGGATTGTATTTGACCTGGTGCTTATTACCAATAAGACTTTTATGTGATCAGAAAAACTAGTATCTAATTTTAATGAACATGTCAAGGTGGTTTTTAACCAATGTCTCATAATTTTTTCTTTTCATCATCTATAATAAAAATAATGAGGATCTAAATTACTTTAAAGAGTCTATTTTAGAGATTTTCTATCTGTTTCACTTGGTAGTATAAACTTTATAAGATAGAGAAGCAGAAACATTATGTTTCTAGAGCTAAAGGAATATTATACATCACTACTATTTTTATTATTTTCCAGTATGTTTTTTTTCTTCCCTTCCCTTCCCACTCCTTCCCCCTTCCCTTCCCCTCCCCTCCCCTCCTTCCCTTCCCTTCCCTTCCCTTCCCTTCCCTTCCCTTCCCTTCCCTTCCCTTCCCTTCCCTTTCCTTCCCTTCCCTTCCCTGACTGAAAGCAGTTGGCCAATAAATGGTAGAGGGCAGGAGAGAAGAGTCTTTCAAGAAGCAGGACCTGGATTAGAGTACTGTTTCCCACTTGTTTTCATTAATTTCACAAATCCAACAATCCTATATTGAGTTCTGTGTCCTATCCCTATGCTAGAAGTTGGGCAAACAACAAACAATAAGACATGGATTCTGACTTTTCTTTAGAAATTGTGTTTAAAATCCTCTTGGCAGAGAACTGTTCTCTTAAAGTCCAAACTTATGGATATCCTCTTTGTATAATATTATGCTTCTTTTATTTATGAATTAAGATCTACTTTTAAAAAAATGTTTATTTATTTATTTTGAGAGGGAAAGGGCAGAGGAGGGGCAGAGAGAGAGGGAGAGAGAGAGTGCAGAGAATGCATGCTGTGTGTAGGCAGTCCTACTCCAAGTGGGAAGGAAGAGAAGAGCTATCTGAGTATGCTTACTTTATTCTACCCAAATTTCCAAGAAAAAAACATCACTCCTACTCTCTGGGCATGAGTGAGTTAAAGGGCAGAGAGAAACCAGGAGTAATACATAATTGAGTCTTCACCACACAGAAGGAAACATTGGGAATGATATGGTTGAATACTGTAGTAATGGCTCCCAATTTGCTCATGCCTTCCTATATCCATAAATTTCTTTTGTCTCTTGTCACATTGACTCTGGGTTTGGTCATGTGCCTTGTTTTGGTTATGGGAAAAGTAGAAAACATGGTATAAGCTGCAGCTTGGAAAGTGCTTGTACTTTGGGGCTTACTCTTCCTTTCTGCTCTTGGAACTCTGTGATCACTATGTGAACTAGATCAGGTAGCCTGCTGGAGGATGAGGCATTACATGAGGTGAGGCTCCAGTCATGCCAACTGTCTTAGGGAAGACCTTCATAATTTAACTAGCCCTGGATAACCCACCTGCTGACCACTTACCACATGGGGGAGTCCAGCAGAAGAATTACCCAGCTGAACCCAGCTCACATTACCAACCCCCAGAATTGTGATAGAATAAGTGAAACAACCACTGGTGTAGTATGTTGCACCACTACGTTGTGCAGTAGTAGGTAGTTGACAAGTGGGGAAGATACATTCTCACAAAATGGGAAGTTTATGGTTTCCATGGAAAAGGGGAGGATGTCAGAGCCTCACTCTATAACAAGTAGTATTTTATTGTACATAAAGACTGAAAGACCACATATTACTTCCTTTAATCTATAGCTGTAGAATCTGCCTCTGAACAAAAGAGCAGAGAAAAAATTAACTGTAGCACTGACATCTGTAATAGATGTAGGTGTGATTTCTTTGCAGTATCTCAGTAATTCACTCCACAAAGTTCAAGATCCTAGGTTCTGTGTCTTTCTCTCCACATCGTATTTGTTTGGATTTTACATCCTAGTTTATGTTGGTGAATTGAAAACTGTTTTCTCAAGCAGTTTGTAATCTCTGTGGTAATTTACCTGGTGTTTCATTGGGATAGATAAATTCCTACCTTTGGATTTATAGTTTTCAGAGCCAGAACCCTCATTTCAGAAGAATTCTCTTTCTTAATTTGATTTCTGACAATAAAGAGCAGTGCATAAAATATAAAGTCTATAAAAAGAAATCATCAACTGCGATTATAGAAACTGCTCTCCCAGTGGGAGAATTATGCAGCTATTACCAAAGCATAGCATAATGTGACTGCATGAAATATAAATATACATACAAATCAATATCACCTCATATTTCAGATAAACATGCACATCACAAACACTTCTGTACCAAAGACACCTTGATAAGGAGAATAAAAGAAAAGTATGTTTCGCAAGGTTTGCATTTTTGTTGGGAGGAATGTTCAGGGGACTAAATCAATTCAACAAAACTTTATTGAGTACCTGTTCTGTGTCAAGTACTTTTCCCAGAGTTAGGGATACAGAGATAAAAGACTTGAAAGAAATTGTTGTCTAGTGGGGGCAAGCAGTGTGATCAGTATCATGACAAAGATAGCCACGTAGGAACACAAAGAACAATAATCTAGAACGGGAAGAGATCTCAGCAAAGACTTCTCAGCGGTGATGAAGAGGAGAAGTAGGAGTTAGCCAATGGAAGTTGAGTGGAAAGATTGAAAATTGGATTGGAATTGGGGGATTGAGCACAGTGCATTATGGAGGCCTGCTGAACTACACACCAACATGGATAAAACATAGAGTTCAAGGGCATGTTGAGCAGTAAATCCAATGAGGTGAACATGGTCCAGATAATTAAGGAACTTGTTGGACTTTCTGAGGGCTTGGAGTTATCTTGGTACAATGAGGAGTCATTCATTGAAAGGTCTTATACAAAGCCATGATATATGGTGACCTGATATTTTTTTAAAGAAGGTATCACTAATTAGAATATGGAGAATAAATTAGAGATTAGTCAAGAGGGCATTGCAGAAATCCATAAAATAAAAGATGAAGTTCCAAATTAAGGTGAAGGCATTGAGAAGAGAAGTGGACAGATTCAAGAAATGTCTAGAATAAACAGGATTAGATTACAGTATTAGAATACAGGAAATAGAGGGCATACTGAGACAAGTTATTTTGAGGTGAGTTTTAGTATTTACTAAGGTGAGGGCAGAATGTATGTATGTTATAAGGAAGATTAATGCAATGGGCAGTTATTTCTAGCTCTAGGCTTAAATAGCATGAGAGAGTAGTTACCAGAACCTGGTGAGAAAGAACTCTACAGAAAGGTTGACAGGATCTGTGACCTTTGACTAAAGGTCACAGCTAGCTCATAGGATCCTAGTAAAGATGGAGCAAAGGGCATAAATACACTGACCTCACCTTTTCCCCTCTTTTTTGTATCATCTGGGCATGGGCTGATTGTAAGCCCACTGATGCCCTCCATATGTAGCTAACTACTATGGACACAGAGCAAGGAAGAAATGAGAATAAAGTGGGTCTAGTGAGGGTATCTGGAAGGTATCTAGCACAGTAACACATTGAATTAAGGGGACCAGAAACAGGAGGAGTCAGGATGACTTCTACAATTCTACTGTAGGAAACAAGATGGTTGGTGATCATATTCATTGATGTAGAGAAGTACAAGACAGGTAAGTTTATTATTACTGTATTTTTACAAAGGGAAGCTTAGAGAAAATGAATTTAGTTTTGGAGATTCTGAGTTTCAGGTGCCTGAGGGATTTTCCTTTATTTCTTTAGCAAATGCAGACTTTGTGATGACTGAAGGCCGTTTCTTGTAGGGATAACGAGTTCTATCTTGTTGAAGAGCCTCAGACCAGCACCTTTTTACACTTTAGATAGTATCAGTGATTTTGATTAATGATTTCTCCAAGAGAGTGAAAAAGCTTAAAGTGTTTATTGTGTTTAAATAAGGTTTGAGACAGCCAGATAAATTTCTAAAAGTGATTAAAGTAGAGCATATTTTATTGCTTAAATAGCATCAATTTAACACATTTTTATTGAGTTTAAGTAGCATGATGAAATAGAAAAGCTAGGTTTGGAGCTAGATACAGTTTAATTAGAATATGAACCCTGTAATTTACTTGGCTTGTATCCCTGGGAAAAAAATAATATTTCTCTGAATCTCAGTTTCCTCTTTTAAAGTATATGGGGGTAGCAATCTATTTGTCAAAAGTCCTTGACAGAGTGCTTGGAATATAGTTAGGGGCAGTATAGTTTAAGGCAACATTAAAACTCTCATTTAAGGTAATATTTTGAGTTAGAAATAATTTTTAGAGCTGGAAATCAGTTCAGTGGTTAATATATGCATAATAAAACTTTGGTTGAGAAATTCATTTTTAGGTTTACTGTGATGTGCTTGCAAACATTTTTATGTGACTTTGTCCAGTCTTGACAGTTCATTTCCCATAAAATCAGAAGACTAGCAGATCAGTGTTTTTTGCTAATTAATTTTTCACCAAGAAATAATTACATGTAGGCCAAATGTGATCCAGCTATCAAGTGGAGTAAGTTTTCTGGAGAAACAACATTACTGCTCTCTCACTCAGTTTGCTAATTGATGACAATTTTTATTGGTATTCTATAAATTGGGTAGGTTTGGAGATATGCTACTTTTTTCTCTATCATTAACTTGTCCAGTAGCATAGACTGTGAAGCTTCCTGGGATTAATTCTTTTAGATAGGATAGGTGTAAGGGGACCAGTGTTCTGTTGGCGGCTTCAATGTCATCAGCAAACACTCTAATTTACTAGGGTCTGCACAGCTGGTGTCTTTTATGACACATTAACAGTGTGGCACTTAAATATATGAGTGACACCATATTAATTGAATCATATAGTTTTATCATCAGTATATACTCTTAAAGTAAGATGTGTAAGTGGTTTCTAAATGAGGTTATTTGGGAACATTAAAATGAACAAGTAGTATTCTAATGAAATATTTTATTGATTTGGCTGCAAGAAATAGGAACAAGATAAATGGAAGTTTCTTTTAAACTGTACTGGTGTGTGGGACCCATGAGGGAAACTTCAGAACAGCTGGGCCCCACTAAAGCTGGAAATGGAAAGCTTCACTTAAGGCAAATTTCACATCCCTTTTTCTCCTGGGGGAATTTGTAGTCACTCTTCAGTGCTAGCTCTGCTTTTTCCTGTGTATCTTCTCTTCCTTCTTTCCATAGACCAGTGTTATCTTCCTTTCTCATCATCCTGAGTGTGTCTAGTGGAGCTCTATTCATCTGTTCCCTCACATTCCATACCAGCCCTTAGCCATAGCATTACCTACCTACTTTAGTCCCTCTTTAAACTGATGCTAGCTTCAGTGTCTCAGGTCTAAATTCTCAACATCATTATTTGGCTGGCCTGGCTGATTTTTTTTGAATCATGTCTTGCAAGTCTCAGGTCACTGGCCAGCCAATGGTTATCTGGTATTGTATCAATCCATCCCTTGTCCAATAAACTATTGCCAGGGAAGTGGCATTGTGTAGGCTGATGTTACACAGAAGGAGTTATGGGTGGGACTTGCCATGAAAGACATATTTTGTACAAGTAGGGTCAAATAGAAAAATATAATCAAGCCTTTCTCTTTCCAGAATGTACTGCAATTCATCCTTTTGTTATCTTTCTGTAAGATAAAAAAAGGAAAGGGACTAATACACACAACTTCTGACATGTAGGAAGTCACTTTGAAGCTATGGCAGCCTATAAATAGGTAAGTCATCTCAGAGGTCATGGGACAGACCTATTTACAGAGCAGATTAAGGTGCTTTAATTGTATAGTTTATCAAACCAATTTAAAAGGGGAAGAGATGCAAAGAGAAAGAGATCAGGTTAGTATACTTGGGCTAAGATGCAAGCGAGATGCATGTACCATAGTACCTGAAATACATGATGTTATATATTTTATCTCTGTTGCATCAGCCTTCCTTACTGATCTTGTATATGCAAGGACCAGAATTGAGGTTTGAATAAAGGGCCCAATAAACAGAAGGTATCTGGGCCCAAATACATATCCTGTTTTTCATAGAGATGCAAGTACAAGTACACATGGCATTTCCTATAGCTCAAAAATTAGCCTGAGAGTTGTTTTGGAATTTATTTGTGTTTCTTGGCCAGAGGATACCCTGGGCCATAATAGGCCTACAGTGGGTAGCTGATTTTTTGATGACATATTTGTCACACCAGAGGTGGCATAATATACCTTATGAATTTATCTTTTCATCACTTTCTATTTATCAGGAGCTCTTTGTTTATTCTCTCATACATTCCTTTATCATATCCATCTTTAACACATCTCAAATGTTACTACCTTACTTACTATTGATACTTATGATACCATGTCACTTCTGCCTACATTTTACAAACTACTTGCTTACTTCCTTTATATTCTTAATACTTCTAAAGGGTTCCATCCATCCCATTTATTTTTCTTGTTTTCTAGAGTAGAATTGAATACTCTTGAATAATAGAACAAACACACATTACAACTTCTATGGCTCCTGCACTGAGATAAAAATGTCATCTTGGGGCGCCTGGGTGGCTTAGTCGGTTGAGTGTCCGACTTCAGCTCAGGTCATGATCTCACAGTTCGTGGGTTCGAGCCTCACGTTGGGCTTTGTGCTGACAGCTCAGAGCCTGGAGCCTGTTTAGGATTCTGTGTCTCCCTCTCTCTGTGCCCCTCCCTGACTCGTTCTCTCCTTCCCTGCCTCCGTCCCTCTCTCTCTCAAAAAGAAATAAAACATCAGAAAAATGTCATTGCATTTAACATCCCCAATGGTCCTTAGAGTTAAGTACTACTATTAGATAGGAAACCAAAATTATGTAACTTGTCCCCAAATCGCCTAGGCAGTAAGAGGTAGTGGTGCAATTCACATGATTTTTGTTCTTCATGCTCTTGACATACTCAGAGCTCCAAAAGGGTCCTAACCCATAGTGGATATGCCTCTGATATGGCCCTTGTATAACACCGGAAACATCTGCTTACAAACCTGTCTTCACATTCTACTGCAAGGTGCTGAAAGACAGACATTGGGCCTCATTCATTTCATTATCTGCAATGTTGGACACTATATTCCACACAGAATCAATCTCTCTCTCTCTCTCTCTCTCTCTCTCTATATATATATATATATATATATATATATATATACACACACCCTTTTCAAAACCTGCAAGCTGTGATCTACCTTATTGTTTCATTCTTTTTTTTCCTCCTTACTTCAATTCCTTCCTCTCTTTACCCCTCTTTTCCTCCCAAGAAATCTTAACATTTATTAGGTGATCTTGATGTTCTGCCAGGGATTTGTTTAAATAAGTTCTTTCCTATCTTAACTTTCCCTCTCCCCCTGCTCACTATCTTTGTTTGAAACTGTGTTTCAACTGCTCAGCATTTGTAGGAGAGAGAGAGAGAGAGAGAGAGAGAGAGCGAGAGCGCGAGAGCGCTCTCTACATATCATTCAGTTCAAAGGTATTATGACCTATCTCTTTAATAGTACAAGGAGTGGAAAGTAGTTTTACTTAATGAGGCAGAACATCTGAGCTACTAGTCTAGAAAAGATATCAAGGAAATTTGTTCATGTACCTTGTCAGCCTCTTGGTTTTTACTGTACAGACCTTCCTCATTCCCTGAGACATAAAAAAATATGTCATTTAAAAGGCATTAGATACATTTCTCTGATTTAACATGTTTAATGAGTCTCAGATATTGTAAAAAGTTGTGGAGCCTCAACTCTTACACCCCTAGTGTTGGGAACTGTCTACATGGAGCCAGAGGGAAGCATAGAATTATGAAAATGTGGGTTAGCCACCATATAATGGAGAATAACGTTTCTCTATTTTGGATTTTTCAGAAGATAAACTGGAAGAATTAGTTTGGGAATGAAAATATTAGTAGGAGAAATTAAAGGGCATGATTTCATGCTTGATTTTGTCCAGCAAGCATTCTGAGAATAGGAAAGGTAAATAGCATGTTCACATTCCCACAGTGGTTTCCCAAGACTTTTTCCAACTCCTGGGCTATTCATCCATTAACTTATTCAATGAACAAATGCTTACTGAATCCCACTACATGTCAGGCACAACAGACAAGACTAAGTCCCAACCTATTCCTTAAGTTACCTAGTATATCTCAAATACCACAGTATTTCCACCCAATTAATATTACTTTCCTCTGAATTCCCACAATTCTCTGATTGTGTCTGTTTGTAGACTATCTCCCTTATTTACTCCTGCTCTTCCACCTTTCTCCCCCATTTACGTGTTCCTCCTGCTTCTCTTTTTCCCTCCTGTCTTTCTTGGAATGTTGATTAAGTAACTTCTGTTTTTAGGCACTGTAGTAGATACTGGGAAGACAGAGGAGACTAAACATTTTTGCTTTTGAAAGGCTCCCAGTACAAATAGAGATAGTAAGTTACAATACAATATAATACAGGCTTTGTTTTAATTGTATGTCTTCTCTGTCAAGCTCACGGTACCATTTCCATCATTTTTTAAAAAGAATAAATCTTTAAAAACAGAATATGGTTCCAAGTCATCTTTATACTGCTCCTTGTATATATTGGGTGTGCAATAAATGTTTCCTGAATTAAAACGGAGAGATCACAATGCTGTGCAAATCATGTGAGACACTGGATCATGTCTTGCTATCTTTAGTTTCTTGCCATTTTCTCTTTCTGAGTTTTATTTTTTTGCCTATGCCATAATGAAAATAACCTTAATCACCCACTTATTATGTGCCAAGTGCATGGTGCTGAGTGAAGTAGCACCATTATCCACATTTTATAGATGAAGAAATTGTACCATAGAGAGATAAAGAAAGCTGACCAAATCATGATGCTATGAAGTTGAAGAAGCTTGGATTTGATTCCATAATGTGAGCTCTTGTTTATGATTCTGTATAGCACAATGTGGTAGATGTAGAATAATCATTTAGAGTCAAGTAACCTTGACTATTTTATTTGAACTTCAGCAAATTAATTAATCCCTCTGAGTTTCAGTTTTCTGGAAAATTAGGATAGTATTATTTATTTTAAATTAGTGCCTTGAGGATTAAGTGAAATAAATATCCAGCACAAGGCCTGGCACTGAAGAAATTCTGATTCTTCTACTTTTCTTTCTTGAGAGACTCAGTATTCTTTTTTTCCTCCTCCTCCTCCTCCTCCTCCTCCTCCTTCTTCTTCTTCTTCTTTCTTAGACTCAGTATTCTTGAGAACAGGATTTACTTATTTCTGTTTCCTAGGGAATCGACATTTTATACCAGGGTGAAAATGCTTTGTGACTTTTACAGGGCTTAGTGGGAAGTGGGTGATATTGTGGTGGCAGGACTCCAGGGGCTTTGGATTTCTAAGGTCAGTAATCATATTTAAGAATTAAAGGGGAGGGCTACTGTGGCCATTGTATGCATGGGTCTTTGACAGATCTTGGCATCAGAACATAGATTTATTCCTAACAGTTATGTACAATAGTTCGTCAGTAATTTTTCTATGTCCTTAAAATTTTTTGAGAAGGTTGAGAGAGTAACAGATGGCTTCTACTTTAGCATCCCTTTCTCTAGTCACAGAATGGCTCCAAGGTATCTGCCCTCTTCTCTTCCTGTAATAGGAAGTCAGTGTGCATATCTCTCCTTTTGGAAATTTCTTCCCCCAAGGTACTCCACTACTTATTCTGTTGCTTCAGTCTCTTCTTTGGATGCATATATATATATATATATAAAATTTACTTTATATATACATATGTACTTATTATATATATTATATATATATATATATAATATATATATATATATAATATATATATATCTGACTTATAGTTTTAAATTAGTTTCAGGTATGCAGTCTAGTGATTCAACAAGTCTATACATTATTCGGTCATCACATAATTGTACTCTTAATCCCCATCACCTATTTCACCCATACCCCCATCCACCTCCCCTCTGGGAGCCACCAGTTTGTTCTCTATAATTAAGAGATTGTTTTTTTTGTTTGTCTTTCTTTAGTTTGTTTGTTTTGTTTCTTAAATTCTACATGTGAGTGAAATCTTATGGTATTTGTCTTTCTCTGACTTATTTCACTTAACGTTATACCGTCTAGAACCATCTATGTTGTTGCAAATGGCAAACTATGTTTCTTTTTTAGTGGCTGAGTAACATTCCATTGTGTATATATGCCATATGTTCTTTACCCATTCATCTATGGATGGACACTTGGGTTGCTTCCATATCTTGGCTATTGTAAATAATGCTGCAATAAACATGGGGCTGCATATATCCTTTTGAATTACTCTTTTTATTTTCTTTGGGTAAATACCCAGTAGTGAAATTACTGGATCATATGGTAGTTATATTTTTAATTTTTTGAAGAACTTCCATACTGTTTTCCACAATGGCTGTACCAGCTTGCATTCCCACCAATGGGCTGTGCTCCTTGTTCTTCACATCCTTTCCAACTTTGCTTATTGAGGTTTTTATTTTAGCTATTTTCACAGGCGTGAGAGGTCTTTTCTCATTTTAGTGCTTTCCTTCCTAGTTGCCTCAGAAGGGAAACCCAAGGCCTTTCTGACTTAAAGGAGTTGCTTACTACTATAGAATGCAAATAATTTTAAGCAAGGAATTGAAGCAAAAGATCAGGTGTTCAGAACCTTGGGAATTCCTTAGCGTTTGGCTTCCAGACTTGAGTCCTTCCTGACATGAAAACTAGAAATCCTGCTGCTTTTATTTTATTTTATATATTTTTCATTTTATTTTTATTTATTTAGTTTTTTAAATTTTATTTCTTATTTTTTAAAACTTACATCCACATTAGTTAGCATATAGTGAAACAATGATTTCAGGAGTAGATTCCTGCTGCTTTTATTTTAAATAGTGGAGATTGCCAACTACACTCCCCACCCACCCCCGCCATTTTCCAGAGTCCACCCTTTACTGACACCAAGTTGAAAAATGGAAGGAAGATAAGAATTGATGCCTAATTTCCAGAAAACAATGTGATCTAGGCCAAGGGATCAAAACTTTTTTGGTTTAATGGAATTTTTTGGTAGTGAAGCTTATAGACCAATTGTCAGAATAAGGTTTTTATATGCATACAATAAAATATACAAAATTACAGAGGCTAACAATTACACTGAAATAAAGGAATACAAATATTAGCATAACTCACACCTTTCAGTATATTCACCAATTAGCAATTTTAAAGTGCCCTGGAAAGCAATGACTCTGTATTGGTTACCAATGTGAGAATTCATAGCTTTATTGCTAGAGGTTGAATGACCACTAAGGACAGAATAGTGCTGTAGTTGGGCCAGTATCTGTAAATAGGAAGATTGTGAGTAAGTGTGATTAAGGGCAAGTGAAAATAGTACTGTAATTTCAAATTAGTGATATGTATAAGTGATATATTTGTAATAATTATAACATTATGTTAAAATAGCTGTCATTTCTCCTGGTGACAATGTCATGGGCACTGCTAATATTACTGTGCTTTATTACTTACATTCATAGTTTAAGGAAATGGTGAATTTCAGTTAGAAATAAGTGAAAATAGGAATGCCTGGTGGCTCAGTCGGTTAAGTGTCCAACTTCAGCTCAGGTCATGATCTCACCATTCGTGAGTTAGAGCCCTGTGTCAGGCTCTGTGCTGACAATTCAGAGCCTGGAGCCTGGTTCAGATTCTGTGTCTCCTTCTCTCTTTTGACCCTCCCCCACTTGCGCTCTGTCTGTATCTCTCTCTGAAAAATAAATAAACATCAAAAAAATTTTTTAAAAAGAAATAAGTGAAAATAATATGCAATATACTTTTGTCTGCAAGTTTATGGACCTCAGAAGTCATTTATTGGTGGTATGTGGACCCCAGATTAAAACCCTGTTCTAGGACTTCTTGTCAGCTGTCCTCTCTGCTTGTCCTCTTTAATAGGCCACTGGGACCTGCCCTGTGGACCTTCCTCACTGTCACATAGTTTTGTCTAAATATACTGGAATGTCACTAATATCAGGGTAAATTAACAGTATCTGTAAGAAGAAGGAAGCTTGAACTGTCAATTTGTCTTAAGGCTGTAAAATACAGTGATAAAATTCTGCTTTGGTATCCTTGCCATTTCTTGCCTTTTTTAAAAAAGCAATTATTTAGTGGGAGAGCCAAGGGGTGGGGAAAGGAAGATAGCAATTGCATATGCAGCATAAGGACCACACAGCTCATGGTAGCTTTCCAGATGAGTATGAATATGTAGATTTTATACATATGATAATCAAAACACCTGGAGGTTCTTTTCCCAAACTCCTTATATTTCGGTGCTATTTTCAATATACATTCAGATGATCCTAATTAGGGTTTTCTCCCATATGTGTTAGAATTTCAATTATGATTGTATGTGTATCGATTTATGAATAGGAAGGAATGCCATCTCACCTCATGGATCATTTGATCTTGTCAATACAGCACTGAGAGGCAAGGGGGTGTTTCACTGCCTCAATATTAGGTGTACTGTGTTGTCCAAAGTTGTGTGAGCTGAGATGCCTCCACAACTTTGGGCCTCTAAATGAATGCATTTTGAATGTGTAAATTGCTGCTTTCCTCAACTGACAAAAGAGGGCATCTTCAAATTTACCACACAGGTTATTTTAGTCATTTGTATTCAGAAGAGTGTGGTGTCCTGAACAAATAGGATACCAGTCCTATTAGCATACACATATAAGTGAAACATCTGAACTCTATGCTATGGTACATCACACCAAGTCTGTACGATTAGGCCTCTGCTCCTTTTGAGGTTTTTCTCCCAGCTCTCTCTCACATGGATGGTGAGACTGAGCCACACCACACAATCTGCAGATCCCCAGACACACCAGGCCATTTCACACCTCTGTGCTCCTGTATGTGTTGTCCCCATTGGCTAGAATGCACTCATCCTGCTGTTTTCTCATGAACTCAACATTTTGCTCAAATAGCACTTCATTCAATTAAACTCCAGAAATCTTTTCCTAAAATCTCCAGGAATAGTTCAGCACTACCTTCTATGTGTTCTCACACTACTGTGCTTAATCTTTGTATATTGGTGCCATAATTTGTTAATTCATTTAGCACATGTTTATTGGAGATCTCAGTCATGGACTTAGTCTCTAGACAGTAATGAACAAGACAGACGTGTCCTTGCCATCCCAGAGCTTATAGCTCTGTAAACATTTCATAACACTGTATTTTATTATTTACTAGTTTCTTGCCATCAGCTCAAATCAGGAACACGGTATTCTTTTCCTTAATTTCCTGTCAAGCCATGCACAAATCATTTATGTTGTAGCAGACATAGAGAGGGATTTTGTTCTCATTGCAGAAATTGAAAATACCATAAATTTCAAATCTAGACATCACCTTTTTAAAAAGTTCTTCTACCACTCCACCACTGGGAACTGACTAGATTTCTCAGGAAGTTCCAGCCTTCTGCCAGGCTGATGCCTCTCTTCCTTCTTCAAGATACAATCACATCTTAATTTTCATAATAGTTTTTGAGAGCAATTTTAATTTTCCATTCCCTTATTTGCTTCCAGGCATACTTTCCAGAACCAAAAACTAATTGAGGAACTCTGCTAAAAAAGTGTCATCTGCCCTAGGTCTTACTCTTTGGTAATACAGAAGTAGTAAAAAATAGAAAATTTTAGGTTTTATTACCTTATTCATCAAACTGGAAGGAACCATGGTAGATATGTATTTTTGTACTCCATTAATATGATTTATATACCTTATCCAAACTTTTAGAAGGCAGAATAAAGTTTGGTTTTAAATAATATTAAAGAATTCTGCTATAATATAATGCTATATATTGATATAGCATTTATGGTTTTATAAAGGATTGTAACTTTTACTGAGAGCCAATAATGAAAGATTAACAGACTGTAGAAAGATGAATTTAACTTTGTTATGAGAGTCTGGGACTTACTAAAACCTGGGGTGGGTTTACTGAGTCAGAGCCTAGGTTATTTGTAATAAATATCCTTTTCTGGCAAACTTTTAAAAGACAGTCCATGTTATACTTTTTTTTTTTCTTGCCATAAATCAACTACTTCATAGGTCCCTCACGTTCTTTCTGAAATTTTTTAAGTTTTCTATTTTAATTCAAGTTAGTTAGCATATAGTGCAATATTAGTTTCAGGTGTACAATATAGTGATTCAGCACTTCTATATAGCACACAGTACTCATTACAGCAAGTGGTCTCCTTAATTCCCATCACCTATTTAGCCCATTTTCCCACCCCTCCCTGCTGGTAACCATCAGATTTTTCTCTGTAATTAAGAGTCTGTTTCCTGCTTTGTCTCTCCCTCTCCTTCTCTCTTTTTTTCCCTTTGCTTGTTTCTTAAATTCCACATATGAGTAAAATCATATGTTATCTGTCATTTGTTGACTGACTTATTTCGCTTAACATAATACTCTCAAGCTCCATTCATGTTGTTGTAAATGGCAAGATTTCATTCTTTTTTATGGCTGAATATTATTCCCCTGTGCGTGTGTGTGTGTGTGTGTGTGTGTGTGTATGTGTGTGTGTGTGTGCACGCACGCACCACTTCTTTATTTATTCATCAGTTGATGGACAGTTGGCCAATTTCCATGATTTGGCTATTGTAGATAATGCTGTTATAAACACTGGGGTGCATATATCCCTTTGAAATAGTATTTTTGTATTCTTTGGGTAAATACTTAGTAGTGCAATTGCTAGATTGTAGGGTAGATCTATTTTTAGGTTTTTGAGGAAACTGGTGCAGTGGCTCTACCAGTCTGCATTCCTACCAACAGTGCAAGAGGGTTCCTTTTCCCCCAAATTCTTGCCAACACCTAATGTTTCTTGTGTTGTTGGTTTTAGCTATTTTGACAGGTGTGAGGTGATCAAATATTGTTAAAATGTCTATGCTACCCAAAGCAATCTACACATTTAATGAAATCCCTATCAAAATACCACCAGCATTTTTCAACCATCTGAAAATTTTGTGGAACTACAAATGACCCAGAATAGCCAAAGCAACCTTGAAAAAGAAAAAGCTGGAGGCATCACAATTCCAGACTTCAAAGTATATTACAGAGCTGTAGTAATCAAAACAGTAGGGTACTGGCACAAAAATAGACACATAGATCAATGGAACAAAATAGAAAACCCAGAAATAAACCCACAACTATAGGTCATTTAATCTTCAACAAAGCAGGAAAAAATAGTCAATGGGAAAAAAGATAGTTTCTTCAACAAATGGTGTTGGGAGAACTAGATAACAATATGCAAAAGAATTTTTGGTCCAAAAATTTTTGGACCACTTTTGGTGTGTTTTGGTCCAAAAGAATTTTTGGTCCAAAACTGGACCACTTTCTTACACCATACACAAAAACAAATTCAAAATGGATTACATACATAAATGTGAGACATGAAACTATCAAAATCCTGGAGGAGAACACAGACAGTAAACTCTTTGATATCGGCCATAGCAACTTCTTTGTAGGTTTGTGTCCTGAGGCAAGGGAAACAAAAGCAAAAAATAAACTATTGGGACTACATCAAAGTAAAAAGCTTCTGCACAACAAAGGAAACAATCAAGAAAACTAAAAGGTAACCTATGGAATGGGAGAAGATATTGGCAAATGACATATCTAGTAAAGGGTTAGTATCTAAAATATATAAAGAACTTACAAAACCAGTGTCCCCCAAATGAAAGAAAATCCGATTAAAAATGTGCAGAAGACATGAATAGACATTTTCTTTTTTTTTTTAAATTTTTTTAAATTTTTTTTTCAACGTTTTTTAATTTATTTTTGGGACAGAGAGAGACAGAGCATGAACGGGGGAGGGGCAGAGAGAGAGGGAGACACAGAATCGGAAACAGGCTCCGAGCCATCAGCCCAGAGCCTGACGCGGGGCTCGAACTCACGGACCGCGAGATCGTGACCTGGCTGAAGTCGGACGCTTAACCGACTGCGCCACCCAGGCGCTCCATGAATAGACATTTTCAAAGAATACATACAGATGGCCATCAGGGAAATGCAAATCAAAACTTCAATGAGCTATCACCTCATTCTTTCTGATTTTACCACAGAAAGTTTCTGTGGCTGCAGATGTATTGAGCCAACTTTTTACTATGTTTTCAAATTCTTATGTGTTTAAGGAAGAATTTATTTACTTATTTATCTTATTTGCAGTGGTTAATATTTTCATAATTCTTTGGATGTGGGCTTGTGTAAATTTGAATGGAATGGATCTCTCTGTGCTTAGCTTCATTTTCATATTGTTACTGTTATTGCCATTACTATTATTACATTTCAGAAAATTTTGATATGTGTTTATGTGTTATGTGTTCTTTTCCATGGGTCTTTTCTGATCTCTGGATCTATTTTTGTGCCAGTACCTACTGTTTAGATTACTACAGCTTTGTAGTATATCTTAAAATCTGGGGTTGTGATATCTCCAGTTTTGTTTTCCTTTTTCAAGACTTTGGCTATTTGGGGTCTTTTGTGGTTCCATTCAAATTTTAGTATATTTGTTCTAGTTCTGTGAAAAATGCTGTTGGTATTTTGATAGGGATTGTATTGCTGAATTTGTTCCCATTGACCAGTATCTCTTAATTGCCCCCATCCCTGAGTCCCTAGTAACCACTACTCTACTCTCTGTTTCCCTTTTTCAGATTTCACATGTAAGTGATACCTATAGTATTTGTCTTTCTGTGTCTGACTTAACTTCACTTAGCATAACACCCTCAAGAGTTATCCATGTTGTCAAAAACAGCAGGATTTCCTACTTTTCTGTGGCTGAATAATATTCCATTATTTATATATACAGCATCTAGTGGCACTTGGATGGCTCAGTCAGTTGAGCATCCGATTTCAGCTCTGGTCATGATCTCATGGCTTGTGAGTTCGAGCCATGTGCTACCAGCACAGAGCCTGGAGCCTGCTTCAGATTCTGTCTCTCTTTGCTCCTTCCCTGTTCACCCTTTCTCTTTCTCTCAAAAATAAATAAGCACTAAATTTTTTTTATATATACAGCATCTTTTTTATCCACTCATCTGTTGATGAACACTTAGGTTGTTTTCATATCTTAGATATTTTGAATAATGCTACCATGAACATGGGACTGCAAAGATCTCTTCAAGATGCTGCAAAATCAAACATTTTAATTATAGCATAGTACTTCATTAAATTTTTAGTGTTCACCATTTCCTCAGGGATGATAATTAAGTTGCTTATTTCCATTTTAAAATAAGTATAAGCAATTCTGTGATTAACTTCTACTTGGATTTGACTTGTCCATATTTTAAATTCCTAGAGATGCAATTGCTGTCAATAAAATAATTTTTAAGCTGTTGATATCTAAAGTTTCCCAAAGGTTTAAAACGGTATACAATTTTACCAATTAAATAGAAAAATTACTGTTTTATTGCTCACCAGCCTGTGATATGTAAAATCATTAACAACACATATAATATAAAAGATGTTACCTCATTGTTGTTACAAGGTGTTAATTACTATATTGCTATAGTTGGATAGTATTATATTTGTATACATTAGTTATTAGTTGCTTTTTCTCTCATAAATTATTTAATGTGCTCTCTGATTATTTAATCTCTTATAGTTGTGGGGAAATAGGTTCTACTTACATAAATGGGTTAGAAAAAAGCTTAGGGTGGAAAGCTGCCACCACAGGGTGAAAGCGCCCGAGGTTAGCTATTGAGATATTATAATGGAATCACGAATAACTTGTTTTATCACATGCAGGAAATTACTTTCCATCTGACACCAAGGTACCTTAATCACAAACACCACTTGCCACCCAGACCCTTTGCTTCTTTTTTTAATTTTTTTTAATTAAAAAAATTTTTTTTTTCAACATTTATTTATTTTTGAGACAGAGAGAGACAGAGCATGAACAGGGGAGGGGCAGAGAGAGAGGGAGACACAGAATCTGAAACAGGCTCCAGGCTCTGAGCGGTCAGCACAGAGCCCGATGCGGGGCTCGAACTCACGGGCAGTGAGATCATGACCTGAGCCGAAGTCGGACACTTAACTGACCGAGCCACCCAGGTGCCCCGACCCTTTGCTTCTTAATCACATGAGTTAATGGTTACTATCTGATTGTTTTCTCTGTGTTCACGTCTCTAAGATCTTATTTTCTTCACATTCACCATGTGTATAAGATCTTGAAAGCTCAAAAAACAGAGATGAACCCCTGTTCGGGGCTTTTCTCTCCTCCTGGACATTAGTCTCTCTTGTATTCAATTCTGTGTCCACTCTCTTGCTGGACAAGAGAAAACTCCAGACTCATAGTCTGTAACATACAGTCAGTGATATTTTACTTTATAAGTAAAGTTATTTCCCTGGATTATAGTTCTTAAAATTTTATTTTCTTTATAATCTTTTTAAAATTTGCCACTGACACTCAAAAAATTTTAAATCTTCATGTCAACAGATCTGTACATCCTTTCTTCTATGATAGAAGTTAGAAGACTGGTATAGATGTTCTTGACATCAGACTCTCTATTTTGTAATTTTGGGGGTTTATGACTTATGGAGAATCAGCATACACTTTTTTTCTTTCTGCCTTCAGATAGTGTGTCTTAGTGGATACTACCTGTCAATCATATTTCAGAGCAACAGTTTCTTAGAGGAGAAACAAAATTTGAATGTTATATTAAAATGCTAAGAAGCACGATAAAAGTCCCAAATAATGACAAAGATTCAATACATAATTTAGGAGAATTTTATACAAAAAATCATTGAAAGGTGGCTGTGACTTTAAACTGTGCAGCCATATACTTTATTACTACTTTTCATAACAGCTAGGGAAACACAGCTAGGTTGTCTATTCTGGTTCCAAAACCTATAAGCTTCCTCTGTGCCTTTTTGATTTAGTGATCAGAGAACTCCATTTTATCATTGTTATAGTAACATAGATTCAATAACAAGTAAAATTCATTGAGAGCCTATGATGTGTTATGTACTCTTCTAGGTGCTAGTGATAGAAACAGATAAAAACTCTGTTACGTTTGAAAGAACTACATATAATAGGGAAGGATGTGGCTACTCTTTTGGAATCCTCCCCTCTTTTTTTTTTTTTTTAAATAAGGAAGACTATAGAAAATACTGTGGCAAGGAGAAACTGAATTCAAATAAATATGACTGAATAAATTCTTTAATAAAGTAGGTAGAAAATCTTGATGCTGATGGAAGAAACCCAAAAAACAAAAAATCCCCAAAGATATGTCTTTGAACAGAGAGAAACCCATGGACTCTAGAAACTCATTACTTCTTTGCAGCCTGGGAATGACTTTCACTCTTATTCTTAGAGGGATAAAGATCCTATATAATATATTTTCTAATCAACCTTCCACATTCCAGTAAACTTAATTAAATGTGAATGTAGCTTCTTACCTCTTTTCACCTTCAATTAGTTATAAATAAAAAATTCCATCCACATGTCAGTTCAGGCTTCTAACTCATATTCTCCATAAGATGTCTACATACCAGCAAGGGCTCTGATCTCAGAGTATGCTGTATAATTTGGGCTAACATTTTGAATGTCAGTGCCAGAGAAATGTGTAATAGTCTGCTAGAGAGGTCAAAGGAACTATTGTGGGCTAACCAAAGACATGGATGAGCCTGTTCTCACTGGCTGGGACACGGGCTTTCTTCTCAGCTGTATCTATTCCCTCCTAACTTTCTGTCTACCTTTTTACCAAGGAGACTGTCTTAGGGATCTTCAGGATGAACGAAAACAAAAATTACTCAAAGTAGGTCAAGAAAAAGAGAATAACCAGAAGGATTCAGGGAAGACTTACAGAACTCAATCATGGAAACACAAATAAGGAGTTCCCTGCCTTCTAGTTTCTGCTTCTCCTTGTATACCTGTACTGTTCCCATGCTTGTCTCTTTTTTTCCTCCAGCTTTGTTGTGGTATAATTGACAAATAAAATTGTAGTATATTTAAAACATACATCATTATGATTTGATATACGTTTGCATTGTGAAAAGATTTCCCCATCAAGTTTCTGCACATCAAGGTTCACATGAATTCAAATAAACTTTCCAAATACAAATATGTGTATGTGCAACAGTTTAAATTCCACTGCCCCCCAATTTTTTGTTGGCAAGTGGTAGCTGTATTAGGTAATGTTTTCTGTATGCCTGGCCTTTGTTCTAAGTGCTTTAGAAACTTTAGTTTTATATCATAAACCTATGCTGAAGTTACTGTTATCTTCATTTTAGAGTTGAGAGGTTATGTAATTTGTCCAATGTTACACAACTAGTAATGTTACAGTAAAACTTTGGTTTGTGAGCATAATTCATTCTGGAAACATGCTTGTAATCCAAAGCACTTGTATATCAAAGCAAATTTCCCCATAAGAAATAGCGAAAACTCAGATGATTTGTTCCACAACCCAAAAATACTCACATAATAATGATTACAGTACTGTAATATAATACAAAATAAGAAATAAAATATAAAATATAAAGCAAAATACACAAAACTGCACTTACCTTTGAAAATCTTCATGGCTGGTATGAAGACAAGAGAGAGGAAGGTTATTGTGTAGGATGACTTTCACTATCACTAACAGAATCACTGCTATCTGTTGGCTAAATGGAATCTTTTTCTTTTTGTGCAGCTCTAACAAGGAACCTATTTAATGACACTTAATTTTGCCATGTCAAGATTTCACAGAAATGTGACATTGCATTGTCATTAAACAGATTGATCTCTCGCACTGCTACAGCCTTATTTAGGTGGTGCTTTTCTACAAAATTTTGCACTGTTTTCCATATTTTACACATCTCCCTAATCTCATAGAAGTGAGGGATTCCTCTGCCTTTTTCTCCTCCTCCTCTGTAGATGAGATACAGGCATAGACTTTTTATAAAATCTTGCAGTTTCGGCCCCTCATTCCTCATTTGTACTTCTTGATGATTTCCTTCTTAACTTCCACTGTGCTTATCTCCTTCTTCTTACCGCCTTTCTTTTCATTCCTTTTCTGCATGGAGACCATTGTATATACTCGCACGGATGTTGACTATAGTACAGTATTAATAAACTTTTGTCATAAACTGTATTTAATGTAACTGGCAATGAGTCAGCAGAGGAAGGGGTCTATATTTGTAGGCAGCCTGACCTAGAAGGAAGCAAAGCATTCCTAAGCTTAGTCTTGTATGGAAAAGCAAAGGACTATCCATAGGTGCTTTGAAGTGATAAAAAAATACACCAGTGCTGGTTGTGGGCACCTTTCAACGTTCTGAAAAATCACTGATTTCTTTCAATCACTATGGCCTGAGACTGAGCATCCAAACATGGAAGATGGTCACCCACAATACTGTAGAGAGAGAGAGAGAGAGAGAGAGAGAGAGAGAGAGAGAAGAACCATTGGCTCAGTTGTGATCATGTGACATTCGGTGTCATGTACTACTTGTATTGCAAGACACTGCTCATTTATCAAGTTAAATTTTATTAGAAATGTTGCTCATCTTGCAGAACACTCGCAAAACAAGCTATTCATAATCCAAGGTTTTACTGTATAGAATTGAGATTTGAACTCAATCAGTCTGGCTCTAGAGTTTATGGTGTTAGCCATCATGCCTTACTGCCTCTCAAATGGTGCTAATGGAAGCTTCTCTGGCATTGCTAGGTATACCTGGTTTTGTTGCTGTACACTGAAATGCAGGTTACTCAACCGGGTGTGTCACCATGGACCTTCTCAAAACTGACATTTAATGTCAGTGCAAATTACCCTGTCACACAATGACATTGTGTTTGAGACAGAGATAAAAAATTGATTGTGTGTGGCTTTGTTGAATATCAGTCATCTTTTATTTATATCAAATTATTGATTTAGAATTATTAAACACATATTCATAAAATATTGGTAAAGTAAATTTACAATAATAAATTACTAGCTGGAGATCAGTTGCATTTCATCAAGTATGGAGGGTAAGGAGTAGTTTAGAGTAAGTCCCTTATGATACATCATTTTGCCATTACTGTGCAATTTCAATGAAACCTGGAATAAATATGACTTCAGTCTAGAACTGAGGCTGTATTAGTGCCCAAGGAGCTTCAAATCTACTGAATAGTTTTATTTCTGAGTACATATGTGTATCTATCAACCACACAGAAATTTAGAAGGCAGTATGGTAGACTCTAAATTAGGTGGACTTTAAAGCCAGACACATATTAGTTCAAATCTTTTTTTTAATGTTTATTTATTTATTTATTTACTTATTTATTTATGTATTTATTGAGAGAGAGAGAGAGAGAGAGAGAGAGAGAGAGAGAATCCCAAGAGGCTCCATGCTGTCAGCACAGCATTTAATAATATTTTCATATAATAAAATAATATGTAATATAATAATAAAATAATATATATTTTAATATAATAACAACATTTTAATAATAATAAAAACTCTCAGGAATTGACAGTTCTGTGATTTCACCTTCATTTCTTAATCTGGAAAATGGGTAATTGTTGTAAAGTTTAAATAAAGAACATAATATTTCCACTAGAGCAGTAACTGTTAGGAGATTATTTAAACTTCCTTGGCTTGCTACACAAAGAAATGTAAAAAGAGTCCATGCTCCTGGATAGGAAGAACAAATACTGTCAAAATGTCAATACTACCCAAAGCAATCTACATATTCAATGCAATCCCTATCAAAGTAACACCAGCATTCTTCACAGAGTTAGAACAAATAATCCTAAAATTTGTATGGAACCAGAAAGGACCCCGAATAGCCAAAGCAATCTTGAAAAAGAAAACCAAAGCAGGAGGCATCACAATCCCGGACTTCAAGCTATACTCCAAAGCTGTAATCATCAAGACACTATGGTACTGGCACAAGAACAGACACTCAGATCAACGGAACAGAATAGAGAACCCAGACATGGACCCACAAACATATGGCCAGCTAATCTTTGACAAAACAGGAAAGAATATCCAATGGAATAAAGACAGTCTCTTCAGCAAGTGGTGCTGGGAAAACTGGACAGCGACATGCAGAAGAATGAACCTGGACCACTTTCTTACACCATACACAAAAAGAAACTCAAAATGGGTGAAAGACCTCAGTGTAAGACAGGAAGCCATCAAAATCCTCGAGGAGAAAGCAGGCAAAAACCTCTTTGATCTTGCCTGCAGCAACTTCTTACTCAACCCGTCTCTGGAGGCAAGGGAAACAAAAGCAAAAATGAACTACTGGGACCTCATCAAAATAAAAAACTGCTGCACAGTGAAGGAAACAATCAGCAAAACTAAAAGGCAACCGACAGAATGGGAGAAGATATTTGCAAATGACATATCAGATAAAGGGTTAGTATCCAAAATCTACAAAGAACTTCTCAAACTCAACACCCAAAAAACAAATACTCCAGTGAAGAAATGGGCAAAAGACATGAATAGACACTTCTCCAAAGAAAACATCGAGATGGCCAACCGACACACGAAAACATGCTCAACATCACTCATCATCAGGGAAATACAAATCAAAACCACAATGAGATGCCACCTCACACCTGTCAGAATGGCTAAAATTAACAACTCAGGGAACAACAGATGTTGGTGAGGATGTGGAGAAAGAGGATCTCTTTTGGATTGTTGGTGGGAATGCAAGCTGGTGCAGCCACTGTGGAAAACAGTATGGAGGTTCCTCAAAAAACTAAAAATAGAACTACCCTATGACCCAGCAATTGCACTACTAGGTATTTATCTCAGGGATACAGGTGTGCTGTTTCGAAGGGACACATGCACCCCCATGTTTATAGCAGCACTATCAACAAGAGCCAAAGTATGGAAAGAGCCCAAATGTCCATCGATGCATGAATGGATAAAGAATATGTGGTATATATAAACAATGGATTATTACTCAGCAATCAAAAAGAATGAAGCCTTGCCATTTGAAACTACATGGATTGAACTGGAGGGTATTATGCTAAATGAAATTAGTCAGTGAGAGAAAGACAAAAGTCATATGACTTCACTCATATGAGGACTTTAAGAGACAAAACAGATGAACATAAGGGAAGGGAAACAAAAATAATATAAAAACATGTAGGGGGACAAAACAAAAGAGACTCATAAATACGGAGAACAAACAGAGGGTTACTGGAGGGGGTGTGGGAAGGGTGATGGTCTAAATGGGTAAGGGGCATTAAGGAATCTACTCCTGAAATCATTGCTGCACTATATGCTAAATAATTTGGATGTAAATTTAAAAAAATAAAAAATAAAGTTAAATAATCCAAAAAATAAAGTTCCTTGTCTTATTTGTAAAATGGAAATATTAGCTCCATTTTTGTAGGTGATTGTGATGATTTAAAGAGAAGATACAGGTAATGGTCCCAATGCTCATTAATTCCAACTCAACAGGTACTCAAATACCTGATTATCTTTACTTCTTTCTCATTTCTGACCTAAGTCAAAGTTTGTCAGTTGGCTGAGTGTCTTCTGATGAAAATGTTTTCTGAAGTATTCTTGTTACTTATATATGGAGCAATATATTTGAACAAGGAAAATTTGCTATGAGTATTCAAGAAAATTCATAAGGAAGTGAATGGGTGAATTTTGGAATTAGTGCTACATCATCCTAAGTATTTCAAAGCAAGTCAGAATCTCTTTCCAACTGGTCTATACTTAGATTACCTGAAATCTGATGTTTGGGGAAGCCTAACTGAATTACTCTGTTTACTTCAAATTGCTTCACTCCCTCTTGTGTACCTCACTGCATCTACTACTAAATAACTGAGTAGCTCCATAACTGAGTTTGCTATGAGATTGTTTTCCCATATAGTATTATTGTGCATTTCCGACTTCAAGTCTTCCATGATTGCGAGATCACATGCTTGCATCCTGTTACAGAGAGTTCAGGGATGTTAGTTTTCTTCTACATTAGGAAGTAAAGCTTCCAATGTAAAAAAAATTGCCAAAATTTGGAAATGGTTAGAAATGATGGTTATCCAGAAATTATGTGTTAAACCTTCCATAATGAATGTAGCTATTCTTATGTGACTGGATATTAAAGTTGCTTCTGAATTTTTGCTCTTTTAAATAATGTGCTGAATATTGTTTATAAATTGGCTTTAAAATATCTTTAAGAGTAGAGTTCTACAAAGGGTATTGTTGAGTTAAAATGGATACAAGACTTTACTGTGATTCGTCGCACTGGTAGAATATTTCCATACAGTTGTTGATACTCCTGGCAGTTGTAGATTTTATTGTTTCCTTCACCATTATCTTGAGCATAATCAGTTAAAATACTAACTTAAATTTCCACAACGACTAGTTATATTAACATATTC
The DNA here is from genome assembly GCF_018350195.1 of Panthera tigris. Lineage (NCBI taxonomy): Eukaryota > Metazoa > Chordata > Mammalia > Carnivora > Felidae > Panthera > Panthera tigris. Next base: position 49,384,169 of record NC_056669.1, read on the forward strand.
TCATTGGATTATTGATCATTTTTATTCCTTTCAAAATATTTTGTGAAATATTTTTCTGTGTGCTATGTTTATAATTCTATGGGAGTTTTAGTGTTTTCAGATCTATTTATAAGAAGTTTTACATACCAAGATTGTGAAAATTTGTTTATAGTATGTATTTGAAATATTTTTTCTGCATGTATTGTTTTCCTCTTATTTTGGTTTATTACAACTTGTGATGTTCAAAAGACTAAAAATTTTTATGTGGTTGAGGCTATCTGTCGTTAATATTGTGAATTCTTTTGTTTAACGCTTTAATGTTCTTTTCAACATACAAGCAAATACGTTTTGAAGTATACATTTTAAATTTTTAAGTGATTTCTTATTTTACATTTGGCTTTTTAATCCATCAAGAATTTCTGTTGTGTATGGTAGTAGAAAAAGGTCTAGTTTTATTAGGCTCTAAATTGGTTGTCTTGGTACCATTTATTTATTTATTAGTACTGTTTATTGAATTATCTTTGATTTCTTCATTCATTTATGATCTCTTCTTTGTAATGTAAATATAATGGGTTATTTTTAGGATTTATTTCTTTAAAAAATAATCTATGCATTGATTTTTCATTGCTAATCCATATAAAAAACTTTTTTGGTTATTCTCACTTATTTATCCTACCAGGTAAACTCTAGAATCACTTTATCAAGTTAGTGATTTTGTTTCTAAACAGGGAAATGTATGTCTCTCATTTACTTTTCTCTTGTTATTATTTTTTTCTTTTCTTTTTTTAATTAATTTTATTTTTTAAATTTACATCCAAATTATTTAGCATATAGTGCAGCAATGATTTCAGGAGTAGATTCCTTAATGCCCCTTACCCATTTAGACCATCACCCTTCCCACACCCCCTCCAGTAACCCTCTGTTTGTTCTCCGTATTTATGAGTCTCTTTTGTTTTGTCCCCCTACATGTTTTTATATTATTTTTGTTTCCCTTCCCTTATGTTCATCTGTTTTGTCTCTTAAAGTCCTCATATGAGTGAAGTCATATGACTTTTGTCTTTCTCTCACTGACTAATTTCATTTAGCATAATACCCTCCAGTTCAATCCATGTAGTTTCAAATGGCAAGGCTTCATTCTTTTTGATTGCTGAGTAATAATCCATTGTTTATATATACCACATATTCTTTATCCATTCATGCATCGATGGACATTTGGGCTCTTTCCATACTTTGGCTCTTGTTGATAGTGCTGCTATAAACATGGGGGTGCATGTGTCCCTTCGAAACAGCACACCTGTATCCCTGAGATAAATACCTAGTAGTGCAATTGCTGGGTCATAGGGTAGTTCTATTTTTAGTTTTTTGAGGAACCTCCATACTGTTTTCCACAGTGGCTGCACCAGCTTGCATTCCCACCAACAATCCAAAAGAGATCCTCTTTCTCCACATCCTCACCAACATCTGTTGTTCCCTGAGTTGTTAATTTTAGCCATTCTGACAGGTGTGAGGTGGCATCTCATTGTGGTTTTGATTTGTATTTCCCTGATGATGAGTGATGTTGAGCATGTTTTCGTGTGTCGGTTGGCCATCTTGATGTTTTCTTTGGAGAAGTGTCTATTCATGTCTTTTGCCCATTTCTTCACTGGAGTATTTGTTTTTTGGGTGTTGAGTTTGAGAAGTTCTTTGTAGATTTTGGATACTAACCCTTTATCTGATATGTCATTTGCAAATATCTTCTCCCATTCTGTCGGTTGCCTTTTAGTTTTGCTGATTGTTTCCTTCACTGTGCAGCAGTTTTTTATTTTGATGAGGTCCCAGTAGTTCATTTTTGCTTTTGTTTCCCTTGCCTCCAGAGACGGGTTGAGTAAGAAGTTGCTGCAGGCAAGATCAAAGAGGTTTTTGCCTGCTTTCTCCTCGAGGATTTTGATGGCTTCCTGTCTTACACTGAGGTCTTTCACCCATTTTGAGTTTCTTTTTGTGTATGGTGTAAGAAAGTGGTCCAGGTTCATTCTTCTGCATGTCGCTGTCCAGTTTTCCCAGCACCACTTGCTGAAGAGACTGTCTTTATTCCATTGGATATTCTTTCCTGTTTTGTCAAAGATTAGCTGGCCATATGTTTGTGGGTCCATGTCTGGGTTCTCTATTCTGTTCCGTTGATCTGAGTGTCTGTTCTTGTGCCAGTACCATAGTGTCTTGATGATTACAGCTTTGGAGTATAGCTTGAAGTCCGGGATTGTGATGCCTCCTGCTTTGGTTTTCTTTTTCAAGATTGCTTTGGCTATTCGGGGTCCTTTCTGGTTCCATACAAATTTTAGGATTATTTGTTCTAACTCTGTGAAGAATGCTGGTGTTACTTTGATAGGGATTGCATTGAATATGTAGATTGCTTTGGGTAGTATTGACATTTTGACAGTATTTGTTCTTCCTATCCAGGAGCATGGAATCTTTTTCCATTTTTTGTGTCTTCTTCAATTTCTGTCATAAGCTTTCTATAGTTTTCAGTGTATAGATTTTTCACCTCTTTGGTTAGATTTATTCCTATGTATTTTATGGTTTTTGGTGCAACTGTACATGGGATTGATTCCTTGATTTCTCTTTCTGTCCCTTTATTGTTGGTGTATAGGAATGCAACCGATTTCTGTGTGTCGATTTTATATCCTGCAACTTTGCTGAATTCATGAATCAGTTCTAGCAGTTTTTGGTGGAATCTTTTGGATTTCCATATAGAGTATCATGTTATCTGCAAAGAGTGAAAGTTTGACCTCGTCCTGGCCGATTTGGATGCCTTTTATTTCTTTGTGTTGTCTGCTTGCAGAGGCTAAGTCTTCCAATACTATGTTGAATAACCGTGGTGAGAGTGGACATCTGTCTTGTTCCTGACCTTAGGGGGAAAACTCTCAGTTTTTCCCCCTTGAGGATGATATTAGCATTGGGTTGTTCATATACGGCTTTTGTGATCTCGAGGTATGCTCCTTCTATGCCTACTTTTTTGAGGGTTTTTATCAAGAATGGATGTTGTATTTTGTCAAATGTTTTCTCTGCATCTATTGAGAGGATCATATGGTTCTTGTCCTTTCTTTTATTGATGTGATGAATCACATTAATTGTTTTGCGGTTATGGAACCAGCCCTGCATCCCAGGTATAAATCCCACTTGGTGGTGGTGAATTTTTTTTTTTTTTAATTCTTTCTCACTGCTAGGCTTTATTGCTCTTTTTTAATGTATTGTTGGATCTGGTTGGTAATATCTTGTTGAGGATTTTTGCATCCATGTTCATCAGGGAAATTGGTCTATAGTTTTCCTTTTTAGTGGGGTCTCTGTCTGGTTTTGGAATCAAGGTCATGCTGGCTTCGTAGAAAGAGTTTGGAAGTTTTTCTTCCATTTCTGTTTTTTGGAATACCTTCAAGAGTATAGGTGTTACTCTTCCTTAAATGTTTGGTAGAATTCCCCTGGAAAGCCATCTGGCCCTGGACTCTTGTTTTTTTGGCAAATTTTTGATTACTAATTTGATTTCCTTACTGGTTATGGGTCTGTTCAAATTTTCTATTTCTTCTTGTTTCAGTTTTGGTAGTGTATATGTTTCTAGGAATTTGTCCCTTTCTTCAGATTGCCCATTTTATTGTCATATAATCGCTCATAATATTCTCTTATTGTTTTTATTTCTGCTGTGTTGGTTGTGATCTCTCCTCTTTCATTCTTGATTTTATTTATTTGGGTCCTTTCCTTTTTCTTTTTGATCAAAGCAGCTAGTGGTTTATCAATTTTGTTAATTCTTTCAAAGAACCAGATTCTGGTTTGATTGATCTGTTCTATTGTTTTGTTTTGTTTTTTTTTTTTTGTTTGGTTTCGATAGCATTAATTTCTGTTCTAATCTTTATTATTTCCTGTCTTCTTCTGGTTTTGGGTTTTATTTGTTCTTTTTCCAGCTCCTTAAGACATAAGGTTAGGTTGTGTGTCTGAGATCTTTCTTCCTTCTTTACGAAGGCCTGGATTGCTATATACTTTCTTTTTATGACCGCCTTTGCTGTGTCCCAGAGGTTTTGGGTTGTGGTGTTATCATTTTCATTGGCTTCCATATACTTTTTAATTTCCTCTTTAACTTCTTGGTTAGCCCATTCATTCTTTTTTTTTTTTTTTTAAATTTTTTTTCCAACGTTTTTTTAATTTATTTTTGGGACAGAGAGAGACAGAGCATGAACGGGGAAGGGGCAGAGAGAGAGGGAGACACAGAATCAGAAACAGGCTCCAGGCTCCGAGCCATCAGCCCAGAGCCTGACGCTCGAACTCACGGACCGCGAGATCGTGACCTGGCTGAAGTCGGAGGCTTAACCGACTGCGCCACCCAGGCGCCCCAAGCCCATTCATTCTTTAGTAGGATGTTCTTCAGTCTCCAAGTATTTGTTACCTTTCCAAATTTTTTCTTGTGGTTGATTTCGAGTTTCATAGCATTGTAGTCTGAAAATATGCGTGGTATGACCTCGATCTTTTTGTGCTTACTTAGGCCTGATTTGTGTCCCAGTATATTGTCTATTCTGGAGAACATTCCATGTGCACTGGAGAAGAATGTATATTCTGCTGCTTTAGGGTGAAATTTTCTGAATATATCTGTTAAGTTCATGTGGTCCAGTGTGTCATTCAAAGCCATTGTTTCCTTGTTGATTTTTTGATTAGCTGATCTGTTCATTGCTGTGAGTGGGGTGTTGAAGTCTCTATTATTATGGTATTACTATCGATGAGTTTCCTTATGTTTGTGATTAATTGATTTATATATTTGGGTTCTCCCACATTTGGCCCCTAAATGTTTACAATTGTTAGGTCTTCTTGGTGGATAGACCCCTTGATTATGATAGAATGGCCTTCTGCATCTCTTGATACAGTCTTTATTTTAAAGTCTGGATTGTCTGATATAAGTATGGCTACTCCAGCTTTCTTTTGTTGACCATTACCATGATAGATGGTTCTCCATCCCCTTACTTTCAATGAAGGTGAAAGATTACTTTTCGATCTTTAGGTCTAAAGTGGGTCTCTTGTAAACAGCATATAGATGGATCTTGTTTTTTTTATCCATTCTGTTACCCTATGTCTTTTGATTGGAGCATTGAGTCCATTCACATTTAGAGTGAGTACTGAAAGATATGAATTTATTGCCATTATGATGCTTGTAGAGTTGGAGTTTCTGGTGGTATTTTCTGTTCCTTTCTAATCTTTTGTTGCTTTTGGTATATATATATATATATATATATATATATATATTTTTTTTTTTTTTTTTTTTTTTTTTCATCTTTTCTCCCCTCACAGAGTCCCCCTTAAAATTTCTTGCGGGGCTGGTTTAGTGGTCACAACTCCTTTAATTTTTGTTTTTCTGGGAAACATTTTATCTCTCCTTCTATTTTGTATGACAGCCTTGCTGAGTAAAGAATTATTGGCTGCATATTTTTCAGTTTAGCACATTGAATTTATCCTGCCCCTCCTTTCTGGTCTGCCCAGTTTCTGTGGATAGGTCTGCTGCCCACCTGATCTGTCTTCCCTTGTAGGTTAGGGACTTTTTTTTCCTTGCTGCTTTCATGATTCTCTCCTTGCCTGAGTATTTTGTGAATTTGACTATGATATGCCTTGTTGATGGTCGGTTTTTGTTGAATCTAATGGGAGTCCTCTGTGCTTCCTGGATTTTGATGTCTGTGTCTTTCCCCAGGTTAGGAAAGTTTTCCACTATGATTTGCTCACATTACCCTTCTACCACTATTTCTTTCTGTTCCTCTTCTGGGACCCCTATGATTCTGATGTTGTTCCTTTTTAATGAGTCACTGATTTCTCTAATTCTTAAATCGTGCTCTTTTGATTTAATCTCCCTCTTTTTTTCTGCTTTATTATTCTCTATAAGTTCGTCCTCTACATCACTGATTCTCTGTTCTGCCTCATCCATCCTTGCCGCCACTGCATCCATCCGTGATTGCAGCTCAGTTATAGCATTTTTTATTTCATCCTGACTCTTTTTTACTTCTTTTATCTCTGCAGAAAGGGATTCTAATCTATTTTTTGACTTCAGCTAGTATTCTTATATTTGTGATTCTAAATTCTGGTTCAGACATCTTGCTTGTCTCTGCGTTGGTTAAGTCTCTGGCTGTCATTTCTTCGTGCTCTTTCTTTTGGGGTGAATTCCTTCGTTTCATCATTTTGAAGGGAGAAAAGGAATTAATGAGGTAGAAAAAATTAAAATTAAAAAAATGAAATTAAAAAATATTAAAATTAAAAAATTAACAACACACACACCAAAATTGAATAAAGGATGCTAGATCCTAGGTGTGTTTTGGTCTGGGTGTTGAAAGTGGCTTGATAGATTAGAGAAAAAAGGGGAAAGAAGAAAAAAAAGGAAATCATTTGAAAATTTGAATAAATGAATACATTGTAGTAGACTAAAATGAAATGATGGAAGTAAACTAGAATTTGAAAAAATTTACACAAAAGTGAAAAACATAGTTGAAAAAATTAAAGAAAAAGTTTTTTTAATAAAAATGAAAAATAAAGATGAATTTTTTTTCTCTTCCTGTATTCAGGGAAGAAGAAAAAAATGAAAAAAAGAAATGAAAAAGAGAAAAAAGATAAAAAAGGAAATCGTTTGAAAATTTGAGAAAATGAATACACTGAAGTAGACTAAAATGAATGTAGTAAACCAGAATTTGAAAAAATTTACACAAAAGTAAAAACTATAAGAAAAAAATCAGAGAAACATTTTTAATAAAAATCAAAAATAAAGGGGAACTTTTTCTGTATTCAAGAAAGAAGAGAAAAAAAGAAACGAAAAAGAAAAACGAAAAAAAAGGAAATCGTTTGAATATTTGAAAAAATGAATATACTGAAGTAGACTAAAATAAAATGATGGAAGTAAAATAGAATTTGAAAAAATTGACACAAAATTAAAAAATGTAAAAAAATTAAGAAAAAATATTTTTAATAAAAATCAAAAATAAAAATGAATTTTTTTCTTTCTGTATTCAAGAAAAAGAAGAGAAATAAAGAAGAGAAAAAAAAGAAAAGTGAATAAATGGATCTGCTAACAGACTGAAATATGACTGAAATTACTTCATTTTCCTCTAGAAGTCAGACTATGAAGCGCTTTATAATCCATAAACTAAGCAGGCGGTGAGACTCTTGGTCTTGAAGACCAAGGTTGGCCCAGTTGGGGGGGCTTAGTGTAATGGCTCCGTTTTCCACTACATAGCACTGCTTTGCTACTGGTGTGGATTGTTGTGGCGCTTGTTGGTGTGTATGCACATGTGCAGCAGTGGTGAAAATGGCGTCATCCAGCTACCCTGTCTTCAGTATCGGAACTCTGTTCTCCCTGATCAGCATTCATGCACCTGTCCTCTGTCTTCAACTTTCATCCACTCCCAGCTTTTTCACTGTCTGTGACTAAGCCCCAGGTAGTACATCTCTCCTGAGTTTTGTCTCAGATGGGGCTATTTTCCCCTGCCCCTTACTTCTGAGGGACTGCGGCTTTGACCTGTTCTGCCCCTCTGCAGGGGGTCTAACCGAGCAATGGCTGAATCCCGGCCACACCCAGGAAAGTTTGTATTACTGTGCTGCTGCCAAAGCCCAGAGTGCCAGCCCACCCCGGCAAAAGTTCACAAGATAGTGTAGCAACAGTGTTTCAGGGATTATAGAAAATACAACACACATCTGGCACCAGGCTTCACCCTTAATCACTTGTTCCAGCACCAGTGAATGTGGCTGTTCTCTGGGGTCTGCTGGGCCCAGTTTGCCTCCCAGCCTCTCCCAAATGTCCTTCCAGCAGTGGAACCACTTCTACCCGTGTGGCTCAAGAACCTCCCAGACCCCACTCTGCTCATGGGGATTCACCCTTCCCACCAGAGCACCACCAGGTATCGAGCTGAGGAGTTGCAGACTCTCTGCGCTCCCCCTGTTTACAGTCTTAATGGAATTTAAACCCTCTCCTTTCTCCTTTCTCCCTTTTTAGTTTAGTCCCTGCAGCTGCTTCCAATTTTCCACTTTCTCTCCAGCTGCTTTTCGGGAGGTACTTTTCCTGTATTCTTCCCACCATCTCAATCCTCTCTCCACAGGCAAAAGCACCTCCCTGCCCTCTGAGGCTTCTCTTTCCCCAAGTTCACCTCTCTGTGCTGCATACTTGCTGACTTCTGTGGTTCAGGTTGTGCAGATTGTTGTGTTAATACTCAGATCAGTTTTCTAGGTGTGCAGGATGGTTAAGTGTTCATCTGGCTGTATTTCATGGTGACAAGACACACAAAAAACTTCCATGCTGTTCCGCCATCCTGGCTCCCTCCCTTTTTTTATTATAATAACCAGATAACTGCTTTGAGCATCAAGGTTAAATATAGACCTTCTTTTTCTACCATCTACTTTGATCCACATGTGTACACGTATCTATCATTTTGAATTGATTGCATATGAGATGAGTCTAAGCCCAGCTGAGTCTGTATTTTTTTTTTTAACGTTTTTATTTTTATTTTTGAGACAGAGAGAGACACAGCATGAACGGGGAGGGGCAGAGAGAGAGGGGAACACAGAATCAGAAGCAGGCTCCAGGCTCTGAGCCATCAGCCCAGAGCCCGACGCGGGGCTCGAACTCGCGGACCGCGAGATCGTGACCTGAGCCGAAGTCGGACGCTTAACCGACTGAGCCACCCAGGCGCCCCTGAGTCTGTATTTTATAAGAGCAGGAAAGTGGAAGACCCATCTAACATTGGGCATATACCAGTCTTCTTGAGGTAAAAATCTTGTAAATGGCCTGGTATTTACAGGCCTGGTGTCTGTACCATATGTATTTTGCTTTCCTTTATTTAATATATGAAGAAGTCATTTTACATCTAGGGCAACAAATCCTAAACTTGTTCACTAGACTCCATTCTCTTTTGCCTGTTTGAAGTATAGAAAGCTCAAAATAAAAATACCTGTTACAATGCATACAAATGGAGTTTTACTGACTCACTGCATTGACAGAGAACACAAAACATACAATTCTTAAATGGCATCTAGTTAGGGGAAATCAAGGTATTAGAAGTGGGGTAAGTCAGATTTGTTAAATATTAAGGTAGGGTCAATCTAAGTGACATGAGGTTCTTAATATAGTTGAATATGATAAAGATAGTTCTTTTTGTTCTCTGTATTGCATGACTGATTGGGTGTGTTGTATAGGTTCTCAGACCTCTATCTTTTGGTTATCCTCTAGTGAGGCCAGAGGGTCAGTCATAAAATCATTGTCATGCCAGATTTTCACCACTGTCCTGATCTCTAGGTGACATCTTTATTTCAATCACAATGGTGCAGAGTCAAACTACAGCCTAGCCTCTTGCTGCTTTTGTCAGATGATGAGTGGTTGAATCATCTGACATGATGGTGGCTGTGCAGCAGCATTTAAGACATGAGAAGCCACAGTTGACAACAGCAATACACACAAAGATTAAGAGCCTGAATTCTTTGAAATCATGATCCCCAAATACCAAAATCTATGAAGAAAACATATCCCAGACTCCTTCTTGATCTATTTTGGAGAGTCAGGTGGTCAACACCTTCAGTTTAGATGAATTGTTCTACCTGACCAATTATATTTATCCAAATTCAACATGAAGTATTGGAAATAACAGACACCATCGTGGATAACTAATAGAATGTGAAAGCTTTTTAATTCTCTATTTCTACTTGGGCTAAAGAGTTTTAGATGTGCCTTCTAAGGCTTGAACCGTAGATACTGGGAGAGTATCATTTATAATTTCGGCTAAGTTTAGTGATAAATTTCTGGCTACTTTTTCTAATTCTATAACCTTTATTATATAAATTATTGCTCAGATGGTGCACACAAAAAGTGGATCAGTAATTATTCTGAGTAATCCTTCACAGTAGCTTATCTCATAGTAGCTTTGTTTTAAAATTCCTGGCAACGCACTTAAATGAGACATGAAGCACAGAGGTGTAGTGATCATGAAAAGTAAGGATGTCTCAAAGTTAGTGTAATACCTTGCAGAGCTCTTTAATGACTGTCCCGGTATAATGAGTATGGTTATTACTAGAAAATGGTTCAGATTTGCCAAGTCAAAAACAAAATCTGTCTCTGATGCTGTCAAGACGTGCTCTTTGATAAAGAAAAGCTTTCATGACCCTGAAAACAAGCATGAGACAAGTAGAATAAAAAGTAAAATTCCATCTTGAGAGTCAAATAGACCTCAAAATTTGTGCCATTCATATCCCCTATCTTTAGAGTTTTGCTAGGATCACATTTTAGCAGGTAAGATGAACAGTAGAGACATTCTCAGTGATTTTTCCAAAATTCCCCCACTGTGTTGGTGTGCAGTGGTAGCCAGGTTGTCCTTGCTGTGGTGTGGATTTCATAAAGGATTTTAGCAAGGTTCCACTTTAGGTCACCTGTGCTACCAGTCAGCTATCCTGGGAATGCCAAAGTTTATCTCCATATAACTTATATTCATATAGTTTACAGTATTTGTTCTTTGCTGTTGGGGCTGAAATTTAGCATTCTGTGATGGTTTATTTGAACGCTTCCAAAATCTAGGTGTTTGCGGCATCATAGTGCAAATACTGTTTATAGGAACTATCTGCCTGACATAATGATGAGCTAGTCTGTGGTTTCTAGATCATCCATTTTTAAAGGTAATTTTTGCCTTTAGAGTAGCTACTTCCTTTGCCAGCATTGGAACATCAACAAGTTCCTTCACTACTTAATCATTGTTGATAGGAATCCATCTTGTGTTCAGAAAAAATTACTCTTTTCAAAGCATCCCAAATCATGGATAATTCCACAGATCTATCATGGGCAGTTTTGTTTGGGAGAACCCAAGATAACAAGGGACAATTCAGTAGTTTTATTTTGCAAAGTCATTAACTTGTTTTTGGGTGTTATTCTGCTTTTGTTCTAAGACTCAATATGTTTGGGCAAATGCTAAAGGTCTGTTAGGAGAACTATTTCCTATTTGGGTATTTGTTTACATACCAATTCCTGCATTTTATAGCATAAGGCCATTCGTAAAAAGTGAGAATAGTGCAGCAGAAGCATCTATCTGTGGATCCACTCCTGAATGTTGACCCAAGTTATTGAAAAGGTGATTTCTAAAACCTCTAATGGATTTGCCCTTTCTTTCCTTGCAAGACTGGATTAATATCTAGTCATTCTTTACTGGAAATATAACAAATATAATTCTCAGGATTGCTCCACATTTTGTACTTTTTAGAATTCTTATTCTGTTTGGTGGACCTTGGGAATGACTTCACTTTTTTTTGAATATTTACAATAATATTTTTTGTTGTCATTTTTGCCAGGCTTCAGCATCAAATATCAAATGGACCTATGAAAACAAGTGTTAGTTACTATTAGTTATTATAGATCCAGGAGATCAGGATATTGAGTTCCCAATACTATCGAAAGTCTACAGTACATTTTTACTTTTCCTTTCAGAGTTTGGGGAAATATGTGATAATTGTCTCTAACTCAGACCAAGGCTAGATCTTAAAATCTACCTGCCAAATATGTATTCCTGCTTCAGCGATCTTATTTTTAAAGGAAATTGTGCACTTTAGGATAAAATCAAGGAGGTGGGGGAGATGGTTTAAGACAAGGAGAATTTGGGGAAAAGGGAAGAAGATCTAGGTGAAAAAGATAAAAAAGAAAAATTAGGAGAGTATCAGAGAGAAGAAAACCTGTTGTAGGAAATAGGCAATGAATAGTGGAACAAGATTTTGATGGATTCAAAAGTGAAATGCTTCTAAATTCACATATTTCATTAACTTTGGGCAAAGAAGCATTTAATGAATATATATATTTGTTTAATATCACATACATACAAATATATTTTGGATAATGTATTTTGCATAATAATGAAGCTTTAATGAAGAGTTTTAAAGAACTTTTTACTCCATCAAAGAAGAATGAACATTGATTATTAGAAATTTTGCTTCCCTTTTGCTTTAAGATGCTTCCACAATAGGGAATTTTGGTTATATCCAAAGTTCTCCAAGGTGGTACTGTAATTCCAAATTAGTTCTGGTGAAGCTGTAACATTTTGTAAGATAGGTACAAGCAGGTATTCAGATTGGCAGAAGCACAAACTCAGAGATAATGAACTCGATATGCTCTAGACATACCAGCATTTTTACTGTTTCTTGAATATCCACGTTAATTTTTTTTCCTCAAGCCCATTGTATTTGCCATTTCCTCTGCTGCAATTGCTCCTTTATTTCATTCAGTTTTCTGTTCACAGGATAACTCCAAAGAGCTGTCTTCCCTGATCACTGTATTTAAAATAGTTTGATCTGTTTCTCTATTTTAAAATAACACTCATCATAACTGATATTTATTAATATGCTTATGTTTTTAGCTTACTGTTAACTCCATTAGGGTAGGCCTTTGTTTGGCTTGTGTGCTGCTATATCTCTGCCATCTAGAATCACTCCTGGAATGTGCCAGTTGCTTAATATATATTTATCAAATGAGTTAAAATCAGCCTTTCACAGGCCAGAATCTGACTAGGGTAATATTGCTGCCTAATAACTTATTTTTTCTCTCTCTTTTTTTTTTTTAATTTTTTTAACGTTTATTTATTTTTGAGACAGAGAGAGACAGAGCATGAACGGGGGAGGGGCAGAGAGAGGGAGACACAGAATCTGAAACAGGCTCCAGGCTCTGAGCGGCCAGCACAGAGCCTGACGCGGGGCTAGAACTCACAGACTGTGAGATCATGCCCTGAGCCGAAGCCGGCCACTCAACCGACTGAGCCACCCAGGTGCCCCTTTCCCTCTTTTTTAACAGCTTTATTGAGATATAATCTGAATATCATACAATTCACCCATTTAAAGTGTACAATTCATTGGTTTTTAAGGGGTTCACAGATCAGTGTAACCATCATTATAGTCAATTTTAGATCACTTTTATCATCTCAAGAATACATTGTATATCTTTTGCTATCATCCCCTTCTCCCATTTCTTCCACATTTTTTTCTTTATTGATAAATGATTTGAAAACCGAGTCACCATGGTTAGACATTACATGCAGCGTAAGATGGGCCTTACAAGTACCTGATGCACAGTTGGTGGGCAGCGTGTGTATACAATTCCTCATTTAACTTTGAGTGTTCTTGACAGCCACAAAGCCAGATATACCATTCCTAATTTTTTGGATACAGAAACTGGAACCTAAGGAATTAAGAAACATGTTTATGGTCGCATAACTTGTCTCCAAAGCTCTTCTCCTTTGACAGCGGTGACAGGAGTGTGTGTGAAATTCACATCCAGCAGTGCCTGTTGGTGGTTATGTGGCACTCAGCGTTTTGATGCCAGGCAGTGATGATCAAGGAGGAGGGTCTCATATTATGCTGATGAAGGGATGAGGTTCTGCACAAAATTATAAATAGAAGTGTATTTGGTGAAGGTGCTAACTGCTTTTTATTTCACTGTCATTAGTGACAGTTTGGACTTGAGTTATAGCAACTGTTTAGAAACCCATTCTTACCTCTTACAACAACCATACATCTATTTCAAGCTGAAATAGCGATAATTTTTTGTTTTTCCATTCACGTCTGTATTTATTTATTCAGCAAGTATATTTTTGAGATCCTGTAATAATCTAGGTCTCTGTAGTCTTCTAATTTGGGGATTCTTTTTCCTGAGGAAATTATCTTTAGATAATTAGACTTACAGAAAAAGCTTTATGCACAAGGACGTTAACTATATTATTGTTTATAACAAAGAAACATAGGAAACTACTAAAATACTCAATAATAGAGAATGGCTAATTGATGCATTCCTAAATGAAAATATTATGTAAGTAGCTAAAACAAATCATACTTAATTACTCGGGAAATGCTTACAATGTAGTGTTAAATGAGCAAAGTAACACTGAAAACTCAGAAATAGTAAATCAACTTTACATAGAAAATGTATAGAGAGATGACTTGGGGAAGCATTGTGTGGTCCACCTGGCTAAATTTGGTTCCTCTTATTATAAGCTCTCAAACCACACTTTTCCTTTATTATATGCGACACATTTGTAATTACTTGTGCAATGTCCACCACTTCCAGTGGAATAAAGATAGGCCATAGCCAGAGACTGCCCTTACTTCTGTACCTCCAGCACGTAAAATATAGTGCCTGGTACAAACATGTAATGAAATATTATTTAAGTGAATTAAGGAAAAAGGGGAAAACTGCAACTAGATGAAGTGGTAGCAACCTTGTAGAAGATGAGTAGATGTGAGGGTTCTGGAGTCAGATATTTTAAGTTTGTCATCTGATGCTGTCCCGTGCTGGTATCTCTAGGTCTCTTTAAGCCTCTTTTCATTTATTGTAAAATGATAATGATTATAATATTTACCTCATGGGGTTGTGGTGAAGATGATATGAGGTAATGTATGTGAAACACAATGCACAGAGAAAGTGTTCAGTGACAGCAATTGGGATCATTATTATTATTTTTCTGTATTTTCTCAGTTTTCCACAGTGTGAATCTATTCCTTTATGATTAGGAAAATCAAATTTAAGAAGAAAAAATAAACAAAATTCATATATTGCATGAGTCTTCCTTCTTATCTGTCCCAGAGAGGAATTTAAAATATGTTGATTGACTATTGACTGAAATGTCTTCTACTTTTTGAAAGTATTGTGAGACTTTCTTTTCCGTGAATCCCTACATTTTACTGTTTGGAAGGCACCAAAAAATCCATGTTAGCAAAATCTAGAGTCAATAAATTTATCCTAAAGTTAAAGTTTTTATGGCATATAAAAATAGTTTGTTTAGTTCTCCCCACACATACACAAAGGATTGTTGGAAATCCTTTAGACAATATATATAAAATACAGAAGATGAATAACGTGATATTAGCACTCCTGTGAAATCTATATTGGGAGAACTTTTCTTTAAATTCAAGTGCCTGGGAAAATAATCCAAGAGATTCTAGTCAGAAAAATGCCAGAACACCCATCTCTAGGACAGTTGTCACCTTTACGGGTTGTTAATGTTGTTGCACAGCTAGAGGCTCATACTGGTTAGCATGCGCGTAAAGACAAATTACATATTCATCTCTATCATCACCTCTGATAATAATAAAACTTTTGGCAGACTCTAACTCCTTTTTCAAGACCGAAGTTAAATGTTATCTTCACTGAGAAGCTTTTCATGATCCCCATGCAGAGTTAAATTTACTTTGTTTTTAGGTTTACTGTGTTTCTTGTATTTATCTGTTTTCATTAAAAATGCCTCTGAGGAAAAGTATTTATCTTATTGTATTCTTGTACCATCTGTGCTTGGCAAAGTGCCTGATGTGGGACATGGTCAGGAGATATTTATTAAATGAATTGATGAGTGAATGAAAGAATCTTGTAGAGATTTTTAATCAAGCAGAATCACAGTCATAAAAAAACATGGAGAAAATATAAATTTGTTTAAATTTCTAGGGCTCAGTGCAAACATTGTTTCTGATCACATGCCAGAAGAATATTGATCAACACTGATGATTTTGTTGTTGTCTTTTAATTATAAATGCAGCTTGCCAAGTCCTTAATTATAGGAGTCATGTCTTGGTCATCTTTGGGTTTTTTATGTTTGACACTGTGCTTAGATTATGAAAGGCTTCATTTCTGTAGGTACATTCTTCAAAAGTCCCCTTATAAGATATGATGTTCCTGATAAAATGGCTCTTGATTTTTTGAAACCATTTAATGACTGCTTTAATATTTCACTTTAAGCATATGATACAAAGTACTCAACAAAACTTTTATTCTTATAAACATGGGTGGTTTCCTATTTTAGGCTATCGTAAGCAATCTTGCAATGAAAATACTTTCTTAAAAGACATTTGTGTGTGTAGTTGTCTAATGGTTTCCCTGGGTTAAATTATTAAAAATGAAATTGCTAAACCAAAAGGCACAGAGTCCACCACCATCCGTTTTAGGTCTTTTTATTCATATTGCCAACTTATCCTCCAAAAGGTTACTCCACTTTACTCTCCTTTTTATTTATGCATCATTCAAAAAATATTTATTTTGTGCCTACTTTGTGTTAGTCACTATTGACACAATTGTAATTAACATAATAGACACAGTCCCTTCCCTCGTGGAGCTTACAATCTAAAGGAAGAGGTGGATAACCACACCCACACTATCACAAATTCTTCATTATAAGCTGAGGTAAGCTAAGAAGGAAAAAGCATAGGGCTTTTCAAAGATCACAGAAATTTTAGAAGAACTTGATATAGCCTAAAGGGCCTGGAAGAGTTTCCACAGGAAGAATGGTTCTGAGCGGGGGCTAAGGTTTTCTGTTGTGAATGAGGTGAAACCAGATTGTGGAGAATTTTGATTTAAATATTCTAGGCAGAGGGAGCAGCATGGACAAGTCCCCTGAAAAGGGAAGGAACATAACCCGTTTTAAAAAATGTAATTAAACTCCTCACTGTGGCTGAGGCACAGAGGTGGTGGAAGGAGTAAGGCAGAGGCTGGACCACACAAACCCTACAGCAACAGCAGCAGCTGTCTCCCTCCACTCTCACCAACTGGTAAAGCCAACATTCAATAATCCGGCTAGAACAGTCACAGGGCAATCAAAACCTAAAGAACTCACAAATGAATAATGACACAATAAACTGTAAATGAGAAAAATGGATGTAAATCAAACCTAAGTGGAATCAGGAATGCATTTTCAATGTGTTCCAGAACTTTCAAGCATACAATGTCATGTATTTTAAATAATATAATTAGCTAAATATGACAGTTTAATAGTTGTCTAAAATATCTGCATGCTCCTGAAAAGCAAATCACATGAAAAAATTTCTTGACTTTAACATATAATATGCTAAGACTAAGTCAATTAAAAAGTTTTTAAGTTTGTCAAAGAAATTTTATAACCATATTTTATTTAATCTGAAACACATAAATGTTACTTAAGGTCCTACTCTGGAGAAAAAAGATGCTCCACTGACTTAAAAAGACTTTAATTAAGCAAATTTTCTTTATTCCAACTTAGATCTTTTTTTTTTTTTTTTTTGGTTTGCTTGTTTGTTCGTTTGTTTGTTCACACCATTAGCACAGAGCCTGATGTAGGGCTCAAACTCACAAACTGTGAGTACGTGACCTGAGCCAAGATCAAAGGTCAGATGCTTAATGGACTGAGCCACCCCAGTGCCCCTCTAACTTAGACTTTCTCATAGAGATCATCTTCCAAATATTAAATCAGTATTTTAATATTTTTTTTAAATCAAGTTTTAAAAGACATCAAGTATTCTTTTTGCAGTGTTTTAATCCATGTAGATATGCAACTATCATAATTTAAAGGATAGTGCTTAGTAATTAATTAGACTGTAAGAAAAAACTTGACCACAAAATTATATCTGTAAGTGATCAGGGTCCTAATGGCTCTTGGTTTTTAATTCTCAAACTTCATATCTCATTACAGTGTTTTCCATGTGATATATTTAAAAAATTTTTAAATGTTTTATTTATTTTTGAGAGAGAGTGAGGGAGAGACAGAGGGGCAGAGAGAGGGGGAGACACAGAATCCAAAGTAGGCTCTAAGCCTCTCTAGGCTCTGAGCTGTCAGCACAGACCCCTGTACGAGGCTTGAACTCACAAACCCTGAGATAATGACCTGAGCCGAGGTTGGATGCTTAACCAACTGAGCCACCCAGGTGCCCCTCCATGTGATATTAATTTAAGAAAAACTATATTTACATCCTTCAAATTAAATACATTTAAAACAAATTTATGTGAGATAAGTCTTGAGTTACATTCTACATACAGCTGGTAGTTTGTCAGAATCCCATGAAATAGGTTTGTAGTATGTGCCAGAGTCTCTGCCTTGGAAGATTTATCAGTTTACTGGTAAAGACAGACAGATAAGTCAGTGGTTGCAATGACCTGAGCCTAGAAGGATGCACTAGGAGTTAAGGGAAGTAGGAAGAGGACTGTGTCTTTAGCCCAATGTAGGAGGGTAAGGATTAGCTGAGCCTTTCCAGGGATGGTGAACAGTTGAGCTGAAATTTTTTTTTTTTTTTTTATGGTGGTACTTTTCAAATCTGGGCAGAGAAGAAGGAAGAGTTTCTAAGAAGGGAGGAAATATATGCAAAAACACAGAAGTAAGATGGAAATTAATGGTCTACTTTGGAGGCCTGAGTAGGGCCACGTGAGTGGCCTATAGGCTGTGTTTGTGGGAATGGTAGAAATCAAGGCTTACAGTCAGGTAGACACAGAGCAGGCAAGGCTTTGTATGGCATGATAAGGCATTAAGACTTCTTGCTGAAGATCGTGGGTGTCATAGGAGGGCATTAAGGTGGCACTAGCCTGTGGAAGAAAATTTATGTAGTTGCAGTGGAGGAGGAGAGAAACAAATCTAGATCATTAGATCATTAGAACAAATATAACAGTGGGATCTGTTACTACAGCAACTGAATAGCAGAAAAGAGTCTAGCTTTGAAGGGTTTAGCCTGAAAGATGGGATGAGAGGTGATGCCATTCCTTCCTTCCTTCATTTCTTTAAAAAAATTCAGCAAATATTGCTTTAGTAACCTGACTTTGGCAGAGCATGGTTTTTAATTTTTTTAAGTTTTCATTTTAATTCCAGTTATTAACCTACAGTGTTATGTTAGTTTCAGTTCTACAATATAGTCATTCAACACTTCCATACATCACCCAATGCTCATCACAACAAGTGCACTCCTTAAGCCCCATCACCTATTTAATCCATCCCCACACCCGTCTCCCCTCTGGTAACCATCAGTTTGTTTTCTATAGTTAAGAGTTTCTTTCTTGGTTTGTGTCTCTCTCTCTCTCTCTGGCAGAGCACAGTTTTAAGTGCCATGGATAAAATGATGAACGTGTTATGGGCTTTCTAGGAGCTCATAGCCTAGCAGGGAAGACAGAGATCTAGACAAATAGTGACAATACAGTGTGTTAATTGCAATATATGTATTTTTAAATTATAAGGTAGCCTGAGGAATTAGAACAGGATGTTTTCTTGGGAGTCACTAGGAAAAAACGTGAGGTGATGATTTTTGTATTGGGTCTTGAAATAGGAGTAGACTGCTCCAAGGGGGAAACTTTATTCCAGGAAGGGGACATCATGAACAAATACATGATGATTCCAAAAAACCACAAGTAGCACAGTATTACTTAGGCATAAGTACTGAAATGGAGATGGGGCTGTTATGTGGTGAGAAGCAAAAGTTAGCTGTCATGACTCTAGTGACTGTGCTAAGGACTTTGGACTATACCGGGCAAATCAGTGTTCTTCACTGGGTGCACACATCAGACTCACTGGAGACTTCAAATACATTTGTGATATCTGCACTCACCCTAGGTTTCCTGAATTAGAAAGTCCAAAAGCAAGCCTTTAATGTATGTTATTTTCATAGCTCTCTGGACCAAGATGATGTAGTGCCATGTCAGAGAATGGTAGAATCATTGGAGATGTTTCTTTTTTTATTGTCACACGAAGTACTCTTGCTTTTGTGTCACTGTGGTATGACCTACATCTGTCTTAAAAAATACAAACTGAGTCGTAAGGCTTACTGTCCAACCTTATAATAATCAATTGTCATTTTCCAATCAAATTCACTGTATGAATGGAATCTGATGAGTGTGGAATCAGCCTCCCTTGTGAATGTATGCTTGCTGGAAGTCACATAATGTGAAAATGACCATGAATAATTTTCAAAACCGCCTTAGTTATAAAACTCTTCCCAGAGTATATAATTGAATAATTCAACAGATTTTTATGAAAGAATCACATACTGAAGGTTGGTACTTGTCCTTTTTATAAAAGACATGGAAGTCAATATTTACCTAGAATGAGAAAAAGATTAACAACAAACTATAGTTTTGACAAACCTGATAGAAACTTCATCACAAAACTCAGAAATAGATAAAGTTTTTCTAATCACATGATGTATATAAAAAGGAAGGAAATCTTTTCATATGCAACAACATGGAGGAACCTGCAGGATGTTATACTAAGTGAAATAAGCCAGTCACAGAAGGACAAATGCTGCATAATCCCACCTATGTGAGATTTCTATACTCAAACTCATGGAAGCAGAAAGTAGAATGATGATTGTCAGGGTCTGGACGAAGGAGGAAGTCGGGAGTTGCTGTGTAAAAAGCAGAAACTTTTAGTTATGCAAGATGAATAAGTTCTAGAGATCTGCTGTACAGCATTGTACCTATAGTTAACAATACTGTATTGTGCACTTCAAAGTTAGTGAGCAGGTCGATCTCATGTTAAGTATTCTTACTACAATAAAGATAAATAAATAAATAAAAAGAGAATCCCAATATTTTGAGTGGCACTTGTCTTACTCCTTTCAATTTGCTCAATAATTAGTGAGAGAAATGTCTCATAATGTTTGATAGGTAGGGCAAACAAGAGCGATATCTATATCTTTTGTTATCAGAATAGATAAGCTACCCAGCCTGAAGACAGGAATTGAAATGATGATTTCAAGCAGAAAAAATAGATAATCTCCCTTCCCTGATGAAATGACAGCAGAGCATGTGAAACACGTGGGAGATTGGCAATTCATGCCATATCACAGCTTGAGATTTCAGCAATCAGTTGTAAAGAGCTCTGTAGGAATGCCTGGATTTCACTCCTCAATTCTGAGTTTCATCTAAGCTTAATTCAAATCAGCATATTGAATATGGGATGGAGTATAGGTATTGGGAAAGAGAAAATTAAGGCAGATGAAGTAACATGTTCCTTCTGTTTTAATTGCCTTAGGAACCGCAGGCATTATTTGGAATAGGGGAAATAAAGAGTTACAGAATTATATGACTAGAGAAACTAAAAACAATCATTCAGTTAGTTTTCTATCGTATTTAAATCTGCTTTCTTGATGGGGTGCACGGGTGGTTCATTTGGTTAAGTGTCTGACTTTGGCTCAGGTCATGATCTCATGGTTTATGGATTCGATACCTGCATCATGCCCCGCATTAAGCCCTGCATCAAGGTGCACGTCGGGCTCTGTGCTGATAGCTCAGAGCCTGGAGCCTGCTTCAGATTGTCTCCGTCTCTCTCTGCTCCTTTCCTGCTCATGCTTTGTCCCTCTCTCTCTCTCTCAAAAATAAATAAACATTAAAAAAAATCTGCTTTTTTGAAACAATCCTGCTTTCCATATAATCCTTAAATTGTAAAATAATATGACTTCTACATAGTAGGTATTTAGCAAGTATGAATGAATGAACAAATACGTGAATCTTTTCAGTAAAATACTAGTCCAGTGGTTTCCCAGCCCTTTCTTTTATACCTCTAGTGATATGGATCCTACTGTATTTGGGAAGTTATGTTTCAAAGTTTTTCTTTCTATAAGGCACATACCATTATGGTAGAGAATATGCATTTTGGACTCCAGCAATTCTAGGCTAGTATCCACTGAGCATCAGTCATAAATCACTTCACCAATTATTTACTTCTCTAAGCCTGTATTTACTCACCTGTACAATGAAACCTACCACTTGCTTTATTGGAATTTAATGCGATGTAAAGTATGTAGACAGTGCTTGCTAGATAATAAATGCTTAATAAATGTTAGCTTATTATTATTGTTAATATACAGTCTGCCACTAATCTTAGATCTGTTCTGTGGTGCCATATAGAATAGATCTAATTCATCCTTCATCACAAATCCTTTCAATATTGGAAGATTATTATTATGTCATTTAAGCAGGTGGAAGAGGAAAAAGTATAACTTTTTACATTGAAGTATATTGGCATACAATGTTATATTTGTTTCAGGTGTACAACATACTGATTCGACAATTCTATGTATTAGTGCTCACCACAATAAATGTAGTTACCACCTGTCACTATACCACATTATTACAATATTAAGAGTAGGTCATTTTTTAAAAATGAATTTTATGCCATGGGATTTCATATTCAAATACCATCTTTCACACTCTTGATATTTATCACAGTCACTGTGGTATGTATATCTTTATTTAAGTGCCCTGAATATATGTTAATTTCTTTCTTTTTGCATCATGAAACACTGATCTGATTCTGAATAAAAGTAAAAATTCATAGCAAAATGTTCTAAGTAGATCAATTTGCCTGAAATTTGAATTAATCTTTCTTCATTACTGTTAGGCCATTACTTGATAATACCAGTTGTAGATATTCATGTTTCTCCATTTATGCTAGGTAATCCTTGTTCTTTGGGCCAGAGAAATTCAGCTTTTTGTTAAAATAGCAAAAAACAGCATTTTTCAGACATATGCAGGCTTTCTAATCAGACAAACTTATGGTTCTATAACTACTTTGTAACATACAACCTTGGGCAAATTACTTACTCTTTTAAAGCTTTAATTTTCTTATTGTAAAATGGGGAGAAGATCTGTCACACTGGGTTTGTGAGATATTATGAGATAATAATGATCATAACTAGAATTTATTAACCAAATATTTATGTGCTAGTTGTGCTATGTACATTATATTGATCACATTTTAGTGACTATTTTGCAAGGTAGAAATATATTTTCCAAATATGTAATGAGCATAGTCATCAAAGTGTTATTTTCTATTATCTTTTCTTGCAGCAAAATTTCACAAGAACTTTTCAATATCATGACATAAAAAGAGGTAGCATGGTAGAGTGATTAAGAACAGACAGAAGCTCTGTTTCAGTTTGGGTGTACAGTCTAGCCCTACCACATTCTAGCTGTATGATCTTGGTCAAATTATTTAACCTTTCTAAGCCTCAACTAGCTAATTTGTAAGTTGTGGATGATGACATTGATTTCTGATAGGCTACTATTTATCAATCATTCCACATGTATTAATAACATATTCCCCCCCGCCCCCAAATCCCTTACTAGGTAGTGTGTTAGAGTTCCCCCAGAGAAACAGAGAGGTGGAAAGAAATTTATTGTATGTGACTGGCTTACATGAACCCTGAGATCATGACCTGAGCCAAAGTCGGTCGCTTAACTGACTGAGCCACCCAAGCGCCCTGGAACCCTCTTACTTAGCCTTTATGTTAATGATTCCATGAGATGAGACATTTTCCTTAGGGATTAAGTCATTTTGACTTGGACTTTCTACTGCTTTCAACCCAAAGAACCTTAACTGAAAAATAATTTGGGATCAGGAGAATGATACCATAAGGAACAGACTCAAAAATTTTGGAATTGTTGGAGATAGTTACACAATCATGATATTCCCAATGTCTGTAAATATCCCTTTAAAGGGATTATGTAAATTCTTCCAGAATAATGATATAAACTCCAGGTATAATAGGATATGGTGTAGCATACAATTAAGCTTATTAGGTGCAGAAATATTTGCATGAATAATGTAACTGGCAACTGTAGTCCCTATTAGAAAAACTGGTTACACAAGCTTTAACTGCCCCTACTCTGTGTGGCCTCCCTTTAGCATTATTTGCTAAATAAAGAAGTGTGTGTGTGTGTGTGTGTGTGTGTGTGTGTGTGTGTGTGTGTGTTTCATATGTTCATTTTCTAATAATCACTAGTTCATCTTATTTTTTGGTGCCATGAAAATACAAAAATGAAGAAAGACACAGCGAACATAACAAAGATCTACAAGTAACCACTACGAAGCTATAATAGGCTGAGTGTCCCATAACTGGTGTTCTCGTAATACATTGATTCTGAAGTATGAGAAATCTCATCTGGCTTGCAGGAAGGAAAAGGCTTAAGATTCCATAGCATTTTCTTTCAGTTAAACCTCTTGAACATGCTTTCCATACCTATACAGGTCTTTCCTCACAAAGCAATTGCCGGGAATGAAAATATTGTGGGTTTATAAATCAAGATAGCTCAAATTCTGATTCTAAGAAGTTTTGCTTAAAATTCACAACAGTGGTTGAATGACCTTGGAAAATTCACTTTGCCTCTCTAGGATTCAATGTTCTCATGTAAAATGGGAATATTAAATACATCTCAAAGGGTGGATATAAACATAAAATGCTTGGTACATAGTAGGTTAGGCAACCCTCTCCCACCGTTACAACTTATTTTTCCTCCTTCCTTTGGTTATAGTTAGTCCCCTATACTTCTCTCTCTCTCTCTCTCTCTCTCTCTCTCTCTCTCTCTCACTCTTTCTCTCTTTTTGCCTCTGAGGCATCCAAAGCTATACTTTTCATATTGTTACTGATTTTGCAATCAATGTGTCCTAACCTCCAGTGTTTTCCACTTGGCTTTTTGTTATCTGATTGTAAGCACTTCTGATACCTCCATTCACATTCAGCTTTTCCCTCTGGTCTTGACATTTCCCTATTGATTGAGAACAACTTTGAGGACATTCTAACTCTACCAGTCATCCCCTCAGGTTTAATATATAAAGTGGGTCATCACCTCATTCACTGAATACTTTCTACTTCTCACTCATTGTTCCATTTGTGTTGAGCTGGATTTAATTCAGAGTTTTGTTTCCTTTTTGCTCCCCCCCTCTTTTTTTTGCATGTTAAGCAAAAATTCTATTTGTGGGAAATAGATACTAGATTATTTGCTATTGTTACATGTAGTTATACACAAACTTCTTGTTTCTAATTCAGTATTGTATGCATTAGACAAATGGATTGATACCTATATTAATCATTATGGGATGGTGGTTAAGGGCATGAGTTCAATTCTGCCTCTAAGATCTACTTACCACATGAGTGTCTGCAACTACTTTGTTTCTCTGTAAAATCAGAATATAATAATATCTTCTTTAAGGGGTTATTGAAATGATTAAATGAGTTAATATAATTCACGTATGGAACCTGGTAGAGTGAGTGCTTAAAAGTATATTATTACTGTTTAAAAAATTTTATATTTTATAGAGAGAGCATGCAAGTGGGGGAGAGGGGCGGAGGGAGGGAGGGAGAGGGAGAGGGAGAGGGAGAGAGAGAGAGGGAGAGAGAGAGAGGGAGGGAGGGAGGGAGAGAGAGAGAGAGAGAGAGAGAGAGAGAGAGAGAGAGAGAGAGAAAATCCTAAGCTGGTTCCATGCTCAGTGTGGAGCCCCATGCAGGGCTTGATCTCACGAATGTGGGATCATGACCTGAGCTGAAATCAAGAGTCAGAAGCTCAACTGACTGAGCCAACCAGGCACCCCTGTTATTACTCATTTTTGATGCATGGGGAATTCTAACATGAACTTTAAACATTCTGTAAGAAGAAGGGTTACCATTTATTCAATGACCATTATGTGAAGATCCTGAATAACAATAGCAATAGCCACCATTGCTGCTCTCCTGTAATGTACCAGGGATTGTGCTAGGTGCTTTACTTAAATGAACTCATGTGAGTTGTTTAAAACCTGAACAAAGGTCACAATTAGCTAGGTACAAATAGTTCAATGTCTAAAGTCCTTTTAGAAATTTGGGGTCCCATTATAGCTAACACTTTATCCCTACCCAAAAGGTTCATTATATTTAGTATGTATTTGATGCATCTACCAAAAGGTTACTGTTGGTCTGTTCCTACACTGTTTTTCTCCAACCCAGACTCACAGAGCTGGCCTGCCTCCCAAACTTTATGTACCCTCCGTTAGAACTTCTTCTGCCATCTTTAACTATGCACAGCATGTTTCCTCCATTGTATCTTGTGAGTTAGACCTGGTGTTTCCCCATAAAAACACTGTAGGGGAGGAAAACTGTTCCCTTCTTCCTTTCTAGGTTCTTTGGTTGACCTAATAATTATATTGACATGAAACAGATTCACAGGAGCAAAACAAGTTTAATTTCAGACATACAGAGCTCCACAAAGGCATGAGGCTCCCAGATAGTCAGGCATTTGAGGTTTATATGCCATCCCGAGCTAAGGAGAAAGGGGCAAATGTCTGGGACTTCAAATAGGAAGTAAAACAGTTCACAGGAAGATGGGGAGAACAAATGTTTGGTAAACAAATGTTTGCCATGCCTTGGAGAGAATTCTATCTGAAGTAAAAAAAAAGTTATCTTTGATAATAGCTCTCTTTTTGGTATAGGCCTCCTATCTAAATTCTTTTAGGCAGCTAAGGGGAAGGTAAAAAGCTCTTCTTGGTCTGTTGAGCCTTGATTGTATTCAGCTCAAAATAATCCACATGCCACACGGCACATGCTGAGGTGGCCTGCCCTGAACACCATCAACACTTTCCTTTGAATTTTCCTAGTGAATATACTCATGGACTGAGACGCCAAGGGATCTGGAGGTGATGCAAGCATTATCCAGCTTTACTGAGGTTCTTCCTGATTTTTATTCCTCTGCTTTTGGGACAATTGTATCTGTTCTTATGAGGTAGAGGTTCATAGAGAGTGTTAGAGGAATAGAAACTAGGGATGAAAACAGTGTGGAGGTTCCTCAAAAAATTAAAAATAGATCTACCCTATGACCCAGCAATAGCACTGCTAGGAATTTACCCAAGGGATACAGGAGTGCTGATGCATAGGGGCACTTGTACCCCAGTGTTTATAGCAGCACTTTCAACAATAGCCAAATCATGGAAAGAGCCTAAATGTCCATCAACTGATGAATGGATACAGAAATTGTGGTTTATATACACAGTGGAATACTACTTGGTAGAGAAAGAATGAAATATGGCCTTTTGTTTTAAAAAAAAATTTTTTTTTAACGTTTATTTATTTTTGAGACAGAGAGAGAGCATGAACGGGGGAGGGTCAGAGAGAGGGAGACACAGAATCTGAAACAGGCTCCAGGCTCTGAGCTGTCAGCACAGACCCCGATGTGGGGCTCGAACTCACAGACTGCGAGATCATGACCTGAGCCCAAGTCGGCCGCTTAACCGACTGAGCCACCCAGGCGCCCTGAAATATG
This sequence comes from Panthera tigris, assembly GCF_018350195.1. Taxonomy (NCBI): domain Eukaryota; kingdom Metazoa; phylum Chordata; class Mammalia; order Carnivora; family Felidae; genus Panthera; species Panthera tigris. The sequence continues at coordinate 49,410,927 of NC_056669.1, forward strand.
GCCTTTTGTAGCGATGTGGATGGAACTGGAGAGTGTTATGCTACGTGAAGTTAAGTCATACAGAGAAAGACAGATATCATATGTTTTCACTCTTATGTGGATCCTGAGAAACTTAACAGAAGACCACAGGGGAGGGGAAGGGAAAAAACAAAAGTTAGAGAGGTGGGGAACAAAACCATAAGAGACTCTTAAAAACTGAGAATAAACTGAGGGTTGATGGGGTGTGGGAGGGAGGGGAGGGTGGGTGATGGGCATTAAGGAGGACACCTGTTGGGATGAACACTGGGTGTTGTATGGAAAGCAATTTGACAATAAATTTCATATTAAAAAATAAAAATTATTATTAAAGTAAAAAAAAAAAGAAACTAGGGATGATTTAGAGAGCAATGCCCTTTGGCTATGGTGTCAGACAGAAATGGAAGGAACTCTTAGTCATATTTTCTATGAGCTGTATGACCCTGAGCAATTTAACCTTTCTAAGCTTCAGATACATAATCTATAAAATTAAGATAAAATTAATACCTATTTCATAAGGCTGTTGTAGGAGCAAATTCAGATAATCTACTTGCAGTGCAAAGGTCTGTGCTGGCATTTAAGAAAATTTCTATGTCAGTTACACTTATTATTTTTATTACTGTTTTTACTACCAATACTATCATTTATTGAGCATATTACATAGATAAGACCTGGTTAAAAAGTGCTACATATGTATGTTAATTCATGTTTCCTTATTTAACTGTAGCAAATATGAGAAGTTTTGCTATGCAGAAAAGTGGGACAGTGGTTAAAGAGGGATTTGGAAGCTAAGGAAGATTTTTTTTTAACCATGGGAAGTATGATTTAATGATATAAAAACATCCATTAGAAAAGGAGAAACACAAGATAAAAGAGAAAGGATAGCTGAGAACGTCAGAGAGAATAAAATCCAAAGCATATACTAAGGGCAGAGGAAGTAACCATTGCTAGAAGAAGGAATGTATCACAGTTATTACAGGAGGGAAGGAGAGATGGCTACAGATTAGGCATCTTGTTTTGTAGATTTAAAAGAATTGAGCTATTGTCAGATGGTTGCTTTTTTTTCTTAATGTAATGCAAGGTAAGACCAACTACTATAGATATGGGTGAAGTATGGATCTTTGAGGAAACTGGAGAATTTTTTGTAGAGTAGGAGACCAAAGTTATCAGAAGAATGCAGTAAGTAAGCACCAGGCAGTGCTGAGTTTGGGGTTGATGATCATGAATACATGGTGAAAGCAATTTTTCTAGTTATGTGATATTCTTCAACAAATTCAGCTGCATGAGTGAAGCAGAGTTAGGTTCATTCAGGGCTGGGATGAACACAACTGAGGGTCACAAAGACAAGAGAGTTAAAAATATTGAGATGAGGTTGATAGTAACCATTGGTCATTTATCAAGGCTGAGGTTTACTTGATAGAATACTGGTAGTTAGAAAGTGTAAGGTCAGTGGATTGGTGATCTCAATGAGGTTAAGCGATTATCGATACGGGGTTACTAGAGCAAATAAGCTGTAAGACTGGTAGGAGTTTGGGGTTTGTAGGTAGGAGCTTGAATTTAAAATTTTAGAGGTGATACAGTTTTTGGCAATGCCCTGGTCCAGACCATATGCAAGGTGAGTGAGATATAAACCTTTGTTGTTGGGAAGCCCTGATAATTAGTTGTTCACCACTACAACAAAAGCTGATTATGCAAAAAACTTGGACTTTTCCACTGGAGAAGCCCATTGGGCTTTAAGAACACTGTTTAACACAACTACTGATCCAGGAAAAACTCCTCACTGTTTAATGAAGTCTCAATTACAGATATTTCTCAATTCTATTGGATATTGGAATTAAAATACAAATGATATCATCCAGGGAAGTCAGGCTGACCGCTTTGTTAACCATTTATTCCTTCTGTGCAAACCCCTAGCACTTACAAAGATAGACGCTGTGGCATAGGTTTGAAGTCAGACTTGAAATCATCTTCTGCCACACTATGCAGTGCTGGACCTTCTCCAAGCCTCAGCTTTTAATTCATAAAATAGGCTGTTATGAAGATTAAATTACACAAATTATCCAAAGTATTGGGTTCACGGTACCACACAGCTATTGCATCTAGTGCGTCACAAGGCAGTGTATCATAGTTCTTATGAGCGAAGTCTGCTGAGTCTCCTGCCTGAGTTCAAATGTCAGTTTTTCACCACTTTTCATCAAGTAGATGAGAAACAAGATTTCTGAGCCTCAGTTTCTTCATCTTTAAAGTAAGACAATAGTAGGGTTTGCCTAATTGTTCTGTAGTGGGGATTTAATGAATTAGTGTTTGTCAAACAGTTATGGTCATAACCAGAACGTAGTAAGTGCTGTGTAAGCAGTGGATCTCATTGTTAATTCCTTTCTCTGCTTCTTACTTGGAATCTCCAGTTTGAGGGTACAGAAACTTATCCAAAGTATTAATAAAAAGTTTAACAACCTATTGGTAAGTGGTTGTTCCCTGCAGTTTGTTGAGAGGCAATTTAAGGAATATGTTAAGCCAACTGCTTAGTGTCTATCTGTTACTAGAATTAGAATTAAATATGGATCAGATTGCTTTTCAGTGAAGAGTGCCTCTGAGCCACTGAGGCCTCTGAGGAGGAGGGTCTTATTTGCTGGACTGAACAGCTCCCCATAAGAAAGGAAGCTGTAGTATGAATACAGTGCATCAGTAGTAGGAAGTGTCTTGTTCACTTCTTTAATGGGAAAACCCAGACTAAGTGAGCAGTGTAGATGGGGGACTGGCTGGTGCTTGTGTTAGGAGATTACTGACCTTTAGGAGGCTAGGGAAAAGCCTCAGTGAACTGCAGAGTATTTTTCCTTTCCTTTCTACTACTTAACTCCTGCAGTTTCTGGACCCAGAAGAGATAACTGAGTGTTTAGATCATTCCCTTTTCCACTCTGAGGTCTTTCAATATTTAGTGCCTTTATCTATGCTGTTCACCTTGCCTGGAATGCCCTGCCCTATCTGAAAATCTCTTGTTTAGCCTTCTGAATTCATCTCACATATCACCTCCTCTGTGAAGCCTTTCTGACCTTTCCAGGGAAACTGTCTTGTGCATTGACAGTATCTCTTCTTGTGCTCCCACTGCTCTTTGTAAATTGTCTTTGACACCACTTAGTGTCTTTAATTAATTAAAAGTCCATTTCTTCCAACAGACCCTGGTATCCATTGGAGGCAGGGTCATGTTTATTGACACCAGTATTGTCAGCCCCTACTTCACTGCCTGCAATACTTACTACTGCATGAATAAATGAAAGGAAGAATGAAAGTCAGAGAAATAGCAGCTTTAGTCTTAAAGCATTTTAGGGTCCCTAGAGTCATGAAAGAACTTCTATACCAGGTGATTGATGGCTGTACAAGGCTTATGGTTGTGCTTTGTTTAGCATCTTGTGTTTTAATGGGCAATGCATCTAGGTAGAAATCATGATTGATTATGATAATCATACATGCAACCAAGCTTATTTTTGTCTAAAACCCAGCAGAGTTTACTCCTTTAGGTTAACAACAGGTATTTGAGTTTGTGATTTAGGATCTAATCCAATTTTCTATTTTACACTTAACAAATTTAAGGCTCAGTGGTTAAGTTCTCATGATTTAAATTTCAATTAAAGAACAGTTCTTTGAAGTTAGAATTTGACTGCTCCAGCAAAGCTCTATGAGCTAGTGCTTAACTTACCTTGACTCCAAAGACAGTTTTCCCAGGGAAGCCAGAGGTTAGCTTCATGAGGGCTGACTTGCACCAACCACATATAAATCAGAATGCCCACTTATTAATTTAAAGGAAATATAACTGCCACATGGTGAAGAACTATTAGCTGGTCAGTACATTTTTCCATACAGAAATGATTTAAATGGGAAATGAAAATAATATTCAGAAAACTGATTTTTAACACAAAAAAATTACTGAGAGAACTGAGCATAGATTTCAGTTAACCTGATTCCATCACTTGATATATTAATTATCAAACTATTTATTCAACCTGTTTGTTCCTCAAATATTTGTTGAATGCCCAGTATGTTCAAACCAGGATTTAAAGATGAATAAGACATAGTTTCTTTTTCCTTAAGGAGCACACAGTAAAGAGAGTTCTGAAATGACAGATTGATATGATATATGTTTCATAATTTAAGAATGTACAAAGAATGGTGGGTGCCCAAAGATGAGTGATAAACTTCTGCAATGACCATGAGATGTTTCAGGAAAGAAGTACATCTATAGGTTTTGATGGATGACTAGGAGTTCACTAATTGGAGGTGTGTACGTACGTATGTACGTGTGTGTGTGTGTGTGTGTGTGTGTGTGTGTGTGTGTGTGTAAAGCTCACAGGTGTGCACAGAATGGGAAGTGGCAATGTTTAGATAGGTTTGGAGCATAACATTTAAGAATGAGGGTAGGGAGAGTAGCAAGGGATAAGGAAGGAGTCAGAGCCCAGAACATGGAGGGTCTTGTATATCCTGCTTACAATTTGGATGTGATTAGGTAGATGAGGGGTTTTAAGCAAGTGAGTGACATATTCATAGTTATATTTTGGAGCCACATCTTTGAAATCCATGTGAAATATGGACTGGAAGAGGGAGAGACAGGAGACAAGAAAGACAAATGAGGAATAAGGAAGCTGTCAAACAAGAGAGATGATGAAACCCTTAGTTAAGACAGTGTCAAGAGCCTGGAAATGAGGCCATAGGTGAAAGTGGGTGGAATAGAAGTGAACAGAGCTGCCTTTCTGGCCACTGGCAGAGTGTTGGTGAGTCTGAGAAATTGTTATGAGACACAGATGGGCAGAGAATGAGAAATCCCATCTGCTTACCAGTCAAGAAATAATACACGGGCTGCGAGCCTGAGAAATATCACAATAGGCTGTGAAATGGAAGACTCCTTGCTCCTTCGGAAAGTTCACCCCAACCTACTTAATTCCTTCTCAACAGAGTAGAAAGAACAAGAAATTTGGAGTCAGATGAGGATGAAAATTGTAGTACCACCACTGGTTTTCTGTGTGACCTTTGGGTTTACTGTTTAATCCTGTTTAACCTCTTTTTTTCTCAGATACAAAATAGGTAAAAACAATTCTTTCTGGCATTATGCTAAGTAAAATGATTTATATATATATAGAGAGGAATGCTGTATGATCTCAATTATATCTGGAATCTTAAAAAAAACAATAAAAAACAAGTTCATAGTCACAGTGAACCAATTGCTGGCTTCCTGAGGCAGGGGATGTGGGTGGGCGAAATGGGTGAAGGGGGCTAAGAGCTAAAAACTTCCAGTTATAAGATAAGATAAATAAGTCTTGAGGATGTGACATGAAACATGATGATTGTAGCTGACAATACTGTACTGTATATTTGAAGTTGCTAAGAAAATAGATCTTTAAAGTTTTCATCACAAGGAACAAAGTTTTGCAACTATGTGTGTTATGGATTTTATTGTGATCATTTTACAATATATACAAATATTGAATCATTATATTGCACACCTGAAATGAATACAATGTTATATGTCAATTATATGTCAAAAAATTCTTCCTCATAGACTTATTGTAAGGATTAAATAATATTATCGTGGAAGCATTGCCTATCAGAGTGGTGGGCCTATAGTGAGAGCTCTCAAAAACATTCATTTAGTTTCTTTATTCTGAGATTCCCAGCAATCAGGAAGGGAAAGAGTGGAGAAGGAAGCCAGGTGAGCATCTGAGAGACTTTCTAATTCTATCAGGCCATGGTGTGTGGTGGTAAAAACCCTGAACCAGGAAGGAGAAAGCTTGGGTATCAGTCTCACCCAACTGTTAACTTGCTCTCTTCACTTTCAAATTACGCATGGTAGACACACTGATCTTGAATGTCTGAATGACAAGAAAGTCAGAATCTGGTCATTTTTGAGGCAAAGTTTAGGTAGCAGTGGCGTATTTAATTTTGTTCCTGGGAGAACTGGGCATCCCAAGGACACCTAAATTACTAGTCATAGAGAACAAAGGTGGTATAGAAGAAAGGGAAAAACTTAAAGGACATCCCCTGTTTGAAAGACTTTTTCATATGAAATTCAACTCAGTAGAGTGAAGCTTAATTGAGCAGCTGTGTATTTGGTGCTGAGGCCTAGACAAAGTCCAGCAACACATAGTCCTTATAGCGAGAAGTTTACAGTTCAGATGAATATTCTTAGGCCTCAATACCTTAGGCCATTGACTCTACTTTCCTCTTGCTTTTGTGTAGAAATAGGCTGCAGCATTAAAGGAGCTAGCTGAAGGTACTGGGGTTTCAGGCTGCTGGCCACAGGTCATTATGACAAAAGCAGAGGGAAAAGGAATTTCCCACTACTGAATTTCTTAGCTTGGCACTGGATTTTCAAGATCCATACCCTCTGAGGAAAGATGATGTAACTCTTGTTCATTCCAGAGGGCCTTTCCTGGACATGAGACAGTCTTAGTTTACGGCATCCTGGTTCTTTTTTCCTATTTCCACTATGAGTTTTACTTACTCTTCTGATGATAAAAATGCCAGAACAGATACATTTCAAGGAAATGAACAGTTTAAAATGTTGCCTGTTTAAAAATTAAAATTAATTTTCCTTGTGAGTCGTGAGTCTCATTTTAATGGTGCCCTGAATAATTCAGGAGCCGCAGTGTGTTTGGAGCTGGTGCTGCAGCTCTCAGCTGTCTTGCATGGGAAGCAGCCCATGCAGAAATGCTTAGCTTGTACAGAATGAATTATCCTGGGGTCTGCATAGCATGGCATCTGAGGGTTGTACTTATGGAGGGTGCAGCCGAGAAGATCTTCAAGAACAGACAGGAAAGTATATGCAGTCCGATCCAAAACTGTAAGTTTATGTAAGAGAGATGAGCTGGTCCAAGGTGTGGTTGAGGGAGATGTTACTCATGGATCACCCATTCCTGCTTAAATCTTTTAATTGTCCTTTTGAGATTCACAGAAACATGTCTAAAGTTCTCAGCATGGAACACAAGGCCCTCAATCTTTTGGCTCCTTGCCACCCTTTCATCTTCAATTTATGTCTTGCTTCTTTGCAATGTGGACCTTGGGCTCTAGTGGCAACTTTCAGTTTCGTGAGGCATCCTGCTAATTTGAACCGCTAAGCCTTTCACCCACTGCTTCTTCTGTCTGGTAGACATTTCCACTCACCCTGTTTCTTCTAAGACCCTTTTTTCTTGTCTTCTTTGCTTCAGCTTAATGGTCATGGCCTTTGGGAATCCTTTCCTGAAATTCTAGATTGCTTTAGGTATTCTCTGCATTTATTCAATGCCTTGTGCTTTCTTTTAGTACTTACATTTCTATATAACCATCATCTACTTACAAATCTTTCTGCTCCTGAAACAAAAGCTCCTTGAACTCTGATGCTCCTTCTTCATCTGGCTCATAATGGACCCTCTTGAAATACCTATTAAATTGATTGGAATCAGACAGACCTACTGCCCTCAGACTCAAATCTCTCTGTTTCCCCAAGGAGCAGCCCAGTATCTGAAATTCCACTATTACAGATGTTCTGCTTTTGGTCAAGCATTGCTATTTCACTTCAAATGCCCCTAGCAGGTGCAGAGCACACTACGGAATCTCAGACTTGGAAGGGCTTCAGAAGACTCTTCAGATCCTCTCTCTATTTTAGAAGTGAGGAGATTGAGTTCGAGACAGAAGAAATAACTCACTCAGAATCACACAGCTTATTAGTGATAAACCCATGATTAGAGTCTGGGAATTGTGTCTGAAAATTTAAGATCTGTTCTTCATTTGGAGATCAAATTCTCCCATGCCAGCAATGAAGAACTTTGGGAGTCTGTAGTAAGGTGATGGTTGAGAAGAGGAAAATATTACAGAAAAGAAAAAACAGAGAAATCTGAAGCCTAACTACACAGGTTTTTCAATGAAAAGAGCATTGGGGCCAGATACACTTACTGGCAAATTTGCTGTGTTATTATTTGTTGATTTATATCACTCTCACATTAAGACTACAAGAGGTCAGGAAACTTGTCTTATTTTTCTTTGTAGTCCTAATACTTAGCTATTTCCTGGCCATGAGTAGGTACTCAATAAATATTTAATTCATGAAATTAGGATCTGAGAAAAAATTAACACATGCTTGGTCTAGTTAAAGGATATTTTTAATATTTATTTTAATCCTGAGTACAAAGGGAAAAGATGCTCTTTTTGTTCTAAGTATTTTTCCTTAATTTAATAACCTTATTCTTCCCTATTTATTCATACCCCTACTTTTAAGGATTTGAAATTAATTCTTTTACACAATCATTTAGATATTTCTTTTGCCTTTGTACAGATCATGAGGCTAATGACGTATGCAATACTAATTCATAGTAGTAGTGATTCAGAGCATTACTAGTACATACTAATTCTAGTAGCCAGCTGGGGACAAATAGCACCCTTTTCCCTGTTATTAACACAGTATCCTAAGAAGGAGCCACAGTCCATGAGGGTTAGCTCTTTCTCATATATCAAAGCCTTTTAATGATCCTTGACAAAATCTTCTCAGAAAACCTCAATTCAGAAATATGAAAGTAACAATGGAGATCCTTGGAATGAATTGTTCATTTATTTTTCTTTAAAAAATTGTGATCCCAATGCAAACATTTTTTTCTTGAAAAACCTTTCCATTTTAATCAGAGAACTTGCCCCTAAATGTTGTATGCAATTTGTGATGTAGATAGAATGAAAACAAATGGGGAAGAAATGCCACATTGAGGATGGATTTGTTTTCAGACAGTTGCTCAGTTCCTCTTGAATCACTGAAGGGAAAACATTTAGTTGTCATCTCGATTTAGGAAACCATGCTGTGATTCTGAAACCTCTTTACCTCTAGTCACAGTCTGAAATAGAAAGTCTCCTTTTCAGGATCCCTTAATGACTTTGGAAAATACAGAATCTTTCTTTCTTTCTTTCTTTCTTTCTTTCTTTCTTTCTTTCTTTCTTTCTTTCTTTCTTTCTTCTAATTAAAAACATGTGTTTCTTAAATAAAACTTGCTCAGACTGTAAGAGTCAGTAAATTGTGCAAGTGGCTAAAAGCAAAGAAAGGAAACAAACTACCTTTATTGTCTTAGGCCACATTAATTTTGAAAATGTTCAAAGTAGAGGTGGTTATGATGCTTTTCAGTTCATTTTAAACTGACCAATATTTGGATCATTGCATTCATCTGGGCTATGAGTCTAAGAAGGATATATCATATTCTTGAGAGGGAGCATGTTCAGATGTAGATCAGGGAGGGCCCACATTTGGCCATCTGGAAACATATGAAGAAACTAGACTTGTACAGTAGTCCCCTCTTGTCTGCAGCTTCACTTTCAGTGGTTTCAGTTACCTGTGGTCAACCCTGGTGTGGAGGCAGATGATCCTCCTTCTAGTGTATCGTCAGAAGGTAAATAGTAGCTTAATGTTACATCACAATGCCTATGTCATTCATTTTGCTTCATATCATCATGTAGGCTTTTATCATCTCACCTCACCATAAGAAGGGTGAGTACCATACAACAAGATATCTTGGGGGCAGACCATATGCACATAACATATCATTACAATTGTTCTATTTTATTGCTATTGTTTATCTCTTACTGTGCCTAATTTATAAATTAAACTGTATCATAGATATGTATGTGTAGGAAAAAATATAGCATATATAAGGTTTGGTACTGTCTGCTGTTTCAGCATCTCTTGAGGGTCTGGAAATGTATCCCCTGTGAATAAGGGAGAACTACTTTATTTTTATTTTTTTATTTTTTTTCCAATATATGAAATTTATTGTCAAATTGGTTTCCATACAACACCCAGTGCTCATCCCAAAAAGGGAGAACTACTTTATACTAAAAAACAATCTTCTGTACCTTTGAAAGAGGCTTTCTGGAAGCATCAATTTACCAATGTTCCAAAAGGAACTTGGAGATAAGTGGGTTTCATTCATATCCATCCAGTCCTTTGTGACTCCATCCTTTCCTTATCCCAAAGATCTCCAAATCCTGCTGAAATCATCAACTTCTCTAGCAAGACAGCTTCATTGTATTCATTTTGCTTCCAGCTTGCTCCTTCAACTCCACTGAGATCAGCAAATGTTCATCCAACACCTTCTACAAGATCCTTTGTGTAGGCATCTCCAGACAGGCTGGGAGGTGGTATAAGGTATACAAGGCACAAACATAGAGGTTTGGAATCTAGTTCTGCTACATGTTTGCTGTGCAGTCTTGGTGATAATTTAATCTCTCTGAGTCTGTTTCCTTATGGGGTTGTGGTTAGGATAAATACAACATATAGGAATGTGGTTCCTTTAATAAATGTCCACTTTCCTTTTTTAGTTGGACTATCTGCTTTCTAACAATATTTACTGGACCAGTGAAGAAAACTTTTTAGTTTCTACCTATTCTCTTAAAAATGCCTCCTTAAAAAAAAACCTCTTAGAGAATAAAAGTATCATGATTCTGCTTCTCTATAACTTTTCTATTAGGGGGTCATTTGTCATAATTGTTTGTAAACTAGTCTTACCTATTAGGGCTAATACTATGGCTAATAGCTGACATTTATTGGGATTTGCCCACTTGTTACTAATTCTCATAGCAACTGTAAGAGTTAGGTATAGTGTATTACTTTGACTGTTTTAAAGGGAAGGAAGGGTGGGCTTGGAGAATTTGAATGATTTGCCCCATGACATGAACCACTGCAAAGCAGAGCCAGGATTCAAAGCCAGGTCAGTGTGGCTGTAAAAACCATGTTCTTTCTGCAGTAAGACAGATTTCTAAGTCACGGGGGACTGAAACTTTACCTCAAGCCTTCTTATAATCCTATTACTTAGTAAAGTACCCTGTATGAAGTAGGTGTTCAATAACAGTTTATTTAGTTAGATTGAATTGAACCAACTGATTAATTTATCACTATCCTTTGCTTTGCTTTGTTTATGCTTCTAGTTGTATATGTCTTGACTTCATTAATAACTACAAAGGCTCATTTCCTAGGACTTACCTGAAATCAGGTCATCTATCTATTTAAGATATTTTCTACCTTTCTAAAGTGATTATAAGAATTTTATAAAAACTTTCAATTAAATTCATGAGCTGTGTTAAATAGGACTTTCACATTTTAAAGTTTAAAAGTAATTGAGAGAGGGAAGATGGCGGTGTAGGAGGACGCTGGGCTCACTGCGCGTCCTGCTGATCACTTAGATTCCACCTACACCTGCCTAAATAACCCAGAAAACCGCCAGAGGATTAGCAGAACAGAGTCTCCGGAGCCAAGCGCAGACGAGAGGCCCACGGAAGAGGGTAGGAAGGGCGGTGAGGCGGTGCGCGCTCCACGGACTGGTGGGAGGGAGCCGGGGCGGAGGGGCTGCTCGCGCCAAGCAGAGCCCCCGAATCTGGCTGGCAAAAGCGGAGGGGCTGGACGGACTGTGTTCTGACAGCAAGCGCGACTTAGCGTCTGGGAGGTCATAAGTTAGCAGCTCTGCTCAGAAAGCGGGAAGGCTGGAGGACAAAGGGAGGGAGAGTTGCTGAGCCCCCGGACAACAGAGCTCAGTTTGGTGGGGAACAAAGGTGCTCGCCAGCGCCATCTCCCCCGCCCATCCCCCAGCCAAAATTCCAAAGGGAACCAGTTCCTGCCAGGGAACTTGCTCACTCCTCGCAAACACCCAACTCTGTGCTTCTGCGGAGCCAAACCTCCGGCAGCGGATCTGACTCCCTCCCGCTGCCACAGGGCTCCTCCTGAAGTGGATCACCTAAGGAGAAGCGAGCTAAGCCTGCCCTTCCTGCCCCCGTGCACCTTGCCTACCCGCCCCAGCTAATACGCCAGATCCCCAGCACCATAAGCCTGGCAGTGTGCAAGTAGCCCAGACGGGCCACGCCACCCCACAGTGAATCCCGCCCCTAGGAGCGGGGAAGAGAAGGCACACACCAGTCTGACTGTGGCCCCAGCGGTGGGCTGGGGGCAGACATCAGGTCGGACTGCGGCCCCGCCCACCAACTCCAGTTACACACCACAGCACAGGGGAAGTGCCCTGCAGGTCCTCACCACTCCAGGGACTATCCAAAACGACCAAACGGAAGAATTCCCCTCAGAAGAATCTCTAGGAAATAACAACAGCTAATGAACTGATCAAAAAGGATTTAAATAATATAACAGAAAGTGAATTTAGAATAATGGTCATAAAATTAATCGCTGGGCTTGAAAACAGTATAGAGGACAGCAGAGAATCTCTTGCTACAGAGATCAAGGGACTAAGGAACAGTCACGAGGAGCTGAAAAGCGCTTTAAACGAAATGCAAAACAAAACAGAAATGACGACGGCTCGGATTGAAGAGGCAGAGGAGAGAATAGGTGAACTAGAAGATGAAGTTATGGAAAAAGAGGAAGCTGAGAGAAAGAGAGATAAAAAAATCCAGGAGTATGAGGGGAAAATTAGAGAACTGAGTGATACACTAAAAAGAAATAATATACGCAAAATTGGTATCCCAGAGGAGGAAGAGAGAGGGAAAGGTGCTGAAGGGGTACTTGAAGAAATTATAGCTGAGAACTTCCCTGAACTGGGGAAGGAAAAAGGCATTGAAATCCAAGAGGCACAGAGAACTCCCTTCAGACGTAACTTGAATCGATCTTCTGCACGACATATCATAGTGGAACTGGCAAAATACAAGGATAAAGAGAAAATTCTGAAAGCAGCAAGGGATAAATGTGCCCTCACATATAAAGGGAGACCTATAAGACTCATGACTGATCTCTCTTTTGAAACTTGGCAGGCCAGAAAGGATTGGCACGATATCTTCAGTGTGCTAAACAGAAAAAATATGCAGCCGAGAATCCTTTATCCAGCAAGTCTGTCATTTAGAATAGAAGGAGAGATAAAAGTCTTCCCAAACAAACAAAAACTGAAGGAATTTGTCACCACTAAACCAGCCCTACAAGAGATCCTAAGGGGGATCCTGTGAGACAAAGTACCAGAGACATCACTACAAGCATAAAACATACAGACATCACAATGACTCTAAACCCGTATCTTTCTATAATAACACTGAATGTAAATGGACTAAATGCGCCAACCAAAAGACATAGGCTATCAGAATGGATAAAAAAACAAGACCCATCTATTTGCTGTCTACAAGAGACTCATTTTAGATCTGAGGACACCTTTAGATTGAGAGTGAGGGGATGGAGAACTATTTATCATGCTCCTGGAAGCCAAAAGAAAGCTGGAGTAGCCATACTTATATCAGACAAACTAGACTTTAAATTAAAGGCTGTAACAAGAGATGAAGAAGGGCATTATATAATAATTACAGGGTCTATCCATCAGGAAGAGCTAACAATTATAAATGTCTATGCGCCGAATACCGGAGCCCCCAAATATATAAAACAATTACTCACAAACATAAGCAACCTTATTGATAAGAATGTGGTCATTGCAGGGGAATTTAACACCCCACTTACAGAAATGGATAGATCATCTGGACACATGGTCAATAAAGAAACAAGGGCCCTGAATGATACATTGGATCAGATGGATTTGACAGATATATTTAGAACTCTGCATCCCAAAGCAACAGAATATACTTTCTTCTTGAGTGCACATGGAACATTCTCCAAGATAGATCATATACTGGGTCACAAAACAGCCCTTCATAAGTGTACAAGAATTGAGATCATACCATGCATACTTTCAGACCACAATGCTATGAAGCTTGAAATCAACCACAGGAAAAAGTCTGGAAAACCTCCAAAAGCATGGAGGTTAAAGAACACCCTACTAACGAATGAGTGGGTCAACCAGGCAATTAGAGAAGAAATTTAAAAATATATGGAAACAAACGAAAATGAAAATACAACAATCCAAACGCTTTGGGACGCAGCGAAGGCAGTCCTGAGAGGAAAATACATTGTAATCCAGGTCTATCTCAAGAAACAAGAAAAATCCCAAATACAAAACCTAACAGCACACCTAAAGGAAATAGAAGCAGAACAGCAAAGGCAGCCTAAACCCAGCAGAAGAAGAGAAATAATAAAGATCAGAGCAGAAATAAACAATATAGAATCTAAAAAAACTGTAGAGCAGATCAACGAAACCAAGAGTTGGTTTTTTGAAAAAATAAACAAAATTGACAAACCTCTAGCCAGGCTTCTCAAAAAGAAAAGGGAGATGACCCAAATAGATAAAATCATGAATGAAAATGGAATTATTACAACCAATCCCTCAGAGATACAATTATCAGGGAATACTATGAAAAATTATATGCCAACAAATTGGACAACCTGGAAGAAATGGACAAATTCCTAAACACCCACACTCTTCCAAAACTCAATCAGGAGGAAATAGAAAGCTTGAACAGACCCATACCCAGCGAAGAAATTGAATCGGTTATCAAAAATCTCCCAACAAATAAGAGTCCAGGACCAGATGGCTTCCCAGGGGAGTTCTACCAGACGTTTAAAGCAGAGATAATACCTATCCTTCTCAAGCTATTCCAAGAAATAGAAAGGGAAGGAAAACTTCCAGACTCATTCTATGAAGCCAGTATTACTTTGATTCCTAAACCAGACAGAGACCCAGTAAAAAAAGAGAACTACAGGCCAATATCCCTGATGAATATGGATGCAAAAATTCTCAATAAGATACTAGCAAATCGAATTCAACGGCATATAAAAAGGATTATTCACCATGATCGAGTGGGATTCATTCCTGGGATGCAGGGCTGGTTTAACATTCGCAAATCAATCAACGTGATACATCACATTAACAAAAAAAGAGAGAAGAACCATATGATCCTGTCAATCGATGCAGAAAAGGCCTTTGACAAAATCCAGCACCCTTTCTTAATAAAAACCCTTGAGAAAGTCGGGATAGAAGGAACATACTTAAAGATCATAAAGGCCATTTATGAAAAGCCCACAGCTAACATCATCCTCAACGGGGAAAAACTGAGAGCTTTTTCCCTGAGATCAGGAACACGACAGGGATGCCCACTCTCACCGCTGTTGTTTAACATAGTGCTGGAAGTTCTAGCATCAGCAATCAGACAACAAAAGGAAATCAAAGGCATCCAAATTGGCAAAGATGAAGTCAAGCTTTCGCTTTTTGCAGATGACATGATATTATACATGGAAAATCCGCAAGACTCCACCAAAAGTCTGCTAGAACTGATACATGAATTCAGCAAAGTTGCAGGATACAAAATCAATGTACAGAAATCAGTTGCATTCTTATACACTAACAATGAAGCAACAGAAAGACAAATAAAGAAACTGATCCCATTCACAATTGCACCAAGAAGCATAAAATACCTAGGGATAAATCTAACCAAAGATGTAAAAGATCTGTATGCTGAAAACTATAGAAAGCGTATGAAGGTAATTGAAGAAGATTTAAAGAAATGGAAAGACATTCCCTGCTCATGGATTGGAAGAATAAATATTGTCAAAATGTCGATACTACCCAAAGCTATCTACACATTCCATGCAATCCCAATCAACATTGCACCAGCATTCTTCTCAAAACTAGAACAAGCAATCCTAAAATTCATATGGAACCACAAAAGGCCCCGAATAGCCAAAGTAATTTTGAAGAAGAAGACCAAAGCAGGAGGCATCACAATCCCAGACTTTAGCCTCTACTACAAAGCTGTCATCATCAAGACAGCATGGTATTGGCACAAAAACAGACACATAGACCAATGGAATAGAATAGAAACCCCAGAACTAGACCCACAAACGTATGGCCAACTCATCTTTGACAAAGCAGGAAAGAACATCCAATGGAAAAAAGACAGTCTCTTTAACAAATGGTGCTGGGAGAACTGGACGGCAACATGCAGAAGGTTGAAACTAGACCACTTTCTCACACCATTCACAAAAATAAACTCAAAATGGATAAAGGACCTGAATGTGAGACAGGAAACCATCAAAACCTTAGAGGAGAAAGCAGGAAAAGACCTCTCTGACCTCAGCCGTAGCAATCTTTTACTCGGCACATCCCCAAAGGCAAGGGAATTAAAAGCAAAAGTGAATTACTGGGACCTCATGAAGATAAAAAGCTTCTGCACAGCAAAGGAAACAACCAACAAAACTAAAAGGCAACCAACGGAATGGGAAAAGATATTTGCAAATGACATATCGGACAAAGGGCTAGTATCCAAAATCTATAAAGAGCTCACCAAACTCCACACCCGAAAAACAAATAACCCAGTGAAGAAATGGGCAGAAAACATGAATAGACACTTCTCTAAAGAAGACATCCGGATGGCCAACAGGCACATGAAAAGATGTTCAACGTCACTCCTTATCAGGGAAATACAAAGCAAAACCACACTCAGATATCACCTCACGCCAGTCAGAGTGGCCAAAATGAAGAAATCAGGAGACTATAGATGCTGGCGAGGATGTGGAGAAACGGGAACCCTCTTGCACTGTTGGTGGGAATGCAAATTGGTGCAGCCGCTCTGGAAAGCAGTGTGGAGGTTCCTCAGAAAATTAAAAATAGACCTACCCTATGACCCAGCCATAGCACTGCTAGGAATTTATCCAAGGGATACAGGAGTACTGATGCATAGGGGCACTTGTACCCCAAAATTTATAGCAGCACTCTCAACAGTAGCCAAGTTATGGAAAGAGCCTAAATGTCCATCAACTGATGACTGGATAAAGAAATTGTGGTTTATATACACAATGGAATACTACATGGCAATGAGAAAGAATGAAATATGGCCTTTTGTAGCAACGTGGATGGAACTGGAGAATGTGATGCTAAGTGAAATAAGCCATACAGAGAAAGACAGATACCGTATGGTTTCACTCTTATGTGGATCCTGAGAAACTTAACAGAAACCCATGGGGGAGGGGAAGGAAAAAAAAAGAAAAGAGGTTAGAGTGGGAGAAAGCCAAAGCATAAGAGACTCTTAAAAAGTGAGAACAAACTGAGGGTTGATGGGGGGTGGGAGGGGGGGGAGGGTGGCTGATGGGTATTGAGGAGGGCACCTTTTGGGATGAGCACTGGGTGTTGTATGGAAACCAATTTGACAATAAATTTCATATATTAAAAAAAATAAAGTTTAAAAGTAATTGAGGAGGGGTGACTGGGTGGCTCGGTTGAGCATCTGACTTTGCCTCAGGTCATGATCTTGCGGTTCTTGAGTTTGAGCCCCACGTTGGGCTCTGGGCTGACAGCTCAGAGTCTGGAGCCTGCTTCAGATTCTGTGTCTCCCTCTCTCTCTTCCCCTCCCCCAATCATTCTCTCTCTCTCAGAAATAAATAAACATTAAAAAAAAAACCCACTCAGAACAATGGAACAGAATAGAAGACCCATAAATGGGTCCACAACTATATGGTCAACTCATCTTTGACAAAGCAGGAAAGAATATCCAATGGAAAAAAGACAGTCTCTTCAACAAATGGTGTTGGGAAAACTGGACAGCAACATGCAGAAGAATGAAACTGGACCACTTTCTTACACCATACACAAAAATAAATTCAAAATGGATGAAAGACCTAAATGTGAGACAGCAAACCATCAGAATCCTAGGGGAGAATATAGGGCAGCCACCTTTTTGACTTTGGCCATAGCAGCTTCTTACTGGACACATTGCCAAAGGCAAGTGAAGCTAAATTAAAAATGAATTGGGACTTCAACAAGATAAAAAGTTTCCAGGGGCACCTGGGTGGCTCAGTCGGTTGAACGTCCAACTTCGACTCAGTTCATGGTCTTGTGATTTGTTGGTTCAAGCCCCGCGTTGGGTTCTGTGCTGACAGCTCGAAGCCTGGAGCCTGCTTCAGATTCTCTCTCTCTCTCTCTCTCTCTCTCTCTCTCTCTCTCTCTTTCTCTCTCTGCCCTTCCCTTTTTGCACTCTGTCTGTGTCTCTCTCAAAAATAAACAAACAATGAAAAAAAAAACTTAAAAAAAGGTTTCTGCACAGTTAAGGAAACAATCAACAAAACTAAAAGGCAACCTACAGAATGGGAGAAGATATTTGCAAATGACAAATAAAGGGCTAGTATCCAAAATCTATAAAGAACTTATTGAACTCAACACCCCAAAAACAAATAATCCAGTTAAGAGATGGGCAGATTACATGAACAGACACTTCTCTAAAGAAGACATGACTCATCATCAGGGAAATACAAATCAAAACCACAGTGAGATACCACCTCACACCTGTCATAATGGCTAAAATTAACTCCAGAAACAACAGATGTTGGTGAAGATGCAGAGAAAGGGGAACACTCTTACACTGTTGGTGGGGATGAAAACTGGTACAGCCACTTTGGAAAACAGTGTGGAGGTTCCTCAAAAAGTTAAAGATAGAACTACCCTATGACTCAGCAATTGCACTATTAGGTATTTACCCAAAGGATACAAAAATACTGATTAGAAGGGGCACATGCATCCTAATGTTTATAGCTGCACTATCAACAATAGCCAAATTATGGAAAGATCCCAAATGTCCATTGACTGATGAATGGATAAAGAAGATGTGGTGTGTGTGTGTGTGTGTGTGTGTGTGTGTGTGTGTGTGTTTGTGTATTCCATTATATGTATATTATATGTAATATAACAGAATACTACTCAGCCATCAAAAAGGATAAAATCTTACCACTAGCAATGACATGGATGGAGCTAGATTGTATTATGCAAAGTGAAATAAGTCAGTCAGAGATAGACAAATACCATATGTTTTCACTCATGTATGGAATTTAAGAAACAAAACAGATGAGGGGCGCCTGGGTGGCGCAGTCGGTTAAGCATCCGGCTTCAGCCAGGTCACGATCTCGCGGTCCGTGAGTTCGAGCCCCGCGTCAGGCTCTGGGCTGATGGCTCGGAGCCTGGAGCCTGTTTCCGATTCTGTGTCTCCCTCTCTCTCTGCCCCTCCCCCGTTCATGCTCTGTCTCTCTCTGTCCCAAAAATAAATAAAAAAACGTTGAAAAAAAAAATTAAAAAAAAAAAAAAAGAAACAAAACAGATGAACATAGGGGAAGAGAAGGAAAAATAAAATAAGATAAAAATAGAAAGGAAGGCAAACCATAAGAGATTCTTAACTATAAAGAGCAAACTGAGAGTTGCTGTAGGGGAGGTGGGTGGGAGGATGGGCTAAATGGGTGATGGGTATTAAGGAGGGCATTTGCTGTGATGAACACTGGGTGTTATATGTAAATGATGAATTACTAAATTCTACACCTGAAAGCAATACTATACTATATGTTAATTAAATTAAATTTAAACAAAATCTTGGAAAGAGAAAACAAACAAACAAAGATAATGTGAATTACATTAAAGCCCTGGGCGAAAAGAGATAGTAAGCCCTGATGACTGTAGGCACATCTGGTCAAAACAGTAAATTGCTCAGGTCACTGTGAGAATGGAATCAGTTGAAAAAATAGCAATATGGCAAAAAGTCTCTGCCACTTGAAGGCTGTCAGGAGCTAGTAGATGAAGATATTAACTTATGATATTCTTATTGTATGCCAGCTATAGTTCTAGATGCTGAGCATAGAGTAATGAAGCAACAACCAAGGTCCTTGTTCTCATTGGGCTTACATCTCCTAGGGAGAAATAGACTATAAACAAGAATAATATTTGATAATAACAAGTACTGTTCATAGAGATGGGGAGGACTGGGGGAGAACAGATTTTAGGGATGAGATAGAATCAGAATTTCTATTTTAATCATGTTAAATTTAGGGTGCTTAGTAGATACCTGGTTGAAGGTGTATGGGAGGAAACGAGGAGGTATCAAGTTGTTAGCTGAATGTCCAAATCTGGAGCCTAGGGATAAGTCAGAGGAAGAGACATGAATTTTGAGTCATCTGCATACAATTTACTTTGAAGCCATGGGCCTGAAGAGAGTATGGGTAGAGATGAGTGAAGAATAGGGAGTTCATGACCGAGTATGACATCCATGACAGAACATGGGCTCTTGAGATAGATGTCCATGTTCCACTGTGTAAATACCCATTTTTCTTTTATTGTTGTGTATTTTTAGTTAAATGCTGCTGAAATATCCCACCAGTCCCAGTTAGGCTGGAGCATTAAATGGGAAATGATAACTTGTGAGCCCAACAGTGTTGGCAGTTGCCATTAGGGAGGAATTGAGAAGGTGAGAGTGATTTGGCAGATTAAGATAGAAGAGACAGAAAGACAAATACCATATGATTTCACTCATATGTGGAATCTAAAAAAAACCCAATAACAAAACAACCCAAATGAATAAACAAACCTCAGAATCAGACATGTAAATACAGAGAATAAATAGATGGTTATCAGAGGGGAGAGGGGTAGGAGGATGGGCAACATAGGTGAAAGGGAGTGGGAGATACAGGCTTCCAGTTATAGAATGAATAAGTCACAGGAATAAAGGGCACAGCATAGGGAAGCTAGCCAGTGGTACTGTAATAGTGTCAAATGGTGACAGATGGTAGCTACTTTTGTGGTGATGTATAGACTTGTTGAATCACTATGTTGTGCACCTGAAACTAATATAACATTGTGTTACGTTACATTTGCATTTGTAAATGTTACATTTGGGGTCAACTACACTCAAATAAAAGAATGAAGACAGAGAAGCATTTCACAACTTGACTTATACTTCTGGAAATCCTGTCTTTGAGATCAAACTCACAGGACCTGGATATTATTCTATTAAAGAAGACATAACATTTCTTTTTAGCTACACTCAATATGCATTATGTCTCTTTCCTAATTAATATCTATCAATGGTTTCCCATTGCCCTATGTTAAAGCCCAAATTCCTCAGCTGAATTTACAGGCCTTCTAAATCTTATTCCTATCACCTCTTTCAGTCTCCTGTAAGCTATTCTGTCTTTCTGTCTCTCTCTGTCTCTCTTTCTCCTCTCTCTCTCTCTCTCTCTCTCTCTCTCTCTCTCTCACACACACACACACACACACACACACACACACACACACACACACCCACATTGGGATGGGTCTGTGTCTGTCTCTGATTTGTAACCAGGGACTGACTGAGCACATCTCCTGAAAATAGGAAGTACTCAATGAATGTTTTTAACAGACAAACAAACGTATTAATAAACTTCTTAAACTAGCTCTGTCAGGCACTCTTTTGTGTATTGGATCAGACTTCCTTCCTGGCTTAGGTTCAAATGTTAGTTCCAAATACAGGACATGCAGTACTATCCCAGTTGGATGTGGAGACAGACTCAGGGAAGCTAAGTGATGTCTGTAAGGTTATGTGGCTGGTAAAGACACATTGGGAGGCACAGTCTGGGTTGGAGACTAGCTCTGAGAGCAAACTGCCTTCCACACTTGTGCATTCCATATGGTGTTCTCCTCTTCCACCTGAGGGTGTGATTCCTATTACCCAGATTCTGAGACTGCTCTTTCTACTCCCAGGAGCTGCTTTAGAGGCATTGAGGGTAGGAATAAAGCTGCAGGAGAGTCACAAACAAAACTGAAGGGCAAATTCAGGAAAGGACTTCTGAAATTTTCTGTAATTTCTTAGACCCCCTGCCTTGGCTCATGCTGTTCCTTCTCTCTGAAATGTCTCTTCTCTCTTCTCAGACCCTGCTTTTTTATATCCTTATAGCATCCTGTCCTTGCTCTCAAATCACACCATCCTTACCATAGGATATTGTATTTGTCACTTTCAGGTTTTTCCTTCACCAGTTGGCTAAATGAAGACACATCTTAACCTTAAGGATTCAGCTAGTTCAAGACTCTTTCAAAGTACAACAGAATCCTAATTAATTAGTTAAATGCTATGGGATAAATGCCTAAATAGAAATGCACCAAGAGTGTAGTATAGTATATTGGGTTCTGGAATCTTCCTGGATTCCAATTTTATTTTTACCACTAATTGTCTGTGTGATTTCAGGAAGTTAAATAGTCTTCCCAAGTTTTATTTTTCCTATCTACAGAATGGGAATAAAAATAATATATACTTCACAGTGTTACTGAGAAGATTGAATGAGATTAGCTTACAAGGCGTTTGGCACTCTGGCTGGAGCAGGTATTCTGTATATGTTAGCTATGGTGATTATAAGTAGAGAGTTGAGCTCCAAAAGGCAGGAGTGGAGAAATGACGTGTTCAGGAAAGCTTCACAAGGAAGTTGATGCCTTGATTCATTCTCTTTGAATATCCTGAAATTTTTCTGGATAAAGGTGGCATTGTTGAGAAGAGTGTAAGGAGTTCCAGGCCCAAGAAACATCAAGTGCAAGGGCATAGAGATATGAGAGAGCAAAGTTTGGGAAGTTTGAAGTAATATTTTGACATGGCTAGAACATAAGGTATGTATGAGGGAGAAGAAAGAGTAAAGCCTAGAGAGGTAAAGGTGAGTGCAAACTCATGAAAAATCTTATTAATATATAAAAGATTAATCCTTGATTTGTATGTATGTATTTATTTTTATGAAATTTATTGTCAAATTGGTTTCCATACAACACTCAGTGCTCATCCCAACAGGTGCCCTCCTCAATGCCCATCACCCACTTTCCCCTCCCTACCCCCCATCAACCCTCAGTTTGATCTCAGTATTTAAGAGTCTCTTGTGGTTTGCCTCCTTCCCTCTCTGTAACTTTTTCCCCCCCTTCCCCTGTTGATTTGGTAAGTAGTAGGGAGTTATTCATGAGTTGTTTAGCTGGGGAATATCATGCTCAGATACTTGTTTTTGAAACGAATCATTCTTGTATTGGTGCCATGAAGACTGAATTCAGGAATTATCAGTGCTGATGGGATAGGAGGGGTGAGGTGGGATTGGCAAGGCTGACAGTTTGACGAGATAAAGGGTCAAGGGAGAGAGGATGATGCCCAGGTTACTGACTTCAGTAACTTGGGATTTCAAAGAAACAGAATCTAACAGACCTCATGCATTTTGCAGGACCTTAAAAAGGCACTAGACATGCTGTCAGGAGCATTTGCATTTGAGGATGAAATAGTAGATATAGAACTGAGTTTTGTATTGAATAGTCCAGACAGCTTTAACTCTGAGTCTGTCATAGTCCATTATTGGTTTTCCGCTGTGATGCTTGGTGGGGAAATCACCCAGGAATCATCCCTGCAAACCAAAGAACTTACTCCATCTAAGCTAGAGTGACAATAGGGAACAATCATTGAAATGCTATTTCATTCTGTATTTACACCCGCACAACTCTCATCTGTGTATACACATACTCACACTTTAGCAAAAGGTTAAGTACTCCAGGAGGGTCTGTAGCTGCAGTAATGAATCCCCTGTATCTATACAGTGTTTGTTTGTTTGTTTATGAAAGAGATATAGAGAAAGAGAGGGAGAGCTTGCGAGCAGGGGAGGGAGAGAGAAAGAGAGAATCCCAAGCAGGTTCCACACTGTCAGCATAGGGCTCAACTCAGGGCTTGATCCCAGGAATCATGAGATCATGACCTGAGCTGAAACCAAGCGTTGGATGCTTAACCTACTGAACCACCCAGGTGCCCCTATACAGTATTTTTTAGTTCATGTAGCACCTTCACATTGTTTCCCTAATAATTCTCACAACTAGTGTGTGAGAGAGGCAAGAAAATGTTCTATATTACAGATGAGATGGACCCTCAGAGATGCTAAAAGATTTGTTCAGTGTGGTTGAGCTGCTAAGTGATCGAGCTGGTTCTTGCACCAAGTTCTGTTCTATGGAGCCCAAGTTGGAATCCTATCTTTGGAGGCCATTTAGTATTGCATTGTGTCAGTATAATTTCTCAGTCTGTTATTCACCATGTAGCTCAAAGAAATGGTTCTTCTAAAACGTTTCTTTATATTGACTGGAATCTATTGCTATATTTATATTATATCCATAGACAGATATGTAGACACATCTATATATGTCTGAAAGTTATGTGGTATGGTATTTGTAAAAAGTCTTCTGGTTGGAAGTGACAGGAAGAGAATGAAATGTTTCACATAACCGGGCAGTCTAAGGTGGTCAGTGCTCCCTTCAGCAGTGGGTCGATCCAGGGCATTGCATCAATTCTCCCTCTCCTGCTCACTCCCTCTTTTCCCCTGTCCTGCCATCCTTTCATCCCTTTCTCCTTCCATCTCTCACCCCTGTGCTGGCTTCATTTCCAGGCAAAGTCTCTCTCTTTCTCTCTGGTTGTAAAGGTCATTTTGGAAGTAGAAGTTTAGATAGCTCTTAGTGTTTACAATCTCAGCAATAAAGAAACCCTCTCATTTAGCGTCTGTATCAATATTCTCCAAAAACATTGATTGATCCTTCTTGGGTCATGTGCCCTTCTGTGGGAAAGTCTAGTTTGGATAGGGTACCCCAATTTGGCAACTGGGATCAGAAGTCCAATGTTGTGGTGGTGGAAGTCCCTACCCCACTAACTTCCACTCTCACCAAGACCGTGTGGGATGAGAGAGTGTTGTTCCTCAAAGAGAAACTGGGTGCTGCTGCCAAGAGATAGGACATGAAGAAAAACAGGAAAAACACAGAGAGATCAACCAGACTGTTAGGAATTTCATGGATAAGACAGTCTTCGAGAAAGGTAAGGCAATACAGGGCTTCCCTTCCCAGCTTTTCTGGTCTATACTGTGTAACTGTGTAACTTTGAGAAGTCACTGTTTTCAGACTTGGTATTCTTAACTGTAAAGTGAGGGGAGAGCTCCTCGCCCATCTACTACTATGGCTTCTGTACAGATCTCAGGGAACCCCCATGTGCTCTGCACACATACAGTGTCCCCTGAGGGGCTTGAGTTCCTTCAGCACCCATCTCATTTCTGCTGCAGTCTTCCTGAGCACAATGCGTGTATGCGGGAAATGTCTGTGGTACAGCTGTGGCATTTCAACAGAGGCCCTGCAGGTTACCCAAAGGAACCTATTCCTAACTGTGGATTTATAAACACTTCAGGGAGAAATATTGGGAGGCAAGGATGCGTTTAAGTACCCTTCATGTGATGCCACCCAGTCACTCCTCTGTTTTGCTCCAGAAAACAGCCCAGTGTGGAGGAAAGAGAAGGAGATGTGGAGTCAGAGAATCAGGGTATGTGTCCTATTTAGCCACATATCAGCTATAGGACCTTGGATTGATTGTTAATCTGAGAGTCATTTTTCCTGTCTGGTAAATAATGCCAGTAATACATGCTGTCCTTTCCCCCAAAAGTGGCTATCAGGAGCAAATGAAGGCAGAGCCGGTTTGAACTCTCCATCATCTATGTATGGTATGTCCTGTCAGAGCCCTGTCCAGGCCCTCTGTGGGTGGATCCTTTCTATCATATCCGTGCTTCTCTCCTGGTTTTGGTCTGCTTCTGCTGCTAATGGCCTGCACCTACAACTTTTCTCTCCATGGATTGCCACTTTGCTGAGTGCTGGCAGTGTCCTTAACCAACCTTTGGAGGCCCTTTACCAATGACTGGTATGTCAGCCCAGCTCCCTTGCTCTGCTTGGTGTGACCCTGAGACCAAATCAACCCTGTAGTGCTCCCTTCTTGGATCAGGACTTTGTCTCAAAATTCCCCTTCCCCCTTGCTTGTTTCCTTTCTCTTCCCTCTCCTATTTCTCTCACACAACTACTGGCTTCTCTTGGGAGTTCCTCCTTCACAGATTACTTGCACATAATGCTCATCTCAAGATGAAGGAAATTCATCTAGGACAACTTAGTAATGTCTAACCTTAGGGAAAGTGACTGATTAAAGGAACTTTACTTTCTTCATCTGGGAAAGGAAAATGGTAACATCTACCAGACATATGTTATTGAAACACAGTAGGTATTCAGTAAATGGTAACAGTTATTTTTAAGCACCTTGTGAGACCTTCTGCAAGTAATAAATGCTAGGTAACTTTTTATTTTATGATATATGAGGGTGGTCCAGACTGATCAGTTCAAACTGGCCTTGGAGTCCAGCTTTCTATGCAGCTGAATATTTCTTTACTATAAAATTCCAGGATCCATCCCTTGTCCATTATATGGTTCCACTGCCTGCTCTTGCCCTGCCTCCAGGGTTGTGCTTCCGGTCTCTCTCTGGTAGGTCCCTTGAGGAAGGGCCTCTTTGAGCCATTTGTGGAAATAGCATTTGCTTCAGTGAGCAGGGATCTCCCTTCCCTCATTCCCAGATTAAATGCCTGCTGCAGTTTTGCAAGTGAGCATTGACCAGGCACATTTATTGCTGTAGACGAACTGTGGCAGGCCAGCTGGGGATTGCCAGGCGGCAAAGGCTCCTACGTGCACAAAGCACTCAGACCCTTTGGCTCCAATTTGCTTCTGGCTCGTGGGGAAATTGTAACGAGAATGTGAGTGACTGGTTGAACACAGAGGGAGTTCCAGGCGGAAGGACTGGAGAAAGCTTTGTCTGATCAAACAGTGTGTGTTGCCACCCTGTTCAAGGCAGGAAGGTTAGACAATTTGCCCTGTTCACTCAGCTCTGCACCTTGGCTGCCAAACACCCATGCTTGCTCGGGGCTATGACAAGCCCTTTCTGTAGCTCTGTGTAGGAAGTGACAGCTGCCTGAAAAACATCAGGGAAAAGAGCGGAGGATTTCTCTCAAGGAAGTGAGCAGAGTTTGAAAGCTGTGCGCTTGCTATGATTAAAAAAGAAAGAAAACAAGAATAGAGCACATTAAGGCAGAAAGGAGTCTAAGATCATGCAATCTGATTACACACGTTACAGACAAAGAAACTGGTGCCCACAGAGGAAAAGGTTTTGCCCCAAAGTCACCTAGCTAGTTAGTGTCAGAGAAAAGTTTAGAACCCAAATCTAGACAAATGGGCAAGTAATTTTTCCATCACACCCTTCTACTTGTTACTTCTTTCATTTTAGTTCTCTTTCTGCTGTCCAGTTAAGTAATATTTTACTATTCAGAATATATAATTTAAGTTGCCACTATGTCCTGGCAGCACGGAGACAATCTTCTATAATTTTTACAATGATCTTATGAGTAGACGTTGTTACCCTTGGTGATATTGTGAGAGAAGACACAACTTGTCCAGGGTCACACAACTAGTAAGTAGATAACTGCTTTCTCTCTGATTAGAGAATCACACACACTTTCCAAGATATGGTACTCCCTCTTATGATTTCTTTCTGAGGTCTATCAGAATTATGGATAAATATTTGGGAGACAGGAGAGGAAATAGCTGGAGCTAGATAGGACAAGGCTGGCATGATGCAGTTGAGAAAGTGGTGGCTTCAGGGACTTTGGGTTCCCTCCTGGCCAGAACAAATATGTCAGTGGGATGCTTTAGAATGATGGCATGAATGTATGATCCTTTGTTTCAGGCTTAAAGTAGATTTATTAAACTTAAAAAAAATCTTATCTATAGTTTTTGCATAAGAAAAGACAGGCTGAGTGGTACAGGGGAAAACATTTAATACATTGGCTTCTATTCTTACAGATCATGAGGCCATGGTAGTTTTGAACTTTGGAATAAGAGAAGAAAATCAATTTAATCTCTTCTAACAAAAAAGCTTGTTGTCCCATTCAAAAGAAAGTTGGCAAATCTTACATTCAGAATGTGATTTTATTTCCAGAATGTATTTGAAAAAAATTTTTTTAAACGTTTATTTATTTTTGAGACAGAGAGCATTAATGGGGGAGGGTGAGAGAGAGAGGGAGACACAGAATCTGAAGCAGGCTTCAGGCTCTGAGCTGTCAGCACAGAGCCTGATGCAGGGCTTGAACTCACAGACCGTGACATCATGACCTGAGCTGAAGTTGGACGGTTAACTGACTGAGCCACCCAGGCACCCCTATTTCCAGAATGTATTAAGTATGACAGCAGACAGAATGCTTTTCTCCATGTGATCACTGTTATAAGCCAGTATGCATAAACAGTACCTGTACCTCATGCAGTCCTTTGATGAGGTATAAAATAGGCATTGTACAGAATGAAATAGTTGCCATTCTTGGAAAACATGGATCCTTGATATACCAAATTGCCCTGTGGATGAGGGAGAAAATCAATAGTCAGAATAAAGATGAAAGTGGCTTCAACACATTTTTAATAGTTGTGACAAAAAGCCTTTTATTTACATTAGTTCATATTTTTCATTTTGTTTTTAAAAATTTATTTATTTTGAGAGAGAGTGAGAGAGCATGGGTGCGCGAGTGGGGGAGGGGCAGAGGAAGAGAGAGAGAGAGAGAGAGAGAGAGAGAGGGAAGGAAAGAGAACCCCAAGCAGGCTCCATGTTTAGCATGTACCCCGACTCTGGACTCGATCTCATGGTCATGAGATCATAACCTGAGCAAACCTGGGTGACTGAGCCACCCAGGTGCCCCTATATTTTTCATTTAAAATGTTAGAACCAAAATCTTAAAAAGAAGAAAAAACACTCATAATACTTGCACAATGTATCACTTTTAGAATTTTGGTTTGTGTGGTTCCAATCTTTTCCTGTCTGCTTGTTTTCTTATATAATTGTAATCTTATATACAGTTTCATTCACTGTTTTTTTCCAATGAAAATATCTGAAGCATTTCCTAGGTTATTATATAGTTTCCAAAATGGTGACATTAATGGGTGCTATATTTATTGGGTGGATAGAGTGTAATTTATAACCTCTTTGCTACTGTAGAAGATTTAGGTTGTTGCTGTGAATGGTATTAAATTTCATTAAAACTTTAGCATTTCTTGCATTGGCTTATCTCTTTTAACCAGATAGTATAATTAATTACACTAATAAATGTCTTGATTTTAAACCATCCTTGTATTCCTGATATAGTTTATACTCTGTTATAATGTATTCTGAATTCCATTTGCCACAGTTTTATTTAGAATTTTTATATCCATATTTATAAGTATGATTTGTTTAAGCAGACATATCACCAGGGTATCCTGTTTCTGAAAGCTCATGTTTCCCTTGTCAGGCAGATCTGGTTTTGGATCACCAACTTCAAAACTTTATAAACTTTAACAAATTACGTACCCTTTTAAAAATCTGTTATTGTATTTGTATTTGGTTGTGTATTTTGAAAGTAGCACTCAAGAGATATGATATTTACCAGTGATTAAGTACTCAATTCTGAAAGGGAATTTTAATGTTATAGCACCGGATAGGTTAAGGTTATTGTAAATTCAGATAGATCAGATATCAGATATTTAAGATTGTGACATTTTCTCTATTTCCCTATGTTTTAAATAACCAACCTTTCAAAGTTGGCAGAATGAGTCATGTGGATTATTGCAAATGTGTGAGAAGGGATAGGCAAACTATTACCGGTAAGTACAAGTTGGTGGATCCTAAAGCCTGATCTGCTGTTTGCTGGCTGATAGGAAGGATTACCAGGCCTGCCCACCTGGACAAAACCCACTTGCACAGGTGATTCTCATGTGCATTTCAGGCAAACACAGTTGTAGTGGAAAGAGAATCATAGACATTTTTGGTCACATTGGGCTTCCTGTTATTTGTTGATCTCAGGAAAATTCCTTAACCTTTCTGGACCTCAATTTTGTCATCTTTAGTAAAGGTTAAATACTTCTACTACAGGGTTACAAGTTCTTTCATATAGTAAGTGCTCAATAAATGACAGCCATTATTATTATTATTATATTATTCTTTTGATAGTGAGACACTTCCCCTTATATGTGAATGTTTCTGTGGTTGAGCTGCATCTCAAAATTATGATAAAAAATGGTCAGTTGCTAGGTAGAAGAGTTTGTTACCGGATGGTTACATTGCCTTAGATGTATGAACTTTTCCATAGGTGGAGGTTATTTGATCACATGATTGTTAACTCAGTTGAATTATTTGCATCAATGTCACAACTTGGGGTGTTGCATTTTAGCTTAAATTTGGATCTCTTAAAAATATTGCATTGTAATGCAGCATTTAGATGAAAAAATTTTATTATGTTTCTACAAGAATGACTGACACATGCCAGGCAATGGAATGAAAAGAAATAGAAATTGCCAAATTTCTCAGAAAAGATCACAAAAATGTTACGGTGGGAAGTTGGGGTGATCAATTTATGTGTCTGAACTACTGTCATTTAGTGCTAAACAGCTTTCTTTCTCAAAAGCAGTTGGCTGACTTTCAAAAGAGACTGGCTAACTTTCAGGACATTCCTTCAGTTAAGAAAAAGGATAAAGCTCCAAGGGCATGCCAACGAAACGCCAATACTCTTCTGTATGCCTGAAAATAGCACTGTTAATCCTAAAGGTATGAAAAGGCCACTATCATGAGCATAGTTTATGCAAATCCCAAACTTATGCTCCAAACTTGATTAGGACACTGAAGAAAAAGTATGGATAAATATAGATTATTGTTAAATATATAAATGTGAATATTTATATGGTTCTTTCCACCTATTCCAAAGCTGTAATAAATTGGTGTGGCTTACAGCAGATAGCATATTAGAACTTAGTATGGTGTGACAGTATGTAATATTGTGATTTATAAGAAATATATATTTGATCTTACTCTCCTTTCAGGCACAGGTCTCCAAAAACCCCTGAAATTTCTTGAGTGATGAGAATGATAAAAGTGTCGTTTGTTATGTTGATGAGATGACTTTTGGAAAGCCCCTTGATCATGTAAGGATGGGGGCTGGTCACCAGAGGAACAAATCTTGTGATTAAAGGTTTGGAACCTTTAGTCCTATCCCCCTCACCTCAGGAGAGCGGAGAGTGGCTGGTGGTTGAATCAGTCACCACTGGCCAATACTTTAATCAGTCATACCTATGTAGTGATGCCTCCATAAAAAACCCATAGAACAGTGTTTGGAGAGCTTCTGGGTTGGTGAACACATGGATTTAGGGGGAGTAGTCCACATGAAAGCTCCGTACCCTTTTCCCATAACTTGCCCTGTTCCTGAGTTATATCCTTTTATAACAAACAGATGTTCTAATATACAAACAGGTTTTCTGAGTTCTGTGAGCTGCTCTAGCAAGTTAATTGGACCCAAGGAGGGTATTGTGGGAACCACATAGGCTTGTAATTGGCGTCCTGAGTTGTTGGAACCTCCCATCTATAGCTGGTTGGTCAGAAGTACAGTTAACAGCCTGGGTTTGGGACTGGCATTTAATGTGGGGAGAGGGCAGTTCTTGTGGGACTAAGCTCTTAACCTTTAGACTCTAATGCTTTCTCAAGGTAGACAGTGTAAGAATTGAGCTGAGTTATAGGACACCCAGCTGGTATCCTGACAATTGCTTGTTGGTTTGGGGACCTTCTCTCTCCACCCGCCACACTGGAATTGGTGATCAGAACACCCATTTACAGGGTAAGTAGCTGATTACTTTAGCATTTGTACCTGGACCTCTGTAGCAGGCTAGACTAATTCTGCTGCACAACAATTTGCTATTTTTTACTTTCTTGTAAACCTGGGTTTTGTCCACATAGGAAGTCTTGGTGTTTTTTGTTTTGTTTTATTTTGTTTGTTTGCTTTTGCTGCTTTAAAGAGGTAACAGAAGTGGAGAGTTATTCATGCTAGCTAGCACTACAAATTCAAGTGAGCTTCTTGATCTTTTTGAGTTTTTGTAGAGTTGCAGACATGTACGATGTTAACATAAAACATAAATAGTAATAAATGTTCACATTGTTTGATGCCTTCCCTCTCCTGAAATGCTAGTCATGCATACAGTCCCTGGTGTAATCCTATTCAGAAACCACAGGCTCTTTAAGGAGCTCTGTCTGTCAGTTCTAGCTTCGCAATCCCTGAGGAGGGTTTTCTGCCTAAACTTTAAGAAGAGCCCGAGGAATATGGCATAAACAGCCACTCCGTATTGTATTCTATAACACTTATGGTCATGGAAACATTAGACATTAAGAGTAAGAGTGGTTTTGTTTGCTTCCCTGTTTTACTTTTCTGACCTGATCAATGCTCCAACCAGAGAGGGGCTGGATAAAGATGTTGGGGTTACTCCATTAGACGATGTTTTCTTAATGACCTCTGTTGGAATACTTTATTTTGGGGCCCTAAACAAAGAATTTATTTTCTAAGAGTTTAACATACACTGAAATGAATTATACTCAATGTGTTTGTTGCTAAATAAATGTGATTGTGTGTTCATAGTTCTCTAAAACTAGAAAATGTAAATATAAAGGAGTACCTACAATGTTCTTCCTCACTATTGATTATAGTATTAGGAGGGTCCTTAGCACTGAGTTGTTTGTTTATTTGTTTGTTTGTTTGTTTTATCCCCTGATATGCCACTTCTACCTTCGTTATATTGATTCTACACTTCTGTACTGGTGAGGCACTTGCCCATACCAGGCAACTGTGGTCTGCTCACATCTTATGCGGCGATACCAATGGTAGAGGATGTTTTGTCTCATTGACAATCATGGAGGTACAGGGCAAAGAGTACAAAGAGTATCAGAGGTATAGTCAGACCTATATTTTAATCTCCCCTTCTGTCATGTATTACATGTGGGATACTGGAAAAATACCTAAACTTCGAGAGCCTTAGTTTCCTTACCTGTGAAATGGCGTTAATGCCATCTACTTTATGAATTTGCTGTGACTGTTAAAGTAATTTACTTAAAAGCACTTTGCCTGGCACGTGGTGCATGGCACAAATAAATACTAACTTTCCTTCCATTGTATCATTCCTTTCTTCTCAGTCAATACTAAATAAAATTCATTCTCCAGAGCGAGAGTTCAGAAAGTGTGGTCCCCAGAGCAGCAGCAGCAGCAGCATTAGCTCAAGGCTGTTAGAAATGCAAATTCATGGGCCCCATCACAGACTCCTGAATCAGAAATTTTGCAAGTGGAGCCAAGAAATCTGTGAACTCCTCCAGGTGATTCTGGTACATGGTAAAGTCTGAGAACTACTGCCCTGAAGTATAGGTTTCCTGTGTAAACTAGAGTCCAGCAATTTTGTTTCCATCGTTCTCGTTACACCTGAACAAATCTGAACATTGCACAAGTTATGAGAGTCCAGTTCACTAGTCTTATGCCCAATAATGTCCTTTGTTTTTCCTCTTGTCCTGGAGAGAGATAGGATTGAGAGGGCAAGGAGCAATAATGGTGGCTTATTCCAAGATGGAAAATCAGCACTGAGTGAAAATTCTTTTTGTACTACTTCTTCAGCAATGCCTGGACCACAATTGGCTTTCTAGGCATTGTCAGTCTTTAATTTCTGCCAATATAATACGGATGAGATTGCATATATTTCTGGGCTTATGTTTTCCTTATTCAGTTGTAGATTGGCCAGTTGTTTGCACTTTTATGAAATGCTGGTTATGTCTGTTAGTCATTTTTTTTCTATAAGAGGGCTTAGTTTTTTTCTTTTTTCCACCTTTATTGGGATATAGTTGACATATAACCGTGTGTAAATTTAAGGTGTACAGTATGTTGATTTGATGTTTTTATATATTGCAAAATGATTACCATCATAGTGTTAGCTAACATCTTTGTCATACCATATCGTTGCCATTTCCTTTTTGTGGGGAGAACATTTAAGATCTCTATGAGAAGCTTTGAAGTATATAATACAGTATTATTGAGTATAGCCACCATGCTTACATTAGAATCCCAGAACTTTTTCATTTTATAACCAAGAGTTTGTAACTTTTGACCAATATCTCTCCATTTCTCTCACTCACCCACCTCCTGATAACCACTACAGTAGTCTCAGTTTCTTGGGGTTTGGCTTTTTTAGATTCCACATATAAGTCAAAACATATACTATTTGTCTTTGACTTATCTCACTTAGCATAATACCCTCAGGATCTATCCATCTTGTCACAAATTGGAGGACTTCCTTCCTTCTCTAGTGGTTGAATAATATTACATTGCATATGTATATATCACATATATAATACCTGGTTTCATTGAAATGTCTTTCTGTGTATTCTTACAGCACATTGAGTTTTCTTACAACAGCTATTTTGAATTCTTTTTTTAAAAGTTTATTTATTTTGAAAGAGAAAATCCATGAGTGGGGGAGAGAGAGGCAGAGAGAGGAGAGGGAGAGAATCTCAAGCAAGCTCAGCACTGCCAGTACAGAGCCTGAAGCGGGGCTCGAACTCCTCAACCATGAGATCATGACCTGAGCCAATGTTGGTCACTTAACTGACTGAGCTAACCAGGCACCCCAGAATTCTTTATCAGGTAAATTGTAGGTTTCCTTGTCTTTGGGTTCAGTTACCAGAAGATTATGTGGTCCTTTGGTGGTGTTATATTTTCTTGATTTTTCATGTTCCTTTGAGTTTCATGTTGCTGCCTTCATATTTGAAGTGGCAGTCACCTAGTCTAGTTTTTACTGACTTCTGGGAAGAAATAGACTCCATCTGCCCTGCTAGAGATTTTGAGGTTTTCTCAGACTTCCTGTGGATACACCTGCTTTAGGTTTCTTCCTCCCTCTTGTGGCAGAATTTTTAAAGCTTTATTTATGCCTTCTCTGGATCTTGAAAGGCGCCAAGCCCAGCAGTGACAGCCTCTCTTTTTTTTCTGCCATAGATAGCGCTACAGCTCCATTGTGTGGTCTCTCCCTGGACCACAGGTTAGGGCTTGCTTTCCCGGGACTCACTTGCCATCTTCCAAAGCTTGCCCTCACTCCCACCTACAGGAAGACGCCCTGGTAAACAGCCACACAGTGGGTGTGTGTGGTTGAGGCATTGGAGGGGCTGGAAGCATCTTTGGGTTAGTTGGAGGATCCATAGGTGGGGCTCTACCAGCAGATCATGGGAGGGCTTCTTGATGGAGCCCTTTTAGTCCCTTTCATGCTCTCTGAGAGTTCTGTGTACTTTTCCAGATTTGTCCAGCCCTCCAGTCATGGAGCCCTTGATTTAGTTCTCCATGGAGCTAGAGAAAAATGAGCCTCTTTGGTGACACCTGCACAGTGGGGGAAGCCAGGCACACTCACCATTTCTCCCTTTCTCTTAGGGGACCTCATGAGGGAAATCTCTCTGAGCCCTAAACTGTGCCGCCTAGGGGGAGGGGTGACACAGGTAAAGTCTAATGGTTTTCTTACTCCAGTGCATCCAAACTTGTATTTTTTACTCCCTGCAAGTGTTGAATCTTCTCCAGAAACCCGGACTTCCATAAAGGCTGTCTTGTGTGTTGGTGATTGTCTCGGTTAGTGTTCCTTAGGGATTCCAGGACCAGGATGGAGAGGGGCTAGAGGTCGTTCACAGGTCACTTCATGGTCAATAGCCCAACTGAGGTCTGTTTTCCTATGACCTGCGGCACAGGCAGGTGGGCACAGGTGGGCGGGACTGCTCCCAGATCCTGTAGCCTTTGGTGCTAAATCCCACACCTCCTACAGAGGTACTTTTGTTTGTTGATGGATGGGAAACATTTAGGGAGGCAAAAATGAGGGAGACCCTATACTGCCATGATGCCTATGTCATTCTCTGCTTAGTATTTTCTTAATGATTCATAGGAACTCTATATTAAGTTCAACCAAATGAGTTGTCAATGTTTGACCATTTTTTCACCACTAACATAATAATGGTTTTATATGGTTCAACTTAATATATTCTGGACAAAGAATTCTGTTTTGTTAAAAAAATTTTTTTCAAATGTTTATTTATATTTGAGAGAGAGAGAGAGAGACAGACAGACAGACAGTGTGTGAGTACAGGAAGGGCACAGAGACAGAGACAGAATCTGAAGCAGGCTCTAGGCTCTAAGCTGTCAGCACAGAGCCCAACGTGGGGCTGGGCTCAAACTCACAAGCCCATGGGTGAGATAATGACCTGAGCCAAAGTTGGGTGCTTAATGACTGAGCCACCCAGGCACGGCATGAATTCTGTTTTGTTTTATATATTTTCTTCCAGTTTATGGTTTATCTTTTCATTTTCTTCATGTCTTCTTTTGATAGAAAGGTGTTTTAAATTATAATATAATCAAATTTATTAATACTATTCTATAAGATTTTGTAGTTTCTGTGGCTCAAGGAATTCTTTAC
The DNA here is from genome assembly GCF_018350195.1 of Panthera tigris. NCBI lineage: Eukaryota > Metazoa > Chordata > Mammalia > Carnivora > Felidae > Panthera > Panthera tigris. The sequence continues at coordinate 49,446,704 of NC_056669.1, forward strand.
TATACTTTTCCCACTGATTTGTAATGTTAACTTTATTATATATGTTTCCACATAGTGTACTTGGATAATTATTCTTACTTTTTGTTCTTCCACATATATTTTAGAATTAGCTTGTCAAATTAGATGAAAATCTTGTTGAGATTCGATTAGAATTTGGCATTTTAATTTTGGAGAAAATTGACTTTACAGTACTGAATCTAATTAAAAGTTTAGCTAAATTCCGTTTCTCTAGAATTAGTAGATCTTTATTCTGCAAATTGGTCTGAAGATTCTTTTGGGTTTTCTAAGTAGATATTCATATCAACTACAAAGTATGATAGTTTCATTTCTTTCATTTTTTAAAAAAATTTTTTTAACGTTTATTTATTTTTGAGACAGAGAGAGACAGAGCATGAACAGGGGAGGGGCAGAGAGAGAGGGAGACACAGAATCGGAAGCAGGCTCCAGGCTCTGGGCCATCATCAGCCCAGAGCCTGACGTGGGGCTCGAACTCACGGACCATGAGATCGTGACCTGAGCTGAAGTCGGACGCTTAACGGACTGAGCCACCCAGGCGCCCCTCATTTCTTTCATTTTAATGCAAGGCTTACAGATATTCTTTCCCCCTCCTTATATCACTATTCTGGATATTAGCTCAAGTGCAATATTAGAGAGAAACTGCAATAAGGGGCATCCTTATGTCCTTGATTTTAAAGGAGGGCTCATTTATTTATTTTTAAATTTTGTTTTTAACATTTATTTATTTTTGAGACAGAGAGAGAGCATGAACAGGGGAGGGTCAGAGAAAGAGGGAGAAACAGAATCTGAAACAGGCTCCAGGCTCTGAGCTGTCAGCACAGAGCCCGACGCGGGGCTCGGACCCACAGACCGCGAGATAATGACCTGAGCTGAAGTCGGACGCTTAACCGACTGAGCCACCCAGGCGCCCCAAGGAGGGCCCATTTAAAATTTTACCTTTGAGTATGTCTACTGCATGGTTGTTTATCAATTTAAGGAAATTTTCTTTAATTCTTAATTTGCTGAGAGTTTTAGTCAAAAAGGAATATTGAATTTAGTTAAAATTTTGTTCTGTATATATTTAGATCGATGAAGTTTACCTGGTGAGGGTCCAGAGCCAAAGGCCAAAAAAGAATTCTTGAGATCTCCTTGGTGCAAAAAAAGTGGTTTTATTAAAGTGTTGGGACAGGACCAGTGGGCAGAAAGAGCTGTACTGAGGTTGTGATGAGTGACTGGTTATATACTTGGCAGCTGGGAGAGGGTAAGCAAAAAGGGAGGTTTCCAAAAAGACTTTCATCTGCTAAAGAGCAGTCAAAAGATACTGGAGGCCTTCCTATTGTTGAACTAAAGTTATTTTTCCCTTTAGAAGGGCATTAACATTAAGACGTAGGGAGTTTGCAATATTATACTGTATTTGCCTCAAGTATTTGTCAATGGGATGCAGGTTAAAAGGAAACTTAATTTTATCTACCATTTCCTTCTGCCTTTGTTCCCCAAATCACTTTGGGGGTAGGGTGATGTTAGGGCTCCAGGAAACTGAGTTTATGGGTTTCTGGAGGTTAGGCTATTGATAAGATTGCCTTTTTTTCCCTGTAATTTCCTAAAACATTGTAAACTGATGGAGACTCATGTCCTGCATGACTGTGATCTCTATCACTTAACCATTTGTTTTTCCCCTTTCCTTTGTTCTTGGGCAGCCAGGAGTGCCCAAGGAATGTCACAGATATCCTACTTGGGGAGGGGGATCGTTAGCTTGTGCTTTGCTCTCAGCTTGCCTTTTGCTCCCTCATCAAAATGATCATATGGTTTTTTTTTGTTTTTCCTTTCTGGAATATTGTATTTGGTGAATTACATTAAGAGATTTTTTCATTCCTGGAACAAAGGAAACTTAGGCATGCTGTTATTTTTAGACCACTTTGTAAATTGATGCATTGGGTCTGCTAATTTTCTCTAATTCTTTTTTTGTTTGTTTCCTATTCCATTCTAATGTTCTCTTTTTTAAAAATTGAAGTATAAGTGACATATAATGTTATATTTGTTTCAGGTGTACAACACAATGATTCAATATTTATATATATTACAAAATATTCACCATAGTAAGTGTAGTTAACATCTGTCACCAAATACAGTTACAGATTTTTTTTCTTGTGATGAGAACTTTTAAGATTCACTCTTTCAGTAACTTTTAAATATGCAATATTGTATTATTAACTGCAGTCACAAGGCTGTACATTATATCCCTAGGACTCATTTATTTTATAACTGTAAGCTTGTATCTTTTGGGTCCCTTCACCCATTTTGCCCACCCCTAATTCTCCCCCTCTGGCAACTACCAATCTGTTCTCTGTATCTATGGGCTTTTTTTTTTAAGATTCTACACATAAGTGAGATCTTTGTATTTCTCTGTCTCACTTATTTCACTTAGCATAATACCCTCAAGATCCATCCATTCATGTTGTCACAAATAGCAAGATTTCATTCTTTTCAATGGCTGAATAATATTCTGTTGTATGGATATGTATATATATGCACATAGACATATACACGTCACATTTTCTTTATTGATGGACACAGGTTATTTCTGTGTTTTGACTACTGTAAATAATGCTGCAATTAACATCAAATTAGTGTTTTTATTTCCTTTGTATAAATATGCAGAAGTAGGATTGCTATATCATCTGGAAGTTCTATTTTTAATTTTGGGGGGAACTCCCATACTGTTTTCCATAGTGGCTGTACCAATTTACATTCCCATCAACAGTGCACAAGGGTTCCCTTTTCTCTACATCTTTGCCAACACTTATTATCTCTTGTCTTTTTGGTAATACTCATTCTAACTGGTATGAGGTGACATCTCATTTGGTTTTGACTTGCAACTGTTTTCTTTCTCTTAGTTTTACTTTTAGTATATTGCCATATATTTTAAATATAATAGATATGTTTCTTTAGATGTTTATCTGATGACTCCAATAGCTAGAATTGATTTTGAGATTTCTGTTGGATTCGGGTGTGTCTGACAACCTAGTCCCAGCTCCTAATTCCGGTGGTGGTTGTCACTTAGTGGTCTTCTCTAGTCCATTATCAATCAGAATCTTGTTCAATCATGAAAATTCATGAAAGGAGAAAAATTTTCTCCTTGGTAAGGCCTTACGGATTCTTGTGACTAGAAGTAATTAGTTTTTTTTTTAATGCTTCTACTGCATCTTATTGGTATTTCAATTTGGCCCTTAATTATTTCTTCTTTGTTTATCTGTCATTTTCCACATAGTTTGTGAGGCCCTTGAGAGCAGAGATGACACTTCCTCAGTTTTGTACTTGCAGTACCAATCTGGTTCCTTTCCTAGAGGGACAGAACTGGATAATTGGAGAAGAAAAAAAAAAAAAAAACTATATCCAGCCAATGTTTGACACTAGCCTTTACTGACTGTGTGACCTTGGCCTAATTACTTAATGTCCTTGAACTTGGGCTTCATCATTTCTAAATTAGGCATTATAATGGACTGTTTTCTCATGAACTCTAAGGCTGGATTAAATGAAGTAGTGTGTATAAAATGACTGGCACATAGCAGACATTCACTACATATTTGAATACATATGAATTGACCTAGTAGAGGAATCTGTTTTTAATGATAATTCTGGTAGATCATTTGGAAATCATGCTAAAAGTTACAGAAAATTTTTCTTCAGAGTCACAAGTAAAGGAAGCTGATCCCAGCGTATACTGTGAAAGAAATATCAGCTTCAGGCTATTTGGAAAGGATTCTTTGCAAAGTAGTGTCTCAGGTGCTGCTGGAGTTAATAATTATACTGCTTCTCTCTGGATGATAATCCTTTTATCATAGTAGTTTTTATGCAGGAGACACAAGAAGCCTGGTTGGTGATTCTGTACAGAGTTCCATTCCATTGGGACATCAAGAACTTGTCATAAAGTGTCAGTTATCTCCTGGCACATCCTTAGGTTCTCAGAGAAGGTTAAGGAGTTAGCACTTGTTCTGCTGATTTTGGAACATTATTTTGACCAGGAATCCTAACATCATTGACTATTAGATATAGAAAAGGCATGTTCATACATTTACATAAGGCATGGTTTATTTGATTGACACTTATGTCAAGAAGAAATGATTTAAAATTTGGAAGTGTAGCTTAGGGAAAATATGATACCAACACTCCCTTTCTTAAAATTTTTCGATATCTCCCAATGGCTAGCAAATACAGTCAAAATTTAAATTATAACATGACTCATCATACCCTACCTCACCAAACTCTTCTCTCACCGTTTCTTCTCATATGATCTATGTTCAAACATTTCCACATAGTGTGCTGGCCCCTAGAAATGGCCATCACTTTGCTGTCTGAGTCTTTACTCAAACAGAATTCTCACTTTGAATGTTCCAGTTCAACCCATTATTCTATACTCAGCTCAAATGTAACCTTTTCCAGGTAGTCTTCCTTGACCAACAACTAACAGTTAATGCTTCATTTAATTATTGAATTAAAAAAAATATTTGTAGTGCTACTATATACCAGCCATTGAGCTGGGATCCAAATCTGATTACTTTCAGTAATCTAATCCTGTTTAGAGATCAGAAAGACAGTAATATTACTCCGGAAGCTGTTATAATAGTTAAAGTTAAAATAATTCATGCAGGTGCATTATTCCTATTATGATAGGAAAAGAGGATGAAATAGGCAGAGAGGGAAAGGATAGAACCTGAGGTCCCTGGAGGGGAAAAAACATATCTTGGATCAATGCTGGGAATGTCTGACCATAGCAAACCCCCTCAAGCGTAAGGTGCCTCTTAAGAATGTAACAGATCCCACCTATTCTCCCTCAGGTTTCCCCTCAGAGATTTTAGAAAAGACCTAAATATGGCCACAGACCACCCCTCATATAATGGAAGTGAACCAATCAGGAATGGAGAACCCAGCACCTAGCACCATCAGGCCAATAAGGGGGGAACCTGAGAAGGAACAAGGAGGAAGGGATGGGGAGGGAGGCCTGACCAGAACCTTATAAAACAAGGACCCTTGCCTATAGTCTTGGGGCATTCACTTTCAAATGTCCCCTCTCTGTAAAGAGAGCTTTCCTACTATTCTTCCTTTCTAATCTTATATTCTAATAAACTTTTGCCGGCTGCTCATTTTGTGTCCCCCTCTTCATTCTTCAAATTGGCAAGACAACAAATCCCAGGTATTGTGGTAAAAAAATCCTGCAATACTTCGAGAGTATGAAGCTGTTCTCTTGAGCAGAACATTGACCTATGACTTCATCAATCTGGTCTTTCTCCAGGGAGGTAGTTTAGATTTATTCACAGCATGGTGTCTGAGTTCTAAAAGGGTTGTCCTAAGAAAGCAAAGAGAAAGGTTCTGACATTTCTTGTAAGGGGAAGTCACATGGCATCATTTCCATTGTTCTCTATTGTCAGGTAGTTACAAAGATCTATCCATGTTCCAAGAAGTGAATGTGGACCTTGCTACTTAATGAAAAGAGTGCCAGAGTCACATTTTAACAAGTGCATGTGGGCCGAGAGATACAGTGGTGGCTATTTTGGAAAGCAAAAACTGCCTTATTACCCTATGTTATCTTCTGTTTACTTACCCATTGTACTCAATAGGGAAATCCTTATAACACAAAGGGTTTATGAATTTGTCTCAAATCTATAAGTACTGGGGTTGTTAAGTGGGTTGTATCCTGTTTTGGAGGTGGGCTTGGGGGAGAAGACTCTTGAGGGATGAGATGCGTGGTAGCAGCCTAGAGAGAAGGAAGAAACTGGAGTAGTTGGGGCATGGGACAGAGAGAAGGAAGGAGAATTGGAGCCAGCCCAGACCTGACTGGGGTTTTCTATTGAGGGCTGACATACTAAGCCTTGTTTATCTTAATTTAGTTGTGAATAATTAATTGCATGGTAAAGAAATAATGAATTTTTGCTTAAGCTTTATTTGTTAAGCCTAAATAATCAATTTGAATAAATAAATAATTAAAGCTTAAGCCTTATTGATTAAGTTTTATTTATGCTTGAGTGTGAGTGGGCTTAAGTCAGATTGCTTGTGACAGTAATGTAATAGTTTCTAACGAGAGCATAGTAGCACAAAAGGGTGAAGGAAGCATTTATGCCAGGGAATTTGGGGGGGAGGCGTGACCTAGAAGCAGAGGATAATATTTTGAACCTTTGAGCCCATTATTCAATCTTTTAGCATTTTTGTTGCTAAAGATGCAGTAATACCACTTATGAGTCCAAAATTTGTTCATGAAAACCTGAGTTTTTAATTCGCTTGTCAATACTTGATCGCTGAGTGAGTTCAGAAAAATTATTGGCTTTGAGAAGCCTCAGTTACCTTTTCAACAAAATGGGAATAATAATAGTATCTCACTCTAGGGGTTGTTATTGAGGATTAAATAAGACTGTGTCATAAAGGTCATATTGAGCATTTGTTTTGCATTCAGCATTATATAGTTTTTCTCCTTTATAATTTTATAGCAGGTGGTTCAGGGGTTCTTTGTCATCCTCCAGGTGGAACTCTTACTCTGGGAGATAGTTTTCATGCAGATTAAAAAAAAGAGAGAGAGATGTGTGAGCAGAAGCCTTTGTGAGAGGAATTGCTTTGGTCAATGAGTGGTTAGAAGGATTCCAGTCCTAATTACCCAAATGTGTACAAGGACCCTCCAGTGTACTCAAGTGCTTCTTGGCGCGTCACATAATTTGGAGTGCCAGACGGTTATGCTGCTTGCATTGTGATGAGAATGGAGACAGTGGGTGTACCTAATAGTCTTTAGATTTCTGCTCTCAGTTAGTTGAAACTTTAAACCTCTGGACTTTCTTGTGGGCTCAGCACAAACCAATTTCAACTGGCACAGGTATCCCAAAAGTAAGACTGGAAAGAAAGGTGGGGTCAGAGAAGGTGCAGGGACTTTCTTCTCTTCACTAGCTGTGTGATTCTCAGCAAATAGCTGTACTTTTGTGAGTCTGTTTGCTGCTCTGTAAAATGAGGATATCAATGCCTTCCTCATAGGATTGCTGTAGGATTAAATAAATAAAGGACCAGCACAGGGCTTGGGGCATGGGGCATGGGCATGGTAAGGCTCAATCAATGTCATTTTCCCTTAGTTTCCCATTCTCTCGTAGGACAGTCATCACAACAATTTATGCCGAAGTAGAAACTTCCTACCCTTAGACACATCTGCAGCTGGAAATTGTCAAGTCAGAATTACTGCCTCCTGCTACTTTTAGACTACTGTCTCATCCTCTGCTAGCTGTGGAACCTGTGTAAAATTCAACTCCTCTTGCATGCTCAATGGACAGGAGGAAGAGCATACATATTAAATGCAGGAGAAGTAGTAGTCTGGGAGAATCTTCTCAAATTTCTTGGGAGTTTGGTTTAGTTAGTGAATGTGTGGTTGGTAGGAAAGTTTTTACTTGAAATCATTTTTTGGCAGGGGGTCAGGGGCCGATGAGGCAAACTAACTTCTTAACTTGTGATGTACTTTTAAGGTGGTACATCTTCCTGATGGACCACCTTTCAGCTTAAGAACCAAAATTTTACTTAAATCCTCAAAGCCATTCATGCAATCCATTCTTTTTCTTTTCTCCCCCCCCCTCCCCCCCCCCCCCCAGCTTTCCTTCCTGCCTTCCAGCTTTTACTAATGGCTTGCTATGTTTCAACTGCGATGATGGACTTGGGGTATATTGTATACCAAGACATTATGAGGCCATGTGATTTATATTAGTTACTTTTTGGTTAATTGGAAAAAATTGCTTAAATTACCATTAAAATGATGTATGTGTATCTTAAACATTTTATTTTAACTTATAACAGTCAAAGGCACATTTAGTCATGAGTCTTTTAATGTAGGGTCATGTCTTCTCTTTGATTGAGTTTGCTGATAGGAGGACCATTTTACTTGCATAAACCTTGCCCACATTGCAAGGTTTACAATTTCCAGATTCCATTTCTTTAAAGTGGAGCTGAAACTGTGGTTATTTGCCAAGTAAACAAAATGCAAAATCTTTTAAAATTTTTATAGTTTTTCCTCCCAGTTTTTTGAAACTTTTTCTCTCATGGCTCATTTAATAGCATTTAAAAATGACTCACCTTCATTGAATCTTTTCAAAACATTCTATTAAATTTTATTGGCATAACAGCTCTCTTTTTGCACCCATATTTAATGGGTTTATATCATAGTTAATTATATGACATGATCACGGTATCACCTACAATAAGCAGAAAATTTGAGAATAAAACACCACTGGCACTTGTGAAACTCACAACCTAGCTGTTGGGTGCAGAAAATGTGTGAACACATTCCAAGTGGTCCATCAGTCATAAGCAGGTAGCTTCGGTGGTCCTCAGTCATCAGGCTACAGAGGTGAATACTTAATCTAGAGAGTTGATTGAGTAGAGATTGGTCAAAAGAGCATATCTAGCATAGCATTTTACACTGAATGGACATTCCTTTAATATCTGCCAAATGAAATATTTGAGGATAACAGTCCTTGGAATTAGGAGTTTAGGTTGGAGCAAAGAGAGAATCTGACTCACTGTCCTTAAGGTTCACTTAGAATTCAAGACTTTTTCTTTTCATCTGTAAATTAAGTGATTATATGACAGTTAATAATCCCATCTGCTGAGGCTGCCAAAGTGTAGCCCATGTTGAGTTTAAAGTACTTCTGTGGTTGGGAATGGGGGCTATATTTAATAATATTAGAGTAGAAATATCAGATGTTCTCTGCCTGCGGGTGACTCTGTTTTTGGTTCATATGCGAATGAAAAAGTGGCTTTGCTGCTTACTTCATCCTATCAGAACAAAGAGCAGAAAGAAATTCAGTACAATGGTCTATAACTCAAAATGTTCAGATTAGAAAATAATGTGAAAAAATGGTGTGAAATAAAAATATGTACAACTTTTAAAGAGTTTATTATGTGCCAAACACTGTATTAAGTACCTTACATACATTATCTAATTTCATCTGTATAGTATACCTACTAGATAGCTACTATTATTATGCCTATTTTAGAGAAGAAGTATTGAGTTTTAGAGAAGTTAAATAACTGGGGACACGTGAGACATAAGTCCTTGACTATATGTTTTCCAAGGCCTGTGCTTTCCAACCCCATTACAAGCCTCCCAAACCGAGAGAAACCAGCAGACACAGCCCAGGGCAGTTCTTCTTGAGGTAACAAGTTAGGTTGAAAAGTATCATTTTGCAGAGAGAACTGGGGTGAGGGTGGGGTAATCCTTGCAGTGCTGAGGATGGAAATTTTAAGCAAATTTGGAGCAGTTCTGGTGTACAACAGTCTTTAATAAGGGGAAGATTTGTAGTGAATGAGCAGAGACAGTTTTGCTGACCTTAAAATAGACCCTTAATCATTCTGGTGATACCAGAACCCACTGTAAAGTTCTTTCTCATATACATGCATGTATATGATATATACATGATATATGACATGTATATATATGTGTGTATATATATATTTGTATATATATATATGAATAAGAAACTATACACTGTCATCCCAGTAAGTCATCTTTAGCTAATTCTCCTCTTTTGTTTCTAGATGTCATCAGCAACCCCACATAAGAGATGTCTGAGCTGGGTGAACCCCACCCTATTTAATTCAACAAGTTTTCATTGGTTATCTGTTCTATGCTAGATACTGAGGCAATAGAGATGAAGGGACCTCTCCTTCTAACTGGAGAGAGTCCCTTAAATAGATCATTTCAATTTATTCTTCTAAGCAAAAGGATTTTGTTGCCTGGGGGATCATGAAGGTACCTACTAAGCCTCTTCATGACTTTCATTCAGTGGATTCTACATTACAAAAGCACCACACTGGGGCTGCTCAGATGTGGTCTGTCCAGCCGGTGTGAGACATGAAACTGTTGGACTGATGCTTTTGCAGGAATGACATCTGGGTAACTGCCCTCTGCAGCATTTCACAGGCGAGATTGTTCCTGCTGCTGTATATCACCCTTGAGTCCTCTGACCTCGTGATCATTCATAAAACGTTACTTTACTTTTCATCATTTAATAAGTCATGCAAATTGCCTTAAATTACCACAAATTACAGTATGATGCTCCCAAACATTAAAAAAAGAAGCTTCTGGTTGGCCAAGGACTTCCCTGACCCCCAACTCTTTCTTGACAGAATAAAACAGAAGCTCATCCAGATTAAAAGCAAAGAGAGTTGGCTTTGTTGAATTGTTAGTCTTTAATGCTGCAAGGGAATGAGTTAAGGATGTGTTGCCAAGAAATAAAACAGCAGAACATCACGATTAGAGGTGTGAATTTCAGGCATGAAATGTAATTGTTTTACCAATTTTCACAGGGCTCACCACCTGGCATTCACCAAAGCTATTTTGAAACTGTCCCTCATCACCCATAGGTATTAAAACATCAACAGGCAGTTGTTTTTTGTTAGTATATGGTCCATAAATACTTATTGAATGGAGGAGCTACCAAATACAGGATCAAGAATTGAAGTTAGATATCACACCTGCTTCTATGACACAGCTCTTATTTTAGGGGGCAGCTTGAAAATTTCCCAGTTATACTGGAAATAGATTTTGTATTAACTTGGTTGCATTTGTGCATAAATACAAAGTCTTCCATGATTCAAAAGCTCCCTCTTCCAAAGGACATGCTTTAGGTTGTTCTGATTACTCTGAAATATGTGAATTGAGCAATCCTGTATAATAAGCACTGTCTCTGGTGCAGTAATCAATTCTCTGTTTAATGTAACCTTTCTGGAATGAAAATGCCCAACGAAAGAGATGTTTTGGAGAGGAATCTGTTGTGCTAACTGCCTGCCAAGCCCCACAGTCTGCTATTGAAGGCAGCAGCTCTCGGGGGGTCCTGTGTCTAGGCAGAATTTTGATTCTGAGGTCCTGGCCATAACTCACTGGACGAGGATTAGGATTAGATGTCTGAGTTGTAGTAGCCTGGTGTAAGAGCTATTCCCCACTCAGGTGTTGGTGATTATTTTTGACAGTGATAAACTGAACTGTGAAGTTCTTTTCCACTGGGGAGTTTGAATATGAGATGTAGAATTAGCGATTGTCCATGGAGGCAGAGAACACAAAAAGGACATTATGAGGCATGTTGACAGGCTTCATGAAACAGTAGAAGTCATGAGAATTAGGACCCATGAATAAGTAGAAGTTATATGTAAGCAAAAACCTTGAAAAAGCTAGAAAAGAGGACATAGTGTCACTTAGAACAGCAAGAGAAGTGGATCAGGAGAGTGTTGGGTCACTTAATGGCAGAGCACTGGAGACAATGGAAGTGGTTGCTGAGGGAATGACAGGAAAACTTGGTTGCTAGGGCTCTGTTGAATCTTAAATGATCTTTCAGGCTTTTAGAAATGTTCTTATCTATGTGAGGTTCTACTGTTGAAATTCCTATTTTCCTTATTTCTATTTGGAGATAAGGTAATTGGAATGAACTAAAGGGACCTGGCCAACATAGGAGAAAGTGTGCTTGAGTAATAGTTGAGTGATGATTCTTAGTTTTATTTTATTCGACCAAGAGGATGTTACCATTCTAATCCTGTTCATCTTATTCTGGGAAAATCTTCTATACTCTCAATCTACTAAAAATGGTTAAAAATAACAGCAACAACAGCAATAACACAGGTATAGTTTTTAGTGGAGGATGACACAAATGACTACTTATGTCTGGCTACTGACTACTTGCTGTTTATGGATAACCAACAGGCAAGCCGGGTGTTTTATACACCTTATTTCTAATGCCACAAGAACCTTCAAAGGCATGTATTGCCATATTACATATTGGGGAAGCTGAGGCTTGGAGAAGATTAATGAGTTATCTAAGTGCACCCTACTATTAAGAATTGAGGGGATCCTTACCCAAGTATGCCTGGCCCAAAGTAGGTGCTCTTCTCATTGCACTTCACTGCCTGGCTGAGAACAGTCTCTCTATAAGATCTGGCAGCCCCAGAACATTCATACTCCAAAGAAAATGGATGGGTAGGACAGAGAGAAAAATAGACACTCCATGGGCCACTGAGATCAGCTTCAAGTTGGGAGCAGGCAGGCAGCAGGGCCTGCCATTCCTGATGGATTACTGCCACTCCATCTTGTGCAGACGTAGTTATCCTGAACAGGCTGCATTTATTAAGTCACACAACTCAGTCAGGTGTTTTATTACAGGTATCAATTTAATTTATATGTAAAAACACAATCAGTTTCCTTTGCCTTGTGAGAAATCTGACAGAAAAAAAGTGACATATGGCGGGTAGAATGTTCCCCAATTGTGGTGTGGATCATGGAAAATTGGACAGTTGGTCTATATTGGCATTTCCGGCAGAAATCATGGGGAAGAGGGAGCTACACACTGAAGGCTCATTCGTCCTGTTCTTCAAATAGTCTGTCTCAGGTGGAGTGAGGCTGGTGGAGACTGATGGATGATGAAATATGCCAGCTTGTTAGTCAAGGTTTGACGAGGCTCCATGTGACAGAGGATGCACTTGGGTGGCTCTATTGAATTGGTTGAAACTTCTAAGTTCTATTTAGAGGTAATTAGCCTTTCTCTTTCCTGGTTGGATGGTGCTGGAATTTGGTAATTTGGGGCTAGTCATAACGACAATACAGTATTGAGTAGGGAGAGTAGTCTCATGACCAGGCTCAACAAATCGTTGCTGTCCTTAGGACTGGCAGTTGGGTAACTGTATGAAAGTGAGAGAATGCTATGATTCTGATCGTGATTCTCCAGGAAGAACTGGCCTTAAGAAAATGTAGTGGCCCAGATTTTAATTAAAGATGTGTATTCTCAAGCCATTTGCACCCCCACCAACAGTTGGGGGTAGAGACTTTTTGCTTATCATGGGCATTGAGGCAGAAAGAAGTAAACAGAGTCTTTGCCCTGGAGGAATTCACAGTCTGGTAGGGGTGATAGACAATTAAGCGTGTTAGTATAATCGAGTATGATGAGCATTATAATAGAACTACTGAAGAGATTTCCCTTGGGTTGCCCCTCCCAGGCTGGAGTTGCTGCTGATTCCTTTGCTGTCCTGTCACCATTGTATCCTGTCTTTGTGCTCCTTCAGGCTGGCTGGCTAGCTTGCCAGACCTCTGCACAGAAGCTTCTCTGCCGGCAACCTGTCCCAGTTAACTGCTTTCATGAGCTTGTGTTATTTCTAGTGTTCCTACCAAGGGACTAGGTTCCCCTGATGTAGACCTTTAAGTTTATTTCCTCTTTCAGAAATAAAGCCAAGGTGTTAAATATCTCTGATGTTGAAAGGATAGGGTTGAAAATCTCTATTCTTGACCCCTTTTTTCCATGGATTTAGGAGGAGTTCAAAATTGGCAGATTGTTTATGATGTTGTTATGCCCAGAATTCGTGATCCCCAAAGACCACCAGGGAGCCGAGTCCGATGCAAAAGCAAAGAGTCTTTATTCGAGCTAGCTGGAGCTCAATCCCCTACCTGCACTGACACAGCGGTGAGATGCCAGGGAGAGAGAGCGAGTTTCAAAAGCACAAAGGTTTTATAGGGGTCTAGGGGCAGTTGGTGAGGTGATGGCTGTGGCCTCAGCCGATTGGCTGGGGAAGGGTCAGAGTCCTGTTACACAGGTCACCGGGCGTGGTTTTTTTTTTTTTTTTTTTTTTCCAATATATGAAATTTATTGTCAAATTGGTTTCCATACAATACCCAGTGCTCATCCCAAAAGGTGCCCTCCTCAACACCCACCCCCCACCCTCCCCTCCCTCCCACCCCCCATCAACCCTCAGTTTGTTCTCAGTTTTTAACAGTCTCTTATGCTTTGGCTCTCCCACTCTAACCTCTTTTTTTTTTTTTTTTTTTTTTTTGTCTTCTTCCTTCCCCTCCCCCATGGGTTTCTGTTAAGTTTCTCAGGATCCAGGTAAGAGTGAAACCATATGGTATCTGTCTTTCTCTGTATGGCTTATTTCACTTAGTATCACACTCTCCAGTTCCATCCATGTTGCTACAAAGGGCCATATTTCGTTCTTTCTCATTGTCGCCAGGCGTGTTTTGATCGGGAAGTTTGAACGGTGAGTGGGAGGTTACTCAATGGGAGGAGGCGTGGTCAAGGTGGAGGACACAGGACAAGATGGAGTTGGCTGGGGTAGGTCCGCCCTTTCAATGTTTTTTTGGGAAAGACTTTCTCTTTAAGTTAGGTTTGGAGTGTGAGCTTGCTTAGCTCCTATGTTGTGTGTGTGTGTGTGTGTGTGTGTGTGTGTGTGATAATGCAATTAATTAAATCTCCTCTATTCTGCTTGCTTTACAGTAAGTTGTTTCAGGACCCCTGCATGCAGGGGCAGAATAGATTCTTTTAGTGGTAACAGGGTCTTTAAACATTGGAGACTCCCAGGAGTGAGATGATTATATTGTCTTTAAAGTGGTGATAATGTGGGTGAAGATCTGAGGTGGAAAATGTTGATTTGGAAAGGGATTTGGGGCCATCAGAATAACTTCTACTTCTAATTTTGCCTGAAAAAGCCACTCAGATGGGCACTGGGAAAAAGGAAGAAAGATGAAAGAAAGTGGGTGATTCTTTCCTCTGAAATATGAATGGATGTGTGTTATTTCTTAAACACCATGGATTGAGCATTCTAGTTGGGACCAGATTATAGAGCTTGCAGCCTATTTCCTCAAGAAAAAAATAGAGAAAGAAAGAAGGAAAGCTTTTTAGCTGTTTAGTATGTAAAATGAACTAATCCCCACTAGGCCTTCCTGTCAGTGCTAACTCCCAGAACAGAGCTGTAGCATGGAAGAGTCAGTAAGGACAAGGAAAAATATTAGAATTATCCCAACTGGCACATTTTTTTCTCTCAGTTTTTAAGATAGAAATACCATATGGTTCTATATGATAGGACATCTTTAGTGCTATATATAGTCTTTTTTTGGATACAATTTGTTTGCAGTCTCATCCCCAAATAATTGATGATGTATAAATATGAGGCCACAGTGCTAATGCCAGCAGACAGAGGATTTAACAGGAAAAAGTTTAAAGCATGAGTTTAAGTAATAGCAGCTTATTAGCACTTATTCCTCAATATTAATATATATATATATTTTTTTTTTCTTTAAGGGAAAGGCCAGCTATCTAATTTGTGGGGCTCAATGCAAAATAAAAATGTGAGGCCCTGGCAGGGCAGCATGGTCAATCTCCTTTTGCCATGGGTTCCCTGCCCTAATGCTCTGAGGCAAAGAGCAACCCCCAGGGGTTTGCATCTTCTGTGTAGGGATGTGACTTGTTCTGGGATTGGAGGTGGATGAGAGGCCCCCTTTGAATTGCCCACTGTTCTGTGGCAGGGATGGGCCCTGCCTTGTCCTACCCTCATATCATCCCCTACTAGTACACTCCCCTTCTCTGCTTCCAGGCCCTTTGAGGGAACTGGGGGGAGGGGATAGAAAAACAGGGCCTTGAGACCTGATGGTTTTTGTCCTGAGTAGCGGTCTGCTGGCAGACAGTTGGGGAGGGGGTGGGGGGAGGAGGGCTAAGGTGCTGGGTTGGGAATGGGGGTACTTCGCAGAGGAGGCTGAGAGTCCAGTGGGGGGATGAGGAAGTGGCAGGAGGTAAGACCCATTTATGGGGCACCTGGGTGGCTCTGTTGGCTAAGCATCCAACTCTTGACTTTGGTTCAGGTCATGATTTCACAGTTTGTGAGTTCGAGCCTTGCATGGGGCTCTTTGCTGACAGTGTAGAGCCTGCTTGGGATTCTCTGTCTCCCCATCTCTTTCTGCCTCTCCACCACTTGTGCTCTCTCTCTCTCCTAAAATAAATAAATAAATATTAAAAAAAGAGGTAAGATTATCTGTGAGCTAAAGGTCTGAGCCCCTCCTCTCCTTCATGCTAATTTGTCCCACCAGACCTCACTTAAAAAGCACAAATTCAAAGACAAAATTATTAAGAATATCAAGATGATAACTCCAGAGCATTAAACCTCAAGTGCAAGGACCTTTCTGAACATGGATCCCTGCATAGCTGCACAAATTGCAAGTTCATGAAACTGGCTATCCTTCAGTGTTGATGGTTGATTAGGCAGGATAGAGTTTTCAAGGAAGAAAAGGGAAACAGTTTCTGGGCTTGGGAAGGCACAAGTGGTTAGAGTTCTGGCTCCAGTATCCCCTGGTATCTGACCTCTGGCAAGTTATTTCCTTCCTCCCAGGTGCAGTTAATCTGCATCTCTAAAATGGTGAAACTGAGGCAGAGAATTTAAGTGCATCTGTGTGTGCATATTCAAGGTCATGCAGCTACACAGTGGCAGAAGAGATTCACACTTACAATGTATAACTGCAAAATACATGATTTTGTCCTTTGAGATAACTGTGCAGTGGTTTTCAACCCTTTAATGTGTGGGAACTTGAGTGAACACTATAAATCTGCCACTGAGAAAAAAATCACATGAAAGCCATTTTGCATAAAATTTCAGGGGGTATGTGGGGCCCTTGAAGCCCATCTAGGAACCAGGTTGAGCGTCCTGAAGATGTGAAAACTCACATATTTATTGTCTGATGGATAACAGGCTTTCCATCGGGATTTACCTAGTTTGTACTGGCTGCATTGCAGAACATTTCATTCTTGTTCCTCTCTTACTAATTTCAAGGGCCGTCTCAGCTAAAGTGTTCCTTTCTGGCTCCTATTTTTATCATTTCTCCACTGTACTTTTCCTCAATGGGAAAAATCTCCCTACTTTATGGCTACTCTGTTAGGAACAAGCCATCCTTTTTGAACAAAAACAAGAGCAGTCTTTTGAAATTAATCCTTTTAAAGGACATCTGGCGTGACGTTAAGCTTCATTCTCTTCTGGTGCAGATTGCCACAGACACACCAGTCTAGGCATGTGCTGGGACCCTCAAGGACTCAAGGCACATTGTTCCCAATTGCAGACATTGCTGCAGGCAGCACAGGGCCCGATAGATGGCGTCAGTAGCCCAAAGATGAAGTCCTGAGGCAAAAGCTGTGTGTTTGTGGCTTGGTCATGTATTATTTATGAGGGGAAATTAACTCTGAAATCTTCTCTCTTTGCCCCCAGCAATATACACAGTAAACATGATTTTCCCAGCACAAGGTAACAAATAGTCTTTCTAACAAATTAGATGAATTCTGATGTCTGTTTTCTGGTTCTTTGGAGTTATGTGTATTTTGATTTTTTTATTATTAATATTCAAAATGCCTCTGCTTCACAGACAAGAATGTCCAAGTGGTCTTGGGAGGAAAATGCAAATACTTATGAAATGCAAAAGGCTTAGTCTGGAAATTTTGTATTGTTGCTTAAAAGGTAATTCTCTGCTCTCTCCACAGTATATTGTTGTATTAGCTTGGATGTGTGTAGTGGGAAAAGTATTCTGCTTAGGAGTTAGGCAGATCTGAATATGAATTCTTTGCTACTTGGAAATTGTGTGATTCCGAGTGAGTTATATTTTTTGAATCTATTTCTTCATCTGTAAAATGGGTTTATGATACCTATTTTATAGAAGTTTTCATACTACATGAGCCACATAATTTAGGTGATACAAGGTGAACAATCAATAAATACTAGTTCAGTTCCTCTTTTTCACATGTTGCTGGACTGAAGATATGGAAGATGACCTATGTTTATGGTGTCTGTACCATAAAGAATTTTCAAGTAAGAAATAAATGTTTCAATATTACTTGAGAAAACACTGATGAATAGAGAAGTAACTGTGGTTTTATAAAGCAATTAAAGTTTTATAAAATGGCAGGTGGGAATAGGAGACAAGTACCACATGAGTGATGATGGGCCTGGACAGTGCATCCTGTGGACATAATGTTACAAATAAAACCAATGACTGGGAATGACTTCTGTTAGGATAACAGCTGAATTTTACACGATGGCAGAGGAATCACCTAGGATTGGGTCAGATCTCATCTCCAACATTTCCTGTGTGATAAGACTGCATATTGCGTATAACCTCTCTGAACCTTAGTTTCCTCAGATAAAATGTGGATGAAATCATTTACGTATTCCATGAAAACAGGATTGTCTTGAGGACTAAGTGAGCTAGCGTATGGTAACAGCTTAGGTCAGTGTTTAGAACACAGTAAGCAGTTTTTATGGCTGTTGATGGCGTTGCTATTATATGTCGAGATGGTGCAGTGGTTGGGCCAAAAAATCTGGAGCTAGAAAATCTAGGATCAGGTCC
Organism: Panthera tigris; assembly: GCF_018350195.1. Taxonomy (NCBI): domain Eukaryota; kingdom Metazoa; phylum Chordata; class Mammalia; order Carnivora; family Felidae; genus Panthera; species Panthera tigris. The sequence goes on from NC_056669.1 coordinate 49,464,852, forward strand.
TTGTGCCATCACTTAAGGAAAATGTGAATCAGTAACTTAGTTTTCTCTTTGATCACATGCTGATCAGCATGGTAATAATCCCTGCACCAGCTACTTTGGAGGATTTTACTGAGCATTGGATGTAATCTAACATGGCTGTAGCTCAGAATTGTGGATGGAAAGGCTGAAAACCTTATTAGGAAACAGCCTACCAAAGAAAGCCTGAGGTGACTGTCTAGAAAAGAGGAACAGCTGTGGAAGAAGAAGATGGTAATGAGTAAAGAACAACAGGAAGGCACCAGAAGGAAAAAGGACTACAACTGCTTCCTGTTTCTTTTACAAGGAGGATGTTAAGGGAGAGCAGCAGATTCCAAAATGACCCAGGGAGCCGTATGTACAGCTGAGGCCATGTCACAGACAGTAAGCAAGCAGATATGTGTCGGGGGGGCGGGGGGGGGAATCTACATGATGCTTAAAACTGAGGATCTGGGAGAATGCGTCAAGAGGCTCCTGTCTCCTCAGCCCTCAGAGTGACGTGATGGGCAGCTATGGATGGAGGTTCAGGCAGCATGGGGAATTTGGGGCTCTCTGAGATACTACCAACTTGATTATTATTGTTAATGATTTCTGAACTTAGTTATATTTGTCTTGAAGTAAATTTGTGGTTAGAAGAGATTTCTGACAGGTCAGCTATTTCCAGGAGAGGTAGACGTAGCTACACTGCCAACAAAGGTCATATGCTAGGTAATTAATGTTACTAAGCATTGACATAGCTTAGTGAGATATCAGTGCTTTATAAACTGTAAAGTGGCATGCAAATGCTGGTTATGAGCATAGGTGTAATTGATATATTTTGAATGGCAACCTGGGTAAGTGATGTTATTTTGAAATCACATGTTTTGGGGTCTGAACTTTGCCTCAGCCATGCACTGGAGGTGGGTTTAAGTTTAGGAGGAAATCAACTCTGGGTGACAAAGTGGAGTACAAGCAACAAGGAAAAGAAGGTAATTGGAGAGAAGGGTACCAACTTCAGCTTGAGGCACGTGTCAGTAGTGGGGAGATAAAACAGGAAACAATGAAGATTCCACAAGCAAGGGGAGGTCACAAGCAGTGGGAATCCAGGAACAGGCAGTGTTCAGAGACCTGTACAGAGAGGTAGGCAGTCAGATTCCAGGAGGTCTGTTAGGTAGTAGCTCTTGGCTGCCTCTGAGTTTTGGCGGCAGGGGTCCAGCCTTTGGTATAACTGGAAAGAGGAAGGGAGGGTCTCAATTCTATTTGTTTACTCAGGAAATGTTCACTGAGCACAACTATATGCCAAGTACTGTTTTAGGTGTTGGAGATACAGATACAGGAGTATAATGATAGCAAGAGCCTTCTTTTGTACTGGAGGGGTGAAACCAAAACCAAACCCAAAACCACCCTCAACCTTCCCCCCCCCCCCCCCCCCCCCCCCCCCCGCCAAATGAAAAAAGAAAAAAAAGGAACAAGAAATGCACAACTAAGGTCAGATTCTTGAGAAAGACTCTGTGGTGGAGATTTGCCTGTATCACCACCTACAGGGAAGGGAGTGAGAAAGCAGGATTGAGTCACTTTGCAGCTTTTCTGCCCGGCATTAGTCAGTCATTGATGTGGGCACATTGATTGTGTATAACCAGCTCATTTAGTGGAGGGACTCATCAGTGAGATGTCAGTAGCCAACACACCCAGCAACTGGGAAGATGAGTGCCTTAGACTTGAAAGGGTATCTGGGTGGCCCACCAGGGGATCCAATGCAGGTTACTGCTGCAGTGACCTGAGTTCTCCTCAGAGTCCCCTTACTTTGCATAATACGTTAACTGGTATTAGAACAGCTGGTACTCTTTTTCCTGCAGATGCTTGTCTGAGATGCTGGTAGTGTCTTTCCTGCATGAAATATATACTATACTTAGCAATGAGCTCTCCTTACTGTCCTCTGCTTTCAGTCACTGGCTTGCTTGTGTATTTCTCTTTTCAGGTTCTGAACAATTCAAAGGGCTGCTTTTTGTTGTTGTTACTTGTTTCTGATTCTTTTGTGTGTAGCAGAGAATAGCACGTGCCCAATGTGTGCAGCACACACTTGGCACTCATCAAAGCATTTTCAGTGATTGAAAGAAATGACAATAGGAAATGAATGAGTCATTTTTGCGGATATCTTGGTTATACCCCTAAACATTCAACTAGAATTCTTGATAGCAGTAAGACAGGAGATATACATAACAAATGTACAACAGTCTATTGCATTTCGACTTACATTCTATTAAATATAGAGCTCAGAAATGTTTTATTATTTTAAAGATGTTAATATCCCCTAGTTCATTTATTTATTTAACTTTTAAAAAATGTTTTATTTATTTTTGAGAGAGAGAGAGAGACAGAGCACAAGCACAAGCAGGGGAGGGCCAGAGAGAGAGGGAGACACAGAATCTGAAGCAGGCTCCAGGCTCTGTGCTGTTAGCTTTTGGATGTGTTGGCTGTTGACATGGGGCTTGAACTCACGAATTGCGAGATCATGACCTGAGCTGGAGTCGGATGCTTAATCACCTGAGCCACCCAGGCTCTCCTATTTTTTATTTTTTAAATTTAAATAAAATAAATAAAAATTTATTTTTTATTTTCTAATTTAAGTAAAATAAAAAATTATTTTTTAAATTAAAGTATAATTAACATAATGTTATAGGAGTATCAGGCCTACAGTATGGTGATTCAACAATTCTGTACATTACTCAACACTCATCAAGATAAGTGTATTCTTTCTAAAATTGTTTTTAAGTTTATTTATTTAGTTTGAGAGAGTCAGAGACGTGGTGAATGGGGGAGGGGCAGAGAGTGGGAAGAGAATCCCAAGCAGGCTCCAAGCTGCCAGTACAGAGCCCGATGTGGGGCTCAAACCCATGAAACCATAAGATCATGATCTGAGCTGAAACCAATAGTCAGACACTCAACCAACTGAGCCACCCAGGTGCCCCAAGTGTATTATTAATCCTCTTCACCTGTTCCCTTCACCTATCCCACCACCCACCTCCCTTGTGGCAACCATCAGTATGTTCTCCATAGTTAAGAGTCTCTTTTTTTGTGTGTCTCTTTTTTCTTTGTTTGCTTTGCTTCTTAAATTCTACATATGAGTGAAATCATGTAGTATTTGTCTTTCTCTGACTGAGTTATTTCACTTTGGAGTATACCATACTCTCCAGATTCATCCATGTTGTTGCAAATGGCAAGATTTCATTCTTTTTTATGGCTAAGTAATATTCTAGTGTGTGTGTGTATCACTTCTTTATCCATTCTTCTATCCATGGACACTTGGGTTGTTTCTATAACTTTGCTATTATAAATAATGCTGCAATAAACATGGGGATGGATATATCTTTTCAGCTTCATGGTTTTGTTTTCTTTGGGTAAGTACCTAGAGGTGGAATTACTGGATCATATGGTAATTATATTATTAATTTTTGAAGAACCTGCATGTTCTTTTCCACAGTGGCTGCCCCATTTTGAATTCTCACCAGCAATGCACGAGGGTTCCTTCTTCACATCCTTGCCGACACTTGTTTCTTGTGTTTTTGATTTTAGCCATTCCAGCAGGTGTAAGATGATATCTCATTGTAGTTTGATTTGCATTACCCTGATGGTGAGTGATGTTGAGCATCTTTTCATGTGTCTATTGCTCATCTGTATGTCTTCTTTGGAGAAATATCTGTTTATGTGTTGTGCCCATTTTTCAAAAAAATTTTTAAACTAAAATTTTTTTTTAATGTTTATTTATTTTTGAGAGAGACAAAGACAGAGCATGAGTGGGGAGGGGCAGAGAGAGAGGGAGACACAAAATCTGAAACAGACTCCAGGCTCTGAGCTGTCAGTACACAGCCCGATGCAGGGCTTGAACTCATGAACTGTGAGGTCACGACCTGAGCTGAAGTTGGACACTTAACTGACTGAACCACCCAGGCACCCCTCTTCTGCTCATTTTTAATTGGATTATTTGGGATTTTGCTGTTGAATTGTGTAAGTTCATTCATAAGTTCAAGGTTATATATCTTGGCTATTAACCCCTCATTGGACGTGTCATTTGCAAATATCTGCTCCTATTTGGTGATTTGCCTTTTTGTTTTGTTTATGGTTTCCTTTTGCTGTACAGAAGCTTTTAATTTTGGTGTAGTCCTAATAGTTTAATCTTGCTTTATTTCCCTTGCCTCAGAAGACATACCTAGAAAAAAATGTTTCTATGGTCAACATCAAAGAGATTACTGTCAATATTTTCTTCTAAGAATTTTACAGTTTCAGGTCTCACATTTAGGCCTTTGATACATTTTGAGCTTAATTTTGTGTAAGAAAGTATAAGAAGTGGTCCAGTTTCATTCTTTTGCATGTTAGCTATCCAGTTATCTCAACACCATTTGTTGAAATACTTTTTCCCATTGTATATTTTTGACTCCTTTGTCATAGCTTAATTGACCATATGGTTGTTGGTTTATTTCTGTGTTTTCTCTTCTGTGCTATTGATCTATATGCCTATTTCTGTGCCAGTACCATACTGTTTTGATTACTTACTATAGTTCTGTAGTATATCTTAAAATCTGGAAGTGATACTTTCAGTTTCTTCTTTCTCAAGAGTGCTTTGGCTATTCAACATCTTTTTGGGTCCATACACATTTTAGGATTATTTGTTCTAGTTCTTGGAAAAATATTGTTTGTATTTTGATAGGGATTGCATTAAATCTGTAGATGGATATGGATCATATGGACATTTTAACAATATTTTTTTCCCAATCCAAGTGCATGGAATATTTTTTTGTTTGTATTATCCTCATTTTTTCTCATCACTTTTTTATAATTATCAGGGTACAGATTATTCACCTCCTTGGTTAAGTTTATTCCTGGGCATTTTATTATTTTTGGTGCAATTGTAAATGGGATTGTTTTCTCAATCCCTCTTTCTGCTCCTTCCTTTAGTTCATTTTATGCGTAGTGTAACTTAGACGTTTGCAGAATATTCCATAGACCTTAAAAATTTTTATTATAATTCATTATGTGAGACTGGGTAAGAGTACCAAAACCTTTTTTTAAAAAGGCAATAACAATGCCATTGCTATGTAAGATTTTAAAGCATTTTAGAAAATGACAGAACTATATGATACAGAGTTGAAAATTTGAAATTCAGACAGACATTTAAATTACTTTAGTAGATGTTTAAGAATATTTTTAAAGAAAGACTAAATATATTTCAGCCTGAAGATTTAACCAAAGTATTATAATAATGAAAAAATAAATGATAATTGAAGGTACTGGTGGGTAATTGAATGCCAGTTACAAAATACGTTAACCTGAATTCATTCCTTATCCTGTACACTAAGCTAATTTTCAGAGGGATAAAAGAGTTAAATATTTTTTTTCAGAGCTTGCAAAAATCTAGAAGGTAGTGGAATAGTATATTTATGCTAGCTTTGGATGGAAGATGTATTTTTGTAAGTCAAAACATAATAGAAGAAATAGTGAAAAGAAACAAAAAGAAAACTAGATAAATAAAAACTTAGAAACTGAATATATAGTAGCAACTAACTTTTACATATTGCTTAACAGAAAAAACTGTTTGTGTATTACTTCTGCAGATCTTCTGGGAACAGTAAACAGATGTAGTCACCATTTTGGGGGGGAAAGCAGAAAATACAGAAGTAAATAAATAAACCACATAATTTTAGAAACTGTTGACTGCTGTGAAGACAATGACAAATCTCCAGAGAGTGACAATGTATGAGGAGGGGCTATTTTTTTAAAAAAAAACTTTAATGTTTATTTATTTTTGAGAGACAGAGACAGAACATGAGTAGGGAGGAACAGAGAGAGAGGGAGACACAGAATCTGAAGCAGGCTCCAGGCTCTGAGCTGTCCGCACAGAACCTGATGCAGGGCTTGAACTCAAGAGCTGTGAGATCATGATCTGAGCTGAAGTCAGATGCTTAACTGAATGAGCCACCCAGGCGCGAGGAGGGGCTATTTTAGACAAAGAGGGGTCAGTGAGGAGGTGACATTTGAACTGAGACACGAATTACAAAACGTATTAAGACTTGAACTGTGCTGTGGATATTCTGGACATGAGCTACAACAGTCCCTTCCCAGTTTCTAACATTTTTTTTGTTTGTTTTATTAAAAAACTTTTTTTAAAGTTTATTCATTTTTGAGAGAAAGAGACAGAGTGTGAGTGAGGGAGGGGCAGAGAGAAAGGGAGAGACACAGAATCAGAAGCATTCTCCAGGCTCTGAGCTGTCAGTACAGAGCCAGATGCAGGCCTCAAACTCATGAACCGTAAGATCATGACCTGAGCTGAAATTGGACGCTTAACCAACTGAGCCACCCAGAAGCCCCCTTTTTTTGTTTATTTTATATGCAACTCCAAGGTGGATAATAGTGCCCTCTTAGGGGTCATGGGTTTGGAAAGGTTGGCTGAGACACTTTGGAAGGTAGGCTCTTGAGGGAGGAAGACTTATTTGTTGCTTTGATCCTTGGTTCCTTCCTCTATTTTCCATCCTCCTATGTTGCTTCTCTCTCTGACTGCCAGGGTCTCAGTACTCTCGCCCTCCTTTGTATTGAATTTCCAGGATCTGACTTCAAACCTACTTTTTGCCTCAAAGGCTGGGCTGTCCTCTGAGCTGCATGAAGTGAACTGCCTGATCAATGACTTCCTTATCAGTCTTCCCCCATTGCCCTTTTGGAAATGGCTCTCTTTTCTGTGGAAGATCTGATGCCCATGTCACAATACATACATGTATTCTAATTCACTGGTGATTGGTAAACACTGTTTAACCCTTTCTGTGGCTCTTTTTTGTGTCCTAACTTATGGATGGTATACAAGCCCTCTCACGATTTCCTCCCTGCTTATTTCTCTATAGTCTACCTTCTTGCCCTTCCCCTCATGCTAAAGTCATGCTAAAGTATAGTATCCTGTCTATGTAAAGTGCCACTCTTTCTTTGCATTTGGAGTACCCTGTGCCTGGATAATAGTGCCCTCTTTCCTCTCCTTGTTTGCCTTAAAAACAGTACTCATTCTTTTGGGCAGGTTTTACTTCCTCTGTGAAGGCTCTTTTGACCTCCCAGGGAGTGTGAAATACTTCTTTTTTTTTTGCAATTCTATGGCATCTTACAAATCATTCTGTATAGCATTTATGACATAGACATGTTTCTTCTTCACCATTCCTGCCCCTACCTGTTACCATCCGTAAACTGTGAACACCAAATTTAGGAACTGTGCTCCTTTATTTCTTCATTTTGTAATCTTGAGCCTTGCCACAGAGCCTGCATACTTAATATATGTTTGCTTAAAGTAGTATATGAACAAAATGTACAAAAACTTAGAAAGTTCTGAGACCTCAGTGAGTACAGAGTTAGAACTTGAACCCCAGGTATCCAGTCTTGGCATTTTAGCAAATTTGGTAGATACACACAAATCTGATATTCCCTCCATTGTGTTTGTTCTTGTATATATATTTTCAATATATATTTATTGGGCATTTACTATGGTCAGGTAACTTACAAGAAGTCTGGCCCCAGATGAGACAAGGAAGCAGGAAGACTCTACCAGAAGGAAGGTGGTCCCTTTGAGCAGGTGGTCAGCAGGATCTTTACAAAGCAAATGTCAGGGATCTGGGTCTTGAAAGAGAGGGGCTTACGACAGGACTGAAAATGAAAATAATACTGCTTTTTAAAGCCATTCAGATTGTACCTAAGGACACTCCCAGAATTATGTATCTATTAGCCTGATAAATCACATCCACTTTTGAGCAAACATCACATTCCCTTGACCATATTTCTATAGGGCTACAGATTCCAATGGTGCATAATCTATAAAAGTGGCAGGAAATGCCTAGAGAAGCAGCAGAAATGTGAAAGAGTTTGTTGAAATGCTCATCATTCACTTCTTCTCCTGGGAGGAGGAGAAATGGACTCTGGCTGGATGATCGGGAAGTGGAAACCCATAAAAAGGGAACAGGAGGCCAATTATGCTGCTTCTGTCACTGAGCCATGCTGCTCTGATTTGGCTCATAAATAGGCTTACTGGAACTAGTATAGATGTAAATATTTGAGTGAAATTCTGTTTTTTATGTTTTAGTTCAAGGGTGTTAAAAACCTGTTTTATTTAAACTTAAAAGATGATCATAAACAAACAAAAAGCTTAGATTATTAAAAACGGACATGCTGAATTAGAGTGGCTTTGTCAGGGATCAATGGAATTGCTTTTATTGAAAATAAACTTTTTGCCTTGGTCAGCACATCAACCTCACTGATGTGTCTTGTACAAATGAGTGGCCAGGGAACAACTTGGGTCTGTAGACAGAAGACTATGAAGGTCTGAAGAAGACAGAAGGTATGTAACAACTTCTCTGAGTCTTAGATTCCTCATCCCTATGAAAGGAGGGTCATTATGTTTAACTCTCTTCTTGTAAGAAAGTTTAAATGAAAGGGTTATGTTGATAGATGGTAATTCAAGATGTCAATTGCCTGAGATCCCAGATCCCCTGTTCAGGGCTATCAGGTGCCACACAGAGGACAAAATCAAATGAATGATTGATGGTGGGGATGCTTACAATCATGGGCTGAAATTTGGTTCCTAGTCCCAATACATACATTTCTCCTGGTGAACTGAGCTGAACTGTATAGAACCATGAGGAATCCTTCCATCAGCTGAGGCAGATCAAATGTCTTTTCCAGGAACAGGTGAAGAGGGCTTCTAGCTTGACCTTTTTGGCTATTGAGATTTTGTATAAATTAAAAAAAAATTACTCCAAGGAAAGGAGGGGAGAATGAGGTCTCCCCTAAGATCTGGAGCAAAGCCATTATAATAAAAAACTAATATTTGTGAGCACCCACTCTGTGTCAGGCTTTGTGTGAAATGTAATCTCATTTAATCTTCACAGAGATCCTATTAGGTAGTTGTTATCATGTCCACTTTATAACTAAGGAATAAGACTTGGAGAAGGAGGATGGCAAGCCTAGTAGTTAGTTGTCTGTCCAAAGTCTTACAGGTAACGGGTGACAGGGCCCAGATTTGAAGTCAGTCACTGAAGTCTAGAACTCAACTATGTAACCAGTCTATCTACTACTTCAGACTGTACAGAAAGGGTCCCATTGTGCCATCACTTTTGTGTTTCCATATGTTTGCTCTGGGAAAAACACCTCCAACCTTGTTAAAATCAAAGGATGAATAAAAGCATCCAGCATCGTCCTTAAGACCTCCTAAAGCCAATAAAGCTATGTTATTAAAGTGACAGGGAACCTTTTTATCCAGTAGAGGAAAATATCACCATGTGAGCATTGGAGCAGAGGGAAGCCTAATCCCTCTTGTTGCCTCTGTGATGACAGGCATTATATTCCAGGTGCATGAGAGATAACACGGTTGCCTCACCATGTAATTATCATTGTTTCTGTTGGTTTTATCATAAGCAGTAATTATCACTAAGTAACATATGGCATTTGGTAGTAACTTGGAAAACAGCCTGTCACTTTGGCTTTATAATTTGGGGTGGATGTTGATAGTATTATGTCATGAATCCTGCACTGCCAGTTGTTCCTTCTCCTCTGAGGCTCCCAAGGGGGCTATATACACAGGGCACAATAGCAGATTGAGAAGCAAAGTACCACTTTGTCATTAGCTGTGTAAGTACCTGCTTCCCTAATATAAACCTCTTCTAAAGGTTAAGTAAGGAGGCTTGGTTCAGGCAGGAGACCTGAGCAAGGCTCTTATCACCCCTCTGGCTTAGCTGCATGGCCTTGTGAGTGGTGTAGACTCTGGCTAAACTTAGCTAATGTACTGAATATGTGGAGGCAATGAGAGAGAAAACCAGAACCCCCTGAGAGGGCAGACCTTGCCTATGCTTTTTCTCACATAGATGTAGAAAACAGCCCAGTGCCGGGTTGCTACTTTATTAACATACGGTGGCCCTTGATGGTTTCTGGGACTTTGAACAATTATATTAGCTATTCTACCCATGGAGAGGAAGGTACAGTAATATGGCTGGGGAGGGGAAGAAGCCTCTACAGTCTGTGGAAGGAAGGCTGCCTGCATACCAACTTGCGACTCCCTTCATCATTTCTTTTCAGAAAATGTAGCGGAGTGTACATAGCTCTGTGTTTCACAACTCCTTAGCCTTGAATGAATTACTTTATGTCTGTAAATTTCAGAGGGCTAGGTACAATTGCTTTCTGCCCTAGATGTGAACACTACTAGCTGAGATGTTGTACATAGTTTAAATTACATAAAATCTCTATTTTCTAATAAAGTATTACTTATTTTCAACTCTTTTTAATGTCAACAGCGTAAAACATTTGTCTTCTTTGAGAGTCCATTTTTTTTCTACACAAAGGACAAAAAGCTGGTGTCTCTTCATACAATTTACTCATTTACCATGATGAGCGAGGATGACCATCCTCTCCTTGACATGGGGACAGTGGATGAGAGCAGGCTCACTCACAGGCAGAGCAATAGCTCACCTGCAGGACCCCTCAGCACATGTGATTAAATTCATGCCTCAGCAACATGAAACATAACCATATCATTGGACTTGCTTGTGGAATGTTAAAACTGAATTTTAAATCTATGAATGTAAAAAATTTGCCATATTATTCTAAATTTAAAAAAATAGTGAAGAATTAAGATCTTGTATTTTGGAGTTAGTCAGACATGGGTTTGAATCCCTGATTATGCCATTTAGCGTTTGTGTGAACTTGGTCAATTTTCTTAAATTCTAACCGTGGATTTCTAATTTGTGAAATGAGAATAGTAACAGGATCTACTATTTAATGTTATATTATTATGATGTTATTAGTTAATGTATTAGATGTTGTTTATAAAAATGTAAAATACCTAGAGCTTTTAGCATCTAGTTAGCATTTCATAATGATTAGCTAGTATTATCATCTTAATTATACTCATTTAATTTTCTGGGTGCTGGCAGTGGCTACCAAGAATTGATATGAGTGATTAACCCCTGGTGCAAGCAATAAAAGCATGCATTGTAAGAAAATGCAAACAATAATAAAACTGACTAAAGTTGTCTGCTTTTTATTATTGTTAAGGGCCAGCAATTCTTATCAATGTCAGTGACCTATTTATTTCCTGCAAGGCAGATCACTTCTGTCCCTATTTCTTCCTTGGTACCTACTGGGAATAGATGCCTTCATAGTCTGGGTAATCTTCAGGTTCTTGTGCTTTAGCCATACATAATGCAATATATATCTTTTACATTAATCTGGAGAGGTGGCCACCTCACTGTGATAAGAATCTGCCATTTTGTATTCACCCCCTTTTTAAAATCAGTCTTGATATAGGCAGTTATAGAGTTTCCATAAGAAATGGGAGCTATTGCTTCAGTTTCTCAGTGACCAAAACAATTCTTTTGGCTTTTAGTTCCATGATTATTTTTTAATCCTGAAACTCTGACTCTTCTCTCATTAGAAAGATCTGTTGGCTCTACTATATGAAGTATATCCCAAATATGTTCCCCTCTCACCATTTCCACTGATACTAAAAACTCCTCCTTCTGAAATATTGTGTTAACCTTTTAGTCTCCCTCTGTACACTCTTACTTCCCCCTGTAGTCTAATTTCCAATTAGAAGCCAGAATTTAAATTTAAGCTGTAAGTTAATTTACATCACTTTTTTGCTTGACACCCCTCCAGGGGATTTTTGTCTCATCTAGATTAAAATGCAAACTCCACCATGTCTTACAAGGCTCTGTATGACTGGCTCTTGGCAGATCATCTTTGACCTCTACCTGCTAGCACTCTTTTCTTACTCATTTTACTCCAACCACCCATGCTTTCTTGAACATGTCAAAGTTGCTTCTGCCTTAGGGTCTTTTAATTTATTTTCTCTTTGCTTGTAATACTCTATACCTAGATCTTTGCATGGCTTACCTCCTTTATTTGTGTATGATCAGATTTCTGCTTCTCAGAAAGGACCCTGTATACCACTCTATCTTCAAGGCAACTCATTTATAGAAAATGCTATTGGACCCCACCCACATCTTCTCAGCCTACCTGAGAAATCTGCGTCTTTGGGGGCATCTGGGTTGCTCAGTTGGTTAAGCGTCCGACTTGGGCTCAGGTCATGATCATGTGGTTCATGAGTTCGAGCCCCGTGTCCTGCTCTGTGCTGACAGCTCGGAACCTGGAGCCTGCTTCAAAATCTGTGACTCCCTCTCTCTCTGCCCGTCCCCCACTCATGCTCTGTCTCTGTCTCTCAAAAAATAAATGTTAAAAAATTTAAAAAAATATTGCATTAAGTTATTTATAAACTTTATCTCCTTTAATAATTGCAGCTTCACTGTCAGGTAGGTTTTATTATCTATAGTATAAAAATGTGGAAATTAAAGCTGCTGGTCACAAAGTTTATATGTAAAGGAATTGAGGCTTAAATCCCCCTGTGTCTGACTTGAAATCACGTACTTTTCTTTGCGTACCCTGCCTGGTAGGTAATTATTACACTTATCAGTTGTAACTTTTAGTTTTGTGTTAAAGCCAATCCTAAAGTTTAAATTTTACAAAAAGAAGAGAGATGGTGTATGTCCAAGTGCAAGGAAATAACTGTTATGAGCAAGGACAATTCTATGAAATAGTATTACAAACATGTATGTAAAACAGATGAATTTTTGTCTGGGTTATGTTCTGTTGCTCTGATAGGAAAGTGAAAAGGAAGGAAAATGACTGTTGGGAATGTTGCAACAGATTCTGGTACATTAATAATTCTAATTATAATCATATATCATGACAGTGTCAAATGTGTCTAATTACTACATGTGTGATGGCAGGATAATTGGGAAAATTTTACATTACTTGTGAAATCAAGACAGAGTGCTCCAGAATTCACTTCTAAAGTGAAATTTGCTTCAAGCAAATAATTTTAAATCCCAGGAATGACACAGGGTATTGTTCTCATTTTTCTCTTTGTAATTAAAATAGGGTATTTACTTAAATCTGTACTTAGTGATGAAAAGTGATATTTTAAATGAATAATATTTCTTTTTTACATATTGAACAATGCTTAAAGAGAATGCTAAACAAATTTAAATAAAAGTTTCTGGTTTCCCGACTATTTCGTTGTAAGTTACCAGAAGACAAAATTACCTCAGAGATTCAGAACAAATAAGTATTGCAATAAGGAAACAAAAGAAATTCAATGCTATTCTTGTCCTTGTCTGGGAAATCAGTATAGAATGGTTGAAAGGGACATTGGACCAGAAATCAGAGACCCATGGTTGGCTCTGATTTGACATTAATAAATATAATCTTGGATGTGTTTCCTAACATTTCTTGGTTTGATTTCTTGCCTTAAGATTGAACTAGATGCTTTTTATGGGCTCTTCCGTTTTTGACATTCTGTGACTTTATGACTATGTTAAAGAAATGCATTAAATTGACTGTTGATTTTAGTGGTGTCATATAGGGAAAGTTGGCACTCTGAAAATAGTATTAAGTAATGTGAGAGGCAGCCATGATCTGGAATAATTCATGAAATTAAAATTTTGAGTTATAATTTTAGTTTGAACTGTGTCACTCTAACTGCCTGCATGAAAAGAATATGGGCCTTGGAGTTGGAAAGACCAGTTTCAAATCCCAGCTCTGACACTTAAAAGCTGTTTGACCTTGATGATTTATTTCTTCCCCACAATCCCTCATTTCTAGAGTGGAGATGGTAATGTATGTGTTCATCAAACTGAGGGAGTATTATGTGAATATTGTAAGATGAATTTTTGAAAGCATTTTGTAGAAGTGAAAATTACCATACTGATGTAAGGTATCAGTATTGATTAAAAGGAGGAAAGCAGGAGAAATAATAAAGCAGGATGCTTTTGAGAGATGGTTTAAGTCCCCAAACCTTGACAAAGTTGTCTTTTCTCTCATACTGGGGAAAGGACTATTCAGAAATGTAAGTTTCTCCTAATCATAAGACCTTGACTTGCTGTTGTATGGGGTTCAAGTGGAAAATAAAAATCTTTAAAACATTTGAAAAAATATGCAGTTAGGAAACTGTGTAGTCATAAAAAAAACTTTTTTGAGCAACTGTAATATGTTATGCACTGTTCCAGACTCTTTCCTGATATTGTCTCATTTTATTTCCCCAGTGACTCTGTAAAGTCAGAATTATCCCTTTGTTATGGATAGAGGAATAAGGCTTAGATACCTGGAGTGACTTTACCGGGGTCATATGACTGGTAATGGGCAGAACCATGATTTTAACTCATGTTTTTTAGAGATAAAACTCATACTCTACCTTCTGCCTTATGTTGCCTCCATGTCAAGAGAAAAAAATTATTTGTATAATATATTGAGCTCCAACCATGTGATCAGCATTGAATTAGGCAGATACATGATTCCTTTGAATCTCTACAAAACCTCTTTTTTTTTTTTTTAACATTTATTTATATTTGAGACAGAGAGAGACAGAGCATGAATGGGGGAGGGGCAGAGAGAGAGGGAGACACAGAATCGGAAGCAGGCTCCAGGCTCTGAGCCATCAGCCCAGAGCCCGACGCGGGGCTCGAACTCACGGACCGCGAGATCGTGACCTGAGCCGAAGTCGGACGCTCAACCGACTGAGCCACCCAGGCGCCCCTCTACAAAACCTCTTTTGATGCAAGTTTTATTTTAATTTTAGAAAATGTTTGCTTTTTAAGTGTTTACTTTGTAGAATGATGGTGACACATCAGTAAGTTGGTTTAAAAATCCAATGAACAAAACAAATTGAAAATAAGCAACAAAATGAGTTTAGGGTAATAGAGGGAAAATTAATTTCCTACCATAATGCATATGCATATTTTAATATATACATATGGGATGTGTTTATATATGCTAGCATTTATATGCTAATTTTTGGAAAGAATGATGCAGTTTTTAGCTAGAGAGAACTGAAGATTTAGAATTGATATATAGAGAGACAAGGATTAATTGGGCATTGTTAAAAAGACAACTAAATGATTTGTGAAATATTTGACTCCACAAAAGTTATTTCAAGTATTGGCCATCTGTAGGATTGAAATGAAGTATATAGAGAACAGCTATATATAAAAATATATGTTATAACTATCAAATTCAAGAATCTGCAATGTGTTCAGCATCATGCTAAGAATTTTTATACATATTATCTCATCTAATCCTCAAAACAGCTTTGCAATGTACATTTTATAATTTTATTTTACCAGTAAGGAAAGTGAGCCTCTAAATCAGTCCAAACTGCTGCCATTCTCCCTCTCCACTACCATGAAAGTAACTCTCAAAAATGCCATTTCTCTTTTCCAAGGAAGGGAGATAAACTGCAGTCTCTTGAACTTCATGTTCTTGAGGACTTTTGCACCTGGTCATAATTTTCATTTCTGTCCCAGTTCCTGCTGTCATTCTGATAACTTCACACCCAAGATGGTGGGTGTCTGTCAGTGTGTTAGCAATTGTGTTTTATGACCAGTCACTTCCTACTCTTTCCTCCCTGCTTCCTACCTCATTGTTCAAACAAGTTAGCATGCATATGAACAACTCTCTTTAAGAAAAGAGAAAGCTATAAAAGATGCAATAGAGAACACTTCCAATTGGTGAGGAAGGATAGCAGAAACCAGGTGAGGGCAGGATTCCTGAAATCCATCAGAGCAATTACATCATTCTACCATGTAAGCAAGTATTTGCTTCTCAGACTGTCTTTTTTCCTCCTTCTCTGTGGGCTCCTCAGAGACAGGGATCAGAGAGTGTGTACTCTTTGTTACCATAGACTCCTTTTAAGAGTACTTAAATGGAGCCTCAACAACTAATTTGTGTAAGATGAAGACAACAACCTCATAAGTTGTCTGACATCCCATTCTGAAGCTTGATGCTGTAATTTCTCAGGTGAACTTCATCCTAGAATTGTAGACATGTGAGTATCTTTAGCTTACTTTAAAAAATATTACCATCCTCATTGTGCATAGTGCTTACTGTCTTCTGGTTCTATCCCTCCATTCTTTACATGGGATATTTACTCTTAAACTCTTAGCATAACTCTGGTCCTTCTACCTGGATACCATTTTCTTCTCTAATCTTCTTAGGCAGAGGCTGGCTGTTCTCTTCTATCATGTGCCTGAAAGGTCCTGGAAGTTCTGTCAACATTATTTTCTTTTCCCATTGTCACATACAAACCATTGCTCTATCTTTCCACCTTTTATAAAGCAGATCTACCTAGGAGGCTCATGGTATTTGGTTACGTCCTATATATAGCTCTGGATGGCTCCCTTTTCCTAAACTGTTGGTTACTTCCTCTTATTCATCAAAGACTTTTGTTCCTGGCCATTATTTTCATTTTTCTTTCAACTCTTGTTGTTCTGTAAAATTTCAGTACCCAAGTGGATGATCCATATTAGCCTCACATCTTCCTGATCTCATGGGCTCCAGTAATTTGCTCCTTTATTCCAGCAATTTCACTACCAAATTCATATAGTAGTTACTGCAATTACCACTTTAACTCCTGAAATGTTAAACTGCAATAATATTCTCTGATCCCGACAGCTCTTCAAACCTTCTTTGATGTAGCAGTTTCTTTCCTTTGCCTTTTCTTTCACTATTCTCCCTTTCATGACTTCACTTCTTTCTTTATTCAACTCAGACCACTAGTGCATCTCTCCAGCCACTGACTCTCTTTGCAACATGATTTATGCTTTTTCCTTTTTTATTTCTATGGAATGTACCCTGGATATACCATAGGCACTTAAAACAGAAACCTCTGAAACATAACTCGTTTTTTGTCATCAAACTCCTTCCTTCTGTGTTCCTTCCTTTTGGTGAGCTGCATCACATAAGCTAGAAACTTTGGTGAGGTGATCTCTTTATTTTCATAGCTTTCCTATCCAATAAGTATGAAGACAATGCCTCTTACATTCCTTGGATTTTCATCATTCCCTCATTATTTTTAACATTTATTTATTTTTGAGAGACAGAGAGAGATAGACTATGAATGGGGGAGGGACGGAGACAGAGTGAGACACAGAATCCGAAGCAGACTCCAGGCTCTAAGCTGTCAGCCTGGAGCCTGATGTGGGGCTCACATTCATGAACAGTGAGATCATGACCTGAGTCAAAGTTGGATGCTTAACTGACTGAGCCACCCAGGTGCCACCCCCCTTATTCTTATTTTAATGTTGATTGTCATCACCTTTTGTCTGTCTATTAAATGGTATTGTTTTTTAAGTAATCTCCATGTCCAGTGTAGAGCCCAACATAGGGCTTGAATTCTGAGGTCAAGACCTGAACTCAGTTCAAGAATTGGATACTCAACTGACTGAGACATCCAGGCACCCCTGTTAAATGCTATTTTAAATACTTTTTTGTAGAAACCTAGCTTTATTTCTTGGCTCTTTTCTTCCTTGAGATTGCTGTGGCATTTGGAGCCTCTGTACCCCTCCTTATTCTTTAAACTCTTTTGCTTCTTTTTTTAAATTTTTAAAAATGTTTATTATTTATTTTTGAGAGAGGAAGAGACAGAGTGCAAGCTGGCGAGGAGCAGAGAGAGAGGGAGACACAGAATCCAAAGTAGGTTCCAGGCTGTCAGCACAGAGCCCAACGCGAGGCTCGAACTCATGAACCATGAGATCATGGCCTGAGCCAAAGCCAGGCTCTCAACTGACTGAGCCACCCAGGTGCCCCTCTTTTCTCTTGATTCTTAAGAAATCACTTTATCTTGGTTTCCTTTTACCTATATTACCTTTGACTTTTATCTTCTGGGGTCTTTTCTTTTTTCTGACCATTCTGGTGTATCTTATTATTTCTTAGTACTCTGTCCTTAGCTCTTTTTCTCTTATCACTATATCTACCCTCTTTGAACAAAGCTATTCATTAATATCATTCCATCAACCATCCAAATATGATTGATCCTTATTCTCTATCTCTCAGTTGGCCACTTCTTCTGAGATATTGTCTTATTTATCTGGCTGCCTACTTCCCTTCTACATATGGATGTTACATCAACTCTCAAGCCCATCATCAAAGACAGAATTTGATGTCCTTTCCCATAATGTGCTCCTCATTTATTCTCTATCTCAGTGATATCCAAGCCATCAAAGCAGAAAACTTTCTCTTTTTTTACCCTTCCCATATAGACAAGCTTAAACCCCTGTATTCTTGACATCTATGAGATATCATCTATCCATCTTCACTGCTACTATCATAGTTCAGGCTCTTAATATGAATTCATATCTAGTTTTATCATGTCTGCTTCTCTTGTCCCCTAAACTTTAGTTCCATAGTACTATTTGAGATTCCCAGGACAAAAGAGCCTCTAATGCTTTTTGATCCACATACAGCCACCTGTAGTCCCTTGTCCCCCTGGTAATACCTATCCCTTTCCAGGATTTAGTGTGTCACTAATTTTCTGAAGTCTTTTTGTATCTTTGCGTAAAACTGACTATTTCTTGCACTGTGTACCTCTCTCTAGCATGACAATGAAAGCAAAAGAAACATAATTTATTATCCTCATTTGTTCATAGGTCAGTTTCTTTTACTGGACCAGAAATTCCTGAGGGTGTAGCCATGCCTTATTCATCTCTGTATCTCATTGCCTAGGATAATAGGCAGTTCAATAAATGCATGATAAACTTTTAAAACTAATGGAATAGATGCTGTTTTTGAATATTAGATTTTTCAATTCATCTAATACAACATAGATCACTAAAATTGCATTTAACACATGTTTACATTTTCATCCAAATCTGTAGTTTTTAATAAAGTCTCATCTTCTGGATAAATAAAATCCCATTTAAAATTATTATAGCTTCATGATCTATGAGCAGATTCCTTCAATCCCAGGTGTGCTCCTTGGCAAATGCATGGTTTTGCATGTATTATCTAATTTCTTCTAATACGAAGAGAAAGTTGGGAATAAATTTATATGTAATACGTTATAATCTTTTTCTCATGTAAGTATAGCTTGTATAACTACTCTACCAGGAGAAAGTTTTATGTAATTTATAACACAAAGTTTAAAAAGAAGCAGTCTCTCTTTATTATTTCCATACTAGTTAGTTTGGCCATATGGCAGTTACTCCACTGTATGCAAGTAGAGTGGATGAGTCTGAAGAAATGAGTGTGAGTTCTTCAGCTGCTGTTTACAGGTTTTGTGATCTTGCAAAAGCAACTTAAACGTCCTGAGTCCTAGTTTCTGTGTTTTGTTGTTCCATAGGGAATTGGGCCACATCCGAGGACATCATGTATATGAAGTCCCACAAACTGCAAGGCAAAATTCAGTGAAAAAATGGCACGAATGGAAAGCTCATGGGTTTAGAGCCAACAGGCCAGTTTCACATTTTGAATTTTGCCATTTTATGTGATCTTGGGCACATTAGTTAACATCTTAGACCATTACTTTCCTCATCTGTAACATGGGGATAGTAACACCTACCTATAATTGTGGGGAAGATTAAAGGCAGTAATGCATTTATGGAATCTTGCATAGTCATTGCCTCTGTAAGTGGTAGCTAGTAGGAGTGAGAGCATCCAGTTTTTGCACTCCATCCTGTCTACATGTGTCCTATCTTGTAGACTGAACACCAACCAATCAGGATGAGTCTCTAATATGGGTTAAGCCTGAGTAACTTCTGCAGAATTAGGTTTGTTAGAATTTAATGCCCCTGAAGCTGCCCACATTGCTTAAAAACAAACACATGCAAAATATTTACTGTGCCTGAAATTCTCACATGATAGTAATAATTATTATAATTTCTATTTATTACTCAGAGCTAGCTATTATAATAGGTGCTTTGTTTACCTTATTTTCTTTAAAATTCATGTCAGTTCTGTAAGGTGGGGATAATTATCCTCTCCATTCAAAGATGATGAAACTTAGTTACATAAATGACAAGCTTCATTTACAGACTAGGAAGAAGCAAGATCAGGAATGAACTGAGGGTTTCTGATAATAAGCCCAGTGATTTTTCGGCTATACAAGAGTGACAGGTGGGTCAAGCTCACTCCAGCACTTTGGCTGTTTTTTCAAAATCAACAGCACTGCTGAGTTAATAAATTTAGCTTGACAAATGCCAGTTATAATGTGTTTCCAAGTCACTGATCCTAGCATGTCTCTTTATCTTTGATTAAGGCCCAGCCCCAACACAGGCATGAACCTGGACCTAGGTCAGAATATGAACATCTGGGGCTTTATACATTTGGCTTGTTTTCTGTCTTTCCATTTTGAGAGTGCCATCTCACACAATCACTGATTTGTTGGCTTGTTCAACATTTATGTCATGTCATCTATGTCCCTTGAAGTTGTGATAGGTGCTAAGGATAATAGGATAAAAATCCAGGTTGTCCTTAAGAAACTGAGTCAAATAGAATAAAATAAAGATAATTATAATTTATTGTGTTTTGTGAAGTCAGCAGCATTATAATGGTCCTCTGTGAGCACAGGGAAGGGCCATGGAAAGTTTCTAATGAAAGATGAGCATTTCCCTGAATATTTGAAGAGTAAAGTAATTTGGGGATGGAAAAAAGGGAAGTGGGGAAAAGAATGCATGTGAAAAGGCATAGAGAGATTTAACATTAGCTTCTATTCACAATAGTGAAAAATGTGGGGGCAAGGCTAGAACATAGGTGAGGGAGGGGTCTGTGGGGGACTGGCAAAGGGCCAGCTCACAGTGGATGGATATTATCAGTCATAGTAAGTTAACTAGAATTAATGTTGGGGGCAAGAAGGCATCATTGACACATTTTAAACATAAAATGAAAGAATGAGAGTAGCAATTCAGATGGATCCATGTGACAGAGAGTTGGTGGATAGATTGGAGGGACAGATCTGGAGGAGGGATACTAGGTAGGAGTAACCTAGGTTGGAAATACGGAAGACCTGGTTTCAGGTGGTGGCAAGTGGTTGGAGAGAAATGGAGGACACAATCATTCTAGGAGGTTGAATTAGAATAACTTGGTGATGTGGTGGGACGTGGAGTGGGAGACAAGGAGATATCCAAGAGGCTTCCTAGATTTTTGTCCTCTGTGATAGAGAGGATGATGGTCTCAGTTCCTGAGATAGAGAATACTCAGTAGGGGCAGATTTCAGGGAAGATGAGGACCACACTGGACATTATCACAAGCCCCATGTCTGGCCTTTTTACCATTAGACTATCCCTACTTCCACTGCCAGGGTTCTAGTTATTGTCCTCATCACTTCTTGCCTAGGTTACTGCAGCAGCCTCTGTGCTGGTTTCTAAACTCTGATGTCCCTGAATACAACCCTGATGGGCTACTTTTATAAGCTTTTGGTATCTCCAAGGTGTTTAGAGAAACCTGGAATTCAGGACTTTCTCTAATCTTATCAAAGGTGACCTCTCTGGGCTTATTCTCCACCCCTTACTCTAAGCAGCAGACTAATCTGTTATACTTGGAGGACCAGACACAAACTGAGGCAACTTGAGAAAATGTGTTTGTGTGTGTGTGTATGCACACTATTTTTTGTCAGAAAATTAGAAAGAACAGTGCTTATTTGAGAAGCTAAAAAGGTATTGTGGATAAGGCAGTGTCCATTTTATACTTAGAGGTATAAATGGGGGGAAAGGTAGGTGACAAGGAGGAGGGAAGGCATAGCTGGCTGGAAGGACAGAGCAAGCACAGGTAAGAAGACTGGAGGTGTGGAAGTAGGGAGCCCCAAGGGAGTTGTAGGCAACAAACTGGCCTGATGGGAGTAAAGGATGATCAGGGTAACGTTTTAGGGTCACAAAGGGGCCAGTCTTTGCTTTGTGATCCAGTAGCATAGTTGTAAAATGTGAATAATTACAGAGAGTTCTATGTATATGATATTGTGTCTGAAAAATCAGTGGAAAATATTGAAAAAATATAATGACAAAATAGTAAAATATTTTCAGGATAAAGCCTTAGATTTTCACAGTGCTTTAGAGATTACTATACCATTTCACTGAGGTTCAGAAAGAGAGAGCAGTATTTTACCAAGGTTGGGCTCAACCATGGGTCTTTTGACCCCAATTCCAAGTGTTTTTATGCTATAATATAGTTGCCTCTTGCAACATGTTTTAATGTCTAAACAATCATATACTCTTGTTGGGTAAACCAGACTACATGTGTAGTTTTGATGGATTGTGATTAATTTCTTGAGGATTTTGTTAAGCATCTCTTTATTGATTTCCTTCAGCTGAGAAGAAGCCAATAAAGAGGAAATAAAAAATATTGCCCCAAACTGCAGCTATAAAGGCTCACAAATACGGGCAGATAGCTTAACACAACTAGAGAGGCAACACGAGACTTCATTATGGTTTTCCTCACAAATTGGAGTGGAATGAAATGTCTTAGGGGCACCTTGATGCCAGGGTTTGAAAACTGCTTTAAGTCTCATAAGTGTAGCATTTGTTTTGGAATACTCTTTTTTCTGAATCCTCTGGTCTCTCAATCCTCTTTGAAGTGAAATATTCTGTTTCATGATGATTGTGTTGAGAACATATATTTTCAGCACTTAAACAAGAAGTCAATGCTATGTTTGGAACAGAGTGCCAGGAGAAAATAGCTCATGCCAAACCATTGGGATTTTATTGTACAATAATATGGGATATATGAAACTTGATTTTTTGGGTAATTTTAAAAAGGAATTATCTCAAATAATGGTGATTTGCATGGAAAAACCTAAGAGTTTGTAGAATGCCAGGAGTTACATATCAGCCGTAGAAAATACTATGCCTGAGGGTCCTTTCTGGACACACAGAGCCACATCAGATCATTGGCATTGGCAAAGATGTCCAGGTGTCTGTATGGAGGTTGCCAAGACCAGAGAGGATAAAGAAAAAACAGAGGCAGAATTTTGGATATGAGTGACAACATTTTCAGCATTTAATAACTATTATGGTAACTACCTTGGTAACTACTACAGTGACTATTAGGTTAAGCATAACACTGTATATACTACTTCTCAGAACAACTATTTTATTATCTTAATTATCATGTGTTCAATCTATTTTTTATGAGATTGTGAGCTGTAAAAGTGGGGGCCATGGTTTCCTTGTTCTTTTTTTACTTTAGAGAGAGAGAGAGCATGCAAGAGAGCAGGGGAGAAAGGCAAAGGGAGAGAGAGAGAATCTCAAGCAGGTTCCATGCTCAGTGCTGAGCCCGATGTGGGGCTTAATTTCACGATCATGGGATCAGGATCCAGGCTGAAATCAAGAGTCAGACACTCCACTGACTGAACCATCCAGGTGCCTCTTAAGATAGTGCATCTTAAGTGATCTCTACACCCAACATGGAGCTTAAACCCACAACCCTGAGTTCAAGACTCGCATGTTCCACCAACTTGAGAGAACCAGGTGCCCCCTCCTTGTTATTTTATATCCCTAGTACCTAGCATTGTATTTGACAAGTAGCTAGCATTCAGTAAATATTTACTGGATGAACGAAAGATCTTGGCATCTAAAGATCAGAAGAACAACAGTAGATCAATACTCAAGGAGGAAAAAATACAGTGCACACAAATGAGTTAAAAAATATCTTTATAGTTGACATACATAAAAGTCATCCATTTAAAGTATATAATTCAATGATTTTGGGTATATTCAGAGTCATGCAGCCATTACTACAACCTAAGGTTAGAATCACTCCCTCATAAAACTCCATCATTATTAGCAGTCACTCCTTATGCCCCATCCCCCCAGTACACAAAAACTCCTGCCCTAGGAAACCACTAACGTAATTCAGTTTTGGCTATCTGTATATCTCTCTATCTATCCATCTGCAAATGAAGAGTTGTATCTTTCTGGAGCAGTGAATTGTCTTGAAGGAATTCCTTAATATCTTAATGAGGGATAATAAGGGCTTGAAGCAGGTATTTTATCTAGAGCAGTCTGTTGAGATGCTGCTCCTATTGGTCAGATGGTAAAGGAGAAGCACCCCAGAAGGATTACAAAGGTTCAGAAGGGAGGTATTTTGTGGGCTGAGGGAAGTTGGTTGCTGCTGAGAAGAATGTAAACCCACTTTAGGCTTATTCAAAGGCTCAGTACCACTGAGTCTGAGAGCTCAGGCAGAATTAATAAGAACTAAAGCTGAGAATAGGAGACAATCAAAATGTGTTTTGATTTTAGGATTAAGACCTTTTTTTCTGCTCTCTGAAGATCTACTCAGGGTGGCTTGTGACCCTTAATTGTTCCAAGGAAGGCAGTCAGAGGATTTGTAGGAAGAATCTTGACACTTTAATAGAGTTGATAGTGCATCTTGAATGTTTTAGGAACATTTGAATTGATGGAAAATCCAAGAGAAAAAAATAAAGAGGAATGTTAACTTCATTTGTTTAGCAAATATTTATTTGTCACCTACCTTGAGCCAGATATTAGTCCAGGCACTGGGGACACAGCCCTGAATAAAACAGAAAAAATAAAATAAAACAAACCTATTCTCAAAAATCTACATTCTAGAGGGAAATAGAGATAAAAAACAAGATAAATAATAAAAATATACATAGTATGTTAATGACAAGGTTATTAAAATATAAAAAGGGAAAAATTGTTTTAGGGAATGGGACAGGGAGAAGACAATTTTATGTAGTGACCAGGGGAGGCCTTACTGAGCTGGTGGCAATTAAATAAAGGTCTGAGTAGGTGAGAAAATGAGTTCTCTGAATGGTGTAGGAAGAAAATACCAGGCTGAAGTGAAAAAATCCTGGGTAGGAAGGTATCTCATGTGTTCAAGAACTAGCACAAAAGCTGGCATGATAGGAATGGACTGGGGGGAGAGCTGAAGGAGACAGTATCAGGGTGGTAAAACGCAAGGGCTGGCATGGAATCTTCTAGAACCTTGTAGACAATTTAAGATTTTTTGGATTTTGCTCTGGATAAAATGGAAACCCATTTAAGTTGCAAAAGAATTAAAAAAAGTTTTTAAAGTTTTTATTTGTTTGTTTATTTATTTAGAGGGAGAGAGAAAGAATGCACAGGAGGGTCAGAGAGAGAATCCCAAGCAGGCTCTGCATTGTCAGTGCAGAGCCGAATGTGGGGCTTAAATTCATGAATGGTGAGATTATCTCCTGAGCAGAAATCAAGAGTCTGATGCCCACCTGACTGATCTACCCAAGCACTCCAATTTTTTTTAAAAATAAAAAAACCCAGCTTTATTGAGAAATACTTTACATGTAACACAAATCATTTTAAATACACATTTTGATGAGTATAATGCCTCTCTTACCTAAGTTTCTTGACCTCTAATTCCCTTTGAATAGGAAGATAGAAACTCCCCATCCTGTTGTCTTCCAGGCAATGTCTCCATCTTCTTACTCTATTTCTGGGTATTTAAGCCTATTGTGACTGGAAGGTGAAAAAGAGGGCTGATCTTCCTAATCTTTAAAATGGCACTGAGATTAGATCTACTCCTCATAGACCCATTTTCTTTCTCCATTTTTGGATGACTTGGTAGCACCTCTCCACTTGTTCCATCACTTTTTTGTTTTGAGGGATATAGCTCCCTTAGTGATGGATGATCTCCCCTCCCCCAACCCACACACTTTTATTCACCATCAGATTAGGCAATCTGCTATTTGATTTATCTTATTAAATTTCTGTTTTTCTGGTTAAGATCCATTCACTTCTTAGACTTCACTTCCGTTATCACTTTTGCCAGTGGGCTCTCTTTTAAAGGCCAATTTATGTGAAAAAGCAGTTTTTATTACTTCAAAGAAGTTACTGTATATGTGAGGATGTGTGAAATCACTAAGACTCCTACTAAAAGGAGGTGGGTAAGGGGGAAATAATTCAGTGAATGAAAGAAGATGTTGAAATAGCCACTGTATATGCTGTTAGTGGGGAGAAAATTTGGAGCAACTTTCCTGAAAGGCAATTAGTTTATATATCTCTATTTATATCATCTATCACTATCTCTAGCTATATTTATAGATTCATTATGTGATCTTTGGCAAGTCAGTTAACCTCTCTGAGCCTCCATATTTCATCTGTAGAATAAGATTATTTTGAGATAATAAAACAGCAGATATAAATCATTTAGCATAATGCATGGCTCCTTTAAATCACTAACATATTTGTCATTATTATTGTTCTTATTAATGTTACTGTGATTTTGGAGGATTTATAATAATAAAAGTTCATCAGCCCAAATGTGCAACCAAGGGGTATTATTTAAATAAAGTGTGTGTTACTGTTATAAGAATATTTTTGAGAGAAAATGTTGGGTGACAAAAAGTAGTTTATGACTCCAGTTCCCAGTAGTGGTAGAATGCATAATTTAGACTAGCACTTCTGTTGAGGACACACAGAAGATCTAGATAAACCATAAAAATAAATCTGTTTAAAGTATAGCTAAAGGGCAGTGGAAAATTAACAGCCAGAAACTGCAAAGAAGTGAAGCCCAGAAAGCTGAGCCTATGATCTGGGACCACTTTCCTTAAGGGAATTTACTTTTTCCAGGAAGCTGTTAAGACCTAGAACAGCCAGCCACTTTTTTTTTTTAAACAATGGCTTTATTTTTTTAAACAAGTTTTAGGTTAACAACAAAACTGAGAGACTTTCCATATATCCCCTGTCCCCCAACACATGCATAGTCTCTCCCATTAAGAATATCACTCACTAGATGATACTTTTTTTTTTTATTATGAAGGATGAACCTACATTGGCACATCATAATCCCTCAAAGTCCATATATTACCTTAGGTTTCACTCTTGGTGTTATATATTCTGTAGGTTTGGAAAAATGTATAATGACATATACCCATTATTATAATACATAAACATTTTTTACTATCCTAAAAATCCTCTGTGCTTTTTGTATGTATATCTTCCCTCATCCATACCCTGCCCAGTGACAACAATTGATCTTTTTATTGTCTCTCAAGTTTTACCTTTTCTAGAGTGCCATGTGGTGGGAATCATACAGTATGTAACCTTTTCAGACTGGCTTCTTTCATTAGTAATATGTATCTAAGAATTTTCCATGTCTTTCATGGCTTGATGGCTCGTTTCTTCTTAGCACTGGATAATATTTCATTGGATGTACCACAGTTTGTTTATCCATTCACCTAATGAAGGACATCTTTATTGTTGCATGGTTGCCTCCTAGTTTTGGCAATTGTGAATATAGTTTCTATAAACATTCATGTGCAGGTTTTTGTGTGGACATAAGTTTTTGACTACTTTAGGTAAACATCCAGGAGTGCTATAGCTGTATCATATGTAATAGTATACTTAGCTTTATAAGAAACCACCAAACTGTCTTAAAAAAGAAGCTGTACCATTTTTCATTCCTCTCAGCAATGAATGAGAGTTACTATTGTTTTGCTCCTTGGTAGTATTTAAGGTCGTCAGTGTTCTGGATTACAGGCATTCTAATGTTTGTGCCCTGGTATCTCATTGTTTCAATTTGCCTTTCCCTGATGATGCATGCTGTTGAGTGTTTGCTTATTTGCCCTCGGTACATCTTATTTGATGAGGTATCTGTTACAGTCTTTGGCCATCTTTAAGTTGAGTCACTCATTTTCTTATGCTGAATTTTAAGAGCTCTTTGTATATTTTGGATAATAGTCTTTTACCAGCTGTGTCTTTTGGAAATATTTTCTTCTAGTCTGTGGCTTATCTTCTGATTCTCCTTCTATTATCTTTTATAGAGCAGAATTTTTAAATTATAATGAAGTCCAGCCTATCAATTTTTTCTTTCATGGATTGTGTTTTTGATGTTGTATCTAAATGGCATCACCATATCCAAGGTCATCCAGGTTTCCTCCTTTGTTATCTCTTAGATGTTTTTTATAGCTTTGCCTTTTGCATTTAGGTATCTGATTCATCTTGACATAATTTTTGTGAAGATCTGTAAGATTTGTGTCTAGATTTTTTTTTTTTTTTTTTTGCACGTGGCTGTCTAGTTGTTCCAATACCATTTGTTGAAGAGACCATCTTTGCTCCACTGCATTGCCTTTGCTCCTTCATTAAAGGTCAGTTGACTATGTTTATGGGGGTCTATTTCTGGGCTCTCTTTTATGTTCCACTGATGTATTTGTCTATTAATTTTCCCAACAGCAAACTATCTTGATTAGTGTAGCTTTATGGTAAGTTTTGAAGTCGAGTAGCATCAGTCCTCCAGCTTTATTGTTGTTCTTCACCAAGCACTTTTTAGGGTCCTATAGGTTCCATACTCTTATTTCTGGGCAATAACAGTAGAGCAATGGAAGGAAAACAATATTACCCTTGAAAAATCGAGACTAAAGTCCAAACTCTCTTATACACAATTACTTTCTTTTGTTTTAGTTTCTTCATCTTTAAAATCAGAATAACAGGATATACAGCACGGATGATTGGGACCTTTTAAATGATTCAATATTTGTGAAAATTTTTGGTCTGGTACCTAATATATTAAATTCATTTTTCTCCTTTTCAATTAAATTATACAAAGAAACATAGGAAAAATGCAAGTTAACCAATTCTAACTATAACTGAATATAGAGTAAGGGTCATCAGAATGACTTACCCACATTGACTTTTCCTTTTAAAGATAGTACATTAACTCATATCACAAATTATATATGCTTTATTTTATATAGCCACTAAAATAATTCAAAATTGCAAACCTCTGAGGTGAAATTAAATAATGAGATAACAAATACAACAGAAGAAAGAAAAAGAGATAAGTGGAAACATGGAATCAGAAGAACAAATATAAATTACTCAGCAATCAGGCCCACATATATCAGTAATTATTTTCAATATAAATGGTCTGTGTATTTCAATGAAAAGATTTTTAGGCTGAATTTAAAAAAACAGATTTAACATATTCAATTTTAGCAGTCTTTAAAAGAAACATAAGGAAAAAAATTTGGAAATAAAATTATGGAAAAGTGTGTAACTTGCAAATACTAAGTGAAAGTGTTTTTTGTAGCCATATTAATATTCAAGAAGACCTTAAACAAATATTATAAGAGATAAGTAGGGATGTTCTATAATGAGAATTTATCATAATGAACTGATGATATAGCAATTCTAAACTTGCATGCATCCAATGAAATAACTTCAGATTATTTAAAGTAAAATGTAACAAAACTAAATGAAAAGTCTATACTCATATGGGGATATTCCCAAATTCTTCGTCTGTAACTGATAGAGCAGACAGATTAAAATGATTAATCAGATAGGAAAGATTTTTTTTATATGTTTATTTATTTGTGAGAGTGAGAGAGAGCATGAGCGGGGAAGGTGCAGAGAGACAGGGGGACAGAGGATCTGAGGCAGGCTCTGTGCTGACAGCAGAGAGTCCAATGCAGGGCTCAAACTCACAAACTGTGAGGTCATGACCCGAGCCGAAGTCAGATGTTCATTCGACTGACCCACCCAGGTGCCCCCTGATAGGAAAGATTTTAACCACAATTGAATAAATATGACTTAGTTGACATATATAGCACACTGAAGAATATGTATGTATTTGAAGTACCCATAGAACTTTACCAGTATGGACCTTTTACTGGATTGTAAAACCACTTAAAAAGTATTTTTGTAGATTTAAATTACATAGAACATGGTTTTTCTCCACAGTAGAGAAAGCTAGAAATCAGTAATAAAAGGATATCTAGAAAATAATATGTTGTGGAAATCAAGGAATATTTTTCAGAATAAACTGCAATCAAAGATGAATGGAAAGGAAAAAATGTGAATTGAACAATGATAAAAACATGAGATAGCAAAACTTGTAGACTACAACTAAAGCATGACTTTGAGAGATATTAATGGCTTTAAATACACATAATAGAAAAGAAAGTTGAAAATTATCTTAGTATTCATTTCCAGAAGATAGAAAAGGAAATCTTATTCTTGTATGTATGTTCAACAAAAACTTGTAAACACAGTCATCAAAAGACCTGACTCAGGAATGTTTATAGCAGTTTTTGTGATAATAAAAAACTAGAGGGGTGCCTGGGTGGCTCAGTCAGTTGAGTGTCCGACTTTGGCTCAGGTCATGATCTCATGGTTCGTGAGTTCAAGCCCACATAGAGTTCACTGCTGTCAGCACAGAGCCTGCTTTGGATCTTCTGTCCCCCTCTCTCTGCCCTCCTCCACTTTCACTCTCTCAAAAATAAATAAACATTAAAAAAAAGCCTGGAAATAACTCATGTCCATCAATAGTAGAATGACTAAATAAATTGTAGTAGATTTTCCCAGTGATATACTATACAACAATGAGAATAAACAAACTGTTGTTACACACAACATGCATGAATTTCATATACTTAATGTGGAGTAAAAGAAGTTGGACACAGAAGAGTTCATACTATATGATTCCATTTATAGAAATATTAAATACACACAAAATTCATCTATGACTTTAGAAGTTCCTGGGAGGAGTGCCTATGTAACTGTCTGTAACCTGGTAAATGCATAGAACTTAGTATGTATGTTTGTGCATGTCTTTATATGTATGCATAATTTAATGCAAGTCTTACTAAAAATAACTATGGGATGCAAATAGTGCTACGATTCGAGGGAAATTTATAGCTTTATATAAGACAAGGCAAAGATTTAAAAAATCAATGAAATAGGTAATCATTTCAAATACTAGAGAAATGATAACAAGTTACACCCCAAAGGTAGAGTGTGATAAATTATAAAAATATGAGCAAGAATTAAAGAAAAAGAAAGAAAACAAATGTGCACTAGAGAGGACTAATAAAACTAAAATCAGTCTTTCAAATTGATCTATAAAATTGATAAAATATTGGTGATATTGATAATAATGAAAGAAGACACATCAATAATATCAGGGATGAAAGGAGTATCATGACCATTCCTATAGACTACCAAGAAATTTGGAATTTTTATGCCAGTAAATTTATATAAAGTGGAGAATATCCTAGGAAAATATAATCTACCAAAACTGACAAAAGAATAGAAAATCTGACAGAGTTCTAGAATTAGTGAAGACATTGATTATATTATTAAACCTTCCCAGAAAAGATACTATACCCGGGTGACTTTACCCATGAAGAAAATAAAATATTTAAGGACTAAGTAATAACAATATTTGAACATATTTTCCAAGATAGAAAAAGAGAGAAGACTTTTTTTTTTTAGGAAAAAGAGAGAAGACTTTCCAGCCCACTGCGTAAAGCCAATATAACTTTGACATGAAAGCCTCCTGTAGGAGAATTGTGAGAGAGAAAACACAGGTTCCTAAACCTAAATAGATAATAAACTAAATCCGGTGGTATAGAAAAAGGTAATACATCAGAATAAAGTTCACCTTATTTTAGAAATAGAATCTTGTTTTAGCATTCAAAAATCTATGTACTCAGAATGTCACCAAGGTGGTGGAAAAGGAGACTTCAGCCTCTGTCCTCCCACAAAGATCAACATTAGCTATCCATGAATAAAAATAGTTCTGGGAGAGATAAGGAGTCCACTAAACAAAGTTCAGCAACACAGTGGAATAAAAACTTGAGAATAACTACACAAAAAGGGCAAGAAAAAGAGCTTTATTTTGCCTGCGTCATCTCATTTCCTGGAACTAGCACTACTCATCAACAAGAGAAAGTCCTCTAGCCCAAAAGAGTTCTCCCCCACTCCTGAGAGAGAAGGAGCAAGGTTAGCAGCCAGTTCTCCAGCCTTTTAGGGTATTGCACGAAGGACTGTCTTCAGTTTTATCCAACCCAGAGACTGGCAAAACAGATTGTCTAGAAATGTCTAGGAATAAGCAAGAAGGGCAGGAGCTACTGATATCAGCCATGCAGCCAGAATGGCTGGGGTTTCCAATGGCTGCTCTGCAGAGGACCTTAGTAGTCTTTTCCACAGAGGATCTCAACAACCTTTGAAGAAGTTTCAGAATGCACCACCCCTATCCACCCAGCTTTCATCACTGAGTACCTCCTCATGGACCCCAGCTGACTGCTCTGAAGTGGATCCCAGCAGCTTTCACCACTGATGAAGCCAAAATCCAACACAACCACTACAGAGTCCCAACAGATTTAGCTGCTCATTTTTCTCCTCATAGGTTGTCATGTTTGCACATTCCAGCTGCCTGAGTCCCTCTCTGCTCCTTACTCCCTCCTTAGAGCCTGAGATCTGCGCTGGCAGGTCAACCATGGCCTCTGTGGCTACTCTTGTGCAAGACGTTAACCTACACTGCCACGGGAGACCTCCACTGCTGTGCTCTATGAGAACGGGGTAATTTTGTTCACTGATATGCCCCACGTGTCCAGAACAATGTCTGGCATGAAGTAGGAATTCAGCAAATATTTACTGAATGAATTGAATGTATAAATGGGTATCATGCAAGGTCTTAACATCTTCTTGAAGAGGGATAGGAACTGGATTCTGCAGGCAGTGGTTAGCTTAGAAGGTTTTCTTGGATAACCTGAGTAGTGATTTAGGAGGAGTCGTTCTGCAGTGGCTGTAGAGAGACACAGATGAGGAAGAGGACAAGGGTTCTTCTGCTTCCTGAGGGCAGAAGCAGTAGAGAATGGAGGGGAGGAAATGTCAGAGAGAGGCAGGTGAAAAACAGGTATGGAGACATTAAGTTGTAGCTAATATGCATAATGAATTGGAAAAGATTACCTAAAATTCAAATATTTCTTTTAACATTTGACATTCACAAGTCATTTTCTTATAGTCTGCTTCTTCCATGAATACCTTCTACAGCTGATTAAATACAGGACAGAAAACAGAATACATCAGCTTGACATTTTTCTGAATCGAGGCTCTTGTCATAGGACGAATGTTGCTATTTGTTATTAAAACACTCCTGCCTACACCTCCTATCGGTGAAATAACTTTTTTTTCCCTTCTGGCCCATTGGGGTTTATTTGTCCTTCATAACACAATCTGCAAATTAGCAGTGATCCCATAATTTATCTCTGTGATGCTCTGCTCGTTTTATTTATAATCCAGAGGCAATTAAAATCGCTTTTATACAACATTGTCCTGATGACAGATGTGTGGCTGCCACTCCGACACATGATGGCTGACATAAATCATTTGACGATCAAAGTGTCTGTTGACTTGCTAGTCTCTAGTTACAGCAGATGCCACCCCAGACAGAATGACAGGGACATTCTTCATGGGAGCCTCATTTTAGCTAACTACTTTACTCCACTCCAGCTCTGGAATCTTGACAGCTTGGCTAGTTTGTGACAGCTTGGAAATTTTTCATGTGGCTTTCGTAAGGGTCAATCTATCCCTTATTCCCACTTCTGTAGGTTTCTAGTGGCTTCGTAGTAGGACACACAAGGGGCTTCACAGTCTGGATCCATTCTATCACTGTGGCCTTGACACCGGGCATGTATCTCCTATCCTTCCATTTATTTTCCCCAATTCATTGAATCTTATAATCTGTACCCACCAGTCTACTTGCTATTCTTTGAATATGATGATCTCTTTTTTGCCTGTGTCCTTGAGTATGAGGTTTCATAACCTTGGGACAATTTCCTTCCTGCTTTCTCTGCCTAGTATAATCCTAATTCTCCTTGAAGACTCATTTTAGTTGTCCTTGCCTCTGTGAAGTATTTACCATTGATTCTCATAGTTTCTCCTTAATCTGTCCTTAAACCATGTAATTTATTTCTTATCAGACTCAAAGGATTGATTGAGTCATATTCATTCATTCATGGAGTTAAAATCATCCTTGGTCTATGCAAGAACTCTCTCCTTTTATTTAACTTTACTATTTTACTCTCCATCCCAGCTCTTTATTTCTAATCCTTACCCAACATGGATGGTTACTGTAGTGAATTTATGTCATTAGCTGTGCACAAATTCATGAAGGTTATATAGTGTTTTACATACAATAGTTTATAATATTTTATATATAATAAGTATATGTAACATGTGTATTTAGATTTCCATGTTGTAGCATACTAAGATTCATTTTCCTACATTTTTAGTGTACAATTAGGTTTTAATATCTATCTGTATTTTATATACACTTAATTCATTCCTTTAGAAAGAAATATGGAGATAGATAAAATGTTAGCATTTCCTTATTATTAGTGTGTTTTGGCATCTCTTCACATACTTAAAGCCATTTAGGTTTTCTCTTCTGTGAATATTAACTATTTAGTCCTTTGTCATTTCCCATTGAGTTTTCTGCCTTATTCTCACTATGCTATAATTCCTTCTATATTCAAGACACTAATCTGTGGTTACTTTTAGATTCTCAAAATACCTTTTTTGGCCTAACTCTTCTATCATATTCTTAGTGGATGTGTGGTTAAAATCTGCAACTGCAATTTTATTTTATCTTTTCTCTACCTATTTCTGTCAGTTGTTTCTTTATGTAGATTGAAACAGTAATATTAAATTTATATAAAAATATGATTGCTAACAATTTATTGCTCATTTTACCAGTATGTGACTTCTCTTTATTATGTTTTCTATCTTAAATTATATTTTGACAGATATGAAATTGCTACTATGACTTTTTGTTTGGATTATATTTTGTTTCTTTTTCTTAGCAGTTTTTCATATTATTTTGTTTTAAAATTATCTTATATGGTTAATATATATCTGGATCTTGGCCAATTTGAGAGTCTCTACCTCTTGATGTAAGTTTAACTCATTTATATTATTGTAGTTAATATAAAATCTTTACGTTTTTTGTCATTATGTGAAATTGTCATTTTTTATTACTTTATCCCTTTATAATTTTTTTTCTTTTCCTTTTGGGACTAATTAAAAAAAGAGATTTGTTTCTGTTATTCCTGATGCCCTTTGGGAGAGTTCTTGATTCTACTGTTCAAGCTCACTAATTAATTCTTTGTGTATATCCATTCTGCCATTTGAGAACTCTTCAACTACTACATTTTTGCTAATGCCCATTTTTCTTAGTCCTTCTCATTTTCCCTAATATCTTTGGGGGAAATCTTCCTTTATATTTGAGCATATTTATTATACTTATTTTGAATTATTTTGATTAGTTCATTAGTACTATGTAAATAATGTAGGTTGTTAAGTTTGTTGTTTTTCTTTTTATAGTGTTTGTATTTTGTTAATGTTTCATGATCTCTTTTTGTGAGTGACTATTTCACTGAAGATATAAGCTCCTTTGGTAGGCAATGTGTATCTGCAAAGAGGAATGAAATTATTGTACATAATCTGCATGTGTTTTAAACTGTCATTTCTTTCTTTCTTTCCTCCCCCAAACACACACACACACACACGCACACACACACACGCACGCACGCACCATAACAACCCAGCCACTCTGTCTACCCAGGAATTTTTTTTAGAACTTAGGTTAGTATCTTGGACACACCAACTTCCCTATTATTTTTATGGTAACTCTGTTTGAGGATTCAGGAGAGGGAGTCAGTGGCCCATGCTTCTAGAAGTAGAATGCCTCCAAATACATAGCTGTCTTTTTCATTATGTATCCTGAGGTCCAGAGACCATATCTTCTTCCTATTGAGCACCCATGTATGAACATACTGTAATCATTCGATATAGATTGTCCATTGAATGAGTGAAAATAACACCTTCAAAAAAAGTCCAGTCCTCAGGGAATACAAAAACTAAGTTGACATTTGTTACAGGTCACCACAATCTTGATTAATTGTAGTACGTCATAAAGGAGGATTTGATGAATGTCTGTTATCTTTTCAGAACTGTTCAAAATCCTTCTAAGATAAATAAATCATTTTTATTTGTTTGATTTGGTGAAATAGACATGACTGACTCTTAGGTAATAAAGATTTTTAAGGGTTCAGGAAAAGAGTTATGAAGACATTCCTGGTTATTTGTAGCTATGTCATAAATGAAATCTCAAAAATTTGTTTTAGACTGCACAGGCCTATTTGCTTTAGTTGTCTGTGGTTATGTCTTTCTGGTTACCAATGCCTCTCTCTACACTCTGTTCCCTTTGTCTATTGGAATATTTCTTAACTTGGGGAAACTTTGCCCTGTCCCCCCAGGGGATACTTGGCAATGTTGGAAGACTGGGTAGAGGCCAGAGATGCCACTAAATATCTCACAATGCACAGGACATCCCCCCAACAAAAAAGAATTATTGGCCAAAAATATCAATAGTGCCACTATTAAGCAAGCCTTGACTACAGGGATTCTGATCCTCTAGCTTATTCCTAGCCCTGAGCTCTCCATGTGGAGTTGACTGTGGCACTGGACACAGGAAAATAAAATTCAAGTGTCCATTGTTATACAGATCTATTTGAATTTTGAGTTTGAGTCCTAGAAGTTCAGAATTCTAGGAGTATCTGCAATTTACCCCAACACGAAAACACAAGAGCTGACAGTGTTGCTAGGATACTAACTTGAGTGGCTTAGCCACTCAGGTCAAGTATCTTTATACTATACTAATTCCCAAGCTTTCACCTTCAACCCTTCCTAGGATTTATTCAGCCCTTCCTGGCTTATTTTCTCCATCCAGCTTTTCTTCCTTCTGAATACTGGATAACTCTCCTAAGATACTCTCCTGTTGTGGCACCATCTAGATGTTGGCATGCTCTTGCTTACTTTCTCAGTGTCTCTGCTGAAATATCTCTGCAAAAATACCAAATATCACCTTTTCAGAAGATCTTTCCTTTTACCCAAGGGATACAGGAGTACTGATGCATAGGGGCACTTGTACCCCAATGTTTATAGCAGCACTCTCAACAATAGCCAAATTATGGAAAAAGCCTAAATGTCTATCAACTGATGAATGGATAAAGAAATTGTGGTTTATATACACAATGGAGTACTACGTGCCAATGAGAAAGAATGAAATATGGCCCTTTGTAGCAGCGTGGATGGAACCAGAGAGTGTTATGCTAAGTGAAATAAGCCATACAGAGAAAGACAGATACCGTATGTTTTCACTCCTGTGTGGATCCTGAGAAACTTAACAGAAACCCATGGGGGAGGGGAAGGAAAAAAAAAAGAGGTTAGAGTGGGAGAGAGCCAAAGCATAAGAGACTCTTAAAAACGGAGAACAAACTGAGGGTTGATGGGGAGTGGGAGGGAGGGGAGGGTGGGTGATGGGTATTGAGGAGGGCACCTTTTGGGATGAGCACTGGGTGTTGTATGGAAACCAATTTGACAATAAATTTCATATGTTGAAAAAAAAAAGATCTTTCCTGACTATGTAAGTTAAAGTAATACTACTTCTTCTCACTTTTACCCTCTTATTCTTTTTTAGTTTTCTTCATAGCAGTTGTCATTATCTGGCATGTGTTTGCTTATTTTGTACTTTTCTTTCTTATTCACCTCCATGAAATTAAGCAAAGACATGTTTTACTTAGTATTGTGTTTCAGAGCCTAGAGAACGTAATGGTATTCACCATATCAGATAGCATTCTCTGGAGTATATGCAAAAGTTAATAGGTCATGATCTCTGATCACCATTTGGAGGGATGGATAATTATAAAGTGACAGAATGAATGTTTAGATGGCATCACTGTTCTACCCAGGAGAATTGAAGAGGAATTCTGAGAGGTTGCAACACCTGAGCTAGATCTTGAGGGATACACACGATTGACTAAAAAAGCAGGAAAAGGAAAGAGCATCTCAGGTACAGGAATAGCATGCAAAGGTGATATATTTTTGAAAGAGTATAGAATGTTTTAGGAATGAGTGAACTAGCACTGCTAATTTCAGTCTGGTCCATATTGTGAAGGATAATACAGGACAGACAAGGAAGGTTGGGCTTTATCCTGTGGGAAACTGAGAGATCTAAAATATTTTTAGCAGCTCTGTATTTGAAAATGACCATGATGGTGGCAATGTGGAGGTTGGATTGGATGATCAGTATGTGGTGATGATGGGCCTTCATGGAGGGATTTAAAAATGAATGCAGAGACTAATCTATTACTTCCTGCTGAAGCCATCTATTCTCTGTGACCTTCCTTTTCCTCCCTAGATGATATAGTTTAGAGCCCAATTTCTTGTAAAAACTGTTTTTCAATTTCTAAAAATTATAGTCAGCAACCCTGTGGTCAAGCATCTGATCAATCATTTGACACATTTCCTATCCATCTCATGCACTGTCATTGGAATAGATCTAGCTTTGACTCACTTCAGGGAAATTCTTTGAGTTTGTACCAGAAAGCTATAATTCACAGTCAATGTCATTTAGGGCTCAGTCTTAACCATCTATCAAGGGCTTCTCAATTAATTTTGCTGAGGCTAAAAGTCATTTATAATTACAGTCCTGTTATATGGATATGTCTTCCTTATCTTTTACTACCTCATGCTTCATTCCTGGCTCGATTACCATGGATACCATTATTTTATTGGCAAGACTGGGTCCTGTAGCTTCTAGCTCAAATTGATTAACTACTGCTCTTCTCCCATAGATAAAGAACATGACTAGCTTTTAGATTTTTCAGATACAGCTTATATACTTATATTTTTTCCCTCTAATGTCTCAGCAACAGCTCCTCTAGTGCAGTTTGGAATGATCAGACTTTCAGTGTCACAAAATCTGATAAATGATAGTTCTCTTTTCTGACTAATCAACAGGTCTAGGCATGCTCACAGAATTGAGAATGGTCTTTATCAATCTCAGTGGTTATTTGCAGGTCATAGTGATAAAAAGGAGAAATATATAGCTATTACATTTCTGTAACTTATATTCTTATTAGTGAATATGTTTTTAAATTTGGCTCATCTACAGGATGAGAGTCATTATAAGTCATTATGGAATGACCTTGGGTAGCTTTTTTTTTTAAACATCATTTTTTTAAATGTTTATTTGTTTGTTTTGAGAGAGAGCAAGCAAAGGAGTGGCAGAGAGAGAGGGAGAGAGACAATCTCAAGCAGGCTCTGCACCACCAGGATAGATCCCAATGCCGGACTCGATTCCATGCACTGTGAGATAATGACCTGAGCCAAAATAATGAGTCAGACCCTTAACTAACTGAGCCACCCAGGCACCCCAAACTTGGGGTAGTTTTGAGCCCCAGTTTTTTCAATTTTAAAATGATAAACATAATGCCTATTAAATTGTGTTGTTTTGAGGATTAAATGAGACAACATATTTAAAGCACCTAGTTTATTTTCTGATCTATAATACATGATTAATAAATGCTCACTTCCATTCAATTCAATAAACATATATCCTAGACTA
Organism: Panthera tigris; assembly: GCF_018350195.1. Lineage (NCBI taxonomy): Eukaryota > Metazoa > Chordata > Mammalia > Carnivora > Felidae > Panthera > Panthera tigris. The sequence goes on from NC_056669.1 coordinate 49,503,867, forward strand.
TTTTTTGTCTGTGTCAATGTCTATGCTGATAGTTGGTGATATAAAGGTAAGTAGTATGTAGGCCCCTATTTCAAGCAGATCATAGCTTAGTGGGGGAGACAAGCATATAAGTAGATATATGCCATTCTCTGTGAGAAGTACAAAAAAAGGGATGGAGTACAACATACAATGGGGACTTAGTAGAATTGAAGGCTTGTTCTATCCGGGAATGAGGGTTTCTCTAGTGGATGATAGGGGATCTTAGTCTTAACTGTAGGAAATCATCAGATGGGCCTAGGGAGTTGGATGGGGTTGGTGGGTTCAAGAGAAGGAAAATCTAGGCTAATGGAATGGTATTGTAAAATTCATTCCTCTTTTTCTTTCCATTTCTCCTCCTTCATAATAAAACATTCTTATTAATAGTAATATCTAAAGGTCATCCATTCTCTTTGTCAATTTTTGAAAAGAAATTAGAAATTTGATCAGTTGTATCCAAAGTAGAAAGAAGAGGAGGATGAGTCATTTCCTCATTAATTCAAAGCATCAATCATAATTACTAACAAAATGTTAAGAGTTTTTAAAGTACTCCTTCACTTGTATTATTTCATTTAATCATCCCAAAATTATTATGGGGCAGGTATTATTAATCTTGTTTTGCTACAAATGAAGAAAATGAAGTTACCCAAAGTCTCCGCGGAGGTAAACTATAGGATTACGCTTTTTTAAGTCTTTTAGAGTCTAAATTCTGTGCTCTGTCCTCTATCACCAAGTCTTCCTCTGTCAATAAATAATTAAAGCTAGCTTGTATTTGACAAAAACATTTGTGGGTTAATCCTAATTAAGTTTTCTTTATATCCTTTGAACGCTAAGTAAGAGCAAGTCTGCTTAGATTATAGTCAGAGATATTGCCTCAGAAACAAAGAATATTATAAAAAGATTTAACAGGGGTGCCTGGGTGGCTCAGCTGGTTGCCTGTCAGACTCTTGATTTCAGCTCAAGTCATGATCCCAGGGTCGTGGGATTGAGCCCAGTATTGGGCTCCATGCTGAGCATGGAGCCTGCTTGGGATTTTCTTTATCTCTGTTTCTCCTCCTGCCCTCTTCCCCACTCATGTTCTCTCTCTCAAAATAGATAGATGATAGATAGATAGATAGATAGATAGACAGACAGACAGACAGACAGAGTTAACATGTAATTTACCATCGAAACAGGGACCCTTTTGAAAGTAAAAGAACTTAAACTACAAGAGTAAATAGAGACTGATTGGGGTCCATTTGGACAATATTGTCACCATCAGTATAGACTATTCACTAACTTATTCATTCATTCAACAATTACTGACTACCTACTCAGTGCAAAGCTAAGATAACTTTAAGTAGCTTCATGAACAACAGTGAGGAGAAATACAAACCAGGTAAGAATAATAGCTATCAGTTATTGAATATGTATATATTCTGGGTACTATATTAGAAGTTGAACATACACTATCCAACTTTATGTTCTAAATAATTATGCTTTTAATATGCCTTATGCTTTTAAAGATTTCCATTAAATACTACTATTATTATTCTCCTTTTGCAGATAGGAGCTGCGGTTGAATTACCTATTCAATTATATTATACAGGAACTGGCTTTCAAAATCACATCAGACATCTGCTTAAAGGTTGAGAATAGTTTGCTACTTGAAGCCCAGTTCTAGAATACTGTAGCCTCAGGAATCACACTCTTGGGTCTCCCTCTTCTAGTATGAGTCTCCAGAATTCTGATGCTCAGTTAGGCAGTAGATGCTGAGTCACTGTGTCAGTCAGGTAGGATTCGTTGGATGTGACAGAAAAATCTTAATTGGCATATGCAATAAATATATTTATTGGCTTGCATAATATAAAATTCCAGAAGAAGTGTTTGGGTATGTCTGTGTTCAGTACACAAAAGTTGCTACCATGACTCGTTTTATTTTTTTCCTCTTTGTTTCTCTTTTCATACTTTGACTTCTATTATGTTGACTGTATTTTCAGTCTCCCAGTATGTTTTTTTTAAGTTTCTATTTCATGTAAGTATGTATGTATGTATTTATATTTATTGTCAAGTAGGTTAGCATAAAGTATTGACTTTAGGAGTAGATTCTCGTGATTGGGAGAATCACTTACATATGACACCCAGCACTCATCCCAACAAGTGCCTTCTTCAATGCTCAATAATCCATTTTCCCCACCCCACAACTCCCCACTCCCATCAACCCTTAGTTTGTTCTCTGTATTTAAGAGTCTTTTATTTATTTATTTTTTAAATGTATGTTTGTTTATTTATTTTAATGAAATGTATTGTCAAATTGGTTTCCATACAACAGCCAGTGCTCATCCCAACAGGTGCCCTCCTCAATGCCCATCACCCACTTTCCCCTCCCTCCCACCCCCATCAACCCTCAGTTTATTCTCAGTTTTTAAGAGTCTTTTATGATTTGGCTCCCTCTCTCGCTAACTTTTTTTTTTCCTTCCCCTCCCCAATGGTCTTCTGTTAAGTTTCTCAGGATCCACATAAGAGTGAAAACAAACATATGGTATCTGTCTTTCTCTGTATGGCTTATTTCACTTAGCATAACACTCTCCGGTTCCATCCATGTTGCTACAAAAGGCCATATTTCATTCTTTCTCATTGCCACGTAGTATTCCATTGTGTATATAAACCACAATTTCTTTATTCATTCATCAGTTGATGGACATTTAGGCTCTTTCCATAATTTGGCTATTGTTGAAAGTGCTGCTATAAACACTGGGGTACAAGTGCCCCTATGCATCAGTACTCCTGTATCCCTTGGGTAAATTCCTAGCAGTGCTATTGCTGGGTCATAGGGTAGATCTGTTTTTAGTTTTTTGAGGAACCTCCACACTGTTTTCCAGAGCGGCTGCACCAGTTTGCATTCCCACCAACAGTGCAAGAGGGTTCCCGTTTCTCCACATTCTCGCCAGCATCTGTAGTCTCCTGATTCGTTCACTTTAGCCACTCTGACTGGCATGAGGTGGTATCTCAGTGTGGTTTTGATTTGTATTTCCCTGATGAGTAGTGACGCTGAGAATCTTTTAAAGTCTTTTAGAAGTCTGCCTCCCTCTCTGTTTGTACCTTATTTTTCTTCCCTTCCCTTATGATCTTCTGTTAAGTTTCTCAAATTCCACATATGAGTGAAATCACATGATACTTGTCTTTCTTTGACTGACTTATTTCACTTAGCACAATATCCTCTAGTTCCATCCACGTTGCTGTAAAAGGCAAGATTTCATTCTTTTTCATCTCCAAGTAGTATTCCATTGTATGTATATACCACATCTTTTTTTCCAATATATGAAATTTATTGTCAATTGGTTTCCATACAACACCCAGTGCTCATCCCAAAAAGTGCCCTCCTCAATACCCATCACCCACCCCCCCCTCCCTCCCACCACATCTTCTTTATCCATTCATCAGTTGATGGACATTTGGGCTCTTTCCATACTTTGACTGTTTGTAGCATTGCTATAAACATTGGGGTGCATGTGCTTTTTTGAATCAGCACTCTTGTACCCTTTGGATGAATTCCTAGTTGTGCTATTGCTGGGTCATAGGGTAATTCTATTTTTAATTTTTTGAGGAACCTCCGTACTGTTTTCCAGAGTGGCTGCACCAGTTTGCATTCCCATCAATAGTGTAAGAGGGTTCTCCCTTCTCCACATCCTTGCCAACATCTGTTGTTTCCTGAGTTGTTAATTTAGACACACTGACTGGTATGAGGTGGTATTTAAGTGTGGTTTTGATTTGTATTTTTCTGATGATGAATGATGGTGAGCATCTTTTCATGTGTCTGTTTGCCATCTGGATGTTTTCTTGGGAAAAGTGACTATTCATATTTTTTGCCCATTTTGTCACTAGATTATTTGTTTTTTGGATGTTGAGTTTGGTAAGTTCTTGATAGTTTTTGATTCTAACCTTTATTTGATATGTTATTTGCAAATATCTTCTCCATTCCGTTGGTTGCCTTATAGTTTTACTGATTGTTTCCTTCACTGTGCAGAAGCTTTTTATCTTGATGAGGTCCCAAAAGTTCATTTTTGCTTTCATTTCCCTTACCTTTGGAGACATGTGGAGTAAGAAGTTGCTGCACCTGAGGTCAAAGAGGTTGTTGCTTGTTTTCTCATGTAGAATTTTGCTGGTTTCCTATCTCACATTTAGTTCTTTCTTCCATTTTGAATTTTTTTTTGTGCATGGTGTAAGAAAGTGGTCCAGTTTCACTCTTGGGCATGTTGTTGTCCACTTCTCCCAGCATCATTTGCTAAAAGAGACATTTGCTAAAGAGACTTTTTTTTACATTGGATACTCTTTCCTGCTTTGTCAAAGATGAGTTGGTCATATAATTGTGGGTCCATTTCTGTGTTCTCTGTTCTATTCCTTTAGTCTATGTGTCTGTTTTTGTGCCAATACCATACTTTCTTGATGATTACAGCTTTGTACCAAAGGCTAAAGTCTGGGATTGTGATGACTCCAGCTTTGTTTTTCTTTTTTCAACATTACTTTGGCTATTTGGGGTCTTTTGTGGTTCCATACACATTTTAGGATTGTTTGTCCTAGCTCTGAACAATGTTGGTGCTAGTTTGATTGGGATTGCATTGAATGTGTAGACTGCTTTGGATAGTATTGACATTTTAACAATATTTGTTCTTCCAATCCATGAACATGGAATGTGATTCCATTTCTTTGTGTCTTCTTCAATTTCTTTAATAAGTTTTCTATTGTTTTCAGCATGCAGATCTTTTAATTCTTTGGTGCAGTCGTAAATGAGATTGAGTCTTTGATATCTCTTTCTGTTGCTTCATTATTGGTGTGTAGAAATGCAACCAATTTCTGTACATTGATTTTATATCCTGCAACTTTGCTGAATTCATGTATCAGTTCTCGCAGCTTTTTGGTGGAGTCTTTCAGGTTTTCCATGTAGAGTATCATGTCATCTGTGAAAAGTGAAAGTTTGACTTCTTCTTTGCCAATTTGGTTGCCTTTTATTTCATTTTGTTGTCTGATTGCTGAGGCTAAAAGTTCAAACACTATGTTAAACAACAGTGGCAAGAATGGACATCCCTGTCATGTTCCTGATCTCAGGGAGAAAGCTCTCGCTTTTTCCCCATTGAGGATGATATCAGCTGTGGGCCTTTCAAATACAGCTTTTATGATGTTAATGTATGTTTCTTCTATCCCAACTTTATTGAGGGTTTTTATTGAGAAAGGATGCTATACTTTGTCAAATGCTTTTTCTGCATCTATTGACAGGATCATATGGTTCTTATCCTTTCTTCTGTTAATGTGTTGTATCACATTGATTGATTTCCTGTAGCCCAGGAATGAATCCCATTGATCATGGTGAATAATTCTTTTAACATACTGTTGAATTTGATTTGCTAGTATCTTGTTGAGAATTTTTGCATCCATGTTCATCAAGGGTATTGGCCTGTAATTCCCCTTTTAGTGGGGTCTCGGTCTGGTTTGAGAATCAAGGTAATGCTGGTTTCATAGAATGAGTCTGGAAGCTTTCCTTCCATTTCTATTTTTTGGAATATCTTGAGAGGATAGGTATTAATTTTGCTTTAATGTCTGGTAGAATTCCCCTGGGAAGCCATCTGGCCCAGGACTCTTTTTTGTTTGGAGATATTTGATAACTGATTCAATTTCCTCACTAGCTATCTAGCCTGTTCAAATTTTCTATTTCTTCCCATTTGAGTTTTGATAGTGTGTGGGTGCCTAGGAATTTGTCCATCTCTTCCAGATTGTTCAGTTTGTTGGCATATAATTTTCCATAGTATTCTCTAATGATTGTGTGTATTTCTGTAGTGTTGGTTGTGATATCTCCTCTTTCATTCATGATTTTATCTTTTGGGTCCTCTCTCTTTTATTTTTGAGAAGTCTGGCTAGGAGGTTGACAATGTGGTTTATTCTTTAAAAAAAACAGCCCTTAGATTCATTGATCTGTTCTACTGTTTTTTGTTTTTGTTTTTTTTGATTCCATATTGTTTATTACTGCTCTAATCTTCATTATTTCTCTTCTTCTGCTGGCTTTGGGCTTTCTTTGCTGTTGCCTTTCTAGTTTCTTTAGGTGTGAGGTTAGGTTGTATATTTGGGACCTTTCTTGCTTCTTCAGATAGGCCTGAATTGCAATTTACTTCCCTCTTAGGACTGTCTTTGCTGCATCCCAAAGGGTTTGGACTGTCATGTTTTCATTTTCACTTGCTTCCATATATTTTTTAATTTCTTCTTTAATTTTCTGGTTGACCCATTCATCTTTAGTAGGATATTCTTTAACCTCCGTGTATTTGGGGGCTTTGCAAATGTTTCTTGTGATTTCAAGCATTGTGATCTGAAAATATGCATGGTATGATCTCAATCCTTTTATATTTTTTGAGGGCTATTTTGTGAGCCAGTGTGAGATCTATTTTGGAGAATGTTCCATGTGAGTAGGGAAGAATGTGTATTCTGCTGCATTTGGATGAAAAGTTCTGAATATATCTGTTAAGTTCATCTGGTCCAATGTGTAATTCAGAGCCATTGTGTCCTCATTGATTTTCTGCTTAGGTGATCCTTCCATTGCGTAAGTGGAGTATTTAAGTCCCCTACAATCATGGTATTATTATCTATACATTTATTTCTGTTTGGTATTGATTGATTTATATATTTTGGTGCTTAAACGTTTACAATTGTTAGGTCTTCTTGATGGATAGATCCCTTAATTATGATATAATGCCCTTTTCATCTCTTCTTAGTGTTTTAAAACCTAGTTTGTCTAAGTATGGCTATTCCAGCTTTCTTTGATGTCCAGTAGAATGATAGATGGTCCTCCATCCCCTCACTTCCTACTTTATTTTAATTTAATTTGATTTAATTTTTATTTTATTTTATTTATTTTATTCTTTTAAATTTACATCCAAGTTAGTTAGCATATAGCTAACTATATATAGCATATAGCTATATATAGCATATAGCATATATGTTATAGCATATAGTTATATATATATAGCATATAGTTATATAGCATATAGCATATAGCATATCCCTATGTCTTTTGATTGGGGCATTTGGTGCATTTACATTCAGACTGATTATTGAAAGATAGGGATTTAGTGTCATTGTGTTACTCTAGGTTTCATGCTTATAGTGATGTTTCTCGTCCTTTGCAGTCTTTGTAGCATTCCACTCAGAGTCCCCATTAGGATCTCTTGCAGGGCTGGTTTAGTGGTCATGAACTCCTTCAGTTTTTGTTTGTCTGGGAAAGCCTTTATCTCCCCTTTTATTCTGAATGACAGCCTTGCTGGATAAAGGGTTCTTGGCTGCATATTTTTCTACTCAGTGCATTGAAAATTTCCTTCTACTCCTTTCTGGCCTGCCAAGTTTCAATGGACAGATCTACTAGTACCCTTATGTGTTTACGCTTGTAGGTTAAAGCCCATTTATCCCTAGCTGCTTGCAGAATTCTCTTTGTATTTTGCCAGTTTTGCTATGATATGTCATGGTGTTGACATGTCTCTTTTTGTTGATTTTGAAAGGAGTTCTCTGTGCCTCTTGGACTTGGATGCCTGTTTCCTTCCCCAGAATAGGAAAGTTCTCAGCTGTAATTTTTTCAAATAAACTTTCTGCCCCTTTCTTTCTTTTTTCCTCTTCTGGAATTCCTATGATATGGATATTAGTTAATTTTTTAATCACTTAGGTCTCTAATTCTCCCCTAGTGGTCTAGTAGTTTCCTTTCCCTCTTTTTTTCAGATTTATCATTTTCCATACTTTTATCTTCTATTTCACCTATTCTCTCCTCTGCTTCCTCCTTCTTTGCTGTCACCTTATCTACTTTATTTTGCATCTCATTTTTAGCATTTCTTAATTCATCATGACTATTTCTTAGGTCTTTGATCTCTGTAAGAGTAGATTCACTGTTGTCTTGTATGCTTTTTTCAAGCCCAGTTATTAGTCCTATGACTGTTATTCTAAATTCTTGTTCAGATATATTATTTATATCTGTTTTGAGCAATTCTCTGGCTGTCATTTTTTCCTGGAATTTCTTTTGAGGGGAATTCTTCTGTTTCATCATTTTGACTAGGTTTCTGTCTTTTGTATGTTTTTAATAGCTTGTTATATGTCCTGCACCTACAACTACTACCATATTCAAAAGGGGTCATACACAGTCAAGGGTCTGGCACTTCAGGAAGTGTTTTTGGAGTGTATTATGTGTACTGTGTTGCTGCGTATTTGGCTGCTTTATCCCATTGGTCAATCCTCTACAAAGCTCCTCCTTGCTGTTAGTGGTGGATTGTTTGGGCCTTCTAACAGGTGTGCTTTGATTTGTTTGTTGAAGTAACCCTTGAAAAAAAGGAAAGAGCAGGGGACCTGATCCCATACAAAGAGAAAAATGAAAGAGTCAGAAAAAAAAAGACCAAGCAGAGAATCAAAGAAACTATAAGGCTTAATCCAGAAAGAGAAGAAAATAAATAAGAAGATACAGAAAAGGTATAAAAAGAATAGAATTAAAATGCCTGGTTAAACAAATAAACAAAACAGAGAAATAAAGGGAAAAAAGAGTGTGTATATATATGTATATATATCCAATTCCAAAGGGGGGAAAAGAAAAAACAGAGGGTACAAAGGAAAAGAAGGGAAAGGAGAAGGAAAGAAAAGAAAAGAAAAGAGAAAAAAAAAGTAACAGACTAACATACAAAACTGTAGGACACTTGTCTTTTGGTATCTGGGACCAGTGGCTATACTGGTCTGGAGGAGAGGCCATCTGGTTCATTCAGTCAGTCCCGCTTTAGTAGATAAGCGGTTGCCAGGCACAGAGGGGCGGGGGTTTGGTGTAAGCAGGTTCTGCCTCCCATGAGGGCTGGTGAGCTGTTCCTGAAGCCCCATCCTGTTAGTAATGTGGAGGAAAGACACCCCAGTCTCTTCTCCCTGGACCAGGTCTCCCAAACCACGCTCTTCAGGCAGCCTTTACAAGAGCAGCATGGGTGGTTAGCTTGTCCTGCTCCACAGTCTCCATGCCTCTTAGGCGTTTGTCTGGGATTCAAAGCCCAATGTTTTAAAGGATCCCACACTGCCTAGATCCAGTTCTGGGGTAGCATCACTCTTCTCAGCCCAGAAAGGGTTTCTGACTGGCGCCCATAGGGTATTTTTTTCTTGGGGACACAATATACCCTCTTCCCACAGTACTCAAGGTAAGGGACTGTTTTCTCTAAGAGTACCTCCAGATGGCTACTGTGCCTGGAGCTGACTCCCCTCCCCCCAGAAGTGTGTGAATACAGTGGCAGCTCCAGTCTGAAGAAAGTCACTCGCCCCTGAAATCGCTGATCTTTAGCTCTTAAGGCTGTTGGCAAAGTAGAAACCTGTACTCTGTATTTCTTGTTCCCCAGTTCATGGTCCAGAGAGGTGTTTTCTCTTGTCCTAACATAATACTGCCCTTCCACAAGCCTCTTTTTCTCTCATTTTTACCTCTCCACAGAAGGAATTCCCTTCCCTCCAGGCTATGCAACCATTTTATCTCTCTTAATTCGCATGTATGAACCTCTGTCCCTCCAAGCTATCTCTATCCACCTGTGGAGATTTTTCTGCCACTCTGCAGACTGATTTCCTGGGTATTCCAAGTGTTCTGACCTAAATACAGCTGTGTTTGAGGGACAAGGTAAATCCCACTTCTCCACCATCTTAACTCCTCCCCCTCCATTATGTTTTTAAGATAGCTCCAACCTACATAGTTGGAAATTCAAAAGGAAAGTACGAATGCCTTTTCTCTGTCACTCAAGTAGAATACCCAGGATCAGCTCTATTTATCCTGATTCATTTGGCTCAAGTCACATGTTTATCCCTCAGGTAATGACTGGGTACAGGATAGCAGACTAGGCCTCATCATCTGATCCTGGATCCTGGAGACTCTTTCTGAAGCATGTGGTCTAATAATGGAAAATGGAATCCCCAACTATGAATCAGTTTGAATGGATTCTTGGTCACCAAGAAACAACAAATATCTACAATATTTTCTCACTATAAAGAGCTTGATTGAAAATGAACCACACGATAACTTTCAAACCTCTAGAATCTCAAGATTGATGGAAAAGACCAAAAATTCTTTTTGTCTATGAGAGCATGACCCAGAAAAGTATGGGGCAAGTGACAATTTGCTGTGACTTTCCACTCACTTTTTTTTTAATCCATTTTCTCTTAAGCTTCTCTGAGATACAAAACATCTTTTATGGCTTGAAGACAACTTCCCATTTGTTGAAAGATTGATCTTTTCAGTTTTCAGTCCTGGTGAGGGTATATCAAGCTTTAAAACAGGACTGAAGCTACTCATTTCTTTTTATGGATAATTAACTCCTACAAAATAGGATTTATGCAAAGTAGGGAATCTAATTCTGGGTATAGAATCATTTTCTTCAATGGACCAAGATCAAATTTCTTCTCTTTCAACTTACGGTTTTGAAAATAGTCCAATGAAGACTTAAATTCTGCAGTCTATAATGACAAATAATAACCAGAAAATTAAGTGGCATACAAACTTCTTTGACATTTACTCCGTTTCTGAGAATGTTTCATTGAGGCATTATCAATTGTATTTTTGAGGACCTTGGGAAATTTCTGTGCCTAGATCTTTCTAGGACCATGGGGATTGGTCAAGCTTATTATACTTATTCATCTCAAAAGACATGTCATTCAAATGATGGAGCATCAAATTTAGAAGGGACTTGATATTCCTGCTCTGTATGCTTTTTGTAAGCATCACACAAAATGTGGGGGCCATATTCATCAATTGTTCAGAGTAAGTCTAATGTTGAACTAAAGGAGCTATACATGTACCATTGTTTCTAGAGGCTATCTAGTTTACAGTCAGATTTGTACATGACTATAAGTTCTGCCATTTAGAATATTTGTCCTTTGGGCAAGTTACCCAACCTCCAGTTTTCTCCTCTTTAAAACAGATTAATAATGATTTAAAAAAATATATTTTTGTCACAGGGTATATGTACGTGTAATGTTAGAAATTTCAAAATTATATTCTCAACTTTTTTCAGTGTTAAAACCATTATTTGGGTCATATTTCAAATGTAGTAAAATTCAGTAGAAGCAAAACTGTTCCTCTCATAGATATAAACCAGAGTATAGTCACTTCCTCATTTTCACATCTTTGGCACAAGGCCAACACCATTGTTAGTGACTTAATATGTACAGGTGACCTGTCTTCACCTTCTCATCTTCAGTGACCTGTTAGTTTACTCTGCTTTAGACATTCACTCCCATGGTGGTAAGGTGATAATTTGGTCTTTGCTATTGCCTGTAATTGCTTAACAACAACTCTCACTAATTCAAAATTCCCACTTTTTCACCACAAGCTTATCTTTTCTAGTCTCACCTCCTCACCTTGTATCCATTTTCAACTACAGAAAGACCTTGATTCCACTGACTGTTCTGCCTTCACTCAACCATAAAACCTTTCCTTTATGAATTTTTCTTCTCATTCAGCCCATGATGTCATTATTGAAATAACACTTTTGGTAATGACCTACATTTCCTCTCTGTGCTGTATTTTATCACTGTTCTCTGGTGGAATACCATACCTGAGTGAACTCAATAAACCCAATCATTTGTTTTCTCCATGCCTACTTCTGAGCAGTTAATGCTCCTAGAGAGATTCCCACTAGATACAGATTTATTCCTTGATAAATTTAAGTTCACCAATCTCACCAAATGGCCCTTGGTATTCCATGGCAACTGTATTATGTTTTTTTTTTCTTTTGTCAACTGGCTCTTCTACTCCCCATAATAAATATTTTAAACACTTCTCTGCCCACACTCTCAGCAGATGATTTTAGCTCCCATTTGTAATAAAAAAGTATTTAGGTTATCAGAGTGGAGCTGTCTTATTTTTCAATACAAGGTTCAGACCTTCATATATCTGCATGTATCCCATCATTCTTCATTTCTTTTGTAATAGGGAGACTAATAGTATTCCTAGTTTAGGCTAATCCCCCTACTTATGCTTTGCATTCCACTCCCTCTACTTCTCAAAATCTTGTCACTGTTTTTCTTTTATTTGTATTCAACCTCATCTACGAACTAGCTTCTTCTCATTAGCAATAACAATGACCAACATGGTTCTTACTGTGTGAAAGGCACTGTCTTAAATAATTTATGTAATTAACTCACTACATCCTTATAACACCCTCTAGAATAAATATTATTATTATTTCCATTTTATAGATAAAGAAACTGAGTTATAGAGAGATTAATGGTTTTTCCTGACATCACATAGCTGGTGAACGGTAGAATTTGGATTTGATACCTGACATTCCAGCTTCTGAGTCTTTAATTAGCATGTTATTTTGCATTTTAGATATTCTAAAAAATCCCAGTGCACCATCTCCAGTCCTCATCTTAATTAAAGTCTCAGCAGTCTCAACACTGTTGGCTAAATCTTCCTTCCTGAAAGTCCTCTCTTGCCCTTTTATTTTAACATGGAAGTCTCTTTCTTTTCTCCCTACCTCCTTGACTTTTCACTCTCTCTCTTTCTCTCTGTATTCTAATCCTTTCTGTCCAGCGTGCTAGAGTCCCTCAAGTTTCAGCCCTAGGCTTATTACTCTCATCATTCTATACTTTTTCTACAGGCTGTTTCATTCACAGTCAGTTTTAATCGCTGTTTTCAGATGATAGGTAAATTTATATTTATAGCTGAGATTATCCATTTGAATTCTAGATCCTTATAATACATTGTCCATTTGCTTTCAAGTCTTCTATATCCCCAAAGTATCTCAAAGTCAACACGTCCAAAAGCAAACTCATGATTCTCCTTCAAACTTAGTCCTTTTCTGTTATTCTCTATGACAGATAATGGCAGTGCTAACCTCAGTTGCAGAAAAAAAAACAACCCAAAAAACAGGATCATCCTTGACAACTCCATATGCATCAACCTCCACCTCCAGTCTATTATACAGTCTTACTGGATTTTTCTTCTAAGACTCTTTGAATTGTATACAAATTTCTCTTATCCCTACCACCAATGACTCATTGTAATTCCAAATTAACATTCACCTGGACTACTCTAAGAATTTTGTTACTGGTCTAATGCATATACTTCACCTTTATCCTTTTTGTTCTCTGTACCCACAAAGATGTGTGAAAGCACAGATCTAATCACTTTATCCTCTCAGTTCCAACTTCATTGGCTTCACAAATTTCTTTGAATAATGACAAAAATCCTTCCATATTTACAAGTTCTTGCAAAATCTGATCCTTATGTACATCTCCAGGCTCAGTTTGTACTGCCTTCATCCTCACACTCAGCATGCCAGCCATCTTGGCCTTCTTTCATTCCCTCATATTCACTGTTTTCTCTCTTGCTACGTATTCTTTGCTCATTGTGCCCTTTCCACTTGGAATGCTCATTTCTCATCTGTGTGCCTGATTAATTCATCTTTCTGAGTTCTGTACACATGTCTCTTCCTCACAGAGGTCACCCTGCTGAAGCCTGATTTTTCAATTATAGATGCATAGGAACTATAGAAGTATAGAAGGCTATGGTTACAAATTTATAATCAATTTTTGAGATTATGAATAATTTCTCTCTCCTAAGAGACTATAAACTTCATGAAGGCAGAGAATCATGCCTATTTTTGCTATTTTATTTCTAGTATCTGGCTTAATATGTGAACATATGCAAAGCACTCAGTAAATCTCAATGAAGTTGTGTATAAAGCTTTGAAGATATAAAATGAACAAGACACGGTTTTTAGACTCAAGGAGATCCTAGAGTAGGGAGACTGCCACATAAACAAAATGAGGCAATTACTAGGATATCCACAAAATTCTTTGTGAATATTAAGGTTGTGCTTGTGTCTGGGAAGGTGTGTATACCTGAGACATGACTAGTTATTTAAAAAAGTTCAAAGAGGATGTAATATTTGAGTTATCTTGAAGGAAGAATGGGATTCAAAAGTGAGCATTCATACTAGGACCAGCTCTGTTATGTGAAGTGTTAGGTAGAGAGGTAAAATTATCAACCAGAGTTAGAAATCAGAGCCAAACTAAGGAAGGAGGGGGGTATTGTTGAAACTTTGTGCCAATGGACATAAGAAGAATCAAGATGTCAGCAACTGAATAATGCTGGAAACAAATGTGGTCAGAAATGGGGTGGAAAAAATACTGAATTCCTCAATAATAACTTTTTGCCATAAGAGCTCTTTAAATAATATACCATTTTCCACATGATCCTTTTTTTCAGTGTAACAACTTTTTCATTCTCCAACCCACTCCAACCATAAGCACAGCATCGTATATTAATGTGAGCTATTACTAATAATATAAAATTCTGTTGAAAAAGAAATATTATGAGAAATATAATTTATACTCCAGTTCTACCATAGGACTGTATTCGATTTGATTAATCTATCATTACTGATTTAATTGGTAGTCTCCACAAATAACATAAGTAATACTGGGTGTGTTTGAACAGATAGAAGAGGTTTGCTGAGTTCTCCAGGTAGACAGTGATGTTGGGAAGAAGCACTAGTGAGGAAATAAGTTGACAAACATAATTCTGAAAAGAACATAAAAAAATTATATTAGACTCAAAGGGATGACCATAGTCTCTTGGTCAACTAATTATATTCTTAGTTGCTTGCAAAATGATTAAAGTAGGATTTTTTTCCATTGTGATGGAAAATGACTTTAATTTTTAAATATCAATATCCTTTAATCACAGTAGTTTTAGACTTTAATTGGCAGGCCTTACTTTGCACTGACAATCCTAAAACAGTGGCCTTGTAAGAATTTTTGCTGCCACATTAGGCCACCATGTCAGACATGACTGGTCATATATACCTGGAGAGACCATTGATTCTTTGAAATGTTGGAGAAGGAAACTTTATTATTAGAGCATGGTCAGTGTTGTCTTGGGTTGACACTTTTTTGGTCAATTGCCATTGTTTTTGTCATTAGAATTTTTACTTTCTTTTTCTTATATTTTTTTCTGTAGTGCTAAATTATTTTTCAATTGAAAATTGAGGAAAAGTAGGTTAAAAATTTTAAGTATTTAAAAGTTTTTAAATATTTTGAGAGCTTTTAGTTTAAGCTCGTACATAATTCATGCATATTTTACCTTTGTCACTAAGGCAAAGACAATGATAGTTTTTCTCACTGTTCACACATCTGTCTACATAATTTTTGGGTGGACGTTTTTACTCAGGTTTCTCTTATATTATTTAGGATGTAGAATGAAATAGGAAAGAAAAGTATATGTGATAAAAATGAAAAGACTTGAGACTTTTTTACAAAATTTTGCCATTATATTCTTGTTAGGTCTTCAAATACTTGACAACTTGACAACTGAAGTTCAGAATTTTATTCTGAATGCTGTTTCCTTTTAAATTTATCAAGGCAGAAAGAAGAAACCAATTAGCCTGGTTATTTATTTTTATTTCTCTTTTCATAGAACTCATTTATCCCAAATAATCTCTTA
The DNA here is from genome assembly GCF_018350195.1 of Panthera tigris. Classification (NCBI taxonomy): domain Eukaryota; kingdom Metazoa; phylum Chordata; class Mammalia; order Carnivora; family Felidae; genus Panthera; species Panthera tigris. The sequence continues at coordinate 49,519,342 of NC_056669.1, forward strand.
AAAGCTTTTTCCATATTCTAAAAAAGAAAGTTGTTATTGAAAAGCTTAATTCATATTATTACAGCTGGCATAATTTTATTAGATAATTGTCATTTGTGGTATAATAAAATAGTATGCCTGCTTTCTCAAATAAGGGATTGATATCGATGAGAGGGTCTTAAGCTTTTTCACTAGAGTTCCCTCAATGGCAGACCATAGTGAGGCTCTTCCCTATTTCCTGCCTCCAAGGCTCAGATTTCATCCTATGAATACATGAAATTTATTTTGAAGTTTCCAGTTTATCTTCAAAATGTAGGCAAACTTTGAATTCTACTTGAATAATATGCCAATTTTGAAATTAATATGAATTTCTAGGTACAGGAAGAATCACCCCATTTATGTTGCAGGCCTTTTTATTCCTTGTGCATTATCATATCGGTTTTTGTAGGCAGCCATATTCCAGTTTAGAAGCTGGTGTGAGAGAGAGAGCCCAAAGAGAATCGACCAGAGAACTTTCATCTCTACTCATCTCTGATAATTTAGGTCAAAATTTGCCAAATTTTTTTGGTGTTATATGCTTCCTTCACAGTCTATTGAGGGTGCATTTTTAATCAATATGTGTAAAGGTTTATGGACATTTTGTAGAGCCTGAAACATGATTTTACTATTGTAAATGATTTTGATGGTTTATAGTCATTTTGTATTTGCTTTTATGGCACATTGCTAGATGATTAAATCTATGTTAAACTCTTAAAAAGTGTTATGAAATATGACTTCTGTTCTTGAGAAACTCACATTGTTTAGAGAGATAGAAATATAAATAGATAATTTCTAAGTGATAAGAATTGTGTTCATAGGGAGAAATGCAAAGGTGGCCTTGCGAGCCTAGGGGAGTAGGGTTCAGCCAACTCTGGTATTATCAAAATGGCATCTATGAATTAAACCCTAAAGAGTTTCTCCAGAATACATGGAGTATTCATTTTTCATACCAAAGGCAGTTCTTTATGCAGTAGTTTATCACTTTATCTGTAAGTACTTGCTCTGTATCCTGCCCTAGAACACAAGCTTGATGAAGTATAATGCCTGGCATGTAGTAAGAATTCAATAAAATTTGTTGAATATATCTTGAAGATATTTTTTCCACAAATTATATTTATTGAGTAATAACTATAGTTTTCCATTTTTTTTTATTGAGGACCTATATAACAGGGCATGAATTAAAATCAGTCTTAATTACTCACTAGTCAGACAAAGCTTCTGGTCAGTATGATAATGTTAACATGACTATACACATGTGATATTCTTGATTTAAAGTTCCCAGTGCCTCTGTTCTTTTTGGGAGTCTAGATATCTAAGGGATCCGTGAGGCCAGACCAAAGGATGAGTGTATCTTACTCATATTTGAAAGCGAGGAAGACAAGAGATGAACAACACAGTGTATTTAGGAAGGATCATTGAGGGGCAGAGCTGCAGGACTAACATGGCCAACAGGCTTAAAAGACAAGGAGGGCCTGGAGTGAAGAGGCCTCACACCTAGAAAAGCTCTTTCTTAAGAACCTTTGATTCTCTTTTTGGAAAAAAAAAAAACTGACATATAAGTCTCATTCTTAGTTTTCATTTTATATGGGGAGGCATTACAGAAGAAATTGCGGAAGGTCAGTCTTGAATCATGTGTAGAAGTCTGGCAAACAGTCAAAGAAGGGCAAGTGTATGAGCCCAATCAGCATGCTCTACTCACAGGTGGCAAGTGGTATAATGTGCCTGAGCTGTGGAAGATGCAGAAGTGATGTGGGGGCAGGAATGACTTAGATTTTAAAGTCTAAGCATGAAGTCTGTCTGTTGTTCAAGTAGTGTTGCTGTCTGGGTTTCTTCAGTGTTCCTGGATGGCGTGCTACATAGTAAATGTTGACTACATTATTTCCTTACTGGGAAACTAAAGATTAAATTTTAACCTTTTTGTCACCAGATTACTGTCACTTTTGATAAGTTAGTGAAAAGTTAGCTCTAGCTTTAGTTATAAAACTTAAGGACCTTAACCATAAACAGCACATAGTTCATTTTGCAATATTAATATTGCATCACTTTCTGATTAGAGTTATAAAACACAATTTGGACACAATCCAAAAAAATAAAAGTCCAGAGAGAAAAATAATTACCTAAGGTCTAATCACCTTGATATAATTACTCTTTATCACTTTTTTTCTGATTATGAGCATGATATATATTTGTTGAAAAAATTGTCTTCCTTTCTTTAAAACTCCTTGAATGTATTTCTCCTGTGAAACCTTTGATTACCCAAGGGGTCATTAATCTGTTTTTCTATTATGGTACACTTATATCATGTATTCACATTGATTATGAATTTATTATTCAGTACTCTAGCATTTTTTTTCTCTGTCTTTCCCACTAAATTGTGCTTTTCCAAGGCAAAGGCCTTGACATATTTGTGTTCCCTGCATGAAGACACTGTGCTTGGTACATGTTAGTCTCCAGTAATTGCTCCCAAATGAATGAATGGTCATCAGTTTATAAATAACAGTATGTTATATCATGAAGGTCAAGGAAATAGGCTTGCATATTTTTCATATTCATTTAATATTTTGTATATTTATTGAAAAAGTTATTGTGATTATTAGATAACATTGGAATCAAATTGCATTAATTTTTATTGCCTGGCACAGACTTTAAAAGCTTGAAATTAAGATAAATTTACAATTGTAGTAATATGGAAAATTTATATAGAAGTTATTTTTAAATGCTGAACTTGATAAGTTCAAGAGGTCAAGATTACTATACATTTTAAATAATGTCTTTCAGGTCTTGGACCATACATTTCTGTTTTTAAAAATTTTAATTTCTGTTTTCACTGTCGTATGTTTCTTTGTTGTGACTCTTCCTATTCCTTATGAGGAAGTTGTGTATATAGTTGTTGCTCAATAAATGTTAAAGAGCTCACTGTTTTTATTCTAATTGAAGTTTTGTTTATTTATATTTTTAATTTTTTAGAGAGAGAGAGTGGGGGAGAGAGGCAGAAGGAGAGAGAGAATATTTTTTTAAATTTTTCAAAATTTTAAATTTACATCCAACTTAGTTGGCATATAATGCAGTAACGATTTCAGGAGTAGATTCCAGTGATTCGTCTCCTATGTATAACACCAGTGCTCACCCCAACAAGTGTCTTCCTTAATGCCCTTCACACATTTAGCCCACCCCTTCCCCCTACACAACCCTCCAGCAACCCTGTTTGTTCTCTACATTATAGAGTCTCTTATGTTTTGTCCCCCTCCCTGTTTTTATATTATTTTTGCTTCCCCTCTCTTATGTTTATCTGTTTTGTATATTAAATTCCACATATGAGTGAAGTCATATGATATTTGTGTTTCACTGACTGACTGATTTCATTTAACATAATACCATCTAGTTCCATCCATTTGTTGCAAATGGCAAAATTTCATTCTTTTTTTTTAAGTGACAAATTTTTATTTAGATGTCAGTCATAACATTGCCAATTAAAGGTGTCTAAAAAATGCAAGAATTTATATTTTCTGATGCTGGTTGTGTGTGTGTGTGTGTGTGTGTGTGCACATGTGCACATGTGCGTGCACCCTTACTTACATTAAGTTCTCTATAATTGGAACTATTGCACAGATACAATTTTGCATTCTTGCTTTTGACATAAAATTAAGAGTCTCCATTACAGTATATTGTTTCCATACTTGCTCTTTTTAAAGTCTGAATCTTAATTCCCCCAATTTACAACAAATAAACACACAGGTTAACAATTTAAATAATGTTTGTCTTCAGCTCATTAGTTTTGTTCTTTTTTTTTTTTTTGTAGCCAACCATTGTATTTTATTGGGATAAAACACATGGAATGCGTACTATATTCAGCTTTCTACTACTTTATAAAGCACAGCTCTCTGGTTCCAGAAGTATTATTTACACTTGGTGGTTTTTGTTTGTTTGTTTGTTTTTTTGATTTAGCTTTATTTTTTATTTTTTAAAATTTACATCCAAATTAGTTAGTATATAGTGAAGCAATGATTTCAGTAGATTCCTTAATGCCCCTTACCCATTTAGCCCATCCCCCCTCCCACAACCCCTCCAGCAACCCTCAGTTTGTTCTCCATATTTATGAGTCTCTTTTATTTTGTCACCCTCCCTGTTTTTATATTATTTTTGTTTCCCTTCCTTTATGTTTGTTCTCCATATTTATGAGTCTCTTTTATTTTGTCACCCTCCCTGTTTTTATATTATTTTTGTTTCCCTTCCTTTATGTTCATCTGTTTTGTCTCTCAAAGTCCTCATATGAGTGAAGTCATATGATTTTTGTCTTTCTCTGACTGACTAATTTCACTTAGCATAATACCCTCCAGTTCCATCCACTTGGTTGCAAATGGCAAGATTTCATTCTTTTTGATTGCTGAGTAATACCCATTGTGTGTATATACCACATATTCTTTATCCATTCATCTGTTAATGGACATTTGGGCTCTTTCCATACTTTGGCTATTGTTGATAGTGCTTCTATAAACATTGGGGTGCACATTCCCCTTCGAAACATGTGCATGTGCCACTGTATTACTTGGATGAATACCTAGCAGCGCAATTGCTGGATCATAGGGTAGTTCTATTTGTAATTTTTTGAGGAACCTCCATACTGTTTTCCGGAGTGGCTGCACCAGTATGCATTCCCACCAGCAGTGAAAAAGAGATCCTCTCTGCATCCTCGCCAACATCTTTTGTTGCCTGAGTTGTTCATTTTAGCCATTCTGACTGGTGTGAGATGGTATCTCATTGTGGTTTTGATTTGTATTTTCCTGATGATGAGTGATGTTGAGCATTTTTTTCATGTGTCTGTTAGCCATCTAGATCCCTTCTTTGGAAAAGTGTCTATTCATGAAGAGAGAGAGAGAATCTTAAGCAGGCTACACACTCAGCACAGAGCCTGATGCAGCGCTTGATCCCATGACCCTGGGATCATGACCTGAGCTTAAGAGCCAGACCTTCAACTGACTGAGATGCCCAGGAGCCCCTAATTGAAGTATAATTTATATATAATAGTATATTAGTTTCAGCTGTACCACATAATGATTCAACAATTCTATGCATTACTCAGTGCTGAACAAGATCAGTGTGCTCCTAATCCCCTTGATTTCACCCATTCCCACACCCATCTAGCTTCTGGCAGCCACCAGCTTGTTTTCTGCATTTAAGAGTCCATTTCTTCACCTATTTTTTCTTTGTTTGTTTGTCTTCTGCCCACTTTTAAATTGGATTATTTGTTTTTTGTGTGTATTGAATTGTATAAGTTCTTTATATATTTTGGATATTAACCCCTTATCAGATATCTCATTTGCAAATGTCTCCTCCCATTGAGGGGGTTACCTTTTTGTTTTGTTGCTGATTTCCTTCACTGTGCAAAAGTGTTTTATTTTGGTGTAGTCCCAATGGTTTAATTTTGCTTTTGTTTCCCTTGCCTTAGGAGGCATATCCACAAATACAGTACTAAGGCTTGTGTGCAACAGATTATTGCCTATATTTTCTTTTAGGAATTTTATGGCTTCAGGTCTCACATTTAGGTCTTTAGTCCCTTTTGAATTTATTTTTGTGTAGGGTGTAAGAAGGTGGTCCAGTTTCATTCTTTTGCATATTGTTGTCTAGTTTTGTATCCTGCATTTAACTGAATTCATATGTCAGTTCTAATAGTTTTTTGATGGAGTCTTTAGGGTTTTCCAAATATAGTGTCATGTCATCTGCAAATAGTGGAAATTTTAATTTTCCTTACCAATTTGTATGCTTTTATTTCCTTTTATTTTTCTGATTGCTTTGGCTAGGATTTCCAGTAACATGTTGAATAAAAATGGTGAGAGTGGACATGCTTGTCTTATTGCTGATCTTAGGGGAAAAGCTCTCAGTTTTTCCCCATTGAGGATGATGATAGCTGTAGATTTTCATACATGGCCTTTAATAGGTTGAGATATGTTTTCTCCAAACCTACTTTGTTGAGAGCTTTTATTATGAATGCATGTTGTATTTGTCAAATTCTTTTTCTGTATCTATTGAGATGATCCCAACTGTGAGATCATGTCTTGAGCCAAAATCAAGAGTTGGACACTTAACCGACTGAGCCACCCTGGGACCTTGGGATGATCTATGATTTTTATCCTTTCTCTTGATGTGATGTATCACATTGAGTGATTTGTAAATATTGATTCACACCTGCATCCCTGGAATAAATCAGACTTAATCTTAGTGAATGGCTTTTTAAAATGTATTTTTGTATTCAGTTTACTAATATTTTGCTGAGAATTTTTGCACCTGTGTTCATCAGAGATACCAGCCTGTTTTTTAGTGTCTTTGGTTTTGATGTCAGGGTAATGTTGGCCTCATAGAATGAATTTGGAAGCTTTCCTTCATCTTCTATCTTTTGGAATAGTTTGAGAAGGATGGGCATTAACTCTTCTTTAAATATTTGGTAGAATTTACCTGTGAAGCCATCTGGTCCTGGATTTTGTTTGTTGGAAGTTGTTTGATTACCAATTCAATCTCATCACTAGTAACTGGTCTGCTCAAATTTTCTGTTTCTTCCTGACTCAGTTTTGGGAGGTTATATGTTTCTAGGAATTTATCCATTTCTTCTACATCGTCCAATTGATGAGCATATAATTTTTCATAGTATTCTCTTATAATCCTTTGTATTTCTGTGGTGTTGGTTTTTATTTCTATTTTTTGTCATTAGCATTTTTATTTAGTATAGTTTATGCTAGAACAGAAATACATAATAATATGCCCTTTCTTATCACAGGGAGTCTTTTATACAACCAAAATCATAGCCAACATTTTATATGACAAAAGAAAATTGAACCAAATCTGTAAATTCTCAGGAAAGCAATAAGGATAGAAGAAAATAATGTATTTTATATAAATTATATAGGACAGTTACAAGGAAAATCCATTACTTTCCTCTCTGACTCAATTTTACAAAATAAAGTCAACATATATTATTCTGTGAATTGATAAGAGTGCATAAACACTGTGGCCCTTTCAAAAATATAACAAACTGTTATCTTGACGTCATATGTCGTTCTTAGTTCTTAACTGGAGTTGAGCTTCCTTTCATAGTCTTCTTTAGGTTGTGGTATTTGGGCAGGATTTTCATCAGAAAATCCAGCTGTAGTGTCTGGGGCTGTGGTCGGTTAGTCTGCACCTGACGAAGGCAGTCTGTACCATACATAGATCATTGTATTCTCAGGGATGACCTCAAATGTATTCAGGTTGCAGCAAGCCCCAATGATGCAAGTACTTGTCAATATTATGTTTCTGCCCACATATGCTTTTGATTCAATTGCATTGTCTCCCATTTTCATGGTTTGGAAATAACAGCTAACGTCAAACACATTATTGTTGCCATTGATCATAGGTTTCGGCTTTGGATCTTCAAGCATCAAGGGTGATATTATTAGGGTAAGCATTTATGATAAGCACCTGTTCTTCTTTTATTTTTTAGTTAGTTTATTTATTTATGTAATTTATTTATTTATTTATTTATTTATTTATTTATAGTTTTATAATACAGTATTGTTCAATTTATTTTTTTAATTTACATCCAAGTTAGTTAGCGTATAGTGCAACAATGATGTCAGGAGTAGATTCCTTAATGTCCCTTACCCATTTAGCCCATCCCTCCTCCCACAACCCCTCCAGTAACCCTCTGTTTGTTCTCCATATTTAAGAGTCTCTTATATTTTTGTCCCCCTCCCTGTTTTTATATTATTTTTGCTTCACTTCCCTTATGTACATGTTTTGTCTCTTAAAGTCCTCATATGCGTGAAGTCATAGATTTGTCTTTCTCTAGTTTTGCTTAGCATAATGCCCTCTAGTTCCATCCATGTAGTTGCACACTTGTTCTTCTTTTAAATTACCTTCACCGATCACTCTTGGCCAAGCTTCTGAAATAATTCATGCTTTAGAGTGAATCACTGTCCTAGGTCCTATAGTAATATCGCCCCAAATTTCACTTTCTATATACACAACTGCTCCAGGAGCAATCTTCACACTCTTTTCAGCCTTCTCTGCCATGCTTTGGCCATTGTCTTATTTCTCCTCCATTTCTGATTTTATTTATTTGAGTCCTTTCTCTCTCTTTGTTGGGTCTGGCTAAATGGTTATCAATTTTATTTTATTTTTTCCAAGAACCAGCTCCTGGTTTCATTGAACTGTTCTTTTGTTTAATTTAGTCATTTCTGCTCTAATCTTTATTATTTCCTTACTTCTACTGGCTTTGGGATTTGTTTGTTCTTCTTTTTCTAGCTTCTTTAGATATATACAAAGTTTGTTTATTTGAGATTTTTTTTAATTTTGTGATGGAGTCCTCTATTGCAATAATCTTCCCTCTTAGAACAAACAGCTTTTGCTGCATCCCAAAGATTTTGGACTATTATGTTTTCATTTTCATTTGTCTCCATGTATTTTTTTATTTCCTTTTTGATTTCTTGGTTGACCCTTTCATTTTTTAGTAGTATGTTATTTAGCCACCATGTATTTGTGTTCTGTCCAAATTTTTTCTTGGATTGACTTCTAGTTTCATATTAATGTGGTTGGAAAAGATGCATAATGTTATTTTAGTCTTTTTTGAATTTATTGAGATTTGTTTTGTGGCCTAACATGATATATTCTGGAGACTGTTTCTTGCTATTTTTAAGAAATGACAAAACCTATATCCCTTTGTGTAAATATCACTCCTTTATTTAACTGTGGTAAAGCCCATAAAAATAAATTTTGGGCGTTATTGAAACATATAGTAACAGACCTGAAGAAGCCATAACAATTATTTAGTGTGCTTTGGTCTCTTTAAATGATGAGGAACATAAAACTCAAAAGTACTGGATGAGTTATCCAAAGTCACACTAATTTTTAGTGTTAGAGCTATGTCTAGGACACAAATCAGGAGACTACATTACGGATTGTGTAGCTAGGTGCCCCAGTTAAGTGGGGGCTAAGTAGTAAGGTTGGATTCTCTGGGCCTATATGGATATTATCTCTCTAACTACCCATGTGGCCATCTTGAGCTCTCCTGCCCTGTTGCATCTTCTTCTGTCCTATCTAATCCTATTCTACTTTACCATATTCTCTTGTCAATCTGCCCATCTCTCTGTCTACTTATATATCATTTATCTATTTAAATAACACTGATTGAGCTGCAATGAAGTGACTTGAGTTTTATGTATATTATCTCACTGAAACTAAAAATTCCTTTGAGATTTTTATAGTTGAAAACATTGAGGCTCAGAGAAAATAAGTAATAAGCAATATGTTGATCCTTTCTTAAATAGCAAGAGATAGACCCACTTGACTCTATCATTCATGTTCGCCATGACTGTTACATCTGGCAGGTTACTCTTACCTGAGGCAGCTCAACTAGCAGCCTTCTCCTTCATTTCATTTAGGTCTTTGCTAAAATATCACTTCCAAAGTGAGGCCTTCTTTGATGACCCTGTTTGCATTTGAGTTATCCTTCCCCATCTACTTTCTTGATTTAGTTTTTCTTTTTAGCATCTATCACTTTATATAACTTTCTTTGTTATTCTTTGCACCTAGAATAATGCTGGCACATATAAGTATTCTTTTTGTTAAATGAATTGGATAAGCCAAATTCACACAGTCCTTAGGTGAACCTGAGTTTACACTGGGAGAGATGAGACAGAAACACAAAGTTCATGTTCTGGGAGCCACAAGTAAATCTTGAGGTCTTGTGGTAGCTAAAGGGGAAAAAGATCAGAAAAGAGCAGCCCAGGAATGAATTCATGGAAGGAAAGGGTCTGGGCTCATTGTTACTAGCAAAGTAGATATTTTTGAGTTGCCTTTGTTGTTTCTTAGAAGCATGATGTCTAGCTGGATAAAATTCTGTTAAAGTACTGGGGCAGTATGACAGAACGGCAAAACCTAGTTGCTGGCCAAGGTGTAGGTTTTGGAGCATCTAAGCATTACCCAATGAGGGTCCCAGGAGAGGGTATTAGGATTCCATGGGAATGCACTCTTCTTGGGAGAAGCAATATAAATCTCATTGTTCTGTAGAATATTGTCTGTCCAGGGCCAGAGTACTTTAGGGTTTGTGAAATATTCCTACCCTCTTTATGCTCAGTGGTTACAGAAGCAGAATTGCAGAATGGGACTTGAACAAACTAGAACTAATCTTGTAGATTCTGGTGGCTGGTTCGCATCTTATTGAGGTCAGGGCCTTGGAGTGTTTTTTTTTTTTTTTTTATGTGGAAGCCAGTAGACTAGATGATGAGGGCTTGAGCAGTAGGATTGCGTGTTGTGCAGCAGATTACACATTTGATATTCCAGAGACAAGTTCATTGAAAGCGTTATTCCACTTGACAGAACAGCACTTGTGTAGAGCTGCCAGATTTGATGCTATAAAGGAAACATAGCACTCTGGAAATAAATTACACTTTGTATTAACTGAATGATATATTAATCTTTTCCACCATTGAAGCAGGAGGGAGAATGAGCAGTGAATGTTAACACAGCATTATATGGATACCCACTTGCAATTCTTATTTCTTTGATATTCACAGACATGGAATTCAGAAACTTTCTCCAAAGAAAGTTTAACTTGCTGCAATATTTATGATAGCTTTTCTTTTGTGATCTGTTTAGTTACAAGAACTTGAGAAGCTTTCAAAGTCAAGATTATTCAGATCAGTACCTGTTGCAGCTTTCCAATTTTTAAGTATCTCCAGAAAAAGTTATACTTGGATCTGGCATCCTTCTGGATAATTTGAGAATAATAAAACAGTTAAGGAGCTGTCACAGCTCCTGCCAGGGTAAGAAATTTGAACTAACAACCAGATTGCTGGTCACACAGACCTGGAATCTTACCAGCTGTGTGATTCAAGGCAGGTTGTAGAACATCTCTGAGTCTCATGTCTGTCATTTGGAAAATGAGAACACTAGTTTCATTTTGCAGAGATGCTCTGAGGAGAATGGGATATTAGATGTAAAAATATTTAGTACCATGCATATAGTAAGTTGATTTAATTTTTTCCCTCTTTTTTTGGAGAAAAGAGAGGGAAAGTCTCAAGACTAATTGTACTCTGTTTCTGGATCCTCTTCTCAAAAAGGATCTGAAGTGGTGGAATTATTTTTAAAAGGCCAGAGGTGTTGTGAAGAAGAAACAAAGCTAATGGATTCTGTCTTTAGACCCTTTATCCAGCTTATTTTCAGTCTCCCACAATAAAACAATTTATTATTATTATTATTATTATTATTATTATTACAACCACTACTAACTTTCCTGCAGATGGGGTTTTAAAACAGTTCTGTAACACAGTGATTGATTGATTGATTGATTGATTTCAAAGACAAAGATATATTGAGAATTTATTTTACATTGTTTTGTACAGCATCTAAAGCAAATGCAAGTGAGGAAAATAAAAATCAAGTTTGCTAAGTTCTTATTACATACCATTACAGTAATAGAGGCTTACATATCATTATCCTCTTTAATTTTATATTATTTAATTTTACATTGCTTATCCCTTGGGATTCTGACCTCCAGAAATAAACAGAAATTTTAGAACAAAAATTTACAACATTCTAGTCACTGACTTTCTCTTGTAGGATATTCTACCTATTATAACTTGTGACTCTAGTAGATTTATGGATAATAACATATTGAAAGAAGCAGAACAAAGCTTCTAAGTATCTTAAAATAAAAGGAAGCTAAGATTTATTGAGTGCCCAGTATATGCCAGCGCTCTCACATGTTGGAACTAGTTATTGCACATATGTAACAAATGTAAAACTTGTGTTTTAATTTGGAACCCTGACGGTAGATGTTTTTGTGCTCCCTTCACTCTCAGCACTTCACCTCACACTTCCAGTTTACTTTTGTGTATTATTTGAGTGCATGTTCACTCTGCTACCAGAGGTGAAACTCATTTATGATGTAGCACTTGTGTATCACACTCCCAATGCCTAGCCCAGGGCCTGGCACTTGGTAGGAGCTTGATAAATGGTAGTTTAGGAAATAAACAGAAAGGAAGCATCAGATGGAGGGGGCAGGAATCCTTCCCACTTTTCACTCAGAATGATGGAGTAGTGGAAGGAATGGTATCAATGGGCACAGAGCACTATCAGAAGCTACATTTATTAAGCACCATCTTACTGTGTGCCAGGCACTATGCCAGACTTTCATTTATTATCATACTTAATACTCACGATGACCCTATGCAGTAAGCACTCTTATTCTGTCCCCATGTGAAGAAGGAAGTATCAGAGAGGTTTCATACATTTCCCCAAATTTTACAGCTAGTGAATGCCAGAACTTCAAGGGCCTGTAATGTGTCTGTCTTCAAAGCCTATGTTCTTGAGCACTATATTTGTGGACTTGTGACCTGCGGGGTGTACATGGCACACTAAGTCCCCCAGAAATCATGAGGGAAGGCTGCTGATGATACAGAACTGAATTTATAAACTTGTTGAGTATGGGAGAGTCCCATCTCATCTGTCCTAGTAGTAGTTGCAAAGAAGGAGGTCACAGAAAGGAGTTTAGAAGGTTTTGTTTTAAATTTTTAGTTGTGGTAAAGAACACATAACATTAAATTTAGCATTTCAACCATTTTTTTTAAGAAAGAGAGAGAAAGAGAGAGAGAGAGAGAGAGAGAGAGCACACATGTGTGTGAGAGTGCGGAGGGGCAAAGGGAAAAGGAGAGACAGAATTCTAAGCGGGCTCCATGCCAGTGCATAGTTCAATGTGGGGCTTGATCTCAGGACCCTGAGATAATGATTTGAGCCAAAATCAAGAGTCAGACATTTAACCGACTGAGCTACCCAGGTTCCCATCAACAGTTTTAAAAGGTACAGTTCACTACTGTTAAGTATATTCAAACTGATGTGCAACAGATGTCCGTGACTTTTTCATATTGCAAAACTGAAACTCTCTGTTAACTCCCTGCTCCTCCCCTCCCTGAAAGTCATTGGTAACCACCACTCTACTTTCTGCTTCTACGAATTTGACTACTTTAGACACCTCATATAAGTAGAATCATACCATATTTGTCTTTTTGCATCTATCTTATTTCACCTGGAGTAATGTTCTCAAGATTCATCAGTGTTGTAGCACAAGTCAGAGTTTCCTTCCTTTTTAAGGCTGAATAGTATTCTACCACATATATACACACACGCACATACACACACTACATTTTGTTTATCCATTTGTCTGTAGATGGGAGTTGGGTTGCTTCTACCTTTTGGCTCTTTTGAATAATGCTGCTTTGAAAATGTGTGTACATTTATCTCTTTAAGATCTTCCTCTCAATTTTTTTTTGATGTAGACTTAGGTCTTGACTTGGGGTTTCTGGATCATATTATAATTCTATTTTTTTTGTGTGTTTTTTTGTTTTGTTTTTTGAGGAGCCATCATACTATTTTCCATAGTGGTTGCACCATTTTACTCTCTCACCAATAGTACACAAGCTTTCCAGTTTGTTCATATGCTCTCCAATACTTGTTATTTTGTTTTGATAGTTTTCCTAATAGATGTGAGGTGATACCTCATAGTAGTTTATATTTGAGTTTCTGTAATGATTAGAGGTTATTAGTAACTAGAGTTAGTCATGGAGTGATTTCAGGGTGTAAATTAATAAGTATGTTCTGGGCAGGGATAGGGTTTGTAAAGCAGATGAGTTGTTGGAAGAAGTGGGCTCTTATCTTTGGAATGCATGCATGTGTGGATTTACTGTCAAAACAGTTTGTGATCATTTTGGAGAACATTTGGATCTGAGTGATTTGGTGTCAAAATCATGTGAGTGTAGTAGCTTCTGTTACATATCATGGCTTGGTTTTTAAGCCATGTTTGTCTTGAAAATTTTGGTTTCTGTTTGATTCTTCTCTTTGCTAAGGTCACTTTCTCATGCCTCACATGATGCTCTGTACAGTATTTGGCAGCCAGGTGCCCATCTTTCATGGTTACTGTAATAGTTAATTAAGATAACAAACATGGTTTTAGATGTAGCACCTGGTACACAGTAAGTGCTAATTAAATAGTTGCACTTAAGTTATGGTAATAGTAATAGTGTAGTCATAGTGAACATGTAAAGTAGTACTTGTAAAGATAATGATGGCACTGCCACTTATTTTTTCTGAATCTCTGTACTTCGAACTGATCCTATTACCACTGCCCTAGTGTAGGAACTCATCACTAAGGATCGTTAGTTCCCTCCTCCTATGCGCTATCTAATCACACCACCACTGACAAAAAATGACCTAACACTCAAGTTTAAAACAGTTACCCTCCTAGGTACAACTTCCCCATGGCTCTCCCTTGACCTCCAAAGGAATCTAAGCTCCATTACATTCTGCATTTAGCCTTCCTTACTCCTGTCTCTACCCAGCTCTTGAGCCTCATCCCCTACAGTCCCTGACACAGTATTTATTCTTCAGTGTTCTCAAATGCTTTAGTATCTCATAAAACACCTGCTATAATATCTCCCTTAAAATTTTGATTTGTACACACATAAAAATTTATATAAAAAAATAAAAGTTATCCTATCATTCATACTTTCTATTTTTAGTTATTTTTTTTCTTTTCTTTTGCTCCCTTCTCCCTTTTCCCATCTTACTTGCCCTCTACCCCACTTGCAACTACTGCTGTAATAACATCATATTAGCAACTTTGGAAGTATCCTTTTGAATTTTTTCCATGTTGAGGCAATGTTACATAAACATACTTGTGTGTGTGTGTGTGTGTATGTGTGTGTATTTGCATACATTTTCCTGTTTAAACACTTTACTGGATGTATCCAATCTCTAGTGTCAATTTCTGCCAAACTTAAGGCCTCTTTAACACCACTGAGTTTTATTTTAGGGGAGAAATATGGCTAAAATGTTACTATTTCCCCCAAGTCACCTCCTTTCCCTGACTCAGTTACTGAACTGAAGGGCCCAATATCTGCAAGAGCTTGACATTTTTAATTTGAAAGTCCTATTGTCATTTCTGTCACCTTAGATGGGAGTGTTAAGAAGAGGTCACTGGAAAATTACTGACTCTAGATGAACAATTTGTTCTTAATTAAAAAGCCTGATGAAACTCTCTTTGGGAAATGAACTCATTCAAATGAGAGATAATTTAAGCTCATCCACTCAGGATACTTTTTTCTCTATTTTTCCTTCACCCAGTACATAAAATTTTTATTCAGTCTTGTAATATAAGTTGAATTTGACAGGAGCAATTTTTTTTCATTCAAACCATAAAATTATTATGTTGTATGAGTTAATATTGTGTTTTCCTCTCAGAAAAAAATGAGTACCGCATTCCCTAGAGACATTGTCTGGCAGCAATGGAGAATGGAGTAAAACTACTCCCTGCTGGGGTTTCAGAATGGGAAGCAAACACAGTATCATTAAATACACATGGACTTTTAAGTCAGAAGGCCAGAGTTCAAGCCCAGTTCTGTCACTGAAGAGCTGAGTGACCTTGGTGAAATATTTGAAATGGGGTTTCCCCTTGTCTGTAAAAAGAATAATAATCCCTGCTGTATATCATTGGCTATTCTAAGGTTCAAATGAAGTAACTGTTGTGAAAAGATTGAATGAATGCAAAGTGCAATGTAAACATATGGGATTGTCAATATTGATGCCTCCTGCTGCTGATGCACTGTGAGAAATAGTTTCTTATTAGTTTGCTAGATAGATCCATCAACCAGTGACTGGTCACTAGGCAGAATGCCATCAGAATGGAAAGGTAAGCCCAACCTCTTCCTTCTTTATCATCCCCAATATAAAATGAAAAATCTGAGGCCCAAAAGGGGAAGTGCATTGACGAAAGCCACACAACCAGTTAGTGGTATAGCCAGGACTGGATATTCCACTTCCTGCCCAGTATTCTTTCCCAAACGCCCTGCTTCTAACTTTTTAAAATAAATAATAGAATTCTAGTTTGACACGACCACTTAGAAATGGAGAAGCATAAAGAGATTGGAGGTTTGTTTAACATGCCTCATTCCCATTTATCCCCTGGAGGTTCATATTTGCATATTGTTTGAGGTAGTGTCAAGGAGAACTTAAACTGAATTGAAATGAGATACCAGATTCTCAGATACAGAGTCAAACTACCCTCACACCCTGATCTGTGTTGGTGATTAAGTGAACGGTAACAACAGGCCAGTATTACATAGCTTACTGGAACAGCATTCCCCAAATTGTATTCTAGGGATCACTTGTGCCAGGGTAGCTGCTCAAATAAGATAGATAATTGCTGCATTGATATACTTTCTCTTGGAGATTCATGGTGCACATCAGCATCCTAAGCTCCTCAGCAATGTCACAACAAGGAAAATTTGTTTAATTTTGTTTAAAGGTTAAACTGATAAATTTGTGTCAAGAAAATGTTTTTCCCCTTAAACATTTAATATTGTCCCCTGGTTTGTTGTTTCTCTTCTGCCTAAGGAGAAAAAAATAGTAGATGCCAGTGTCTATCTCCAGGAAGAGTCCATGCACACTGCTGTCTCTGCCACCTGTTCCCCGCCTTGTGCAGCCGTGGGTAGGGGAGACATTGGCTGCTAAATTGTGCTGGGCTTTATGAGTTCTCTGTCAGGATGAGGGGAAGAGTTCAATGCCAGGGCAAACTTAATAACCATTAACCAGATGCAAATGCAGACATGTCTGCACATGCCAGAGTGAGAAGATGATAACAGCCAAAACCCAGATTAGGTTATCTGCATCTCAGTGCACATCCATGTTAACAGACTATATCCAGGCCCAGATACTATTTGCCCCCAAAGCTTTGATATTTGAAAGTCCCTCACCCATTCTTCCCACAACTTAGACACAACTCAAAGAAAATTGGGTAGAGGAAATCTTGAATTGCCATCTAAATCTTGAATTAATTGGGGGGGGCAAAACACAAGAACAAGGCCAAGAGTCATTCTTCACCTTTGTCAAATGGGGGATTGAGGTGGAAATCAAGTTCAGAAATGGAAATGTAAAGTTTAATTTTGTTTTGCATTTCTGAGTTTGTGGACTGGGAAAAGGGTCTACCTCCTATAAATTTCACATTGGGATCTTTTGCTACCTTATACCCACTTCCATGATTCTGGAAAGTTGGTCATTTAATTAGTACATTAAAATGTTTTTGAACATCTATTTTGATCATTATTCTTTTACATAAAAAAGGGGTGCCTAGCTGGCTAAGTCGGTTCAGTATCCAACTCTTGATTTCTGCTCAGGTCATTATCTCACAGTTCATGGGATCCAGCCCTGCACTGGGCTCTGTGCTGATAGCATGGAGCCTACTTGGGATTCTCTCTCTCCCTGTCTCTCAGCTCCTCCCCTCCCCCTCTCTCTCTCAAAATACATAAATACAACATTAAAAAAGAATAAGGCGTGATTCTTGTTTTCAAGTTGTTGCTAGATGAGTAACACACAAAAAACGTAACAGATGTTCAAATGGGAATAGAAGTTGACTGTATTGGTCAGTGAGGCAATTCAGGCAGGGAATTATTTCTGTAGTAGGAAAGAAGGACATTGAATTTATTTAGTAGAAATGAAATGAAATACTAAATCTAAAAAAATGAAAAGGTTGACAAGACCCTAATAGCAAGATAGATAAAAACAAAATTAGCAGGATGTCTTTCATTTTTTAAGCTGTATAAAGACAGGGAACAAGATTACGGAATTTCACCAACTGGAGTTAGGAATTACATAATCCCTGAATTGCTGTATACCATTCCTGATTGCCCCTGCCCTGAACCCTCCAAATGATGATGATAATAAAATTAAACAAATGAAGAGCAAGAGAGTGGGATAATGTATACTCAAGGTACTTCTTTTTTGTGAAAAGTCTCTCAGGCTATATATGTCTGATTTAATACAGATTTGGTTTTGGAAATGCATGTGGCTTTTCATGTCCATAAAGAAACCTGCATGGAGATAATTCAGTGAAGAGATTTGGAATTATTTTTGAGGGAGTGGAAAGATCTCCATTACATGGATGGAGGTAGGGATAGGTGATGGCAGGGTAGTACGATCTGTCTGCAGGGTTTGGATAAGACAAATAACTACAATAAGTCAAAAATTACTGTAAGACAAGAAAGCCAGGGATGATTACAATGCTGTGGCTTCTGTGTAAGATGAAGAGCCACTCAACTAATTTTAAGAGGATCTTGTGAACTGAGAAAGGAACGTCCCCTTTGGGGAAAGTGACTACAGGTTTTTTGGAAGCTCAGATGACCAGTAAGTACATATTCTATTATTATATCTAGACCTTTTCCAAAGGGTTCAGTCATCAACCCGGGATGAAAAATCAACTGGGGCAGCATCCCAGGCAGTGTCCATGAGAGTATGAAAAAAATTACAAATCATAAAGTTGATACTCTGACAGATTCCTTGAGCTCTGCCTCCCAAACTCAGGATTACTGGTCCTCACGGAGGAGGTCAGAATGGAGGAAGATGTTGGAGGCTCTAGGGAAGACTGCGTCACAGCCCCACTTACTACTAATTCTAAAATGACTCAAAAGAGGGATACCTGGCTGGCTTAGTCATAGAGCATGGGACTTGATTTTGGAGTTGTGAGTTTGAGCCCCATTTTGGGCAGAGAGATTGCTTAAAAAACAAAATGACTCAAAGATTATTTTTCCATTTAAAAACTTAAGTTTTAAGAAAAAAAACTCTGATACTCTGAAAATTATTGTTCTGGGTATATTGACTTCTTGTCCCCTTCCTGATCTCTATTAGCACTAATTCAGCAAATTTGTCACTCACAATAAAAACATGTGCTTGAAACATAAAATAGTGTGATATCAAATAGAACTTAACATATGATAATATTCTCAGTAAATTGTCCTAAGATCATCTCCAATTCAGTAATGTGGGAATCTACATAAGCCTTTTTGAAAATATTGAATCTCTTAATTTTTTTTATTAAATTTTTTTTTATGTTTATTTCTGAGACAGAGCGAGACAGAGCATGAGTGGGGGAGGGACAGAGAGAGAGGGAGACACAGAATCTGAAGCAGGCTCCAGGCTCTGAGCTGTCAGCACAGAGCCCGAGGAAGGGCTTGAACTCAGGAACTGTGAGATCATGACCTGAGCTGAAGTTGGTCGCTCAACTGACTGAGCCACCCAGGCGCCCCTGAATCTCTTAAGTTTTTAATTCTCACATATGCAACCACGTAGCCAAATCATAGTCACTACACATACATTTCATAAACTTCAGTGAGATGATGTTTAACATCTTAGTAAAAATTCTGTCTTTACTTAAGTCAACATTGAAACCAGTAAACAATAATTTTTAATCCAAGTAGTTGCCAGTGTTTGTACAAAATAGAACTGTAAGTCTCCTTGTTGCCTGCAAGAAGAGGTACTTCACACAGACACTTATAAGTTAAAAGTCTTGACTTAAAAGCAGCTTTTAAAAAAAGCATCTTGTGGGAAATAGTTATGTCAGAGTCTTTCCTAACTTAGCATCAGCTCTACACTGTTGGAATTTTTCAAATTCTTCTTGTTTTATCGTTTCAACTTTGCTGAAAATTCACACTCCACTAAGGAGATTATTTTGCAACATTGTGGATATAGATATTATGGTTCTCAATGCTTCTAAAATATTGGAAATCAGTATTAAAAATTACTGTACTTGATCTTAGCCAAAAGGCTGAGAAGCGATTAAAAATTACTGTAACAAGGGAGTGGACAATGATGCAATATGTAATGTAATATAGCACATAATAAAATATATGAGGCTAATATATTTCATATAAAAAGGAGCTAGAGGAGAAATTTAGATTAAATCTCAAAATGCATTGTTTATTATTATTCTTTACAAGTGCATGGCAACATTATTTGAGGTGTTACATGATCTATGTGTTTAGATCACTTGGTGTTTGTCTGGGGAAGGGTAATATTAGAGTTGGAATTTTCTGTTTTCAGATAGTTGGGTCTGTGCTCAGACAAAGTTGGATCTACCCACTCTGGTGATAGGCCAGAAGCCAAGACGAAAGAAAAAAGAGAAGGGGAAGACTTTTCGACCCCATAATTTTATTTGGGGTCAAATAAATGTGTCATTCAGGACAGTATACACTAATCATAAGTATCTAAGTTGTAATTAAATAAATTACATTAAAAGTCATTTACTCATTTACATTAGCCACATTTCACATGCTCAATAGCTACCTGTGGTTAATGGCTATTGTCTTGTATGAGAGTCTTCTATACTGTAAGATAGACCCTTTCCATCATTACAGAAAGTTTTCTTTTAAAATTTATTTAAAATATATACTTTATTAAGGTATGATTTAACATATACAACTTCATGAGTTTGGGGGTATGTGTACACCCATGAAACCATCAGAATGGCTCTATAGGACTGAACACCTATGTTAGTGGACAAAACTGGAGGCTTGTGAAAGGATAAAATATTTTTACATACTCTTACTTTGAAAAGAAAAACAATGACACGTTTGAGATAACATGAGCTTATGAGCTCCCTCCCTTTTTAAAGAAGTCCCTCCTCTGTCACTAAGGCTAGAGCACGCTCTCCTCCATTCATCCAGCTGCCTGCTGGGAATGGTAGAATGGGGGAGCAATGTCACGGGCCTCTCTGTCCATGAATTTTGGCTAGCAATATTTTTTCTACAAAAAAGAACTGTATCTTATGAATTAATTTCACATCTTGGAGCAGATGTTTTTATTACTTTATTTAAGAGAGAGAGAGAGAACGAGAGAAAGAGAGAGATCAAGCATGCCTTGGGGGGTGAGAGTAGCAGAGAGAGAGAATCCCAAGCAGTTTCTGCACTGTCAGTGCACAGAGCCTGATGGGGGGCTTGCACCCATGAACCCTGAGTTCATGACCTGAGGTGACATCAAGAGTCGTCCGCTCCACAAGCTGAGCCACCTCAGTGCCTTGGAGCAGAAAATTTTAAGATGAGTCTGAGTCACTTATTTTTGGAAAAACAAACAGCCCGAAGAGTAAGAAACAATGATTATAGGTAAGAGAGTTAAATTGCATCTTTTGAATGATCTATGAATTCATGATAAGACAAATGCAGGAGAGAGAATACAATATGGGCTAAAGAGGAGTTTTCCAGTATTGGGCATAAAAATGCTATGTATGGAATAACCTTAATTCTGTGAGCAATATGCTGGAGTTTGGACCAATAACTAGATTACCCATTATAAATGATGGGCAATTGAGAAATGAGAGGAGGCCTGGTCAGAATATATGGATATAGAAATTAATGAGGTAGGATTTTTGTTAAAGGAAGGTGAAATTTTTGAAATACATATATAAAAACTAGAAGATAAGCATATGGTATTGATCAAAGGAAGGGTTCAGTAGGAAAATCTATTTTATAGGAGGAGTGAGCAGCTATCAGTGTTAATTAGAAATAAAATAATTTGTTAGTAAATTTGAGGAATTAAATTTGAGAAGGAATGAATGTAAATTTTAGTAAAACTTTGTAGAGAAAGAGACCAAACAAGGATGCATACTGGTAAGACAGTAGACTATATTCTTGAGGGGATCACAAGCATACTGAGCTGGACCAAATAGCATTATCCTCCATTAAGTGTATTTTTCTATAAAGCCAAAAATATACATGTTTCACTTACCTCCTTGAGTGGAGGAGAGCCAGAAGTCAATAATGTGTGTAGGATACACTGGGGGCACAAAACAGGGAATATTGAACTCCAGTCAGAAAGCCTCATGGAATTGGATGGCATTTCATGTTTGGGCCCTAAAGAATGAGTAGGCATCCTCTATTCTATTACTGGGGGGTTGAGGGAGAGAAGAGAAAGATTTCAAGGAGGAAGAACCATATTTGCAAAGACACGGAAGCAAGAAATGAAGGGTGCTGCTGAAGAACTGCAACTATTCAGAAGCCTAGGGAATAGGATTCCAAGCAGAGTGAGATGATGTATGTTTCAGATCATGGCAGGCTTTGGATGTTGGTGTAAAGCAGCTGGCACTTATAGGACAAACATTCTATTGAGGAAAAGTGAATAGATTCAACTAGCTCTTAATATTTGCACATGCAAACCATATTTTAACCTCAAGCCATAAAATCCCCAATTCATTTTCTGTGCCTTTCATTGCAAACAGATAAAAGAACAATATTCATCTCGAAAAACTTAGAAGGTATACAGACAGTGCATATAAATTTTAAAGGAACCAGTATGAGCTCTTCCTTTTATGTACATAATAAAAATTAAGCTCCAGCAAAAACCAATGAAATTAATTATATATCACAGGCTAATTTTACAGAGCATTGTCCCCTGTCTTTAGGTACTGTAGGACCCATCAGAGTCTGGAACATAGCCCTTGACTGCTGGTTGGGAACATTCCTCCTTCTGTTCTGAGAAATCTGCATGTTCAAGTCAGAGTTCATGATCTCTTAAGGCCTCAAAGGCATATCTCCAGTCACCATTGCTTTGCTTTGCTTGTTGGACTTTGTTTCATTGTGTTAGAATGATGTTCTCCAATGAGAGGTGTATTAGTTTCCTGTTTGCACCGCAACAAATACTTAATGGTAAAAGAACATAAATATATTCTTTTTTATAGTCCTGGAGGTCAGAAATCTGAAATCAGTTTCAGAGGACTGGAAGTCAAGGTGTAGGCAGGAATGGAGGCTCTGCAGAGGAGAATGTGTTTTATTTCATTTTTTTTAGTCTTTAGTCTTTATTCAACTTGTGCTTTCTTTCAGAGCACATCATTCCAATCTCTGCTTCTATCATCATATTACCATCTCCTCTTGTGTAGTCAAATCTTCCCCCTACCTCCCTCTTATAAGAACATTGAAGGTTATAGTTAGGGCCCATCTGAACAATCCAGATTAATCTCTATCTCAAGATCCTTCTTTTTTTTTTTTTAATGTTTATTTATTTTTGACAGAGAGAGACAGAGCATGAGCAGGGGAGGGGCAGAGAGAGAGAGGGAGACACAGAATCGAAAGCAGGCTCCAGGCTCTGAGCTGCCAGCACAGAGCCCGATGCGGAGCTCGAACTCACAGACCGCGAGATCATGACCTGAGCCGAAGTCGGACGCTCAACCGACTGAGCCACCCAGGTGCCCCCCAAGATCCTTCTTTTAATCACACATATACATTCCTCTTGCTACCTCAAGCATACCTCTTGCTACATTCTTCTTTCAACCAGAACATTCACAGATTCCAGGGATTAGGACCTGGATATATTTGGGAGTTTTATTTGAATATTATTATAGGAAGGGACTCAAAACCATTAAGCTTTTATATTGGAAATTTGCTTAAAATTGCTACCACCATGTTGGAAGACCATACTATAGGCCATTAACCAGAAGAGCTTTTTTTTTTCTTTCTTTTTTTAGTCTGTATGCTGTTCGTCCAATCTTATGACCTCAGAAACTCAACCTTCTTGCCCCCCCACTTTTTTGAATACTGTCTGCTCTTAACGGTAGTCTGAGGATAATCATTCAGCACCCATTTGTTCATCTGTCTGAAAAAAGGCAAAATATTTGAAGGTCCTTTGATGTTAATTTATACAGGAAAAAATAATATTGAACATAACTACACTATTTCTTCTTTAATTGTCATGGAATCCTAATGGAATAAGTATTATTATCATCAGCTTTCAAACAAAGAAACCAAGGCTCAGAAAAATTACATACCTGAGGTCACATGGTAAGCAACAGGTCTGTCAAACTTGAAAGCACATTGTCTTTTCACTGTACTGTGCTGCTAAACAATACAGGGAAATGGCAGTATAGAATTTTACATTGTAGGGAAAATTATGAGGCTGTAGGATATTGCCAAGCTCTTAGGGTTACCCTGCCTGGCTAATAGTTTTTCAGTCTCTCTTCCAGAGTCCCCATAGGCAGTTAATGTCTTACTGTTATCTTCTTTTAGTTCTGACAGCAATATCGTGACCTCATTTCAAAAAGAAGGAAACAGAGGTACAGAGATGTTCAGTAACTAGCTCAGGGTCATGAAGAGAATAATGGGATATGCATCCAGTTGTTTTAGTCAATGACAACTAAGGGTCCAGGATTCAAACAAAAATAACTTTTCTAATTCTCAAGCAGAAGTTGTAGACAAGAGCAGCTTCCACAGTTAGGTGTCAGTGTATGAGCTTTTCTACCATTGTGGTCTGTTAATATAGAGGGACAGAATCAGTATCATGTTTTAATGAGAAAATTTCAACTTGATATCCTTAGCTATGGGGAAATCTGGAGTCTAGAGAAATTTATCTGAAGGGAATTTGACTTTATCTATAAAATATGAATCAAGGAGAAGAGGAAGTTGTAGGAAGGTCTATTTAATACTGAATATCTTTCATAACCATATTTAGTGGGCACTATGATGTACCAGCAAGACTCTGCATGTGATACTTTATATGATTTAGATCTACTTATCACAGCAACCTAAAAAGAACTCTTAGCTTCATTAAAACAACAGCAGCAACAACAACAACAACAACAACAACAACAACAACTATATTTTAGAATAGTTTTAGGTTGAGAGCAAATTGAGGGGAAGGTACATAGATTTGCTCTATGCATGCACAACATCCCCCCTCCCCCCTAATCAAAATCCTGCACTACAGAGAAACATTTGTTATAATCAGTGAACCTGCATTAACATACCATTATCATTCAAAGTCCATACTTTACGTTAGGATTCTCTTGGTGTTGTATATTCTATGGGCTTTGTATATTCTCTTGGTATTGTATATTCCATGGGCTCTGGTAAATGCATGATATGTACCCACCATTATAATATTATACAAATTAGTTTTGCTGACCTAAGAATCCTCTGGGCTCTGCCTATTCAACTTTCAACTCTCCCTACCCACTAGACCCTTTCTCCATATTTTTACCTGTTCCAGAATGTCATCTAGTTGGAATTAAATAGTATTTAGCTTTTTCAGGTTGGCTTCTTTCATTTAATAATATGCACTTAAGGTTCCTCCGTGTCTTTTTATGGCTTGATAGCTCGTCTCTTCTTATTACTGAGTAGTATTCCATTATCTGTATGTACCACAGTTTGTTTTTTTTAAACCTTTTTAACTACTGAAGGATATCTTGGTTGTTTCCCTGTTTTGGTAATTACATATAAAACACTATAACTATCCATGTGTAGGTTTTTGTTTTGACGTGAGTTTTCAGTTCATTTGGGTAAATTCCAAGGTATACAATTTCTGTATCATATAGTAAAATTATGTTTAGCTTTGTAAGAAATGGCCAAATTGTCTTCCACAGTGGCTATACCACTTTACATTCCCACCAGCAATGAATGACAGTTCCTACTGCATCTTTACCAGAATTTGGTATTGTCAGTGTTTTGGATTTTAGTCATCCTAATAGGTGTATAGTGATATCTTACTGTTATTTTAATTCACAATTTCCTAATGACATATGCTGTTGAACATCTTTTCGTATAAAAACTTCACATCTATATATCTTTGTGAGGTGTCAGGTCTTTTGTCCATCTAAATCTAGTTATTCTTTTTCTTATTGTTGAATTTGAAAAGTTCTTTGTATATTTTAAGTAATGGATGTGTCTTTTGCAAATAGTTTCTCCTAGTCTGTGGTGTGTCTTTTCATTCTCTTAACATTGTCTTTTTCAAAGCAGAGGTTTTTTAATGAATTATCAATTCTCTCTTTTATGTATTATGCCTTTGGTGTTGTAGCTAAACCTTTGGTTTTATAGCTTTGGTGTTGTAGCTAAAAATTCATTGCTTTATCCAAGGTCATCTAGATTTCCTCTTATGCTATCTCCCAAATATTCTAAAATGTTGCATTTTATATTTATGCCTAGGGTCCATTTTGATTGTGAAAGGTGTATGGCCTGTGTCCAGACCCTTGTTTTTGTTGTTGTTGTTGTTGGTTTTTTTTTGCATGTGAATTTCCAGTTTTTCCAGTACCAATTGTTGAAAAGACTATCTTTGCTCCATTGTATTGACTGCTGCTTTGTTAAAGATCAGTTGACTATATTTATGTGAGTCTGTTTTTGATGGGTTCCCTATCCTGATCTATTTTTGTTTTGTTTTTGTGTGTTTGTTTGTTTACCATTACTGCATTGTCTTGATTACTGTAGTTATCTAGTAAGTTGAGTAGTGTCAATCCTCCAACTTTGTTCTTCTTCTTCAATATTGTGTTAACTATTCTGGGTCTTTTGTTTTTCCATATAAACTTTAGAATAAATTTGTTTATATCCACAAAACCAACTTGCTGAGATTTGATTCGGATTTTATTGACTCTGTAGATCAAGATGGAAAGAACTACATCTTTAAAATAGTGAGTATCCCTATCCACGAACATAGAATATCTATCCAAATATTTAGTTCTTTGATTTCTTTCAACAGAGCATTGTAGTTTTTCTCATATAGATTCTGTACCTGTTATTAGATTTATGTCTAGGTATTTTATTTTTGGGGTGGTAATGTAAACAGTATTGTATTTAAATTTCAGTTTACATTTGTTTATTCCTGGCATTTTGAGAAGTGATTGATTTTCATATATTTACCTTGTATCCTGAAACTGTGTAATAATTGCTTATTAGTTCCAGGAGTATTTTTTAAAATATAATTTATTGTCAAATTGGCTTACGTACAACACCCAGTGCTCATCTCAACAATTGCTCTCCTCAGTGCCCATCACCCACTTTCCCCTCTCCCCCACCCCCAATCAACCCTCAGTTTGTTCTCTGTGTTTAAGAATCTCTTATGTTTTGCCTCCCTCCCTCTCTGTTTGTAACTATTTTTTCCCCTTCTTTTCCCTCATGGTCTTCTGTTAAGTCTCTCAAGATCCACATATGAGTGAAAACATATGATATCTGTCTTTCTCTTACTGACTTATTTCACTTAGCATAATGCCCTCCAGTTCCATCCATGTTGTTGCAAATGGCATGATTTTATTCTTTCTCATTGCCAAGTAGTATTCCATCATATGTATAAACTGCATCTTCTTTATCCATTCATCAGTTGATGGATATTTAGGCTCTTCCCATAATTTGGCTATTGTTGAAAATGCTGCTGTAAACATTGGGGTGCATGTGCCCCTGTCCATCAACACTCAGTTCCAGGAGTGGTTTTGTTGATTCTTTCAGGTTTTCTATATAGATGATCACATCATCTGTGAACAAAGATAGTTTATTTCTTCCTTCCCAATATGTATACCTTTTATTTTCCTTCCATGTCTTATTACATTAACTAGGACTTTCCAGTATGATGTTGAAAAGCTGTGATAAAAGGAGATATCCTCTCTTGTTCTTGATCTTAGTGGGAATGCATCAAGTTTCTTACATTAATTTTGATGTTATGTGTGGTTTTTTTATGGATAATCTTGATCAAGTCAAGGATGTTATCGAGAGTTTTATCATGGATCAGTATTATATTTTGTTGAATTATTTTCTGCATCTATTGATATGATCATTTGATATTTCTGTAACTTGTTGATATGATGAGTTACATTAATTGATTAAAAAAACTTTTTTTAATGTTTATTTATTATTGAGAGACAGAGAGACACAGAGCATGAACAAGGGAGGGGCCGAGAGATGGAGAGACACAGAATCTGAAGCAGGCCCCAGGCTCTGAGCTGTCAGCACAGAGCCTGACGTAGGGCTTGAACTCACAAACCACGAGATCATGACCTGAGCTGAAGTCAGATGCTTAACCGACTGAACCACCCAGGCGTCCCTACATTAATTGATTTTTAAATGTTGAGCCAGGCTTGCATGCCTGGGATAAATTCTACTTGGTCATGGTCTATAATTCTTCTTAGACATTGTTGGATTTTATTTGCTAATACTTTGCTGAGAATTTTTTCATCTATTCTCATACAAGATACTGGTCTGTAGCTTTCTTTTCTAATAAGATCTTTGTCTGGGTTTGCTGTTCAGGTAATGCTGGCTTCATAGAATGAATTAGGACATATTACTTCTGCTTCTATCTTCTGAGAGAAATTGTAGAGAATTGATATTGTTTCTTTTAAATATTTGGTACAATTCACCAGTGAATCCATCTGGTGCTTTCTGTTTTGGAAGGTTAATTATTGGTATAATTTTTTAAATTGATACACGTCTATTCAGATTGTCTACTTCTTCTTGCGTGAGTTTGGCAGATTGTATTTTTTAAAGAATTGGCCTTTTTTTATCTAGGTTGTCAAGTTTGTGGAAGATAATTATTTATATTATTCATTGATTATTATTTTAATGTTAATGGAATCTCTAATGATATCACTAGCATTTCATTTCTAGCATTAGCAATTTGTATTTTCTTTTCCATTTTTTCTTAATTAGCCTGGATAGAAGCTTATCAATTTTACTGATCTTTAAAAAAATCAACTTTTGGAATTGTTGATTTTTTTTTCTGTTTGACTTACTGTTTTCAAATTCACTGATTTCTGATGTGATGTATATTATTTCCTTTCTTCTTACTTTGGATTTAATTTTCTCTCCTTTTTCTAGTTTCCTAAAGCAGAAGCTTGAATGGTTAATTTTAGGCATTATTTTCTAATATATGCATTCAATACTATGTATTCTTCTAAGCACTGCTTTCACTGCATCTCACCAATTTTGATAAGTTGTATTTTCATCTTCATTTAGTTCAAAATATTTTTTCTTGAGATTTCTTGTTTGATTCATGTGTTACTTAGAAATGTGTTATTTAATATCCTAGAATCTGGGGACTTTCCAGTTACTATTCTGTTACTGATTTCTAGATTAGTTGTACTATGGTATAAGAGTATATGCTGTCTGATTTCTATTTTATTTTAAATTTGTTAGAGTGCTTTTTTATGACTCAGTATATTGTCTCTCGGTGAATGTTCCGTGTATGCTTGAGAAGAATGTGTATTTGCTATTGTTAGCTAGTTTATAGGCATCAATTATATGTAGTTGATTAAAGGTATTGTTGAATTCATCTGTGTCCCTATTGATTTACTGACTACTGGATCCATTTCTGGTAGAGCATTACATTTACAACTATAATAGTGGATTCATCCGAATTTCCTTGCAGTTCTATCAGTTTTTACTTCATGTTTTTTTTTCAAATTTTTATCTTTTAAATGTTTATTGAACTTTGAGAGAGAAAGAAAGAGGGAGGAAGGGACAAAGGGAGGGAGAGAGTGAAGGGTGGGGAATGTGAGCAAGGAGAGCAGAGAGAGAGGGAGACAGAGAATCCCAAGAAGGCTTCATGATGTCAGCACAGAGCCCAATCAATGCAGCACTTGAACTCACTAACCATGAGATCATGACCTGAGCTGAAATCAAGAGTCAGATGCTTAAATGACAGCCACCCAGGCAGCCAATTTTTTAAAGTTTATTTATTTTGAGGGAGGGGAAATGGCAGAGAGAGAGGGAGAGAGAAACAGAAGTACTCTTAATGCTGTGAGCTTGGAGCTTGATGCAGGGCTCTAACCCACTAACTGTGAGATCATGACCTGAGCTGAAATCAAGAGACATATTTAACTGACTGAGCCACCCAGGCACCCCTGCTTCATGTTTTTTGACAATCCCTTTTTAGGCATGTATACATTAGGAATTGTTATGTCTTCTTGGAGGATTGACTCCCTTTATCATTTCATAATATCCCTCTTTATTCCTGATAGCTTTTTTTTTTTTATTTTGCTCTGAAGAATGCTCTCAAATGAATATAGTGTTAACATGGTATGTTGTTCTCCATCCTTTTACTTTTAAGTAATATGTGTCTTTATATGTAAAGTGGGTTTCTTATAGATAGCATATAGTTGGCCTTGTTTTTTGATCTACTCAGACAATCTCCTTAGGTGTATTAGGGCCATTGATATTTAGAGTGATTATTAGTATAGTTGGGTTAATAGCAACCATATTTGTTAGCTTCTGTATCGTTCTAGTTTCTGATTCCTATTTTGTTCTCACTCTTTTTGTTCCTTTTGTAGTTGTAATTGAGCATTTTTATATAATTTTATTTTTGCCTTTTTAAAACATATTATTTATGCTGTTTTGCCTTTGGGGGTGTAAAATAACTTTATTGAGATATAATTCACATAGAGTTCACCAATTTAAAGTGTATAATTAAATGACTTTATGTGTACCACACATTACTAATCTTTTAAATTGCGGTAAAGTGTATATAACAGAACATTTGCCATTTTGGCTACTAAATGTACAACAATTCAGTGGCATTAATCACATTCACAATTTTGTGTAACCATAACCACTATCTATTTCAAAACCTTTTTAATAGCCCTAGAAAGTATAATCATTAGTAACTCACCATTCTTCACTTCCCCCAACCCACAGTAAACTCTATCTACTTTCTGCCTCTTAAATTCTAGATAGCTCATATAAGTGTAATCATACAGTATTTGTTCTTTTATGTCTGGCTTAGTGCACTTAGCATAATGTTTTCGAGGTTCATCCATGTTGTAACATGTATCAGAACTTTATTCCTTCTTACAATAGAATGATATTTCATTGTGTATATATACATTCTATTTATACATTCATCTGTTAATGGACAATTGAGTTGTTTCCACATTTTGTGTATTGGGAATAATGTTGCAGTGAACATTGGCATACAAGAACTGTTTGAGTTCTTGTTTCCAATTCCTTTGTTTATATACCTATGAATGAATTTGCTGTGTCATATTGTAATTCTTTGTTTAGCTTTCTGAGGAACCACCAAACTGTTTTACATAAGAGCTGCAGCATTTTATATTCCCAACAGCAATGTACAATTCTCCACATTCTCACTAACACTATTTCTTACAATCCATTTCCTTGTTTATAGTCATTCTAGTAGGTGTGAGGAAGTTTTGGTTTGCATTTTCCTAATGCATATTCTTTTTTTTTTAATTGAAGTCTAGCTGATACATAGGAATACTTTAGTTTCAGGTATACGACATAGTGATTAAACAAGTTTATACATCATAGTATGCTCACCACAAGGGTAGCTATCATCTGTCACTGTACAACACTATTACTATACCATTGATTATATCCCCCCATAGCTTTTATTATCCCCTTGACTAATTCTATAACTTGAAGCCTGTATCTCTACTCCCCTTTACCTATTTTGCCCATCCCTCACCCTCTATTTTTGGGTCTGTTTCTGCTCATTTGTTTTGTTTTTTAGATTCCACATATAAGTGAAATCATATGGTATTCGTCTTTGTCTGATTTATTTCACTTAGCATGATACCCTGTAGGTGCACCCATGTTTTTGTAGTTGGCAAAATCTCATCTCTTTTCTTTTTAATGGCTGAGTAACATTCCATTGTGTGTGTGTGTGTGTGTGTGTGTGTGTGTGTGTGTGCGTGCGTGTGTGTGTACATGCATCTTCTTTATCCTTTCATCTATAGATACACACTTGGGTTGTTCCTGTATCTTGGTTGTTGTAAATAATACTATTCAGATCTTGGCTCTAGTTTTGGTCCTTCTTATATATATTATATGGGACAAGGGTACTATGAAATTAAGATATTGTAGGAATTTAATCTGTGCTTCATCACCAGACTTGTTCACATTATTCACTTCTGTCCAGAAGCTTGAAACTATTTAGCTATTGGGGCCAACTGAAATGACTTTTCCAAACCTCATGTTTTACTGCTTTCCTCCTTGATGACCAAGTTCCAACACAATGGTCATCTTCTGTTTTAAGAGCACTGTAAAACAGTTGTAAGTCTCATCTTTCAAGCCATCTCTTTTATCCATTATAGATCCGGTCTTCTGAAAGTTCAGTTGCCAACATTTCCTTCCAATGCTGCAGGATACCAGAGCCACTTCTTACCTTTTTAAATGATTACCCTAGAGTTTGCAATATACATTTGCAACTAATATAAGTTCACTTTCAAATAAACAACATTATATAATTGACAGGTAGTACAGGTATGTCATAACAAAATACATATTCCTAGTTCTTCCCTCCGATCCCTTATATCATTGGTGTCATTCATTTCAACTTAAACATATTATGTAGTCAAATATATTGTTGCTGTTGTTTTTGTTATCTGTTACATCAATTAAGAGTAAGAAAAAGAAGTTTTTATTTATCTTCACTTCTTCCTTCTTCAGTGATAATCTGTTATATACATCTGAATTTCTGAACTATATCATTTTTCTTTACTCTGAAGAACTTCTTTTAACATTTCCTGCAGTGCAGGTCTACTGGTGACAAATTCCTTCAAATTTTGGTTATTTGAGATTTTATTTTTCTTTCACTTTTAAAAGATAATTTCACAGTATATATAATTCTTCATGGTTTTTTTCCTCCTCAAAATTTCAACTATTTTACTCCAGTCTTCATGCTTGCATGGTTTCTGAAGAGAAATCAGATGTAATTGTTATCTTTGCTCTTGTATAGATAAGATTTTTTTCCCCTCTCGTTTCTTCCAAGATTTTTTCTTTATCTTTGTTTTCTGTATTTTGAATATTATATGATTAAATGTATTGTTTTGTTTTGCTTTGTTTTCATTTATTCTACTTGGTGTTGTCTAAGCTTTTTGACCTGAGGTTTGTGTCTCACATTAATTTGGGGGAATTTCTCAGTCATTTCTTCAAATATTTTTTCTGTATCTTTCTCTCTTTCCCATTATGCATATGTTATACCTTTTGTATTTGCCCCACAGTTATTGGATACCCTATTCTTTTTTTTTTCATTATTTTTTATTTGCTTTTCTGTTTTTTAAGTTTATATTGACATATTCTCAAGGTAGAAATTCTTTCCTCTGCCATGCTTAGTGATTGCACTAATGAGCCTGTCGAAGTCATTTTTCATTTCCATTCCAGTGTTTTTAATCTCCAGAATTCCTTTTTGATTCATATTAAAATGTCCATTTCTCTGCTTGCATCTGTTATTTCATGTTGTTTACTTTATCCAGTAGAGCCATTGGTATATTTATCATAGTTGTTTTACATTCCCAGTTGAATAATTCCAACATCTCTGCTCTGTGTATCTGATTCTGATGCTTGCTCTTTTTCTTCAAACTATGTCCTTTTGCCTTTTAGTATACCTTGTAACTTTTTGTTGAAGTCCAAGCATAATGTACTTGGTAGAAGGAACTCTAGTAATTGTCCTTTAGTAATGTGATGGTAAGGTGTGCGGGGAGGGGAAGCAGCCTATAGTTTTAGGATTAAGTCTCAGCCTCTTAATGAGCTTGTGCTCCTGAGCTGTAAACTGCATGAGTGCTTTTCATTTTGCCCCCTACACCTCGTTGGGTCAGGATAGCCAGGGTTGGCTGGTGTTGTGTATTTCCCTTCCTTCACATGGAAGGCTAGACTGGCTGGAGTTGAGTATTTCTTTCCTCAGTTCAGTTAGACTCTTATAAAAAGCCAATAGTTTAGAATTTAGTAAAACAATTTCTTTTCAGGGCAGGGCTTGTATAGAAGAGCTGAATGGGCTGGCACATTGCAAATGGTTAAGTCTCTCCTTCCCCCTTCTTGAAGCAGGAGAAGAATTTTCTCTGATTTTTATTGTGAGAACCTGGTAGATTTCCTGGAGGTAAAACTCAGAAAAGTTTGCCCCTCCCCATGAATTACTCCTTCTCTGGTCTGAATGTTTATCCCCCACCCCTCCAAATTCATATGTTGGAATCCCAATGCCCAAAGTGATGATAGTAGGACATGGGGCCTTTGGGAGGTTACATAGATATTGAAGGTGAATCCCTCATGAATGAGATTATTGATCTTCTAATAAATACCCCAGATTGCTTCTTAGCCCTTTCTTCCATGTGAGGATGCAGCAAGAGGTCAGCAGTCTGAAACTCAGAAAGTTCTCACCTGAACGTAATCATGCTGGCACCCTGTTCTTGGATTTCTAGCTTCCAGAACTATGAGAAATAATTTCTTTTTGTTTATAATCTACCCAGTCTATAGTATTGTATTATAGCAGCTTGGAAAGATTAAGACTGCCCCCCACCCTTGGAGTTTTCATCACTCAGGTTTATCCACACTGAGTTTCCACCAATTCATCCATTACAGTTCAGGTTTTCTTACCTGTTACTGGTTCCAGTGAAAGTTTCTGCTTAAGGCTTTCTACTCCAGTAAGTTGTGATACTCTTTCCACTTTACTGTCTTTACAAGTTTGGGGGCAGTTGTTTGCCCTATAACCTCACTTTTTTCAATGATCTAAGGTGAGTTGATGGTTTTCAGTTTGTTCAGTTTTTTATTTGTTGTTAGGATGGGGTGATGACTTCCAAGTTCCTTATATGCTAGACTAGAAACTAGAAGTCTAAGCTTCATTTTTTGCATGAGAAAATTGAGGCTTAGTGAGGCTAATATCACATGGCTAGTTAGGGACAGAGCCAGAATTCAAAAATCTAATATCTCTGCTCCATGTATTAACCATTCTCCCTTTCAATTTGTTTGACAAGTACTGTCATCCTGTAAGAATACCTGAGGAAAATAGAATTGGGGCATGCTGTGAGTATCCTGAGTACAGAATCTGCATTTGATTCATCGTTGACCTTTCTAGAACAGAAAAATGCTGGCTGATTAGTGGAAAAATCCTAATCCTTGGAATGAGAGAGATCTGAATTAGAGTCCAAGTACTGCATTTGCTTGCTCTGTGACCTTGACTATATTGCTTAATAACCTCTGTAAGCTTGCAGATCTCTCATCTGTGAAAGGGGAATAATAAAACTGACTTAACATTGTGTTGTGAGAATTAGGAAAAAATGAACAGAGAGGCAAAAATTCTAAACTAAATAATACTGATATAAGTAATATATAAATAAGATAAAACCTCATGGTTATCTGGAATTTATTTCAGGACTATAAATTTGGCTTAACATCTCAAAAATAATTTCAGGAAATTTAACTTGTTTATGTAAAGCATAAAAGCTTTATGATCACCTCAGTATATGTAGAGGAGAACATTTGATAGAATTCAACCTGTTTCCGCAATACAAATACTTACCCAGTATTTCTAGAGAAATATCTACTTTCTACTTTCGTGTTGTTGTTTAGCCACTCATTGAATCAATAGCATTCATTGATTTACTGCAAAGATAGAACATAATCAAGAGTGAAGTGAGTCATTGCTTGGACTTGAGTTTTAAAAATTCTTAATGGGGAGATGAACTAAAGAAAAATCAGAAAAGGGTTGAGTTCTCTTCTATCAAGAAAGCCTGGTTCCTGGAAGAAAAATAAAGCAGGCCAAAAAAAAATCATACATGCACACACACACACACACACACACACACACACACACACAACATACACACACACACACACACACACACATATATATACATATATATATGTATACACATATATGTATATATATAGTATACACACATATGTATATATATAGTATACATAAATATATGGAGATGGGTTATAATATCTGTCTATCTATCTATCTATCTATCTGTGTTTTGTTTTTGGTTTTCTTCCAAGAACCAGGTTTTGTTGACAGAAAAAAATTCACACTTTTTAAATCTTCCAAAGTTGAGGTTTACACATGAAAAGCCAAGGAAGGAATTCTAGAGCACAGAGGTTTAGTTTGTTTTTTAACAAACAAATGACATCATAGATTAAAAAGGGGAAATATTGGACATAAGCAAGTTCCTGTCACAGTAGAAGTAGAAAATTTTTTGGCATGTGGAGGGTGGAGTCCAGTGTGGAGAGGGCAGAGAAATGTACCATTTAGGGGATTCAGTTTCAACACCTTGGCAAAGGGTTGGGAAAGGTGGGTAAAATTTCTCTGATAGGTTTTAAGGGATCTAAAACATGAGCTGGTGTCTTGCTCCTTGGATATAACCCTGGGAAGTCAGAAAGCTTCTTGGGGAAGTTTTGGGGCCAATATGATCTAGGAGGCTTTTTTAAAAAAAAATTATTTATTGTTTGATTTACATCCAAGTTAGTTAGCATATGGTGCAACAATGATGTCAGAAGTAGATTCCTTAATGTCCCTTCCCCATTTAGACCATCCCCCCTTTCAAAACCCCTCCAGCAACCCTGTTTGTTCTTTATATTTAGGAGTCTTTTATGTTTTGTCCCCCTCCCTGTTTTTATATTATTTTTGCTTCCCTTCCCTTATGTTCATTTGTTCTGTATCTTAAATTCCTCATATGAGTGAAGTCATATGATATTTGTCTTTCTCTGACTAGTTTTGATTAGCATAATTCCCTCCTGTTCCACCCATGTAGTTACAAATGTTGAGATTTCATTATTTTTCATTGCCGAGTAATACTCCATTGTATATGTATACCACATCTTCTTTATCCATTCATCTATCGATGGACATTTGGACTCTTTCCATACTTTGACTATTGTTGATAGTGCTGCTGTAAACATTGGGGTGCATGTGCCGCTTTGAAATGGCACACCTGTATCCTTTGGATATATACCTGGCAGTGAAATTGCTGGGTCATAGGGTCATTCTATTTTTAATTTTTTGAGGGACCTCTACACTGTGTTCCAGAGTGGCTGCACCAATTTGCATTCCCACCAGAAGTGCAAAAGAGATCTTCTTTCTCTGCATCCTCACCAACATCTGTTGTTGCCTGAGTTGTTAATGTTAGCCATTCTGACAGGTGTAAGGTGGTATCTCACTGTGGTTTTGATTTGTATTTCCCTGATGATGAGTGATGTTGAACATTTTTTCATGGGTTGGGTCGGCCATCTGGATGTCTTCTTTGGAGAAGTGTGTATTCATGTCTTTTGCCCATTTCTTCACTGGATGATTTGTTTTTGGGGTATCAGTTTGATAAGTTCTTTATAGATTTTGGATACAAACCTTTTATCTGATATGTGATTTGCAAATGTCTTCTCCCATTCTGTTGGTTGCCTTTTAGTTTTGCTGGTTGTTTCCTTTGTTATGCAGAGCTTTTTTATTTTGAGGAGGTCCCAATAGTTCATTTTTGCTTTTGTTTCCCTTACCTTTGGAGACATGTGGAGTAAGAAGTTGCTGCGGCCGAGGTCAAAGAGGTTTTTGCCTTCTTTTTCCTCAAGAATTTTGATGGCATCCTGTCTTACATTTAGGTCTTTCATCCATTTTGAGTTTATTTTTGTGTGTGGTGTAAGAAAGTGGTCCAAGTTCATTTTCCTGCATGTCGCTGTCCAGTTTTCCCAGCACCATTTGCTGAAGAGACTGTCTTTATTCCATTGGATATTCTTTCCTGTTTTGTCAAAGATTAGTTGGCCATATGTTTGTGGGTCCATTTCTGGGTTCTCAATTCTGTTCCATTGATCTGAGTGTCTGTTTTTGTGCCAGTACTATACTGTATTGATGATTCCAGCTTTGTAATACATCTTAAAGTCCAGAAATATGATGCCTCCTGCTTTGGTTTTCTTTTTCAAGATTGCTTTGGCTATTTGGGGTCTTTTCTGGATCCACACAAATCTCAGGATTGTTCTAGCTCTATGAAGAATGCTAGTGTTATTTTGATAGGGATTGCATTGAATATGTAGATTGCTTTGGGGAGTGTAAACATTTTAACAAT
Source organism: Panthera tigris (assembly GCF_018350195.1). NCBI lineage: Eukaryota > Metazoa > Chordata > Mammalia > Carnivora > Felidae > Panthera > Panthera tigris. The sequence continues at coordinate 49,556,726 of NC_056669.1, forward strand.
GTTTGTTCTTCCAATCCAGGAGCATGGAATATTTTTTTCATTTTTTTGTGTCATCTTCAATTTATTTCAAAGGTTTCTATAGTTTTCAGTGTATAGATTTCTCACCTCTTGGGTTATGTTTATTCCTAGGTATTTTATGGTTTTCGGTGTAATTGTAAATGGGATTGATTCCTTGATTTCTCTTTCTGTTGCTTCATTATTGGTGTGTAGGAATGCAACTTATTTCTGTGCATTGATTTTATATCCTAACACTTGGCTGAATTCATGAATCAGTTCTAGCAGTTTTTTGGTGGAATCTTTTGGGTTTTCAATATAGAGTATCATGTCACCTGCAAAGAGTTAAAGTTTTACCTCCTCCTTGCGGATTTGGATGCCTTTTATTTCTTTGTGTTGTCTGATTGCAGAGGCTAAGACTTCCAATACTATGTTGAATAACAGCGGTGAGTGTGGACATCCCTGTTATTCCTGACATTAGGGGCAGAGTCAGGTTTTCCTCACTGAGGATGGTATTAGTGTGGGTCTTTCATATATGGATCTTATGATCTTGTGGTATAATCCTTCTATCCCTACTTTCTTGAGGGTTTTTATCAAGAAAGGATGCTGTATTTTGTCAAATGATTTCTCTGCATCTATGGAGAGGATCATGTAGTTCTTGTCCTTTCTTTTATTGATGTGATGAATCACACTGTTTACTTTGTGGATATTGCACCAGCCCTGTATCCCAGGTATAAATCCTACTTGGTCATGGTGAATAATTTTTTTTAATGTATTGTTGAATCTGTGTCTACTATGTTGTTGAGGACTTTTGCATCCATGTTCATCAGGTAAATTGGTCTATAGTTCTCCTTTTTAGTGGCATCTTTGTCTGGTTTTGGAATCAAGGTAATTCTGGCTTCATAGAAAGAGTTTGGAAGTTTTTTTCCATTACTATTTTTTTGAAACAGCTTCAAGAGAATAGGTGTTAGCTCTTCTTTTAAATGTTTGGTAGAATTACCCTGGAAAGCCATCTGGCCCTGGACTTTTGTTTTTTAGGAGATTTTTGATTACTCATTTGATTTCCTTACTGGTTACGGGTCTGTTCAAATTTTCTATTTCTTCCTATTTCAGTTTTGGTAGTGTATATGTTTCTAGGAATTTGTCCACTTCTTCCAGATTACCCATTTTATTGGCATATAATTGCTCATAATATTCTTTAATTATTGTTTGTATTTCTGCAGTGTTGGTTGTTGTTTCTCCTCTTTCATTCATGATTTTATTTATTTGGGTCCTTTCCTTTTTCTTTTTGATCAAACTGGCTAGGGATTTATCAATTTTGTTAATTCTTTCAAAGAACCAGCTCCTGGTTTCATCGATCTGTTCTACTGTTTTGTTTTTTGTTTGTTTGTTTTGTTTTCAATAGCATTGGTTTATGCTCTAATCTTTATTATTTTCTGTTTTCAGCTGTTATGGAATTTTATTTGCTATTCTTTTTCCAGCTCTTTAAGGTATAAGGTTAGGTTATATATCTGAGACCATTCTTCTTTCTTTACAAAGGCCTGGATTGCTATATACTTCCCTCTTATGGCCACCTTTGCTGCATCCTAGAGGTTTTGGGCCATGGTGTTATCATTTTCATTGGCTTCCATGTACTTTTTAATTTCTTCTTTAACTTTTTGATTAGCCCCTTCATTCTATAGTATGATGTTCTTTAGTCTCCAAGTATTTATTTTTCCAAATTTTTCCTTGTGGTTGATTTCAAGTTTCATAGTGTTGTAGTTTGAAAATATACACAGGATGATATTGATCTTTTTGTACTTGTTGAGGGCTGATTTAGGTCCAATTATGTGATCTTTTCTGGAGAACATTTCATGTACACTGGAGAAGAATGTGTATTCTGCTGCTTTAGGATGAAATGTTCTGAATATATCTGTTAAGTCCATCTGGTCCAGTGTGTCATTCAAAGCCATTGTTTTCTTGTTGGTTTTTCTGTTTAGATGTTCTGCCCATTGCTCTAAGTGGGTGTTGAAGTTCCCTACTATTATGCTGTTATTATCAATGAGTTTCTTCATGTTTGTGATTAACTGATTTATATATTTGGGTGTTTTCATGTTTAGAAAATAATTGTTTACAATTGTTAGTTCTTTTTGGATAGACCCCTTAATTATGATATAATGACCCTCTTCATCTCTTGTTACAGTCTTTATTTTAAAATCTAGATTGTCTGATATAAGTATGACTATTCTGGCTTTCTTCCATCAACCATTAGCATGATAGATGTTCTCCATCCTCTTACTTTCAATCTGAAGGTATCTTTAGGTCTAAAGTGGGTCTCTTGTAAAAAGCATATAGGTGGATCTTGTTTTCTTATCCATTGTGTTACCCTATGTATTTTTATTGGAGCATTTAGAGTATTTACATTTAAAGTGAGTACTGAAAGGGGCACCTGGGTGGCTCAGTTGGTTGAGCACTCGACTTCAGCTCAGGTCATGATCTCATGGTTCGTGGGTTCGAGCCTACATTGGACTCTGTGCTGACAGCTCAGAGCCTGGAGCCTGCTTCCAATTCTGTGTTTCCCTCTCTCTCTGCCCCTCCCCTGCTCATGCTCTGTCTCTCTCTCTCTCTCTCTCTCTCAAATATAAATAAACATTAAAAAAATTAAAAAAATAGAGTACTGAAGGATAGGAATTTATTGCCATTATGTAGCCTGTAGAGTTGGAGTTTCTGGTGGTGTTCTCTGGTCCTTTCTAGTCTTTGTTGCTTTTGGTTTTTTGTCTATTCTTCCCTCAGAGAATCTCCCTTAAAATTTCATGCAGGGCTAGTTTAGTGGTCACAATCTCCTTTGATTTTTGTTTGTTTAGGAATCTTTTAATCTCTTCTATTTTGAATGACAGCCTTGCTGGATAAAGAATTCTTGGCTGCATATTTTTCAGTTCAGCACATTGAATATATCCTGCCACACCTTTCTGTCCTGCCAAGTTTCTGTGGATAGGTCTGCTGCAAACCTGATCTGTCTTCCCTTGTAGGTTAAGGACTTTTTTTCCTTGCTGCTTTCATGATTCTTTTGTTGCCTGAGTATTTTGTGAATTTGACTATGATATGCCTTGTTGATGGTTGGTTTTTTTGTTGAGTCTAATGGGGGTCCTCTGTGCTCCTGGATTTTGTTGTCTGTATCTTTCCCCAGGTTAGAAAAGTTTTCTGCTATGATTTTCTCACATAAATTTTCTACCCCAATTTCTCTCTCTTCCTCTTCTAGGACCCCTATGATTCTGATGTTGTTCCTTTTTAATGAGTCACTGATTTCTCTAATTTTTATTTTGTGCCCTTTTGCCTTAGTCTCCCTCTTCTTTTTCTGCTTCATTATTCTCCGTAAGTTTGTCTTCTGTATTGCTGATTCAGTTCTCTGCCTCATCCACCCTTCTCGCCGTGGCAGCATTTCAACATTGCAGCTCAGTTATAGCATTTTTAATTTCATCCTGACTGGATTTTACTTCTTTTATCTCCACAGAAATGGATTCCAATCTATTTTCAACTCCAGCTAGTATTCTTATTATCGTATTCTCAATTCTGGCTCAGACATCTTGCTTGTATCTGTGTTGATTAAGTCCCTGGCTGTCATTTCTTTCTCTTCTTTCTTTTGGGGTGAATTCCTTCATTTTGTTATTTTGGAGGAATAAAAGTAATGAATAAAGTAAAAAAAATAAAATAAAAAATGAAAAACAACACAAAGAAATTAAATAAATGATGCTAGATCCTAGGTGTGTTTTGCTCTGGGTGTTGAAAGGGGCTTATAGCTTACAGCAAAAAGGGAAAGATAAGAAAAGAAAAAAAAAGAAAAAAGGGAAAAAAGGAAAATATTTGAAAATTTGAGCAAATTAGTACAATAAAAAAGAATAAAATGAAATGATGAGTGTAAAGTAGAATTTAAAAATTTACAAAAAGTAAAAAATTTAGTAGAAAAAATAAAGAAAAATCTTTGTAATAAAATGGAAAATCAAAATAGATTTTTTTCTCTTTCTGTATTCAAGAATAAGGAAAGAAAAAAAATACGAGTAATAGGACCAGTGAACATAATGAAGTATGATTGAAATTACATCTGGTTTCCCATGGAAGTCAAGCTATGAAGCACTGTAGTCTGTAACCTAAGCAGGCAGAGAGACTTGTGTTTGTCAAGAGTGCTGTTGTCCCAGTTGGGTGGCTTTAGTGTAACAGCTCCATTCTCTACTAGAGCTCTGCTCAGCTACTGATTGCTGTGGCACGTATAGGTGTGTATGCACATGCGTGGGAGGGGTGAAAATGGCACTACCCAGCTACCCAGTCTCTAGTATCAGAACTCTGTGCTCTCTGTGACTGGCAATCAAGCACCCCTCCTTTGTTTCTGGTTTCTATCCACTCCCAGCTTCTACACTGTCTGTGACCAAGCTGTCAGGATACCAGGTGGAACCTCTCTTCTGAGTTTTATCTCAGATGGGGTTGTGTTTCCTGACCCCTCACTTCTGAGGGACTGCAGCTTTGACCCGCTGAGACCTTCTAGGGGAGGGTCTTGCTGAGCAATGGCTGGGTGCCATCTGACCCCCAGGAATGTTCATGAGACTGCACTGCTGCCAATGCCCAGAGACTACAGTTGGGTGTCAGCCTGCCCAGAAAAAGTTCATGTGATCTTGTAGCAGTAGCATTTCAGGGTTTATGGAAAATCGTAACACACATCTGGTGCCAGGCTTCACCCTTAATGTCCTTATTCCAACACTAGTGAATGTGCTTGTTCTCTGGGGTCTGCTGGGACCTTTGCCTGTGGGGTGGCTGCACAGCCTCTACCAAATATCCTTCCAGCAGGGGAACTGCCTCTCCCCATGTGGCCTGAGGACCCCTCAAACCTCACTCTCTGCTCCTGGGGACTCGCCCCTCCCACCAGAGCACCACAAGGTATGGAGCTGCAGAGTTTCAGAGTCTGCACTCCCCCTGTTTATAGAGTCTTAATGGAATTTAAACCCTCTCCTTTCTCCTTTCTCGCTTTTTTGTTCAGTCCTTGTGACTGTTTCCACTTTTCCACTTTCTCTCTAGCTGATTTTTTTGAGGGGTGCTTTTCTTGTACTCTCCCCCATCTCTGTCCTCTCTGCAAGCAAAAGCAACTCCCTGTCTACCGAGGCTTCTCTCTCCCCTAGTTCACCTCTCCGTGCTGTGTACCTGCCGAGTTCTGTGGTTCGGGTTGTGCAGATTGTTGTGTTAATCCTCAAATAGCTTTTCCAGGTGTGCAAAATGGTTTAGTGTTGATCTGGCTGCATTTCAGGGATGAGAGACATAAAAAAAACTTCCATGCTGTTCCGCCATCTTGGCCTCTCCTCTAGGAGGCTTTGAGAAAGAATGGGCTGAGAGTAATGTATGGATACTTTAACCTGAGAACATACTAGCAAAATCACACACCTGTGCAGTGTAAGAAAAGCTACCTAGACTTTCTTTGCCTCCTGAGAAGTAGTACTGAGAAGCTGGCATGTAGAACAGACCTGAGAATGGGGTGAGGAAGTTGTAGGATAGATGGACCTCCTGCCTGCTTACAGAAAGGGCTTATTCTGGACTGCCCTCCCTGGTGGGATCAGCTTACTAGCACATGCCCTGCCCATGTGAAGGGAAACCTGGAGATGTACAGTTGTACTAATGCCTAGGAAGTCACTGCCTCTGGATAGAGTTCATTGAAATGTGTTCATGCTCTTGCTAGTGAATGCACGGTCCACATAAAGTGGCTCCTTTCAAGGTTTCTCTCTATAAAATACTTTTTTCTTCAAACTTACTGTTGCATGAGATTGTGAGGTATCCAAATTTAACTTCATGTTTTCAGTCTTTAGTCTGCTCTCTGCCAAAGGTATTTGGCTTCCATGTAGCCAGTGTTTCCAGTATGACAGCTTTAGTCTTTTTCTTAGGCATTCTTCAATTATTTGTCTTTTGACCTTATTTCTTTGTGACGTTCTCAGTGTGTCTCACTTAATCTTTTGTCCATAAGTAGAAAGAATTCTTCGCATGGATCAGCACACAGCACAGGGGACTGTTATCTCTTTATTTGGATACTGTACTTCTAGTACTGTAGTCTAAGGTTAAATTAGGTGTTTTGATGTTACAATATTGACTCATACTGAGTGTACTGTCAGCTTTTGTCCAGGTCTTTTATACATAAATGGCAATTACTTAATATCTTAATCATCATGTACTTGTGTATTTGATTTTTAGAGTCTCAGTGGATTGTTTACATTTATGTTCATTAAATTTTACCATGGTAATTTGGCTTGTCTTACAAAACTGCTGAAATGTTTGATTCTCTTGTCCTCAGTAGCATCCTCCTAATTTGATTTGATTTGATAATCTTGTCTTTTGCATTTTTTCCAGTATTTTGGTTGATTAAAAAAAATTTACCAGAAAAGAACCAGACAGATATATTTGTAATTCACTTGGATATAAATATGTTAATTTACAGCCTAAATATGGTCATTTATTTATTTATCCTCCAATATTATCATATCCTGTTAAAAATATATCATGAAAGACATAATAGGCATCTTGGTTGAATATCAGTTAAGGGTATTCCCTGTCTTCCAGTATTATGGTACTTTAAAAATAAGGATTTTTTGAATTAGAATTTTTCTAGTGAGCACAGGAACTACCATTTTAAAATATTTTTTAAACATAAGTAGCAACTAATCTATTTTTCTTTTTTTACAGTATGTCATTGTGCTCAAAAATGCTCTGTGCTCAGGGTACCTGGATAGCACAGTTGATTAAGCTTCTGACTTCACCTTAGGTCGTGAACTCACAGTTTGTGAGTTGGAGCTCTACCTCAGGCTCTCTGCTGTCAGCACAGAGCCTGCTTCAGATCCTCTGTCCCCCTTCTCTTTCTGCCTTTCCCACACGCTCTTTCTTGTCCCTCAAAAATAAACATTTAAAAAAATGCTCTGCACTCTATTAGTTCTCTTTTTTGGAAATTTAGAATATCTAATGTGTATATATTAAATCCTATCTATCTACCTGTCTATCTATCATCATCATCTATCTATAATCTATCCATCCATCCATGTATCTGTCTATCATCTTACCATCTTTTAGAAATACAAACCTTGAAGACAGCTTAAAAGACAGAAGTATTTAACATTCTCATTTTCAACAGTTGTGTTTTTACTTGTTTTTATCCACAGGCATGTTCATATTCACATTCACATCTTATTGTAAAATTGCTAGTTCTGCACTGGTAGGTCATCTTTACTGAAATTCATTTAGAGTGTCCAGTTGTTGTCACAGTGGAACAGTTGGAAGCTTCAGTGGTACTGTTAATAAATGCATGGTGCACAAGAAGGGGTAGTGTCCGTAGATCCATGGTTCACATGAAAGGGTAGTACCAGTGGATGCATGGTCCACGTGAAGGGGTTCTTTTCAAGGTTCCACTTTATAAAATACCTTACTTCTCAAACTTACTATGTCATGAGCATGTGAAATGTCCAAATTGTACTTCATGTCTTCTTTTCTCAGTTTTTTTTTTTCATTTTGTCCTGAGGTTTAGTGAAATGAAAGACCTACGACTTTTGAGTCTGAGAAACTTGGGTTCACATCCCAACTTTCAGTCTATTGGGTGATTGATCTTGGGCAAATTATTCAACTTTACTGAGCTCTTTTACTCATCTGTGGTAATAATTATGATTTTGGGGGTTTTGTGAGGCTAAAGCAAAATAACATTCAAAGTATCTAGCAGAGCTTGGAGCACATACTGGGGGCTAAGTGTTTCCTTTCTTGTCTCTTCTAGCAAATTTATAACTTCAGGCTTTCTTTTCTAATTAGACAATTATTATTAGTTTAATTATAGACTTAATCATATTAATCACACTTTGGAATTGCCGTTGTGCTTTACTAATAGTAATATTAAAATTCCTCATATAAATTGATATCAACAATCACTGTTCCAATTACCCTTATGAATCTACCCACCATAGTCAATGTTAATGGTTTGGCTATGAAAAGCTCACACAGATTGATGATTACCAGCCAAGTTCAAAAGGAAGGTTGTACTGTTTTCTCAGTTGCCATATTGGGCTGGGTGCTTAGTCAGTCTCATGGTTCTTAGGGAGGAGTGAGAGCTTTGCTTATGCAGGTTGGTTAAAATTATTTTATTCTCCCTTCTGCCTATCCTCTGGCAACATTCTCTGCTTCATAGTCTCTCACATCAGCTTTCTTTTTTCTTACTGATTTAATTATTTTCTAAGTCACTGTTAAAACAGTTATTATTTATATGTACACATAAAATTCACATAATTATAAAATTCACAATGAATATAAAAACTGGCACTTAAATTGATACTAAATATTTGATGAATTGGAATTCAAATTTTGCAAATAACAACTCAAAAATCACATCATTAGTTACTTTTTACAGAACAACATTCCATGATAGTAGGAATAGATTGCAGAGGTAGATCTCGAATGGTGAAGGGCACTTAATATTAGGGTAAGGAGGTATTTTCTTTTCTGTGCAATGGATAATAAATCAAAAGCTTTGGAGAAAGTTTTGTGGCATGCTTAATGGTGTTTTAGAAGACTTAATCCTGAACTAAAATCTAGGTAGAGGACAGAGGGAAATTAGGTTGAAGATCTTGTCTAAGTGGTAGAAAATGGAATGGAAAGAAACTGATAAATGTGAATGGTGTTATGAAAGGGAATTTCATTTATGCATTAATTAATTCAGTTTTCAGAAAAGTTATTGATTCCTTAGTATTATCTTGGTGATGTGATGGGTATTGAGGATGCTCCAGTGATCAAGAGATGTTCCTTGCTTTGATAGAATTGTATGGATGTAATATGATGTAAGTGTCTTACCAGAGGTAAAACAATGCTGTTATGGGAGCAGATGGAAAGAACTCCTAAGCCTACAGCAGGGCTCATAGGTTGGCCTGAATATTTCTTTCATTAAAACCTTGTTTGAACCTGAAGTTTCCAGTTATTTTTGTTTTTCAGAGTTACGAGAAAATTGTGTAAATACTCCTTTAATTCAGTCCTTGAAAACCAAACCGGACCTTTTTGTATTTCTTTACATTTTGTTCATGTTTCTTAGTTGTGAAATATTGGTCCCTGGCCAGCATTCATATGACAGCTTCCCACATGAATGTTAAACAGGCAACGATGATGCTCTATAATTACAGTGCTTGAAATGATTGGAAATAAATTGGCACTCCAATTATAGATGCGTGAAAGAGACGCCAGTATATCACAGTCAGTCCATTAATTTCTAAAGTGGTTCAGGCCATCTCACTATTTCGGTGACATTCCTTATTCATGGCTGCAATGAATCACTTTGAAATGTGGTGCCTCAAAATTAATAAACTAAAGGACAATTTTTTTTTTTACCTAAAATATCCCAGGTTATTTTTTCCTAAAGGGGTAAAAAAAATGCAGACGGGGAGCCAAGTACATACTATTAATTGCTATAATTCTGTTTTTAAGATATGGAAAAACTGGAACAATAGGGTTTTGATAGGTTTTATTTTTATCCTTTCTTTTAGAAAGAATATGAAAACATTTCCCTTAAATATACTTGAGCTAAAACCATGAATTTTTTCAAGCTGCCAAAAGTAAATTAGGAAAGTAGAATTCTTCAGTATTTAATTTTTGGTCTTTGACATGGATGTCTATTTGAGTATGTCAGACCTAACACCTTTCACATAAAAGCAACCTAAGAAATAACCTAAATGTCTCTTAAAATATTTTTTTAATATATGGAATTTATTGTCAAATTGGTTTCCATACAACACCCAGTGCTCATCCCAAAAGGTGCCCTCCTCAATACCCATCACCCACCCTCCTCTCCCTCCCACCCCCCATCAACCCTCAGTTCGTTCTTAGTTTTTAAGAGTCTCTTATGCTTTGGCTCTCTCCCACTCTAACCTCTTTTTTTTTTTCCTACCCCTCCCCCATGGGTTTCTGTTAAGCTTCTCATAAGAAACTTCTGTTAAGTTTCACATAAGAGTGAAAACATATGGTATCTTTTTCTGTATGGCTTATTTCACTTAGCATCACACTCTCCAGTTCCATCCATGTTGCTACAAAAGGCCATATTTCATTTTTTCTCATTGCCACATAGTATTCCATTGTGTATATAAACCACAATTTCTTTATCCATTCATCAGTTGATGGACATTTAGGCTCTTTCCATAATTTGGCTATTGTTGAGAGTGCTGCTATAAACATTGGGGTCCAAGTGCCCCTATGCATCAGTACTCCTGTATCCCTTGGATAAATTCCTAGCAGTGCTACTGCTGGGTGTTAGGGTAGGTCTATTTTTAATTTTCTGAGGAACCTCCACACTGCTTTCCAGAGCGGCTGCACCAATTTGCATTCCCACCAACAGTGCAAGAGGGTTCCCGTTTCTCCACATCCTCACGAGCATCTACAGTCTCCTGATTTGTTCATTTTGGCCACTCTGACTGGCGTGAGGTGATATCTGAGTGTAGTTTTGATTTGTATTTCCCTGATGAGAAGCGACGTTGAGCATCTTTTCATGTGCCTGTTGGCCATCTGGATGTCTTCTTTAGAGGAGTGTCTATTCATGTTTTCTGCCCATTTCTTCACTGGATTATTTGTTTTTCGGGTGTGGAGTTTGGTGAGCTCTTTATAGATTTTGGATACTAACCCTTTGTCCAATATGTCATTTGCAAATGTCTTTTCCCATTCCGTTGGTTGCCTTTTAGTTTTGTTGGTTGTTTCCTTTGCTCTGCAGAAGCTTTTTATCATTATAAGGTCCCAGTAGTTCATTTTTGCTTTTAATTCCCTTGCCTTTGGGGATGGGTTGAGTAAGAAATTGCTACGACTGAGGTCAGAGAGGTCTTTTCCTGCTTTCTCCTCTAGGGTTTTGATGGTTTCCTGTCTCACATTCAGGTCCTTTATCCATTTTGAGTTTATTTTTGTGAATGGTGTGAGAAGGTGGTCTAGTTTCAACCTTCTGCATGTTGCTGTCCAGTTCTCCCAGCACCATTTGTTAAAGAGACTTTTTTCCATTGGATGTTCTTTCCTGCTTTGTCAAAGATGAGTTGGCCATACGCTTGTGGGTCTAGTTCTGGGGTTTCTATTCTATTCCGTTGGTCTGTGTGTCTGTTTTTGTGCCAATACCATGCTGTCTTGATGATGACAGCTTTGTAGTAGAGGCTAAAGTCTGGGATTGTGATGCCTCCTGCTTTGGTCTACTTCTTCAAAACTACTTTGGCTATTCGGGGCCTTTTGTGGTTCCATATGAATTTTAGGATTGCTTGTTGTAGCTTCGAGAAGAATGCTGGTGCAATTTTGATTGGGATTGCATTGGATGTGTAGATAGCTTTGGGTAGTATTGACATTTTGTCAATATTTATTCTTCCAATCCATGAGCAGGGAATGTTTTTCCATTTCTTTATATCTTCTTCAATTACCTTCATAAGCTTTCTATAGTTTTCAGCATACAGATCTTTACATCTTTGGTTAGATTTATCCCTAGGTATTTTATGCTTCTTGGTGCAATTGTGAATGGGATCAGTTTCTTTATTTGTCTTTCTGTTGCTTCATTATTAGTGTATAAGAATGCAACTGATTTCTGTGCATTGATTTTGTATCCTCCGACTTTGCTGAATTCATGTATCAGTTCTAACAGACTTTTGGTGGAGTCTATCGGGTTTCCATGTATAATATCATGTCATCTACAAAAAGTGAAAGCTTAACTTCATCTTTGCCAATTTTGATGCCTTTGATTTCCTTTTGTTGTCTGATTGCTGATGCTAGAACTTCCAACACTATGTCAAACAACAGCGGTGAGAGTGGACATCCCTGTCGTGTTCCTGATCTCAGGGAGAAAGCTCTCAGTTTTTCCCCATTGAGGATGATGTTAGCTGTGGGCTTTTCATAAATGGCTTTTATGAGCTTTAAGTATGTTCCTTCTATCCCGACCCTCTCAAGGGTTTTTATTAAGAAAGTTTGCTGAATTTTGTCAAATGCCTTTTCTGCATCGATTGACAGGATCATATGGTTCTTATCTTTTCTTTTATTAATGTGATGTATCACGTTGATTGATTTGCGAATGTTGAACCAGCCCTGCATCCCAGGAGTGAATCCCACTTGATCATGGTGAATAATTCTTTTTATATGCAGTTGAATTCGATTTGCTAGTATCTTATTGAGAATTTTTGCATCCGTATTCATCAGGGATATTGGCCTGGAGTTCTCTTTTTTTACTGGGTCTGTCTGGTTTAGGAATCAAAGTAATGCTGGCTTCATAGAATGAGTCTGGAAGTTTTCCTTCCCTTTCTATTACTTGGAATAGCTTGAGAAGGATAGGTATTATCTCTACTTTAAACGTCTGGTAGAACTCCCCTGGGAAGCCATCTGGTCCTGGACTCTTATTTGTTGGGAGATTTTTGATGACTGATTCAATTTCTTCACTGGTTATGGGTCTGTTCAAGCTTTCTATTTCCTCCTGATTGAGTTTTGGAAGCGTGTGGGTGTTTAGGAATTTGTCCATTTCTTCCAGGTTGTCCAGTTTGTTGGCATATAATTTTTCATAGTATTCCCTGATAATTGTTTGTATCTCTGAGGGATTGGTTGTATCTCTGAGGGATTCCATTTTCATTCATGATTTTATCTATTTGGGTCATCTCCCTTTTCTTTTTGAGAAGCCTGGTCAGAGGTTTATCAATTTTGTTTATTTTTTCAAAAACCAACTCTTGGTTTCGTTGATCTGCTCTACAGTTTTTTTAGATTCTATATTGTTTATTTCTGCTCTGATCTTTATGATTTCTCTTCTTCTGCTGGGTTTGGGGTGTCTTTGCTGTTCTGCTTCTATTTCCTTTAGGTGTGCTGTTAGATTTTGTATTTGGGATTTTTCTTGTTTCTTGAGATAGGCCTGGATTGCAATGTATTTTCCTCTCAGGACTGCCTTCGCTGCGTCCCAAAGCGTTTGGATTGTTGTATTTTCATTTTCGTTTGTTTCCATATATTTTTAAATTTCTTCTCTAATTGCCTGGTGGACCCACTCATTCTTTAGTAGGGTGTTCTTTAACCTCCATGCTTTTGGAGGTTTTCCAGACTTTTTCCTGTGGTTGATTTCAAGCTTCATAGCATCGTGGTCTGAACGTAGGCATGGTATGATCTCAATTCTTGTATACTTACGAAGGGCTGTTTTGTGACCCAGTATGTGATCTATCTTGGGGAATGTTCCATGTGCACTCGAAAAGAAAGTATATTCTGTTGCTTTGGGATGCAGAGTTCTAAATATATCTGCCAAGTCCATCTGATCCAATGTATCATTCAGGGCCCTTGTTTCTTTATTGACTGTGTGTCTAGATGATCTATCCATTTCTGTAAGTGGAGTGTTTAAGTCCCCTGCAATTACCACATTCTTATCAATGAGGTTGCTTATGTTTATGAGTAATTGTTTTATATATTTGGGGGCGCCCATATTCGGCGCATAGACATTTATAATTGTTAGCTCTTCCTAATGGATAGACCCTGTGATTATTATATAATGCTTTTCTTCATCTCTTGTTACAACCTTTAATTTAAAGTCTAGTTTGTCTGATATAAGTATGGCTACTCCAGCTTTCTTTTGACTTCCAGTAGCATGATAAATAGTTCTCCATCCCCTCACTTTCAATCTGAACGTGTCCTCGGGTCTAAAATGAGTCTCTTGTAGACAGCAAATAGATGGGTCTTGTTTTTTTTTATCCGTTCTCATACCCTATGTCTTTTGGTTGGTGCATTTAGTCCATTTATGTTCACTGTTATTATAGAAAGATATGGGTTTAGAGTCATTGTGATGTCTGTAGGTTTCATGCTTGTAGCAATGTCTCTGATGCTTTGTCTCACAGGATTCCCCTTAGGATCTCTTGTAGGGCTGGTTTAGTGGTGACGAATTCCTTCAGTTTTTGTTTGTTTGGGAAGACCTTTATCTCTCCTTCTATTCTAAATGACAGACTTGCTGGATAAAGGATTCTCGGCTGCATATTTTATCTGTTCATCACATTGAAGATCTCCTGCCATGCCTTTCTGTCCTGTCAAGTTTCAGTAGAGAGATTGGTCACAAGTCTTATGGGTCTCCCTTTATATGTTAGAGCACGTTTATCTCTATCTGCTTTCAGAATTTTCTCTTTATCCTTGTATTTTGCCAGTTTCACTATGATATGTCATGCAGAAGATCGATTCAAGTTATGTCTAAAGGGAGTTCTCTTTGCCCCTTGGATTTCAGTGCCTTTTTCCTTCCCCAGATCAGGGAAGCTCTCAGCTATTATTTCTTCAAGTACACCTTCAGCACCTTTCCCTCTCTCTTCCTCCTCTGGAATACCAATTATGCATAGATTATTTCTCTTTAGTGCATCACTTAGTTCTCTAATTTTCCCCTCATACTCCTGGATTTTTTATCTCTCTTTTTCTCAGCTTCCTCTTTTTCCATATTTTTATCTTCTAGTTCACCTATTCTCTCCTCTGCTTCTTCAATCTGAGCCGTGGTTGTCTCCATTTTATTTTGTAGCTCATTTATAGCATTTTTTTAGCTCCTCCTGACTGTTCCTTTGTTCCTTGATCTCTGTAGCAATAGATTCTCTGCTTTCTTCTCTACTGTTTTCAAGCCCAGCGATTAATTTTATGACTGTTATTCTAAATTTACTTTCTGTTATATTGTTTAAATCATTTTTGATCAGTTCATTAGCTGTTGTTATTTCCTGGACGTTTTTTTGAGGGGAATTCTTCTGTTTGGTCATTTTGGATAGTCCCTGGAGTGGTGCGTACCTGCAGGGCACTTCCCCTGTGCTGTCTTGAATAACTTGCGTTGGTGGGCGGGCCGCAGTCAGACCTGATGTCTGCCCCCAGCCCACCACTGGGGCCACAGTCAGACTGGTGTATACCTTCTCTTCCCCTCTCCTAGGGGCGGGATTCACTGTGGGGTGGGGTGGCCCATCTGGGCTACTTGCACACTGCCAGTCTTGTGGTGCTGGGGATCTGGCGTATTAGCTGGGGTAGATTGGCAAAGTGCATAGGGCGGGAGGGGCAGGCTCAGCTTGCTTATCATCGGTGATCTACTTCTGGAGGGGCCCTGAGGCACTGGGAGGGAGTCAGACCCGCCACCAGGGGGATGGATCCACAGAAGCACAGCGTTGGGTGTTTGCGTGGTGCAAGTAAGTTCCCTGGCAGGAACTGGTTTCCTTTGGGATTTTGGCTGGGGGGTGGGCGAGGGAGATGGCGCTGGCGAGCGCCTTTGTTCCCCACCAAGCTGAGTTCTGTCATCTGGGGCTCAACAACTGTCCCTCCCGTTGTCTTCCAGCCTTCCTGCTCTCTGAGCAGAGCTCTTAACTTATAACCTTCCAGATGTTAAGTCCCGCTTGCTGTCAGAACACACTCCATCCGGCCCCTCCACTTTTGCAAGTCAGACTCAGGGCCTCTCCTTGGCCCGCGGGTTGCCCCTCCACCCCGGCTCCCTCCCACCAGTCCGTGTAGCGCACACCGCCTCTCTGCCCTTCCTACCCTCTTCTGTGGGCCTCTGGTCTGTGCTTGGCTCCAGAGAATCCATTCTGCTAGTCTTTTGGTGGGTTATTTAGGCAGGTGTAGGTGGAATCTAAGTGATCAGTAGGACGTGGTGAGCCCAGCGTCCTCCTACGCCGCCATCTTCCCTGGCATCCCCCTGTCTCTCTCTTTATCTTAAAATATTTCTTTAATGGTCATATGTTGCTATAGTTTATGTATTGGAATTATCAACTACACGCTTTCAGAAATTTCTCTAGATAACTTATGGACTGCTATCTATGAGTTTCAGTAAAAGATGACATTTAGTTCCGATAACTATGTGAATATCGTGTTTTCAGGTTATAGCTGTAAGAATCTAGGGACATGCTCAATGCAGCCATTAAAATAAGTAAATCTGTAATTGACCAATGGACACTAAGCTCTTCTACTGCATAATGTATTCCTTCAGGGTAGAAGCTATGCCTTATTAATACACTGTGCATGTACTTGGCATATAGAAATTATTGAATAAATATATATTGAGTGTTATTGACTGTGACCAAAATAGGATATAATTATTGATACATTTAAAAATACATGTAATGAAGATAAAAGAATATTTTGGAAAAGGTGATGTAACAATTAACTTCACATTGTGTATTTTCTTTTTTTTAAAGCTTATTATTTACTTAGAGAGAGAGAGGGAGACAGAGAGACAGAGCAAGCACATGAGTGGGGGAGGAGCAGAGAGAGAAAGAGAGAGAAAATCCCAAGCAAGCTCTGCACTGTCAGCATGGAGCCCAACTCAGGCCTTGAACTCATGAACCATGAGATCATGACTTGAACTGAAATCAAAAGCTGGATGCTTAACTGACTGAGCCATCCAGGCATCCCTGTGCATTTTATTTTCTAATATTAATTGTTAATAATGTAAAAATACATGAAAGCGTTCTTATAAAAAATAAAATTCTAGAAGTAATGATAATATCTGCTGATATCATTTATTTAAGAGATAGTTTTTCATGGCGAAAATCTATTGTAGAGCTTCTTATTTCACTATAAAACTTATTGTAGAATTTTTAAAAACCAAAAGTCTTCTGAAGCCATTTGTTCTTTTTTGTTAAGATTGTTATATAAAATTTCCAATTTACACAGAAGAAAATATATTGTGAATCCCCATGTATCCATCAATCATTTTCAACAGTAATTAATACAAATGAATCTCTATAAGAACTTTAAAACATAATCATTATCCTATTATCACACATCAAAATAACATTTCCTTAAAATTGATATATACAGTGTTCATCATATTTTTAAGATGTTCATTTTTTTCTTTTTCAAGGTGATTGAAACAGGATGTATTTGAGACACTTGTTCTGATGGGTTCTTACTCTCTTCTCTTTCTTTTTCATTTTCTTCTTCCTTCCCTTCCTCTCTTCCTAGCTAACTTTTCTTCCTTCCCTTCACCATTTACTGTGGGGCACATGCCAGATATATGTGAGTACAGCTACCTAAAGATGAATAGAATACAGATCTATTGTATTAAATTCTGGGATCTGTGATCCTGTAGGGGTATCTCCTTCCACTTGTCCATCTTCTAGTCCCACCTACCCTTAACTTCACAAGGTTGTATTTAATTCATTCCTCTTGCTGAGGGACTTTTGCCTCCATTAACCTTTCTATTCTTTTTTTATCTTTAAAGCTCATTTATGATGTCAGTTGTTTTAGGAAAACCTTTTTGATTATCCAAAGAAAAGTCATCTGTTTCATTTTCCACACATATTTGCATATTGCATAATTTAGTACTTGTGTAAGTTGACATTGTTTTATTGTTACTTGTATGTCTTCATCTGCATCATTAGATTGAAAAATTATTGAGTTCCAGGTGTGAATTTTTCTCCTAACATTTATACCTGTGTTGGGGTTTACTATGTGTTAATCATACCAACAAAAATACTTTCCACCTGTCTTTGTTCCAAACCATGTGCAGCTTCAAAGAAGTATATACCTAGCACAGTGCCTTGTTCCAGTGTGCACATGTTTGTGGCATTGAAATAAAGCAGGTGACACGTTTCAAAAGTTATATTCAGTTTTTAAACTAAAACTATTGTACAGTCTTGTAGTGTCTTTTAGAGGATAGCATTTTCAGTTAGAGTTTGCTGAGGATAACTTGAGATAAGAAAAAAATATATTTCTTAATGATAATGTAGCTAATTTGGTCAAAATGCCCAAAATGAATGAGATAAGCAGTTAAAACCTTTACTCCTATTTCATGACATCAACTTCCACCTTCCATTAGCTATGACTCTTCCAGATCAGTGGCTATACCTAAATCATTACCTAGCTTGGTGCTTATCGGAGGTGTTAAATAAACTATCAAACTGTGAAAAAATAAGAAGAATAAAAGTGTTGAAAAGACCAGAGAGGTCTAAGGAATGTACTTCTCTTATACAAACTCCTATTTTTTATGTGAGGTAAGACATATGAAGCCATCTAACATAAGGAAAGTTCTAAATCAACAGGATTGTCTTCTAACAATTACATCTTAAAGAGACCAAGATTGAGGAGAGAAGACTCATGAAGGAGGTTTATGTTCATTAAAGATTCATTCCATGTCAGAGTTTGATGGACTGTGGACTGTATGTGCCATATTTTATAGCCCAAGACTGTGTTTTTGACTGGGCAATTTCCTTGGGAAATTTTGATGAGTCTTTTAAATTGTAGCTGAAGCAATCATGCAAAGTAAAAACAAAAAGGGCCAAAGCCATTTTTTGTTCATCTGTCTTTTTTTCTCAAAATAGACCATATATTTCTAAAGACGGTGTCAATATTGACAAGAAAATTTGAGATGAAGTCCCAGCTAAATACCTAATTAGCTTCCTGATCTTGAGTATTACTGACAGTTAATACTTTTGAGTTCTCCACTAGTATTTTATATCACATTTAATCCTCATTAAGATCTTATGAGATAGGTACTATTATTATCTTAATTTTATAGATGAGGAAACTGAATCTTAGAGGAATTAAGGAACATTCTTAGGAAACAGAAGTAATGAACTAAAGACTCTGACACAATCACATCTGAAGTCAGTGTCTGACCCTGAGATGTCAAGAGAAGGCCTAAGTTGGAATCACTGATCTCCAAGGTGATCTTCTACCTACCTGATGTGTGTCTTTCAGTTACTTTTAAATCTTTCCTTGATGCTGAGTTGATGCATATGATGGATGTTACGGAATCTCTGCAATCCAGAACTTCAGTCCCCATATTAGGAAGGGATCCCGATGAGAATGTTGTTGTCCAAGTTACTTTATTTTATTAAAGAAAATAGGTGGGAGACAGATTTTGTGAAGTCAATGGTGGTATCTCATTTTGGATAATTGAAGTAATAAAGAACCTAAGAGAAGTCTTAGGAAATGCCTGAAGAAAAATAAATCAGTCTGAGATCAAAAAATAAATCAAAAGCATTTTAGTGTGAGGTGTGAGAGGTGGGTACTGTGTATTTGTTGTGTCAGGGATGTGGTAGCCACAAACCCTCACGTTGTCTATGTTTGTATCTAGGATTTGGACAAGGTGATGACATTTTCTTTCTGAGCTTCCTGGAAGAGGTGATGCTTGGGTGAAGTATTGAATGAAAATCAGGAAGTAATGGGATGAGAGTAATGGGATGAGTTAATAGGAGAGACAGCGAAAACAATATGAAGAATATAATGGATAAAGAAACAGTGTGGGAAGATGAAAGGAATACTTATTAGAGATATTCAGAGAGTGACAAAGAGAAAACATATATTTAATGTTTGCCTCTGTGTGGTACATTCCAGCTAGTGTGGCTGGGATGGTGGTAGCACTCTTAATTGAGATGGAGAATATAGGGGGAGGGGGAGTACATTCTTAGGGAAAAATGGAGATTTTAGTTTTCAGCCTATTGAGCTTGAGGCATCTCTGGGATATCCAGGGTGATGATGAGCAGATAGTATGGTCAAATGCATCAGGACCTTGGGAAGAGGCCTTTGCTGGTGATGGGGTTCAGACACCAAGGGATCATATTTGTGGTAATTAAAACCACCCAAACTAATGAGCTTTCCTTAAGGATCATGAGTGGATTGGGAACAGTGATTAGATTACTCTCAGTGAAGTAGATTATATTGAGCCTCGGAAATGACAGTCTTACTCTATTCTGCCATGTAGCTATACACCGTGCCAACTCTAGTGTAAGGTTCTCATTACACATGGAGGAAGACATGTAAAGGGAGTAGAAAAAAGACTGTATAACTGGTGTGTGTACAGAGGAGAGTGACTAGGTCAGTGAGAAAACACTAAATAAAGCCATATGAGAAATAAAGTGTTGGCTCTTGAACCAAAGAAAAAGTCTCCAGGGATGTAATGACCACCGTTAAGTATTTAAGGGCTGTCACAAGGAAAAAGGACTTTACCTTTTTATGTTTTCTCTGACTCAATTAAAGGAGTCATTTTTTTATTATTTGTGTTCTCTGAAATTGGGATGAGCTCCTTTTCAGAGGGGATGGTTCCTGGTTTCTGGCTGTTTGAAAATAAGCTACATACATGCTGCAGAGGGGATTAAAATTTCAGAAGGGGCTTAAGAACAGTGGATATCCTGTCTAATAAGATTTTGTGATTCTTTGTAAGGGGATGGCCTTTGCTTAATAAATTTCATACTTGGAAAAATATATAATGGCTTCTTTCACTTTGGGAATTAATTAAAAAGTATTTTTCTTTAATTTGGGTCCATTTAAGACTCTTATTCCTAAATAAAGTTGCTCCTCTCTGACTAAATAGCGGTTACCTTTTCTACCTTCTTTGGTCCTTGACCATAACAATTCTCTCAACAATATTAAAAAAAAATGCATTTTTGAGAATTGACTATCTTCTTTGCTAGTAGTTGGAAGGGTACAGTGGTGAAAATGATACAGTTCATGTAGCCTGCAGGTTAGCAGAGTATAATTCTATCTGTCGGTGAAATTCCTATCTCAGAATAAGATAATTTAACAGGTATATTGAATAAGACCTGTAGTGAGTCAGAGAGCTTGTGTTTTATTTCATCAACTTTCTCTTCTGCTTCCCACCACTCATCCACCTCCTCTCACTGAGCTGATCTGACTTCTCCAGAGTTGGAGGGGAATGGGAGGGGGGCAGAGGTAGGATGTAGAAGGTTTTACCTGATTTGTTGAACTATGGAATTGTACTGATGACAAAGTATGGAATTGTATTGATGACAGTAGTATTCTGGGTCTACTCGGGAGATAGAAACTACATTGTAGGATCAACAGGGGAAGTTTAACATAAAGAACTATTAAGTATGATAGAGTAACTCTATCATATCTTAGTATCTTACTTAGTATCTTAGAGTAACTCTAAGATATATATAGTACCCTAGGGCTGAGGGAGAGTACCCAAAGAAGGATAAACTAGGAAGGGATTCAGGTCTTTTTGCCGGGGGGGTTCAACATACTGGATAGCAGAGAAGATTCTTGATTTGGCTAGTCTGGAGCTGGTAGGGAACTTCTGGTAAACAATAGGCCACCTTCCTTGTGGACTGAAAGCAGGATGGCAGGAGATCAGCAGCTGGGAGTGTGGGCTTGTAGTGGGAGTCCCAACACAGATGTAGGTAGGAGGCCTTTAGACCATGTGGGTGGAGGGGAGCTCTGGTTTCCAGGTACAAAAGGCTGCAAAAATGTTGTTGCCTGATGAGTCTGCAAGGTTGCAGAGGGATTGCATTGTGCGCTCATGGCTGGGGCAGTGGTCTATGGGATGACCTCACAGCCACACTGCTGACCCCTGACTCTTGGTAGAAATTGCAAGGACAGCCCCTTCCTCTTGCAGTGTTCCCCCAGAACTCTGCAGTGAGAAAGCCTAACATTGTTCTCACTTTAAAGGGAAAAATTTAATGGGATTCTGTTGTTTATCGTAGAACAAATATTGAAGGATGCATTAAGGGTAAGAGGCAATGAATTGACAACAGACTCAGTGAATGTGAGATGTGGAAGATGCTAAATACTGATTTCTATTTTTTTCTTGATATATTTTGTGTGTTGTTGGAGAGTCCTACCTGCTGTCTCTTTCCTCTTCGTGCTGGTTGCATAGGACTCCTGTTGGTCCTCTGCCTCTTAGCATTTTACCACTCTGTGATGTGACCTCTCTCCTCTAGCTTCAGTGGGAATACTGAGTCTCCTCTCATTGAATACCTTTGCTCTCCTTTCAGGGGAAATGTAGATCCTTTTAGTACAACCCTCTTGCAGTCAACACCTCTCATGTTCAGACTTTCCAGGTCTGAGTCAGGTATCAATCCTTAGGTCCTTCAAATTCCAGAATACCTGTCAAGTCGTGTGTCATGAAGTCTCCCTGATTTTGAGAAGTATCTTCTTTTCCATTCTCGAACCACTCCCACTCCCAACAGCGTACTGATAACTCTCTCCAAACATTTATTGACTTGCTACCATTCTCTTTGCTCTTACTGTGAATACCAGCAGAATTGATTCATAATCTCATATTGTGTTCTGCATGTGGGGGCTGCCGTCTTAGCTAAGAGGTGTGTGCAGGCACTTGGCATTGAAATTTTTCTTACCTTTGAGGTCCGAAACAATAATGGAATGAAGGAAAAGTCACATTTAACAACTTGATACAAGATTATCATTTCCATATGCTTTCATTGTCACTATTCTCATCTTCATGTCTTTATAGTTAAAAGTCTCAATTTTTATTTTCTTCTCACAGATCTCCAGATGGGGCCCATTGCTTTATCAACTCTAATACCTGCAGATTTCCTTCACATTTTTAGGAGTGGTTCTACTTTTTTTTTTTAACTATATGACAAAATAAGTTAGTTTTTTTTTCTTAAACTTTTTCCTTGAAGAAGTCAATCACCACCTACTTAATTCTTAATTCTCCCAGGGGGTGATAAACACAGATATATTAGAGAGCATCATCAATGACAATGTAGGGTACATTCTGCCAACCAGTCCAGGCAAATTTCCCCCAGCTATCATTTGGGAAAATGTTCTAAGTAAAGATTACCTTCAAAGTCTTCAGAACAATTCCCTTACCCTTCCCTTATGTACCTTGCATGTGGGTGAGGGACAAATGCCAAGATGTTGACTCTATAATGTCTCAGTGTGTCCAATCTCATTGCTTTAGGGTATGGGGTAGTTGGCATTCTTGAATATTTTTCTACTTTCCAAGTGCCTAGAACAATTCTCAGTTGTTTTCATAGTGATAAAATAATGACTACTGAATTGGAAATTTTTAATCACAAAGTTTTTATGTCATATTCACGAATTACTGGATGAACATATTGCTAAGTAGGCTGCGGTACATTTGAATATCAAAGAAGAGCTCTCTGGTCATCACAGAGACAGTTATCTACACTTTACATTCAGCACATGGTTGGTCAGTTGACAGCGCTGGAGCTGTCACGCCATCTGTAGCTTTAATCAAAGACCTATTTGGAGGCTTATGTTGCAGATCCTGTACCGCCCACACAGTAGGGCCTTGCTGTGTTTGCCAAATTTGTACCACAGATTTTATTACACCTTCCACGCCAGGGATTAAGAAATGTTGATCATTGCATGCAAGAAAAACATAAGATTTTATTGAGTGTATGATGAAAACTTCTTGTGTTATCTCCCCATGTAATGCACCGTTCACCTAGAGCAACAGATTTTATTTTCTCTGAAAAATATATGGTATTTCTCAGTCACTATTTGATAGAAAGAGAGGGTAAAACTTTTTATGTTCTTCTTTCTTGGGAACACTGAATAGCCAACCAGTAGTATGAAGATCCAGAAATAGAAAGAAGATACAGGAACAACTAAGACATTGTACAATGTGTATACAGGCTGACTATAAATGGAAGCCACATATCCAAAATATCTTTTCCTCATAAAAAGCACATGAGCAGGCCTCTGGAATTTCAGAAGGGAGGGCCTTATTTTGATTAATTTATCATTGTCCACAGTCTGGCCTGCAGTTTCTTTCATTGTAATTGTGTGTTCTTGTATGCTTGTATAGTGTTGCCTCTTACCGAACAAATTTGGAATTTACTCCCATTCTCCCTGTGTTACACTCATCTTTGTCTTTCAGTACCCAGATTTGGCAGCCCCTCTCTTGTAAGCCCACCCCTGTGCCCCAGGTAGAGGTTGATGATATAGATATAGTTTTGTTTATTTGGACTAAAATCCTTTTGTTCTTTTATTTTAGAACTCATTATGTTGACCAGTTTATCTGTCTATCTGTCTGTCTATCTATCTATCATCATCATCATCATCATCATCATCATCATCTATTTTTCATCTATTTCTTACTAAATGTGAACTCACATAGGACTTTTATTATCTTCTTGCCCTAGTACCTAGTAGGTACTAAATAACTGGATAATGAAAGGATTTCTAAGCAATGAAACTGAGTTCTGAATTCTGAACACTTAGTATTTTGAAAGGAGGTTATAGGTTATTATTTTATTTCTTTAGCCTTTGTGGTTTAATTAACCAGTTGGTTCTTGCTGCTGTCAAGTTCTTTGAAACAGGGACAGGAGATTTCAAAACAGTGCTGTGTACACAGAGCACAGATGCTTGTCAGTTTTTTTTTTTCCTAAGTCCCTTCTTTTCAAGGCCACGGACTTTTGCCAAGTTATGAGGAAGCCAATAAAACAGGAGGCAAAGCATGTATGCACTCTGTAGCAGCTTCCCTAACTCATGTGGTCAAGGAAAAACAAACGTCTTGGGTATCTACAGTCTACCAGGCACTGGGCAAAATGTCTACCTAAGTGAATCATATGATGGGACTTTGCCATGAATGGGGAAATAGTGATGGGGCAGCATGGAGAGGACTAAGGCAGTGATGGTTGTTTATATCATGATGAGAGGGTGTGGATTGATTTGGATATCTCTGTGAACAGAAGCTGAAGTAAAGGAAGTATTCATTCTTTTGCCATTGCCTTAATTCAGATCCTATTCCTCTCTGCAAAGACTTTTCTTTGTCTCCACTCCCACTTGCCTTATACCATCTCACACCCAGCAGCAAAGATTATATTGCTGATCACACCACCGCTCTGATGAAAACCTTCAAGGGATTTCCATAAATTTCCTTAGAATGATTTACAAAGCTCTCTATTCTTTGGTCCCTTCAGGCCTCTTCAGCCTCATCTCTTCCACTCTCTGCCTTGTATATTAAATGATATTTTTTATGTCTCTTTCCACTTGTTCACAAAGTCTTGAATACAGAGACTGTATCTCATTCATCCTTTTCTCCTTAGCTACAAGGGTAATGTGTGCATATGGTAGAAGTTCAATAAATGTGAGTACAGTCAGGAACCATGCTTATGCATGTCTGTGTCTAGGTCTTACCACACTTACTAGTATCTTATGAGTGTTCAAACAATTTTGTTTAAGTGACCTGAACTGAAATGGGGCCTTCCACAATAATAGTTGTTGAATAATTATTTTTTTCTGAATATGATACCCATCCTTCATTGTAGCAAGTTTCCTCCAATCATCTTTAGTATGTGATAAGTTCACAGTGCTGCTGAGGTAGCATCCTTAGACCTGATCTTCTTTGCCCCCCTCTCCTATTCTGTTTTCTAGATTCGCATTGTTTGATCTAACTATCCCAACCTTGTGTTTGTGAATTCATTTCAGTCCAATCAAATTTGATAGCCATATATTCCTTAAACATAATATTAGGTAGAGCCATATAAATTTTCTAATATTTGGCCATTCTTGACTTAGAAAATAGTAACTTCACATGGGGGTGAAGAGAATTTGGCCTTTGTTAAGCTTCTTATTTCTCACGGGGCACCTGGGTGGCTCAGTCGGTTAAGCTTCCAACTTCAGCTCAAGTCATGATCTCAATGTCTGTGAGTTCGAGCCCTGCCTGACAGCTCAGAGCCTGGAGCCTGCATCAGATTCTGTATCTCCCTCTCTCTTTGCCCCCTCTCCCACTCATGCTTTGTTTCTGAAAAATGAGTAAACCTTAAAAAAATGTAAACTTCTTATTTCTGCTCTGATAATCTGATGAAGGGAGAATGTCCTAGATTCTGCTAAACCACTGCAATTAAGATTGAAGGAATTTTTTTCAGATTCCACGTATTATTGAGATCCTGCAGCATTTGTCTCCAGGTAAATCTACACTGTATTGTTGCAAATGGCAGGATTTCCTTCTTTTTAATGGATGAATTATATTCTACTGTATGTATGTATATACCACGTTTTCTTCATCCATTTGGCCATTGAAAAACATTTAGGTTGTTTCCGTAACTTGGTTATTGTGGAAAATATGTCAATGAGCATAGGAATACAGGTATTTCTTTAAGATCTAGATTTCACTTCTTTTGGATACATACCCAGAAGTTGGACTGCTGGATCAAGTGCTAATTTGATTGAAAATTTTTAATTTTTAACTTTTTAAGGAGCCTCCATATTGATTTGCATAGTGGCTATACCCATTTACATTCCCACCAACCATGTAAATGGGTTCCCTTTTGTTTGCTTCTTTGGCAACATTTGTCCTTTGTGTGTTTTGTAAAATGTTTATTTTTTTGAGAGAGAAAGACAGTACAAGGCAGAGGGAGAGGCAGAGAGAGAGGGAGACACAGAATCTGAAGCAGGCTCCAGGTTCTGAGCTGTCAGCACAGAGCCCAACGGAGGACATGAGGTGTGGGATCATGACCTGAGCCAAAGTTGGCCACTCAACTGACTGGAGCCACCCAAGCACTCCCTGTCCTTTGTCTATTTTATTTTATTTTATTTTATTTTATTTTATTTATTTATTTTTTTAACATTTTATTTATTTTTGAGACAGGGAGAGACAGAGCATGAACAGGGGAGGGTCAGAGAGAGGGAGACACAGAATCTGAAACAGGCTCCAGGCTCTGAGCTGTCAGCACAGAGCCCGACGCGGGGCTCGAACTCACTGACCGCAAGATCATGACCTGAGCCGAAGTCGGCCGCTCAACTGACTGAGCCACCCAGGCGCCCCAGTCCTTTGTCTATTTTAAAGAGCCATCCTAATAGGTGTGTAGTGACACCACATTATGGTTTTGATTTGCAGTTTCTTAATGATTAGTGATATTGAACACCTCTTCATATACCTATTGGCCATTTGTTTATCTTCTTTGGAGAAATGTCTATTCAGGTCTTTTGCTTATTTTTCTTTTTATTTTCTTAAGTTTATTTGTTTTGAGAGAGAGAGAGTGCATGTGAGAGAGAGTTGGGGAGGAGCAGAGAGAAAGAGGGAGAGAGAGAATCCCAAGCAGGTACCCCTGCTTGTTTTTGAAAACAGTTTTGTTGTTGTTGTTGTTACAGAGTTGTAGAAGTTGCTTATATATTTTTTAGATATTAACCCCTTATTAAATATATGGTCTACAGATATTTTCTACCATTCTGTAGGTTGTGTTTTTATTTTGTTAATTGCTTCATTTGTTATGCAGAATCCTTTTAATTTAATGTAGTCTCAGTTGTTCATTTTTGCTTTTGTTGCTTGTACTTTTGCTGTTAAATCCAAAAAAATCATTGTCCATTCCAATCAGAAGATTTTTCCCTCTGTTTCTTCAAAGAATTTTAGTTTTCAGGTTTTACATTTAAGTCTTTAATCCAGTTTGAGTTTATTTTTGTATATGGTGTGAGATAAGAGTCCAATTTCATTCTTTTGCATGTGGAAACAACACTATTTCTTGAAGAGATCATCTTTTCTCTGTAATGTGTTTTTGGTATCCTTGTCAAAGATCAATTGACTGTATAAGTGTGGGTTTATTTCTGGGCTCTATATTCTATTCCATTTTTTTAATGTCTTCATGCCACTACTCTACTCCTTTGCCTCCTGTAACTTTGTAATGTGTTTTGAAATCAGGCAATATGGTATCTTAACATTTCTGAAAATTGCTTTGACTGAGGTCTTTTGTGGTTCCAAATGAATTTTAGGATTTTTTCCATTTCTGTAACAAATGCCATTGAAATTTTGGTAAGGATTTTGTCCAAAATAGTAAAAATCATAGCAGCAAGAGAGTAGAATGGAGGTTGCAGCATCTGAAGGGATGGGAAAATTGGGAGGTGGGGGGAGGTGTTGGTCAAGGGTTCAAAGTTTCAGTTATGCAAGGTACGTAAGTCCTTGAAATTTTTACACATAGGGACTATGAATAACAGTGCTGTATTGTATATTTAAAACTCCAATAAGAGGGTAGATCTTACAGGGATGCCTGGGTGCTCAGTCAGTTAAGCGTCCAGCTCTTGATTTCGGCTCAGGTCATGATCTCATGGTTCATGAGTTCAAGCCCTGCATTGGGCTCTGTGCTGACAGTGCAGAGCCTGTTTGGGGTTCTCTCTCTTCTTTTCTGTCTGCCCATCCCCTACTCATGTGTGTTTTTTCTCTCTCTCATTTTCTCTCAAAATAAGTAAATAAACTTAAAAAAAAAAGAGAGAGTAGATCTTATATTAAGTGTTCTTATCACAAAAGGAAAAGAAAACACAAGGGGCAGGAGGGAACTTTGGAAGTGATAAGTTTAGGACATTGATTGTGATAATAGTTTTATGGTTATACACTTCTATTCATTAACATCAAATTGTACATGTTAAATATTTACAGCTTTCTATATATCAGTCATACCTCAGTAAAATTCTTTTTTTTAAGATTTAAGAAACCATATGAGAATTATAAATGCCTCATGCAAATGCCATGCCTTAGACTTCCTGAGTGTATTAACTGTTGTAACTGTCATGTCCTCTGAAGTAAACCTGAAAGATACACTTAGGGATTTGTTACATGAACTATTAACTCTTGTTGGAAATGAGGCATCTAGGCTACTTTGC
Source organism: Panthera tigris (assembly GCF_018350195.1). Classification (NCBI taxonomy): domain Eukaryota; kingdom Metazoa; phylum Chordata; class Mammalia; order Carnivora; family Felidae; genus Panthera; species Panthera tigris. The sequence continues at coordinate 49,584,998 of NC_056669.1, forward strand.
TTCCTGAAGTGGCAGATAGTTTTCAGATAGATCTCAGTGGTGCTTTACTTTTGGTATTTATTCCCTGTGTAATTTTTTCCACTTGAATTTTGGCTGGACCTAGTGACTCACGTATTACAAAGAGGATATATCAAAAAATTAATGAAATGTTGATTCAAAGGTTAGGTTACAAAAGACCCTGGCTTCATTTCTGTTCAAACGCTCTTGCTTTTGTGCTCTGATGGAAGCCTGGTTGCTGTGTTATGAGCTGTTCTCTTACAGAGAGACCCACATACTCAGGAGCTGAGGGAAGCATCTGGTCAATAGCTAGAAAGGAACTGATGCCCTCAGTCCAAAAACCTGTGAGAAACTGAACTCTGCCAGCAAACAAACCAATGGCCTTATGAGTGAATCTTCCCCTAGTCAAGTCTTGAGATGACTGCATTACGTCTTTGGTTCTAGCCTTGGAGAAATCCTGAGCTAGAAGACCCAGATAACTTGCACCCAGATTTCTAAGCTACAAAAACTGTGAAATTAAAAAAAAAAGTTTGTCGTTTTAGGCCAGCAAATTTTAGAGTCAATTTGTTACGTATAAATAGATAAGTTATAAGCCTGTCTGATGTGAATTTCATTTCCTTGCATCTGAATAGTCACCTGAGAAGTAGATACCTCCCTGAGAGCTGTGTACAGTGATGTGCTGGACATTACAAGGATTCCTGTTGAAGAGGAATGCTTGATGTTGTCCTGTTGACAATGGTGGTTTCTATTTTGTATCCTACTGATGTCAAAATATAGCCTATACAGGTCTTGTAAATCAGAATTTTAGTTGTACTATGAAGGTCCCTAATGATAGTGCAGACAGTCAAACCTAATATAGTCCAGATACTGTGCTAGAAACTGTACATAGAATTATAGAGACACTCTATGAGATCTCAAAGAAAATAGACATGGAGGCAAGCAAATATGATATTTGATGTTTTAATTTATTAAATGCATATGTTATCTTATCTTGGTCCATAGAACTTTAGAAAATGTCTGGCAAATTATCACTAGTTCCTACAAGGTAGATACTATAGTTAACAGATTGAAAAGCTGAACCTGTGAGAAATTAGTTGATTGGGTCGGTATTGCAGAACTAAAAAGTAGCAGATCTGGTTGAATCCTCCATCTTCATAAATTAAAAGTCTGTTCATTTGAAATTTTTAAAAAATGTTTATTTTTGACAGAGAGAGAGAGAGAGGGAGAGAATGAATGAGTGGGGGAGGGGCAGAGAGAGAGGGAGACACAGAATCTGAAGCAGAATCCTGAGCTGTCAGCACAGAGCCCGACGCAGGGCTCGAACTCACAGACTGCGAGATCATGACCTGAGATGAAGTCGGATGCTCAACCGACTGAGCCACCCAGGCATCCCAAAAGTCTGTTCATTTTAATGGCCACACAGCAAGCACTGAAATATCATGGAGGATAAGGATACCCACTGTATATGGTAGGTTGGTAGTTTGGAGTGAGCTTTGAAGAAAGAAGAGTTTGGCCAAGAGATGAGATAGTTTGTGGGTTCTATATTTAATTTATTGAGGAAATACCAAACTGTTTTGCACAATGGCTTCACTATTTACAAGGGCTTTGATTTCTGCACATCCTTGCTATAAAATATGTTGGAAATAATTTACTGTTTTTAATTGCAAAATTATCAAAAATTTCTGAAGTTCATATGAGTTTGTTTCTGTTGGTTTATTTTTAATTTGTTTTTGTGGGATGATTCTCCTCATGGTACCTTGTTTTATTCTGGGCTCTATTGACTGTAAAATGCTTAGTGTCCATAGAAAATTATCTGTGGGCTTTCTCTGAGGCTTAGGATGAGTTGATTTTATCTTCAAAGTCTTTGAGTTGGCCAATTCCAGGAACCAAGGACCTTTCTTACCAAGGACCTCTTTTACCTTGTTTCTGCCTGAAGTTTTCAGAGCTACAAAGATGGTAAGAATTTTAGCTATAAATAAGCTTGAGTTTTACCTATAACCCTAAAGTTTTTGTGGAATTATTTCTACACAGCATCCCCTTTCTCAACCTGAGAGCCAAGGCGTGTTTCCTTGCAGTTGCCTGGGATTGGGGCAGGGTAGGATGGGTTTATTTAGGTCATTCTTACCTAAGTGAATTGCCCCTTGAGGCACAGATTTCATTGCTCCTGAGCTTTCATTATGGTGCCCTGAGCCCTAGAAGACTCGAAAATCTAAGCCTTTTACAAGTTTGGAAAAAGCCCTCAGAACTAAGTGGTTTAAGTTCTTTACTCATTTCCTTGGATTCCTGCCTTTGCATAGATTTCAGTGTAATGATTCATAGCCTCTTGTCAGCTCTATATTCTTTTAGGAAGATTTTTAAATTATTTTAACATGAATTTTCAGTTATTTGTTTGCAGAAGGCTGATATAAATCCTTGGCCTGTGAAATGTTTTCCATGTCTCTTTCTTTGGTAGTTTCCTTTTCCTTGCTCTTTCTGTGCTTCACTTCATGTAATTTCTTCTGATTTAGTTTCCATTTCTCAAATTCTCTCTTTACATATGTTTGATCAGTTGTTTAGCCGTCCCATTGATTTTGGGGTGTAGGGGTGTATAAAAGTACCTTACTATATAATCCAAATATGTTGAGTATGTTTGATGAGTTTTGACAGATGTTTACTATTGTGTAACAACACCCCAATTAGGATCTAAAATGTTTTCATACCCCAGTAAATTTTAAATTCTGTTGTGCTTCCTCCCAGTCAGTGATCCCCTTCTTTACCAGGCCACACTGTTCCAGTATCTATAACCAAAACTTAGTTTTTCCTGTTCTGCTCTGAAATTTTATATAGATGGTATCTTATTGAGTACTTATTTTGTATCTGGCTACTTAAACTGAGCATCATGTTTTTCAGATTAATGCATATTACTGTGTTTATCAGTACTTCAGTCCTTTTTATTTTGAGTATCATTCAGTTGTTTGAAAGTGCAACAATGTGTTCATCCATTCGCTTGGTAATGGGGACATCTGAGTTATTTCCAGATCTTTGCTAGTATAATGGTTATTATCTATTTTTATTTTGTGGAGTTATGTTGTCATTTCCCTTGTGTTATTACCTAAGAGTAGCATTGCTAGGGCAACTTATTTGAAAATTTATTCATTGAACACTTAAAAAATTTTATTTAAAAAACAAAAACAGGGATGCCTGGGTGGTTCAGTTGGTTGTCTGACTCTTGGTTTCAACTCAGGTCATGATCTTGCGGTTTTTGAGTTCAAGCCTCGTATTGGGCTTCATGCTGTCAGTGCAGAACCTGCTTAGCGCTCTCTCTCTCTCTCTCTCTCTTTCTCTCTCTCTCTCTCTTTCTCTCTCTCTTTGCCTCTCTCTCTCTCCCTCTCTCTCTCTCTCTCTCTCCCTCTCTTCCTCCCTTACTTGTGCTTTCCCCCTCTCTTAAAATAACTAAACTTAAAACACACAAACAAGCAGAGGGTTTTCAATGAAACCATAATCAGGGTACATGCAAATAAAACTATATAGTAATCAAACAGTTTAAAATTGATGGTAAAAGAACGTATCTTAAAAACTGCCAGAGAAAACAGAAACTACACACAGGGGAACAGCAATCTGAATGGCATCTGGTTTTCCATAAGAAAAATTGAAAGACAGAGGACAGTGAGATGACATCATTTCATTGCAATGCTGAAAAAAGTTGTTAACTTGAAATTCTATGTTAAAGGAAACTTTTTTTGAAAAACGAAAATGAGATACAGACATTTTAAAATACACAAAAGTTGGGAGAATTCATCAATGATATGTCTGCACTATAATACATACTGTAGGCTACTGGGCTTGCTGCAGCATTTGTGGTTATGCCTCCTTCCTTGCTAACCCTCTACCACCAACTTGGCTGCTTCAGTCATGGGCATGCCACTGCCTCTGTGGGTATGTCCTCCCTCATCACCTTCTTGACGTTTCATTGCTGCTTCTCCTCCTCCTCCTCCCCTTCCTCCTCCTTCCTCCTCCTTCCTCCTCCTCCTCCTCCTCCCTCCTCCTCCCTCCTCCTCCCTCCTCCTCCCTCCTCCTTCCTCCTCCTCCCTCCTCCTTCCTCCTCCTCCCTCCTCCTTCCTCCTCCTCCTCCTCCTCTTCTTCTTCTTCTTCTTCTTCTTCTTCTTCTTCTTCTTCTTCTTCTTTGGGGTAGCTTAGTTTTACTTTCTATGTTCTTAATTCTACCTTAATTTTTTTCTTTAAATATTGAATGCACTTTTGTTATATTGTTAAATTTTGTATCTGAGATCTTTGGTCATCTAAAGAAATTTATTATTTGTTGTTTCTCCTGAATCATATGGTGGTTTGTTTTCTTCTGTGTTTGTTAATATTTTATTGGTTCAATTTAATCTGAGTGTACCCCCAAAGATATAAATTGATGATACTTTCCTTCAGAGGATTTCATTTGTTTCTGTTGGAAACTGGTGGGCTTTGCTGATTTAGTAACACATTAGGCCTCTTTGAGGATCTGGGCTTAAGGTGGAGGAGTCCCAGGTTCATCCTCTACATCTTCATGTGGGCTCAAGATAGCTGAGCACTAATGTGGGCATTTATCCTAAGATAACTTGGCTTCCATATTCTCCTACAGTCCACAACTCTCAAATCTTGTTTTAGCTCTCTGTTGCTGCTGTTTTTCCCTCCTTCTTTCCTCCCCTCCTTACTTCCTCGTATGTTTGCAATTTATTATGAAGTCTGTTTTAATACACCCAGAAATGAGTTATAATGTTACATCTTCTAAACTGCCATTCAGCAGAGGGTGACAGATCAGAGTCTAATCTCTAAGTTGGAAATGTCACCCCCAGTCATTTAGTCTCAGTTGGTTTTTTCTTTGTGAAATGGAGACCCAGATAAGACCACTTCAAGATGATGCTGAGGACTGTTGAGGTATTGTTTGTGAATTCACTTTGCAACCATTGGTTACACAGCAGTTTGCACATAGAAGATATTCAATTAATCCTTGTCTAATGAACCAGTAGACAAACATAAAGGCTTTACCACCTGTGGACCTAGGGAGAAAAATTAGAGCATGCTTAGAAGTTTTCCTCTCAAGCTGGAGAAAGTCTTGGCAATGCTGCCCCCCTCCCTGTGAAGACATGCTGGGAGCAAACTAGAAATAAAAGGAAAATGTGAAGAAAATGTTGCTTGTGTGTATGGGATTCTACTGGGAATGCTTGAGAAGTGTAGATGGAAGGGGATGTGAGAAACATGTTGACAGGATAAAACACAAGATGGCCAGTGAACTTGAGAACAGCTGCGAAAGGAATGAGCACAACAATAACAATCAGAATTTGCCAGAAGGAGAAAATACTGAAATAATTATATGCTGTTTTTCATCTCAGGCCCTTATTGCCTGAAAAGCAGCTGTATGTGGTATGCACACTCTACTTGTCTTACTCTTTCCTCATTAATAAATCACCAATCATTGTATTCTTAGGTATTGTTTGCACAATTTAATTTTCATTAAGTTTTTTTTTTTTTTTTTTGCTTGTTTTCAACACTAACACTAGCAGGCTCTCTCTCTCACACAATATTTTAATTAATGACTTAAAAAAAGTGAAATGAGGATTTTAAATCCTTTTTCCAGTTAATAAAATTGAAGTTACTTTCTCATACTTTTTCATTTGATTTACAAGACAAGATTCAGAATCTTCCCAATAGTATTACTTCCTTAGATTATCTCCCCTTGACCCCACAGCTCAGATTTCTCAGCAATAGTCATGGCATAGAACAGATTCCATTTTTTGTATGCATGAATTCTATGATGAATTTTTATGTCTTGTATGTATCTAAAGGGATTGGGCAGGTCTTAACATTTGGAGTTTAATTATTGGTATGGTTGCTTTTATAGTCCTTTATAGTCTTTTCTATTTAGTTGACAGATGTTTTCAAGAATCTCCTTTTTACTTTACTTTCTTTATTCCTTTCTGCAATAATAAATCAATGCCAATACAGGGTACTTTAATCTTAATGAGGAAAAAATAAGAGAAGCAAAAAGCTGTGTTAATATACAGAATGCATGCCGTGAGACACAGAGGTTTCAAAGTTTTGAGTTTGGCAGAAATAACCTCAGAGAGGAAAAAATGATCTTTTAAGTGATTTAGTGTCCACAGGATAAAAACAAACACAGTGTTTGCTAGTAGCTCAGATATTACTGAATATTTTTTCTTGTTGTTTATCCTCAAAGAAAGAATGGTGAACAACTTACTCAAAAGCATCCCTCCAGAAAGTACAGCTTGTGTTGGTGAGGTTACTTTTTACTATATCCTTTGGGAGATATTTGACAAAACATAAAAATTAAGAACAATTCAGTGAAAGCAGTTCCATAAGGGCAGATGTGATACAGTCCAGGTATGTAGTTTTCACTTAGAATTTATCTATCTATCTAGTGTCCATATATATATTTACATAAAAATTTAAAAGATCCATATAAAACGTACATTTTGATGAGTTTTGAGAAATCCATATACCTACATATGTATATACTCACTACAAACATTTCTGTCACATCCAAAATTCCTGTGCCCCATTCTAGTGAACTCCCTCCCCCCGCCTCACATCTTCCAAGGTACCACTGATTTGCTTTCTGTCACTAAAGATCTAGATTTGTCTTTGCTAGGATTTAATCTAAATGGAATCATAAATATGTAGTGTTTTATGTCTAGCTTCCTCTGCTCAGCCTAGTGCTCCTAGGATTCATCTTTATTGTTGAATGTATCTCTACTTCATTCATTTTTGTTGACTAGAAGTATATTATATAACTAGGCCATGTTTTAAAGCCCAATAGAAGTTTCTTTACCTAGAATATTGTTGACCTGATCCTTTGTGCTGAACAGTTTTTCTAGTATTTAAATATATTAATTCCCCAAAGAAAATGTTATGTCACATACTTATGTGATAATGTAGCAAGATATTAAAATACATTTTTTCCCTGTCATTATTGGCTAAAACCTCAAGAAACTAGGTGGCAAATACTACCTTATTCCAAAGTGAGGTATAAATCTACCTGAATGGAACGTAGAAAACAGACAGTCAAGAACTGTTTTTTTTTTTTTTTTCAGCTTAATTTACCTCACACTTCTGTTATCTAAAAGACATTAGAGAGACCAAAAGAATGGCTGGGAATTTGAGCTAAACTTTCTAGACTGTTGTTAATATGCCATCAGTCCTATGGACTTATCATGAGCAATGGTGTTGATAGTTCTTTCTTTTCAAATGAAATGGGCTTCAAGAAGGTCACTTGCCGAACTTGATCCTGTGCCCCTGAAGTGGTTAAGGTGAAGAGTTTGGTACTGGACCTATGCTTGAGAGGTTTAAAAGTGAAAGGGTGTGGCTGGACTGCATGTCTGACAGTACAGGGAAGGTTGGTAGATGCATTGTAGAAGTACCTGTGCTGTTCTACCAATGATGAGTCAAGGTATATTTTCTGAGGAACAAAGAGGTGTGTGTGTGTGTGTGTGTGTGTGTGTGTGGGTGTGTGTGTGTGTTGGGGGGGATAATAGAACCTGAAGCCATGTTGGTTTCAAAAATTTTTTTAATGTTTATTTATTTTTGAGAGACAGAGACAGAGCACAAGTGGGAAGGGGGCAGAGAGAAGAAGGCTCCAGGCTCTGAGCTGTCAGTGAGAGCCCAATGCAGGGATTAAACTCACAAACTGTGAGATCATGACCTGAGCCGAAGTCAGACGCTTAACCAACTGAGCCACTCATGCACCCCTAACCTGAAGCCATGCTAAAGGGATATTGTCCAGTGAATACCCTGAAGGGATGATGGAACATTAAAAAAAAATAAAAGAGATTATTTGTGAAAATTTCCATGTATACCCATTGGTTGAAAGGGGGTGTATTTTCCATGTTAGGGAACTATAGGAAAAGACTGCAATAATTGATTCAAGGGGATTCTCCAAAGAACCCCTGAAATTATCCTATGAGAGAGAGCCAGCTGGAATATATTAAGTCCAGAGAGCCCAGACATGAGCATATGGCAGGCTGGTAAGCTAAGACCGTTCTACTCTTTTTTTTTTTTTTTTTTTTTTTTAAATTTACATCCAAATGAGCTAGCATATAGTGCAACAATGATTTCAGGAGTACATTCCTTAGTGCCCCTTACCCATTTAGCCCATCCCGCCTCCAATAACCCTTCTAGTAACCCTCAGTTTGTTCTCCATATTTATGAGTCTCTTCTGTTTTGTTCCTCTCCCTGTTTTTATATTATTTTTGTTTTTCTTCCCTTATGTTCATCTGTTTTGTCTCTTAAAATCCTCATATGAGTGAAGTCATATGATTTTTGTCTTTCTCTGACTAATTACACTTAGCACAATACCCTCCAGTTCCATCCATGTAGTTGCAAATGGCAAGATTTCATTCTTTTTGATTGCCAATACTCCATTGTATATATATATACCACATCTTCTTTATCCATTCATCCATCGATGGACATTTGGGCTCTTTCCATACTTTGGCTATTGTTGATAGTGCTGCTATAAACATGGGGGTGCATGTGTCCCCTAAAAACAGCACACCCGTATTCCATGGATAAATGCCTAAAAGTGCAATTACTGGTTCATAGGGTAGTTCTATTTTAGTTTTTTGAGGAACCTCCATACTGTTTTCCAGAGTGGCTGCACCAGCTTGCATTCCCACCAACAATCCAAAAGAGATCCTCTTTCTCTGCATCCTCGCCAACATCTGTTGTTGCCCGAGTTGTTAATGTTAGCCATTCTGACAGGTGTGAGGTGGTATCGCATTGTGGTTTTGATTTGTATTTCCCTGATGATGAGTGATGTGGAGCATGTTTTCATGTGTTGGTTGGCCATCTGGATATCTTCTTTGGAGAAGTGTCTCTTCATGTCTTTTGCCCATTTCTTCACTGGATTCTTTGTTTTTTGGGTGTTGAGTTTGATAAGTTCTTTATAGATTTTTCCATACGAACCCTTTATCTGATATGTCGTTTGCAAATATCTTCTCCCATTCTGTCGATTGCCTTTTAGTTTTGCTGATTGTTTCCTTCCCTCTGCTTTTTATTTTGATGCGGTCCCAATAGTTCAGTTTTTCCTTTTGTTTCCCTTACCTTTGGAGACATGTGGAGTAAGAAGTTGCTGCGGCCAAGATCAAAGAGGTTTTGCCTGCTTTCTCCTCGAGGATTCTGACGGCTTCCTGTCTTACATTTAGGTCTTTCATCCATTTTGAGTTTATTTTTGTGTATGGTGTAAGAAAGTGGTCCAGGTTCATTTTTCTCCATGTTGCTGTCCAGTTTTCCCAGCACCACTTGCTGAAGAGACTGTCTTTATTCCACTGGATATTCTTTCCTGCTTTGTCAAAGATTAGTTGGTCATAGTTTTTGGGTCTATTTGTGGGTTCTCTATTCTGTTCCATTAATCTGAGTGTCTGTTCTTGTGCCAGTACCATGCAGTCTTGATGATTACAGCTTTGTAATACACCTTGAAGTCTGGGATTGTGATGCCTCCTGCTTTGGTTTTCTTTTTTAATTTGGCTATTCAGGGTCTTTTCTGGTTCCATACAAATTTTAGGATTGTTTGTTCTAGCTCTGTGAAGAATGCTGTTATTATTTTGATAGGTATTGCATTGACTATGTAGATTGCTTTGGGTACTGTTGACATTTTAACAATGTTTATTCTTCATATCTAGGAGCATGGCATCTTTTTCCATTTTTTTTGTGTCTTATTCAATTTCTTTCATAAGCTTTCTATAGTTTTCATGTATAGATTTTTCACCTCTTTGGTTAGATTTATTCCTGTGTATTTTATGGTTTTTTGTGCAACTGTAAATGGGATCGATTCCTTGATTTCTCTTTCTGTTGCTTCATTGTTGGTGTATAGGAATGCAACTGATTTCTGTGCATTGATTTTATATCTTGCAACTTTGCTGAATTCATGGATTAGTTATAGCAGTTTTTTGGTGGAATCTTTTGGGTTTTCCATAGAGAGTATCATGTCATCTGTGAATAGTGAAAGTTTGACCTCATCCTGGCCAAACTGGTTGACTTTTATTTCTTTGTGTTGTCTGATTGCAGAGGCTAAGACTCCCAATACTATGTTGAATAACAATGGTAAGAGTGAACATCCCTGTCTTGTTTCTGACCTTAGGGGGAAAGCTCTCTGTTTTTCCCCAATGAGGATGATATTAGCGTTGGGTCATTCATATATGGCTTTTATGGTCTCGAGGTATGCTCCTTTTATCCCTGCTTTCTTGAGGGTTTTTATCAAGAAAGGATGTTGTCAAATGCTTTCTCTGCATCTATTGAGAGGATCATATGGTTCTTGTCCTTTCTTTTATTGATGTGATGAATCACATTAATTGTTTTGCGGATATTGAACCAGCCCTGCATCCCAGATATAAATCTCACTTGGTTGTGGTGAATAATTTTTTTAATGTATTGTTGGATCAGGTTGGGTAATATCTTGTTGAGGATTTTTGCATCCATGTTCATCAGGGAAATTGATCTATAGTTCTCCTTTTTAGTAGGGTCTCTGTCTGGTTTTGAAATCAAGATAATTCTGGCCTCATAGAGTTTGGAAGTTTTCCTTCCATTTCTACTTTTTGGAATAGTTTCAAGAGAATAGGTGTTAGTTCTTTTAAATGTTTGGTAGAATTTCCCTGGAAAGCCATCGGGCCCTGGACTCTTGTTTTTTGGCAGATTTTTGATTACTAATTTGATTTCCTTACTGGTTATGGGTCTGTTCAAGTTTTCTCTTTCTTCCTATTTCAGTTTTGGTGGTGTATATGTTTCTAGGAATTTGTCCACTTCTTCCAGATTACCCATTTTACTGGCATATAATTGCTCATAATATTCTCTTATTATTGTTTGTATTTCTGCAGTGTTGGTTGTGATCTCTCCTCTTTCATTTTTGATTTTTTTTTTCTTTTTGATCAAACTGGCTAGTGGTTTATCAATTTTGTTAACTCTTTCAAAGAACCAGCTTCTAGTTTCATTGATCTGTTTTCATCTACTGTTTTTTTGGTTTTGATAGCATTAATTTCTGTTCTACTCTTTATTATTTCCTGTCTTCTGCTGGTTTTGGGTTTTATTTGCTGTTCTTTTTCCACCTCCTTAAGGCATAAGTTTAGGTTGTGTATCTTAGACCTTTCTCCCTTCTTTAGGAAGGCCTGGATTGCTATATACTTTCTTCTTATGACCACCTTTGCTGTGTCCCAGAGGTTTTGGTTTGTGGTGTTATCATATTCATTGACTTCCATATACTTTTTAATTTCCTCTGGAAGTGCTTGGTTAGCCCATTCATTCTTTAGTAGGATGTTCTTCAGTCTCCAAGTATTTATTATTTTTCCAAATTTTTCCTTGTGGTTGATTTCGAGTTTCATAGCATTGTGGTCTGAAAATATGCACGGTATGATCTCGATCTTTTTGTACTTACTTAGGTCTGATTTGCGTCCCAGTATATGGTCTTTTCTTGGGAACATTCCATGTGTACTGGAGAAGAATGTATATTCTGCTGCTTTAGGGTGAAGTGCTCTGAGTATATCTGTTAAGTCCATCTGGTGCCATTCAAAGCCATTGTTTCCTTATTGATTTCTTGATTAGATGATCTGTCCATTGCTCTAAGTGAGGTGTTGAAGTCTCCTACTATTATGGTATTACTATCAATGAGTTTATGTTTGTGATGAATTGATTTATATATATGGGTGCTCTACATTTGGCGCATAAATGTTTACAATTGTTAGCTCCTCTTGGTAGATAGACCCCTTGATTATGGTATAGTGCCATTCTGCATCTCTTGATACAGTCTTTATTTTAAAGTCTAGATTGTCTGATATAAGTATGGCTACTCTGGATTTCTTTTGTTGACTATTAGCATGATAGATGGTTCTCCATCCCCTTATTTTCAATCTGAAGTTGTCTTTAGGTCTAAAGTGGGTCTCTTGTAAACAGCATATAGATGGGTCTTGTTTCTTATCCATTCTGTTACCCTGTGCCTTTTTATGGGAGCATTGAGTCCATTGATGTTTAGAGTGAGTACTGAAAGATATGAATTTATTGCCATTATGATGTTTGTAGAGTTGGAGTTTCTGGTGGTGTTCTCTGGTCCTTTCTAACCTTTGTTGCTTTTGGTATATGAATATATATATACATAAATATATATATATGTACATCTATATACATATATATGCATATAGATATACATATACATACATATATATGTACATATATATATATATATATATATATATATATGCGCGCGTGCACATGTGTGTGTGTGTGTGTGTGTGTGTGTATTTTCATCTTTTCTCCCCTCAGAGAGTCCCCCTTAAAATTTCTTGCAGGGCTGGTTTAGTGGTCACAAATTCCTTTAATTTTTGTTTGTCTGGGAAACTTTTTATCTCTCCTTCTAGTTTGAATGACAGCCTTGCTGGATAAAGAATTCTTGGCTGCATATTTTTCTGATTCAGCAGACTGAATATATCCTCCCACTCCTTTCTGGCCTGCCAAGTTTCTGTGGATAGGTTTGCTGCAAACCTGATCTGTCTTCCCTTGTAGGTTAGGGACTTTTTTTCCCTTGCTGCTTTCATGATTCTCTCCTTGCCTGACTATTTTGTGAATTTGACTATGATATGCCTTGTTGATGGTCAGTTTTTGTTGAGTCTAATGGGAGTCCTCTGTGCTTCTCTGGATTTTGATGTCTGTGTCTTTCCCCAGGTGAGGAACACTTTCCGCTTTGATTTGCTCACATAACCCTTCTACCCCTATTTCTCTCTCTTCCTCTTCTAGGACTCCTATGATTCTGATGTTGTTCCTTTTTAATGAGTCAGTGATTTATCTAATTCTTAAATCGTGCTCTTTTGCCTTAATCTCCCTCTTTTTTTTCTGCTTCATTATTCTCTATATGTTTGTCCTCTATATCACTGATTCTCTGTTCTGCCTCATCCATCCTTGCTGCCGCTGCATCCATCCGTGATTGCAGCTCAGTTATAGCATTTTTAATTTCCTTCTGGCTATTTTTTAATTTCTTTTATCTCTGCAGAAAGGGATTCTACTCTATTTTAGTCTCCAGCTAGTATTCTGATTTTTTTATAATGTTTTCATTTATTTTCAAGACAGAGAGAGACAGAGCATGAGCAGGGGAGGGTCAGAGAGAGAAGGAGACACAGAATCTGAAGCAGGCTCCAGGCTCTGAGCTGTCAGCACAGAGACTGACACGGGGCTGGAAATCACAGACTGTGAGATCATGACCTGAGCCGAAGTTGGATGCTTAACCAACTGAGCCACCCTGGTGCCCCAAGCTAGTATTCTTATTATCGTGATTCTAAATTCTGGTTCAGACATCTTGCTTGTATCTTTGTTGGTTAAATCCTTGGCTGTTGTTTCTTTGTGCTCTTTCTTTTGGGGTGAATTCCTTCATTTTGTCATTTTGAAGAGAGAAAAGGAATTAATGAGGTAGAAAAATTGAAATTAAAAAAATTAAGATAAAAAAATATTAAGATTGAAAAGTAAACACACACACACACACACACACACACACACAAATAGATGATTCTAGATCCTAGGTGTGTTTTGGTCTGGGTGTTGAAAATGGTTTGACAGATTAGAGAAAAAGAAAGGGGGGGGAGAAGAGGAAAAAAAATGGAAATTGAGAATTTGAAAAAATGAATACACTGAAGAAAACTAAAATGAGAAGATGGGGGTGAAAGAGAATTTGAAAAATATACACAAAAGTAAAGAATATAGTAGAAAAAAATTAAAGAAATATATTTTTAATAAAAATTGAATATAAATGTGAATTTTTTTCTGTATTCAAGAAAAAAGAAAAGAAACAAAAAGAAAAAAGATTTAAAAGAAGGAAATTGAAAATTTGAAAAAGTGAATACACTGTAGTTGACTAAAATAAAATTATGGAAGTAAAATAGTAGAAAAATTTAAAAAATACCTTTAATAGAAATTGAAAGTAAAAATGAAGTTTTTCTCTTTCTGCATTCAAGAAAAAGAAATGCAAAAGAGAAAAAAGAAAAAGAAAGAAAGAAAAATAAAAAGGAAATTTTTTGGAAAATTGAAAAGGTGAGTACACTGAAGTAGACTAAAATAAAATGATGGAAATAGAATATGAAAAAATTTACAGAAAAGTAAAAAGTATTTGAAAAATTATTGAAAAATATTTTTAACAAAAATTGAAAATAAAAATGAATTTTTTCTCTTTCTGTATTCAAGGAAAAGAATAATGTAAAACAGAAAAAAAAAGAAAATTGAATAGATGGACTTGCTAGCAGATTGAAATCAGACTGAAATTACTTTGTTTTTCAGCTGAAGTCAGACTATGTAGTGCTTTATAGTCCACAAACTAAGCAGGCGGTGAGACTTGTGTTCTTGAGAGTGAAGTTGGCCCAGTTGGGCGGGGCTCAGTGTAAGGGCTCTGTTCTCCACTAGATGGTGCTGCTAGCCTACTGGGGTGGATTGTTGCCATGCTTGTAAGTGTGTATGTGCATGTGCGGGAGCGGTAAAAATGGCGCCACCCAGCTACCCAGTCTGTTCTCTCCGATCAGCAATATCACACTCGTCCTCTGTCTTCAGCTTTTGTCTGTTCCCTGCTTCTTCACTGTCTGTGACCAAGCCCCAGGCAGTACCTCTGTCCTGAGTTTTTTCTCAAATGCGGCTGTTTTTCCTGGTCCTTTACATCTAAAGGACTGCAGCTTTGACCCTTTCCACCCCTCTGTGAGAGGGTCTCACTGAGCAATGGCAGAATGAGCAATGGCTGAATATCGGCTGCACCCAGGAATGCTTTGCTGGACCCTGCTGCTGCTGGTGCCCTGAGACTGCGGCCAGGTGCCAGCCCGCCCCAGGAAAAGTTCTCGAGATAGTGTAGCAGCAGCATTTCAGGGATTATGGAAAATCACAACACACATCTGGCACCAGCCTTCATGCTTAACGACCTTGTTCCAGCACCAGCAAATGTGGCCGTTATTGGGGTCTTCTGGGACCAGATGGCTTCAACGGTCTCTACCAAATGTCCTTCCAGCAGTGGAACTGCTTCTCCCCATGTGGCCCGAGAACCTCCTGGACCCTACTCTCTTCCTGAGGATTCGCCCTTCCCACTAGAGCATCAAGCTGCGGAGTTGCAGACTTTGTGCTCCCCTTGTTTGCAATTTTAATGGCATTTAAACCCTCTCCTTTCTCCCTTTTTAGTTTAGTCCCTGTGGCTGTTTCCAATTTTCCACTTTTTCTCCAGCTGCTTTTGTGGAGGGATGCTTTTCCCGTATTCTCACCCCCTCCCCAGTCTTTGTCCTCTCTCTGCCCACAAAAGTTGTTTCCTACCCTTAGCAGCTTCTCGCTCCCCAAATTCACCTCTCCGCACTGCATACCGGCTGAATTCTGTGGGTCAGGTTGTGCAGATTGTTGTGTTAATCCTCCAGTATTCTAGGTGTGTGGGATGGTTTAGTGTTGGTCTGGCTGTATTTCATGGACGTGAGACACACAAAAAGCTTACATGCTGTTCCACCATCTTGGCTCCTCCCTGAAGATCTTTCTACTCTTAAACCTTTTCTACGTCCTGTGTATTCAACCCTGGAGATATGGAAGCAACCTAGTAAATAGGGAAAGAGGATTATAAGCACAGAAGGAGTGGAAAATAAATTACATAACTTTAAAGGGGGACTAAGCTGAGAGGACGCAGTATTTATTTTATTCTTACATCTGATTGGACATAGAGCTAATTAAGTGATGGCTACTTTGTGGTTTAGAAGCAGCAGCTGAGGAGCAGTTATTAAATAGGCATCCAGAGGATGTCTGGACAGTAGAGAAGAAAAGGATAATACTTTTTTTTTTTTTAGATTGTATTCCATAAGCTCATGTTGTTCAGAATTCATATAATTTGTGTATGCTTGCATTACTGGAATTTTATTTTCATAAATAAATTTTACTGGCCAAAATGGCTAATAATAACCACAATTAATGTATTATCAGTATGAAATCATTGCTACAACCTATTATGAAACTCACTACTGCATTTTCTAATAGATGACTACCATGCCATCAGCAACAAATTATTTATAGCCTGGTAGATCTAACCTTTTCACATGCCATATAGTATGAAAAAAATGCTTTAATTTTTAAGATGCTTTAATTTGTAAAATGGATGATTACAAAAATAGAATCTCTGTTAGAAGGATTTGAAGCTTGAATCATTCTGGTGGGTAGCCTCCTGGATACAATCTTCTCTTGTATCTAGAGCCACTTTCTGGCTGCATGCCTTTTAGGTAACTCTCCAGCAGTATCAGCTCAGATGATACATATTGGCTGGCAGAGAGTGTTTAAAATGGCAACAAGTATTTCGAGGTAGGCAGCTGGGATTTTGGTCTGAGGAGGTTTAACGAATTCCAAGTGAAGCTGGCTTCATCTCATGGCAAGAATAAAGTGGCAAGAGGTAGGTAAACTATCAGGTTCTAAATCAAGTAGAGAAATTGGAGTTCCTAATCACAGAGTCAGAAGACAACTGGGTCCAGGTTGACATGGAGATAATTGCTGTCCAGTCCACCTGCTCTAGAAGTTGGGAGTAAAGTCGCAGAAGTAATGCAGAAACCACCTACTGTATTTGGGGAGTTAAGATTTCATGTCTACCATCTTGCTTTAGTCAGTCACTAATAACCTTGAGGTGGAAAAAGCCAGTGGTCTTGTTACTAGTATTATTTTCGCACTTTGATGCATTTGATACTTTTTTCCTTCTTGAAACACTTTATTCACTATCCTTCACAGGTAGATCCTTCTCACTGGTTACTCCTTAATCTCCTTCACTGTGTTAGAATGGCTTATATTAGGATTTTGTATATTGGAATGGCATAGGTCTCCATCTGCATACTTATTTGATTCCCTGCCCAAACACACTCTCTAGGAGATTCTAACCATCCCATGTTTTAATGCCATGTATCTGCTGACAAAAATCCCAATGTATAATATCATCCTTGACTTTTCTCTTGATTCCAGGATGCTGTCTAACAGCTTACTCACCGTGCCACTGTGATGATTTTTGCCACCAAACCTGCTATTCCTCTGGTCTCCCTTTTTCAATAAATGGTAACCCCAGTCTTAGTTTTAGGATAGAAAAAAAAGGTAAGGTCATTCTGGAACTGTCTCTTCCTCTGATATTCTATATCTGTTATGGGCTGAATTGTGGCTTTAAAAAATTCATATATTGAAGTCCTCACCCACAATACATCAAAATATGATTGTACTTGGTGATGGGGCCTTTATTTAAAGAAGTAATTAAGGTAAAATGAGGTCATAGGTATGGGTCCTGATTCAATTTTACTGTTGTCCTTTTAAGAAGTGGAGATTAGGACACAGATACACAAAGTGGAAGGACTCTGTGAAGGTAGAGGGAAAAGAAAATGGCCATTTTCAAGCCAAGGAGAAAGGCCTCAGAAGAAACCAGTCCTGTCAACACCTTGATCTTGGACTTTCAGCCTCCAGAACTGTGAGATGATGGATTTCTATTGTTTAACCACCCAGTCTGTGGTGTTTTGTTATGGCAGCCCTAGCAGACTAATACAACCTCTAATCCCTTAGTCACTGCTCTTATTTGCGATGTAAAACATATATCCCAGATCTGATCATTTGCCGTCACCTTCTATGTTCCTTTCATGATGCAAATCACTACAACTTTTATTTGGTTGCTCCAATAGCTTCTCATATGCAACACCTACTTTCATTTATTCTCTTTTCAGTTATTTCTATCAAGCTGCCACAACAATTCACTTAGGCTGAAACCTTTCTCTAGCTTCCCGGGGTAAAATTTAAAAAAATCCTACTCTGGATTATAAAACCTTACATGATTTGTTCCTACTCCCTCTCACCCCCTCCTTGGTACCTTCTCTCATTATCTTTCACCATTCTCCTTTTGGCTTCCTCTTTCTTGTTTTTTGAGTACTCCAAGCTTGCTTTTATCTCAGGAACTATGAATTACCTAGTCCCTCTGGAGATACATGGAACTTTTCTCTCATACTTCCTGCAAGATTTTGCTCAAATGTGGATTCATCAAATGGAAGTTCTTGATTACACAGTGCAAAATGGCTTTCCTATCCTAGTCAACCTCATTGTCCTTGCATGCTTTAGTTTCCTTTGTAACACTTACTAAATTCAATATTTATTACTTAAAATCCATCCCTCTAGAATGTAAACTCTAACATTAACTAGAATTTTGTTTTTTAACTGCTTCATTGCCAGCACATATCATGGTACCTGGCACAATGCACAGGAAATATTTACTGATTACTGAGTTATGGTCCATGAATGTGTTCCCTGTAAGATTGGCTTAGGACAGGGGCAGAGCTGAATGTTGAGAATACTGGGGTTTGTGCTTGGGAAGAACTCCCCAAAACACTGAATTCCAAACTCTGTTTTGATAGGTTCAACAGACTGAACAATTCAAAGTGGTTATGTAAATAACTATTTGCCTGCCCCAACCAATGCCTACAGAAGGCCACTAATAATGCAGTACTCCTGGGGTGCCTGAGTGGCTCAGTTGGTTAAGCATCTGACTTTGTCTCAAGTCACGATCTCACAGTCTGTGGGTTTGAGCCCTGCCTCAGCTCTGTGCCGACAACTCAGAGCCTGGAGCCTGGTTTGCTTCTGTGTCTCCCTCTTTCTCTGTCCCTCTCACACTTGTGCTTTGTGTCTCTCTACCTCAAAAATAAATAAACATTGAAAAAATTTTTTTACAAATATAGTACTTTTGGTTGATTTGCAAAAGACAGTAAGTTTTATATGAGTTGCTCTAGATTCTGTATCTATATGTTTCTTTTTCCCTTTTGTTTATTAGGCTTATTTATTTTCTCTTCCTTGCATTTCAGTACAGTGGGATTTGATCTGTGAGATGCTAGAAAAGAGAACAGGGCTCAATGTATGGAGGTTTGGGAAAAACTCTGTCCCAACTTTATAAAATGCTCTCTAGAAGTCAGAGCTGTCCAGGGGTAGCCAGCCTACATTAGCAGGTGGTATATCTCTGTCAGTTTTAATGTTATACTTGGAGGAACACAGGTGCAAGTGTTGCAGAGAGGGACAAAAGCACTGGATTTCAATTTTAGGTGGCTTTAGGTTAATTGATTCTCTTACCAGGCTTTATAGGGCAGGTGGACAGAATAGATACAGAAAACAATATATCTATTAACATCAATGGAAGACAAGATAGTCTTATAGCTGTTTATTTACATCTGTGCATTTTCTCTGTTAGTAGATCACAAACCAATCAAGGACATTGATTAAATAACTGAACAATAATAATGATTATGACATCGATGCTGATGGCATCAGTGATAACAAGGTTTTTTAAAACATATTTTTTATTGATTCTTAAAAGTTATGACTATACAGTGTCTCTTCTTGAAAATTAGAAAATGTGAATTAAAATTCAAATAACTCACAGATAGCCAGAATTGGCCTTTGGTTACCCTGGGTCTTTTTCCTATGCAGAAAAGAATTTCCCTTCCCTACCCTTCTCCTCCCTTCCCTCCCCTCCCCTCCCCTTCCCCGCCCCGCCCCTCCCTTCCTTCCCCTCCTCTCCTCTCCTTTCCTCCCCTCTTCCCTCCCCTCCCTTCTCCTCCCTTCCCCTCCCCTCCTCTCCTTTCTTTTTTGTAATTATGAAATCAGACAAATGTTGATTCAAATTGTGCCTTCAAACATGGTAACCCTGTGAGAAACGTCAAGTTATTCCTATGAATCTTAGATTCACTATTAATAAAATGTGGCTAATAATAGTACGGATTCCATCTTAGTCTATAGTATTGAGAATTGTAGCAAAATAAATAAAGCATTTAGCATAGAGTCTCACTCACAGCAAGTGCTCGATATAACTTAGCATAAGCAACACATACTAGAGTGTTAATAGATATAATAATTATTATTCTGTGTTTGCAGTGGCTGTCCTCACAGGGAACAGATCTAAAGGATGAGAGTCTATTACTTCATGTTGCAAATGGTAGGCCTACCTGGTCTGTAAGAGTAAACTGGCCTTAGTCGGCTCTGTGTTCCCATCTCAGACCGTACTTTTGTTTGCCGCGTAAATTAGAGGCCAGCACAGTGTGAGAACAGCCCTGGTATAATAAACTGGGAAATCTGCACAGCCTGCAGGGGTGGCTTGTGTCCTCATTATTGGAGAAGAAAATGTATTCAGCATCACCCAGGCCCTTTTGTGCTCACATTTCCATATTGATTAAACCTCACCATTCCTGACTTCAAATTGCTCTCTCATGCCTCATCTCCTTGTTGCCTTGCCATCTGTTTAATGTGTCTCTTGCTGGCCTGATGATCTAGCCTTCATTTTTCTTTGCATGTATTCCACAACCAATCAAGTAAAAATAAAAATGATAAATGAGCATCTATTGAGTGCCTACTATATTTCTGATATTTTGCATAATGTTACCTAATTTACAGTAACCCTATCGAATGGGTGTTACATCTATTCCTACTTGACAAATGAAGAAACAGTTCACTGACCATAAAACTACAAATAGGAAGAACTGGGGTTCGAGCTACGTATCTGCTGCTCTTACCACCAGTCTACTCTTTCCAGTGCTTATAGGTAATACCATGTGTTAGGTGATGTGGAGAAAACTGAACTAACTGAGGTAAGGCCCCTGCTCACAAAGAGCTTAAAATGTAGATCAGGATTCAAAAAGGCAGAGGCTTACAGCATCCTAATAGGTAATGGAAATGAACGCAACTGTCTGTCCATGCAAATGTAATGATAGGTATTGGGAAATAGGATAAATTGGAGAATGCAGTTTTCTTTTCAAAAATGAAGTTGAAACTTTGTACCCATGGGGGAAGCTATGTCCAGTGTTGCCTTCTGAATTTGTAAAAGAAACAGAAACTCAGGACTTCTGTGTGTAATCTTCTTGTTTTTAGATATTGGAAACTAAGCACACAATAATAATAGCAACAAAGCAATATATAGACCTATAGAATGAGAAGAGCCTGTTATCTTTCCCAGAGATGTCTGGCAAGCTTATATCTTTTCTAGTTCTGCAGAAATGAGTTGTGGAATGTTATCAGACCAATCCTGAATAAGCCTGGAAAATGTGAGCATGGTGTATGAGAGTTTGGCTATATATTGTTTAGTCCATGTTTATATTGTGAATTGCAGAGCTTTAAGATTGATGGATGCTTCAGGTCAAGATGAGGTGGTTCTTGGCACCTATGCTGATTAGCTAAAAGGTGACTGCTATGTCTCCAAGAGTTCTTAATGTGATTCTTGCTCATACAAATATTGTCACCTGCACCTGTGAGGCTTTGGAAATCTACACATATCTCTGCATGTTGGAGACTCTGGCTATTTTTTTCTGCTGGGTATCCTGACTATGATGATTTTATTTTATATAATTCATATAGGGAAACCATGTTTGATTTACCTCTACTTTTTTATATTAGGTATTTATGCAGTTTTTAACTATTCTTGGCATTTGTCAAGAGTGGTTATGTTAGATTAAAAAAATACACCTATGAACTTTAATCTGCATACTGATGACTGAAGATCTCTGGTCTAGGTCCTAAAATAAATGTGTCCATTAGACATGAAAATTTATCGTCTAGATGCACACACACACAAATCCAAAAAACCGAAAAACCAAAACAAAAAACAAAGAAGAGATAAAATTAGATTCAGGAGTCCTATGGGAAGATTAGTTACTGAGTCTGAGAGGAGCAGCATAGGCTGGGCCTCAAAGTGTGGAAGCATTTTGATGGGTAGGACATAGAAGGCCATTCCAAATATGGAGGAAGCACAGCGATAAAGAAGGTTTCAGGTAGGAACTAATGAACAAAATTTGTTCCAGGGAACCAAAAAGAAAGCAGTCTCAACATGTGAAGTTTCCTAGAAAGGACTGCTGAATTATAAGGGCCAAGAACTTCAGATTATACGCAGTAGGGATGGAAAGGACATTATTTTCTAAGAAACCTTGAGTCTATGAATATTTCTGTTCCTTTTATGTGCATATAACTAAGTTCAGGCACTACATAGATTAAAATGAATTAAAAACCCACTTCTTTGCTTCATGATGTTTCCAGTTTAATGGGTGAGATCAGCGTGGATCACAAAAGCATGCAAATAAACATAATTTCAAATGGTGTTAAATATCATAAGGGCATGTAACCACAGGAGGACACAAAAGGATCTTTGCAAACAGAAATGAATCCTTGGAGGTGATTCTTAGACATGTGAGATAAGGTTTGAAAGGAGAATAAAGTTAAACAGAAGAAGGGGCAGACAAAACTGCATGTATGAACGAATGGCCTGAGGAGAAAGAAGCATGGCTTTTGAGAGAGAAATACCAGTACGGTCGGAGTACAGAGAGACAGGGATGAGGCTTGGCTGAGGTAGAAAGGCTCTAAAAGATTATGGTCATTATTTCAAAGGAAATGGAAAACTATTAAATGGTTTAGAAGGGGAAGATGACATGGTTACATCTGAATTTCCAAAAGGCAGCTAGTCAAAGGACTTAAGAACACCCTTGACTCCTTCAGCAGTAACCAACCTCTTTTTACTCTGGAATAGTCATAGAAATCATAATCCCAAAACAGACAAAGGAAAGCAAATCGGATTTTGGTTAGACTTAAGAGCATATTATACATCTCTTTTGTGGCATTTCATTATCCTCTCAGCCACACCTCTTACCCTAGGAATACTTTTGAGACTGATACCTTGAGGTTTTGACAGGTGCAGTGGGACAGTGCCTTGGCTCAGGCCTGCACCTTCTATTCTTCACTTTTTTCTCTGATGCTGTAGGATCTCTTCTGCATCCATGTGAAAACTGGAAGTGTGTGGCTACCCTTGACCAAGGTAGGCATAGGGAATAGATAAATACTTCGCCATTAGTCTACTGGGGCAGACAGTTTTGAAACGATTTTCCAAGGAAGGATTCTTGTTTATTTACTTATGTATTTGCTTTCCCCCACTCAGCTTTATTGAAGTATTATCAACAATAAAAATAGTATATATTTAGGTTGTACAATATAATTTTTAAAGGTTTACAATATGATGTTTTAATACATACATACATTGTGAAACAATTACAGTCAAGTTAAGCAGCGCATCTATCACCTCACATAGTTACCCCTTTTTTTATGATGAGAGCACTTAAGATCTACTCTCCTGGAAGATTTCAAGTATTATTAATCTTAGTCACCAATATCTTCATTAGATCTCCAGAACTTATTCATCTTATAACTGAAAGTTTATATCCTTTGACCAACATTTCTGCATTTACCCATCGCCCTTCCCCCAGCCCTTACCAACTGCCATTCTACCTTGGTTCTATGAGTTTGACTTTTTTAGATTCTACACATAACTGAGATCATACAATGTTTGTCTTTCTGTATCTGGCTTGTGTAATGTCTTCCAGTTTCATCCATATTCTCACAAATGGCAAGGCTTCTTTTTAAAGAGTGATTAATATTCCATTTCATTTATATACATCTCACATTTTCCTTATTCATTCATCCATCAATGGACACTTAAGTTTCCTTATCTTGGCTATTGTGAATAATGGTGCAGTGAACATGGGGGTGTAGATATTTCTTTTAGATCCTAATTTCCATTCATTTGAATATTTGCCTAGAAGTGGAATTGCTGGATTTTATGGTAGTTTTATTTTTAATTTTTTGAGGAACCTCCATAATGTTTTCCACAATGTACCAATTTATATTCTCACCCATAGTGCACAAGGGTTCTGAGGAATTCCATGAAGATCCCTTATAGGCGCCTTATGAAGGCCATGGTGGTGTCCACCTGGTACACATTTCCGTATCACCTTTTTTTCCTTACCTTTTTCTGTCCCTGTCGTTTATCTTCTTTAGGATCACATTCCCAAATAAACTACAAGCATGTATGTTTTGGTCCCAGGCTCTGTTTTTTTTTTTTTTAATGTTTTAAAATGTTTGTTTTTGAGAGAATGAGAGAAAGAGCACAAGCAGGGGAGGCTCAGAGAGAGAGAGGGAGATACAGAATCTAAAGCATGCTCCAGGCTCTGAGCTGTCAGCACAGAGCCCAATGCGGGCTCAAACTCACAAACCATGAGATCATGACCTGAGCCAAAGTCAGATGCTTAACCAACTGAGCCACCCAGGTGCCCCTCAGGCTCTGCTTTTTAAGGGAACTCCAGCTAAGACTGAAGCTGTGTCATGACTTCTGATTCAGAAATTGGATAATCTAGCAAGCAACTTTGAGCTTTCTGCCTAGTGTAACACCTCCTTTTTTGTTTCCATAGATGGCTGTTCCTTCTTCCTGACACCTATAAGCTGAAGGTGATCACTGACATGAGTTTGGGTACTGCTGCTGAATCAGACTTTTCCATTTAGACTGTATTCTTTGACCATAATGAAATGAAATTAAAAAAAAATCAACCACAGCTTAAGTGAAAATACATCCCTGAACAGTTTAAGATTGAAAACACATTTCTACATTAACCTGAAGTCAAGGAAGAGTTCCTAAATAAATTGGAAAATGCTTACAACTGAATACTAACAAAAATAGTATATGTCAAAATTTGTGGATACAATCAAAATATTACTTTGAAGTAACATTTTAGCCATAAATACTCATATTAGCTAGGAAGAAAACTGAAAAATTTTAGCAAGCATTCAATTTAAGAAATTTAAAAATGTATAACATTAAACACAAAGAAAAGTAATTAAAACAAAAGCAAATGTTAGTATGATAAAAAGTGATGATAAACTAAGGAGGATAAGCAGAGCCAAAAATTGGTTCCTTGAAAACGTTTTTTAAAAATAGATAAACCTAGGGGCACCTGGGTGGCTCAGTCAGTTAAGCATCCAACTTTGGCTCAGGTCATGATCTCACGGTTTGTAAGTTTGAGCCCCATGTCAGGCTCTGTGCTGATAGCTCAGAGCCTGGAGTCTGCTTCGAATTCTGTGTCTTCATCTCCCTCTGCCTCTTCCCCACTTGTGCTCTGTCTCTCTCTCTCTCTCTCTCTCTCTCTCTCTCTCTCTCTCTCTCTCTCAAAAATAAATAAAATGTAAAAAAATTGTTAAAAAATAGATAAACCTATGGTAAAAAATTAATCATGAAAAATATACCATGGGATGCAGAGTGTGCATGAGCTCAGATTGAGTGGACACTGGCTAACAGTTTCTCAATTCACTCTCTCCTCAGTAATGTGAAGGCATCTTGCTTTTCAACAACCTCTCCAATGACATTTTATCAACAAAATCAACCCAATTTACTATAATTAACATAGGTTTTAGAGGCAGGTAGACCTGAGCTCAGACACTGGCTTTGCACTTATGAAGTCTAGGATTTGCTTGAGTCTTTGAACCTTTCTGAGCCTCAGTTTCCTCACTTGAAAAATGAAATATTTGTCTAACCTGAAGATTATTAGGGTATTAAAACAAGATATCCCTGTAAGGGTATATTATAATTCTTCTTCATTTTAATTAATAAAGAGGAGCTCTTGTGTTACGCTGATGCCCATGTTTTAGTCTTCACACTAGAGTAACATTCTCCTTCAGCCCAAGGGTTTTATCTTATTCATCTTTTTAATCCTATAAATGTGAACTTAAATGTCTTATATAGAAAATTCTCAATAAATACTTAATAAATGAATGAATATATAAATGCAATTTTTAATACATACATAAAAGGTCATACAGTTGGAGCCATTTTAATATGTAGACCAATATGATAGGCAGGTTTTCTCTTGGGTTTTCCTACATTATCCTGTGTTAATCCAATTTCCAGAAACTACAGCTAAAAAACCATATGAAACTGGCCATTTTTGCAGATAAAAAGGTTTAAAATCAGCAACTTCATATGGCTCAACCTAATGGCCTGGAGTATTTATCTACATCTGTTCTTACTTGGTTTATATTAATTTTTATTTTCATGCTCTTTAGGCAACATCTGCTTAGAGGCTTCCTTTAACTTTTAAGAATCTTACAATTCTTATAGCAGTTAGCTTCATAAGTCTTTCACCACAGATGAAGGAATTCTTCCAGGATTATGTTTTATAAACTAGCACACTGTTGAAGGAAGAACCAAAGATTTGAATCAGAATGGGATTTCAGCTCTGGCGCAGATACTAACTAGTTGTGCAATGAGGTTACACAAATTAGTTCACCTTTCTGAGTTTCATTTTCCTCCTCTCAAAATGAAAGGAATTAAGCTAGAAAGTTTATTCCTGAATTCTCTTCCAGTTATAAATTTCTTTAAACCTAAACATGAAGCATTGATAATTGTACACATTCTTTATTGAGTGTGTTATTAACCAAACCCTGTTTAAGGTACTGGTGATACATGTATGACTATGTCAATGATTTGGTGTGAGGCTAAGTGTGTAACAGAAAGGTGTAACTAAAGGAAGTATGCATAGAGTCAGAAATCCATCTTTATGACTTATTTGCTGAATTCCCATAAGAAAAGCATATAATACCTCTTTATTCTCCTACCCAATAAAATGAGAATAACAATAATAGGTATTTTAGCTATACCAGGGAATTATACTGAGTATCAAAGTTGGTAATGCTATAAGAAAGAGGTCTTCAAAAGGTCTAAAATAGGAGATTGCAGGTTTGGTTATAACACAGGTCAATAAACAATAAAGAAAAATTTAGGAGAGTACATGGTGTTAATGTTTACTTTTTTTAAATTGAAATGTGATGTGCAGTTTCTTTAATTTTTTAAAAATTTTATTTTATTTTTTTTAATTTACATTCAAGTTAGTTAGCATATAGTGCAACAATGATTTCAGGAGTAGATTCCTTAATGCCCCTTACCCATTTAGCCCATCCCCCTCCCACAACCCCTCCAGCAACCCTCTGTTCTCCATATTTAAGAGTTTCTTTATGTTTTGTTCCTCTCACTGTTTTTTTTTTAAATTTTTGCTTCCCTTCCCTTATGTTCATCTGTTCTGTGTCTTAAAGTTCTCATATGAGTGAAGTCATATGATATTTGTCTTTCTCTGACTGACTAATTTCACTTAGCATAATACCTTCTAGTTCCATCCATGTATGTAGTTGTGAATGGCAAGATTTCATTCTTTTTGATTGCTGAGTAATACAACATTGTATATATATACCAGATCTTCTTTATCCATTCATCTGTCAGTGGACATTTGGGCTCTTTGCATACTTTGGCTATTGTTGATGGTGCTGCTATAAGCATTGGGGTGCATGGGGCACCTGGGTGGCTCAGTCGGTTGAGCGTCCGACTTCGGCTCAGGTCATGATCTAGCAGTCTGTGAGTTCGAGCCCCGCGTCGGGCTCTGTGCTGACAGCTCAGAGCCTGGAGCCTGTTTCAGATTCTGTGTCTTCCTCTCTCTCTGCCCCTCCCCCACTCATGCCCTGTCTCTCTCTCTCTCTCTCTCTCTGTCAAAAAGAAATAAACATTAAAAAAAATTTTTAAAAATAAACATTGGGGTGCATGTGCACCTTCGAAACAGCATACCTGTGTCCCTTGGATAAATAACTAGTAGTGCAATTGCTGGGTCATAGAGTAGCTCTATTTTTAATTTTTTGAGGAACCTCTACACTGTGTTCCAGGGTGGCTGCACCAGTTTGCATTCCCACCAGCAGTGCAAGAGAGATCCTCTCTCTGCACCCTTGCCAACATCTGTTGTTGACTGAGTTGTTAGTGTTAGCCATTCAGAGAGGTCTGAGGTGGTATCTCATTGTGGTTTTGATTTGTATTTCCCTGATGATGAGTGATATTGAGCATTTTTTCATGTATTGGTTGGCCCTCTGGATGTCTTCTTTGGAGAAGTGTGTATTCATGTCTTTTGCCTGTTTCTTCAGTGGATGATTTGTTTTTGGGTGTTGAGTTTGATAAGTTGTTTATAGATTTTTCCATACGAACCCTTAATCTGATATGTCATTTGCAAATGTCTTCTTCCATTCTGTCGGTTGCCTTTTAGTTTTGCTGATTTTTTTCTTTGCTGTGCAGAAGGTTTTTATTTTGACAAGGTCCCAATAGTTCATTTTTGCTTTTGTTTCCTTTACCTCTGAAGATATGTTGAGTAAGAACTTGCTGCAGCCAAGATCAAAGAGGTTTTTGCCTGCTTTCTCCTTGAGAGTTTTGATGACTTCCTGTCTTACATTTAGGTCTTTCATCCATTTTGAGTTTATTTTTGTGTATGGTGTAAGAAAGTGGTCCAGGTTCATTCTTCTGCATGTTGCTGTCCAGTTTTCCCACCACCACTTGCTGAAGAGACTGTCTTTATTCCATTGGATATTCTTTCCTGTTTTGTCAAAGATTAGTTGGCCATACATTTGTGGGTTCATTTCTGGGTTCTGTATTCTGTTCCATTAATCTGAGTGTCTGTTCTTGTGCCAGTACCATACTGTCTTGATGATTACAGCTTTGTAATACACCTTGAAGTCTGGGATTGTGATGCCTCCTGCTTTGGTTTTCCTTTTCACTTTGGCTATTAAGGGTCTTTTCTGGTTCCATACAAATTTTCAGATTATTTTTTCTAACTCTGTGAAGAATGCTGTTATTATTTTGATAGGTATTGCATTGACTATGTTGATTGCTTTGGGTACTATTGACATTTTAACAGTATTTGTTCTTTGTATCCAGGAGCATGGAATATTTTTCCATTTTTTTGTGTTATCTTCAATTGCTTTAATAAACTTTCTGTAGAATTTAACTATGATATGCCTTGTTGATGGTCAGTTTTTGTTGAATCTAATGGGAGTCCTCTGTGCTTCCTGGATTTTGTTGTCTGTGTCTTTCCCCAGGTTAGGAAAGTTTTCCACTATGAATTGCTCACATATCCCTTCTGACCCTTTTTCTCTCTTTTCATCTTCTGGGACTTCTATGATTCTGACAATGTTCCTTTTTATTTATTTTATTATTTTTTATTTTTTATTTTTTTTAACGTTTATTTATTTATTTTTGAGACAGGGAGAGACAGCATGAAAGGGGGAGGGTCAGAGAGAGAGGGAGACACAGAATCTGAAACAGGCTCCAGGCTCTGAGCTGTCAGCACAGAGCCTGATACGGGGCTCGAACTCACGGACCGTGAGATCATGACCTGAGCCGAAGTCGGAAGCTTAACTGACTGAGCCACCCAGGCGCCCCAAATAGTGTTCCTTTTTAATGAGTCACTGGTTTCTCTAATTCTTAAATCATTGCTCTTTTGCCTTAGTCTCCCTCTTGTTTTTTGCCTCATTATTCTGCATATGTTTGTCCTCTGTATTGCTGTTTTGCTGCTCTGCCTCATCCATCCTTGCCGTCGTAGCATTCTTTCAAGATTTCAGCTCAGTTAGAGCATTTTTAAAATTTCATCCTGACTAGCTTTTATTTCTTTGATCTCCGCAGAAAGGGATTCTAATCTATTTTTGACTCCAACTTGTATTCTTATATTGTGATTCTAAATTCTGGTTCAGACCTTGCTTGTATCTGTGTTAATTAAGTCCCTGGCTCTCGTTTTTTCCTGCTCCTTCTTTTGTGGTGAATTCCTTCATTTTGTCAGTTTGAAGGAAGAAAAGGAATTAATGAGGTGAAAAGAAAATTAAAATAAAAAAATTAAATTAAAAAAATTAAAATTAAAATTAAAAAATTACAAACAACAGACACACACACACACAAATCAAATAAATGATTCTAGATCCTAGATGTGTATTGGTCTGGGTGTTGTAAGGGGCTGATAGATGAGAGAAGAAAGTGGGGGGGAGGAAGGAAATCATTTGAAAATTTGAAAAAATGAATACACTGAAATAGAATAAAATGAAATGATGGAAGTAAAATATAATTTGAAAAATTTACAAAAAAGTAAAAAATATATTAGAAAAAATTAAAAATATTTTTAGTAAAAATAGGAAATAAAAATAAAATTTTCTCCTTCTGTATTCAAGAAAAAGAAAAGAAATGAAAAATAGGGGAAGAAAAAAGAAAATTGAATAGATGACCAGTGAATAGACTGAAATAAGATTGAAATTACTTCGTTTTCCCCTAGAAGTCAAACTATGAAGCGCTTTACAGTCCATAAACTAAGCAGGTGGAGAGACTTGTGTTCCTAGAGAGTGAGGTTGGCCCCGTTGGGTGGGTTTAGTGTAAAGGCTCCATTCACTAGATGGCGCTGCTTAGCTTACTGGGGTGGATTGTTGTGGAACTTGTAGGTGTGTATGCGCATGGGTGAGAGCCATGAAAATGGCGTCACCCAGCTACCCAGTCTCTAGCATCGGGAACTCTGTTCTCCTGATCAGCAGTTGTATACCTGTCCTTTGTTTCTGGCTTCCATCCACTCCCTGCTTTTACATTATCCATGACCAAGCCCCAGGTAACACCTCCTTCCAGAATTTTATCTCAGGAGTGGCTGTTTTTACCGACCCCTTATTTCTGAGGGACTGCGGCTTTGATTCATTTTGTCCCTCTGTGGGAGGGTCTCACTGAACAATAGCCAGGTGCTGGCCACACCCAGGAACATTGGCGGGACTGTGCTGCTGCTGGTGCCCAGAGACTGGGGCTGGGTGCCAGCTGGCCCCAGAAAAAGTTCACGTGATCATATAGCAGTAGCAGCATTTCAGGGATTATGGAAAATAACAACACACATCTGGCACCAGACTTCACCCCCAATGACCTTGTTCTAGCATCAGCAAATGTGGTTGTTCTCCCGGGTCCACTGGTGCCTTTGCCTTTGAGGGAGTCACACAGCCTCAGCCAGATGTCTTTCCAGCAGGGGAACTGCCTCTCCCTGTGTGGCCTGAAGACTCCCAGACTTGAGTTGGCTCCTGGGGATTCACCCTTCTCACCAGAGCACAGCCAGGTGTCGAGCTGCAGAGTTTCAGACTCTACACACCCCCTGTTTATAGTCTTAATGTACTTTAAACCCTCTCCTTTCTCCTTTCTCCCTTTTTTGTTCAGTCCCTGCGGCTGTTTCCACTTTTCCAATTTTTCTCCAGCTGCTTTTGGGGGGTGTGTTTCCCATATTCCGCGCCCCCCCCACCCCCACCCCCCCCCGCCCCCGTCTCCATTCTCTCTCCACAAGCAAAAACAGCTCCCTGCCCTTCAGGGCTTCTCCCCTGGTTCACCTCTCCATGCTGCATACCTGCTGAGTTCTGTGGTTCAGGTTGTGCAGATTGTTGTGCTTATACTCAAATCAGTTTTCTAGGTGTGCAGGATGGTTTAATGTTCTGGCTATATTTCATGGATGTGAGACACAAAGGAACTTCCATGCTATTCCACTATCTTGGCTCCTCCTCCTGGTATACTTACTTCTTAAGATATTTCAAATTTTATAACAATTTTAGTTTTATAAAAAATTATGAATGTATTACAGAAAGTTCCCATGATATTCCACAGCCAGTTATTACTAGCATCTTACATTAGCATGGCACATTTGTTACAATTAATGAATCAGTACTGTTAAATTATTACTAACTGAAAACTCCATACTTTAGATTTCCTTAGTTTGTATTTGATGTCCTTTTGATGACCCTGGATCCTATTCAGGAAACTATATTACATTTTGTCATCATGTCTTTCTAGGCTCCTTTTGATTGTGACAGTTTCTTAGAATTTGCTTATTTTTTATGACATTGATAGTTTTGAGATTTGCTTTTATTTCCTGCAAATATCCATCAGTTGAAATTTATCTGCCTTTTTTCTTCATGATTAGACTGAACAACTTTTTCAGTTGATTCCTGTGTTCTTTTGACATACGCATACACTCATGCAGGTGGGCTTTTGTTTTTGTTTTGAACACCTGCTAACTTCTGTCTGGCATTACAAGATGTTCCAGGTTCACCTTGTGTATTTCCTGTCCCAGCTCTAGAATCAGCAATTTCTCCAGAGGTCTCTGATTTCTTTTATTGGAGAATGGTATTACTAACCAAGATCTGGTTTTTAAGTGTACTTCTGCTATTGAGGTGTCATTGCTTCTAGCTCTCTTAACTGACCTAGCAGGGGAATATGTATGTGTCTATTACACATATATGTGTATATAATAATTTATATATGTATCTATAAATATTCATATACAAAATCATGTGTATCTTTATGAACCCAAGCAGGATTTCCTAGTCATGCCTGTGAATCTAATCTATTACTGAATGGATCATTCTCGCCTCTTCCCTTGCTTATCTGTGAATTCCCACTCCTATAGTAAGGAACCTGGCTATCACCATTTGCCATGTATGTACTGTTCAATTCAGTATTCATGTGTAGTGCTATTAGAATTGTTGTCCCATTCCTGTAGGATCCACATACTCCTGTAGGAGTATAGTTTCTTTTAACTTCAGTTTTACAGAGTCCATGCATTTCTGAAGTCGGGACCTTCCCTATTCCACCCCTTCAACCCCTTCAGTGATGATATTTCGTACATTTCAAAATATAGTGAGGTTGTGTTATCAAATTTTTGCATCTATCCTGAGATCCCCAGGCCTTCTAAATGATTTTTTAAAATTTTTCATTCATTAAAGTTCACTTTTTGTGCTGCAATGTTCAATAAACATAAATGCATAAATTTGTAGTGTCCTGTATCCTACATTACAGTATCAAACAGAACATGTTCACTACCATAAAAACCACACTGTGCTGCTCGAATTTAAGCTTCCTGCCCTTCTTCCAGAATTCTTGGCAACCATGGATCTTTTTAGTCTCTTCAAAAGTTTTTCTTTTCTGGAATGCCTTATAAATGAAGTATTCTAGTATGTAGCTTTTTCATACTGGCTTCTTTTACTTAGCCTTATGCACTTAAGTTTCCTCCATTTCTTTTGTGGCTTGGTAGCTCATCTCTCTCTCTCTCTTTCTTTCTCTCCTCTCTCTCTCTCTTTTCCTGAATAAAATTGAATTGTGTAGATGAATAAGACAGTTTGCTTATTCATTTACCTATTGAAGGACATCTTGATTGTTTCCATTTTTTTTTTTTTTTGGCTATCATAGATAAAACAGCTATAAAGATTGCATGTTGGATTTTGTGTTGACATAGTTTTAAAATAATTCGGATAAATACCTAGGAGCATGATGGGTGGACTGTAGCATAAAACAGTGTTTAGCTTTGTAAAAAATTAGAAAATTATTTTCTAAAGTGGCTACACTATTTTGAATTCCTACCAGTAATACATGAGAGGTATAACTGCTCTGCATACTCACCAGCAATTGGTGTTGTAATTTTTTTTAATTAGCCATTCTAATAGGTGCAGAGTATATCTAATTGTTGGTTTAATTTGCAATTCCTTAAGGACAACTGAGGTTCAAAATCTTTTCACATGTTTAGTTTGTATATGTCTGTCTTCTTTACTGAGGTTGTAGGCTTACTTATTACTGTGTTTTAAAGTTTCTTTTTATATTTCTATACCAGTTTTTTTTATCAGATATCCATTTGCAAACATTTTCTTATTTTTGGCTTGTCTTTTGATTTTAACAGTATATTTTACAAAGAATTTTAAAATTTTAACAAATTGCAATTTAGTGATTTTCTTCATGGATCATGCAGTTAGATTGTCAAACCCAAGATCACGTAGATTTTTTTCTGTGTTTTTTTCTAAGTTTTTAAGTTTTATACTTTTGAGTTTTATGTATAAGCCTAAACCCTATGGTAAGTTAATTTTGGTGACAGGTATAAGGTTTGTATCTAGTGTGTGTGGTTTTGTTGTTTTTGTAGGATTTTGTTTGTTTCTTGGACCTCCAATTGTTTTAGGACAACTTGTTGAAAAGATTACTTTTATTGAATTACCTTTCATTCTTTGTCAAATATCAGTTGATTTTTATTTGTGTGGGTCTATTTCTGATCTCTCTATTCCATTGATCTGTATATCTGTTCTTTCATCAACATAATTCTGTTCAGATTACTGTAGTTTTATAGTAAGTCCTGAAAGTAGAGTGTGAGTACTTCAAATTTGTTCTTTAGCATGTGCTGATTATTCTAGCTCTCTTGATTTTACCTATAAACTTTAGAATTTGTTGGTATATATCTACAGAATAGTTTTTCTGGGATTTTTATTGATACTATTTTGCCTCTATAGATCATGTTGGGAAGAATTGTCATTTAACGTATATGAACATGGAATATTTTTCCAGTATGTAGATGGTTTTTGATTCCTTCGGTTTCTTAGTTTCTAACATATAGAAGTGTACATATTTTATTGGATTTATATCCAGGTATTTTCACTTTTTTTGGTGATATTGTATTCTTTTTTTAAATCAAGAAATTAATCTCATTTACAATTGCACCTAAAACCATAAGATACGTAGGAATAAACCTAACCAAACATGTAAGAGATCTTCACTCTAAAAACTATAAAACACTGATGAAAGTACTTGCAGATTACACGAAGAAATGGAAAATCATTCCATGCTCATGGATTGGAAGAACAAATACTATTAAAATGTCTGTATTACCCAAAGCAATCTATGCATTTAATGCAATCCTTATCCAAATACCAACAGCATTTTCCACAAAGCTAGAACAAATAGTCATAAAATTTGTATGGAACCACAAAAGATCCTGAATAGCCAAAGCAGCCTTGAAAAAGAAAATCAAAACTGAAGGTATCTCTGTTCCAGACTTTAAGTTATATGACAAACTGTGGTGATCAAGACATTATGGTACTGGCACAAAAATAAATTTCAACTTCCATTTGTTCATTACTTGTATATAGAAAGTCAGTTGAGACTTACATATATTAACATTGTCTCCTGTAAACTTTCTCTCCTTGCTTTTTAGTTCTAGTAATTTTTTTTTAGTTAATTCCTTGGGAATTTATACACAGGCAATCATATTATCTGTGAACAAAGACAATTTTGTGTCTTCCTTCCCAATTTTGTATATATTTAATTTCTTCTTTATCTTCTTGTGTTATTGCACTAGTTAGGACTTCCAGTACAATGTTGACTAGAAATGATGAGGGAGTACAACCTTGTCTTCTTCCAGTTCTTAGGGGACAATGCCTATTTTCTCACCATTAAATATGTTAGCTGTAGGGCTTTTGTAGATGTTTTATATCAAGTGAGAAAATTCCCTTCTATTGCTAGTTTAAGAGTTTTTTTTTTTAATCAACAATGAGTATTGGATTTTTTCCAAATGTTTTTTCTGCATTGATTGATATGATTATCTGGTTTTTCTTTTCTTTATTTCTTTTTTTTTTTTTTTTTTTTTTTTGTCTTTAGCCTGTTGAGAAAGTGGTTATAATTGAACAGTTTTTGAATTTGGAATCAGCTTTGCCTTCTGGAATAAATCCTACTTCCTACTTGTTCATAATGTATATTCCTTTTATACATCGTTATAATTGATTTGCTAATATTTTGTTGAGTATTTTCACATCTATGTTCATAGGAAAATAGTAGTTTGTAGTTTTCCTTTTTTCAATATCTTTTGGCATATTATTTTCCTTTTTCACTAAAGTACTTCTTTCAACAGTTTTCAAAAAAAGTTTCTTTATTTTCAGAGAGAGAGCGTGCATGAGTATGCCCAAGTTGGGAAGGGGCAGAGAGAGAAAGAGAGAATCCCAAGCAGACTCCGTGCAGCCATTGCATAGCCCAGTGCCAGGCTTGATCTCACAGTTTGTGAGATCATGACCTGAGTCAAAAGCAAGAGTCAGACACTTAGGGACACCTGGACATCTGTTAAGTGTCTGACTTCAGCTCAGGTCATGATCTCATGGTTTGTGGAGTTGAGCCCTGCATTGGACTGTGTGCTGACATTTTGGAGCCTGAAGCCTGCTTCAGATCCTGTGTGTCCCTCTCTCTCTGTCCCTCCCTTGCTTGTGCTCTTTCTCTCAAAAGTAAATAAGTAAACATTAAAAATAAAAAGAGTTGGATCCTTAACTGACTGGGCCACCCAGGTGCACCACTCCTTTTCAGTGTTTTTGATATATATGAATCTTCTTGATTCATTTTTATAATTCTCATTTCTCTAATTAGACTTGCATGTTTTATACTTTTTCCGTTTGACATTTTGATATATTCATCATAGTTATTTAAAATCCCATGCTTGATCATTTCAACATATGTGCCATACTTGAGTCTAGTTCTGGTGTCCACTTTGTCTCTTCTGACTTTTTTCTTAGCTTTAGGCATGCTTTATAATTTTAATTGCAACCAAATGTGATATGTAATATTAATTGAGGTAAGTAGATCCTTAGTGTGAGATTTCATGCTAATCTGGCTAGGAGTTGGGCTGTATTTAATGTTTGCTATGGCTGCAGGTCTCAGATGCTGCAAATTCTTCTAGTTCTTGTATTCGTGAGAATTTTCATTTATTTTTTTTTATTTTTAAAGTTGTTATTTCTGTGATGAAATTCCTTATGTGTTCATGTATTTTGGCCTTCACTTTCTGTAAATCACTTACCATGTTTATATTACTGATTTTAAATTCCTTTTCTGCTTATTCCAAGATACAGGTCATCTGTGGTTCTGCTTCTACTGACAGTGTTTTATATTGATTTTAGGTCACATTGTCCTACTTTTTTTCATGTCTAATAATTTTTAACTGTATGCCAGAAACTGTTTAAAGATAAGTGATAGAGATGAAAGTAATTACTACTTAACTCTAGAAAAGGGAATCCTCCTTTTCTTTGAGGCTGCTAAGTTAAAGGACTAATTTCTTTGATATGATCTAATACTGAGCTGAATCTGGGCTGGGTTCCAGTTTTAATAAACGCCAATTTATTATTGATTGTAAATGTTTTGAAAACATCTTCAGGACTCTCACTTCTGCAGAGCTTGAGATATAAACCTCAGTAAGATTCTGGTTATCTCTTTTTACAATTCACCTGTCAGCTCTGTGGGCTACTGAATAACTCTCTTCTGCTCTTTAATTTTGTTCATGGCCTTCTAAGCCTTGAGATATTGCTCTTCTGTCCCTACCTTCTTACCTCACCTAAGTCTATGATATGCTACCATATAGTTGGTAATGGCCCCTTGGGAAACAATTTCTGAGTCTGGGACTCTACAGAATGCATAAAAACCATGCTGACTCATGTGTTACCATTAAAAGTTGTGCTTGTTTCTCCTTACACCAGTACAGCTTCCTATATATGGTGGATTTGCTCCTCAGACTGGAAAATTTTCCTTGAAAAGGATTATACCTTTCTGGAATTTAGTTCATTTATACTTTTTAACATCAGTACTCTCTCATGGGATTTAAAGAAACCACGTTGATTTATTTTCAGTTTATTCAAGATGATGATGATAATGATGATGATGATGATGATGATAGAAAAAGTCTCTTGATATTCTATATCCTAACCAAAGCTAGAAAACTCTTTGTTCTGTTTTTAATTTTTCTCATTTAATTGTAGACCTAAAAATTCAATAAAGATAGGCATTAGTGTTTTGCCTGGTGTTTGGGAAGGACTTCTCTAAAACATTAGACAAGGGGCACCTGGGTGGTGTCGGTTGAGCATCCAACTTCAGCTCAGGTCATGATCTCACAGTTGGTGGGTTTGAACTTTGCATCAGGCTCTGTGCTGACATTTCAGAGCCTGGAGCCTACTTCAGATTCTGTCTCTATTTCTCTATGCCCCTCCCTTGCTCGCTCTCTCTCTCTCTCTTTTATACAAATAAACATTAAAAAGTTAAAAAAAAGCATTAAACAAATTTATGGTACTATAACTATTGTTATATTTTACAGTTTTAAATTCAGTGACAATAAATAATTTACTCACTATTTTGAAGAATGTAAGCAAATGAACTAAGCTGGCAGCAACAACAATTCTACTTACAATGTTGAATAACTTATCCCAGAGACACTGTTGATTGTAAATAATGTAAATGAATTGCACAGAAGATTGGGCACATTCAGGAAAAAAAGTATACTTAATAATAATCAGCTAACTTCCAAATATCAAAGTCCAGCTGTAGGGTCATTGCCACCTAATAGTAAAAGAAGCAACCTTAGTATCTATATGAAATCTTTTATAAACATTTATAATACAAGATAAAAAAGAGATATAAGAAATGCCCCATGACAGTACTATGAAAGTTTGAGGAAGGGATTTTTTTAAAGATACAGTATGAGGATTTTATGTTGGCATTCTGTGCTTTTTATTTTTTCCCAGTTTGGTTTCCTGCTAAACTAGTATACTGGAAAAACTAGAGCCAAATAGAGAACACAGTTTCACTTTATTAATGACTGAACAAACACAATCCCAAGTTAGGATTCTCTGGTGAACTCTACTAAAGTCTTAAGCCTGGAAACATCTAAGGTCCTCCCTTGTTTTGTCATCCATGATTTATGAGGTAGAATGCAAGAACAGAACTGAGTTGACTTAGTGACACATTCTGGTGTTGAGAATAGAAAGAATGAATAAAACAGAAAGAATATTCAAGGTCCTATTATAGGCTTACTGCCAAGAGATGCTTATTCTGTGGAGACAAGAAACAAAGAAAGTGTAACATGCTTTCTCTTTCTCTGTCTCAAGTCTTTAAGGTGCACAGTAACCCTGTAGTGACCCAGCAAGTGATTAGATTCTACTCAATAATATGGTCAATATCCCTGGAGACATCCCTGGCTATATCTTTGAGGTACTTTATTGCTTTTTAATGATAATAAAATAATTATTGAGAAAGTGTATTCTTTAAGATTAAATTGTTTTATTTGAAAATTTATTTGGCTCTGGCCTTTCCCACTACATCCTTTAGGTTGATATTTAATTATCTAGTTTTTCATTTACTCGGAGCTTTTCTAGAGGAATAATTTTGGTAAAAACAAAAGAAGTATCCACTAATTATTCAATATAGAGTTATTATTAACTTATAGATAAATGAAGCAAGGAGTAATATAATTTGGTTTGGGACACAATCTTACCTATTTTTTTCCTAAGTGTAGAATTTCAAGTTTTATATTGTTCTTAGATAGGTTCGTAGTAGGGTTATGTTCTGACAGGTTCACTCTCTACATGTAAGGAAACCAAGACTTGGGTATAGAGTTGAAATGACTTTTTCAAGGTTACATGGCTACTAGCAGAAAGCCATCAGAATCCTTATGTGAGCCTCAGCATACTGCTATTTGCACCATGCAATATGGAATTGATCCTCCATACATGCATGCTATGAGAAATTCTGAGGACTATTTTTAAAGTTTATTTTTATTTATTTTAAGAGAGAGATAGAGAACAAGCAGGGGAGGGGTGGACAGAGAGAGGGACAGAATCCCAAGCAGGCTCAGTGGTGCCAGTGCAAAACTCAATGCAGGGCTCGAACTCATGAACCATGAGATCATGATTTGAGTCAAAATCAAGACTCGGACACTTAACCAACTGAGCCACCCAGGCATCCCCTGAAAACAGTTTTTAAATGAATCATATATATTATTGGACAACAGAATTACCAAATAGAAGACTTACAGCCTATACTCATTTGAAGATGGAGCATATAATCAGGATGATAAATATATTCTTCAGGTAGGATGTTCTCCTTTAAACAGACTAAGTGAAGAGCTTTTCACAGTCCCACTTCTCTGTCCATTCTATGGTTTTTAAAACTGCATTATGTGTTATGTATGTGATTAATGCCTAAGCTGAAAAGAAGTGGACAAATGCTCTGTTAAACTGAACAGAAACATAACAAAATGCCCCAAAAGAAACACTGTCAATTTTTACATATAAAACATAAAAACATATAAAACATGTTATGGCAAACACACATCTGGGCTGAAATGCGGCTATGTCTACCAAGCAACTTTGAAAAAACCCTGCTACAATAATTAATATATTAACAAATGTGAGACCATATTGATATCAAGGAAAATGATCTGATTGACTATTTTAAACTATGATTTATTCCATCCACCTGTGAATGCCCTATTTGCTGTTAATTTTTATGTTTCTGGTTGGTAGGCAATACATTATACACAGTGAAAACAGGACTTATATTAACTTTTTTTAATCCACATGGATTCTCCACTGTATGGTAAAATCTGTTAGTAGTAGCAACAATAATTGCTTAAAGTCAAAAAACTTTTATGTAAGGGAGAGAGTGTTTTGAATACAAGCTTGCATGACTGGCTCCAAAATCAATGTTCTGTAATATGCTACTATATTTTAACCTCATAATAACCCTGAGTAGTAAGTGAGTCTCCCTATCATGAAAGACGGAGAAGGGGAAAAGGAGGGAGAGAAGGAAGGGGGGGGCGGGAAGAGGAGGAGAAAGAGAGCGAGTGACAGAGATTTTCAACAAATTGGTTCATGTGGTTGTAGAAGATTGTCTGAAATCTACTGGTTAAGCCAACAGGTTGAAGATTCAAGTGAGAGTTGATATTACAGTCTTGAGTCTGAAGGCTGGAAATTCAGGCAGGATTTATACGCTGCAGTAGGAGCATAATTTCTACTTAGAAAACTTGAATATTTGCTCTTAAAGACTTCAACTGATCAGATGCGGCTTACCCACATTGTGGATGGTAATCTACTGTACTTAAAGTTTACTGATTGTGTTAACCACTGAAAAAAGAACCTTCATAGCAACATCTAGACTAGTGTTTGACCTAACAGCTGGTTACTATATCCTAGTCAGATTGACACATAAAATTAATCATTGCAGTATGAGAATCTCAAATCTCTGAGTAGGAAGCTGTGATAGCCTCTAACTTGCTCTCTGTTGATTCTTGCCTCTTATTATGCATGGCCTTGTGTAATGTTCTTCCTCTGAGTGTGGGCTGGACCTGGCAGCTCACTTCTAATAAAAAGAATATTGTAAAAATGATGGTTTTCCCCTTGAGACATTAGGTGCCAAAAAGACACTGGTTTCCATCTTGAGTGCCTTCTTCTTCTTTACTTGCATGTTAAGTCTAAGGGAAGCCAGCTTCTGTTTTGTGAGCTGCCTAATGGAGAGGTTTTTGTGGCATGAACTTGATGTTGCCAGTCAACAACCATTGAAGACTTTCTCCCTACCAATGTGCGTGAGTTGGGAGCTGGTCACCCTTTCTTCAGGTCTTGTGCTGGTTGCAGCCATGGTAAACAACTTGATTAGAGCCTTATGAGAGACCCTGAACCAGAGGCACTCATTTAAGCCAAACCTGGATCCCTGAACCACAGAAGCAATTTCATAATGAACGTCTATTGTTTCAAGCTGCAAATTTTGGAGTGGTTTGTCACATAGCTACAGATAACTAATAAGAGAGCCAGCCTTGTTTTGCCTATAAATTAGAGATATGTCAGAGAGGAATTCCTCTTTCCTTTCACTGGATTTTTAGTGACGATTCATTGCTAGATGTAGAAATGCCATTGAGAGATAGAGAGTAAAGAACATTTTTCCTTGTTGGGTTTTAACCAGGAATTGCTAAGACTAGAATACCTGATAGGTATTCAGTACTTTTTAGAGAATAGAAACAAGAACAATCAGAATTAGTATGAAACTACCTGAGACTTCTAGTAAATAAACTTTCTAAATACCTGCTCATGCTTATTTCTGTTCATTTTTCCTGTTCCAGTTAAAGTAATCTGAGCAATCCAAAATATAATCAGAAATCAAAATCATCTCCTTATTAAAATTCAGTTTTTCTCTATATGCTTAGAAAATGCTTTCATGCATGCCATAAATTAATTGGAAGATATTCAGTTAGATTAGTTTTCACAACCAAATGATTTTCTCAGGGGGAGAACATGCCATGTGAGACTCTACCCTTGTCTCAGGTATACTTTGAGCCCACTTATATGAGCAAAATTTATGAGAAAAAATACATATACATCATTCTGGGGCTTGATTTTGGCAATCAGATGGTGTGATTAGAATGCACAAACGGTAGCAGCAGATTTTAGCAATGGCCCACAGATGGAGCTACCAGATTTAAAAAATCAGATTGGATTTGAGAGATGCTATTTTAATTTCATTTGTGTGGTAGTATGCACAGTTTTTAAATGATCTGACTTCTAGATTATCCCTGGGTTCTTTACAACAGGACACATCAGCCTTTAAACTTTCCTATGATAAAATCTGCAACAATAAATGGCCTTAGGATTTTTGAGGGAAATTTAAATATCATTTTGTTTTGTTGGGGAAATTGGCCCAATGATGGTAATGATTCCACAAAGCTCATGACTTTTGAAATTATCAGGGATGTGAGCTCACTAAAATTTGATGTCATGATACATCAGTATATCAACTGTGAGATGTATCAGAAATACGTTTGTCCTTTTTCATGGTTAAATATTAATAACTGCATATGACTTCTCTTAAAATAAATTATTTGAAAAGGTTTTGCATGTATTCCTGTATTAGTGGTACATTTTGCTATATTTTTTTGAGAATTAGATCTGGGAATTGCATGGAACCCTTAGCCAAAGTTATCTGTTTATATAACTGTACTATTAATATATTAACTCATTTATTTGACAAATATTTATTGAGTATATATACTATATTGGACATTGAACTAGGTGTTCTAGTGAACAAGACAAGCAAGAGTTTTGATATTCATGGAACTTACTTTCTTGAAGAAACTAACACTGAACAAAATGAATGAATAAAATAACTTCAGTTATTGATAGGGTACTAGGTTCTAGTTACTGCTATAATTACCACAAACTCTTTGCTCACAGCTCTACTTACTGGACTTGGTGGCTTTGTCCTCTGGGTTTTTGGTTTTCCCTTCTAAATAATCCCTTTTTATGAAGGATAACAAGTGTTTGCCATTGAATGAATAGTTTTATCAGCCTGTTTCATGCCTGTAGAACTTTGGGAGTCTAACAATCTCCTTTTATGTAATCTTTCTTTGTCTCTTTCAGTCCATGCTGGTAGTATTTCTGCTGGTGTAACATTCGCAAAACTTGTAACGTCTCTCATGTATGTCTCAGGAATTCACTCCATTGGACAGGAGTCTCCTCCATAAGCATTTTCTGGATAGGTCTATATGTTTTCGTGCCTTATTATTAGATGGCTGAGGAGATCCATAACTCACATGCCTAATCTCTTCAAAAAGCCTTCTGTGTGTTTTTTAATACTCTCACCTTCCATTTTTCCAAGGCACTAGCACAATGTTGTCCAGCCACACCCTTGGTTTCCTCCCACAGCATGTTTTCCTGACAATGAATCTACTAATTTGGGTATCTTTTGCAATCTAGATAGGCTAAGAATTTCCCAAATCATCAGGTGCTGGTTCCTTTTTGCTCAACACTTCTTTCAATTTATATCTTTCACTTCACAACTTACTGTAGGCAGCAAGAAGAAGCAAGACTGTAACTCGAGGCTTTACCTTCAACATCTTGCTTAGAACTCTAGTCATTTAAATAGCCTAAATGCCCATCAACTGATGAATGGATAAAGAAATTGTGGTTTATATACACAATGGAGTACTATGTGGCAATAAGAAAGAATGAAATATGGTCCTTTGTAGCAACGTGGATGGAATTGGAGAGTGTGATACTAAGGGAAATAAGCCATACAGAGAAAGACAGATACCATATGTTTTCACTCTTATGTGGATCCTGAGAAACTTAACAGAAACCCATGGGGGAGGGGAAGGAAAAAAAAAGAGGTTAGAGTGGGAGAGAGCCAAAGCATAAGAGACTCTTAAAAACTGAGAATAAACTGAGGGTTGATGGGGGGGGGTGGGAGGGAGGGGAGGGTAGGTGATGGGCATTGAAGAGGGCATCTTTTAGGATGAGCACTGGGTGTTGTATGGAAACCAATTTGACAATAAATTTCATATATAAAAAATAAATAATAAAAAATAAAAATAAATAAATAAATAATAAACAAAAAATAAATAGCCAACTTCATTGCTTGCAAGTTTTGCTTTCCATGTAACTGTAAAACACAATTCTGTTAAGTTTTCTGCCACTTTATAACAAGGATTCCATTTTTCTAGTTTCCTATAATATGTTCCTAATTTTCTTCTGAGTCCTTATCAGTAGTTCTTTTGATACTTATATTTCTACCAACAATCTACAACTACTTAGATATTTCTAAGACTCTAAATTTTTTTACTGTCCTCCTTCCTTCTAAGCTCTCACTGGTGGTTTTTTTTTTTTTTACCTTTTTATTTAAATTCCAGTTAGTTTACATACAGTGTTATATTAGTTTCAGGTGTAGAATTTAGTGACTCATCACTTACATACAACACCCTATGTTATTGCAACTCATTGCAACAAGTGCCCTCCTTACT
Organism: Panthera tigris; assembly: GCF_018350195.1. Taxonomy (NCBI): domain Eukaryota; kingdom Metazoa; phylum Chordata; class Mammalia; order Carnivora; family Felidae; genus Panthera; species Panthera tigris. Next base: position 49,629,019 of record NC_056669.1, read on the forward strand.
ACCCATCCACAATTTAACTCATCCTCTCACTCACCTCCCCTCCAGAAACCCTCAGTTTGTTCTCTGTAGTTAAGAGTCTTTTTTATGGTTTGCCTGTCTCTTTTTTCTTTTTTTTTCCTATATTCATTTGTTTTGTTTCTTTTTTAAAAAATTTTATTAATGTTTATTTTTTTTTTGAGAGAGAGAGAGAGAGCGTGAGCAGGGGAAAAGCAGAGAGAAAGGGAGACACAAAATCCAAAGTAGGCTCCAGGCTCCAAACTGTCAACACAGAGCCTGACATGGGGCTCTAACCCACGAACTGTGAAAGCACGACCTGAGCTGAAGTCAGGTGCTTACCCAACTGAACCACCCAGGTGCCCCCTTTTGTTTTGTTTCTTAAATTCCACATATGAGTGAAGTAATTTGATATTTGTCTTTTCTCTTACTGACTTATTTCACTTAGCTTAATACTCTCTAGTTCCGTCCATGTTATTGCAAATGGCAAGATTTCATTTTTGTTTGCTGAGTAATAATCTATTGCATATATATACCACTTCTTTATCCATTCATCAGTCAGTGGACATTTGGGCTCTTCCCATAATTTGGCTATTGTTTATAGTGCTGCTATAAACATCAGGGTGCATATGTCCCTTCGAATCAGTATTTTGTATCCTTTGGATAACTACCTAGTAGTGCAACCGCTGGGTTGTAGGAGAGTTCTATTTTTAACTTTTTGAGGAATCTCCGTACTGTGTTCCAGAGTGGCTGCACCAGTTTGCATTCCCACCAACAGTGTCAGAGTGTTGCCCTTTCTCTGCATCCTCTCACTGGTGGTCTTTAAAATCCATATTTCTATTAACAGTGTTCAAAGCAAGTGTTATTTTATCATCTTCCTCAAAATTCTTCCAGCTTCTGCCCATCGATAAATTACAAAACCACTTCCAAATTGTTAGGTATTTGCTACAGCAGCACCCTATTTTCAGTTACCCAGATTTATATAATTTCCTATTACTTCTTCTGCAAAAATTTAGTGGGTTAAAACATGCAAATTTATTATCTTACAGTTCTGGAGGCCAGAAATTTTAAAATCAGTCAGCAGGGCTACCTTGCTTCCAAAGCTCTAGGGGAAGTTCTCTTCCCTTGCCTTTTCTAGCTCCTAGAGATCACTTGTATTTTTTTGCTCATGGCCCTCTCCTTCATCTTGAAAGTTAGCAGCATAATATCTTTCAATTCCCCCCTCTCTCTCTTACCCCTCTTCCCTTTTTATAAGGACCTATGTGATTACATTAGGCCCATCTGGATTATCCAGAGTAATCTTCCTGTTTTAGGATCCTTAATAGTATCTTCAGCGTCTCTTTTACCTTAAAAGGTAGCATGTTCACAGGTGATGAGATTAAGGTGTGGATATTTTTGTGTTACCATATTTCAGCCTATCATAGATATATTATGTGAAGATGATGAAACTGAGTACAATAATAGGCAATTACTTTAGATTAGGTCATCAGAGAAAACTTCTCTGAGGAGACTGTGTTTAAAGTGAGACCTGAATTGTTTGAGGAAACCAACTATGCTGAAAACTGAGGGTGGAACATTCTGGCAAACAGAACAGCAAGCGCAATGCCCTAAGGTGGTAGCTTGTCATATTTGAGGAATAGAAAAAAGCCAGTGAGCCTGCAGTAGAGAGGGAGAGTTGTTTGAAATTAGGTTATATAGACCTACTTAGGAATAGAGTTCCTAAGAACTCCTAAGAAAGAATGGAGTTCAGGTTTTATTCTAATTTCAACAAGAAAACCTCGCCAGATAGTTTTAAGCAAGGAAATGCCACAATGTGATACATATTTCATAAGATCATCCTTTTAATTGTGTGGAGAATGAGTTATAAAGGGACAAGAGAGCAGGGGATAGAACAAGAGGCTGTAGTGGTAAGGGCACTTAGGTAAGAAATCATAGTGGCTTTAAATGTAGGGGAGCAGTAGAGGTGTACAGGTTTGTGGTTCATTTTGGAGGCAGCATTAACAGGACTTGTTGATGGTGTATAGGGAGTGAGGAAAATATGAGGATTAAGGATGACTTCTGTGTTTGAATCTTGAACAACTGAATGTTTTTAAATGAAAAAGAATAATAAAGGCAGAAGCAGTTTGGAGTGTTGTAAATCAAGAGGTAAGTGTATTATTATTATTATTACTAGATGTTCAAGTGGAGATGCCACTCTCTCAGGATGAATATTTGACACCGAAGGTAACCTCAACAAAGAGTTCAGGGGTAAAGAGATTCATCTAATATTGAAATCAGATCTGGACATCCTTGCTGAGAACCTTCCAAGGGCTTCTACTTCCCTTAGAGTCTTTGCTATGGTTCATAAGGCTCTAACAGTCTAGTCCTGTATCAGCTGATTTCACTTTGTGCCATTCCCTCCTATCTACTTGCTCTAGCTGTAGTGGCTTTTCCTCTCCATTTAGGTTTCTGCTCAAATGTTACTTCATCAGAGCCCCCTTCTCTGACCAATGTTAAAGTAGCACTTTCTCCAGTTGTTCTCTATCCTTTAACTTTAATTTCCTTTTCTTTATTGTATTTATCCCCACTATGTATTTATGTGTATGTATGCATGCATTTATTGACCTGTCTGGATTCCAGAATGTAAAATCCATTAGAGTAAGATTTGTTTATTTTGTCCGCTACCATAGACTTAATACCTGGAATAGTACTTGGCACAAGTACTTAGTTATTTGTTTGGATTAATGAATGTTAATGAGATTGGATTTGGAGGGATGATTGGCCACAAAGGATACGGATGAGGAAGAGTTTGGGTTGAGGTGATTTACTGATGTTTCCACTGAAATGAATACTATAAAAGGAAGACATTTTTGGGAAAGATGATAATTTCCCTCTTGGACATGGGCTTAAGATACCTTCAGATACTCAGATGTAGAGAAATTAACAATTCTGAGGCTCAGGATAGGAGTTCATGGAGGAAACGTAGATTAGAATGTGTGATTTGGGTAATATTTACTCCCCTGGAAATGGTTAACACCAAATAGGTGATAAAAAGATGCTAGTTAAATTAATGGTCAAGAAATATCACCTTTCAAACAGTGAGGTTCTTCAAAAAACTGAAAATAAAACCATCATATGATCCAGCAATCCCACTTCTGGGTATATATATATCCACAGAAAATGGAGTCAGGACCTTGAACAGATATCTGCACCTCCATGTTATTTGACATTATTCGCAATAGCTGAGACATGGAAACAAACTAAGTGTTATTGATGGATGAATGGATAAGGAAAATATGATTGATTAAATATATATTATATATATTCAGCTATTAAAAAAGTAGCTCTTCACTGTTGTAACCATACACACAAAAATGGTTATACGTGAAGTGATGGAGGTGTTAACTGATCTAGTGTGGTAATCATTTCACAGTATATCCATCTGTCAAATCATCATGTCTTACTCATTAAACTTACACAATGTTTTATGTCTATTATATCTCAATAAAGCTGGAAATAAAATAGCCTCATAAAGTTTTAAGATTTTTTTTAAAAAAAGAAATGCCAACTTTTGTTTTTCATGTCTTCTATCTTAATAAAAATCATGGGAAACATGCCTGGGTGGCTCAGTGGGTTGAGTGTCTGACTTCGGCTCAGGTCATGTTCTCATTCGAGCCCCGTGTCAGGCTCTGTGTTGATAGCTTAGAGCTTGGAGCCTGCTTTGTAATCTGTGTCTCCCTCTCTCTCTGCCCCTCCCCCTCTCATGCTCGGTCTCTCTCTCTCTATCCCTCAGAAATAAACATTAAAAAAAATTTTAAATCGAGGGAGACACAGATTTAAATCGAGCTAGAATAATAGCTCATAATTATTTTCTATCACAAGTATGTGCCAAGTCCTATACTTTCATATATTTCATTTAATCACCTTAATTTTGGCATAAACTGTTTATCACTATACCTGTTTTACAGACAAAGAAAATGAGACTTAGGAAGACATTTTCTAAATTCTACTTTTCAATTAAGAAGTAAGGTTTTTGTGTGAATTGGAAATACCTATTTCAGCATGGTATGTTGGTAGACCTTCTCCTTGCTGTCCCAGTTCTTTATACTGACCTTTTATTAAAAGTTTAGTCAAGCTTGGTATATATTGAGTATTTTCTTTGTGCTAGGAAATGTAGTAGCAATGGTATGGATATGAAAAAGAACAAGTCCCTAGTCTCAATGAGTTCACAATCTAGTGCAAGAAATGTGATGACTTCTGTTAGCACTATGAATCACAGTAGAGTATGTTGCATCCTATAATACGAATGTACACAGGATGTTAGTGAAGTGCAAAGGTAGGATATTTAATACATTCTGTAGGGGTAGGGAAAGTTTGGGAAGGTTTCTTAGAAGATGTTATACATTATCTGAGTCTTCAGTGATGAGTCAATTTTGTTCGGTAAAGAAAAAGGAAGGAAGGGCACTCTGTATGGGGCAACAGCATAAATGAAATAATAGAGGTCTAAAATTAGGTAAAATTATGGGTGAGAATCTCCAAGAAATTCAGTTCCTTTATTTTGAATTTTACATAAATTCAACATTCTTTTTTTTTTTTTTTTTTTTTTTTTTTGCTTCTGTTAGTGTCCCAAGCAAAGGCACTAAAATAGTTGGTCCACACTATCATCCAAAGTAGAACATGAATTGTGGACAAGAGGAATGCAAGGCTGGATGTAGTTGTGGAAATAGTGCTGAGTGTAAACAGCACTATTTGTGTGCTGTAACAGTGCAAACAGATTTGAAGCTTGGAGAGGGAGAACAGGTAAAGACACTGGAACAAGTCTGATGAATGGTTCATAAGTGAGGCTGTGATACAGTGCCTGGCATGAGGGCCTGGAACAGGGTTAAGGGGTTGCTTAAAATCCCAAGGACTAGGCATAAAGGAAGCTAGTTTGGTACCTAATCTCAGATCAAATTATCTTCCCAGGCAGATTAGAATTGTGCGTAGAACTTCATTTTATGACAAATAAAATTAGACTAAGGAAGAATATTTTTTGTTCCTGTTCTTGAACTCTTCAAAAGAAAACAAGGAAGTGATTTAGAAATTAAAAGTAGGACAGCAGGCCTGACATCAATTAATGTATCATGTGTTAAGGAATTCTCCTGGTATATATACACCACGATGTTTCAAAGAATAATCTTGGATAATAAGATACAGGTAATGACAGGAACATACATCTTCCCAGGTGCAAAAGATATTAAACAGGGATCAGGAGAGAATAAGTAATGTGCTTCAGGTTTCTCTCTACTAGGAATTATCAGGAGGATATATTGCTAAATTTCATATAGTTGAGCAACGTGAGTTTTGAAGGGAGAATGAATAAAGTATTAATTCATTTATAACTACATGCTGGCCATATAGACATTTGTATACATTGGTTAAAGTCTCATGATAATTCCATGGAAATAGTTGTCTTATCCAGAAAAGCTGCATCCCTGGTCTAGAGCAGAAAGCTGGCAGACAAGTGTGAGTCTGCTTAGCTCTGAATAGCTCTGATTTTTCATACCATACTTCATTGTCCATTGGAATTATGAATCTTAACTAAAAGAAATTCAGAAGGATGTCAGGAAAATGCATGTTGAAAGGCAAGTCGATACAGGAATTGAGAAGCAGCCTGGGGAGTTCCTGTAACTGTGTTCTGGTCCTGGTTCTGTCAATGACCCAGTGGCCAGTGGCCATTATCTTCCCTCTCTGGACCTCAGTTTAAATGAGGGCTTTTGAAAAGAAAAATTGCCAAACTTCTTTTGGTTGAGAGTCCAGGCTTTTGTGGAAAGCTGGTAAAAAGTTAAATTTTGTTGAGAGAGAAGTTTTGTCTTTTTTAACTCCACGTCCCTTCCTTCATTTGGGTATCAGATTCCTGTACTGGGACTGGGTGCTCAGAACTCCTCATTGCCTGCACTTTCCAGCTATACCACTTGCCGTAGGACCTCGTTTCTTCATCCTTTATTGTGAATTATACTTCATACAGTTTTTGTGATTAAATAAGTTGATGTGTGTAAAGTGCTTATACCAAAATCTGGCCCATAGAAGTAGCTCAGCAAATGTTATATTGTGGTTTTTGCTATGATTATTACTCTGACCACAACCCCAATCATTCACAACATTTTTTGTGGTCAAAACTCAATCTTGTATACTTCAGTTAACTAGGCTTTGCTATTTTCTTCCCAATTAACGATAAAATATTAATTGATGATAAGAATAACTATCATCTTCCCCCTTTGGGTAGACTTATTCAAATTTTGATGGGATCTTCCAGTGCCTGGGCACAGAGATCAGTGGCAGGTGTCAGGCATGAGCAAAGACACAGAGAAGGATTTTAACAATACAGTGAGCTGTGATTTTACAGTGAAGGTCCTTTGGGTTTTTACCTTTTAGCACAAGTACTTCCTGAATTGGGAAACAAGAAGTGGTGCAGGTACAGTTTCCCATTTAGAAGCCCTAGTGATATTTAGCAAGTCCCTATCCAATAGAGGTAGGAACAATTTTGGAAGGAATATAGAGCAATTCCAGTTGTTTTATGTACCCAGTCCTTGATTTATTTGAACAGGTCAACTGGTGGTTTGTTTATTTTTAAACTCTGTGTGGAAGGCACATTGTGGTGGGTTCATTCCTTGATCTAAAAATCTCAGGCATTATCTTCTTTGAATCCCTGAAGTGAAACCATGAGGAGGCTTGGATGTCTGAGATAAGGAGGAAGCAGCCACCAGGGAAGCACACATGATGTTGGCCCATGTAACCTGGAGAGAAATGACTCTGGGGTTCTCCTAGAAAAAAGACGGTTGAGTGTGTTGATGGACCAGTTCGTGATGGTATGACATGCATAAATTTTGTGAAAATATATCACGATATATTTAAAAATAAGATAATTTTAAAAAAGAAAAAGCAAAAGGCCATCTATAGTAGCAGCTTCTCTTAAAAATCATCCATGGGGGTGCCTGGGTGGCTCAGTTTCTTGAGCGTCCAACTTCAGCTCAGGTCATAATCTCACAGTTCGTGGGTTCGAGCCCCTCATCAGGCTCTGCACTGACAGCTCAGAGCCTGGAGCCTGCCTCGGATTCTGTGTCTCCCTCTCTCTCTGCCACTCTGCCTCTCATGCTCTGTCTCTCTTTCTCTCTCAAAAATAAACAGTAAAAAAAAATTTTAAATCATCCATGGACCAGGTTGAGCTAGGAAAGTGGGAGTCCAGAATTTGTGAATTCAATTATGTTAAGGACCTGAAGCAGGTGTCAGTATGTTGATGGATGTAGATCTGTGCTCAGATATAGAGGGAAGGGTGTGGAGTTTTGTTTGATGCATCCTGTGCATTTTGGAAGTTTTATAGAATTTCTTTGATCTTACTAGGCACCTCCAGGGTCTGTATAAAAGAAATACCCCATTAGAAAGCATATTTCCTTTGGGTGAAAGCAAAGAAGGTGAGAAAATGGAGGCAATGAATGCTGTAGACAAGAGTTTGAATGAATTCTGTAATGAATAGTTTGTGAAAGTCCCAGAGTGTTTCAGGGCCAAGGGAGTATCATTTTTTTTGTTGTTTTTGGAATTAATTGAAACACCTTTGTAAGCAGATAGAACCTGGTAGGATTTTTTTAATGTTTATTTATTTTTGAGAGAGAGAGAGAGAGAGAGAGAGACAAAGTGCAAGCAAGGGAGAGACAGAGAGAGGGAGACACAGAATCCAAAGCAGGCTGCAGGCTCTGAGCTGTCAGCACCGAGCCCAATGTGGGGCTCGAACTCACAAACCATGAGATCATAACCTGAGATGAAGTTGGAGGCTTAACTGATTGAGCCACTCAGGTGCCCCATGAACCTGTTAGGATTTTAAAGAAGAGAATTCCTTTGAAGAACAAACTGAAGATGCAGAGATAGAGGTCAATAAAGCAGTGTTCCAGAAGAAGGCAGCAGTTGATGGGTTTTGTTTTAGAAGGAGAAATAATACCTTGTTGACTGGAGAAAAGAAAATGAGGGTAGTGGTGGATGTAAACATTGAAACATGTAAAAATGTTGCATGATTAAAATAAAAGTAAATTGGAATAAAAGTAAAGCAATTCTGAAAGCTGAAAAAAAAAATGAACCTAACTATCAGGGTGGTTGCATAATCATATACTAACAGATAATTTCAAGTAATTTTAAAACATATATTTTGATATATGATGAAGATGAAAATGGTTGCTAAGAAATCTTAAACTATTGATTTAAAGGGGCTCCCACTGCCTAAAGATGGGATAATTTAAACACTGAAGAGAATAATGGCAGTGAATTGAAGCATATCAGACCTATAAACATCTCTGAGTCCATAATAAACCTCACAAAGGAAAAAAAGTGGTTGTACTTAGAGGTTATTTTAGCAACAACTTATTAATCTGAAAATCAGTTAAAAATTAATTATTTGCCTTGCTTACCTGCATGAATGTAATTTTGGGGCAATAAATAGGTGAGGAAGAAATGTTCTTATTTGTAGAAGAATTGTTGCTAATACCACTTAAAACCCCCAGTGGGAATGAAGTAATTTTATGCAAAGATTACCAATGAATATTAAAACCAGTATGTGAAATAAACTTCATAATGGCCAGATCATACTGACAACGTCTGGGCCTTTTTAATGATCTTAATATCTCTAAAGTAAAAGGACATGATGTGTTTTCTAATGTCATATAATAGAAAATATACAGTATATCTATAATGTATTCTTTCAAAAAATTTATAAGAATGTGAATCCAATTAAGCTTATAGATCTAATTACTAGCAAAATGTAAAAGATAAAGGGAAAACTTAAGAACCATGGGAAGACAATCAGCTCAATTAAAAATACGGGTATCATATAGGACAAATGACCCATTTAGTTTAAAAAAATAGATGCAGCACAAAGGTAAGTTTTAATAAGGATTCAGAATGTAGGCTTTTGAATGATAGAAGACTAGGGGAGTAAGAAAATGTAGATGTGTATGAGCATAGTTGAAATAAAATTCTGTGGCCTCCAGGATCAACAGGAAAGGAGATATCTGAGATGAGGCCTGCAGGTAGGAAGTGGAGGGGTCAATAGACTGGACATTTCTGGATTTCAAGTGTAGAGGGAAGAAAAAATGACATGAGAGAAATAGGAGGCTAGGAAATTATGCTCAGGGTAGAATATTGAAGCAGGTGACTTCTAAAGTAGAACAGATTTGCAGATGGTACTGTTTTTTTTTTTTTTTATGTGCTTCTACATTAGGGGCTGAAGTTCAAAAGTGGTGAAGGAGACTTAAGGTAGAGGCTACAGTATGTGATCCAGTTGCATGAATTTGGAAAACTTTAAGGATGAAAGCAGGAGTTGGGGTAGAAAGGCAAACTGTATCACAAAATTTAGAGACTTCAGTGGATAAAGGAGAATTCTAAAGATTTAAGTTGATAGTTCTGAGTGAAAGAAGAGGTGAGATGTCATTAGTTGAGAAGGATGAATGTTGACTAGAAGGTGGAATAACAATGATCCGGAAATAGCAATTGGCAATCAGGAGAATACCAAAGCCCTCTTGAACTCATGTGTGTTTGAGAATAAGTAATTGAGTAGTTTACTCTGGAGAAGACAAAATTCAAATCCTCGGGTAAGGCATGACTTTTAGTGAAGGGTGAAATAAGTACAGTGCCTGCAAAAAAGGATGAACTTAGAAGTTTTTTTTAAGCAATGAAAAGTGGGTTTCAGATAAATGAGTAGAAAATGTGGAGTGACTTATGTGGATCCTGAGAAACTTAACAGAAACCCATGGGGGAGGGGAAGAAAAACAAAAAAGGTTAGAGTGGAAGAGAGCCAAAGCATGGGAGACTCTTAAAAACTGAGAACAAACTGAGGGTTGATGGGGGGTGGGAGGAAGGGGAGGGTGGGTGATGGGCATTGAGGAGGGCACCTTTTGGGATGAGCACTGGGTGTTGTATGGAAACCAATTTGACAATAAACTTCATATATTGAAAAAAAAGAAAAGAAAATGTGGAGTGAGAATCTGTCAACAAAAGGCATGCAGTTACATGGAAGATAGAAAATAACTGAGTGAATTTCAAGAGTAAGAGGCACATTTGCAATTGAACTTCCAAAATATTTGCCTTTTCTCTGTGGGAATGATTATGATTATTACTATCACTGTGTCGCGACCTGTGCAACAAACACCGAGATCAGGGTCCTGAGGGTAGGGGAATGTAAGAAAAAAAGAGAGAAGAGAAGACAGTTTGGGAACAGGAGGGTCCCCTGGGCTGATGGCCCAAGTGACGGCTTTATTGTTGCTGTACACAATCTTTTATAATATAAGACTCTTATGGATCAGGTCATTCTAAGAATAAACAGGTTTCACATAATAGCTGCCAACCAAAACATTTAGTTCTGTGTTTCTTGTGAATTTTCTAAACGGGTCACAGCAAGACCTTGTTGATAAGATTGCTAGCAAAACACAGTTCCCATGTTTGTTTCTATCTGACTTGGGGTAGAAAAAGGGAGGTAACATTACTGCCAACACCTGCAGACCACAGGCTTCAGGAATTAACTTTCTCAGCCTTGACAAGGCTTTCGTATGCCCTTGAAAGTGGGGGAATGGGAGGGGGAACCACCGGGTTGGCTGAGTCAACAGGGAACCTTGCTCACCCGGTCTCAGCCTGGCCCCGGGGCCCGGCCTCCCACATCACTGTCACTCACCTATTTCCTGATTAGAAACATTGTAGCATTATTCTATGGTTCTTCCATATTTGTTATCCATTTCTGTTCTATTCCTTATAACGCAAAAGACAATAGTAAAATTTGTTCAGTAAATAAAAAGAACTCTTCATTTTTGCAGCAGACATATTCTTAGACTTCTGTAAATTTTTTCACATCAGTTTAGAATATGGATTATGTCATAAAGACACTACTTATTTACATAAGGAGAAAATCAAAGGTGATTTTAGGTATGGTGGGGTTAAACACACCTACTGCCTAAGTAACTTGATCTAAAAATTGAGTTAGCATATGTGTGACTCAAATTCATGACTTGGCAAAATTAAAGATTACTAATGGATTAATAGTTTTCTTGGATTAGTTTTAAGATTGTAATGTTAATTCTTAATTACAAGGGTTTAATGACAATTTTGACTGCTTTGTGGTAATATATACTAATGTATATATGAATATAATAAACAAGAACTGACCTTAGAATTTGAAATTCTCCAGAGCTCCGGAATGGATATTGATTGCTTTGTTGTCTGGCTTAAGATTCTTAATAGTTTTTTAATTCTACTTTTTTCAGAAAGTATTTCAAGCATAAAGTCTCTCAAGCATCTGCTGGGATGCAATATCAAGGTGGTCAGAGATTAATAAAATCTTGGATTAGAAATTATAAAAGTCATATAACCAATGACCTCTAAGTACTACTGTCCTTATTAAAAGTAATTTACATGCTTTGGGGACTCACAATAAATCTATAAAATAAGTAGACTGAGGATTAGCTTTAGAAATGGGGAAACTGAAAATCAGATGGGTTAAGCAGTTTTCCCAGATGGGGGTTGAACTCAAAATAAGACCATCTGACTCCAGATGACTTAATCTTCCCATGACACATTTTCCATATTAAAGGACTTACGGATCGAAGAGAGAAATAATTTCTTGAGACATATGTAGAGGAGCATGTGAGGTTAATTGGTTATAAGCCTGCCATTTGGATTTGTACACAAGCAGTGAGTGATGATGGAGTAAGCATAGGACTTAGAGTCAGGGTACAAGTCCAGATCAGCTTTTTTACTCTGGGGAAAGATACTTAACCTATCTGATCCTTAGACGTCTTCAGAGTGAATGGGAATAATAATACATGCTTTAAGAAATAGTTATTAAATTATTGTTGTATGTAAGGTACTTGTGAATGGCAATGGATAATTATAATGCTTGATATCGTTGCTGTCATCCTTGTTAGTTATAGAAAGAAGCACATGGTTTCCAAACAATAATCCTTTCAATCCCCACCTCCCACTCCCCATGCTCTTTCTTGTGTGACCAAGGGACCAGGAGACACACAGCTTAACTTTGGAAAAGCTGTCTGGAAAGAATGTGAAATGAGTTCCGGAAAGCCAGTTGGAGTTTAATAATGCATGAAAAATACACCAAGGGGAGGAAGGAACCAATTAGGAAGCAATTAAGGAGATTGCAATTACAATGCATCTTAATAAAGTCCAAAAAATATAGCCTAAAAATACAAGACAGGCTTCTTACCTGTGGAAGAAAAGAGAAATGGGACTAAGGAAACTTTCAAGGCAGATACTATGAAATAAAGAACAGGAAAGGAAAACATAAACCTATATTCCACTATTTTCTTCTTTGCTTGTACAAATCCCAAGCATCCTTCAAGAACCTATTCTTACGATATTCCTCTAAGCGACTTCTGTTCGGTACTGTTATGAAATTATTGGTCTTCTTTCACAATTAAACAGCAAATCCTGCTAATTCCCCAAATAGGAAGTACAAATGGTTAATGAATTCTTGAAAAATGATCAAGTATCTTAGAAATCAAATACATGCAAATTAAAACAATTTAGCATCCCACTTTACTTTGGAAATTAGAAAAAATTTCTCTTCCTGTTCACATTTGCATTGGGCATCTTCTCTAGTATTGAGCAGCTAATTGAGAAACAGTGCTTTCTTGGAGCATGACTGTCAAGTGTGCTCTGTTAAAAGTCAGGAGACTGAACCAATTAAGGCCTTAGCTCTAACAATGAGGTCATGAAAATTCAGATTTAGAGTCAACTACTATTTATTGATAGCTACTGTGTGAGAGGTGAGAACTTTATATTACATAGTTAACCTCTACAGTTATCTCTTCCTTTTGTTCTATCCCCATCTGTTCAGAGTGGGGAGAAGGATGTATGAGTCAGGAATTAGGTACCTTTCCTAATTTCAGGTTATTAGTGAAAAACATCCAATTAATATGTGCGAAAGGATTTTGAAAACTAGTTGTTATCATCCTTGTAAATACAAGGAGCCATTTGAGCAATGTTAGATGTTAACCATTGCAAATAAAATAAGCAAATGCTGGGTGTACCTCAGATTTACTAATAGTAAAAAGTTATAAGAGATTTTGAATTTTATTTCAAAGGTTTGCATTCTTTTTCTATTTTAAAATGGAGTTAATGGTGCCTGGGTGGCTCTGTCTGTTAAGCATCTGACTCTTGATTTTGGCTCAGGTCACGATCTCATGAACTGTGAGATCGAGCTCTGCGTAGGGCTCTGCACTGACAGCACAAAGCCTGCTTGGGATTCTCTCTCCCTCTCTCTCTCTCTCTGCCCCTCTGCTGCTTGTGCTCATTTTCTCTCTCTCTCAAAAAATAAATTAACACTAAAAAATGGACTTGTATGTCAAAGCCAAAAATGTGGTCATGATATTTAAATTCAGCTTAAAACAACTTTATTAGGTTTGGTTTTTATTATTTGGAATATTAATGTGATTTCCTCAATAACTTGTTTAAAACTTTTAGTCAGTCGGGTCCAGACAAGCGATCTGGCTGATTATTGATCTGGCTCCCCAAGACTTAGAGTCTGTTCTACAAGTTTTGTTCTATAAGCTTCTTATTTTCACTTTATCTTTTTTAATTTTTATTTATTATTTTAAATTTATTTATTTTTGAGAAAGAGGGAGACAGAGCACAAGTGGGGGGAGGAACAGAGAGAGAGGGAGACAAAGAATCTGAAGCAGGCTCCAGGCTCTGAGTTGTCAGCACAGAGCCCGATGCGGGGCTCGGACTCATTGACCGCGAGATCATGACCTGAGCCGAAGTCAGATGCTTAACCAACTGAGCCTCCCAGGCTCCCCTTCTTATTTTCACTTTTGTTAATATACACGGTATTTTATTATTTACCTTCTTTTAATTTTTGCTAATTATAAAAATGAGTGTGAGAGTATATTTTTCTTGTCTGATCATTCCATATGTGTGAGTCTTTTTATCTCAGTGGGTTTATACATTCCTTGGAATAAAGGCTGTATTTTATTCTCTGTATGTCTTATGCTTGTATTCTGTGTATGTTTCCTCAGTACCTCTTGACATAGGGCTGGGTATATTGCTTGTCAATCTTCCCAATGCATGAGGAATCAGTAATAACAAAAACAGTTGGAATGACAGAATTGAAAGAAACTGTGAGGCAATATATGACCTGGCTATGCTCTGATAAAGCAGTTTGCTTTTATTCACCTCTATGATCATTTGACCGTTATATAAATCTCTATCCACAGTTTCACCATGATTCTGGGAATATTTCTGGATTTAGGCAGAGAAGAGTTTGGGGGAATGCTATCCCATTCAGAAGCCAGGTAACCCAGCATTAAGAATCCTGGTTCCTGGACTAGTTCTGGCTTCCTGATCCACTTAAAACTCTAGGTTTCTGTTTTACTACCAAATTGAGTTCCTACAGTGTAAGATTGTTCCTGTTTTCCCACCTTGATAGTCTTCCATTACTTCATTCTTTCTGCATAAGGTATTATTTTTTTTCTCTTGAAGCAGCACTGTAGATTGGAAACAATGTTGGCTTTGCAATTACACACACCCAAGTGAATGCTTGCTCCATAATTCCCAGCTATGTGATCATAGATATTCCTTTATAAAATTGAGTTATCTAATCTTTAAAATAAGATCAATTTTACCCAACTCAAGGAGCTATAATAAAGATTAAATGAAATTAAATAAATTTAACTATTGCCTAACATTTTTTAGTTAAAAAAAATATTGGTTTGTTTCTACTTTCTTTTCTTTTTCTCTTTGTTCATCCAAATTAGAAACTAGAGCCTTCTCCTAAACTCCAAGTTTATATCTCAAACTTTCTCTGTGTTTATAGATCTTCACATTACCCAAGTCTCTCCACTGCTAGTCTGCCTTTGTATTCTAATTTAGTCAGTCTCTTGCTTTCATACGTACTATACTCCTAGAAGCTTGTATGAAAGTCACAGATGCAAAAGGGAATAATAGATTTAGATATTATGAGAGTTCCATTCTAAGACACTTATAGTATTTCCTAATACTTATAGTATTTCCTAAGTTATTATTTAAGTATTCTATTTACTGCTAAGTATAATATAAGGTATATTGATATTCATTTAAAATTCAGGTTAAAATATAAGATATAAATAAATATTATCTTTAATTTTTCCTTTTTCAAATTGTCTTGCTCAGCCTATTTGAAAAGTCAGTGAAAATACTGATTTTAATGTTGGAAGCAAGGACATGCTGCTCACTTTGCAAGGTATTTTGCAACTTTGGAAAAATTTTATAAAGGTAACATGGACCATCAACCTTCTCTTTATGAAGAAACCTTTCTACTCTAGAAAGATAGAAATTTCTTATACCTGTAAATTATTGGGATGCTTTTATTATGCCCACGATTAAGTTATTAGTTCCAATATCATTGGTAATTTTTCTTAATGAAGCTGCCAGCATTCCTTCCCTCTACATAATTTATTCCTCCAAACAGCTTTGTGAATTTGGCTTGCACAGGACAGGAAGGTGATTATCTACATCTCTTCCCAATCCATTTCCATGATTGTCAGACCATCCATGATGGGAATATTTGCATAATGAAAATTAGTAAATGCCACACATCAGGATTGTTCCTCTTTCTCTCTCTCTTTCTTTGAGAGCTGGTTGTTAAAGTTTTATCAACACCTTACCACCCTAATCCCTATTCTTTATACTTACACATTAGGGTAGAAACTCAGAGTCATTAGGTTATATCTGCTATTACTTATTCTATAAAGAATCTCTGGAGTGCTCACCTTGGTTAGGTTTAGAAAACACCCATTAATCTGGAGAAAAGAAGGAAATGAGGTCTTTACTTTCTTTGAGTTGCTGAACAAAAGTAAGTATCTGTTAAGTTTAAGTATCTCTTAGCCATCTGACTGGTGAGAACAAATCAGGAGACTGTAGATGCTGGAGAGGATGTGGAGAAACGGGAACCCTTTTGCACTGTTGGAGGGAATGCAAACTGGTGCAGCTGCTCTGGAAAACCGTGTGGAGGTTCCTCAAAAAATTGAAAATAGATCTACCCCATGACCCAGCAATAACACTGCTAGGAATTTACCCAAGGGATACAGGAGTGCTGATGCATAGGGGCACTTGTATCCCAATGTTTATGGCAGCACTTTCAACAATAGCCAGATTATGGAAAGAGCCTAAATGTCCATCACCTGATGAATGGATAAAGAAATTGTGGTTTATATACACAATGGAATACTACTTGGCAATGAGAAAGAATGAATTATGGCATTTTGTAGCAACGTGGATGGAACTGGAGAGTGTTATGCTAAGTGAAATGTCATACAGAGAAAGACAGATACCATATGTTTTCACTCTTATGTGGATCCTGAGAAACTTAACAGAAGACCATGGGGGAGGGGAAGGGAAAAAAAAAAGTTAGAGAGGGAGGTAGCCAAACCATAAGAGACTCTTAAAAACTGAGAATAAACTGAGGGTTGATCGGGGGTGGGAGGGAGGGAAGGGTGGGTGATGGGCCTTAAGGAGGGCACCTGTTTAGAGGAGCACTGGGTATTGTATAGAAACAAATTTGACAATAAATTTCATATTAAAAAAATGTTTAAGTATCTCTAAGAGCTGGTCACTGGGTAGAAAGTAGATTTTCTGTATACGGCTTTCTTGAAACAGAAAAGATGAAGACCTAGCTATTACTACCCAAATTTTCTGAAAGGGAGATTGTTTAGTGTGAATCAAGGAGTTTGCATTTAAGATTCAGTGAGAAGGAAGGTGAACAAGGCTGATGTTATAAATTCTAATGAATTCAAAGGAAGTTTGAGAAGTGAATTAGGCTTACTTCAAGAGTCTAAAGATATGTGAGTTAGGCCTGGTTTCTGCTCTTCCTGCTGCTGCTTTTAGCAGAGGCTCCCTTCCTGGCCACTGTTGTAGTTAGAAAGTGGCAAGTGGCTGTGTTAGGAAATGAGCTAAAATTTGCTATGAAGGGAGAGTGTGATTTGGGAGCCCATTTGTGGACAAGAAGTTGTATTAGCATGAATTGCTAGAGGATTGACATCAGTCCCTGAGTACTTGCATGCATGACAGAAGAGGCAATGGCTAGAAAGAACGCATCACATTACTCTTTCTCCACGGGACCTTTGGAATCAGGTCTGCCTTCCTGAGTTCCTGGGCAGTTTGGAGGAACATGCCCTCAGGAGTGAATTATTAGACTTTCCAACTTATGCCAGGGAGAAATTAGTAATTAATTTGGAAAATAAGAGTTAGGATTATATTTATTAATTCACTTATTCAACAATCACTTATTGAACTCCCATTATGTTGAAGGCACTATTATGGACACTTGGGGTATATAAGTGAACACAATAGCCAAAGACCCCTGTCCTCCTGGACCATGTTTGCCATATTTCTATAAGTATGTGGAGCAAATCACACAGTATATTTCCCCTTGCTTGCATTGCTCCTTTTAGGAAAATTCTCCAGAAATTGATTTACAGCATTTAGTATATGCTTTAAATTTTTTTCTTTCACAATTGAACATACTCTGTTTACAAAGGCCATTCAATTATGGTTAAGCATTTACATTTCTGACATGCATATTTATTTCTAGCTTTGCATAGTTATCACTAGTATCTATATTTAAGTTTTTCTGTTTTCTACTCAATTGATGAAATAGGTAATTACATTGATCTGAATTGATTTGACCATTTTCTTTTTGCTTATTGTTCTACTTCTTGAACATACTTAATAATTACTTAATTATTTGGATATTTGATTAATAATTGTTGATTATTTTCTCAAGCTGTTCTAGGGGAAATGTGGGAAGGGACAGTGTGATGGTCTTCTTGGGCTTGGACAGTCCATAAATGAGAATTTTTAAAGAATTTAAGTTGATCCTATTAACTTTGATTTCTAAGAAGAAAATCAGGTCTGGATTTAAATATCCAAAAATATTATAATTATATGTGTTGTGGTGGCTTGCAAAGAGGATTTAGAGGCTTGAATTTATCTCCTGGACTCCTTACTGACTAGGCAACCTTCTACAAATAATTTAAACTTGCTGAGACTCTATTTCTAATTAACAAAGCAGGGCAATCATATCTTCACTGATTAAGACAATGAAAGGGGTCACATCTATGAAATAATATTAATAACTAATACTGCTGAATGGTCCCTATGTGTTGGTACTTTTCTAAGTGGTCTCATTTCTCACTCTACCCTTTTAGGTAGGTATCATCATTATCCCCATCTGACAGATAGTTGAACCACAGAGGTTAAATAACTTGCCCAAATGTACGCAGCTAGTAAGTAGAAAAGTTGGGTTATGGCTCAGGCATTCTGGCTTCAGCATTTGCTTGTAATCATTGCTCTACCACAGAGTTTCTCAGCAGTAGCACTATTGGCATTTTGAGCTGAATAATTGTCATGAAGGGCTGTCCTTGTGCATTGTGTAAAATTTAGTGATATCTCTGCCCTCTACCCACTCGATACGTATAGGATCCCCACCCCCAAATATGACGACCAAAAATGTCTCAGACTTTATCAAATGTGTCCAGAGGGTGAAATCATCCCTTGTTAAGAACCATTGCTCTGCTGTATATTGTCTAATAGGAATAAATAATATATAACCCCCAAATGTGAAATTAGCATTATTAAGAGAGTGCTTTTGAGAATGTTTTTTGGTTTTCCTTGCTTTGAACATCAGAACCCCAATCAAAATTCATGTTTATATGTCTGGGTATTAAAATACTTCATAGATATACTGAGAGGAATGCTAAAATTTTAGTGAAGGATTTTTTTAAGAATGATTGAAGCTATGATAGAAAAATAATTTTACTTTACATATCTCTGTACATTGAACAACAGTTAAAAAGATAAATTTTTGGTCATATAAGATTAAAAATATTCATGATAATGATGATGATGATGATGATGATGATGATAGGATTTGCCAGGCTTTGTAAAAAGAAATTTCTATAGGTTATTACATTTAATCAGAGAGAAGTCTAATTACTATCACTGTTACCTGAGTTTAAAATATTATGAAACTGAATTTCAGAGGGTAAATTATCTTTCCCACAGATAACCAGATAGTAA
This sequence comes from Panthera tigris, assembly GCF_018350195.1. Lineage (NCBI taxonomy): Eukaryota > Metazoa > Chordata > Mammalia > Carnivora > Felidae > Panthera > Panthera tigris. The sequence continues at coordinate 49,648,075 of NC_056669.1, forward strand.
GTATGGTGGAGCTCATGTTTGAAATCAGGTCTGTCTAACTATGCTTTTCTACTTCTTCTGCATCTGATTCTGTGTAGCTATAACTATCTCAGTTGTAACTCTGGTTCTGGGACTTAGAGCTTTCAGAGGAGTGAATTTTAAACCTCTTCCAGTGATCATATTTACTTCCTGCTTGTGTCCTGAATATACTCTAGGACCATTTCCTGTTTTTCACCACTGAATATTGTTTGGCCACTGTACGTTGGTGCATTATTTAATCTCTTTATGTTCCATATCATTGACACTGCATTGAATTTAGGAAAAAAGGGAAAGTAGAATTACATGGTAATTCATATTGGCTTCTTCTGAATAGCTTTAGCACACATGTAACTCCCTAACAGTTTTAAATAAAAATGAGAAATAAGCAAAACCACATAATTTTTGTATCTGTCAGAGCTCTTAAGTGTGGATGACAGAGAAAATTAGATCTAATATTAAAGGACATTAAATAGCTTATGGAATATTAAAATGGGCCAGGGAAATAAGCAGCTAGGGCCAATTAAGTCAAGCACAACACAGGCAAGAAAGCATGCAAGTACACAATGGCACTATTTTTCCAAAAACACCATTGCAGACACTTCCAGCCCCTGTACACCTATGATGAGAGAATTAGATTTTAGGGCTCAGAAAACATCAGACTCCCCAGATATACCAAATGCCTTTCACTATTTGCTTGTCTAAAGGGCCTTACCATGACTACCAGCAAATACCAATTTACTCCTTTTGGTCATTTAAAATAAAATTTTAATGTCTATTATTTATTTTTGAGAGAGAGAGAGAGAGAGAGAGAGAGAGAGAGAGAATGCAAGTGGGAGAGGGGTAGAGAGAGAGGGAGACGCAGAATTGGAAGCAGGCTCTAGGCACTGTGCTGACAGCTCAGACCCACAAACCATGAGATCCTGACCTGAGCCGAATTGGAGGATTAACCCACTGAGCCACCCAGGCGGACCTCCTCTTGGTCATTTTTCATCCAAATCTTGGCAGTGTGTGTCTGGTTGGTAGAAACCAAGTCATGTGCTGTCCTGTACCTACAACAAAGTCTTAGGAATGGAACTTTCTCATCTCCATGATGCAAGAGTGCAAGCTAGAAGTCGGTTGAAATGAGTGCAGACATAGCCAACTTTCAGAACTCAACTGCAACTTTTTATATATAATTCTAGAAATAGAAACATGTCATCTTTGTGTCAGTACAAAAATCTTGAAGGCATAGCAGTTTAATCCTTATAACATGAAAAGCACTGAATACATTGCCTTGCATTTAATAATGGTGAAATAAATATTTGTTAAATTAGGTTATATGTGCAACAAACTTTAGGGGACTTTACAGGAGATTAAACTTATTTATTGAGCAATTAGTATGTGCTAGCAAGTTTACGTACTAATTATATTTATTCTCCCCTAAAACTGTATGAAGAAGTTATCCCCATGTTGTAGATAGGAGGTCAGTAGGTAAGTAATTTGGATAAGAACTCACAACTACTAAGTGGGAAAACTAATTTAATTCTTTGCTCTAAAAACACATGCTTTTTCATTTCAACTAGTTGGGCTACAAGACAAATTTTCCCCTACATATTTACATATTTATCTCTGTATGTACTTATTTCCTTCATTTTGTCTCTTGTTTAACTTGCTTGGTCTTAGAACATTCTGATTAGTAGGTTGCAAGTGCATATATAATGGAAGTGAGCTGTGAGGAGTCTTATTTTACCTTTTTATTCCTGGATTTCTGAAAGAAAATCTGTTCCTAAAAATGACACTCTCAAGGGAGAAACAGAGCAAAAATATACTTCACTGTCTGAAGCCTCCTGGAAGAATTGGTAAAACTATTCGAATAAAATCCTTCCTAAGAGTTTGGATTTGGAAATGTAAAGGGAAGTGATGTGAATTACTTGCTAATGCCTCACAAATAACCATTATTTACTTCACTATTTACAGAGATTCTATTCTGGTCATGATAACTTTATTCACAGTGCATTTGCTGAATATTTTGCAAAAAGTATGCGCTTTCAGAGCCCTTGAAATATTAACTGTTTTTTTTTAAAAAGGAGGATCATTATACAAGTGACCTTACCTAAAAGAGTTAAAGGTTGACTATGTCATCAGTAGAGAAATTCAAGAATGCAACACATTGCAGACCTAAGTCCTTGTAACTCCTGCAAGAAATGAAGTTTTTTTGAAAACTAATGTGAATAAATGAATGAAAAGAAAGAAAAAAGAGTTTTATAAGAGATTTAAAAGATATGACTAAAGATGAAGCTTTAAATATAGATAAGATTTCAAGTCTTACATTTAGGTCTTTAATCAATTTTGAATTTATTTCTGTGTTTGGTATAAGAAAGTGGTACAGTTTAATTATTTTGCATGTTGCTGGCCAGTCTTCCCAATACCACTTATTGAAGAGACTGTTTTTCCCATTGGATATTCTTTTCTGCTTTGTTGAAGATTAGTTGCTGATATGAACCCACAACTGTGGGTTCATTTCTGGGTTTTCTATTCTGTTCTATTGATCTATATGCCTATTTTTGTGGCCGCACCATACTGTTTTGATCACTACAGGCTTGTCATATAACTTGAAGTGCAGAATTGTGATGCCTCCTGCTTTTCTTTTCTTTTTCAAGGTTGTGTGGGCTATTCAAGATCTTTTGTGGTTCTCTATAAATTTTTGGGTTGTTTGTTCTAACTCTGAAAAATGCCGGTGGTATTTTGATAAGTGTATAAATTGCTTTGGGTAGTATAGACATTTTCATGATATTTGTTGTTCCAAGCCATGAGCATGGAATATTTTTCCATTTCTTGGTGTCCTCTTCAATTTCTTTCATCACTTTTTTATAGTTTTCAGAGTATAGGTCTTTCATATCTTTGGTTAGGCTTATTCCTAGGTATCTTACTGTTTAGGGGGCAGTTGTAAATGGGATTGATTCCTTAATTTCTCTAGCTGCTACTCCATTACTGGTGTATAGAAGTGTAACCAATTTCTGTATATTGATTTTGTATCCTGTGACTTTACTGAATTCATTTATCAGTTCTAACAGTGTGTGTGTGTGTGTGTGTGTGTGTGTGTGTGTGTGTGTGTGTGTGCGTGTGTGTTTGTGTGTAGTCTTTTAGGTTTTCTATATAGAGTGTGATGTCATCTGCAAATAATGGAAGTTTTACCTCTTCCTTGCTGATTTGGATGCATTTTACTTTGTTGTTGTTGTCTGATTGATGTGTCTAGGACTTCCAGTATTATGTTAAATAACAGTGGTGAGAGCCATCAAAATCCTAGAGGAGAACACACCTCTTTGACATCCACCATGGCAACTTCTTTCTAGATATGTCCCCAGAGGTGAAGGAAACAAAAGCAAAAATAAACTATTGGGACTTCATCAAGATTCTGCGTGGCAAAGGAAGCAATCAACAAAACTAAAACACAAGCTATGGAACGGGAGAGAATATTTACAAATTACATATCTGATAAAAGGTTAGAATCCAAAATACATAAAGAACTTATAAAACTCAATGCCCCAAAAAGAATAATCCAAGTAATAAATGGACAGAAGACATGAATAGACATCTTTCCAAAGAAGACATATAGATGGTGAGGAGAATATGAAATCAGAATATGAAATACAAATCAAAACTACAATGAGATATTATCTCACACCTGTCAGAATGGCAAAAATCGACAAAACAAGAAACAACAGGTGTTGGTGAGGATATGGAGAAAGGGAAACAGTTTTGCACTGTTCATAGAAATGCAAACTGGTGCAGCCACTCTGGAAAATAGTCTGAAGTTACCTCAAAAAGTTAAAAGTAGACCTACTCTATCATCTAGCAATTGCACTGCTAAGTATTCACCCAAAAGATACAAAGTACTGCATGTACCCCAATATTTGTAGTAGCATTATCAACAGTAGCCAAATTATGGAAAGGGCCCAAATGTCCAATGACTGATGAATGGATAACTGATGAATTGAAAACAGAATATGTATGTATTTATTCTATATATACAATAAAATAGTACTTAAGCATTAAAAAGAATGAAATTTTGCCATTTGCAATGACACGGATGGAACCAGAGTATATTATGCTAAGGGAAATAAGTCAGTCAAAGGCAAATACTATGTGATTGCAGTCCTATGTGAAATTTAAGAAACAAAACATGAATGAAGGGAAGAAAAGAAAGAGGGAAGCAAATCAAGAAACAGACTCTTAACTCTAGACAACAAACTGATAGTTACCAGAGGGGAGGTAGGTGGATGGGGATGGGTAAAATATATGATGGGGTTTAAGGAGTGCATTTGCTATGAGGAGCACTGGGTGATATATGGAAGTGTTGAATCACTATATTATACACTTGAAAGAAATATAACACTGTATGTTAACTAAATTTAAATAAAATCTAATTTAAATAAAAACTTAAAAAATATATAGATAAAATACAAGGAAAAGAAAATTAAGTAAAATTTTGTTACCTTAAAAAATTCCCATGCTAGTTATTTACGTTCCCATACAAATTCAATGACGTTGACGTCCCATGTTGGCTGATAAAGTTCTTTTCACATGTTTCCAGGTTATTCCCTTTCTTCACTGGGCAGGTCAAATCTCCCTTCTCTCTGAAGGCTACCCTAACTGTATGTCTTTTCCCTTCTCTGGACTTCTGTAGGAGGAGTGGATAGAAGATGTCTTCAAAGAGACAGTTTAGGGAGATATTAGGTTTTTCACAGAGACAATTGAAGTCCCAAGTTATTCTCAGCAAAATCATGCCAACAAGGAGAAAGAGTTGGCAGAACATATGGCCACCAGGAGTTTGAAAAGGGGGTACAACTTGACTGAGAAGTTCCCATGGAAGAAGCACGTTCAAATAAAACAGAGAGGCTTCACTTCAAGCCAGAAATTCAGTTGGTTAACACAGCAATGCAATTTCTTGGAATATTTCTTATTACATATTGACATTATAAATACAAGACTTATATAAACTTTTTAAAATTAAATTTTTATTTTGAAATAACTGTAGATTCATATACAGTTGTATATAATAAGAGAGATCTCATGTGCTGTTTACCCATTTTCCTGTAGGAAAACATCTTGAAAAACTATGGTGTAATATCAGACCAGGATATTGGTATGAATACAGTCAAGATACACAAAATTTCTATCACCACAAAGATTTCTTAAGTTGTACTTTTATAATCATCCCCACGTCCCTGCCATTTCCATTTCCTCCAACCTCTGACAATGTGTAATCTGTTCTCTCTTTGCATAATTTTGTCATTTCAAGAATTATATAAATAGTCATACAGTGTTTATAACTCTTTGGATTAAGTTGTTTCACCCACATAATTCTCTGGGGATTCATTCAGGTTTTTGTATGTATCAATAGTTCATTATTTTTTATTACTAAGTAGTATTTAACTGTATAGATATGCCACAGTGTAACTTTTTACCTATAGAAAGGCATCTGGTTTATTCATAGCTTTTGACTGTTACAAATAAGGCTACAATAAAGATCTATGTGCAGATATTTGTGATAAGACTTCATGTTCTGGAATAAAAGTCTAAGGGTGGAATCACTGGACTATATAGCAGTTGCATGTTCAGTTTTTAAATTGCCAAACTGTTTTCCAAAGTGTTTGTATCATTTTATATTCCCACCATTTCTCCATTTCTTGCTAGCCTTTGGCATTGTCACTATTTTATATTTTACTATTCTGATAGATGGGTAGTGCTATTTCATTGTGGTTTTAATTTACATTTTCTAAATGGCTAGTGATGTTGAAAATCTTGGACTTACTATATCTATATTCCTTGGTAAAATGTCTGCCCATTTCTCGTGCTTAGATTTTCATTGGATTAGATTGCTTTCTTTCTTTTTCCTGTTTTGTTTTGAGCTTTCGTTTTTGTTTGGTTTTGTTTTGAGAGTTTTTTTTATATATTCTGGTTACTAGTCCTTTGTTAGATAAGTGGGTTGTAAATATTTTCCCCCAGTACTAGTTTGTCTTCCTCCTCCAAACGTAGTCTTTCACAGGGCAAAATATTTTAATTTTGATGAATTCCAGTTAATCATTTTTTGCCTATTATGCTTTCTACTTTTGATGTCAACTATAAGGATTCTTTGTCTTTATATCTCAAAGATTTTCTCCTGTGATTTAAAAAAAAATTATATAGTTATATATTTTATACTTAAGCCCATGATCCACTTAAAACTATTATTATATAATATATCATAGTCATGTCCCTCACCCCCAACTTTTCCCATAGATGTCTAATTGCTCTGGCCTCATTTGTTGAAAAAGCTACCTTTTCTTTATTGAATTATAAAAAATCATTTGTGCATATTTCTTTGGGTCTATTTGTGTTTCTTTGTTCTAGTCCATTGATATGTTTCTGTGCTTCTGTTAATACACAGATATTAATTGATATTATAGCTCTTGATATTATAGCTCTAAGGTAAGTCTTGAAATCGAGTAGATTCATTCCTCTTATTTTATCCTTCTTTTTCAGAATTGTTTTACACATTCTAGTTTATACATATTTTCATATAACTTTTAGAATAATCTTTTCTATACTTACAAAAAATTGCTAGATTTTTGATAGCAATTGCATTAAGCCTGTATATCAATTTGGGGAAAAAATGACATTATGATTTTGTTGAGTCTTTCAATTGATGAACATACCTTTTCTTTGCATTTATTTAGAACATTGATTTCTTTCGTCCATGTTACATTGTTTTGAGCACACAAGTCCTCTACATGTTTTGTTAGATTAACACCTTAGAATATCACTTTTTAAAAAATTTTTTTAAGTTTATTTATTTTTGACAGAGACAGAGTGCGAGCATGAGCTGGGGTGGGGGAAGAGAGAGAGGGAGACACAGAATCTGAAGCAGACTCTAGGCTCCAAGCTGTCAGCACAGAACCCAACACGGGGCTGGAACTCAGGACCGTGAGATCATGACCTGGGCCGAAGTCGGATGCTCAACTGACTGAGCCACCCAGACGCCCCTAGAATTTCACTTTTTGAGCGATTATAATCGTACTGCATTTTTTAATTTTAGCATCTATGTGCTCATTGCTACTACATGGAAATATAATTGGTTATTTTAGTTTATATATTACATCTTGTGAATTTTCTGAACTCATTTATAAGTTCTAGGATTTTTCTTATAGATTCTTACGTATCTTCTATGTAGACAATTAGGTCATCTTCAAATAAGAGCAATTTTATTTCTTTCTTTCCTTGCAAATGGTATGCCTTTAATTTCACCTTCTTGCCTTATTTCACTGGCTGGAATGGCATGGCTTGGTCATGGTATATAACTTTTTATTTACTGCTGATTATTAACATTATTGATATTAATGAGGATGCTGATTCATCTGTAGTATTCTCCTTTTGTACTCTTTTGTCTAGTTTTGGTATCAGAGTAATATTAGCTTCATGAAATCAATTGGGAATTATTCACTCACTTTTTATTTCTGGAAGAGATTGGGGAGAACTGTTGCTAATTCTTTTTTAGATATTTGATACAATTCTCCAGTGAAACTATCTGAGTCTGGAGATTTTGTTTTGGGAAGTTTTAAAAGTATGAATTCAGTGTTCTCAATGAATACAGAAGTTTATGTGTTTTTGAGGAATTGGTCCATTTCTTCTAACTTGTCAAATTTCCGTGTGAAGAATTGTTCATAGTATTCCTTTATTGTTCTTTTGATGTCTGTAGGATTTATAGAGATAGCCCATTTTATTTTGGTATGATAATTGGAATCTTTTCTGGTCTTTGTCATTCTTACTAGAGATTTGTCATTTTTTTAAATTTCTTATTTATTTACTTATTTGTTTGTTTATTTATTTAAATTTACATCCAACTTAGTTAGCATATAGTGCAACAATGATTTCAGGAGTAGATTCCTTAAAGCCCCTTGCCTATTTAGTCTGTTCCCCCTCCCACAACTCCCCCCCTCAGTAAACTTCTGTTTGCTCTCCGTATTTAAGAGCCTCTTATATTTTGTCCCCCTCCCTGTTTTTATATTATTTTTGCTTCCCTTCCATTATGTTCAGCTGTTTTGTATCTTGAAGTCCCTATATGAGCGAAGTCGTAGGATATTTGTCTTTCTCTGACTAATTTTGCTTAGCATAATACCCTCTAGTTCTAGCCACATGGTTCCAAATTGCAAGATTTCATTCTTTTGAATAGCCGAGTAATACTCCATTGTGTATATATACCACATCTTCTTTATCCATTCATTCATCAGTGGACATTTGGGCTCTTTCCATATTTTGGTTGTTGTTGATAGTTCTGCAATATAAACATTGGGTGCATGTGTCCCTTCGAAACAGCATACCTGCATCCCTTGGATAAATACCTAGTAGTGCAATTGCTGGGTTGTAGGTTAGCTCTACTTTTAATATTTTAAGGGACCTCAATATGGTTTTCCAGAGTGGCTGCACCAGTTTGCACTCCCACCAACAATCCAAAAGAGATCCTCTTTCTCCGCATCCTCGCCAACATCTGTTGTTGCCCGAGTTGTTAATGTTAGCCATTCTGACAGGTGTGAGGTGGTATCGCATTGCGGTTATGATTTGTATTTCTCTTATGATGAGTGATATTGAGCATTTTTTCACGTGTCGGCTGGCCATCTGGATGTCTTCTTTGGAGAAGTGTCTATTCATGTCTTTTGCCCATTTCTTCACTAGATGATTTGTTTTTTGGATGTTAGTTTGTTAAGTTCTCTATAGATTTTGGATACTGACCCTTTTTTCTGATATGTCGTTTGCAAATATCTTCTCTCATTCTGTCGGTTACCTTTTAGTTTTGCTGATTCTTTCTTTTGCTATTCAGAAGTTTTTATTTTGATGAGATCCCGATAGTTCATTTTTAGTTTTGTTTCCCTTGCCTCTGGAGACATGTGGAATAAGAAGTTGCTGGGGCCAAGATCAAAGAGGTTTTTGCCTGCTTTCTCCTTGAGGATTTTGACGGCTTCCTGTCTTACATTTAGGTCTTTCATCCATTTTGAGTTTATTTTTGTGTATGGTGTAAGAAAGTGGTCCAGGTTCATTCTTCTCCATGTTGCTGTCCAATTTTCTCAGCACCACTTGCTGAAGAGACTGTCTTTATTCCATTGGATATTCTTTCCTGTTTTGTCAAAGATTAGTTGGCCATATGTTTCTGGGTCCATTTCTGGGTTCTCTATTCTGTTCCATCGATCTGAGTGTTTTCTTTTGTGTTAGTACTATACAGTCTTGATGATTACAGCTTTGTAATACATCTTGAAGTCTGGGATTGTGATGCCACCTGCTTTTGTTTTCTTTTTCAAGATTGCTTTGGCTATTCAGGGTCTTTTTTGGTTCCACAAAAATTTTAGGATTATTTGTTCTAGCTCTGTGAAGAATACTGGTGTTATTTTGAAAGGTACTACATTGACTATGTAGATTGCTTTGGGTAATATTGACATTTTAACAATGTTTGTTGTTTTTATCCAGGAGCAAGAAAGATTTCTAGTTCTAGCAGTTTTTTGGTGGAATCTTTTGGGTTTTCCATATAGAGTATCATGTCATCTGCGAAGAGTGAAAGTTTGACCTCCTCCTGGCCAATTTGGATGCCTTTTATTTCTTTGTTTTGTCTCACTGCTGAAGCTAAGACTTCCAATACTATATTGAATAACAGTGGTAAGAGTGGACGTCCCTGTCGTGTTCCTGACCTTAGGGGGAAAGCTCTCAGTTTTTCCCCATTGAGGATGATATTAGCATTGGGTGTTTCATATATGGCTTTTATGATCTTGGTTTTGATCCTTTGTCCCTACTTTCTTGAGGGTTTTTATCCAGGAAGGATGCTGTATTTTGTCAAATGCTTTCTCTGCATCGATGCACAGTATTGTGGTTCTTGTCCTTTCTTTTATTGATGTGATGAATTACACTGATTTTTTAGCTGATACTGAACCAGCCCTGAATCCCAGGTGTAAGTCCCACTTGGTCGCCGTGAATAATTTTTTAAATGTATTGTTGGAGCTGGTTGGCTAATATCTTGTTGAGGATTTTTGCATCCATGTTCATCAGGGAAATTGGTCTATAGTTCTCTTTTTTAGTGAGGTCTTTGTCTGGTTTTGGAAACAAGGTAATTCTGGCTTCATAGAAAGAGTTTGGAAGTTTTCCTTCTAGTTCTATTTTTTGGAACAGCTTCAAGAGAATAGGTGTTAACTCTTCTTCAAATGTTTCATAGAATTCCCCTGGAAAGCCATCTGGCCCTGGACTCTTGTTTTTTGGGAGATTTTTGATTACTAATTTGATTTCCTTACTGGTGATGAGTCTGTTCAAATTTTCTATTTCTTCCTATTTCATTTGTGGTAGTTTATATATTTCTAGGAATTTGTCCATTTCTTCCAGATTGCCCATTTTATTGGTGTATAATTGCTCATAGTATTGTCTTATTATTGTTTGTATTTCTGCAATGTTGGTTGTAATCTCTCCTCTTTCATTCTTGATTTTATTTATTTGGATCCTTTCCTTTTTCTTTTTGATCAAACTGGCTAGGGGTTTATCAATTTTGTTAATTCTTTCAAAGTTCCAGATTTCAGCTCTAATCTTTCTTATTTACTGTCTTCTGCTGGTTTGGAGGATTTTTTTTCCTCCAGATCTTTAATGTGTAATGTTAGGTTGTGTATCTGAGCCCTTTCTTCCTTCTTTTGGAAGTCCTGGGTTGCTATATACTTATCTCTTATGACTGCTTTTGCTGTGTCCCAGAGGTTTAGGGCTGTAGTATTATCATTTTAATTGGCTTCCATGTACTTTTTAATTTAGTCTTTTACTTCTTGGTTAGCCCATTCATTCTTTAGTAGCATGGTCTTTAGTCTCCCAGTGTTTGGTACCTTTCCAAATTTTTTCTTGTGGTTGATTTCAATTTTCATAGCATTGTGGTCTGAAAATATGCATGGTATGGTCTCGATCATTTTGTACTTGTTGAGGGCTGATTTGTGTCCCCGTGTATGATGTATTCTAGAGAATGTTCCATGTGCACTGGAGAAGAATGTGTATTCCACAGCTGTAGGATCAAATGTTCTGAATATAGCTGTTAAGTCTATCTGGTCCAGTGTGTCATTCAAAGCCATTGTTTCCTTGTTGGTTTTCTGTTTAGATGATCTGCCCATTGTTGTAAGTAGGGTGTTGAAGTCCCCTACTATTATGGTATTATTATCAATGAGTTTATATTTGTTTGTGATTAATTGATTTATATATATATTTGGGTGTTTCCATATTTGGAGCATAAATGTTTACATTTGTTAGGTCTTTCTTGATAGATAGACCCCTTAATTATGATATAATGCCCTTAAACATCTCTTGTTATAGTCTTTATTTTAAAGTCTAGATTGTCTGATATAAGTATGGCTACTCTGGCTTTCTTTTGGCAATGATTAGCATGATAGATGTTCTCCATCCCCTTACTTTCAATCTGAAGGTGCCTTTAGGTCTAAAGTGTGTCTCTTGTAAGTAGCTTATAGGTAGATCTTGTTTTATCCATTCTGTTACCCTATGTCATTTGATTGGAGCATTTCGTCCATTAATGCTTAGAATGAGTACTGAAAGATACGAATTTATTGCCACTATGTTGCCTGTAGAGTTCGAGTTTGGGGTGGTATTCTCTGGTTCTTACTTGTCTTTGTTGCTTTTGGTCTTTTTTTAATTTTTATTTCTTTTTAGTCTTTTCTCCTCTCAGAGAGTCACCCTTAAAATTTCTTGCAGGGCTATTTTGGTAGTCACAAACTCCATTAATTTTTGTTTGTCTGGCAGACTTTTTATCTTACCTTCTATTTTGAATGACAGCCTTGCTGGATAAAGAATTCTTGGCTGCATATTTTCCCGATTCAGCACATTGAATATATCCTGCCCCTCCTAGAATTCTGGCCTGCCAAGTTTCTGTGGACAGGTCTGCTGCAAACCTGATCTGTCTTCCCTTGTAGGTTAAGGACTGTTTTTCTCTTGCTACTTTCCTGATTCTTTCCTTTCCTGAATATTTTGTGAATTTGACTATGATATGCCTTGTTAATGGTCAGTTTTTGTTGAATCTAATGGGAGTTCTCTGTGCTTCCTGGATTTTGTTGTCTGTGTCTTTCCCCAGGTTATGAAAGTTTTGTGCTATGATTTGATCAGATTACCCTTCTACCCCTTATTTCCTCTCTTTATCTTCTGGGACCCCTATGATTCTGATGTTGTTCCTTTTTAATGAGTCACTGATTTCTCTAATTCTTAAATCGTGCCCTTTTGCCTTAGTCTCCCTCTTGTTTTCTGCTTCGTTTGTCTCCATAAGTTTGTCCTCTATATCACTGCTTTGCTGCTCTGCGTTATCTATCCTTGCCATCTTGGCATCCACTGGAGATTGCCTCTCAGTTATTGCATTTTTTATTTTTCCTAAGTAGTTTTACTTCTTTGATCTCCGCAGAAAGGCATTCTAATCTATTTTCAATAGCAGCTAGTATTCTTATTATTGTGATTCTAAATTCTGATTCAGACTTCTTGCTTGTATCTGCATTGATTAAGTCCCTGGCTGTCGTTTCTTCCTGCTCCTTCTTTTGGAGTGAATTCCTTCATTTTGTCATTTTGAAGGAAGAAAAGGAGTTAATAATGCCAAAAAGAAATTAAAACTAAAAAATTAAAAACTACACACACACAAAATAAAATAAATGATGCTAGATCCTAGTTTTGTTTTGGTCTGATTATTGAAAGAAGCTTGATAGATAGGAGAAAAAAGGGAAAGATGAGGAAAAAAAAGGAAAACTTATGAAAATTTGAAAAAATGAATACCATGAAATAGAGTAAAATGAATTGATGGAAGTAAAATAGAATCTGAAAAATTTACATAAAGTAAAAAAATATAGTAGAAAAAAATAAAGAAAATTATTTTTAATAAGAACTGAAAATAAAAATAGAGTTTTTCTCTTTCTATATTCAAGAGAAAGAAAATTGAAGAAAAAGAAAAAATCGAATAGATGGACCAATGAGCAGACTGACATATGATTGAAATTACATGGTTCTCTCCTAGAAGTCAAACAATGAAGCACCTTATAGTCCATAAACTAAGCAGGCAGGGAGTTCCTGAAGAGTGAGGTGGCCCACTTGGGCAGGGCTTAGTGTAATGGCTCCGTTCTCCACTAGATAGCACTGCTTACCTTACTGGGGTGGATTGTTGTGGCCCTTGTAGGTGTGTATGTGCATCCGTGGAAAGGGTGAAAATGTCATCACCCAGCTACCCAGTCTCTAGTATCGGGAACTCTCTTCTCCCCATTCAGCAATCACGCACCTGTCCTTGTTTCCAGCTTCCATCTACTCCCCACTTTTACACTGTCTGTGACTGAGCTGTCAGCTTGCCAGGGGGTATCTCCCTCCTGAGTTTTATCTCAGATGTAACTGTGTTTCCCGACCCCTCACCTCTGATGGACTGCAGCTTTGACCTGCTCAGACCTTCTGGGAGAGGGTTGCCCCAGCAATGACCAGGGGCAGGCTGCACTCAGGACCATTTGCCAGACTGTGCTGCTGCATTGCCCAGAGACTGCGTCTGGGTGCCAGCCCATCCCAGAAAAAGTTCACATGATCCTGTAACAGTGTTTCAGGGATTATGGTAAATCACAACACATACCTGTCACCAGGCTTCACCCTTAACATCCCTGTTCTACCATCAGTGAATGTGGTTGTTCTCCTGGGTCTGCTGGGACCTTTGCCTGTGGGGTGGCCACACAGTCTCTACCAAATGTCCTTCCAGCAGTGGAACTGCTTTTTCCTGTGTGGCCTGAGGGCCCACCAGACTTCGCTTTGTTCATGGCAATTCAACCTTGCCACCAGAGCACTGCCAGGTATCGAACTATGTGGTTTCAAACTCTGTGTTCCCCCTGTTTATAGAGTCTTAATGGCATTTAAACCCTCTCCTTTCTCCTTTCTCCCTTTTTTGTTCAGTCCCTGCAGCTGTTTCCCCTTTTCTACTTTATCTACAGCTACTTTTGAGGGGGTTGCTTTTCCTGTACTCTCCCCCCATTTCTGTCCTCTCTCTGCAAGCAAACACAGCTCCCTGGCCTCCGTGGCTTCTCTCTCCCTCAGTTCACCTCTCTGTGCCACATACCTGCTGAGTTCTGTGGTTCACATTGTGAAGATTGTTGTGTTAATCCTCAAATGAATTTTCTAGGTGTGTAGGATGGTTTAATGTTGATCTGACTGTATTTCATGGACGAGAGATGCAAAAAAAATCTTCCATGCTGTTCTGCCATCTTGGCCCCTCAGAGGTTTGTCAATTTTACTGATCTTTTCAAAGAGCCCAGCTGTTTATTTATTTATTTATTTATTCATTTATTCATTTATTCATTCATTCATTCTGAGAGAGTGTGCACATTCATGCTGGGGAGGCACTGAAAGAGAGGGGAGAGAGAATCCTAAGCATGGGACTTGAACCTCTTAATCATTAGATCATGACCTGAGCAGAAATCAAGTCAGATTCTTAACCAACTGAGCTACACAGCCACCCCACCAAGAGCCCAGCCCTTTGTTTCATTGATTTCTATTATTTCTAAATTTTCAGTTTTATTGATTTCTATTTTTACCTTTATTTTCTTCCTTCTGCTTGTTTTGGGTTTATTTTACTCTCTGTTTCTAAGATTTTTGATATGAAAACTTAGATTATTGATTTTTTCTCTTTTTTAATGTATAGATTTAATGCTAGAAAATTTCTTCTTACTGCTACTTTTAATTGTGTCTCAAATATTCAGATATATTCTATTTTCATTTTTATTTAGTTGAGTGTAATTTTTTTATTTCCTTGGAGATCTTCTCCTTGACCCATGAGTAATTAGAAATATGTTACTCTGTTTCTAACTGTTTGGAGATTTTCCTGTTTTCTGTCTGTTTGATTTATAGCTTGATTCTGTTTTGGTAACACAGCATAATCTTCATGATTAAAGTTCTTTTACATTTTTCAGTAACTGTTTTATTCTCTAGGAAATGGTGGTATATTTTGGTATATGATCTGTCAGCACTTATAAAGAAGGTATTACAGTGTTTTCAGATGGAATGTTCTATAAATATTGTTTAGATTTTGTTGATTGGTGATGTTGTGAGTTCTATATTCTTGCTGACTTTCTGTCTAGTTTTTTCAGTTGTTGAGAGAGAGGTTTTAGTCTCCAACTATCATAGTAGATTTGTCTATTTCTCATTTCAATTCTACCAGATTTTGCTTCACTCATTTTTTCAGATGAAAGTAAATGCATGGAAAATAATATATCATGTAAATATTAATGAAAGGAGAGCAGTAGTGGTTATGTCAATATCAGTCAAAGTGGATTTCAGAATAAAGAAAATTACTAAATGTAGGGAGAGGCATTATGTAATAATAAAACGGTCAATCCATCCAGAAGGCATAGCAATCCTAAATGCATATATACCAGTAAACAAAGGTGTGAACTATGTGAAGTCTACATCATTATTTGAAGTGATTTTCTTATGGACAGCAAAAACTTGGGTCATCATTTTTAATCTGTTTTGCCAACTTCTCTTTCTTAAGTGATATAGATCACTTACATTTAACATAATTATTTCTGTGTTAGGGCTTATGCTTACAATTTATTTTAAATTTTTGTTGATTGTCTCCATTTTGATTTCTCTGTTAATTTTTCTGCCTTCCTGTGTATTATTTGAACATTGCTGTACCACAAATTAGTATCTTAAAACAGCAATGATTTATTTAGCTCAAGGTTGCATTATTTGGCAGTTTGAGCTATATTTTGCTGATTGGTCTCTTCTTGTTTCAGCTAGGCTGCCAGACTGCTGGTGGGCTTGTTGATCTGAGATCGCTTTATTCACATGTGTGATGGTTGGCTTGCTGTCACCTGAGGCTATGGGGGTAACTGGACTACCAATATCATCATATAAGAGGCTAACTGCTATATGGACAGTAGGTTTTTAAGAGTGGAAGCATACACACTCTCATGATTTCTAAGCTTAGAACTGGTACAGTATTTTTTCTCGAAACTTCTAATGGCCAGAACAAATTACAAGCCTAACCAAATTGAAGGATTGGAGAAATGGATACCATCTTTTCATGGAAGGAACTTTAAAATCATGTTGCAAAAGAATGTGCATGCAGGAAGGATTGGCAAAATATGACAATTTATGCAATCTGCCACAGACTCCCCATATTTTTATATTTTATATTTTATAAGCTGAATTATTTTACAAAATATTTGAGTAGCTTAAAGAACAACAGCATGGCCTTACTGAATAAGAAAACCCAAATGGATGAATGAGGAGGATGTATTGAAAAGCAACCCTTTAGATAGTGTCAGAAAGTAAATAATTTCTTCCAGAGAGGAGAAAACTTTTTAATGTAAGATCTAAATGGAAATTGTTATCCTGTTAAAACTCAGAGTGAGATATCCCTTCCAGAAAATAAATGTTTGTGTTCCTTCAAAATCTGTATGTTAAAATCCTAACCCCCAATGTGATGGTATTTGGAGGTAAGACTTTTGGCAGGTAATTATGTCTTTAAGGTGGAGTTCTCATGAATGGGATTGGTGCCCCTATAGGGGAGATTCCAAACAGCTTCCTGCCCCTTCTGCCATGTAAAAGACAAAATGAGAAGCAGGATGCAGGTTCTCACCAGACACTGAATTTGCTGGTGCCTTGATCTTAGGATCCCAGCCTCCAGATTAGTGAGAAATGAATATATGTTTCTTATAAGCTACCCAGTCTATGATATTTTTGTTAGAGCATCTTCAATAAACTAAGGTAGTGCCTCAATTTCAGATAGTTTTTAAAAATGTAGCGCTAAGAAGATCTGTAGCAAGTATTTGGTAAAAAGAAACAGAATCATACAAGAAAGAATATACCACTCTCAGTTCAGGGAAAGAAGTTAAGTCAGATATATTGGCAGCACTTTTTTTTAAAAAAAATGTTTATTTATTTATTTTGAGAGATGGAGAAAAAGAGGCAGAGAGAGGGAGGGAGAGAATCCCAAGCAGGTTCTGCATTGTCAGCACAGAGCCCTACACAAGGTTTCATCCCATGACTCTGAGCTGAAATCAAGAGTCAAATGCTTAACCAACTGAGCCACTCACGCACCCCAACATTTTTTCCTTTTTAAAAAATTGAACCTGGACTATGTTAGGATGTTCTAGAGGAAACAATGTAATTTAAACTACATTTTATATGGAGACAACTTGAATCCAGAGTAATTGGAAACCAAGACATGAGAATTTTTTTCATAACTATTATCACTCTCTGATTACTAAACAGAAATGTTTATGATGAAATATAATGCATTGTTTGGCAATTTAGAGTAGAGAATAGCTGCTGCTAAGTAAGATAAAGACATGGATTGAGATGTTTTCCTTAGCTATATTTGGATATATTTGTACTAGTTCTTAGTGTAAAAGAATTGAAAGTTAATACCAGGAGTGCACTATATATTTTTTGAAATTTTACTTAGTTTTATCATAAAGTACACGTTTCTCATTCCATATTGTGGGTTTCAAACCTTTTACCTAATACTTTATGGTTTTATTCCTGAAACAAAATGTAAACTGTAGAATACAAATTTTTTTGAGATTTCAAAATTTTAGATGAAGTTCCAAATTTAAAACACAAGTTAATATTAGTATAAGATAATACAATTTTCAGATACCCCCTTCATAATTTACCAGTATATAGCTTAAGAGTTTTATAACTTTTGCCTACCACTTCCCAAATTATCTTTGAGAGAGGGAATTAGAAATTTGAGAAAATTCATGGAATAGAGAATTTCCTGTATATTTATTCTCCTCCAAAGCTAAGTAAGGAGGCCTTCAAGAGTACCAAAGAAATTGGGAATGGCTAGCCTCCTAGTACATAACTTTATGCTAATGTGTAGGACCCTGCAGTCTTCTCTGGGGAACTGGAAAAATATCTTGGGATAGTTGATATGTGCTCTCTGGATTAGGGGACACATATAAATATTTAGAAAATTCAATATAGAGAATTATGTAGGTAGACACTATTGAAAGTAGCCTGTAATTATATAGCAGTAGTTAGTCAGTCTTTGCCACTACTGTTTGGAATGGACATTTTTTGGAGAACAGGTAAACACCATGGAAAGAAGCCAGGCTAGAGACATCTTGAAAGTATTCTTTCAGAGAATCCAGATGAGAAGCACAGTAGTCTGTTGGAAAATGGGCACCTATGTCAGAGGTTCTCAAAGAGCCTGTGAAGAACCTGTGTAATGACTATGAGACAATCAGAACTTCAATACCTATCATGCACAGGCATTGATTTCTAAGTAGTATTGACTAGTGGGGTTAACTAAGCAAGAAGGAAAACAAACACACAAAATACACAAAAACAAAAACTCTTTCCCTCTTTTTAGTCATGACACTATGAGCTATGAGAAGGAAGGAAAGAAGAATCAAAGAATAGACCGCACCCTTTTCCCTGAACCTTGGGTCAGGGAAAAAACCTTTGTTTTTTATAATTTTTTGATGTTTATTTATTTTGGGGAGAAAGAGAGAGAGAGAACAGGGGAGGGGGCAGAGAGAGACAGAATCACAGAATCGGAAGCAGACTCCAGGCTCTAAGCTGTCAGCACAGAGCTGAACGTGGGGCTTGAACCCTCAAGCAGTGAGATCATGACCTGACCTGATGTCAGCTGCTTAACTGACTGAGCCACTCAGGTGCCCTGATTCAATAAGGTTTTAAGGTAGTGTTAGAAGAAAAATTTCCTTTTTCATAACCCATTGAGTTCACACTGTTCAGCAAATTGGTTATACAGAAAAAATGACATATTTCTTGACTGGATACACAAAAATGATGACAGCAGTCAGATTTCTGGTAGTAAAAGCAGATAGGCCAGCTGAGACCCCTACCTCACAACCAATATGTCACAATAGGGCCTATACTACACTATTTTTTTAAATTAAGAGTAGAGAAATTTAAGGTTCACAGCAAAATTGAAGGTAAGATAAAGAGATTTCCTATATATACTCCAACCCCACACATACATAGCCTCTCCCTTTGTTAACATCCTCCACCAGAGTGTATGTTTGTTATAATTGATGAACCTACATTGATACATCATAATCACTCAAAGTCCATAGTTGACATTACAGTTTACTCCTAGCATTGTACATTCAATTTGAGTATGTATGATGTATCCATCATTCTGGTATTACACAAAGCATTTCCAGTTCCCTAAAAACCACCCCAGTTCCACTATTTATCCCCTTTACCCCACCAATCCTGGACAACTACTGATATTTTTATTGTCTCCACAGTTTTGCCTTTTCCAAAATGTCACAGTTCAAAACACAGTATGTAGCTTCTTACACTTAGTAATATGTATTTAAGTTTCCTCCATGTCTTCTTATGACTTGATTGCTTATTTCTTTTTAATGCTGAATAATATTCCAGTCTCAAGGCATGCCATAGTTTTGTTTTTTGTTTTATCCATTCAACTACTGAAGGACATTTGATTGCTTCCATGTTTTGATAATTATGTATAAAGCTATTGTAAACATCTGTGTGCAAACATTTATTTGTGCATGTGTGTATGTGTACATAAGTTTAAAACTTCTTTGAGTAAATACCAAGTAACACACTTGCTAGATTGTAAGGAAAGAGTATGCTTAGTTTTGTAAACAAACAAATTCTAAACTGTCTTCCAAAGTGGCTGTACTATTTTGCATCCACACCAGCAGTGAATGAGTTCCTGTTGTTCCACATCCTCACCAACTTTGGTGTTTTGAATATTCTGGATTTTGACAATTGTAACACATATGTAGGATTATCACATCATTGTTTTAATTTGCATTTCCCAGATGACATATAACATGGAGCATCTTTCATATGTTATTTAGCATCTGCATATCTTCTTGGTGAGGTGTTTGTTAAGGGTGTTGGCTCAACACTGAATTGAATTGTTTGTTTTGGTTAAATTTTAAGAGTTCTTTGTGTATTTTGGATAACAATTCTTTTTTTTTTAATGCAGAATGACTCATGGTATCAACATTTTTTCTAAACATTTATTTTTAAGACAGAGACAGAGCATGAGTGGCAGAGGCACAGAGACTCTGTACAGCAGCTCTGTGCTCTGACAGCAGCAGCAAGCCAGATGTGGGGCTCAAACTCACGAACTGTGAGGTCATGACCTGAGCCTAAGTTGGATGCTCAACCGACTGAGCCACCCAGGTGCCCCTGGATAACAATTCTTTATCAGACAGGACTTCTGCAAATATTTTGTCCCAGGGTGTGGCCTATTTTCTCATTCTGTTGACAATGTTTTTCACAGAGCAGATGTTTTAAATTTTAATTAAATACAGCTTATTACCAACTTTTTTCATCATAGATTATGCCTTTGGTGTTGTATCTTAAAAGACATCACCATTCCCAACATCATCTAGATTTTCTCTTATGTTCTCTTTGAGTTGTATAGATTTGTGTTTTATGTTTAGGTCTGTGATCCATTTTGAGTTCATGTTTGTAGAGAGTGTAAGGTCTGTACTTTGGTTCTTTTTTTTTTTTTTTTTTTTTTTTTTGCATGTGGATGTCTAGGTGTTCCAGCCCCATTTGTTAGACTATTTTTATTCTATTGCCTTTGCTCCCTTCTCAAATATCAGTGGGATATGTTTATAGAAATCTATTTCTGGTCTCTTTGTTCCATTCCACTGATCTATTTGTCTACTCTGGCTGAAATCATACTGTCTTGATTCCTATAGCTTTATAGTAAGCCTTAATGCTGAATAGTCTTTCAACAGTTTTCTCCTTCAATATTGTGCTGGCTACTCTGGGCCTCTTGCCTTTCCATATAAACTGTAGAATCATTTGTCACTATCCACAAAATAACTTGCTAGGACTTGATTGACATTCCATTGATCTATAGCTCATGTTGGAAAGCCAACTTTTTTTCATGAGTGTGACTCATTTTCTATTTCATATTTCATATTCATTTCTATTTCAATTTCATATTCCTCTATTGCTCATAACTCCTTGCTCAGCCAAAGAAGACAGTATGCTTTTAATGAAGAAGTTGTTTACTTGGTTAGAAAAATAGCTCTTTAAGTAGTGTGTGATTTTGACATTTTGGTTGGGTAGTACTTAGAGGAGATGAGAACTCTGAACATGGAGGAATAAACTTAAGAATACGTGTGTACTTATGATCCTTTAGGCTACTTTCAAGCATGCTCATTATTATGTGTCTAGTGCATTAATGCAAATATTTTTTGTTTTGTATTCTATTAATGGCAGTGAAAATGAGTACCTTGACAGATTATGTTCTTCGACTTTGATTAGTTCAGTATGCTCTGATCTCCTATATTTAAAGAGTCCATTAATTTTTTTGATTAAGTTCTGTTTTATTTTTTGATGACCTGGAATATTTTGTATAATTAGATTTTATTGAATTCAGATTCAACAACCTTTGTAAACTCAATTTTGTAGTAAATTTTGGACTTGGCACTTTTATACCTGTTATATTTTTTCATTACAGAAACATTCTATTTTTATTTTATTTGGTAAAAAAATAGAAATAAAAAGGTATTATGTGACTTTGAAAAGGATCCCAACTGGAAAGCATTAGAACAGCATAGGGAGTACATAGTATTTTATGGCATGGCTACCAAGCAACAAGGGATGATAAGATGCCTAAGCAATGTATACCAGACTTACTGGAGCTCCTTCCTTCCTTCCTTCCTTCCTTTCTTTCTTTCTTTCTTTCTTTCTTTCTTTCTTTCTTTCTTTCTTTCTTTCTTTCTTTCTTTTCTTTGTTTTAGAAACACTCATGCAGACAAAGCAGTAGAAAATGTTCCAGTCCCATGTTTCCCATTATATTGTAGGCAGTGCAGAGCCATCAGTCAGGACCAGACATTAGATTGCAGTACAGGGACCCTGACCCTTCACTACAGTGCTCTGAAGCTACATTATTGGGAAAGTCCTTGTCCTTTCCTTGTGTGATTAGAAGCTGAGATAGAATAGGGATATGGTGCTGTGGAACCTTGGCTTGAGCCTGTCCTCTCATCTAAGTGTTCATGTTTAGGAAAGCACTAGCACCTTGTCACATGACAATGATACACTTGCAATTAAGTCTTCTTGTTGACCAAAATTGGTTGTTTTAAGCACTTAGTCATGCCACTTTCCATGGGACTTTTCAGGAGACAAACTCGTTTGCAGGGAAGCAAGCCTTCAAGTGATCAGTCTTGGAGAAGTTAACCCTTACCTCTCAATTGTTTTTATTGAAACCTTGTACTTACTTTACAGACATTTTATTCTATCTATATGTTAATATAAAAAGATTATTTAAAAGAATGTGTTGGGGTTGGATTTGAAACTGGGTCTTCTGACTCCACAGTTTATAATCACTTCATTTCACTATAGCAGCAGACGAAAATTCATTGCAAAATAAATACAATTGTTTGAAGTTTAAAAATTTTGTTTGTAGGAAATGAGAGGCTAAAAAACATTTTTAAAGAGTAGAAATGTATGATGTTGGTTCTCCTTAAGGATGTATATTAGTGGCATCAGAAGTGCCATTGGCAGAAATAGATGAGTCAAAAAGGAAACAGATTTGATACGATATTAAGGACAAGAAATTGAAGTGAGCTAAATAAGGCTCATTGGGATCATGAGATGGAAACAAAGTTCTGACCTGGGCCATGGAATACGTGTGGCAAAACATAACGGACTTTTGAGAAAGCAATTTCTTGACTGTGGGGAGAGCTGCAGTTGTATTGCAAGAGGTTATGTGGGAAAAGTTTATTTAAATGTAGATAAAACAATAAATTAAAAAATGTATTTAATAGAAATTTGGCAAGGAAAGAGAGGATAGAAGTATGGATGGATAGTTCTCTTGAGAAAAGCTTTTTTTATGTTTTGTTTTCAGCATAGGGAAATACAAGTTTCTGTGTATCCTCCAATCAAGGAAGGATCATGTAGAGTTATGTTTAAATTTTAAAAGGGTAATATGTAGAAAGTAGTTCTAGAAGTCCTGGCAAGAAATGGGAATTTATATTATGCATGTAGAACTTAAGCTTATAAAGAAAAATGGATTCATGCCTTTTCTTTGATAAATAGAGAAAGCAATGAAAAGTAAGGAGAAAACATTTTGAGGTGAAAGTGAAGAGGGTGGATATAATTTACATGATCCATTGAAAGGTTTAACACATATTATTGGGAGTCAGCTGCCTGGGAACGAATCCAACACAGACGAAAGAAGAACAGGGAGAATATCTGAGTTTAATGACATTGTTGAACAATTCCTGAATATTAACTGCACTCATGGGATTCTCAGTTATGAGGCAATGCAGCCTTTATTTTGCTTGAGATAGTTTGGGTTAAGATGTTTAGATGTCTGTCACTTGCAAAATGACTTCATTAACATCAATCATAGTGTCCTCCTTCCCTTTTAATTTAACTTCACACATGGTCATATCATGCACGGTCATAATACTTCTTAGACCAAATATTTAAGGATCCCATTCTCTACCATATCCTGTATTTCAATCCCAATTCTTCCAATACCCTCTCTCTAATATGCTTTTCTTGCCCAGAGATTTCCCCCTTGTTGAATATATCCCATTTCCTTTATGTACTACCCTTTCACTTTCTAACTTCCATTTTGAGCAATTTGGTTTTCATGATCCAACATGATAAATGTTCCCTTACAAATTTTCTTGATTCCATCCTATTTCCAAACTACCTGGTAAAATACCAACCATAGCCAACATTAGTTATCTTTCTTCTCCATGGTGTTTACTCATTTAAGATTTGAACATCAAAAGAAGTGATTAAAAATCTCCATTTGAGAGGGAGAGACTTAGTAACTCTGAGCTGATGGTAAAGAAACCTGTGTACTCTGGGGGAAACTCTGATATTAATTTCTCCAGGTGATGTTCCATGGACTGGTCAGACTCATTCTCACCTATAGAACATAATCTTGGGTGCTAGGATTCTGGGAGCTGAATGAGGGAGAAAGCTATGGGTTTCAAAACCTAGTGTGAAAATTTTCACTTGGTATCTCTGTTTACTGAAATCAAGCCTCAGTTGTGCTTGGTTTTCTCAGTTTTAAGACCTTCTGAATTACATTTTTAGAAAACCCTCAGTTCTGTTGGGATGGAAATAATTATCCATCTGTGGTCAACAAAGATGGATGTATAGTTGAACTTAGTAAACATATTTTCAGACAATTCTGCTGATTTTAGCCCCATTTTATCTTTGTTTCTAGAGATAATAGGGCCGCCATTTTTTGAGTCTTCTGGTAGTCCTAAAAAGGAAAATTAGGGTCCTTCTAAATTGATCCTACTTTTAACACAGAATCTAGATTTTTCAGGTATGCTGTCAATACTGCCTTGTTCATTTGTTTTTCAGATTCCAAAGTTTTATTGCTTTTATGTCCTCTCACATCTTCTTTATTCTTATGAATTGGTGCCTCCAAAAATGTTCTTTACCTCCATTTTAGTAGAGTTTTAGGAGGGAGCAGAAGTTAACACGAGTTTTAAATTTGAGTCTTTATCTAGAAATGACTCCATTCCTGAAGTACCAGAAATCTTCATCTTCCCTGTAATTTTGCTCTTTAATTAGTTAACAAATTAGCCTGCCCAAGGCAAGAGAAGACCTCCTGCATGACTGATAGAAAGTTTTCTATGTCCTACGAAAGGATAGTTTCTGCTCATCCCTATAGAGGAAATATTTCAGAGTATCCCTATGCAATTCATTCAATTAAAATGTTGCCTATCAGCTTTATGACAGGTAATGTGCTTGGCAGGTTTACATATTTTATTTCATTTGTTTCTCAAAAATAACCCTATACATCATTTTGTAGTCCAAACACTGAAGCTCTGAGAGGTTAAGTTACTTTTCCCAAAACACAAAAGTGGTAAGTGGTTGAGCTAAGATGCAAACTTGGTTTTCTTGAATCCTATTCTTTCCATTCAGTTTCTTTATGCATTTTACCTAGAAGCTATTGACAAGAGAGGTGCTTCTGCTCTTCTGTAAAGGAAGATGTTTTCTGCTTCTCTATAAGAGTGTTTTGTTTTGATTTGTTTTGCTTTAGCCAAGTGAAGAGCAGTGCAAGAAAAGAAAATCTAGTTGTTTTCTTTTGGGTTGTTGTTTTGCAAGTATCTGGCACATGGTCACTATGAATAATAGTGTTTTTTTCTTGCTCTTTTTCATAATTATCCCAATTATGATAATGTTAGACATAACTTGGTTAAAGTGATATTTATCAGAGTTCTTCACTGTAAAGTTAGCATTATTTTCTTTGTAATTAAAAAGTATTTTGTAAGAAGATACTTTGAGATTATTTAAAGAGCCCTTGCGTATTCAACTATCTCCTAGTAGTTTGGGTACTCTATTGATTTTTGAAAACTATCATTCCTTCTACATTTAGTATTTTGTCTTCTCCAGTGACGAAGAGCATGATCTCCCTCCCTCCCACTCTCTCTCTCTCTCTCTTTCTTTTATCAGTATAGACATGGATTTCTTCCTCATTCAACTTCTTGGGAAGTCATTATTTCTTTATAAACACTTTCAGCACCACAGTCTCTTCTTTTCTGGAACTTCAGTGACACTAATATTAGATCTTTTGTTATTTTTTCACATTCTTGAGGCTCTGTTCATGTTTTTAAAATATTTTTTCCAGTTGATTAGTAATTTCTATTAATTTATTTATAAGTTCACTCCTTGTACTGCCATTTTCATTCTGCTGTTGAGTCCATCCAGTGAGATATTTTTCTATAGTTTCAGTTAATTGACTTTTTCAGTTTTCACATTTCCATTTTGGCTTTCTTTACATATTTTCTTTATGTTTAATTTTAACATTTGTTTTACAAATGTTTAAAATTGTTCATTTGATTATTTTTGTAATAGACACTTTAAAATACTTTAATGATTTTTGCTATATTTGTGATATCTTGACACTGGCACAAGTTTATTGCCATTTCCCATGAGAGTTCAACCCTTTAAAGTTCTTCCAATGCTGGGTAATTTTGAATTGAATTTTGGACATTTTAAATATTGTTAAGACTCTGGATCTTGTTTAAATCCTAAGGAAAATGTTGATGTTTTTGTTTTAGCAGGCAGTCTATTCATTTAGGTTCTTGCTGCAAGTTCTAAACCTCCTTCTGTGGGCTGGGATTCTGGTCAGTTTAGATTTCAAAGCCTTTGCAGAGTGCTTCACATATCTTTCCAATATGCACCACCCAGTGGACAGTCTGGAATCTGGGCAGTGTTCTGTCCATTAGCTCAGTTCTCAGTCTTGTGTATGCTAACTAGTATTAAGTCCTTGCATTCATGGCATGGATTGGAGCCTACAGTTTATAAATGACTTTATGAGGTCACTTTCCCAGGATCCTCTTCCTCTGTAACCTCCACAGTACTTTTTGGTTCCCTGGAGTCTTCTTTACAGGTGAGTCCTATCCTGTTGGAACTGTAACCTTTAGACTTTTGGCTTCTGTGGGTTTCCATTACAGGTTGCTTGGCCTTGTAGACCTACTCCCCACCCCTGGGATTGCTTGAGATGTGGGGTACGAGAAGGTGGAGGATAAAAGAGAGTAAAATGGGGGATTTCTGCCCTCTTTCTGTCTGTGTTAGGATTCTCCCTTTTAGTTCCTCCTCCTAGACCTAGGAGGATTTTCCTGCAGTGCTCACTTCAGGATTTGGAGCTTGTTGCACTCAAGGCCAGGGAATTCTGGAGGGAAAAAAAGAAAAACTGGTACATGTGATTATTCCATCTTACATAGATCCAGCCAGCCTCCTGTGCCCTTTTGACATGTGCTATTGGCAGGAGTTTAAGATCGTTGGGTTTTATAATATAAAGGGTAGGGAGAGCAAGAGTGCAGAGTCCAGAGGTGAGACTGGAAGGCAACAAAGTAATCTAAGCAGAGGAGACATAAGCCATGGAACATAGGACAGCTTAGATGTGGCTTTTGGGTTTTCAGTCTCCAAATATACATTTTTAAAAATGCAAGAAAACTTTACAAAATTTATATTCTATATAAAATTTTACACTGGCAAAGTAATGATCCTATGATAAAAATACAATTAGGTATAATCTCATGTGCTGAGTAATACAAATGAGACTTTATATGAATGTTCAAAACAGGCCAAATGGCTCTTACCTGGGTTCCCTCTTGCTGTGCATGGCTTACCTTGCACAACTGGGTACTTTATCTGGAGATTAGTGAGAAACTTGTGAAAAATTTCAAGCAAGGAATTTGTACCATGGCAGAGTATTTTGGGGACACATCGGGGTGCAGTGGAGAGGAAAAAGGGTAGGTGTGGAAACATTAGTTAGATGGATCTTTGAGTAATCTAGGCAGTGGTAGGCAGAAAAATGGCGACCAATTTATCCAGGTCCTGACACCTAGAGGCCGTACATATGTTACCTTACATGGCAAAAGAGGTAACGTAAGCAGGATTACTGTGGGAGTGCTGACAACGCTAACTCCATATTTTGCCCTCCATCTTGTCTATGTTTGTTCAATGACCTACCTGAAGACTACATGTTCCAGGCCTCATGGAGGTTAATGTATGTCCTGAATGGAATGTGGGAAGGCTTGTTCTGATCTTTCCTAAAGTGGTACATAGAAGGCTCTACTTTAGCCAACTAGTAGAGTTCCTGTGGCATACATATGGCTCCATTTTAGATAACTGCACTTTGACATCACCATAATGCCTCTTTCTCTAAAAGCTGTGGATTAAGGTCCAAATGGGGTGGAGAATGACAGTGTAGTGCCTGCATCTTGTCTGCTGATCCCTCCATGTCAGTAAGTTACCCTGAGTAAAATGCTGTGTAAACGATATAGAATGGCTTGCTTCATTTTTTGGTTTCAAAGTGACTTCTCAGTCTGGTGGTATTTTGCTGTCCTTACTCTAACTTCTAATAATTACTCAGATAGCTCCATCTAATCACATGCATCCTTACAAGTAGAGAGCCTTTTTTGTCTTCTTGTCAGAGAAAGATATTGGAGCTTAGAAGCTGGGTCAGAATGATGCTAGATTGTTGTCTTTGAAGATGGAAGAAGGAGACCACAAGCTTTGGAATGTGGATGACCTTTAGAAGGTTGAAAAGGAAAAAAAAATAGATTATTTCCTAGATCATATAGAAAGGAACACAGGTCTGCTGATCCTTTGATTTTAGCCCCATGAGACCTAGATTAGACTTCTGACCTAGACAGAGTTGTAACAAAATGTGTCTTATTTTAAGCTACTGAGTTTGTGGTAATTTGTCACAGCACCAATAAGATACCAATATGCAGGCATAAATTGATGGTGACCTAAACAAGGCTACTAGCACACAAATGGGAGAAAGTAAACTGATTTGAAACATATTTAGGAAGTAGAATCAGGACTTGATGATTGTTGGAAACTGTGTGAGAGGCAGAGAGAAGGCAGTAAGGAGGATTCAATAATTTCTCTCATAATTTTGTCTTGAGTAACATTTTGGTACTGAAAAGTGGGGTTCTGCTGGAGTTACCAAACAATGTGGAAATGGCTTTGGAACTGGGAAATGGGTAAAGGCTAGGAGAGTTTTGAGGTGTATGTAAGAAAAAGCCTTGATTGTCTTAATGGTAGTGTCATTCCCTGTGATCCATCATGCTTCCTCCCTTAAGAGGGAGAAATGAGTGTTACATAGGTTGAGTTTGAGGTACTTGAGGTTTTTTTAGTGCAGTATGCAGTTGACTGGTTAGATCTATAGATTTAGATATCATGATTTACATTTAGAGCTCATGAAAGAGATTCTAGGCATAGACTTATAGTTTGAGAAGTGATTAATATATAAACACAACTAAGGTGGATTTCAGTTCATTGTGGCATCAATGGGCAATTGGTAAGGATAAACAGCCTGCATAAACAGAACCACTTTAAATAATTGCTTACAAAGGAGAAAATAGATATACAGTATTTAGAAAAGGGTTTGGAAAAGCCTGTGGGTTGAAGGAGGGTTTTAGGAATATACTGAATATGTTTGAATGTTGATTTAAAGGATTAGTATGAGAGAGGATATAAAGGCAAGAAAGGGAGAAGAGTATAAGTAGAATGACACTCTTACAGAGGAAGAATTGGTTGGAATTGGGTACAGGAGGAGATGCTAGTCTTGTTCATGAAGAGGCTCTCTTCCTTAATTGTAGAAGGAGGAAAGAAGAAAATGATGGCATGGACTAATTATCAATAAGCAGTAGACCTTGTTAGTGTAAGAATGACTGGGATTAAAATTCTTGCAGTCAATGTAATAAATGTGGACTCTCTAGCCAGTTACTAGCCATTTGATTTTAAGCAACTTATTTAACCTCTGGTTGATTTAGTTTTCACATCTATAACATGCTGATATTAATGTTACTCATTTCATTGAGTTTTAATGTGAAGATTAACTGAGCAATTACCTTATAGAAGACTTGGCTCAGTGTCTGCATAGAGGAAGCACAATAAATTTTTGCCATTGTTATTAGGTTATTATAATTTTAAGTGCATATTTTTTGCTTTTGGAGGGGGATATATTTCCCAATCTAGCCTTTACAGTTTTGGAAGTCATAGCAGTTACAGTCTTGATTTGTAAAAAATTGTGAAGATGTAAACTCAATCATGTCCTGGTAGTATTCTCAAACACTGTATTTGGAGGCAGTCTGACTTTTGTTAACTCTTGGATGATTTGGTATCCTTTTGAAGATGAAAAATATACTGCTCCAAAACTCATCTCAAAAACTGATGGAACTGGTTTATCTGATGTCTCATCTTGTTTCTAAATCTAACATCCTATGATTTTATTCCATGTAAAAATACATGGTTAGTAAAATAGAATACAACATTATATGAACAAATTTCTGCCTTTCTTTCCCAACACAGCTATCTCATATTCTTTATCTCTGATGCATATGATTATGCAAAATCTTGAACAGTCTCTTCTTTAGGCTTTGATGCATACTCTACTTTGATATGATTATGTAGCTATATATTATTTATTATGCTTCTGTATGCTATTTCATGCTGAATGAAAAGTAGAGGCAAATAAAATGTCTGCTCAATTACACTGAAACAAGGGGCAAACAAAATAAGAAGATATGAATAGACAGCTCAAAAAGTTATTTCTGTGGTCAATTTTTGTATTCTTTTTATTGTGTTACTAGTTCATTTAGTAAATATTTTCAGGAAATTTTGTGTTATGGCACCTTGATAGAAGTGGGAGAGCATGTAATGATTTACATATTCCAGTTACTATTATAATGATTTAAGTTGTTAAGTGTCAAACACTTTATACTACTTTTCACACTTACTATACGTTTAATATCTATCACAATGCAATGAGGTAGGTAGGGACAGCCTTAGGGGAGTATCTTGAACCTAATACACATCAACAAATTCAATAAATCTATTAACTAGTCTTATTTTTATTGTTCTTTAAAACCTGAGATTCAAAGATACAATGATTTTAGTCTGGGATTTTTCATTTATGCAACATTGAGCAAGTTGGTTAAATTTTTTAGTCTTAGCTCTCTCCTCTAGGTTAGATGAATGACCAATAAACTACTAGGTCTTCTCTGGCTATAACATTCTATGTTGTGGACCACACTTACTTCAAACAACATCCATTCATTTTTTTTTTTTTTGAACATTTTGGTTTGTCCTGAATTTGCAAGTTGACCATATTACATGGATAGATTCTGAAATTTAACTATCCTCAATTTTCTTACTATCAGTAGGTATTTTTGAAGACTAAATTAGTTGAAGATTGGAGCAGCCCCACTTGTCTGAAGCAGCTCTTGCCATCTATATGGGATAACTTGGCTTGAAATCTGATAGATGTACCAGCACAGTACTTGGCACTTGGAAGGAAAAATTATTGGTGGTGATTTTAGTTCTCAAAGTTCTGAACTGCTGAAGGTTTTATATTTTTCTTTTATGCCTTGGATTGAGAAAGTAGCTAGAGAAGTAGTTTTGGACTTTGAACATAAAAATCCAATGTAGAAAGTGGACTGGACTGTAGGGATGTTCTCAATGTCCCTGAGATCTAGATCCTCAGAACCCGATGAGTGATTGGCCCTTTTTTTTAATTTATTTTTTGATAGGATAACAGTGGTTTTCTTGGATTTCAATAAAGATGGGAATTTGGTTTAGTTTATAAATTTCTCTGGTCTCTAAATATCTGTCCTGGGTTGACAGTTCTTATATATCAGTATAGTTCTTATATGTTAGCTGTGGACAAGCCTTTGTTTAACTGTAACTTTTATTTCAATTTCCCATTTACTTGTTTTTATCCACCACTGAAATTTAAGACCCATGATGGCAGTGATCATATCTCTCTGATGTGCTGCTTTATTCCTGTCATCTTCTTCAGTACCTGGTGATAGGAGCCTTTTAGTAGGCAATTATTGGGTCAGTATAAACCAAGACTATACAATAACCTTAGCTAAGTTATCAAAGAGATTTCAGCATTGAAGGGAATGTTGATTTTTTTATGGATGGGGAGGTGGAGACTCAGAGTGATGATGATGCTCACCATGAAGAAAGATGTGTCCCTGTCTGTGTTGCCAAAGAAAAGAACACATTTTCTTTACAAATACCCAGAGCATATAAAATTGGATTACTGGATTTCAATTCCACATTTTTAAGGATTCATAAAAGGAAAACCAACCAGACACAGGGCTGAACCAGCAAAATATCAGGCGATTTTAAATGGTAGTTGAGAAAGTGTTTGGGGAGCATTACAGCAGAAGGAAAGGAGGTGGTGCTGGTTGAGGATTAGCTGAAGCAGCCAAGGGCATTTACAATGTGGTTTTGGCTGATGCAGCAAACACAGCATGAACCAAAGTCAAGGACAGGGGAGGGAGGCAGGGGCTTAGAGAAATTGCTGTACAAACCTCCAGGCAGCTACCGACAGTGAGATCAAGACATGTTTTTACTGATAAGCAGGGCCAATGCAAAGGTCAGAACTTTGATCATGAGAAATTTTAATTACTCAGATATTGATCAGAACACCTAGGAACCAACTACAGAAGCGAAAGTTTGAGAACAGGGCTGGATTTCTTAGATTCACACTGGGGGTCTTGACTGCTCCTCCTAGCTGTGGCCAGTTGCTATTCTAAACACATCCTAGGAAAAAAGCCAACTATGATAATGGGTTAGACTTTGGGGAATGGCAGTGACCGCAATATTATTAGACTTTAAATGCTAAGTGGAAGAAACATTAAAGGAAGTTGATTTTGAAGGAACGTGTGGAAAGCCCTAAGGACCTTTGATGGAAATTTTATAATGTAAAGGGGAAGAAGAGAAGAATATTTAAAGGTGAATTGAAGTGCTTCTTCAAAATCAATAAAGAAAATTAAACCTCCTTAATGATCTCAGACCAATAATACAGTTTCAGAGCCAGGATCTGGCCCCATATATCAGGTGTCTCGCTGGCCTTTGGAAATTGCTTTTGTGACTTTACACATGTCTGGTTGAGTGAATGGGCTTTTATGTGGACCTTGGTTTTAGTGGGTAGTGTGATATCAACAAAGATGCCCTAATTTATGTTCTCAAAATCTTTTACCTGGACTTTGAAATGTCCCCACAACTGTGCTCTCTTTTCCATGCCTTGCCTCCCTTCACATATATCTTCTGTAAAGACACTAGCTGTTTCTAAAAGACGGATTTGATAGTTTAATCCTTTGTTGAACTCTCATTGTCTTGTATGGGGAAAACAATTGTCTTAAATTTGGTGTTCACTTACTTTGATCTCATTGTTTGCTGCCTTGCCCTTATATGAATCCTGCACTCTAGCCATTCTTAAATCCATTTTATTTTGGAATAATCTTTTATAAAAAACTTTTTACTTTAGAATGATCT
This sequence comes from Panthera tigris, assembly GCF_018350195.1. Classification (NCBI taxonomy): domain Eukaryota; kingdom Metazoa; phylum Chordata; class Mammalia; order Carnivora; family Felidae; genus Panthera; species Panthera tigris. Next base: position 49,680,898 of record NC_056669.1, read on the forward strand.
TAGATTTATAGAAAATCTGCAAAGAGAGAATAGGGTTTACGTATACCTCCACCTGTTTTTTCCTAAACTTAGCATCTTGCATTACCATGGTAGATGTCAAAATTAAGAAACAAATATTGGTACATTACTAATAATTAAACCCTATGCCTAATGCGGATTTCACCATTTTCTACCCTAATGTTCTTTTTTATTCTGTTCCAGGTTCCTGTCTAGGATACCACATTGCATGTAATCATCATGTCTCCTTATTCTCCTCTGGTATGTAACAGTCGCGGATTTTCCTTGTTTTTTTTTTTTTTTTTTTTTTATGATCTTGAGAATTTTGAGGAGTTAAGAGTCAGGCATTTGTAGAATGTCCATCATTTGGGTTTTTTGATGTTTCTACTGTATAATTCTACTGGAGTTATGGATTTTTAAGAAGAATGCCATGGAGGTGAAATGCTCTTCTCATCACATTATATCAAGGGGAACATGCTATCAATATGACTATCACTGTGATATTAAGCTTGATCTCTTTGTTTGCCAGGTTTCTGCACTATAATGTTACAAGTTTTTCCTTTCTATATTCTTTGGAATTGAGTCGCTAAGTCAGCCTACATTTAGGGGTGACAGGAAGATTGAGCTCTGCCTCCTGGAGGTAACAGTATCAACATATATTATTGGGTATTCCTCTGTAAGGGTAATTCATCTCTTTTAACACATTTATCTTTCTTATCTACTTGTATAGTTATTTATTCATGTGTTTATATCAGTATGGTCTGAGGGATATTTATTTTATATTTTGAGTTACAATCCAGTACTACATTATTTATTTTGTTGCTCCCTGTGTTCCAGCTTTGGCCACTGTGAGCTTCAAATGGTTGGCTCAAATTTTTAATACCTGGATTAGTAAGGACTCTTTAGCTACAGCACTGAACTCAGCTTAGGCCTTATTAAGCCAAAAAGGGGAAGTTTATTAGAAGGACATAGGTGCATCTCCCAGAACCTTTGAGCTTGATTACAACTGGGCTTCAAAAGGACTGAGATGCATATTTGGAAGGTGGTCAGGATGTGTACTTCCATCTTCTGCTTTCCTGTCTGTGTCTAGTTCATTTTTTTTCTCCTTCTATAACCTCAGGCCACATAGTGGGACACAGATGCTATTTCAGAGTTACTTATTTCTTGTGTTAAACTTATAGCCATATAGGGAGAGTGTTAGGACTTTCTTAAGATTCCCCATCAAATTTATTTGGAAAAGAACTTATATTTGCCTAATTTAGTTTAACCGGTTTAGGAATTATGGCCAAGAGTATGATCTGGGTCATGGAGTACAAAGTTGGCTCTAGGAGTTCACACTTGTGTCAATATCATAGGTGGGGAAGATATTTGCCAGAGGAGAATGGGTTGTTTTGAGATTGCCAGACACTACTAAAGCATCCACTGTAACCACACGTGGCCTTTAGAATGCTGTTTCTTCTACCTTAAATACACCTTTCCCTTTGGTCTGTGCAGAAAGCTCCACATGAGGCAGGATTTTGAGGATATCATCTCTGCCCAAGTGCTTCTCTTAGTTATACTCTCATCTGATCACCTATATTATTTTATTAATAATAAATACACCTATTATTCATCCTACAGTTATCTATTCACCACATATTTTTTCTCAACATTCTAAGCCTCATGAAAAAGTTTTCTTGTGTAGTTTATCTTAACATCTCTAAGATATAATACAGTTTGTAACACATTATAGTTTCAGTAAGTGGATTTTGAATGAATAAATAAAAGTGTATTAGTAGGATATGTATTAAATTATGGCAGGGCTGAGGGCACTGAAATTAAAGTGCAAAACTAATGAATTTTTGTTAAAAACATTAATACTGGATGATAAAACCATTAAAAAGATAACTTTCTCTCTGCCACTCCCCACAAAGAAGCCCTAGAAAACAGAATGCCTTAAAAGAAAACCACCACTCTTCAGTAATGAGAATAATTGGGGAGATTCAAAAGCAAGTAAGCTGAAAAAAATTTTAAGAGATAAGTGGAAGTGAAAGAAAAAAAAAAGCAGTATTAATTTTCAGGGCCTAATTCAATCAGCAAGAAAGGATTTCTCAAATGTATTTGTGGGAGACAGACGGTAAAGAGAAAATTGGTTTGCTGAAAAATGAGAATGGGGAATTAGAGACATAGGCTAAGCAAAGGGAAATGTGTTCAACAGCTGCATTTTGCTTTAGTCTTTGCAAATCTAAGGGGAGATAAGGAATTGCTTGGAAGAGAAACCATAGCTCTGTTTTAAAGTAGACAAGCCAAAGCTGAGGATGGGTACATGAGTAAGAAGAGGAAGGCGGTTCAAACTCTACCAACTCTGTCTAGGCTCATGAATTCATGTTGGAGGCCCTCATCTCATACTTGGTCTTGTTTGGTTTCTAAGTTTGCAGTCACATACCAATAATCCAGTGCAGTTTTAGGAACCCCACTTGGAATTCTCAACCTACTATTATTTTACCTGGACAAAAATGTGGCACTGGAAAGAGTACAGATTGATGAGTCAGAGGGAGGGACTGGAATTTTGGCCTTGTATTGGAGATAAGAATTTTGATTACAGTAGCATGTCTTTTTAAATTAAAATTTTGACAGAAGTACTTAGTTAACAAAATCATATGTGGTAAAATGAGCAATAGGTTAAGAAAGAATTAAGGAGAATACCTATACTTAAGGAAGAGAAAAAGGCAGAGGAGATCCATAAAAAGACATTAACAAAGAATAGTCTAGAAGATAAGAAGAGAAAAAGGAATGTCACAAAGAAAGGAGAGTTTTCCAAGTAAAAGAAAGTGGTTAGTGAATCAAATACTGCAAAGATTAAGCAAGTTTGGGTTTTTATTTTTTAATTTTTTATTTAAAAAAAATTTTTTTTTAACGTTTATTTTTGAGACAGAGAGAGACAGAGCATGAACGGGGGAGGGGCAGAGAGAGAGGGAGACACAGAATCGGAAACAGGCTCCAGGCTCTGAGCCATCTGCCCAGAGCCTGACGCGGGGCTCGAACTCACGGACCGCGAGATCGTGACCTGAGCCGAAGTCAGACGCTTAACCGACTGAGCCACCCAGGCGCCCCAAGTTTGGGTTTTTAAAAAGTCCCTTGCAGAAGAGCAGAATGGGTATTGCTAGAGGAGAGGTGGGTGGGGGAATGGGCTGAGTGGTTGATGGGCATTAAGGGGAACACTTGTTGGGATGAGCACTGGGTGTTATAGTTAAGTGATGAACCACTGGGTTCTACTTCTGAAAACAATGCTACACTGTATGTTAACTAGCTTGAATTAAAACACAGAACTTGCCACCCCAAAAAAAAGTTCTTTGAGTTAAATATTAGCATATCCATTCCATTTATAGAATATTATTTTGTTTTTTTTAATTTTGTTTTTAATTTTTTTAAGGTTTATTCATTTTTGAGAGACCAAGTGCGAGCAGGGGAGAGGCAGAGAAAGGGAGAAACAGAATCCAGAATCCGAATCAGGCTCCAGGCTCTGAGCTTTCAGCACAGACCCTGACATGAGCCTCTAACTCACAAGCTGTGAGATCATGACCTGAGCCAAAGTCGGATTCTTAACTGACTGAGCCACCAGGCACCCCTATGGAATATTATTTTAGATTATCTTTCCAAGAGATACATGACTTTCCTTTGATTTTCATTATTTTAATTTTTATTGAAATAGCCTACATTTTCCGAGGTCCAAACAACAATATTTTTGGTATGCAGTTGCCCAGATAACGTTACTTTTTTTTAATGTTTATTTTTTATTTTTGAAAGAGAGGGAGAGGGACGCCTGGTTGAGCGTCCGACTTCGGCTCAGGTCACGATCTCGCGGTCCGTGAGTTCGAGCCCCGCGTCAGGCTCTGGGCTGATGGCTCAGAGCCTGGAGCCTGCTTCCATTCTGTGTCTCCCTCTCTCTCTGCCCCTCCCCCGTTCATGCTCTGTCTCTCTCTGTCTCAAAAATAAATAAATGTTAAAAAAAAATTAAAAAAAAAAAAAAGAGAGAGAGCATGTGTACACGAGTGGGTGAGGGGCAGAGAGAGGGGGACAGAGGATCCAAAGTGGACTCTGTGCTGACAGCAGAGAGCCCAAGATGGAGCTCAAACTCACCTGAGCTGAAGTCAGATGCTTAACCAACTGAGCCACCTAGGCACCACAGATAGCATTTTCTTTTTAAGTAACATTATATTTTTAAATCTTTAACGTAGTTTTGCTAATTTAATTTTTCTCAATTTACTACCAACCACTTCTTAAGGAGACAAGCTGGTGATTTATGATTCTCCTTCCAATCCCTGTTCCATAAAAATGTTATCAGTGGTGATTTTGTTCTTTGGGAGGATGACTTTTGAACTAGACGAGCAATTTGGATTTTGGATGGAGAAAGTTTTTTATTTAAACCTTGGTTCTGTCATTTCATATCTATAGGTTCTTGGACAAGTCATTTTATCTATCAGAGGCTTATTTTTCTTATTTGTACATCTAGAAAATGGGCCTAATATCTGTGTCATTGAATGGCTCTAAAGATGTATGTTAAAATGAGTGTACAACCAAAGATATTGGTTTCTTTGTTGCAACATAAGCTTATATTTAATTATTTGTAGTTCAAATGAAATGACTTTTGGACAGATTAATTTTCTCTAGGTTAAAAGGTGATGTTCAGTCCATGGTTCAAGAAGAAGTCAGTGTCTTAGCATATTCTTACATTAGCCCAAAGCAGTCCCTGAACTGAACTATTTGTCTTGGGTAAATAGCAACTTAAGGTCATTTTCTTATTTTGTGCAGGGTCTCTACAGATTTCCAATTACACTTACACAGATATCTTAGACTCCCCCCAATTAAGCAATATCTTGTTCTATAGTTAGTCCTCGGAAAACATTGAACACCAGAAATTGAAATGTCTTTGAATTGTCATTTCTGCAGGGTTCCAGAGAAACAGTGGGATTATTCAGGCAAATAAATATAAGTTGACTTTCATTGCCTCAGGCTTTGCTTTCACCATCTGTCATTGACTGTCAGAGTTAACTTGTCCATCACCTTCAAGAAAAGGAAGGTCAAAAGATACCTGCTTCAGGCAGAGCCTTGATTATATTATTACATACCTGGACCTTTATCACTGACTTCCTAACTCCATATTCACACCAGATACCAGAATGTTGACTACAGTAAATGATGGATTTCTTCATCTATTTTACAATTCTTAATTTGGTGACCTGCTGCCTGCAGGACTGTAAATTCTTTTGTAACACTGTCTCCTATAGAAAACTGTCTCTGACCTAGTTGCCCAACTCTGCTCCTCTGCCTCCAAGAAAGTTTGATTGAGTTCCTCTCAGTCTTCTGTGCATACCCTCTCACAGCACTTATTCATCTGATTGTACTTCATATATTTTCATGACTGTCCCCTCTGCTAGCTATGTCAGCCTTGAGGGAAGGTGTTATCTTTATAACCTATGTGTCTATTTCCCTGTGTTCAAAATACCTGTATTGGAGTTGGCATGCATTAAATATCAACCAAATGACTCAGGGAATGCATAGGGTCATTATTTGACTTCTGATCCTATGTTTTTTGATATTTCTATGATTGCACAATTTTCATTTTTAATGCAAACATCAACAGGAATCCTTCACTTCGTTCAATAGTCTCTTGGTTCAACAGTAAACTTTGCTTTTTTCCCCCCTTTTCAACAGATGTACTTTGGAAACACATATTCATTTTCACATTACTCTAAAATGATTTTAAGATACTTGTGTACTAGAATCATTAAGGTCTCTGCCTAGCTTCTAAAAGAATCTGTTTGGGAACAAGGCATTTGAAGGTTGAAGATTCAAATCAAATATTACCTTCTTCTGTAAATCTTTTCTTGACTTTCCAGGAAGTGTTAGACCATTAATGAACTTTATTCATTCCCTCTTCTAGAACTCAGCTTGTCATGGTTTAATTCATCTGTTTATAAGGAAGACACAGACTGAGAGCTCCCAGAACAATATCTTTCTTATCTATATTTTATTCCTTATGCCTAGTTGAGTGTCATCTGCTAAGACTTTGCACGTATTATTCCCTCTGGAAAGAACACTCTATTCAAAGCACTGTAGCATTGCCACCTCCTGTCCTATCCCAGTACTGATACAAACATACACTTCACTGAGTAACCCCGAAGTATCCTTTCAATTTTACCTTTTTCATATTTTCAGAAATGTCTTATGACTTCCTCCACCCCTCATCCCACATTGTTGTATTTATCATATTGTATTTAAATTTTCACTTCATTTTTCACACTAGCCTATGAGCTCTTTAAGGTCAAGAACTGTGTCTTGTTCTCCTCTGTGACCCCAATGCCTAGTTTAAGCCTATGCGTAATGTATAGTGAATAAAAATATTTTAAAAATAAACATACCACTGTGCCATTTCTGGACATGTATCTAGTCATTATTGCCAGAGAGTGAATCCTTCCAACCAATTTTGCCTATTGGTGTTCATCTATATCTATACCTAAACTTAATTACGTGAGTCAATTGCTATGGAGATTTTTAGAGAGACTTTATAGCTATTGTCTTGGGTTAAGGCTCAGTGAGTAATAATTTGAACATAATAGTTACGTTACATTACTACTATAGATTGGGTTTCGGGAGAAAGTTTATTAATCCTAGAATTTTCTATGGCACAAGAATGGCTTTGTAGAGTTGTCTTTCCCTGAGGGGATAAATCAGCTTACAGAAATTTAGTTCCAGAAAGTTTAGGTAAAAAAGGTACAGTTGTAAAATGCCACACAGACTGTGTCCACTGTTTCAATGATTTTGTGTGTGTGTGTGTGTGTGTGTGTGTGTGTGTGACAGGCTGAATGAGGGCCTCCTGAGAAGTACGAAATGTTACCTGTGTTATGAGTAGAGGCTTTTAAATAACAGTGATAAGGGTTTCTTATTTTCTACTGATCACTTGTTTCCTTATAATCAAGCTCTCCATCAACCCAAACAAGGTGCCATTATACTCAGTTCCCTATTGATTATTGTTGTTTTGATGAGATCCTTAGGGAAAATATTAGGTAGTGGTTCTTCAAAATTGAGAACCTAATTAGCAATGCTGATTTAATACAGTTGTGAGTGAATACAATTTTTAGAGCTACCTCTTCCATGGCACATTTTTTATGCCAGTCTACCTGAGCTCTCCCTTTTATCTCTCTCACTTTATTACTCCCTTATATCTGTCTTTTTTGAGTTTTTACCAAATGTAAGCCTTTTTTCAAAAACTCAAACACTATCTGCAAAAAACTTAATGAATTATGAAAGTAAACAAATAATTTCACCACAGTTCAGGAAATTTTGATGGAGATCTGTACAAAATATTGAGAAAGAAAAAATAATTCAGTCTATCTGAGGAGAAAAATGGACAACATCCTCCCACCAAAAAACTCATATACAAATAAACAATAACAAAAACAAAGATTCTTAGTAGAAATTATCAAATAGTAATTCACTAAGGTTGAAGAAATAGGGTATCTTAAGAAGGAATCACAGTTCTCTACAGGTGATCATATAGTCTTTTAAGGGAAATAGAGATTTGTGTTGTCTAATATGGTGGCTAGTAACCACATGTGGCTATTTGAATTTAAATGAGTTAATATTAAATAAAATTAAAAATTTGATTTCTCAGTTACACAAAGCACATTACAAATGCTCAATAGCCACACAATGCTATCATTTTGGACAATATAGATATAGAATTGTTCTAACCCCACAAGAAATTCTGTCATTACCAGTGGTCTAAATTTTAATAATTGTGCCAAGGGTAGAGGGCATATTTTGGAGAAATGGCTTATAATTCATATTTCTTTGTGAGAAGAGAAGCTAAGATACATTATAGTAATTAAATTAACAGCTGTCATTGATTAAATACCTAGTGTGTTTCATATTGATACATATTTCATATTTGATACAAATGTTAGTATATCCACTTATGAAAGTGGACATTGAATTTCCAAGAAGGTAAGTACCTTTAAGAGGTCACTTAGCTAGTGAATGGGTGGAAGGAGAAGACCGGGCCAAAAGAGAAGGGTATTTAAGAAGTTTGGATTGTGTATGTTAGACAGTGGGGAACAAATGAATGGTCTAAGCAAGGAGGTGATATCATGGGAGTTGCACTTAAAGAAAAGTATCCTTGTGGTGGTGGATTGGTAGATGGTATGTCTTTGGTCAGGGGCTTAGTTTTCATCAGCTGTCTGAGATTAGACCTTAGAATATTTAGAGTTCATTGAGTTCTCTGTAAAACCCAGCTTGGGAGTATCTTCCTTTTTTAGGTTATATCAAGAGAAAAGCTAAAGTGTGGGCATATCAGGAAAATATCAAAGGTTATCACACAAGCATGAGTAATTTTTAGGGTACAGGAAACTCATGCCTTAGAAAGTGTAGTCATCGAAGACATTTATGGCTTGTAAAATTATTCATATACATGTATATGTTTATAATTATGCTCATACTCCCAAACACATACCCACTCACCTCTTCATGTATATATTGTATCATAACAACTACTACTGTTAAAAGCAGAGGCTTTATTTTGACATGTAAATTCAGTGATATTTTAGTATTCTTAGCTATATCTTTTCATTAATTCATTGAACAAATATTAATAAAGGCCTACTGTGCTAGGTAACAGAGATGAAATGACAGTTTAGTTTATGTTCTAGTAGAAGATACAGAAAAGAAATCATGCAATTGCAATACTTGATAAGTGCTACAATGGCAATTTGTTCCCTTGCTGAAGCATAAACCTGAATGCTGGGCTGTGAATTACTAAGATAGTGAATGATGTTAGTCTATCACATCTCAATGCAGCTGAGTTGTTCTCTCCTTTTCCTTATATACTTATAAATTCTCCTAAGGTTGTAAAAATGTTTTATTTATGAAATATTGCTGACAAGGGAGAGATAAAACCTTAGTAAATGTTGAAAACTGTGGTTGAAATTTGAAGTTATGCCAAGGAACTCATTACACTCAACATAAATATAATTTGAGGTAAAGGAGAGAGCCTGAAAAATAATCTACAGGTATCCCTCGCTTTTTGAAATTTCATGTTACATCACTTTGCTTTTATGAAAGATTTACATTAGTATCAGTTTTTGCTAACAAAGGAATCTAAATAGGATTTTCACTTTTATGAAAAAAGACGAAAAGCAAAATGAGCGTTTAGTGTTAGTTTTGCAGCTAGAGATTACATAGTCAGCACACACTCTGAGCATTGAGAAAGGCACCACCAAGCTCCTTCCCTGGGAACTGCAGTCAGCATCGCAGCCTCAATCTGTCCTAGCTTTGAGCTGTCTGTGAACCCCTGTGCTTTATCTCTGTTTACTATGTGCATCCTTTAGCAAGGTGTGTCCTAAGGTATCAGAAACACCTAAGAGAGGTTATTCTGGGGGTCTAGGAATTTTCAAAAAAAAATTTTCCATTAGAATTACTAGTAATTGCTTCTTCACTTTATGCCATTTTGGCTTACAAAATGTTTCACTCGGAACACTCTACTTTGAGATAGCAGGGAAAAGCCATATTTATAAATTTACTAATTTACAAAAATTCTAGGGTGTAGGTATGTAGAAGTCTGAAGATAACGTCAAGGAGCTACTGCAATAAAGGCAAATGAAAAGTCACTCTTTTTAGTCTTCTAAATACAGGTCATACAAGAGATTACAGTGGAAATACCATGATGATGATGATGGATTTTACTCTTGAGGATGTCTAGATACTACTGGCTTAAATATACTATATGAGAATTTCTTCTCTGGGTCTTGCCAACTATTTGGACATTTTACCCAAATAAATGGGTATAGGTCCCTTCTGATATTAGTCACTGAGTTTCGGAGGATTTTGATACAAAGCAATAATACATTGAAATACTTTTTTTTTAGTACAAATACAGAATCCTGCTTCGATTCTGCTATTCACATATTATGCAGGATTCTGGTAAAGCCAGTACATACTTTTACATCAACCCTCCATAGATAATAAGTATTAACTCTGGAAAAAAAATATTTTATAAAAGGAAAAAAAAACTTGTGAAAGAGTTGTAGAGCAACCAAAAGCAGAGGCATACGAGAAGAGTGCCCACCCTTGGCAGAAGGGGACAGCACTAGGTGAATTTCACATTTTTGTGGCTTTTAGCTTGAAAGCTAGCCTCATTCTGTTCCATGTGGGGCAGTGAAAACCTATAGTCTTATTGGTGTCAAAACCAGAGGGCAGACCTTTGTAGCAACGTGGATGGAACTGGAGAGTGTTATGCTAAGTGAAATAAGCCATACAGAGAAAGACAGATACCATATGTTTTCACTCTTAGGTGGATTCTGAGAAACTTAACAGAAACCCATGGGGGAGGGGAAGAAAAAAAAGAAAAAAGAGGTTAGAGTGGGAGAGAGCCAAAGCATAAGAGACTCTTAAAAACTGAGAACAGACTGAGGGTTGATGGGGGGTGGGAGGGAGGGGAGGGTGGGTGATGGATATTGAGGAGGGCACCTTTTGGGATAAGCACTGGGTGTTGTATGGAAACCAATTTGACAATAAATTTCATATATTGAAAAAAATTAAATAAATAAATAAATAAATAAATAAATGTTAAAAAAAAAACCTAAAGAGTAATAATTGGATTGGAGGCTGATTATAAGATTATGCTGTTAGTTTTGACATTTCATATTCACTTCAGGCCTCCTAGATTATGTTTTATTATCTGTGTTACAGAATATAAATAAATGTGTTTCATTATTTTCTTGGAAAAACAAAAAACAAAAAACAAAAAAAAACCCAGAGGGCAGAGTTCAAGGCAACCATGGCTAATAGAAAGTGAGGGGGATCCTGGAAAGGAGATAACCAGAGAGAGGTGACCACAGTTTGGTGTTTAAACTACACAAATCTCTGGCTGAACCTTGAATCATATCTATGTACAGCAGACTCTGAGAATCCTCGTTAAGGCTAAAATAAGAACAATTGCCTACAAAAAAGTAGGCAGAGTTTGCAGTTGAGTTCAGCCAAGTTAATTGGTTCTAAAACATACACAAACACACATAGACACACACCCAATAACACCCTTCAGAAAATAGAACTGGAGCATACTATTATTATTCATAATTCATATTATTCATAATTATGAAATCACCTGACATATTAAAACACAGAAAATATTATTTATTCCGCAGACAAAAAAAAATAACCAATCAATGCTCCAAGATGACCCAGATATCGTGATTAGTAGACAAGGATTTCAAACCAGCTGTTAAAGATTGAATTGCATTCCCTTGAGAAAGATATATTGAAGTCGTCATACTCAGAACCTCAAAATGTGACTTATTTGGAAATAGAGTCTTTTTAGAAATAATCAAGTTAAAATGATATCATTAGTGTGGGCCCTAATCTAATATAACTGATGTCTTACAAAAAGGGGAAATTTGAACAGACAGGCATACAAAGGGAAAACACCATGTGAACATGAAGGCAGAGACTGGGGTGATTCATCTATAAGCCAAAAAAAATGCCTAAGATGACAGCAAAGCACCAGAAACCAGGAGACAGACACAGAGCAGATTCTTCCCTGTAGCCCTTAGAAGGAACTAATCCTCTTGACACCTTGAACTGTGAGACATTTTTGTTGTTTAAGCCACCTAGTTTGTGGCTCTTTATTACAGCAGCCCTTGCAACCAAATACACCTGCTATTATAACTATGCTCAGAGATGTAAAAGAAAATATTGAATGAGAAGATAGGAAATTTCAGCAGAGAAACAAAAACTATCATAAAAGAATCAAAGAGAACTGAAACATATAGTATCTGAAACAAAATGCAATCACTGGATGGGATTAATAAGAATGGAGATGGCAAAAATTCAGTGAATTTAAAACTGTAATAATAAAAAGTATGTAATATGAAGAACAGACCAAACAGTTGAAAACAAATGAATAAAGCTTTGGGCCCAGGTAGGACATGTCTCAGCTCTAACTTAGATGTAAAGAGGAGTTCTAGAAAGAGAGGATAGAATGAGATAAACAATATCCGAAGAAAGAACAGCTAATAATTCAGTATTTTTGATGAAGGGCACACAAGAAACACAGTGAATCTGTCATAGTAAATACAAAAATAAAATAACTGTAAAAACTAATGAAAATAAAATATAAAGAACTTTTTGAAAACAAATTACAGAGGAAAAAAATTACATATTGTATACAGGGGAACAATGAATCAAATGATGACTGACTTCTCATCAGAATCAATGGGTCCCCTGAGATAGTGGGAAACTATCTTTAAATGAATGAGAGAAAGAAAATAATAAAAGTGATTCTAGAAAATATCATTGATAATATTCTTTAAGAATGAAGCAAATAAGTACAATTTCAGATAAAAGAAAACTAAGAGAATTTATTGCCATTAGTCTAGCACCAAAAGTGATGTTAGAAGAGTTTCTTCAGACTGAAGGAAAATTATGGTAGTTGGAAACACGTCTTTTTAAGAAGAGTTCGAGGATACTGGAAATGGTAAATATACAAATAAATATGAAAGACTTTAATTTCTTGATATATAATTGCATAAAATTGACATTGTATTGTTGACTTATAAAATATGTAACACATACAAACTTTATAACAGAAAAGACAAAGAGGTTGTAAATTTAACTTTATGTCAGTTTTCTACATTTGATGTAAAATGATACAAAATTAACTCTATGTGGAGTGTAAAAAGTTAAGTATGTATAATATAATCTCCACAACAACTGTTATAAGATAATGCAAAGAAGTATAGCCAAAGGCAATAGATACCTTAAAATAAAAAAAATCATTAAATGCAAAGTAAAGTAGCACTTGTGAAAGTATCATAATACATAGAGAAGTTGAATCACTATGTTATATGAAACCAAGTTACTTGAAACCAAGTAACATTGTATGTCAACTATACTCAAAAAAAAAAAAAAACTAAAAAAAAAGGTAGGAAGGTAGTAGCAATGGAACAACAGCAACACAACAAAGAAAACAGATTAAAAAATAGAAAACCATGCATAAATCAAACCATATCAAAATACACTGAGCAGTAATGAACTAAGAACTCCAATAGAGATTGTCAGTGGATAAAAAAGCAAGACCTAATTTTATGCTACCCACAAGAAATACATTTTAAACACAAAGATGCAATAGGTTAATTAAAAGAAAAAAGGTATACTTTGAAAATAATAAGCTTAAGAAGGCTGAAGTGGCTATGTTATCTCATATAATAGGCTCTTGAAATAACATATCGTACCAGAGGCCAAGGGAGATATAATGATAAAAGAGAAAATTCTTATCAGGAAGATATAACAATTGTAAAAGTGTATGTACCTTACAAAACAACTTTGGCATTCATGAGGCAAAAATTTACAGAACTAAAAGGAAAAATAAACAGTTTCACAATCCTTGCTGGAGATTTTGACATCCTATCTTCAGCAATTGATAGAATAATTGTATCAAAATAATCAGTTGTCTATACAGCAAAATGGACCCATGACAGGCCACAAAAATGTCTCGATACATTTAAGAATATTGAAAACATATATGTTACCATCAACAAAAAAAGATGGTTTTTGAGTGTTGAGTTTGATAAGTTCCTTATAGATTTTGGATACTAACCCTTTATCTATTATGTAATTTACAAATATCTTCTCCCACTCTGTCAGTGACCTTTTAATTTTGCTGATTGTTTCCTTCACTGTGCAGCTTTTATCTTGATGAAGTCCCAATAGTTCATTTTTGCTTTTATTTCCCTTGCCTCCAGAGACATGTCTAATAAGTTGCTGCAGCTGAGGTCAGAGATTGTTGCCTGTTTTCGCCTGTAGGATTTTGATGGTTTCCTGTCTCACATTTAGGGCTTTCATCCGTTTTGCATTTATTTTTGTGTGTGGTGTAAGATAGTGGTCCAGTTTCATTCTTTTGCATGTCACTGTCCAGTTTTTCCAGAACCATTTGCTGAAAAGCAAATTTGCACGTAAGCAATGCTGTTGGAGCTCAAAAGAAGAGAAGGATTTCAGCAATAATAGGTCTCTAGCTGGGCCTCAGAAAAAGGGCAAGAACTGGATATATGAAAAGGGGAGGCAAGGACTCTTGATGGGAGTATTGGTTTAGGAAAATATGAGGTGGATCTTATATGACCATGGTTCCAGATAGGGACAATGATGCTTTGCAGCTGGTCTAACCAAAGAAAGTCATGGATGGAAAGGTCATTGTTTTGTGGTTTTTCCTCAGGCTTAGGAAATCTGTGTGTTTGATATGTTGTGGTAGCCTTTACCTAGTTCTCAGTAGGTTTCCAGTTCTCAGTAGGTTTAATGTTACTTTGTAATATTAAATATTACAAGTAGAGGTGCCATTACAAATACAACAAATAACTTTTCATGTATTATCCAAAAGGATGAAGAAATAAAAAGATTTTCCCGACTGCTTGTAAAAGTCGTGTACTTACCTGGAGCACAAAATTAAATATTTGGCAGAAAATCTGACAGAAAAAAAAAAAATTACTCAAAAGTAAATTGAGGACAATAAAACCAAGGTTGCTTCCTGTAGTCATTAGAAGTGTGTATAGAGAAAAGACTATTTCACGGAGATAAGGAAATGGCATTAGTGTTTTCTGATACAGAGTCATCAAAATCTATTTAGTTTTTATGGCCAGATAAGTTTCTGACCTTACAGGAGACTCCAAAGACAGATAAGTGGATAGATAAAACACCCCAATGGAATTTAATTAAGATTATAATGAACATTGGTTTTGGGTTATCTGGATGAATTTTCAGTCTCCTGCAGTTTGTGTAACATTGAGAGATTTCACTTTAGTCAGGTTTGTGCATTTGGCTGTGAGATATTTGCTGATGGTGTGTCCAAGGAACAAAGTAAACATCTGGATCTGTTTAGAAGTGAAGGCCTTTTTTATGTTCTTTGAGACCATAGTGGTAGAAAATGAACTAGAGACAAGGTTGACAGAATTACAAAGGCTAAAAATCATAAGATAGAAGTATTTTCAATAAAGCTATAATTTATTGTTTAATATGTGTTAGAGATACTGTATTCATTAACTCATTTTTCCTTCACAATAGCCCTATGAGGTAGGTAGAGACTATTATTAACTGTTTTATAAATGTAGAAACTGAGGTTTAGAATAGTAGTAAGCTTATCTGTGTTCACACAAGTAAGTGACAGTGCTGGGATTCTATTCCAACCTTGGGTAACTCGTAATATGAGCTCTTAACTACTTTGCTATACTAGTCTCAAACTCTATGCCAGATACCATCTAGTTCCATTTGGTAGGCAGCAGTGGAGGATAGGGCACTGGGCAGAGAGTCACAAGACCTGTATTTAAATTCTAGTTTTGCTGCTTACTAGTTGTGTAACCGTCAGCTGAACTGGACTGCATGTCCTAGATGACTCAAGCATATGTCTGGTGGTTGATACGGACTCTTAGATGGGAGCTCAGCTAGGGCTTATTCATGTCTTTGACTTCAAAAAGTTTGTTCTGAAATGTCAATTACTTCTGTTCTGCTTGACAAGCTTCTTTTTATTCCTTAATACCTATGTCCTAAGCCTTCATTCCAGAACCATCAGATTGGCTTGATCTGACCATTCTTGTATTCTTTGAATAAGTTGCTCATCTCTCTGTTAGAATTCTCATTCTCTGATATAGTAGGTATTGAATTAGAGGTTAACCTACCCTAATAGACTGTAATCTCAAGTGTTTAAGCCAAAACTTTTTTTTTCTTCATAGACTAGACATTGTCTCCATAACAGATGTCTGATAAATGCTGATGAACTCATGCTATTAGGTCAACCTTCCTCTGTAGTATTGTGAATTGTGAAGAGCTTGTTTGTATAGCAGTTACCCTATTTATCCAAGTGAAATCACTGTGTGAAGTCAGAGGGTGAGTCACAACACCACAAAATTCCCTCATTTAAGGAGGAGAGAACTTTATAAGTCTCTTTATATTTTTCTTTTTCCATTAAGGGATATATTGACAGTAATACCATTTGTTTGGTTGCATAAACCTACAAAGGCTTAAGAATTATTCCAATTGCACATTATTTTCTTTATCACACAGATGCAGCTGTATGAATAAGACAAGGCAGCTCGGTAGAATTTGCTGTTTCTATTAC
The DNA here is from genome assembly GCF_018350195.1 of Panthera tigris. NCBI lineage: Eukaryota > Metazoa > Chordata > Mammalia > Carnivora > Felidae > Panthera > Panthera tigris. The sequence goes on from NC_056669.1 coordinate 49,697,030, forward strand.
TGAATAGGAAGTCTTCCAGGGAAAGTGTCAGAGTAGGAGGGCCTTACACTCACCTTGCCCCACAGATATGTCTAGATAATGTCCACATCAGTGTAATATCAAATAGCAGTTGTAAGAATTATTATATCCAGCTAAATATTTTAGAGGCTATAATAATGTTTTTCTTTACCTCCCAAATATTTAGTTAAAGAGACACCTAATGATTAATGCACCATCCATTCATCACAAAAACATTTACTGGACACCTCTTTAAGTACTAAATTTTAAGATTAGAGATTATAATTGAATAACACCAACTATTTTAGAAAACTCACTTTGAAAGCGATAAGTAAACAAATACATTAAAAGTGTGAAAATCGGAGATAAATGAAATAATGGAGGTATCTAGTATAAATGAAATAAATGACACACATGTAACATGATTCTGTTTGAATGTTTAGGCAATATGTCAGAAGGGATGAGACAATTGAGCTGTGTCTTGAAAAATGAGGAGCAAACTACTAGAAAGAATGAGGTTGGCAAGGGAAACATGCATCCCAAGCAGAGTGGACAGCAAGGACGGACGTGGGGTCACAGACCGCCTGCACATGACACCACTTCTTTAACTTGGGAGAAGGAGATTGCCATGATCAAAAGGTGATTTACAAAAGTAAACATAGCTATGTCATGGGAAAATGATGACAGGGAGGAGAAAGCAGAGGAAGAGGTTAGGAGGTTATTGAAACATTTGGGGCTGATGGGTATGGAGGGTAAGAATCAAGGCAGGGACTGTGGGAATGGTGACAGAAGCTTGGGTAACAGACACAACAAAGCATAGGTTCTGCTATCAGATTAGAGGAGATTAATCTCTCTATCAGTGAGATTAGAGGAGAGAGTGGGAGAAAAAGCATTCTGTGTTAAACTATGGATCTTGGTCACTGAGGAGATAGTAATAGCACTGGCATAGATTTGACAGGAAGAACAGAGAGAAAGTAAAGATAAGTTGCCATTTAGAAAATACATTGGAAATACACATTCGGAGCCATGATTCTACTGCTGCCAGAGATGTTCCTCAGCTTTGCTGAGAGGCCAAGTCTTCATACCTCCTGCATCCAAACAGGCAACATCTTTGGAAACTGTTCCACGAATTTTAGGTAAGCCCAGATGTTGTGCCAGTAGGAGCATATTGAAATAGGAATTCACGTTTTATCTTTAATTGACACACAATGGCAGCAAATAACATAATTTGCATTCTGGTAGTGAAGCCAAGCCAGTACTGATTTGGAGACAATAGTTTGGGATCTCTATCTGGACATGCAGAGTCTTTGCCCATACAAATGAGCACAAATGTAGCAAGCAATCTTTAGTGACTAATAATGCCTCCTTGCAGATTCTGAGCAGAGTTTGTTTGTTTCTTTTCTGATTTTGGCATGCTATGTGGCATCACAACGCCCATTCCAGCTTCAAGAGAATCAAAGCATAGTTAATCAAGTAGAAAATTTACATACAGATTCACAAAAATAAATCCAAATAGACAAACAAATATGAACAGTACAGTATGTATACTGAGATTTGAAGAAAATACTTTTCTCCTAGGCTGGAATGAACTAGCATTGTTCTCTCTTCTGTTACTCTATTGAAAAACAATCATAGCAACAATAACAACCAAAATAATAATAATAATAAAAAAACCTCAAACCAAACCAAACAACAAAACTCTACAACGATATTTCTTAGTATTATAATTTAATCAATATGTCTTACTTATACTGATAATAGCCATTATAATTATAAAATTATAAAATACATATAAATCTGTCCTTATGCCACATCAGGAAAAAGCTGCTACCTTTCCCAGTAGTCTCCATCTGGAATCATTGGTAACTCTCCTTGAAGATCCAGCTTATATTGGTCTTGAAATGGTCTTCATCAGTGTGAAGTTTACCGTTTAAGTTGCTCAACAGCTTCAGGCCATTCTTATGGCAAGGTATGCAATTATAATATTGCCCCCAAATTTTTATAACCTGAGTGTCAAGGTACAAGGTCAGAGTGGCAAGGAAAGTTGGTTTTCCTAAACCACTTGTGAATCCCCCTCCTGTCACTTCCTGCCCCATGCAGATTACCTCTGCTTTAGCTTCTCTGCCTAGCAGCCCTCCACTGCTTTCCCCACATATGCTTATCTATGGCTATGGAAACTGGAGCTAATCTTCAGAAGCTGACTCTTCTTCACCTCCAGGGTCATGCCTGGCTTTCTCCACACCGTTTACTTTCAACTTCCTCTCATGTGGCTTTGAGTCGTTGTTGCTACTGTTTGCCTGCCCTATTTGAGATAATGACTCAATTGTAGTCACCCTTAGAAGTGATAACTGTCATCTCCAACATTGCTGTTAAGGACAGTACCCTGACCTAGACACTGCCTGCCAGGGCCTGTTAATCCTCACTCCCCGATTTTCAAAAAGGAGGAGCATCCATACAGCATTCCTCCTCACAAGCCCCATAGTATATGAAGCCTACCTTCCTGTTGAGATTTCCCTCTTTCAGGACTTTGACTCTGCTTTCGAATCAGTTCCTCTCTCTTCCCCATCTGAGTTATTAATGTCCTATATCCTATTAACAAGAACATATTACCCATTTGGCTTCCATCATCAGTTATGATTTATTTCTTTTTTTAAAAGACCCTTTTCCTCTCTCTTCTTCCAGGACTCCTCCTATACAAATGTTACCACATTTGATGAAGTCACTGAGTTCTGTAAATATATTCTCATTTTGTGTAATTCTTCTTTCTCTCTTTTGTTACGCTTGATTACTTTTCATTACTCTATCTTCTAGATCATTTTTTTGTTCCTTTGCTCTTTCCATCAAGCACGTTTCTCATTTTGTTTATTATGCCCTTTATCTCTGCTATGGTATTTATCTCTGTGTTAAGGGTCTTACCCATGTATTCCATTCCTTTCTCAAATCCAGTGAATATCTTTATGGTTACTACTTTAAATTCTTTATTAGGCATGTTACTTCTGTCTGTTTTGCTTAGATCTGTGGCCATGGCATTGTCCTTCTATTTCATTTGGGATAACTTTCTCTGTCTTCTCACTTTGTCTAAGTCTCTGTGCCTGTTTCTCTGTGTTAGGAAAGTCAGCTATGTCTCCTCTTCTTGAGTGTGATGGCCTTTGAAGAAGAGGTCCTGTAGTGTCTTGAAGTGCAGTGCCCTCTGATCCCTAGGGCCTGGCACTTCTGGGAGTGTCGCCAGTGTATGGTGTGTGTGCTCCGCTGTTTTGTCCTGGAAGCGTTATCCTTTAGCCCAGTCATCTGCAGAAGCTCTCTGCCTGTTCTGGGCGGTGTTTGGTCTCTGGCCTGAATGTGGTGTCTTTTTAACTAGGTGTGCTCTGATCTGTTTGTGTAATGAGACTTGTTGCCACCACTGCTGAAACTGAAGCTCTGCAAAACTCCTGCATTTGGAGATGTGGTGTGAGCAGGGTTTTGGGACAGTCACCTGGGGGAGGGGGTCCCACCATGCTGGGACTGAGTCAAGTGTGAGTGGGAAGCGTGGTTCCACTTGACCATGGGAGGTGGGGCTTGGTATAAGAAAGTTAGATAATGAGTGTTGGTGCTGTGCTGGTTCTTGCAGGTAGCCTTGTGCTTAGGCTGAGGGGCAGGGGAGGGCAATGATGCCTGCCAGTTTTTTTTGTTCCTGTAGGAGCAACTCACTGATGTCTCTCTGGGATGCACTCTGAGATGAGAAAATAACTTCCCCACTATATGCTCCAAGAGTTCTTCAGATTGTTGTTTTTATGCTGTATGTTCCTGGGCTATTGGCCCTGCTTTTTCTTTAAGAGCAAGGAAATGCCCTTTGCACTTTCCCATAGCCAAGCATGTTGACCTTTAAAACTCCAGGCTTAAAGCTCTGCTGTTTGTAAGAACTCACAGAAGTTGGCCCTCTAGCTTTCCAAGCCAATTTCTATGGGGATTCTTTTTCCTCTTACCCTTCTCTGTATGCTGGTCTCTCTCTCGCCCTTCTTCACAACCATGGTTCCCTACCCACCACAGTGGCCACAATCCATTTCTCTCCCAAACTCCACCTCTCCACTTCCTGTCCTCTTCAGTATGGTCTCTTCTCTACCTTTAGTTGTAGAATGTGTTCTGCCTGGCTTCAGGTTAATTTCTGGGGTATTTAGGATGATTTGGTAATTATCTAGTTGTATTTGTGGGACAAGGCAAGCCTAGGATTCTCCTACTCTGCCCCCATTTTCCTACTCTCTCCCTTTTCTTTTTCTATCATTTAATGAGATGTTATATAAAGTGCATCAATTTTGGAATCAGAAATACCGGGATTAAAGTCCTAGAATTCTATTACATATTTTATTACATAACTACTTGGAATTTTTTTGTCTTGTCTGAGTAGCAACTTTCTTATCTGTTCAGTGGAAAAATAGTATTTCTAGAATAGATCAGCAAGCACATCACTTTCCCTGAATGCCTATGTCCTCTGCTGAATAGAATGAGTTTATAGATTTTTTTGGTACCATATTGGTCCAGTCTTAATTCCCAGTTGTTTATGTATCTCTTCTTCAAACTAAAACAATCCTGGAAAGCTTCAGAATTGAAAGAACTTTAAATGACATTGTAACTCAAAATCATTTCAATGGGGGTGCCTGAGTGGCTTAGTCACTTAAGTGTCAGACTCTTGATTTTGGCTCAGGTCATGATCTCATTGTTTGTGGGATCGAGCCCTGTATTGAGCTCTGAGCTGATGGAGTGGAGCCTACTTAGGATTTTCTCTCTCTCCCCTTCTCTCTCTACCCCTCCCCGACTTGTGTGCATGCTCTGTCTCTCTCTGTCTCTCTCATAAATATAAAAATATTTAAAAATGATTTCATTGTATCCATTAACCACCATGTAAACACTTTCATCATCAGGAAGCTCATTACTTAAAATTTGGAACGTTTTTTCATATCAAGTTGAAATCTGCCCCATGCTTATAAATTTTCCTTATTTTCATTTATATTGTATTGATTAGTCTATCTTAAAAATGTCTTTCCACCTGGTTTTCCACTTCTTTTTGTTCATTATGTGTGTATTATGCAAACTAGATTGGAAACAGAGTTCCCCCCAGAAATCAGTGTTCATTGTCTGTTGAATTTGCTATTGGTATTTATTACTTTAATAACAATGTGAACTGTTCTCAGGGGTGTGGGAAAAGTCACCAAAAACTATGTTTTAAACATTCAATATACAAAGCCATCTGCTATACACAGAAGACCAAGGATTGACCGGACATTGGGAATTACTGTTTAATAAATGAATCCCGAAAGAGTAGACTTCCAATGAGCAAATCACCTTTTCTACTGATTCCTGATAGGATCTGGCAAGTTTGTTTTGCCACAACAATGAGAGCTGAGCGATTTGTTAGGGGGTCATTGAAGTTGTAGATCAAAATCGAATACAAATGGATGCCCTTATGGAGAAGCACAAGGAAAGAGGATAACATTAATAGAATCTTAAAACTCTAGAATATTATATTAAGTGGCAATTATTTGGGTCTAAATGTAATTGATACATACATAAACTTTAAAAACATATCTTGGTCTCTGGTCTTGAATATTTCCTCTGGTAGAGAGCTTTTTCTCACATATGTAGCTAGATTTGCTGATGAATAACTCTGATTAAATTTCAATTTTTCTTTTGTTTAAATGTCATATGACTGTCTCTACTTTCTTTTTTTTTTTAGATCTCTTTGTAAGTCATTCATGCATTCATTCATTCATATGTATATATGTGGGCTTTTTCTTTGAAAAAAGTATTTGGTGAGTACCTGTGTTATGCAAAGCCCCATCCTAAGCCCTAAGGATATAATAGTAAACAAAATAGTACTGGTTTATATGGTGATAGGACTTTGAATAGACAGTGTGAAATCAGCAGTAATTGGAAAATAACATAACAGGTGTAAATTTTCAACCTGTAGTAAGTGCTGTGAAGAGGGGTTTTATGAAATCATATAAGAGGGGCACACTGACCAGTTCTGATGCTAAGTAGCCATAGAGGTGATGGTGTAGACAAGGTATTTTCTGAGGAAGTGATATTTAACATGAAATCTGAAGAATGAATCGTTGTTAACTAAGCAAGAGTTGGAAGCAGGAGTAATGAAGAGACCTGCTAGACAGGGACTGATCTGTGAAAAGAGCTTGAACTGCATAAGACAAGGACTAGGACTCAGATAATCACCCTTCCCCATGACAGTACACTGCTACTCTCTCCTCATCTTCTTAGTCTGTACATCTTTATAACCATCAGCCATTTCTGACATGACATGAGCTCCAGAACTCTCACCTCTCTTTCTGCTCCTCTTTGGCTACGCTCCCACTTGTCTTTGTCTCCTTTACATGTGTTCCTAACAACACAGTAGCATTAGTCATGTGGGGTATCAAGAAGAAAACCTATGCCTCTGAGACTCAGACTGTGGAGGGAGGAAGTTATAATTGAAGTCCTACTGAAAACATGTTAGCCAATTTTTATTGGAGGGACCCCAGGAACTTTGCTGGGCTGGCAAGGCAGATATTATCCTCTAAACTTCTATACCTTCCCTTCTAATATCAATAGTATTTTGAAATGTGAAAAAGAAGCAAAGCTGATGGATTTGGAATCAGTCTTCAAAAGACTTTGGCCAACATAACTAGCATTTTGATGCTGGACAAAAGAGACAGCACAAAAGAGCTCTTTTATCTATTTCTACAAGCTCCACATTATAACAATATCTTTTTTGTATTTCATCTCTTTTCTCTCAACCTGAAGTTACTTGGGACCTGTTTCTCTTCATAAATAGTTCTCACTCTGGACTGGAAAATGTCACTATTGGCAGTGGGTTACCCTAGGTGGACAAAGTACCAAGTGACTGCCAAAGAGCTCCAGAGGCTTCAGCCTAAAGGATAAGAGGCAATATCTGAAAGGGAAAGAGTTGATCCTGTAAATAAATTTGACTGGCATTAAGTATTTAATGTGGTGGTTGGCTCCATGAGGGCAGTACATTAAATGCATAATGGCATAGTATCCATTTGGGCTTTACTGTAAATCTGACAAGCCCCAACCAGACTGCATGGCATTAAATTGTAAGTGACAAGTTCTGATAGAGCTGTCAGCTTGAGAAGGTTTACTTTAACGCAAACAGAAAAGGCTGCATATTCTTTTATTAATAAGGTAATGCTCAGTTGGAGAAAAGAGGGAAGGCAGTGTGATACTGTCATAGGCATATGGCTTTGGAATCAAACAGACTTGAGTTTGAATTAGTGGCCCTGTTACTTATTGCTGTGTAATCCTTGAACAAATTACTTCACATCTCTGAGTCTCTGTTCACTAATGAGTAAAATGGCAATATTGTATATTTCAGACTTGCCTTAGGTAAGGCTTCCCAGGAAACAAACTTGGGGTGGAGATTTATATTTAGGTAATTTATTAAGGAGTAACCTTGGGTAAAGTAGCTTCAGTGGAGTAAGGGAAGTATGATTGGCTGAGAGAGAAGTTAGATATTCTTCTTCCCTTCCTTCAACCACTTGCAGTGATAGCCTTTTCACATTTATAGTTAAATACTTTTCTTCATCTGAAAAAAGGTTATTAAGCATATTCATAGCCTTGATTTCCTGGAAATAGAATCCAAGAAGGAATTTTGAGTGCAAGTGGGTTATTGGGGAGTGGTCTCAGGTACGCCACCTATAAAAGAGTAAGGGAAGCAGCACTGGTCAGAGCAAAAGGTTGATCTGCAGTGTAGTTACAAGAGAGACTCAGCTGATCTCATGGAATGATGGGGTGTCTCACATTGAAGCAGGGAATCTGGGTCTTTGGTCACTTTCACCAACAGGTCACTGGATGTAGACTACCTTTGAGGATGCAATTTTGGGCAAGGCAGCTGTGTGGGGACAAGTGCAAGTTCCAGGGAGGGACTCAGTTCCAGGGAGCTATAAACAGACAACATGCCTGGCAGCTGGGGGTGAATGTCTTAGATCTGAATAGTCTACCACTTGGACTTGCTTGTTTCCAATAATGATAATAGTATTAATAATAATGATAATAATTATTATGTTGTTGTTCACACCATCTATAAACAGCTTTTTAATGATTCTGTTTGGTAACTTCCTGTGGGTGTTTAGAGTCCTTCCTAGAGGAAAATTGGAGGGATGAAATCTAGCCCCTGTTGCTGTAGATACACTCCAGGCTACAACTGATATTCATAATCTTCCTTCATTACTATCATTCTAGATTTCCCTATCCCTCAATTAGCATTTCTGATAGTAATATCTCTCAGATCTTCATGTCTGAGGGATTTCGAGTTCCTGTGTATCATGTCTTATTCAGATCATGGCTGCTTCATTTGTTGATTTACTATCAAAATTGGGCAGAAGAGTACCAAGATAAACTCTACTTGATCACATGGGCATCAAATGTATTATTTTCTCCCACATTGTTTAACAGCAGTCTTACCTCCTTATGACTTCAGTGTTAACTGTGCTGGGCGGGATGGTAACTTCTCTTGACCTTTCGTCTTTTAGTACAAAAAGTCCAAAGTGAGTGGGTCATAGCTGTACATAAAGTTTATTGAGATGTATTCCCCTCTTGAAACCAAGATGTATAGATGCAAAGAAACTAGAATTGCAGGGACAGTCAGAATATATTCATCAGTAACTTATTGGGAATGGTAGTAAGTGGGACCAATTCTGATCCCACCTGTTAGTTCCAAGACCTGTGTATTCTACCTACTGGGAATATAGTACTATATCGTAAGTATTGATCTGGGGAATAACCTGCATCCTGAAGGATGGAGTCCCATTATTTCAAAGCTGTAACCTCAGATGTGACTTCCAAAGGCTATTATCTTTCTTTGTCCAGCTGGAAGCTTCATGGTATATGGCATATGACAGAATCAGTGGATCCATTGGCACTCAATAGAGACTACTGCCATACCTCTTTAGATTTATCCCTTACTATGATGTGATGTTACACAGAGTTTTATTGTTGCTGAGCCCTTGGATAGAAAAGCTGGCAAATCAAATTAAAGAGGAGAGATTAACAAACTGGATTAAAAGGAAAACTCAACAATGTGCTGTCTGCAAAAGGCACACATTTAATAATAATAATAATAACAATAATAATAATAATAATAATAAAGGTTGAAATTAAAAGGATAGAAAAAGAAATATACAAAAAGTAACCTAACCATGAGTAAGCTGGAATAGCTGAAATCAAACACAATAAACTTAAAGATAAGGAGTACTTAAGTAGCGATAATAATAATTATTATTTTTAATGAAGATACCAAAAAGATAAGGAGTACTTTTAAGAAGTGATATTCCAGGGGTGCCTGGGTGGCTCAGTCAGTTAAGCATCTGACTTTGGCTTAGGTCATGGTCTCATGGTTTGTGGGTTTGAGCCCTGCATCCTGCTTTGTGCTGACAGCTCAGAGCCTGGAGCCTTCTTTAGATTCTGTGTCTCCTTCTCTCTCTGCCCCTCCCCCACTTATTCTCTCCCCCTCTCTCTCTCAAAAATAAATAAACATTAAAAAAAATTTTAATAAAAATATTAAAAAAATAAAAGTGATAGCCTATAATAAATGGGATATTCAATCAGAAAGGCCTATCATAATAAATATATAAGTACCTAATAATTTTAAAATACCTGAAGCAAAATTTACAGAAGTAAAAGGGAGAAACAGACAAATCTACAGTAAGTTATTCTATAAGTAACTGATAGAGCATACATAATTAGCAGAGCAACTATCAAATATACATTAATGATACAGAAAATCTAAATAACCCTATCAAAAACTTCACCTGATTGCCATTTATAGATGACTACATTTAAAGAAAACAGAACATATGTTCTTTTCAAGTTCACACAAAACCTTCACAAAAATAGACCATATAAAGGACCACAAAATAAGTGTTAGTAAATGTAAAAGTATTGACAGTATATAGAATGTTTTCTGAAGACAAATTAAGTTAGAAACCAATAACAATAGGATACATTAAAACAGTGATGCGTATAAAACATCTAAATGCTTAAGATTAACAATACACATTAATAGCATGGGTTAAATTTAAAAAAATCACAGGAAAATAAAAGATAATTTGATTGATTGATAGGGAAAATGTAAAAAAATTATGGAGCATAGCCTAATTTGTGCTAAGAGGAAAATTTATAGCTTTAAATGCTTTATTAGAAATAAGAAGCACTTAAACAAGCAATGATATAATTTTCACCTAAGATAATAGGAAAACATTAGTCTGAATTAAATAAGGAGAAGGAAATACAATAAAAATAAGAGCAGAAATCAATAACATAAGAAGGCAAACATAAAGAAAAGTAATAAATTTAGTTCCTTGAAAAAATTAAAAATCAATAAAACTCCTCACAAAGTGACCAGTAATGAAAGAGAAACATCATAAATTGCCAATATCAGTGATGGAAAGAAGGAGTTACATGAGAGATTCTACCAACCTTAAGAGACAGAAACTTGGTCAACCTCAATGAAATATTTCCATTTCTTGGAAAATACAGTTTATTAGAATTTATATAAGATAAAAAATAAGAACTGAAGAAATTATTTGTCAAAAACCTATGACATATGTCTTCGCTGGACAATTCTATCCAACACATGAAGAAAAAACAGCAGTATTACACATATTTTTAAAGAAATATATTAGAAAAGAAAACTTCCTAACTTGTTTTACAAAGCTAAAATAACACTGATACCGAAACTGGAAAATGCATGGAAAAAAAGATATTTTATAGAAAAATATCTCTTTTGAGTGTAGATGGAAAAGCCCGTAGTAGAATATTAGCAACTTAGATTAAATAACCTGTAATGGCCAATGGAAACTTATCTTGGAAATGCAAGTCTGATTTATAATTTGGAAACCAATCAGTATAACATACTATATTAACTAAAAAAGGGAGGAAAAAGTATGATTATCTCAATAGATACAGTAAGGACATTTAATACAATTCAGTGCCCATTATGATGACCACTCTACATAATCGAGGAATGTCAGAAAACTTTCTCAATCTGGTAAGGAGTAAAGCAAAACAAAACAAAAACTAGTTATTTTAGTTAGTGAAATATCGAATACTTTCATTCAGAGATCTTCTCAAGGCAAGGAGGCCTGCTTTCACCATTCCTATTCAATAGTGTATTGGACTAGAGGTCCTAACTAATACAATAAAGCAAGATAAAAAAGTCATAGAAAAGGAAAAAGGAAAACTCTCTGTTTCCAAACGACATAATTTTCATGTAGAAAATCTCAAGGGAATCCAAATATCCAAAAACCTACCAGTACTAAAATTTAGGTAAGTTTTCAAAATGCAAGGTTAATAGAAAAAACCTATTTCTTTCTATGTACTTGTAACAACAATTTGGAAAATAAAATTTTAAAAACCCATTTAACATAGCGTTAAAAATAAAAAAATACAGACTGACATTTATGTTGTTAATTGATTTTAAATGAAGGGTTCAAATCAATTCATTTAGGAAAAAATATCAACAATTGATGTAGAAACAACTCAATAGCCATATGGGAACCCTACCTCATGTAAAATTAAAATTTATTCAAGACCAAAACATAGAAGCTAAAACTATAAAATTTTCAGAAAACATATGTGCGTATCTTTGAGACCTAGAATTAAAGAAATAATCATTAAAATGATGAATTAGATTTTATCAAATATAAATGCTTCTGCTTATTTAATATACTATTAAGAAAATGAATAGAAAAGCCACAGATGGATAGGACAATTGCAAAATATATATCTCACAAATACTTGATTGGGAGTATATAACAAACTCCCATAATTCAATTCTAAAAATACAATAAAATCACTTTTAAAAAATGGGGCTAAGGACTTCACATTTCACAAAGGATGATCTACAGATACCAATAATCTCTTTTCATAAGTGCTCTGGGGTGCCTGGGTGGCTCATTCGTTTAAGCGTTGGACTTCAGTTCAGGTCATGATCTCATGGTTCATGGGTTCGAGCCCTGCATGGAACTCTGCTGACAACTCAAAGCTCAGAGCCTGCTTCAGATTCTGTGTCTCCCTCTTTCTCTGACCCTCCCCCACTCGCACTCTCTCTCTCTCTCTCTCTCAAAAATAAACAAACATTAAAAAAATTAAAAAAAAATAAATGCGCAATATCTTTAGTCATCCAGGAAACACAAAGTAAAACCACAAATAATATCTTGATATACTCATTAAAATGGTTAAAGTTAAGGGGTGCCTGGGTGGCTCAGTTGGTTGAGCGTCCGACTTCAGCTCAGGTCATGATCTCGCGGTCCGTGAGTTGGAGCCCCACGTAGGGGCTCTGGGCTGATGGCTCAGAGCCTGGAGCCTGCTTCCGATTCTGTGTCTCCCTCTCTCTCTGCCCCTCCCCTGTTCATGCTCTGTCTCTCTCTGTCTCAAAAATAAATAAACGTTAAAAAAATATTAAAAAAATGGTTAAAGTTAAAAAGACTTGAAACACAAATGTTGTTGGAAGAACAATGAAATCCCCTTCCCTATTCTAGGCATAAAAAATGTATAATCACTTGAGATAAATGTTTGGCAGTTTTTAAAAAATAAAGTTAAACAGATATCTTTTTTTTTTGACCTAGCAATTCAATTTTTTGGGTGTTAACCAAGAGAAAAAGAGAAAAAAAAACCCAACAAAGTTAGGTCCAAAAGAGTTTTACAAGAATATTCATGGCAATTTTATCAATAATAACCCCAAACTGGAAACATGGCTATCAACAGGAAAACTGAAAAAAGAAAAACAAAAACATTGTAGTATATTCCCATCATAGAATAGTACTTAGAAAGTAAAAAACAAACAAACCCCCACACGCAACAAAATATCATAGGTGTTATGCTGAAGAAATCATATCACACACAGGAGAACATACTCTATGATTTACATAAAGTAAAAAGAAGTAAGATATGGTTGAAAATAAATCAGGAAAGTTGTGTCTGCAATAGTAATAAACTCTTTTATTTGCTTCATCATTTGTATTTGTATGAAATTGATAAAAAGAAGACTGTGGAAAGTAAGGCACTGGCGGTGTGCTGAAACCATGGTAAATTGGAACATGTCTTAACTGATAGCTGCTTGGTATCTTTATTTACAGTAGTGTTTTTGGTTAATACATCAAAAATGTTAGTAAATTCTCCATTGTTTCAATTATAGGTGGTTGGAATGATTTTGATAACCTAGAGCCACATGGCTTCTAGGAGTGGTCAAATATTAAGAATTAGACTGCATAGAGAAACCTGAAGGTGAAAATATATTCATTAAATTTGATTATTTTCACTAAGTTATACTGCCTTCTAGATTGAATGAGCATCTTTGATTATGTCTTCCTCATTGTTGCTGTCATGCTCTGATAAATTAAGTGAATTAAATGTGTTTTGAGTGGATAAAGAACTCTTTCACTTGGCAGGATACTAGTGTATAATAGGACTAGGTAAAGGAGAAAGCACCTATCACTTGTGAATCCTATTATGTGGAAGGTTCTCCGGTGTGTTCTCAAATTACCGTGTGCCATATAATTCCTACAATCACCTTGTGAAATGGAAATTTTCATATTTACTTCAGTTTAGACACAAGAGCCTTTGAATTTATGATAACCTCAAGGATGTTTTATTCAAACTCAGTTTTATCCATATCTAAAATCTTATACCTCCTTCCCACCACTGCAGTTACTTCATCTTTTATTTTGTTTGGGCAGTGTTTACAAACTATATTTCTTTTTTTTCCCCATTAGAAAACATAGCACCATAGCACAGGTGCAATGCTTAGCTGGCCATATTTGCAAATAGGACTAATCTCATAAATTGATTGAGTGGGCATCAATTATAAGACATAGACAGATGATATTATTTTCCTTAGATACTCTTCTCTGATTTAAGCACATATTTTTACTTTGATGAACTGTTATCTCTTTTGGCTTGATATGCCCCGATTCAAGAGACCCCCCGAAAACAAACCACCAGAGTCCAGAGTCAAAGCCAAGCAGCAAGGGTCGTTTATTGCAGGTTCGAACCCGGTCCTCTGCGCACTTGTTGCCGGTGACGCTAAGAGGCCCCGAGCAAGGATCTTACAGCTTCTTTTATAGACAGGCACAAACAAGTTAGGGATTTTTTTGAGGTTACAGAGCTGTTATTGGTTGACATTTAAATTTGAACGCTCAGCAGAAATTGATTGGTTCCCGCCTTTATTTCAAACCACAACCGTCACGCCCTGGCTGGTTTAGGATGGTTTAGGAATGGCGGCGGGGGGCGGGGGGGGGGGGGGGAAGATCTTTTCTTTGCAGTTGTGAGTACACCTGGTAATTTTTCTCTTAGTCTCTCAGTCTCCCATCTATTTTTTGTTTGTTTGTTTGCTTATTTATTTTGAGAGAGAAAGAGCATGTGAGTGGGGGAGGGGCAGAGAGAGAGGGAGAAAGAATCCCAAGCAGGCTTCACCCTGCCATCACAGAGCCCGACATGGGACTTGAACCCACAAACCATGAGATTGTGACCTGAGCAGAAGTCAAGAGCTGGACACTTAACCAACTGAGCCACCCAGGTGCCCCGGCTCCAGTGTATTTATTGAAAAAACGTGTTTTGTTTTTTTGTTTTTTTTTTAAATTTTTTTTAACGTTTATTTATTTTTGAGACAGAGAGAGACAGAGCATGAACGGGGAGGGTCAGAGAGAGAGGGAGACACAGAATCTGAAACAGGCTCTGGGCTCTGAGTGGTCAGCACAGAGCCCGACATGGGGCTCGAACTCACGGACCGCGAGATCATGACCTGAGACGAAGTTGGACGCTTAACCAACTGAGCCACCCAGGTGCCCCGAGAAAACATATTTTGAGTGCCTACTCTGTGAGAGGCATTTTTCCAGGCACTGGGACTTTAGTGAGGAAGATAAGATAAGACTCAAACTCTCATGTATCTTGCATTCTATTGAGTGGGGCAGAAGATAAGTAAATAAATGAACAAGACTTTAACTCCTGGTAAGTTTTAGGAAAAATATTAAAGGCGGCAACAAGATAGAGTTGGAAATGGGGGCAGCTTCTTTAGACTGGGTGACTTGGCCTTTTTGGGGAAGTGAAACCTCAGTTGAGACCTGGATACTAAGTGTGACTAGTGGTGCAGAGATATGGAGAGAAACATGTCAGATTCTGGGAACAGCACATATAAAAATCTTATGGTAGGAATGAATGTGTTGAGGAATCCTTTGAAGGCCAGTGTGGCTGGAGCTCACTGAAAATTAGTAAAAGGAGAGTTCAGGAATATAAGAAATACACAATTCATTGCTTGGAAGCATTGGAGTGTTTTAAGTGTGTGGGTAACATCATCTGATTCGCTGTTGAAAAGCATGAGTAGGGAGAACAGGAGATTATTGACATAGTCTATGTAGAAGGCAATGATGGCTCTAGCTAACGTGGAAATCCAGAATAGGTAGAGTAACACACTTTAGGAGGCCAATTCCTATCCATTAGGCTAATGGGACTGACAAGTCTAACACATTTTAAAGGTAATACTGACCAGTACTTAATGATAATTGGAACAAAGATAAGTGTATTTTCTAAATCACGGACCAAAACCATTTAATATGATTTAATTTAGTGTTGAAGGTGTAGTCTGCACTTGATGTTTTCAGTCCATGTTTGTATTCTAGGAGTGAAAGTGACACAATCCCTTCCCTAAAGTGGATTGCTGGGCTTCACCTCAGACTTACTGAATTTCATGCATGAGCCTGGGAATCTGAATTTCAACTCATTTGAGAACCACTGTTATGGTAAATATATACACCTGTTTAGGGGCGCCTTGAGAGAAGGCATACAAATTTAAAACTTCCCCAACTAGAGACTTCAGGAGGAAGGGAGTATGCACATCCATAGAAAAGGTCTGTGAGACCCCCAGAATTCCTAGATGGCCTGAGTAGTTAGGGTCTTTCTCTCTTGGAGCTACTCAGTAACGACTGGAATAGGTAACTCCTTCAAGTGCAAAGAGAGCAACACAAGTCTTCAAGCGACATAAAAAATTAGGAAAGCATGCCACCACCAAAGGAACACAATAATTTCCCAGTAACTGAACAGAAATGGGGATCTATGAATTGCTTGATAAAAATCCAAAATATTTTTTTTTTTTTTTTTTTAGTTACTCAGTGAGTAACTCTCTATACAGGAGAATACAGATACATTCTATGAAACCAGGGAGGCAATGCATGGACAAAACTAGAAGTACAACAAAGATATAGAAATCATAAAGAACCAAACAGTAATTCTGGAGATAAAGAATACAGTGAATGAAATGAAAAATGCAACAAGGGGCTTCAATAACAAACTCGATCAGGTAGAAGAATCTATGAACTCAAAGATAGATCATTTGGAAGCACGCGGTCAGAGGAGAAAAAAGAAAAAAAAATGAGAAAGAGTGAAGAAAGCCTATGTGATTGATAGAAAACCAACAAGGAAAATAATATATACATTATGGGAGTTCCCAGAAGGAGAAGAGAGAGAAAAAGAGGCAGAAAGCTTATTTAAAGAATAAATGGCTGGGGCGCCTGGGTGGCTCAGTCGGTTGGGGCCAGACTTCAGCTCAGGTCATGATCTCATTGCTCGTGAGTTCGAGCCCCGCATCGGGCTCTGTGCTGACAGCTCAGAGCCTGGAGCCTTCTTCAGATTCTGTCTCCCTCTCTCTCTGCCCCTCCTCTCCTTGTGCTCTGTCTCTGTCTCTCACAAATATGAAAAATAAAACTTAAAAAAAATTTTTTTTTTAAATTAAAAGAATTAATGACTTAGCAGACTCACAGGGAGAGGGCAGAGTAGAAGGATCCTATGTTGACCTCGTCCCACAGATATAACTAGATAACACCCACATCCCTGTAAACAACTCAGAAAATGACCCAAAGAGTAGCAGAACAGAGTCTCCACAGCTAAATGTAGATAAGAGGCCACATTAAAGAGGGTAAGAAGGACAGAAATAGGGCTAGGAGCTAAATGGACTTGCAGGATTTCCTCAGAAGAAAGGGATGTGGCAGGTGCAGAGAGAAGAAAGAAAGAGATCCTCACAGCAGGAACCACAGGCACAGGGAACCCACATGGGGAAGGCAAATTCCCACAACATTTGGCTTTGAAAACTGAAGGGGCCTAATTTCATGAGTTCTTATAGTCAGTGGGGCTTAGCACCTGGATCTTTAAAAATCAGTAGGCCCAGCTTTAGGAGGAGGAATCTGAGTCCCCACCCTGAAGGAGATAGCACAACAAACAGCACTGTAAGATACAATTTAAAAGCAGTAGTTTGAAAATTGCCTGAGGTATAGGGAAGGAGGTTTGTTGACTAATCTCAGAGTGTGTGCTGGAGGGGCAGGGCTCATTGGAAGACTTCTTGAAGAACAAAAGAGCTGGCAGCACCATTTCCCTCCCCTGTCCCCAACCTGCCCCATAGGCAGAAACCTGCAAGAACTAACTCCAGTGACAATACTCGGCACTTAGCTTGCTAACAGCATATCCCACCCTCAAGCACTTCTGCGGAACTGCCCCTTTGAGCCCTTATGCAGGTTTTTTGTAAGCGACTTGAAATTCCTTCCCATAGCACAGTTTCCCAAACATTGATGACACCTTGCATCCTGTCCAAGCTTTTTTGAAGACCTGCTCCCCGCCCACCCCACCTTGGCTGGAGTTCATCCAAAGTGGTGCCATAAGATATGCAGTGTGCACAATGGGGCGCCTGGGTGGCTCAGTTAAGCTTCTGACTTCGGCTCAGGCTATGGTCTCACCAGCCCTGAGTTGGAGCCCTGGGCTAGTCAGGTTCTGTGCCGACAGCTCAGAGCCTGGAGCCTGCCATGGATTCTGTGTCTCCCTCTCTCTCTCTACACCTCCCCCGCTCACACTCTGTCTCTCTCTCAAAAATAAAATTAGTGTTTAGGAGCCCCAACAGAGGCCAGCACCACTCCAAAGTGATTCTTGCAGTGGGGAGAGGGGAAGATAATTACACATACCAGTCTACCTGTGGCCTGAGCACTGAGCTGAGGGCTGATACTGGGTCTGACTACAGGCCCTACCCATCAGTGAAAGCTTCTCAGGGGATGAAACAGGAAAAACACCTTGCACTTCAGTGCTACTGCATCTCTGGTAAATGCTTGGTATGACTCAACATAAGCTCAAGGTGATCTGGACTGGCCCAACTAACAACACAGGGACCAAACCCTATCTGCAACAGGCAAAGAGAGCCGCTGGACTGAAGGGAAAAAGCAGCTCAGTCACAACAGCAGAATGTTTGCAACACACATAGGAGACACACCTGAAGCCCTCCCCCAGTGAAATCAAACCAAGAGGTTCACACCAAGATGCTTAGTAACTAAAATGGCAAAAAAAAAAAAAAAAAAAAAAAAATAATGATAAAGACATAATTTTAAAAGCCATAAGAGAAAAGAAAGCAATTTCATGCAAAAGAAGCCACATAAGGCCATAAGACACAGGAAGAAAGGAAGAAAGTAACCACAAAACAGAAAAATAAATAAATATATGAATAAATAAATAAATAAATAAATATGGCAAGAGTATGTCTTTACCTGTCAGTATCACTTTAAATTTAAATCAGTTAAATTCTCCAATCAAAGACATAGAGTGGCTGAATGTATTTAAAAAGAAAACCCTAGGATATGCTGCCTCCATCAGGCTCATTTGAACTTTAAGGACACTCACTGTGAAAGTGAGGGATGGAAAAAGGTATTCCATGCAAATGGTAACCAAAAGAGAACAGGGGTGGCTATATTTATATAATAAAAAAATAGACTTTAAGTATAACAACTTTCCCATGGGTTAAGGTTATTATATAATCAAAGTGGGGTCAATTTATCAAGAGTATGTAACAAGTGTAAATATATGTAACCAACATCATAGTACCTGAATATATAAAGCTCTTATTAATAGAACTGAAGGGGGAGATAGATAGCAGTACTTTAATAACCTGCTTTCCATAATGGATAGATCATCTGGACAGAAAATCCATAAGGAAACATTGGAGTTAGATAACAGTATAGACGAAATGGACATAGCAGATATACACAAAACATTCCATTTAGCAACAGCAGAGGACACATTCTTCTCAAGTACTCATGGAACATTCTTCAGGATAGATCATATATTTACCATAAAACAAGTCTTAACAAATTTAAGAAAAATGAAATCATACCCAGTGTCTTTTCTGACTACAAAGATGTGAAACTAGAAATCAATACCAGAAAGAAAATTGGAAAAATTGGAAAATTCACAAGTATGTGAAATTTGGGGGAGGGGGGAAGGAAAGTAACTTTGTAAACTGGAAGAATTAAAGATTTCTTAAATTAGAAGGATTCCAATAACCATAAAAGAAGGAATTTACGAAGTGGACTTCATTAATGTTAAATATTTCTGTTCATGAAATACACCATTAAAAATGAATAGGCAAGCTGCAAACTAGAACGTATTCATAAATAATATATATGGCAGAGGTCTTATGTCCAGAATATATAAGGAATTCCCATAACTCATTAATAACAAGTAGTCCAATTGAAACATGAGCATATAATTTGAACAACCACCTTATAAATTACAATAGGAGATATATCAATTGCCAATAGTCCTCTAAAAATTCTGATCATTAGTCACTAGGGTAATGCAAATTAAAATCATAATACAATATTATTTCACCCACTTTAATGGTTAAAATTTTTAAAAAAAGAAAATAAAAAAGAATCCAAACCAAAACATAACACCTGTCAATGCTAAATGTAGTTGAGGCTGTGAAGCAATTGGAACTTTCAAACATTGCTCATGGGAGTGTAAAATGGTACAACCATTTTGGGAAAAGTTTGGCTTGTTGTTGTTGTTTTTTATGAAGCAGACATACAGAATGCTCCCAAGATTCCCAGAGCCAGGTGAACATGTCCTATGAAATTCCCCCACTTGGTTAGGGTTTGTGAATATGATGGAAAGTTGCTCATTTGATTAGGTTATTTTATATATGACCTTGATTTAAGAGACTAGAGTGAGATTCATCTATTGGCTCTTATGATTTTAGCTGCAATGTTGTGAGTTGGTGACATGGCTAGGACCTGTGGGCATCCTTTAGAAGTTAAGAGTAACCTTGGGTTGACAGCCAGCGAGAAAATGGGAACTTTAGTCTTAAAACTACAAGGCATTGAATTCTGCCAACAACTTGGATGAGCTTGAAAGGACACTTTCAAGTGTGAATATGTGAATACAACCTCAGCTGACGTCTTGATTTCAGTCTTATTGGACCTAAGCAGAAAATTCAGTTGTGTTGTGTAGACTTCAGACTTACAGAAATAGTAAGATAATA
This sequence comes from Panthera tigris, assembly GCF_018350195.1. Taxonomy (NCBI): domain Eukaryota; kingdom Metazoa; phylum Chordata; class Mammalia; order Carnivora; family Felidae; genus Panthera; species Panthera tigris. Next base: position 49,717,356 of record NC_056669.1, read on the forward strand.
ACTGTGTATTTAAACCGCTGTTTTAAACCGCAGTGTTTGTGAGAATTTGTTAACCAGCTATAGAAAACTAATGCATACTTGTTATTTATCATCTTTCTCTTTGACAATGTGATATTCAAAGTGTAAAACCTTGTTTAGTAAGTGTATCTGTAAAGAAGGAGTGAGTGAAGTGGCCCATCATGTTGTGATTAATCCCTATCTTCACAGAGTCAAAATACCAGATTTACAAATCATAGTGTCCTTGTTCCAAGGCACTGTATATCTTATATACGTGTCTAATTTGATTTACTTCCCAAGCAAGACTTTGTAATTATTTTTTCTGGGTTTTCACCTCACCAAATATATGCTGTTCTAAATTATGTTTTCCTCTCCCTATTAACTCATATTTTTCTCCAACATTGGTGCTCATTTACTTATTACTAGCCTGGAGATCTAATTCCTCAGGTCTTTCTCTTCTATTTCTCTGTTCTTAATGGTGCATTGGAAAAAAAAATGTAGGGCAGGGACACCTGGGTGGCTTAGTCAGTTTAGCATCCAACTCTTGATTTCAGCTTGGCTCATGATCTCATGATTTGTGAGTCTGATCCCTGGGTAGGGCTCTGAGCTGACACTGTGGAGCCTGCTTGGGATCCTTTCTCTCCCCCTCTGTCTACCCCCTCCACTCATTCTCTCTCTCTCTTTCTCTCTCTCTCTCATTCTAAATACATAAATAAATAAATAAATAAATAAATAAATAAATAAATAAAACTTTTTAAAAAGGTAGAGCAAATTCAGAAACATTTCAAAGACTAGATTCATTAAAATGACCAAGAATTTTATTCAAGAAAATTGGAATAGGGGCAAATTGATTTTAGGTGACGATCCCAAATATCTTACTCAAATATATAGATTAAAGTAATATGCTTTTAAATTACTCCTCTGAGTTATTGACCTTCCACTTCTCTATCCAGGGCTCATTGGATAACTAAATACTAGTTTCCAATAGGACCAAAAGGTCTTCAATGAAAACCTTTTAGAAAAGTGCTATTGTCACTCCTTTCCCACTTTCAGTCAAGACTTTTGCTTAGGCTCATCATTAAACAATACTTCCTGTTAAGCTAGATTTCAGACAGATTAATGTAATTCTGTTCATATACCATCCAATTTGGAATAGAGTTTTGACTAGATTTTTGAAGTGTTGGATAATTCAGTCAAAGTTTCATTTGGAAAGGGTGCTGGAATAAAAGCTAGGGATCTTGATTCTTGCTTTGACTCTCTCATTTTTCTACACATTTTTTTCTTTTGATAGGATTAATCATAATTGTAATTTATTACTTATGTTGATTTATTTAATATATAACAAAACAAGAATTTCATGAGGTCATGGATGTGACTGTCTTGCTCACTAGTGTGTTCCTAACAGTACATTGCTATTCATAAAATGGATGTTGTATGTTAAAATGAATTAAATAGCTCTTGACTTAAAGCATTTCAGGAACCAAGTTAGGTATTCTCTTATATCTAATTTATTTCTCACAGCATCCTATAGAATAGGGATAAATATTCCATTAGATGATTTAATATAGGTTTTCTTTGATCATGTTGTTTGTAAACAAACTTCAAAACCAGATCTGTGGCACCAGCTTGCCAAGTCAAGGCTGAGAATGTAGGCATTAACTTTGTTAGAGAACCCAGCAGTGGGTGTAAGTGATATTCTTTATTCTTTTCAACAAAGTCAGATAAGAATATGGAAAGTAGAATTTTATGATGGTCCCACAAGGTTTCTGGCAGTTCATACACCTTCTCCCCGTTATTCAACCAAATGCTAATGTAGATAATTCTGTGAAGGAATATTGCCGAAACAATTAAGTCCCCAAATCAGTTTATTGTAAAATAAGCAGTTTATTCAGGTGGGCCTGACTTAATCTCATGAGCCCTAAAATCAGAGGGTACTCTTCCTGCTTGCAGAAATGGAAGTCTAAGAGATATGTACCATCTGGCCTAGAAGAAAACAAACACTTCTGTTGAAAACAGCATATGGGGGCCTTATGATAGGGAACTGTGGGCAGCCTCCAGGAGCTGAGTAATCCAGCCAACTGTTAGAATGTAAATGGTGACCATAGGCCTATAGCTGCAAGGAAATCAGTTCTGCCAACAACCAGGGAGCCTTAAGAGACAACCCTATGCCCATATGAGAACTTTAGTACTGGCCAGTAACTTGATTTCAGTCTAGTGAGACCTGAACAGAGTCCAAGTTCTGTGTTTAGAATTCTAATATACAGAAATGTGAAATGATAAATGGGTATTGTTATAAAGCCACTACATTTGTGGTAATTTGTCATGAAATAATAGAAAAGCAATAAATAGGGAATACTTTCAGCTTACTAGAAATTGTACTGGGAGTTGTAAGCACTGATTTGTTTTCATGACATCTTAGAGAAATGGACAATGAATGGTGCAAATGACAAATGATCCAAATTTGCATCTTTATGTAGAAACATCTTGGATGGTATTAAACAAATATTAGGTGGTCAGTTCTTTCTTTCTTTCTTTCTTTCTTTCTTTCTTTCTTTCTTTCTTTCTTTCTTTCTTTTGTTAACTTCTTTTATTTTTTATTTTCTTAAATTTACATCCAAATTAGTTAGCATATAGTGCAACGATGATTTCAGGAGTAGATTCCTTAGTTCCCCTTCCCGTTAAGCCCATCTCCCCTCCCACAACCCCTCAGTTTGTTCTCCGTATTTATAAGTCTCTTATGCTTTGTCCCCTTCCCTGTTTCTATATTATTGTTGTTTCCTTTCCCTTATGTTCATCTGTTTTGTCTCTTAAAGTCCTCATATGAGTGAAGTCATATGATTTTTGTCTTTCTTTGACTAAATTCACTTACCATAATACCCTCCAGTTCCATCTATATAGTTGCAAATGGCAAGATTTCATTCCTTTTGATTGCTGAGTAATACTCCATTGTATATGTGTACCACATCTTCCTTATCCATTCATCCATCGATGGACATTTGGGCTCTTCCATACTTTGGCTATTATTGATAGTGCTGCTATAAACATGGGGCTGCATGTGTGCCTTTGAAACAGCCAACCTGCATTCTGTGGATAAATGCCTAGTAGTGCAGTTGCTCGGTCATAGGGTAGTTCTGTTTTTACTTTTTTGAGGAAACCTCATGCTGTTTTCCAGAGTGGCTGCACCAGCTTGCATTCCCAACAATGCAAAAGAGATCCTCTTTCTCCACATCCTCACCAACACCTGTTGTTGCCTGAGTTGTTAATGTTAGCCATTCTGACAGGTGTGAGGTGGTATCTCATTGTGGTTTTGAATTGTATTTCCCTGATGATGAGTGATGTTGAGCATTTTTTCATGTGTCGGTTGGTCATCTAGATGTCTTCTTTGGAGAAGTGTCTATTCGTGTCTTTTGCCCATTTCTTCACTGGATTCTTTGTTTTTTGGGTATTGAGTTTGAGAAGTTCTTTATAGATTTTGGATACTAACCCTTTATCTGATATGTCATTTGCAAATATCTTCTCCCATTCTATCGATTGCCTTTTAGTTTTGCTGATTGTTTCCTCTGCTGTGCAGAAGCTTTTTATTTTGATGAGGTCCCAGTAGTTCATTTTTGCTTTTGTTTCCCTTACCTTTGGAGACATGTGGAGTAAGAAGTTGCTGCGACCAAGATCAAAGAGGTTTTTGCCTGCTTTCTCCTCGAGGATTTTGATGGCTTCCTGTCTTACATTTAGGTCTTTCATCCATTTTGAGTTTATTTTTGTGTATGGTGTAAGAATGTGGTCCAGGTTCATTCTTCTGCATGTCGCTGTCCACTTTTCCCAGCACCACTTGCTGAAGAGACTGTCTTCATTCCATTGGATATTCTTTCCTGCTTTGTCAAAGATTAGCTGGCCATATGTTTGTGGGTCCATTTCTGGGTTCTCTATTCTGTTGCATTGATCTGAGTGTCTGTTCTTGTGCCAGTACCATACTGTCTTGATGATTACAGCTTTGGAGTATAGCTTGAAGTCTGGGATTATGATGCCTCCTGCTTTGGTTTTCTTTTTCAAGATTGCTTTGGCTACTCAGGGTCTTTTCTGGTTCCATACAAATTTTAGGATTATTTGTTCTAGCTCTGTGAAGAATTCTGGTGTTATTTTGTTAGGGATTGCATTGACTATGTAGATTGCTTTGGGGAGTAGTGACATTTTAACAATATTTGTTCTTCCTATCCAGGAGCATGGAATCTTTTCCATTTGTTTGTGTCTTATTCAATTTCTTTCATAAGCTTTCTATAGTTTTTCAGTGTATAGATTTTTCACCTCTTTGTTTAGATTTATTCCTAGGTATTTTATGGTTTTTGTGCAACTGTAAATGGAATAGATTCCCTGATTTCTCTTTCTGTTGCTTCATTGTTGGTGTATAGGAATGCAACTGATTTCTTTGCATTGATTTTATATCCTGCAACTTTGCTGAATTCATGAATCAACCCTAGCAGTTTTTTGGTGAAATATTTTGGATTTTCCATATAAAGTATCATGTCATCTGTGAAGAGTGAAAGTTTGACCTCCTCCTCACTGATTTGGGTGCCTTTTATTTCTTTGTGTTGTCTGACTGCAGAGGATATGACTTCTAATACTATGTTGAATAACAGTGGCAAGAGTAGACATTGTCTTTTTCCTGATCTTAGGGGGAAAGTTCTCAGTTTTTCCCCATTGAGGATGATATTAGCATTGGGTTGTTCATATATGGCTTTTATGATCTCGAAGTATGCTCCTTCTATCCCTACTTTCTTGAGGGTTTTTATCAAGAAAGGATGCTGGATTTTGTCAAATGCTTTCTCTGCATCTATTGAGAGGATCATATGGTTCTTGTCCTTTCTTTTATTGATGTGATGAATCATGTTAATTGTTTTGCGGTTATTGAACCAGCCCTGCATCCCAGGTATAAATCCCACTTGGTTGTGATGAATAATTTTTTTAATGTATTGTTGGATCTGTTTGGCTAATATCTTGTTGAGGATTTTTGCATCCATGTTCATCAGAGAAATTGGTCTATAGTTCTCCTTTTTCGTGGGGTCTCTATCTGGTTTTGGAATCAAGGTAATGCTGGCTTCATAGAAAGAGTTTGGAAGTTTTCCATCCATTTCTATTTTTTGGAACAGCTTTCAAGAGAATAGGTATTAACTCTTCCTTAAATGCTTGGTAGAATTCCCCTGGAAAGCCATCTGGCCCTGGACTCTTGTTTTTTGACAGATTTTTGATTACTAATTTGATTTCCTTACTGGTTATGGGTCTGTTCAAATTTTCTATTTCTTCCTGTTTCAGTTTTGGTAGTGTGTATGTTTCTAGGAATTTGTCAATTTCTTCCAGATTGCCCATTTTATTGGCATATAATTGCTCACAATATTCTCTTATTATTGTTTATATTTCTGCAGTGTTGGTTGTGATCTCTCCTCTTTCATTCTTGATTTTATTTATTTGGATCCTTTTCTTTTTGATCAAACTGGCTAGTGGTTTATCAATTTTATTAATTCTTTCAAAGAACCAGCTTCTGGTTTCATTGATATGTTCTGGTTTTTGTTTGTTTGTTTGTTTGTTTTGGTTTTGATAGCATTAATTTCTGCTCTAATATTTATTATTTGCTGTCTTCTGGTTTTGGATTTTATTTGTTGTTCTTTTTCCAGCTCCTTAAGGCATAAGGTTGGGTTGTGTATCTGAGATCTTTCTTCCTTCTTTAGGAAGGCGTGAATTGCTATATACTTTCCTCTTAGTACCACCTTTGCTGTGTCCCAGAGGTTTTGGGTTGTGGTGTTATCATTTTCACTGACTTCCATATACTTTTTAATTTCCTCTTTAACTTCTTGGTTAGCCCATTCATTCTTTAGTAGGATGTTCTTCCATCTCCAAGTATTTGTTTCCTTTCTAAATTTTTTCTTGTGGTTGATTTCGAGTTTCATAGCATTGTAGTCTGAAAATATGCATGGTATGATCTCGATCTTTTTGTACTTACTTAGGTCTGATTTGTGTCCCAGTATATGGTCTATTCTGGAGAACATTCCATGTGCACTGCAGAAGAATGTATATTCTGCTGCTTTAGGATGAAATGTTCTGAATATATCTGTTAAGTTCATGTGATCTGGTGTGTCATTCAAAGCCATTGTTTCCTTGTTGATTTCTTGATTAGAGGATCTGTCCATTGTTGTGAGTGGGGTGTTGAAGTCTCCTACTCTTATGGTATTACTACCGATGAGTTTCTTTATGTTTGTGATTAATTGATTTATATATTTGGGTTCTCCACATTTGGGGCATAAATGTTTACAGTTGTTAGGTCTTCTTGGTGGATAGACCCCTTGATTATGATATAATGCCCTTCTCCATCTCTTGATATAGTCTTTAATTTAAAATCTAGATTGTCTGATATAAGTATGGCTACTCTGGCTTTCTTTTGTTGACCATTAGCATAATAGATGGTTCTCCATCCCCTTTTTTTCAATCTGAGGGTGTCTTTAGGTCTAAAGTGGGTCTCTTATAAACAGCATATAGATGGATCTTGTTTTCTTATCCATTCTCTTACCATATGTCTTTTGATTAGAGCATTGAGTCCATTGACGTTTAGAGTGAGTACTCAAAGATATTATTTTATTGCCATTATGATCCTTATAGAGTTGGAGTTTCTGGTGGTGTTCTCTGTTCCTTTCTAATCTTTGTTGCTTTTGGTATTTATATATATATATATATATATGTATATATATAATATGTGTGTATATATATAATATATATGTATATATTATATACATATGTGTATATATATAATATATATGTATGTATACATATGTATACATATGTATATATATATATAATATATGTGTATATATATATATATATAATATATATATATATATTTTTTCATCTTTTCTCCCCTCAGAGAGTACCCCTGAAAATTTCTTGCAGGGCTGGTTTAGTGGTTACAAACTCCTTTAATTTTTGTTTTTCTGGGAAACTTTTTATCTCTCCTTCTATTTTGAATGACAGCCTTGCTGGATAAAGAATTCTTGGCTGCATATTTTTCTGATTCAGCACATTGAATATATCCTGCCACTCCTTTCTGGCCTGCCAACTTTCTGTGGATAGGTCTGCTGCAAACTTGATCTGTCTTCCCTTGTAGGTTAGGGACTTTTTTTCCCTTGCTGCATTCATGAGTCTTTTCTTGCCCAAATGTTTTGTGAATTTGCCTATGATATGCGTTGTTGAATGTTGGTTTTTGTTGAATCTAATGGGAGTCCTCTGTGCTTCCTGGATTGTGTTGTCTATGTCTTTCCCCAGGTTAGGATATACTATGATTTTCTCATATAAATTTTCTACTCCTTTTTCTCTCTCTTCCTCCCTATGATTCTTCTGATGTTATTCCTTTTTAAAGAGTCACTGATTTCTCTAATTTTTATTTTGTGCCCTTTTGCCTTAGTCTCCCTCTTCTTTTTCTGCTTCATTATTCTCCATAAGTTTGTCTTCTATATTGCTGATTCAGTTCTCTGCATCATCCACCCTTCCGCCTTGGCAGCTTTCAACATTGCAGCTCAGTTATAGCATTTTTAACATTTATTTATTTTTGAGACAGAGAGAGACAGAGCATGAGCAGGGGACGGTCAGAGAGAGAGGGAGACACAGAATCTGAAACAGGCTCCAGGCTCTGGGCTGTCAGCACAGAGCCTGACGTGGGGCTCAAACTCATGGACTGCAAGATCATGACCTGAGCCAAAGTCAGATGCTTAACAGACTGAGCCACCCAGACGCCCCTCAGTTATAGCATTTTTAATTTCATTCTGACTGGCTTTACTTCTTTTGTCTCCACAGAAAGGGATTCCAATCTATTTTCAATCCAAGTGAGTATTCTTATTATCGTATTCTCAATTCTGGTTCAGACATCTTGCTTGTATCTGTGTTGATTAAGTCCCTGCCTGTCATTTCCTCCTGCTCTTTCTTTTGGGTGAATTCCTTCACTTCATCATTTTGGAGGAAGAATGAATAAAATAAAAAAAAAAATGAAAAACAACACAAAGAAATCAAATAAATGATGCTAGATCCTAGGTGTGTTTTGGTCTGGGTGTTGAAAGTGGTTAGACAGATTAGAGAAAAAAAGGGGGGTGAATCGTTTGAGAATTTGAAAAAATGAATACACTGAAGTAGACTAAGATGATGGGAGCAAAATAGAATTTGAAAAAATTTACACAAAAGTAAAGAATACAGTAAGAAAAAAATTAAAGAAAAATATTTTTAATAAAAAATTAAAACTTAAAATGAATTTTTTCTGTTTCTGTTCAAGAAAAAGAAAAGAAACAAATAAAAGAGAAAAAGAGAAAAAAGAAATCCTTGGAAAATTTGAAGGAGTGAATACATTGTAGTAGACAAAATAAAATGATTGAAGTAAAATAGAATTTGAAAAAATTTACATAAAAGCAAAAAATATTGTAAAAAATTAAAAATACGTTTGATAGAAATTGAAAGTAAAAAATGAAGTTTTTCACTTTATGCATTCAGGAAAAAAGAAAAGAATGAAAGAGAAAAAAAGAAAAAGAAAAAAGAAAACAAGGAAATTGTGTGAAAATTTGAAAAATGAATACACAGAAGTAGACGAAAATAGAATGATGGAAGTAAGATAGAATTTGAAAAAATTTACACAAAAGTAAAAAATATAGTAAATCAAATTTAAAGAAAAATATTAATAAAAAATCGAAAATAAAAATGATTTTTTTCTCTTTCTGTATTCAAGAAAAAGAATAGTATAAAAGAGAAAAAAAAAGAAAGAAAATTGAATAGATGGGCCTGCTAACAGATTAAAATAGGACTGAAATTACTTCGTTTTCTCCCTGAAGTCAGACTATGTAACTCTTTATATCCACAAACTAAGCAGCTGGTGAGACCTGTGTTCCTTACAAGCAAGGTTAGCCCAGTTGGGCAGGGCTCGGTGCAACAGCTCCATTCTCCACTAGATGGTGCTGCTGGCCTACTAGGGTGGATTGTTGCAGCTGGTAGGTGCGTATGCCCATGTTCAGGAGCAGTGAAAATGGTGTTACCCAGCTACCCAGACTCTAATATGGGAAATCTGTTCTCTCTGATCAGCAATCATGCACCCATCCTCTGTCTTCAGCTTTTGTCTACTCCCCACTTCTTCACTGTCCATGACCAAGCTCCAGGCAGTACCTCTTTCCTAAATTTTGTCTCAGATGCGGCTGTTTTCCCTGGCTCCTTACTTCTGAAGGACTGTGTCTTTGATCCGTTCCGCCCCTCCGAGGGAGGGTATCACCGAGCAATGGTCAAATGAGCAATGGCCAAATGTCGGCTGTACCCAGGAATGCCTGGTGGACCCTGCTGCTGCCTGTGTCCCGAGACTGTGGCCAGATGCCAGCCCACCCCAGAAATAGTTTGTGAGATAGTGTAGCAGCAGCGTTTCAGGGATTATGGAAAATCACAACACACACGTGGCAGCAGGCTTCACCCTTAACGATCTTGTTCCAGCACCCACGAATGTGGCTGTTTTCTGGAGTCTGCTGGGACCAGGTGACTGCCACAGTCTCTACCAAATGTCCTTCCAGCAGTGGAACTGCTTTTCCCCGTGTGGCCCGAGAACCTCCTGGACCCCACTCTGTTCCTGGGGTCACCCTTCCCACCAGAGCACCGCCAGGTATTGAGCTGCAGAGTTGCAGCCTTTGTGCTCCCCTTGTTTACAGTCTTAATGGAATTTAAACCCTCTCCTTTGTCCTTTCTCCCTTTTTAGTTTAGTCCCTATGGCTGTTTCTAATTTTCCACTTTCTCTCCAGCTGCTTTTGGGGAGGAGTGCTTTTCCCGTATTGTCCCCCCACCTCAGTCTCCATCCTTATTCTGCCTGCAAAGGTGGCTCCCTGCCCACCACCAGCTTCTCTCTCCCCAAGTTCACCTCTCTGTGCCATGTACCTGCTAAATTCTGTGCTTCAGGTTGTACAAATTGTTGTGTTAATCCTCCAGTCAGTTTTCTAGGTGTGTAGAATGGTTTAGTGTTGGCTGGCTGTATTTCATGGAGGCAAGACACACAAAAAACTTCCATGCTGTTCCGCCATCTTGGCTCCTCCCCCAGGTGCTCAGTAGTTTTGTAAAATAAATGAAAGAGAGTTAAGAATGAAACCCCTTTGAATCATCATTCTAAAATAACAGGAACAATAATAATATTTATATTTTATTAAAAATGAGAATATACCATTTTCATCACATTATATGCACTATCAACATGACAACACTATCAGCAAGACTTATCAAGATGTTAACCTTGATTGTTTGATTAATGTATATTTATTAGGTTTCTCTGCTATAAAGTTACTTGGTTTTCCCTGCTTTCCATATTGTGCTTTTTTTGGAAGGGAGTCACTATGAAGAACTTACACTTAACAGGTGGGAAATTATGCTCTACCTACTTGAAGGAAAGTAATTTCATAAATTATTTATGTCTGTGGTCTTTTATTTAAAAAAAACCCACAACTCTAATCATCAGAACACCCATCTTTCCAATCAGTTCAAGGACATTCTACTAAATACCTGATCAGTAGTCTTCAGGACTGTCAAGGTCATCAAAAAAGAAAAAAAAGTCCAAAGAAACATAGTCTAACAGAACCTAACGAGCCATGAAAACTAAATATGGTGTGATACTGTGCATGTGATCCTAGAGAAGAAAAGAGATATTAGGTAAAAACTAAAGAAACCTGAATAAAGTATGGGGTTTAGTTAAAGAAGTTTATCCATATTGTTTTATTACTTACAAGAAATATTCTATATTAATAAATGATATTAATAAGGAAAATTTGGAATATCATAAATGGGAGTCTGTATACTATTTTGCAATTTTTGTATCTAAAACTATTCTAAAACAAAAGCTTATCATACTCAAGAGAATGAGAACGAGTCATAGTCTAGGAGAAAATACATGCAAAAGACACATATGATAAAGGATTGTTACACAATAGTTAGAAAGAACTCATAAAACTCAATAATACAATAATAATAATAATAATAATAATAATAAACTACCCACTTGGAAAATGGCTCAAAGATCTTAAAAGACACCTCACCAAAGAAGATATGCAAGATGGCAAAAAGTGTTTGGAAAGATACCACATCATACATCATCAGGAAAATGTAAATTAAAACAACAGTGAGATACCACTTTACATACCTATTAGAATGGCCAAAATTCAAACACTGACAGTGCCAAATATTGGTGAGGCTATGGAGCATCAAGATGCCTTATTAATTGATGGTGGAAATGCAAGGTAGTACAGCCACTTTGCAAGATAGTTTAGTAGTTTCTCATAAAATTAAACATACTCTCACCATATCTATCCAGCAGTTATACTACTTGGATTTGCCCACATGAATCGACAACTTATGCCCACATAAAAACCTACACATGGATTTGCCAAAACTTGTAAGCAACCAAAATATCCTTTAGTAGGTGAATGGATAAAAATGCTGTGGTATATCCAGACAATAGAATATTATTCAGTATTAAAAAGAATAAAATGAGCTATTGCTTTCTGAGAAGACATGTTGGAAACTTAAAAGCATATTACTAAGTGAAGCCAATCTGAAAAATCTACATGTTGTACAAAACCAATTATATGACATTCTGAAAAAGGGAAAACTATGGAGACAGTAAAAAGATCAGTAGTAGCCCAATCCTACATGGGAGGGAGGGATGAAAAGGCAGAGCACAGAGGAGTTTTAGGGCAATAGAACAACTCTTTATCGTACCACAGTGGTGGATAGATGATATTAAATATTTCTCAAAACCCATAGAATGTATGATACACCAGAAGTGAACCATAATGTAAACTATAGACTCTGAGTGATAATGATGTGTCAGTGTAGGATCGATTGTAAAAAAAAATACCACTTTTTTGATGCAGGATATTGAAGGTATGGGTGGTTTTGCCTATGTGTGGACAGGAATTATATTGGAACTCTGTATTTTCTAGTCAATTTTTGCTGTGAGCCTAAAATTTCACCCAAAATAAAGTCTATAAAAAACAACAAAAACAAAAAAAACGTGTATTAAACTAAAATTATCAAAAGAAAATTAAGGAGCACCTGGGTGGCTCAGTTGGTTAAGCGTCTGACTTTGGCTCAGGTCATGATATCACGGTCCATCAGTTCGAGCCCCACATCGGGTTCTGTGCTGACAGCTCACAGCCTGGAGCCTGCTTCAGATTCTGTGTCTCCCTCTCTCTCTGACCATCCCCTGCTCATGCTCTGTCTCTCTCTGTCTCAAAAATAAATAAACATTAAAAAAATTTTAAAAAAAATAGGAGTATGGTTTAAGCCTGTAAAAGAGTGAAAGTGTATTGCCTCTCTGGTTGTGAATTCTAATAGTGTCAATTACAGAGATAGGGGAAGGAAGGGAGAGAGAGAGGAGGGGTGAGGAGATGAGTGATTGGGAGGGGAGGGAAGGTATGGGGAATGGAAGGCCAGGGTGAAAAAATGAGATGGGAGTGGGAAGTGGAAATGGTAGGGCTAACATTGGGAAAATTAAATAACCTCTCCTAGCTTCATATTACCCTTCTGTAAAATTGGAATAAAGCCAAATTCCATAAACTTATTGAACGTTGCGAGAATTATAGCAGTATGTCTAGCCCAGTGCTTAGTCCATGAAAATGGATTAATAAATGATATGATATTCTTCTTTATATTATTATTATTATTATAAGATACAGTTCGCATGAGAAAAACATTACAAAGACTTATCACAAGTGGGAGGTTGTAATCTTTCACTAAACTATTCACATAGCGTTATTTATTAATTTTGGAATTAGGCTTAAACACAAATATGTAATAGGTATGGAATAGCTGCCAGGGTTAGAATTAATATCAAGTCCATACCATTACGGGTCTAGATTTTTTTAAGAACATATAATTGGGACAAGTAACCAGGGTGCTGACTAATTTGGCCCAAAGAATAAATTTGTCTTATGTAATGGTGAAAGCAGAGTAGTTGGAAGGAGATCATGTCAGGACTCTGATTCTACTTTTCTATGTTTCTTTTCTATTCATATGTTGAGGTAGGTAATAAGTTGACTCTAGTAGTTCTGGGTGTTAAATTCAGAACCATTTTCCAGAGAAACAAAGACTGTCTTTTCCTGGATCTTATTTCTAGAAAAAAGAAACCTTTCCCAGTAATCACACAGCAGATTTGGATCTCATGCCCTTTCCTTTACTAATACTGGCAAGGGCAACAACTTTACCATGATTGGCAAAGACCAGTCCTCTGAAGTCTATGAGCTTTGGGGAGTTATGGTCTCTACTATCTCCTGGACCACATGTTTGGGGGAGAAACAAACATCAAAAAATGAACTTACAGTGTGATAAATACAAGTGTATAAAGTAATAAGGGCAGTGGACAATGCCCTTTCAAGTTTAATATTTTACATGAGTTTAAGGGCAGAGTAGATAGATAATATCTATGTTGAACAGCCATTAGATTTTTTTTTTAAATACGCATTTGTGAAAGAATGAGACAGAATGTGGTAAGAAACAGTCTTTTAGTAACTCTTTGCCTCAAAGTTAATTTACTCAAATGAAAAAAATAACAGTGGAGTGTGCTAGAAAAGCTGTATCATCAGAAGTGGCTTATAATTTGAATGGCTGTCCTTACTTTTAGTTACTTTCACCTTTATAAGCCCTAGTATTATCCATGTAAAGCAGGGAAGTTTATGATAAATGCTGCTCAGCATTGCTGGAGTAATATAAGGCATAATACACATGAAGGTATTTTTAAATACAAATGAGAGGAATCACTGCTGAAAATTTCCTTTTCCCATTTTGTTTTCACTGAATCAGCTCTGTATTCCTCAGAATAGTTATGTCAGTACATTTCATCCTGAAACATTTGTGTGAATAAAAGGTATAAATTGTCATATCCAGTTAAAGACATGATAGGTTTTTTGATTGCATTGTTCTAGCACTTTTCACTTCAGATTACTACTATTTTGTTTTTATTCATCTTATCTAATAAAAATAATTAATGCATTCTTAGATTATCTTCAATAGACAGATTGTTGGGCATTCTAAGTTGATAAATGTCTCATAAATGATTGCAACCGTTTTTACTTTCTTTTTGTGCATTTTATGTGGGAAAAAAATTTATCAGAATTTACACAGGTAAAACAAATTGACTAATTTTTGATAGGCTAATCTAGTGATTAACAATAAAATGAAATGCATTTTTAATTAATGTTTTTGTTTTTGTTAAGGAGGACACATTTGAATGGGTCTAATCTCACCAGACCTTTCTATGATTTTTCCTTGATGGTTTCTAAAAATTTCAATCTTAGAATTTATAACCAATTGTTTAACATATTCAGTGTCTGGGAGAATTGAATATGTAACTATTATTTGCCTTTTCCTAGTACTAATTCTAAAGCCATGTCATATTCCCCAGCCATGTTTGCACATGTCTTCATTACTTTCTTTTTCCTACTAGTCTGTGCCATTGAGGCCCTCAGCAAGCTGAGGAGCTACCACCACAGGAAAAATGACCTGACAGGTTTAGAATTAGATAAAATGCGGACATAGGTAGAGGCATGAAACGTCGTTATTTGTTCCTTTGAATAAAATGATCCTTTTAAAATCCCTTTCAGATCTCCTTCTCTATTGCAGGTACCTATTTTCTGTGATAAGTGCTCCCATCTATCCTACCCCTAACAAGTGTCCATGGGATTCCCTCCTGAACCATGATGATTTGGCAGGAAGTGCCAGAGTCCAGCTCCAGCAGGTCCAGGGGTTCCCAAAGGATGAATGGCGTCAATGAAAAAGTGAAAGTAAAACTAAAATAAAAAACAAAAATAAAAATGGACACAGACAACAGCAGTGTGTTGAACTGGCCGCTTTATTGTGGCAAACGTGGCATTATATATTTGTTAGCAATTTCCTTATAGCATGCGTCATCTATGTTTTCTAGCATTACCTGATCCTAAAAATGTTCCTGTGCGTAACCATCCTTTAAGGAATAACATGGTTATCTTCTCATAACGTTCCCTCCTGCCCTTTGCTTATTGATTAATTTCTTACATTATTTTCCATTATATACTATGTTTATCTATAACGTATAAAGCATTTGCTTTGCTGTTTTCATGAAAGGTCATCTATCTCTCAACACCTCAAGTGGAACTGTTACAGGGACATGACCTCTTAGTTGTTTCCCTGAACCATTTGTGGTTTGAGGAACAAAAGTGTTCGCCTGGGTCCGAGGTGCCAGGAGGGGGCCAAAAGGGCCTTAGGAACCCACGCCTTATACATTCTCAGAGAGACAATGCACCTAGGAATTAATGAAACATTCTGTACTTTAACTGACGAGGTTCAGTCATCATCTGGAATGCCTCCTGGGGGCCAAATGGGCCTAGGGGTTGGAGTAACTTGTGTCCATAGATACACTGCTTCGTTACTGGAGTGGGGCTTTCAAATCTATTTGTCCCTCCTTGGCTGGGAAACGTACGAGGCTATCCTTCTTGTAGGTAGAGGAGTCTTACAGGGGGTGGCAAGGGCTAAATGCAGGGCCGCACAATTTTCTTGTGGAACCTTATTTTCTTTTCCTAATGGTTCTTTTCCCAGGGGGCCTGTCGAGGGCAATTCCCCAACGGACAATTCCCCAGGTTCTTTTATTAAGGCCAAATTATCTAAAAGCGGGAATTCTAGAAGCTTCACTGTCAGTGGGCCGCCTTGCAGCCCCACTCCGTCCACAGCAAGGGCCTTGCCATCAGGCTGGGATAGCTCGGCCTCCAGCAAGGAAGTTTTCTGATAATTTGTCATATTTCTTGTCACATTTCTTCTCTGCTACTAAAACTGGAATGTACTTGTCCTACAAACAATCTTATGACTGTGTTCTGCTTTCTGTCTTTCACTTTTATGAAGTTGGTCTTTCACTGGAACTTAAGTTTCTACTTTGCACGGACTGTTGCCCTAACAATAGTACACAGAGATAAATGTGATCTGCTGTTTGTGTTCAAAACACAACACCTATTGTATCAGTGGTGACTGAAATGGGATAGAAAACTCAAGTATGACGTGATGCATTCAGGAGCAAAGATAATGAAATAAGCACTTTTACTATCTATAGAAATAATAGTGACAGAGTACTAGATATTTCCCTTCATTCGGTGCAAAGAAGACCATGCTAGAGCCTAGTTCTAGTTATACTAGAAGAACAAATGCTTGGGCATGGGCGGAAGTAGAAATTCCAGTGGCCTCTGTGGCAGGGACAAAAAAGAAAGGAAAATAGGGAGATTTGGATACATGGAGAAAGAGATACATGGAGAGCTTAAGGAACAGAGAGAGAGAGCTGGGAAGTATTTTTAGCATCCTGCATGTTTGTTTCACTTTCAAAAGAGAAAACAGTATAAAAAGTAATCATGGTAGTCATCCTTACCTGAAAAGGTCTCCCTTTTATTCTCTTATTATTCAGTTTTCTAAATTTACTTTACTTTTCTTCATAGCCTTAACAAATTTCTAGATTTATTGCTAGGTTGTTTCCATATCTTGGCTATTGTGAATAGTGTTGCAATAAACATAGGAGTGCTAATATTTATTCAAGATCCAGATTTCAGTTCTTTTGGATAAATACCTAGAAGTGTCCATCAACAGAGAATGGATTTTAAAAAATGTGGTAATACATACAATGGAACAGTATTCAGCCTTAAGAAAGAAGAGCATTCTGCAATATGTGGAAACATGGATGATCCTTGAGGATGTTATACTAATGAAATAAGCCATTCACAGAAAGACAAATACTGCATGGTTCACTTTATATGAAGTTTCTAAAATAGTCAAATTCATAGAATCAGAAGATAGAATGATGATGGCTGGCAGTCTGAGGGAGGAGGGAAATCAGGAGTTACTAATCACTGGGCATAAAGTTTCAGTTAAGCAAGATGAATAAGCATTGAAAATGTGCTATACAACATTGTACTTATAATCAACAGTAATGTATCATACACTTAAAATTTTGTTAGGAGGTATATCTCATGGTAATTCTTCTTACCATGATAAAATTAAATAAAACAAATGAAAAAAATAAAATAAATATTGCTAGGTTGCCAGTAGATAACCTCTTCTATTCCTCTGAGAGCTGTGAACTGCTTTTGGCTTCTCATTTCACTTTGAATGAAGTATCAGGATGAAAGTAAGCTAAGAACAATCTTAGCTTATGTTGGTTTTATCAACAACCATTTTGTGGGAAAGTGACTGACACTCTGTGAAGTCGTGAAAGGTGTCCCAAGAAACATGGTATCTGATCAGGGTAAATAGGAATTTTAGAGAAGGTTGAAAAAGAGGAAAGTTAAGAATTTAAGGTAAAGAAAATAGGAAGCGCAAAGGCTCAGGGATGTGATTAACCATGAAGTTCTCAGTAACCCCAACTAGTTTTACAAGGCCAAAGCATGAAATTCAAGAATTCAAGGTAATGAAGTGGAATTGGGGTGTGTGTTATGCGTGTATGCATCTAGAAGGAAAGCTGAGTATTTAATCTCTTACTGTACATTGCAATGTTTCTATTGTTTTACTGTTATAAACAATGCTGCAGTATGTAACCTCATACATATATTTTGTTTATGAGCAGGCATATCTTTAGAATGAATTTTAAGAAGTGCAATTGGCAATCAAGGGAAAATGCAAATATTATTTTGAAAGCTATTATCAATTTTCCCTACATAGAATTTGTTCCATTTTTATATTCCCCAGAGCAAGTGAGACCTTGACTACTTTGTCCCACAGCCTTGCTAATGTGTTAACATACTTGAATTTTTGTTAATTTGATAGTGAAAATTAGTATCTGTTTTGTGGCTTTTACTGAGCAAGTTTAATACATCTTTAATGATTTTATATATATATATATAATGAATATATATATATATATAATGAATATGTAATGAATATAATATATATATATCATATATATAGTATATATATGATATATATGATATATATGATATATATATAATAAATATATATAATGAATATAAATGAACTGTATCTTTATGTCTCTGGAACTCTATTTCATTGGGTTGCCTTGTTTTTCTAGATTTCTGGAGGCTGTTTACCTATTAGGAGGGTTTTTTTCTTTTCTATTTTTTTAAGTTTATTTCTTTATTTTGAGAGAAAGAGAGAGAATGAGCAGAGGAGGGGGAGAGGGAGAGAGAGAGAAAGAGAGAGAGAGAATCTCAAGCAGACCCTGTGCTCAGCATGGAGCCTAACGATGTGAGTTTTACTGTTTTCTACTATAATTGGAATTATGCAGTATTTGTATTTTTGTGATTGATTTAGTTAGGATAATGTCTTCAAGATTCATCCATGTTGCATATGACAGGATTTCCTTCTTTTTCAGAGGCTAAATAGTATTTCATTGTATGTATATACCACATTTTCTTTATTAATTAATCCATCAGTGGACATTTAGGTTGTCGTCTCTTGGTTTTGTAAGTAATGCTGCAGTGAGTACGGGTGTGTGAAGATCTCTTCAAAATCCTATTTTCAATACTTTGGATATACACCCTGAAGTGAGATTAGTAGATCATATGATATTTCTATTTTTATGTTTTGAGAACCTCCGTATTATTTTCCATAGTAGCTATACCATTTTACATTCCCATTAACAGTACACAAGGATTCCAATTTTTCTACATGATTGCCAACACTTGTTATCTTTTGTTGTTGTTGTTGTTTTATAGTGGCCATTGTAAAGAAATGAAGTGATTATCTGATTGCAGTTTGTTTTACATTTCTCTGATAATTAGTAGTGTTGAGCCTTTTCCTTTACTTGTTGGCCATTTGTATTTCTTTGAGAACTGTCCATTCAAATTCTTTGCCAATTTAAAAAATTATGGTATTTGGGCTTTTTTAGATATATAATTTAAGTATTTTCTTCCATTCTGTAGGTTGCTTATTCACCCTGTTGTTTCCTTTGTTACCCAGAAAATTTTAAGCTTAGTATATTCCCATTTGTCTATTTTTACTTTGTTGCCTGTGCTTTTGTGTCACGTCCTAGAGATCATTGCCAAATCCAACATTATGAAGCTTTTTCCCTAAGTTTTCTCTTAGGAATTTTATAGTTTCAGGTCTTATATTTAAATATTTAATCCATTTTAAGTTAATTTTCATAGATGATGTAAGGTAGCGATCCTTCATTCTTTTGCATGTAATTATCTAATTTTCTTACAACTGTTTGTTGAAGATACCTTCATTTCTCCACTGTGTAGTCTTTGCACTTTCGTCAAAATTATTTGACCACTTATGTGAAAGTTTATTTCTGTGCCCTGTTCTCTTATATTGGTCTACTTGTTTGCCTATATGCCAGTATCTTACTGTTCAGTGTCATATGAATTTTAGAATACTTTCTTCTATTTCTGAAAAAATGTCATTAGGATTTTGATAGAAACTGTGTTGAATCTGTACATTGCTTGAGGCAGGATCGACATTTTAACAATATGATGTCTTCTAATTCATGAACATGGGATGTCTTTCCATTTAATTTGTCTTCTTTAATTTCTTTTATAAATATTTTGTAGTTTTTAGTTTACAAGTTTTTCACTTCTTTAGTTAAGTTTATGTCTAAGTATTTTATTCTTTTCGATGCTATTATAAATAGGATTGTCTTTCTGATTTCTTTTTGAGACAGTTTGTGGTTAATGTCTAGAAACACAACTGATTTTTGAATGTGGATTTGTATCCCACACTCTGCTAAATTCATTTATTAGTTCTAGCAGTTTTATAATGTAGTCTTTAGAGTTTCCTACATATAAGATCATGTCATCTGCAAACAGATAATTTTACTTCTTGATTTGCATGTCTTTTATTTCTTCTTCTCGCCTATGTGCTTTGGCTAGAACTACTGTGTTGTGTAGAAATGTAAAAGCATTTGTCTTTTTCCTGATCTTAGAGGAAGTTTTCAGTTACTCATTACTGAGTATGATGCTAGCTGTGGGTTTTTATATGGATTTTATCTTGAAGTGTTTTCCTTCAATTCTTAGTTTGTTGAATGGTTTTTTAATCATGAAAGGGTTTCCAGTTTTGTCTGATGCTTTTTCTCTATAAGTTGAGATGTTTACAGGTATTTTATTTTCACTTTAATTTTGTTAATGTGGTGTATTACATTGACTGATTTTTGTATGTTGAATAATCCTTGCATTCCAGGAATAAATTCCCCTTAATAATGGTGAATAATCCTTTTAATATGCAAATGAATTTGGTTGCCTAGAATTTCATTGAGGATTTTTCTATCAGTATTAATGAAGTATATTGCTCTGTAAATTTTTTTTCGTATACTTACTTTGGTATCAGAGTAATGCTGGCCTTAAAGAATAAGTAAGTAAATATTCCTCTTCCTCAATTTTTTTTGAAAAGTTTGAGAAGAATTGATATTAGTTCTTCTTTAAATATTTGTTAGAATTCTCCAGAAGTCATCAGGTTCAGGAATTTTCTGTGTTGAGAGGCTTTTGATTACTGATTCAATCTCTTTACTAGTTACAGGTCTATTCAGATTTTCTATTTGTTTGGGATTTAGTGTTGGTAGATTTTATGTTTCTAAGGATTTTTCTGTTTCATCTAGGTTTCCAATTTGTTGGCATACATTTTTTTGATGTTACTCTCTTGTAATTTATTTTTTTTAATTTGAAGTAATAAAGGCTCTTAATCTTCCTAAACTAAAAAGGACATCAAAACACACATTTTAAAACTACTATGAACTTATGATAAAAACTCTCAACAAAGTGTAGGTAAAACATACTTCAACATGATAAAGGCCATATGTGAAAACCTCACAGCTAACATCATACTGCATGCAAAATGGAGAGCTTTCCTGTAAGATTTCTATCTTATGGTTTATATTATCTTTATCTTTATGAATAAGATTTTTATTCAATTTGTTACTCTCTTAGTCACAGCAATAAGACAAGAAAAAGAAATAAGAGGCATCTCTACTGGTAATGAGGAAGCTAAACTGTTGGTATTTGCATATGACAGGATATTATATATTAAAAACCCTAAACACTCTACCATGAAATTACTAGAAGAAATAAATAAATTCAGTAAAGTTACAGGATACAAAACTAATCCACAAAAATCAGTAGTATGCCTATATGCTAAAAACAAAGTAGCAGAAAGAGAAATTAAGAAAATAATTTCATTTACATTTGTACCCAAAAGAATAAAGTAATTAGGAATAAACTTCACCAAGGAGGTGAAAGACCTGTACTTAGAAAACTATAAATTGT
The DNA here is from genome assembly GCF_018350195.1 of Panthera tigris. NCBI lineage: Eukaryota > Metazoa > Chordata > Mammalia > Carnivora > Felidae > Panthera > Panthera tigris. The sequence goes on from NC_056669.1 coordinate 49,738,610, forward strand.
TGATAAAAGCAGTTGGAGATGATACAAATAAAAGATATTCCACGCTCATGGATTAGAAGAATTAATATTATTAAAATGTCCATACTTCCATACTACTCAAAGAAAATACAGATTCAATACAATCTGTGTCAAAATACCAAACATTGATTTTTTTTTTTTAATAGAGTTAGAACAAATAATCCTAAAACTTGTATGGAAATACAAAAGATTCCAAATAGCCAAAGCAAACTTGAGAAAGAAAAACAAAGCTGGAGGTATCATAATTCCAGATTTCATGATATACTACAAATCTGAAGCAATCAAAACAGTATAGTACTGGTACAAAAATGGACACATAGATTAGTGGAACAGAATAGACAGTGAAGAAATAATCACACAATTATATGATCAATTAATCTGTGACAAAGGAGGCAAGAATATACAATGGGAAAAGTGACATATTTAACAAATGGTGCTGGGAAAACTGGACAGCAACATGCAAAATAATGACACTGTACCACTTTCTTACATTATATACAAAAATAAACTTAAAATGGCTGAGAGACCTTAATGTGAGACCTGAAACCATAAAAATTTTAGGAGAGAACACAGACAGTAATTTCTCTGACATCAGCCATAGAAGTACTTTTCTGGACATGTCAGGTAAGGAAACATAACCTATTGAGATTACATAAAAATAAAAAGCTTTTGCATATGAAAGGAAATCATAAACAAAACAAAAAGGTAACCTACTGAATGGGAAATGATATTTGCAAATGATATATCTGATAAGGTGTTAATATCTAAAATATCAACACCTCAATACCAAAAAAACCCCCACAAACAATCTGATAAAAAAATGGGCAGAAGACCTGAGTAGACATTTTCCCAAAGAACACATACAGATGGCTAATAGACACATGAAAAGATGCTCAGCATCACTAATCACCAGGGAAATGAAAATCAAAACCCACAGTCAGATATCACCTTATACTTGTCAGAATGGCTAAAATTAAAAAGATAAGAAACAATAATTGATGGCAACAATGGGGAGAAAAAGGAATGCTCATACATGGTGAGAATGTAAATTTGTGCAGCTCCTGTGGAAAACAGTATGGAAGTTCCTCAAAAAATTAAAGATAAAATTACCATATGACTCAATAATGCCACTACTGAGTATTTATCCAAAGAAAATAGAGACACTAATTTGAAAAAAAATATATGTACCCTATGGCTATTATTATAAATAATAGCCCAGATATGGGAGTATCCTAAGAGCCATCAAAGATAAATAAATAATGAAGATATGGGAGACATATATACATATATATAATGGAATATTAATGTAAAATGGAATATTACACAGCCAAAAAAGGGAAGAGATCATGCCATTTGAGACAACATTGATGGACCTACAGGGTATTATGCTAAGAAAAATAAGTCAGACTGACAAAGACAAATACTATATGATTTCACTCATATGTGGAATCTAAAAATAAATGAATAAACAATTACAAAGCAGAATCAGAACTATGAAGACAGCAAACTGATGGTTGCCAGAGGGAAGGGAGGTAAGGGGATGGGCAGAATGGGTGAAGAAGAATGGGAGATAGAGCCTTTTAGTTGTGGAATGAGTAAATCATGAGAATAAAAGGCATAGCACAGGGAATATAGTGAAGGCTTTGTAATAGCTTTCTATGGTGATAAATGGTAGATACACTTGTAGTAAGCATAGAATAATATATAGAGAAGTTAATCACCATGTTGCACATGTGAAACCAATGTAATGCTGTGTGTCGACTATACTGAAATTTTAAAAAGTTGGTCTTTCCTCTTTCTCTCTTTCTCTCTCTTTCTTTCTGTCTTTCTTTCTATTTAAATTCAGGTTACATTCACATACAGTGTGGTTTTGGCTTTAGGAGTAGAATCCAGTGATTCATCTCTTACCTATGACACCCCAGTGCTCTTCCCAAAAAGCGCGCTCCTTAATGCCTATCACCCATTTTACTCATCCCTCCACCTACCTCCCCTCCAGCAACCCTCAGTTTGTTCTATTTAAGAGTCTTTTATGGTTTGCCTCCCTTTGTGTTTTTATCTTATTTTTCCTTTCCTTCCCCTATGTTTATCTATTGTGTTTCTCAAATTCCACATATGAGTGAAATCATATATCTTTCTCTGACTAACTTATTTCACTTAGCATAATACTCTCTTAGTTCCACTCACGTTGTTGAAAAATTTTTTAAAAAAGGAACCTGATTTTTCTATGTAAAAGAAACCAAAATATTTAAGATATAAAGTAAACCATAGAGGTTGAAGAGGATAATTTATAATTATAAAGAATCAGTATATATATAGATATAATAATTATATGTTTGTGTGAGTTTAATAGCATAGGCTCAAATATAAAATGAGAAATTGTTGGGAATATAAGTAAAAATAAATCCAGAGTGTCATGGTAGAATTGAACACACATTTTTAAATAACTGATCAAACAAACCAAAATTAGAATATAAAATGCATAAATAATACAATTTAAAATTGGACCTAATTTTTATATATAGAATACTTCATCAAAAATCTGCAATTCTGCAATATGTGTGTGTGTGTGTTTGGGTACATATTAAACATTTATCAAAATCTACCATATTCTGAGCCACAAACCAGGCAGGTCTCAACAAATTCACATATTGAAATCATATAGAGTATTCATTGATCACAATATAAATAAGTTAGAAAATAATAGCAGTAAGTTAAAAACTCCTATACATTTATAAATTGAGTTTCTAAGTAACTTATAGGTCAAAAAGCACATTTAAAGCAGAAATATGAGAATAGTTAAAACTAAATGATTAAAACACTCATATCAAAATTTATAAGATGAAAGTAAAATACGGCTTAGAGGAAATTTATTAAAATGCATATATAATGAAACAGAAAAGAGTGAGAATTATCTAAGTATCCATTGGAAGAAATTATTTTAAAAAAGTAAATGTAGAAAAGTTATAAAAAAGGAAATTAAAAAGAGAAAAGTATTAAGTGAAACTGAAAACAAACCTTTAGTACAGAAGACTAGCTAAACCTAAAGTTGTGTTTTTGAGAATACCAAAATAAATACATACATATAAACCTCTGGCAAAGAATTAATGAAGAGAGTAGATATAAATAATATTAGGAATGAAAAGTGGATATCACTATGGAACTTATAGGCACTAAAATAATAAATGGGTATTCCAAAAAAAATTATATTCAGATAAAATTTAAATAAAATGGATAAACTCTGAGGAAAGCTGAATTCTTGCAACTGACATAGGGTTAAAAAAACAAAATCTGGATAGTTTGTAAATATTAAATAACTTATTCCTATAATTAGAAAAATTTTCACTAGAAAAATTCCAAACCCACATGAATTCACTAAATGATGGTGTTATAAACTAGGATAGTGGTAGTTTTTGGAGAAAAAAATGAGATAGAAGTTGGAAACTGGAATTTGGGGCCACCTGGATTGCTGTAATGTTCTATTTCCCCAGCTGGATGGCCATTATGTGGCTGGTGTTACTTTGTGATAATCCACTCATTATTTTGTGATAATTCAATCACACTTTGATATTTTCCTTTATATAATTTATACTGCAATGAATATAATGTAATGAGAAAGTTTACAGAAGGAACATAATGGTGCACATATCAGTAATATGTATAGATATGTTAATATCTAAAACCATATAGTTAGCATCTTAGACTGGGTATCCACTGGCAAGAGAGGGAATGCGTATGGAAACCTGCCATTTAAAAAAAAGAGAAAAAAAATTTAAGGGTCATACCGAGAGCAATGGTGATAATGTCTCATCAGTCATAGAGTATGATTAACTCTGTGCTCTGTATCTGAAGTCAAACAAGCAGAGGATAATCTTCCAGGTAAATCAGGAAATGGGTGAATATCTCCTCTAGGAATGATGTTCTGACATTTTTCTAGTATACATTATTCACCTTTATATGGCTCTTAAAACTAGTTGGGATGGATAAATTAAAAAAAAAAGTTAGTTTGGATTGGATGTCCATTTTATTTTATTTTAATTTTATTTTATTTTATTATGTATCATTCAGTCAGTAAGCATATATGTGTCTCAAAAAATCTTGGCAGTCTTATGTACATGAACACTGCTCATTTATGAAATTATAGAGTACCCATGTAGATTAATTTCAGATAATCAATTAAAATTGTAGGTAAATATATCAGACACAGGCAGCTTCAGTTTTTGAACTTTTTTTTTTTATCATGGAAAAGGCAGTGTTCATTTTTGTTTAATGGTGATATGAGGGGATTAGATCAGTATCTCCTAACATTTTTATTACTCTTCTACCCCCATATTTTGAAAGAATATTCTCACAAGAGTGAATTTATTATTTGGTAATTATTTAAATCTGTATCAGCCATAGCATGAGTTTTTACATATTGCCACTAAGTCGATATAAATCTACGCTGATGCTTTTTCTATATTATGAAACTCACCTATACTACCTGTATGATTTTTATGTTTTTTGTTTTGAAAATAACTTCTAGAATACTGACATTAGCTAAAGGAACACTAGAAATATGAGGATACAAAACTAAAAACCAATGGGGTAATTGGTATCTAAAATATCTTCTAATAGCTAAATGTGTGAATCTGTGACTTTACCATGAGTAATAGCTTTCAGAATGCAAAAATTTTGAAGAGAACTATGAGTCCTCATGTCATTAGTTATTGTCTCCAGTCATTATACAAAAGCAACATAAAGGTTTTAATACACACATATTTAGGTAGATATAGATATAGATAGATATAAGATATATACTCTTTAGTATTGTAGATCTTAGTGATTGCAAAACACAGTTTATTGTCATAGACTCTGCATCTGGAGTTCTGTCTTGTCCTGCAAGAGAGTGGATGCAGCATTAAAATTTGAGAGAGACTAATGTCTGGGAGGAGACAGGAGCCTGGAGTAAGGGAGTAAGGGTCCTTACTCTGTTTTTATTAGGATTAGAAGGCTTACAAGCATGATGGACATGCACAGAGAGACAATAAAACTGTGAACATTAACTCATGGAGAAAAGGGGGTTTTGATGAAATGTGCTGTTAGGGGTTTGGGTCAATACAAAACAAAATCCTGGGGCTGGGAGGAAGGTTGTTTACTACAGACAAGAGGAGCCACCTCTGTTTACATAAACTTGGCCTAGGGGACAAGAAAGACAGAGCGTGCTACCTCAGGGTCAACAAGGCACCTTTCTTTTGGTAATTAGCTCCACTCAGAGCAACTTCCCCCTGCTGTGGTGTAAAGTCCCGTTTTCCTATCTTTGTCCTTCCTTCCTGTGAAAGCACCTTTCTGCTATTATACTAAATTGGGGGACATTTCTGCCCTGAATACCTAATCTTGTTTACCTCAGTTTTGATGCTTTCATCCTGAGGCTTTTCTATTCATATACCTTTGTCCTATACTAGGGGCCTTTGCCCTGTTTACCTAATCTTGTTTACCCAAACTTGGGTGTGTGCATCCTGTGTCTAATTCTTTAAATCCATTGGTGCATGCTCAGGGAATTTCTAAGCTTATTCCCCACAGTTTATTACTCAGGAGAATAATTTTGCTGATATTACATTTTCAAAGTAAAATTTGTACAGTTGTCCTGCCCAGTGTAGTATGTATTTAGTGATTTATAAACATGCTTAAGTAAGTAGGCAAAAGTAAACTAGTCACTTGGATAGATTCCAGTATAGCAGAGGGGAAAAAAAAAAAAAAGTCAATGTCTGTAAAGTTTAATTTTGGTTTAACTAGATTATCTTGAAAACTTTGTCATTAAGTCAATTACTTCATGTAGGTAAATTCAATTTTCAGCTGTGTTACTAGGTCCCCTGCTACATTTTTATTTAATCTATACTAGATTAAACTTCTACAACTCGCTGACTAATCCTATACCAGAGCTTAAAAAAATACCTCTTGAGTTTTTCTCAGGCATGTTTTTCAATGGAAACATAGCAAAGTATTTTTGTACCCCAAAAGAAGACACAGAATACCAAATAGGCTTTTGGAAGATATAATATACAGAAAAAGCTCAGGATCAAAAAGGAGACATGAGCTCCAGTGCCATGTTTGGCCCACACCAGTTGTATGAATTTGGGACAATTATTTTCTTTTTGGACCTCATATGATTCAGATATAAAATGGATAAGATAATAAAGTGGACATTACCTTAATGGACTTCCACTCACCTAACTCATTTAGTTAACTGTCTCCATATCCTCTGGAAACATGCTAATTGACGACCAAGCTCTCTGAGCTCTTGGTACTGGTAGACTACTCTCTAGCATACCTATATATTTTTTCCTACAAAAGTAGTTTTTGCATGTCACGCTTCAGGTATCACCCCCCAAATAAAAAGGTATTAATGTGGTTATACTTGGCATTGTAATCACATTATTTATTATATTTACATAAATTGATAAAATATGAATATTTAATAGTTTTGATTACTTTGGAAAGGCTATAAAGATATGAAACACAAAAATTATACATCTTTGGGAGATACGGTGGTTAATGATGGGAAATACAAATACGTAGAATTTGGCACACAGGTTCACAAATATTTTAAGTTATGATTCCATTTAAAAATAACAAAAGCTAGGGGCGCCTGGGTGGCTCAGTCGGTTGAGCGGCCGACTTCGGCTCAGGTCACGATCTCGCGGTCCGTGAGTTCGAGGTCCGCGTCGGGCTCTGTGCTGACAGCTCAGAGCCTGGAGCCTGTTTCAGATTCTGTGTCTCCCTCTCTCTCTGACCCTCCCCCGTTCATGCTCTGTCTCTCTCTGTCTCAAAAATAAATGTTAAAAAAAAAAAAACTAAAAAAACAAAAAAAAACAAAAGCTAGACATTAAGAAAGATCAATTATGGGTATGATTTAATATTCACTAGAATCCAATCAACAGATCAGAAAAAATAAAATATCCTTGTCCTATATAACTATGTTTTAAATGTTTTAAGTTAAAATGAAATATTAAACTGAATTCTGATAATGGCAGTGGAGCTAGTGATCAACAAATTTTGCTACAGTTAACATAATACTGGGATAAAAAAAGATTTAAAGGCCCTAGAACATAAAGCAGATGGAGCCAGGAAGTTTATTTTGAAAAACTTCCAACTGCAACAGCTAAGACAGAGTTTGTGACCTTCCTTCTGTTATGCCCAGAATTCGTGATCCCCAAAGACCACCAGGGAGCCGAGTCTGATGCACAAGCAAAAGAGCCTTTATTCGAGCTAGCTCGAGCTCAACCCCTACCTGCACCGATGCAGCGGTGAGATACCAGGGAGAGAGAGCGAGTTTCAAAAGGACAAAGGTTTTATTGGGGCCTAGGGGCAGTTGGTGAGGTAATGGCTGTGGCCTCAGCTGATTGGCTGGGGAAGGGTCAGAGTCCTGTTAGGCAGGTCGCTGGGCGTGTTTTGATCAGGAAGTTTGAACTGGTGAGCGGGAGGTTACTCAAGGTGAGGAGGCGTGGTCTAGGTGAAGGACACAGAACAAGATGGAGTCGGCCGGCTTAGGCCCGCCCTTTCACTTCCTTCCTTCCTTCCTTCCGTCCCCCCTCTCTTTTTCTTTTCTCTTTCTTTCTTTCTTTCTTTCTTTCTTTCTTTCTTTCTTTCTTTCTTTCTTTCTTTCTCTCCTCCTCTTCCTCCTTGCCCTCCTCATCCTCCTCCTCCTCCTCCTCCTTCTTCTTCTTTGCATGATGATGCTCCCCAGTGTCTGTCTGTCCACTATAATATGCAAATGACAGGGAAACACCAGGGATCCCTTATAAACAGGCAGAGATCAGAGAGGACTCTAACTTTGAAAGACAGAGCTATGTAAATGGAACTTTTGAGTTAGCTATTTTCTGAAATGATCACAAAGGATCACAGATGTTACATTTGTAGACAAACTTCAGGCACTTATTACAAATGTTTATATAATTAAAGAAATACATGTTGAAATGACTAAAGAACATGGTTTTAATGAATGAGCAGATAGGAAATCTCAACAAATAATTAAAATGATTAAAAAAGGAAACCTTAGGCCTGAAAAAAAAATAGTAACTAAAAAAAAAAAAGTAGGTTCAGATGATTTAAAAAACTTTGAAGACTGGAGAAGAATTAGTAAACATGAAATAAATCTATTAAAATTAAGCAATATGAAGAAAAGAAAGAAAGCAATTTGAGGGAGAATGAACAGAGTTTCAGAGATCTATGACAATAAATAATGGTTCAATTTACATGTCACAACTCTCTGTACGTACATATATCTGATAATGGGCTTATATCTAGATTATATAAAAAACACAACTCAAGAATGCAAAGACAAAATAACATAGGCAAAGGATTTGGACAGACACTTTACAAAAATATATACAAAGAACCAATAAGCATATTAAAATCTGCTCAACATTTTAGTTGTCAGGAAAAAGCAAATTAAAATCACAAATGAATTACCACTATACAACCATTAGAATGCCTAAAATTTTAAAAGAGAAAATTATGTTTAGAATGTAGATGTTCATTTCAACTGAACTCCACATTTCAGATGAAATGTTCATTCATTGCTGATGGAAATGTAACATAATATGACTATTTTAGAAAAGTTTGGCAGTTTCTTGAAATTTAGATATATTCCTAACATGCTCCATATGTCTTCATATTCTGTTTGGAATAGAGGCTGCTGCTTGGGGCATATTTTTCTCATGGAAGATCACAGAACCCCCCCCCCCAAAAAAAAAAATAGTGGGAATATGTGCTGTCTTTTGAAGCCTTGGCCATAATTGGTACATTGAAACTTTCATCCTCATGTTATTAGCCTAAGCAAGTCATATGATTAAATTAAACATTGATAGGTTGAGGGAATATACTCTATACTTTGTGTGAGTGGCACTGAGAAGTCATAGGACAAATGTAGATATTTTAATTCAGGGGCAGCTCGGAAAATTCTGTCTGTCAGAGATGATATCTTTTGTTACAACATTAGCAACTATTAACATCACTATTTATTGAAGAAACAGGATGACAAATGGCACAGTTTTGATTAATGGGTATTAAAGAGTAAGAAAGACTAGGATCACACCTGAAAAGAGGCTGGAAGTGCTTATCCAAGGACAACATACTTTGTTGAGCATTTTCTTCTTTTTTTTTTTTTTTACGTTTATTTTTGAGACAGAGAGAGACAGAGCATGAACGGGGGAGGGGCAGACAGAGAGGGAGACACAGAATCGGAAGCAGGCTCCAGGCTCTGAGCCATCACCCCAGAGCCTGACGTGGGGCTCGAACTTATGGTCTGTGAGATCATGACCTGAGCTGAAGTCAGACGCTTAACCGACCAGCCACCCAGGCGCCCCTCTTTTTTTTTTTTTTTTAATTTTTTTTTTGTTGTTGAGCATTTTCTAAGGAAAATGTTCCCCAACCAAATTTTAAGTAAGCAATTTTTGTGTCTAGACATAAAGGGACTTTGTGATAGTGTAATGCCCCCGATTTCGAATCTGAGAGACCACCAAGGAGCCGATACCGATGCAAACGCACGAGGGTTTATTTGCAAGCTCGAGCTTGGGCCCAATTATACCCGACACAGCAGAGCAGGGACTTGGACCCCTAGGTTAAAAGGCGTAGCAGTTTTATAGGGGCCAGTGGCCAACGAGATTGTAACACACACAGAAAGTTGCATAGTCATGCCAGTCCACACGCAGGTGGCCAATTGAATTACAATTTACCCTATAGTAACTGTTTGAACTTGCTTATCACTCTGGTCAGAATTGGCGCGCAAGTTTGGCAGGCAAAAGGCGGGGTTTACATTCTTTGGCGGTTAGGGGTTCCGCATTCCTATTTGAGCAGGTTTCCAGTAAGGGTGTGCTCAGCGGCTTGACTAGGGTGGGGGAGTGTCTTAAGCAATAAGCAGGTCATGTGGGGGTTATACATGAGATGGTGGGTGTAGCACAAAATGGAGTTAGCCTTGCTCTGCTTGTCCAGGGGTAGGGGATTTTTGTTAAATTCCTTGGATCCCACAATAGTTTTGGAACTAAAGCTCAGGTCTTCTTTTTTCCATTTTCCTGGGAATAATCATAACATTTGTAAATATCTTATAGTGTATGAAATTTTTTGTATGTTAACTGATTTTCCCTTTAAGAATGCTGAAAGGCAGCATTTATTACCGAAACTGTTTTATAGATGAGCAAAATAGAATACCAGAGAAGTGAAGTGACTTGTCCAAATTCACTTAGCCATTAAAAGATCATGGCTACAAGTCAAACCTCTATCTTCTGATACTAGTCAGTATTTTACAGTATTTTTACAGTATTTGATAGTTATTAATTCAGACTTGAACATATTGAAAGTGTTAAAAAATACTTGCATAATTGAATTTACACAGATGAGCAAATACTGCTTTGGTTCAGTAAGGAGAGAATAAATCTCAAGTCTGAAGGAATTGTTTTCTTTCACATTCTACCCTTTTTGAATATGCAGAAAGTCTTTACTTTCTTCCAATTTTGCCCATGTATGATTGAAAATAACAGCAGTTCCTCAAATTTGCAGTTGTTAGTATATAACAAAGTCTTTTTTCATGCTACAACTAAAGCAGATAGCATTATTATCTCCATCTTATAAAGAGGAAACAGATGGCCTATAAAGGACTTGCCCAGTATCACAGCAGCAATATTAGCAGCTAAACTAAAATTTCAACCAGGTTTGTTCCATTATTTTTTTGATAAATTCCATTGCATTTGTCTGTGATTATTTAGGATTTGGCCTCATATGTAAAATATCCTCCTCAACTCTAGAGAGATGATTACATTGAGACCATTTAATTGCAGTAATATTAATGTCTTCATTAAAATTTTGTTATATTCTAGTCAAAATATGTCCACGTTTTCTGGCAGTTCTTAATGCTTTTAGGCTGCTGAGTTCCCATGGGACCTGCTGAAAACACTTAATTAAGAGGTAATTGTTCGAGCATATGTTAATTTTTACTTAAGTGTTTATTAGCATAGATCCTCTCTTGAAGTCCCCCACCTCCTTTTTTCTTCTTCTTCTTTTTTTAAGTGTTAAATTGTCTTGTTGTCATTATCCCTCAGGAAGTATCATCTTTTCATTTATGGCTTAAAATTTTATCTGCAGACCCCATAGTAAATGGTGCCACACATAGCAATAGAAAAAGTGACAAGGAAGGTGAATCCTTTATTCTTAAAATGCCCCTCTTTTCCTGCTGTTTGCAACCAGAGAGTTATTCCAGTGCTCCAATACTGAATTCCCCAAAACATATTCCATATACTGAAAAGAGTTTCAATGGGCAACTGTGTTGAGACACCCTGAATTTAACCCTTTCCCTTTTAATATTTCTGTTTCACATATTGAAGCACTGAGAAGAACACTACTATAAGAAATTTGACCAGTTTTTAAATTCATAATTTATTTTTTTAAAATTTTAAATGTTTATTTTTGAGAAAGAGAGAGACAGATCGTGAATGGGGGAGGAGCAGAGAGAGAGGGAGACACAGAATCCCAAGTAGGCTCCAGGCTCTGAGCTGTCAGCACAGAGCCTAATGCGGGGCTTGAACCCACAAACTGTAAGATTGTGATCTGAGCCGAAGTCTGATGCTTAACGGACTGAGCCACCCAGGCGCCCCTTAAATTCATAATTTAAAGACTTAGAAAGAAAAAAATATTATTTAAAATTTTTCTCAAGGAAAGAGAAAAGTAACAAAACTCATCGTGTGTGAGATTGTGATGGCAGAACAGAAAATCATTTTGTATACTTTATGTACAAATTATTATTTTACTTTATTTGTATTATTTTACAAATTGTAAAATTATTTACAAAATAATTTTGTTGATAGCAATTAGGACTGATAAAATGATCAGAAATGCAGTCAAACCTTTAAATAATGACTTTATTTGTAATAAAAGTGAAAAAAAAGTAAGTATTCAAAAATAAAAACTAGTACATAAAGTGAAGCTACTTGGTCTGCGGCTTAAAATATTTAGTTCAAAAATGCTATCTTGTTACTCAGTAATAAAACTGAATATTTAGCATAAATTAATTTAACCAAGTCAATATTGGGGAGTACGGTATTCTAAGTTAGAGGAAACGATGTGATTCTTAGATTTTACACATGCCCATAAAACAGGAACTTACGATCTACTAGGGCCTTGGAAGGAAGGTTAAAAGTAGAACCTATGGGTGGAAGCCACACAGAACATAAATTTGCTCTATATCAGAGATAATTTAAATAGATTATGTGATATTGTGGCTACAGCTATCATTTACCAGGCGCACAGTATACATCAGTCTGTTCTAATATATAGCGTTAACTTATTGAATCCTTACAAACATCCGCTAAGTACTCTCATTATTCCTGCTTCATGGATGAGAAAACTAACTTAGAGACATTTCCAAGGTCACATATCTTTTAAATGGTAGAAACATGATATAAACCCAGATAACATGTGGCTTCAAAATCTGTTTTCTTAGCACTTGTTGTAGTTGTCCTATAAGGGAAATAGTTACTCATCACTAAAAATACTCAAACAGCAATTTAAAATGTACTTGCTAGGCATGTTGTCAAAGGGAATTTAAAGCATGTAGAAGGAAAGTTAGACTCCAACTCTGAATTTCTGTTTGTATACAATTTGTAAAATATGCCTTTGGAAAAAAAAATAAACTAAGCTTAATATTCTGCAAGTTGTTGAACATCTTAGGCCATAGCTTTTACTTTTCTTGGACTTTCACTGGGCTTCAAATAGAGCTAGACACAGCATAAGTCAAAAATATACATTTGCTAATCGAATAAGTTTTAATTACTTTGTATGTATCTCACTGAGAAAATTTAGAACTAGTTCATGTTTCACCAAATTCCTCTTGATGTAAAACTTACCTTAACTTCCTCAGCATTTACCTACTACTTCCTCCATTTGAATGAGCACTCTCTCTGTCTCTCTTTCCCTCCACCTATTCAAGGCTAACTGTCTCAAGTATTTCTACAACTACACCTTTTGTTGCCTCTGTCCCACCAACTTCTTTCCTTCCTTCCTTCCTTCCTTCCTTCCTTCCTTCCTTCCTTCCTTCCTTCCCTCCTTCCCATTTCCTTCCTTCTTCCATCTTTCCCTCTCTCTCTCCTCCTCTTCCCTTATTTCTCCTCTTTTTGTCTCTCCTCTCTTTCACTCACCTCCCCTTCTCCTCTCTCTTCCCTTACCCTCACTCATTCATATAATGAAATATTTATACAATGAAATATTTTGTGACCATGAAAGAGAATGAAGTATTGATGTATGCAACCACATAGATAGACCTTGAAAATGTTATTGTTAGTGAATAAAGTCTGTCATGAAAGACAACATATTGTATGATTCAATTTACTGGAAATATCCAGAATAGGTATATCTAGACAGTTACTAAATTAGTGATTGTCTAGGGCTTGGATAGGGTCAGAGGAGGTAATAGTTTGGGGATAATAAAAATATTTCAAAATTAGTAGTGATGGTTGCAAAAATGTACACATGCTAAAAACACTGAATTATACACTTTAAAAGGGTGAATTTTATGGAATGTGTATTACATCTTGATAAAACTGATATTAAAAAATATATATGTGTATATACACTTACATATACACTGATTTATGGGATACATAGATTGCTTCCTGTTTTTTTGTAAGCTTAACTTATTTAGGGATCATGCAGAACATGATCATATATTTTCTTCTTAGAGTGTTAATAAAAACAAGTCTTCCCAATAGAATTAGGACATACTGTTATTTCTTTTTATTATAAACTTTTCAGAATTCATAAAATAAGCGTGGTCATTTAAGGTCTCCTATTTTTAATGCATCTTTATGTCAAGGACACAGTATCTTTTTAAGCATTCTCTAAAACTCTAAAACAGTTTGAATACTCTTTTGTGCCAGAAATACCTATCTTGTAATTCTGGCCCTGACACTATATATGGGTGTGACCTTGGGAAAATTACCAACTTTTATGAATTTTAGTTTATTCAGAATAAAATGGATGTATAAGTCAGAGATTTTGGTAGGAATTATATGTGTACACAATACTCTTCGCATTCCTTCACTTCAGTTTTCTGAGCTTTGGTTTTCTAATCTATACAATGGGCTGACCTATCTCACAGTCTATAAATGTAATTTAAATTAGATATTGTAATTAAATCTTTTCATGCAGAGCATGACACAATAAATGGCAGTTTAAAAATTATTATTGTCATTGTCACAATATAATTTGTCTTTTATACATAGCACCCACATCCTAGCACACATATCCCTGTTATTTTCTTTTTGTGTCCTTGTCCCTCTACCTTCAACTGTTCTCTTCCCCTATTAGTGCCTTGTATATACTCAGTTTTGTCTTTTGGCAGTTGTGGCTAAAAGAACTAAATTCTGTGATGCTCTCTACATATAAATACTGGTAAATCTATGCCCCAAGTTCCCACTATGTTAAATTCTACGAGGTACAGAGTTGTATGTATCTTCCTGAAAAGGGCCTCTTATGTTGTTGGGAAGTAACATATGTATACACATAAGTATAATACAAGTTAGAAAGAGATCAGTACCATGCAGAAGTTTAAAAAAAAACAAGGATAGGGCATTTATAGTTGAAATTAGGGATAGACATGAGGGATCAGAGAAATTTATAAAGGAGGAAAATGTGGTAGGCAGAATAATGACCATCCAAAGATATCAGCATCCCAATCTCAGTAACTTGTCTTTATTTTTAAAGGAATTTTAAAAATGTTTATTTATTTTTGAGAGAGAGAGAGAGTACAAGCAGGGGAGGGGAAGAGAGAGAGGGAGACACAGAATCTGAAGCAGGCTCCAGGCTCTGAGCTATCAGTGCAGAGCTGGACACGGGGCTTGAACCCATGAACCGTGAGACTGTGACCTGAGCCGAAGACAGACGCTTAACTGACTGAGCTACCCAGGCACCCTCAATTTTTGTAACTTGTAAAAGTGTTAGCTTGAATGACAAAAAAGAATTACAGTTGCAGATGAAATTAAAGTTGCTAATCAGCTGATCTTAAATTATATTAGGTTATTAAATGGGCTCAATATAATCACAACAGTCCTTAAATGTAGAAAAGGGAGGTGGGGTGCCTGGATGTCTTAGTCGGTTGAGTGTCTGACGTTGGCTCAGGTCATGATCTCGTGGTTCATAGGTTGGATCCCCAGGTGGGACTCTGTGCTGACAGCTGAGTCTGGAGCCTGTTTCAGATGCTGTGTCTCCCTGTCTTTGTGCGCATCCCCCATTCTCTCTCTCTCTCTCTCTCTCTCTCTCTCTCTCTCTCAAAAATAAACATTAAAAATATAAAAAATAATAAAATTGAAATAGAAAGAAAAGGGAGGCAGAAGAGTCAGCAAGAGAAAGATGTAACTATGGAAGAAAGGCACAAAAAGATGCAATGTTGCCAAGTTTGAAGATCGAAGTGGGCCACCATCTAGGTCAACGGGTGACTTCTAGAAGGTAGAGAGGTCACAGGCATGGATTTTTTTCTAGAGCCTCCAGAAAGTTGTATAGTCATATCGAATCTTTGATTTTAACTCAGTGAGATACATGTATTACTTCTAATAATTTAGAAGGACTGAGATTTCTTTTTCTTAAGCTACAGAATTTTTGTTGTTATAGCAACAATAAGAAATGAATATAAAAGACCATGATAGAAGGCTATCATTGCATAGTACTTCATCTGTGGAAGTTTGTATTTCTGACAGATCACACTCATTCATTCATCCATTCATTAAACAAATAGTAATTGAGTACTTTTCCAGGCATAATTTTAGAAGCAGAGATGTAGCTGTAAGTCAGACAAAATTCCTGTCCTCTGAGAACTTGTGTATTAGTGGTAGGCAGTCAATAAACATATAAACATTTACATCAAAAAAATAAAAATCAGGATGTTTATACTATTAATATATTACTAGTTCCGTGAACATTTGAGTACCTAATACATGTCAGAACTTGTTCTAGCCTGAGGGTATAATTGGCAATCATTAAAGGCAGCAAAGAAAAGTTCTTCAAAGCAGAGGCCCTGAAGCCCCACAGTTTGGTTTTTATTCCCATTTTATCCATTTATTATGTTGTGACCTTGGACAAGTTACTTAATATCTATGTCTCAGGCTCTTAATCTGAAAAATACAGATAGTAATAGTCCCTAAATGATAAGGCTGTCATAAGGATGAAATGAAATAGAATATTTGGGAAGTACTTAGTGTAGTGCCTGCCTCATTGCATATACAATGCAATTGGTTGATGAATTAAAGAAAAGATTGATCAAACCAACTCATTTTGTCTGAAAAGAATTCAAGCTGGGGTAAAGAGACATACATTATACAAAAAAATTTATATATAGTATGAAAAATATTAGATTCTAGCATTCATATAAGTTGGGGTCTTAAAGTACCAGGGACTATGAAATGTATGTTTTTCTGGAAACATAGAAATTTAATGCCATTATTTTTAGAAAGATAACTTTCTTCAAATGGTTCAAACCACTCTGAGGAAGGAGCTGACTTGGCATCTTCCAAACAATAGAGGCAGACAAGATCATGACACAAGTTCTTTGTCATCCTTTACATGGTCCAGTGTATAAGAAATGGGAAAAAGACAATTCATTTTTCAAGCTCCTTCATGTACTCCTTGCGTGGGCTGGATTCTCTAATGGTTTATTTCAGGCCATTTCCAGCTTTTCTCTAAGATCAATATTTCAAATACAATAGATTCTGGATGTGTGTATAGGTTTGAACGTTCATGTGTGGTTGTGATATTGTGTTCCATTTCTAACTTTTGTACTGCTGGTATAACTGAAAAACAGGAGAGACAGTTCTAAAGAACTCTAAAAACAGCAGGTGATCAATAGCAAAGTAAATCCCATTAGTTTATAAGGGATGAAACTATATGAAGAACAAACAAAAAAAGATGGTGAAGGAGGAGAAAGAGAAAAATATATCAGGTGATTGGCCCTGGATATGCGCAGTAGCTGAATAAGAATATTCAGAGCCTACTGATTTTTTTTCTTCTTATAAAAAAGGAAATCACAAATATGCTATTCAAGATACAAATATAAGATATTTCTGGGTAAAGAACAACTCAGCAAGACAATAACCTTCCATTTAGTACCTTTCTGTCCATCCATCCTGTAGGGTGTATGTGAAGGAGTCGACAAGAGGTAATTATAACAATGGAAACCCAGTGAATCCATTAGATTATCTTCCTGGGACTGAAGTGAAAAGAAAGAAGAGGAAGATTGAGCAGCAGTTAATTTTGGAGCTATCAGAAATATATAATCTGGTAGAATTGTGAATAAGTATTTGGACTCAGTATTAATAATCTTGGGAGTTCAATCCAGACCCCTTAGTGTGGTCTATGCCACTACCGACCTACATTTAAGAGGAAGGTGAAGTTTCATCAGTAGCAAGCATTCCCAGTCATCACTTACTCCACCTTCTATTCATTGTCTACTCCAGCTCTATCTACCTTTCTGGGTAACTTGACTCTCACCAGAAGTGCCTTTTCCACTGTTTCTCTGGATTTTAACACGCAGCTATCCAACCACTGCCTGTTCTTGCAGATCATTTAATCTTTCATTCATCCAGTGATGTAACTGAATGCCTGTCATATAACTTACTCTATCATTCAGTCAGTGCTTACTGTGTGCTAGGCATAGGAATCACACCTTGACATACCATATTTGTTTATTCTTGAAAAAAAAAACATAAGAGTCATATTTTTATCCCAATTATTTACTAAGAGCATATGGTTAGAAAGTGGCAGGGGAAGAACTTGGACTCTCCTTTTGGGCTTCAAAGCTTATGCCCTTAATCATGTAACTCTGTGACTCTGTATAGGTGCTAGGGATAGTAGGCTCAAAACAGCCAGTCTCTCCCTGGAGTGACTTCACACTTGATGGGCCAGACAGGGAAACTGATGCTTTCTATATTGCAGACTGAGAACCTCGGTTGAGAGAAGGGTGTGGTTTGCAGACTAGAAGAGGAAAAGGATCTTGGTTGGCTGTTTACCATAATCTTATAAACTGAGTGGAAAGGCCCAGAAAATGGTATCCTACCAGAGCTGAGAATATGTTAACAGACATGCTTTTGGAAAACTGCACATGATTCACTAGAATTGGAGAATAGGGTGGCAGACACTTAGTTGTAAGACACTGTGATATGTGATACCTTAGAGGTTTTAGGGACATGATAAAGGGATACAGAGATGGGACATCTGGAATACTCCCATAGTGTGAGAGGTCAAGGATGACTCTGAAGAGTGGGCGACCCACGATATGTGCTAAAGGAAAAATGGAAGTTACCAAGGATGGGAAGGGAGGGAGGACATTCCAAACAAAAATGCAACATGCCTAAAGGCAAAGAGTCATGAAACAGTGAAGAGAAACACTGAATAGTATTTTTTTTTAAGGTTGAAACAAAGTGTACTTGTGGGGACATGGGGAAAAATGAGGAAAAGTTCAGATTACAAATGTCTCTTGTGCTAAACTAAGCTATTTATTAGTCCTGTAAGATATCAGGAAACTCTTAAGGATATTAAGCAAGAAACAAAATTGATACAGTTTTGATTCTGGGATAAGAGACCATTGCTCTGGTAGCAATGTAGTAGGTAGAACAAAGAGGGAAGGTGGCTACACTTTGAAGACAAAAAGAACAATCAGGGGACTACATCAGTAATCTAGAAGATAAGTGATGAAGACATAAATGAAAAATATGGTCTCAAAATAGGCATTGGTGGGAGAGTTTTTAATGGCCTGGTAAAAGGTAACAAAAATCATTCTCATATTTCTGGCTTGGGTGACAGAATAGTATTATTGAGGTAGGAAGTTCAAGAATAAAAGTTGATTATGATCCAATTTATCTCAATTCTAGACATGACTAATTTGAAATGTATGTAGAACATTCAAGTTGACATGTGCAGAAAGCTTTTGAAATCTAGAGATCAGCTAAGATAGAGGCCAAGAATGTGCATATCAATAAATACTGTTCCTTTCTCTCTTTTTCTTCTGGGACCCCTATAATGCGAATGTCTGTTCACTTAATGTTGACCAGGAGATCCTTTAACTTATCCTCATTTTTTTTTTTTTTTTTTTTTGAGAGAGAGCAAGCACAAGCAGAAAAGAGGGGCAGAGGGAAAGAGAGAATCTTAAGCAGGCTCCATGCTCAGCACAGGCCTGATGCAGGGCTCGATTTCACAACTGTGATATCATGACCTGAGCAGAAACCAAGAGGAGGACACCTAACCAACTGAGCCACCCAGGCACCACCCCCGCTTCATTTTAAAAATTCTTTTCTCTTTTTGCTGTTCAACTTGGGTAACTGGGTGACATGAGGCAGGTGTTAGCTAAGGCTGTAGTATCATTTTGCAATATATACATGTATGAAGTCAATAGGTTTTATACCCTAAATGTATGCAATGGTGGATGTCAATTATGTCTCAAAAACCTGGAAAGAAATCTCTGAAAAAAAAATTCCTTCATTTCTCTACTTTTGATCCTCATCAGGTTGTTTTGTTCCTTTTCTAAACAATACTAATTATACATTAACCATTGGAAGAATCTTTTAAAAAATTTTTTTTAACATTATTCATTTTTTTGAGAGACAGAGAGACAAAGCATGAGTGGGGAGGGGCAGGGAGAGAGGGAGACACAGAATCTGAAGCAGGCTCCAGGCTCTGAGCTGTCAACACAGAGCCCCGTGTGGGGCTGGAACTCACAAACCGCGAGATCATGACCTGAGCAGAAGTCGGATGCTTAAGTGACTGAGCCACCCAGGCATCCCAACCATTAGAAAATTCTTAATGCCCCATCTCATATTTAATGTGGAGCTACTCAGGGGCGCCTGGGTGGCTCAGCTGGGTAAGCATCTGAGTTCTGCTCAGGTCATGATCTTGTGGTTTGTGAGTTTGAGCCCATTTGGGGCTCTGTGCTGACAGCTCAGAGCCTGGAGCCTGCTTCAGATTCTGCCTCCCTCTCTCCCTGCCCCTCCCCCACTTGTGTTCTGTCTCTCTCTCTCTCTCAAAAATAAATAAACATTAAAGAAATTTTTTTAAATATGGAACTCCTTGATTTTACAAACTATAAACATAATATTCCCACAAAATCTCAAGTAAACATTTTAATGACTACTTATGATTGTAAGGAGACATTCATCTTTTTCAGTACTTCTAGTACCCAAAGGGAAAACAAAACCTTTATGATCAATTTTATGGTTTTCTACTCTCCATTTTTTTTTTTCTAGTACCACTGGCATCTTATCTGCTCAACCAAAACTCTGATTACAGCCAGAGATACATTTAGGTCCTTAAAAAGATTACTATTATCACATAAAACTTTTCTAAGTTCTGCATCGTGCAAGAAGCTGCTTCGTCAGTCACTGCAGATGCCTTGGATAAGGAGCCTCTCTTCCCCAGGGTGCACCAAACTGGATAGTGACATAAAATGGCATTTGGATAGCACCGTTCAGAGCTGCTTCACATGCATTGTCTTGATGTTATCCTCATAATAGATTTCTGAAACAGAGATTACTGTCACTACTTTTTTTTTTTTTCTTATTTAAAGCCAAGAAATTTATTGGCTGTTACCCAGGCTTCCTTCTAAATTAAACAACTCAAACAGTACTCATACTATCCTTGCTTCTTGATTTTAGGCATTTTGTCTCTGTTGAACTGGAGCACCTATAAAAAAAAGTTTTTTTAATTGTTTTAAGTTTTTATTTAAATTCTAGTTGGTTAGCATATACTGTAACATTAGTTTCAAGAGTAGAATTTAGTGATTCATCACCTACATATAACACCAGGTGCTCATCACAAGTGTCATCCTTAACACCCACACCTATCTAGCCTTTCCTCCTGCCCATCTCCCTTCAGCAACCCTCAGCAATAGTTAAAAGTCTGGAGGTGAGGACAAGCACAGACATTTACAAAATTATATGGTAATACGTGAATGATAAGCCAGGAGGGTATGAGGTTGGAAGTGATGGATGAGTGATTTTAGAAGATTCTTCAAGAAAGAATGTCTGCACCACTTACATTCTTATTGTACTAATGGAGTCAATTTGTATATCTATTTTTTTTAACCTAGAATAAGCTTATTTTAAAACTAAAGAAATAAGCAACAACAAACTAACTTTTTACCTTCAGCCTCAAACTTATGGATGTGTAGACTACCACTTGCTTTCTCTCTAAATGGAAAACTTAATTAGAAACCTACTAGAATTAATGTGTACATTTTAAATTTGTTTTTTTCATTTCACATATTATTATAAAAAATCAAAAGGCCTCTAGAGGTCACCAATGGGCTAATTTGAGAGTGGGCATCTTTGTGGTTTGTTTCTCTTAGTTTAGAATTAGTCATTATAAAGGATTATGTGTTTCCCAAAACTAGTGGGAACAAGAAATCCTCTTTGACTCTTTGCCAGCATTTTAGTTACTCATAGACAGTTATGACTCATTTCAGTAAAATGCTGTTTATGATGGAATCAACAATCCAGCTCCATAGCTTCTAGAATGATCTTTGAGACCTTAGGGAAATCCTCATTAATTTATTGTCTTAAATACCTCCTCCACTGATGAAGGAGGCACAGTGACCCTTTAAGTCTAGGAAATGTATTTATTTTCCATGAGCAACTGAAACCCATATTGAAAGTCATTCAATTAGCGATTAGCTACAGAGCAGAGATGAGTTCTAACATATTCTGACTTTGTTTCTACTCAGTTTTCTTTTCTCTCATCCAAAGATTTGAACCCTAAGTTCAGTGCAGTTCAGTTTAATGAACTTTTCCCTAGAGCCTGACACATGCCAGTCGTGTAGTGATGGGCACTGAGATAAATTATGGTCTCTGACCTAGTGAGGATGCATACACAGATAATTAGGAAGAGGTTACCTAGTAAAATAGAGGTACATGTCTTCTAGGAAACACAGGGTGCTATGGGAGTGCTTGTCCAAACCTGAATACTTTTCTGGGTATTTAGAGATGTTTTCCTGCTTGAAGAAATTCTTGAGATGACGAAAAAATTAGTGAAGCTTATCCAGAGAGAGAAGATGGAGAGACTGTGGAGGAAGGATGGATGAAAAGGAGGGGCATCTAGGACAACACAAATAGCAGAAATGGGATTGCATCTTTGAGCAAGAATGTCCTTCATGTGTTAATGTTTGTTTGTTTGTTTCCAAACCATAGCTTCTTCTATAAATTAAGTTTTTAGAAAGCATCAGAGGATGCAAACACAAATGCCTGTCAGGACTGGGCATGTAACCTAATAGGTGAAGTCAGCTCAATGTATAAAATCTGCAACCAATGTTAATTGTGGTGAATTGGAAATCCCTTTATAAAGGGAAAGGTTGCTGTTCAAATTATGTTAATGAATGCCAAGGTGTCCTCATCTTGCCAGATCTTTCTATTTTTCAAGAGATCTCCAAATCTGGATTTTTATGTGAAATACTCTGAATTTTTAGCCATTGATAATTATATACTTCAACTTTAAGGCCCTGTGCAATCCAACAATGCATACCAAATTCATGAGTTTTGAAATAATTGCAGGTATAATTATACTACCAGATTCTGGGTAACTTTTCTTTGTAAAATAAAACCACATACATATCCATAGCAGAACAGTCACTGGACTGGGAGTCAGGAGATGTGAGTTTTACCTGTAAGTGATTGTGTTATTTTGAGCAAAGGAATTACCCAGTTTTCTTAGCTGAAAGTCATGAATTGCCTAAGTACACATTTAGACTAGCTAGCCAAGGCATTTTAATACTGTATTTATGAGTTTTTAAGCTTAGGAAGGCTCATAAATATGTGGTGAAATATAATAATTTTTACTTTCTTCTCTGCCTTCAACTTCCCACTGTCCAGCTCTCATATTGTCCTGTTGGGTGTTTCTGCCTCAGAGTCTCATATGTGGTGTTTGGGGAGAATATTCAAAAACACTGAAGTCAGGGACAGCTGTTGCACTCTGTATCCCCTTCCCTGCTCATGTTATACCCTTAACCAGTTATTCATTGTTGATCTTTGGACAAGTTAATGAGGACTAGTTTCAGAGATGTAGATGGTAATACCATAGCTACCCGAATATTTAGGTTTAGACTAGAAGCCTGGTTGAGATCCCTTCCATGACAGAGATCCATTTCTGTCAACCTTCTGCCACCAAGAACCTATTTGTCTTTGGATTCTTTGCTTCTTCCTCCTACTATAACAAGGGAAGCATACTACTTTATAATGCTAATCCCTCAGCTGGGCATTAATTCTGTTCCCTCCCACTTTCTCAGGAACCTTAGAATTCTATTTTTTGATATTCCATTTATTTCAATCATCTCCTCTTTGTAGGATCTTGACTATGCACATTTAAATATATCCAAGTCTCTCCTGTTTATTAATAAAAACATTTTAAACAATTTAAAAGTTCCCTAGATTCACTAGTCCATATAGCCACTACCCTTTACGGATTACATTCATGACTTCCGTTTTTTTTTTACTCACCAGCCTCATAGTCCTTACCCCCTTTAATGTGGCTGTCACACTTAGCACTGCACATCAAAGTCACCATAATTCTTGGTATTAAATTCAATGCATGCATTCAGTACTCATCTCACTTGATTTTGGAAGTTTTTAACATTATCTGACATATTTCATAAATTCTCTCTTCCCATGACTTTAAAGACCCAGTGCTCTACTAATGTTCCTGCTTAATTTTCCTTTTCTTTTCTTTTTGATTATGTTTTTCTAATTTCTTGGTGAATGGACTTATAGAATGGCTGTATGAGGAGCTTGGTAGACCCATCAAGACAATAATTCCACTGGTGAAAAATATTTTTAAAAAATTGTTTTAAGTCTCTGGAAATTGTCCAAAAGACATACATCAAATGGAGAATTATTAATATAAGAAAATCTACTAAATCTTGATAAGAAAGTGAGAATCTGTGGCATGTGAACTGTGGCTTACTCCTACTACTCCCAAGCTCACCCCCAGATCTAAATTATGGAAGTTTTACTCTTAAATGAATATCACCAAGAAAATGAGGGCTCTTCTGTATCTTGTATTTTGTATGTTGTATCTGAGACAACAAGGATTCCCTTCCCTTATCAGCTCCCAGTCTCTGCCCCACATACAACAGGCAAAGAATACTGCCATCTTGATTTTCCCTACCCTTGATTGTTTTCAGATTGAGGTTTCATGCCAAGAGGGGCAAGTTGAGAAGATCAGAGGTTGCTTTTCCACCCCACTTCCCACTCATAGAGTGGAGATGACACTCTAGTAGAAGCAGACCACTATCCTAGCCCCTGTCCCAATGCAGAGAGCTGAGATTCTGAACCAGAAGTAGTATTTAAGGACTAGTAACTCCACGGTTTTGCCTAAGAGCATTTAGTTATAACAGGACCTGGAGAAATTCATGCCTAAACTAGGGAGAGGGACACCCAAGAAAGACTCTCCTAGGATCATACTCATCCCTGGGGGCCTGGAAGGCTGAGGCATTCTGATTGGAATGGCCTGGTGGGAAGAATTGAAAGCATCCTTAATGTTACACACATTAATGAGCAGAGGATGAAAAGTGTTACTGTCTGAAGAGACCTAAGCACAACCTTTGACCAAATGCTGGCTGAATAATAAGATACTCTGACCCAAGGGTGACTCCAAGGTAGCCAAGCTCAAAAATAAAGCTGTACTTATCACTGGTGGTCTGGAAAGCTGAACATCTGAACATATGCCCAAAGCTGTATCCTCTTAGGAGCAATCAGAGAGGGGACTTCTGAACTATTAGTCCCTGATTAGCTGTGGGCAAAAGTATAAACTCCCTGAGCTATAAAGCCTTCTCCAAGTCCCACAGAGATCCAATGGTAAAGAGTGAAAATCTTACTGGCTCAGATGAGATAAAGCACAACCTTGCTGCATTAACATAAATGTTTTATGCTGATGAAGGAGTGACCCCTGGAAAGCCATGCTTAAGGTAAAAAGAAGCGGAAAATATTTGAATTAACACTGGGTAGCTATTCAAATTTACACTTAAAAACAAAACAAACCAAACCAAACCAAACCAAACCAAACCAAAACAAAACAAAACAAAAGCTCTGGTAAAGGTAATGATAAAAAAAACTGTATAATTACATATTTATTTTCCTTTTATCTTTTCATTGACTCAACAAGCAATTGCTTAAAACAATATCCATGAAATTGTATTTTTGGGCCCTTAACATACAGAAATGTAATATATTTGACAAAAACAGCACAAAGGGGTTTATTGGGGATGAAGCTATCTTGCAATAAGGAAATAACACCAGAGGGCAACTTAAACCCACAGGAGGAGTTCCATTTGGAGAGAATTATAAATGATACATAAGAAAGTTAATGTTTTTTTAAAACATTATTCTCTTACATTTATTCTCTTAGATTACATTTATTCTTTTAGCATCTTTAAAATACATAATTATATAAAGCAATAATTATAATAATATATTTGGGGGATTTAAACATCTATAACTTTAATATGTATGATAATAATAAGAGAAAAAGTAGAGAGAAAGGAGTAGAAATAATGTTTTTAAATCATATTGAAGGGTGAAGTTAGTGTAAACTTGAAGTAGATTCTTATGTTATGATGCATATTATAAGGCCTAAAGAAATTACTAAGAAAATAACTTTAAAAATTAGTTAAAATTTATTAAAGGAATTAAAGTGGTATGTTAGAAAATACCCACTCAGGGCAATAGGTGGTAAAGGAGGAAGAGAGTTACAAAATAGTCATAAGCCATAGAAAACAAAAAGCACATGGCATTTGTTAATGTGAACACACCAATGATAGCATTTAACATTCAACAACCCAATAAAATAACAGAGATTGTCATTCTGGATTTTTAAAAAACTATTTATAGGTGTGTAGAGGAGATTCAAAGTTACAAATAATTGAAAGTAAAAGCCTGGTAAAAGCTACACTATACAGACAGCAACCACAGGAGAGCTGGAGCTATCTTGCAAATATCTATGTCTTGGGCCTCTCTGACTCCTTTGCCAACTTCTTTTCCTTTACTTTGCCTTAAATCTATTTTTCTATTTATATACCTATGGGCTATTTCATTCCAGTCCATCACTACATTATTTCCTGTCAAATTTCTTTTTTTTTCTAAGTTTTTATTTAAGTTCAAGTTAGTTAACATACGATATAGTATTGGTTGCAGGACTAGAATTTGGTATACTGTATGTTAACTAACTTGAATATATTAAAAAAAATAATTTAGTGATTCATCACTTACATATAACACCCAGTGCTCATCCAACAAATACCCTCCCTAATGTCCATCACCCAGTTAGCCCATCCCCCACCCACCACCCCTCCAGCAATTCTTAGTTCTCTGTATTTAAGAGTCTTTTATGGTTTGCCTCCCTCTCTGGTTTTATCTTATTTTCCTTTCCCTTCCCTTATGTTTTTCTGTTTTGTTTCTTAAATTCTACAAATGAGTAAAATAATATGACATTTGTCTTTCTCTGATTTGTTTCACATAATACACTCTAGTTTCACCCCTGTCATTGCAAATGGAAAGATATGATTCTTTTTGATGGCTGAGTAATATTCCATTGTATGTATATACCACATCTTCTTTATTCATTCATCAGTCGATGGACATTTGGGTCTTCCCATAATTTGGCTATTGTTGGTAGTGTTGCTATAAACATTGGGGTGATTGTGTACCTTCAATTCAATTTTTGTATCCTTTGGATAAAAACCCAGTAGTGTAATTGCTGAGTCATAGGGTAGTTCTATTTTTAACTTATTGAGGAAAATCCATACTGTTTTCCAGAGTGGATGCAACAGTTTGCATTTCTAACAACACATCCTCGCCAACATCTCGTTTCCTGAGTTGTTCATTTTAGCCATTCTGACAGGTGTGAGGTAGTATCTCATAGTTTTGATATGTATTTCCAGATGATGAATGATGTTGAACATTTTTTCATGTGTCTGTTAGCCATTTGTATATCTTCTTTGGAGAAATGTGTGTTCATGTGCTTTGCCCATGTCTTCACTGGATTATTTGTGTTTTGGGTGTTGAGTTTGATAAATTCTTTATAGATTTTGGATATTAACCCTTTATCTGATATGTCATTTGCAAATACCTTCTCCCATTTCAAAGGTTGCCTTTTAGTTTGGTTGATTGTTTCCTTCACTGTACAGCAGTTTTTTACCTTGATGAAGTCCCAATAGTTCATTTTTGCTTTTGTTTCTCTTGCCTTTGGCTACATGTCTAGTAAGAAGTTGCTATGGCTGGTCCACTTTCATTATTCTGTATGTTGTTGTCCACTTTTCCCAACAAAATTTGTTGAAGAGACTGTCTTTGTTTCCTGCTTTGTCAAAGATGAGTTGCCTATATGGTTGTGAGTCCATTTCTGGGTTTTCTATTCTATTTTGGGATCTATGTGTTTTTGTGCCAGTGCCACACTGTCTTGATCACTATAGCTTAGTAACACAGCTTGAAGTCTGGAATTGTGATGCCTCCAGGTTTTCTTTTCTTTTTCAAGATTGCTTTAGCTATCCAGGGTCTTTTATGGCTCCATACAAATTTTAGAATTGTTTGTTCTAGCTCTGTGAAAAATGCTGGTGTTATTTTGATAGGGATTCTATTGAATGTATATAGATTGCTTTGGATAGTATACACACTTTAACAATATTTGTTCTTCCAATCTATGACCACAAAATGTTTTTCCAATTCTTTGTTTCTTCTGCAATTTCTGTTTTAAGTATTCTGTAGTTTTCAGAGTATCTTTTACCTCTTTGGTTAGATTTATTCCTAGGTATCTTATGATTTGGGTGCAATTATAAATAGGATCAATTCTTTGATTTCTTTTTCTATTGCTTCATTATTGATGTATACAAATGCAACCAATTGATTTTCTATCCCACATCTTTGCTGAATTCATGTGTCAGCTCTAGCAATTTTTTGGTGGAGATTTTGGGTTTTCTACATCAAGTATCATGCCATCTGCAAAGAGTGAAAGTTTGACTTTTCTTTACCAATTTGGATGACTTTTATTCCTTTTCGTTGTCTGAGGCTAGGAATTCTAGTATGATGTTAAATAACAATGTTGAGAATGGGCATCCCTGTCTTAAGGAACTTGCTGTATATTTATCAATTAATTGACTAGACTCAGTTATACATTAATTTGATAAAAATTATCATAGATTTAAAAATTGTCATAGATTAGATTTTTTATCCCATTAACAATCAACATATAATGATAACCACAACTGTTATTATATATTGATCTCTTTCTGTGTTGCAGGTACTAGACTAGGGGCTTCACTCTAATTCGTGTATGCATTATTTACTCATATATGCATTCACTCACATATGCATTCAACAAATATTTGTGTAGTAACTATTCCTGGAGAGCTGTTGGTGAACGAAACCGATGTGTTGCCCTCATGGAGATTTAGTTTAATTATGGATGGTGGTGATTTTTATGTATATTTGCCATAATCATAAATCAATACCATAAAATATGACCTATTCTGCAGTACTAATTTATGCAAAGTATGTCATGATCCTCAGGAAACAGACTCTGAGAGATTAGCATGTAGGCATTATGTTGGGATGAATCCTTGGGGATAGTCAACACCTTTGGAGAGTGAAGTATGTAGGACTGGGCAGAGCAAAGTGCTGAAGTACAATGCAGTTATAATAAAGGCCTTAGCTGATCCCATTAAGGGATCTGAAGCTGGCATGGTGCTTCAGAATTATACAGCCTTAAGCAAAAGTGACCAGAACTTTATACCCCTATGTAAACCTGTCAATGGAGGTAGGCTGCCAGTGAAGAGAAAGTGACATTGGACAAAGCTAATCCATTCAGCTAAGATTAATTCATGCAGAGGTACTCGTCTAAAAGTTAGCAGCCAACATACTCTCTCAAGCAGGGGAAATGAGTGTTTCTGTTCTGAAGAGATCTTGGTGGCACAACACAACAACATCTATCTCTTGTGCCATTGGACACACTTTCTTTGCATAATAAATTCTGGGAACAATTCTTCCAGGATTCTGGCTGGTCTCTTTTCATAGAGAAATGCTTAAAAGGAACAGTAGTGAGACAAACTGCACCACTGTAGCTGGGCTTGAGGCTGTACCTGATACCAATTATCTTCTCCCTTTATTACTCATAGTAGACTTCTTTCACCCTTGCCTCATACCTCTAGTATAGGTGACTCACCTGGTACAGACACCCTTCAACTCTAAGGAGTGGTAAAACCTGATCACCATGCCTTTCTTAGATTGTCAGTGCTACCCTTGAATAATATTGTGCAAGGAATTCCCAATATATGTCTCAGTGGATTTCCTGGATTCCAAATATATTATTTCTTATTATCCTCTTAGGTCAGTAGTCCTAACTATTCCTTATAGGGTAGTGATTATCATGTACATATACCACAGCATTTCTTCTTCCTGGGGAACTATGCCTCTTCTGCAGTCAAGGACACCCAAGTTTGAAAATTAGCTCAGATCCAAAAACTGGAGCAAGGAATTAGGACTTAATGTTAAAGGACCTATATCTTCAACCTCCTGATCATTCATCCTTGATCTATTTTGATTACATAATTTGAGCATAACTGCTTCAACTTCAGTCTGTCTTGTTCCTAGCAGTGCTATGTTCTGTTAGTCATCTCCATATCTCTCTAAAAGTCAGTGTCCCAACACCACCAGCTGCCACTACAACCTTATTTCAGGATTCTGCCATTGTCATTTTTATCAGGAATTGAAGTTCTACCAAGTCTTACTCACCCTCACCTTCAGTGGACAGCCACTCTGACTTGCAAGTATTGCTGATGTCCCTTTGACGTGTGCATTTGCTCTGGTAAGCAAAGTGCCTCTATGTTCTCCCAAAGACTAGAACACTAGTGGGTTACATCTGTTCTAACATGCTCATTCCTCTTCACCTTTTGATCTTTTTCCCTACCATCTGATATAGCCGTTGTGGCACTTACGTTTCATTTTTATGAGCCATCACTTTCCCCCAAACTTCTAAGTACCATCCTAGCAATGTGTAAACATTACCATCCTAAGTCTTGCCCAGTGTTTTGAGTCACATATCATGGAAGACTGTTCTCATGAGCAATGATTTTCATAAGTCTCCCTTATTTAAATTTATTATTCTGCCCTTTAACCCACCAATCTTAGAATACAATCCTCTACATACTCCGGGATCCTGTTAGTATAAATTAACTAGGCTGTGCAACTCCTTCCAATACTGTCTCTTTCCTCCCCGTAATTGACCCAGTACTTTACCATAGTTAGTTATGTTGTGACTTGGCCCTAGTGTTATTATAATCTTGCAGGCAGGAGTGAAGTACATGCTGATATGCAAGGTGAAGACACTGGCATTATCTTCAAGCAATGAAAAGCTGGGAAGCACTGGCCTGAAACAGGGAGTAATGGGTCACTTCTGCAGGCACAGAGTTCCAAGTGATGTGACGTTTCAAGATTTTTAAATACATCAACCCTGATAACCTCATCCAAAGTCTAAGAGCCGCCACATCATTTATGTGACCTTGCATAGTAAAGTTAGTGGGATTAAAATTTTAATTCTTTTAGAGTTCAATCACTCTTGTAATTAATTCTCTAACCCGATCTTTAGTCTTTTCTGGACTTGAGTAGATGAAAGTCTCTTGTATGTTGCCTAGGAGGCCCTCTGACTTTCACCCTTTGCTCTCAGTTGGAGATTTATCATCCATACCATTTCATTTATTTTCTCCAATGCATCAATGTCACTTGGCAGAAACCATATAAGTTACATTCCCCAAATCTTTTTTCAACTTTCCAGGGCAATTATACACCTTCCTCCACCAGAGGGAACTTTTGGGTAAATGCTTGCTATTGAGTTTCACTCTAACTGAAGACTATGACAGAAGTTTCTCATCAATATGTTTGAAGGCAAGGAGCCTTTATATCTTTTTTTCTTCCTGTTTCCCTTCTAAGCTCTCCTACCTTTCCCTATTCATATATATGTTATATGTAAAATTTTATAAAAAGATTGATAACACAGAAAATTTCCTATAATTTTTTTAAATTTCCTTTAATTTTTTTAAATTTTTTAAATGTTTATTTTTGAGAGAGAGAACATGAGCAGGGGAGGGGCAGAGAGAGGAGACAGAATCTGAAGCAGACTCCTGGCTCTGAGCTGTCAGCACAGAACCTGACACGGGGCTAGAACTCATGAACTGCAAGATCATAACCTGAGCCAAAGTCAGACACTCAACCGACTGAGCCGCCAGGTGCCCCTACCTTTGATTTAAATCTAAAATAAGATGTATACACAGCATCAAAAGCTTCTTTAATTGAAGCGCCAAGAGAAAGAGGGAGAATGAGTCTAGCTTTATCTCAATGAACTTTGTTTTACTAATTTTATAGAGGCTTCAGTTCAGAATTAAAATAAAAACACAAGCTAGCACTTCAAAGCTCTTGATATAAACAACTGACTTCAAAAAGCTGAATGTGTGTAAGCTCTGCTATCAACCTGCTCATTGATTGTGTTCCATTCTGTATTCAAAATCATTGTACTTTGTATTCAAAAGTGACTTATGTCACTTTATTTCACTTTCTTTCACCGTTTCAGGAATGTTATTCTTTATTTTTAGTTTTGCTATGACTGATAACACTTTTTGATCAATGAAAAGGTTGGCGTTTCCAAAAATAATGGTATGCAATAAACCTGTTCTACTCCAACAATTAAAAACATTTTATTATGTAATAAAATAGGTTCCTTTTTTCTAGCTATAGTCACACAACATTAATTCAGATACTAATTTCCACAAGATATATTATTGCTAGCACTGTATGGGCATTTATTAGTAACACATATACATATACACATACATATTGGGTTGCGAATTATATTTAGAACCCATAAATATCCAGTCTCAGCAGGTTTTTATTTTATTTCAGTATAATGAGAATATTTCCTTTTGTAAGGATAAACCTGTAAGTATAAATCCAAAATGAGAAAAAGTCCTTATGAAAACTTCATAAAGTAACAGTATTTTGGAAAAAAAAAACATAAAAATTAAATGGAACAACTTGGGCAGCATTTAACCTAGAGCACTTAGTGCCCAAAAGTTTTGTCAGTTGAGATTTAAATTCAAAGTATTATTTACAAGGATTCACACAGAACACAAAGCATTGGACCTTGAGGTAAGAGACAGGTTAGTCCAGCTCACCAAAATGTAATCATTTTTATTCCAGAGAAAAATCACTTCTCTAGGGACAGTTTCCTCCACTGCTCAATGAGGAATTTGAATGGGCTCCAAAGTTTCTTCTAGCAACAACAGTCTCTGAATCATTAGAGTCAGCTCTATTGTTCTTTATTAGAATTCTTCCTATCCATGTGCATTTATGGCCAGAGCTGAAAATTAGTCCTTCTACCTTATGGTTATCAGACTGAAATTTTCTGTACTTCTATGAGAAATCTATAAGTTGAAATTTAAATATGTTTTCATGACATACTAATTGCTAGTGATCTGGAGAATGTCTAACTCTGCAGTCTCATTTCATGCCATGCTTCATTTTTGTGGTCCAGTGCTTTGAGATTCAGTTGTATATTCCAGTCTACCAAATTTGCCAAATTGGTCTCCATTGCTCTGCCTTTCCACTTATTAATTCTGTCTTTCTCCCATTTGCTGTCTGCCTAGTGTCCATTTTCTAGTCAAGAGTTAGCAAATATTTCTTTGACTATCTAAAGTAATATGAGTGCATGTAGTATAGGGAAATTAAAGAAAAATCCTGTAAGGTGCTGTTTAAGAGATTCATAGGCCCATTCTGAGTCACTGAAATAAACTTAGAACAAGGCCTAGGAGTCTGTATTTTACCAGTGTCTCCATTAACCCTAATATACCATTTAATTGATGACACTTTAAAAATAGTGGCTATATGGAACTCCCTCTCATTCTGTGACCCATGGGATTGAGGGGGAGAATGGAACCATTGCTTCAGTAGAGGTAAATTTCCTATAAGTTTTGGGGGTCATTTCCATATTTGTTTATTTACTCATTTCAATAAACCAAACTAATATATACTAGGCTCCATGCTGAATGCTAGAGATATGAAAAAGAACAATATCAGCTTAGTTCCTGTTCTTAATGGGCTCCACCCTACCATAAGAGGAAAACATCACAAATTAGTTATATAATTGTTTATTTAATTACAATTTAAATTAATATCATGAATGACTCCCTGGTAGTCTCTGAGACTGACTAACAGTGAACCTGACTTTCCCTAGAAGTTTAACAGGAAAGAGAAGAGAGTTAGGTTGGTGGAATAGTAGGAGGAACCTAGGCTTTCTTCATCCCTCAAACACAGCTAGATTAACATCAAATCATTTTGGACACCTAGGAAATCAGTCTGAAGATTAATAGAACAATCTGCACAATTAGAGGGAGATGGCAGATATAAGGTGCAGAGATGTGAAGGGGAAGAGGAAAGCTGCAGTTCCACAGAGGGGAAGGAGAGCCCATTTCAAGCAGAGAGGAGAGAGAAAGAGGGGGAGGACAGCACAGCACATCAGGTTCACACAAGAAAAACACTTCCCCAAAACCATTGGCTGGGGAATTAAGAGAAACTGATGATCACAGTTTTCACAAACATCGAAGCTCAAATTCTGAGGTTCTGGAAGTCTGTGCCATTCATCAGCATCAAGCCAGGCAGGCATTGGTGCTCCTGTGAGAAGAAGGGCAGAGGCCTGGGAGTAGACAGCCTGGTGCAGGGATCCTCTGGGTTGCACTGGAGGAGAACATTCCCCTTCCTGGAGTACATTTGCAAGAGGGTGTATTGCCTCTCCAAGGACAAAAGACCCAGTGGGCATTGAATGGCCAGTCATCAGCAAGGGACAGAAGCACACACAGAAGGCAGATAACCTGGTCACTGCTGTTTGCTGTGCTTCACCATAAACTCTAAGTCCCTGCACAGCTGTGTGACTTCTTTTCTGGGACAAAATGGTACCAGACACAGCACAACAAGGCTGTCATTTGGAGGAAGAGAGCAGGTCCACTCCATGCCATGTCCTTTAATATTTGGAGTTTTGAATCCCAGCCACATGCCCAGGATATTGATGGACCAGGCACAGACAGAGATCTGACAGAAGTCTGAGACACAAGACAGGAGACTGTTCACTTTTCTGTGAGGGATTCTTGAACATCAGTGGGCAAGAGCCCCCCTTTCTGGGGATGAGAAAGCAGAGTGATGACTGTTTCCCCCTGCCCACCAGCATGGTAGGACATCAATGAGCAATACAGGGCCCCACTAGAGGCTGATACCGCTTACACCAAACTCTGCCCTCCCCCCCACTTCATCCTGCAGGTGCATATTTACTAGGGAAGATTAGACTGTGAGCTAGCACAGCAGGGCTCTCCCCCAGAGGACCAGTACAGTCCCCCTGCATGCACTGATCATAGAGTGTTCCAAAGTGTCAGTTTCAGTTCTAGTGGAAATAGGACCAGGCTTTCTTTCTTTTTTTTTCTTCTTCTTTTCTTTTCCTCTTTGTTGACTTTTTTGTTTGTTTGTTTATCTGTTTGGGGGTTTTGTTCCTTTTCCTTTTTTCTATTTTTTTTGTATCAGGCATTTTTTTTTTAAATCAGGCTTATTTTAACAAACATATCAAAGCACACCTGGTTAAAGGTCTGAACACTGCCCTCTGCAAGCAAGGAGGAACTATGCAAAGGACTGACCTGTGGAAAAGAGTAGCCAAAACACAACAACAGAGTGTATACAGTACATACCAGAAACACTTCCTGAAGTGCCAGGTCCTGGACAGTATATGATCCCTTCTTAATATAGCATTGCCCCTCAAGATCAAAAACCATAACAAGTTTTCATAACACACAAAAGACAGAAACATAGAAAAAATGACAAGACAGAGGAATTCTCCCCAAAAGAAAAATGAAGAAATCACAGCCAGGGATTTACTCAAAACAGATATAAGCAATATATCTGAAAAAGATTTTAGAACAACAGTTATAAAAACACTAGCTGGACTTGAAAGAAGTATAGAAGACACCAGAGAAACTGTTGCTGCAGAGAAAAAAAAAAGACCTAAAAGCTAGTCAGGCCAAAATAAAAAAAAAAAAAATCCTCTAACTAAAATGCAGACTGACTGTATATGATCACTAAATGGATGGAGAGAATTCTGAAAGCAGCTAGGGAAAAAGACCCTTAACCTGTAAGGGTAGAACAGAAGATTATCAGAAGACCTGTCCACAGAAATCCGGCAGGCTAGAAGGGACTGGAATGATATATTCAACATGCTAAATAGGAAAAAATATGCCAAGAATACTTTATCCAGGAAGGCTGTCATTCAGAATAGAAGAAGAGATAAAAAGTTTCCAATACAAGTAAAAACTAGAGTTCAGGAATACTTAACCAGCCCTGCAAGAAATATTATAGGGGACACTTTGAGTGGTAAAAAGAGAGCAATAGCAACAAAGACTACAAGGAAGAGAAACAATCTACATGAACAGTGACTTCACAGGTAATACCATGACACTAAATTCATATCTATCAATAATTACTCTGAATGTGAATGGACTGAATGGTCCAATCGAAACATAGGGTATAAGAATGGATAAAAAACAAGACCTATCAATATTATACTCATAAGAGACTCATTTTAGACCCAAAGATAACTCTATATTGAAAGTAAGGGATGGAGAACCATTTATTATGTTATTGGGCATCAAAAGAAACCTGGAGCAGTCATACTTATATCAGACAAACTAGATTTTAAACTAAAGACTGTAATATAGGGCACCTGGGTGGCTCAGTCGGTTGAGTGTCTGACTTTGTCTCAGGTCATGATCTCACAGCTCATGAGTTTGAACCCCCACATCGGGCTCTGTGCTGACAGCTCAGAGCCTGGAGCCTGCTTCCGATTCTGTGTCTCCCTCTCTCTCTGCCCCCAACCCACTCGCATTCTGTCTCTGTCTCTCTCAAAAATAAATAAACATTAAAAAAATTTTAAACTAAAGACTGTAACAAGAGATGAAGAAGGGCATTATTCATAATTA
The DNA here is from genome assembly GCF_018350195.1 of Panthera tigris. Classification (NCBI taxonomy): domain Eukaryota; kingdom Metazoa; phylum Chordata; class Mammalia; order Carnivora; family Felidae; genus Panthera; species Panthera tigris. The sequence goes on from NC_056669.1 coordinate 49,774,665, forward strand.
TTGGGCCTATCCATCAAGAAGAACTAACAATTATAAATGTTTATGCCCCCAAGTTGGAAGATCCCAAATATATAAATCAATCATAAACAAAATGAAACTCATTTATAATAATACAATAATAGTAGGGGACTTTAATGACAACAATGGACAGATCATCTAAGAAGAAAATCAATAAGGAAACAATGACTTTGAATGACACACTGAAACAGGTGAACTTAACAGATATATTCAGAGCATTTTTATCCTAAAATAGAACATGGAACATTCTCCTGAATAGATCACAAATCAGGCTTCAACCATTACAAAAAGATTGTGATCATCCCATGCATATTTTAAGACCACAACCACAAAAACTTAAAAGTCAACCACAAGAAAATTTGGAGAGACCACAAATATATGGAGGTTAAAGAACATCCTACTAAAGAATGAATGGGTTAACCAGGAAATTAAAGAAGAAATTTAAAAAACTGAGAAAGCAAATGAAAATGAAAACATGACACTTCAAAATCTTTGTGATGCAGTTAAGGTGGTCCTAAGAGGGAAGAATATAGCAATACTGGTCCTCCATAAGAACCAAGAAAAGTTTCAACTACACAGCCCAACTTTACACCTAAAGGTGCTGGATAAAAACCAGCAAATAAAGCCTAAAACCAGTAGAAGAAAGGAAATAATAAAGATTAGAGCAGAAATAAATGTTATATAAATAAAAAAAATAGAACAGATTAATGAAACTAGGAGCTGGTTCTTTGAAAGAAATAACAAAATTGATAACCCCCTAGCCACACTTATGAGAGAAAGGGACAGAGAGAGAGAGACAGACACAGAGAGACAGAGAAAAAGAGAGAGAGAGAGAGAGAGAGGGAGAGAGAGAGAGAGAGAGAGAGGACCCAAATATGTAATATCATGAATGAAAGAGGAAAGATCAAACCCAACACTTCAGAAATATAATTATAATATTATTAGCAATTAAATGCTAACAAATTTGGCAATCTGGAAGAAATGAATAAATTCCTAGAAACATATAAACTATGAAAACTGAAACAGGAATAAATAGAAAATTTAGAATATACCCATAATGAGCAAAGAAATTGAATCAGTAATAAAAAATCGCCCCAAAGTCAGAATCCAGGGCCTGATGGCTTCCCAGGGGGAATTCTACAAAACATTTAAGAAAAATTAATACCTATTCTTTTGAAACTGTTCCAAAAAATAAAAATGGAAGGAAAACTTTCAAACTCATTCTATGAGGCCAGAGTTACCTTGATTCCAAAACCAAAGACCCTATTAAAAAGGAGAATTAGAGGCCAGTATCCCTGATGAACATGAATGCAGAGATTCTCAACAAAATACTAGCAAATCGAATTCAAAAGTACACTAAAAAAGAATTATCCACCAGGGTGCCTGGGTGGCTCAGTCTGCTATGCATCTGACTTTGGCTCAGGTCATGATATCATGGTTCATAAGTTAGAGCCCTGCATCAGGCTCTGCACTGACAGGTCGGAGCCTGCTTAGGATTCTCTCCCTCTCCCTCTCTCTCTGTTCATTCCCAATTCTCTGGGAAGAAAAAAAAAGTTTTAAATTTTTTTAAAATAATTATTCACTAAGATCAAGTAGAACTTATTCCTGTGCTGCAGGGGTGGTTCAATATCCACAAATCAATCAACATGATACACCACATAGAAGAAGTTACAATAACCATATGATCTTCTCAACAGATGCAGAAAACATATTAGACAAAATATAGCATCCTTTCTTGATAAAACCCTTCAAAAAAGTAGGGATAGAAGGAACACACTTCAACATCATAAAGGCGTATATGAAATACCCACAGCTAATATCATCTTCAGTGGGGAAACAGAGTTTTTACCTAGTGCCAGGAACACAGGAATGTCCACTCTCACTCACTACTGTTGTTCAGTATTGTACTGAAGTCTTTGCCTTAGCAATTAGACAACAAAAATAAATAAAAGGTATCCAAATCAGTAAGAAAGAAGTCAAACTTTCACTCTTCACAGATGACGTGATTCTCTATGTAGAAAACCAAAAGATTCCACCAAAACATTGCTAGAACTGAAACATGAATTCAGCAAAGTTGCAGGATATAAAATCAGTGTACAGAAATTGGTTGCATTTCTATAGACCAATAATGAAGCAGTAGAAAGAAAAATCAAGGAATTGATTCCATTTACAATTGAACCAAAAACCGTAAGATACCTAGGAATAAACCTAACTAAAGAGGTAAAAAAATACCCTGAAAACTAGAGAATACTCAGAAATTGCAGATGGGGCACTTGGGTGGCTCAGTCTGTTAAGTGACCAACTTCGGTTCAGGTCATGATCTCACGGTTCCTGAGTTCGAGTCCCACATTGGGCTTTGTGCTGACAGCTCAGAGCCTGGAGCCTGCTTTGGACTCTATGTCTCCCTCTCTCTCTGCCCCTCCCACCCCTCACTCTCTCTCTCAAAAATAAATAAACATTAAAAAAAATTAAATAAAAGAAAGAAACTGCAGAAGACACAAGGAATTGGGAAAACATTTTGTGGTCATAGATTGGAAGAACAAATATTGTTAAAGTGTGTATACTATCCAAAGCAATCTATATACATTCAATAGATTCCCTATCAAAATAACACCAGCATTTTTCACAGAGCTAGAACAAACAATTCTAAAATTTGTATGGAGCCATAGAAGACCCTGGATAGCCAAAGCAATCTTGAAAAAGAAAAGAAAACCTGGAGGCATCACAATTCCAGACTTCAAGCTGTGTTACTAAGCTATAGTGATCAAGACAGTGTGGTACTGGCACAAAAACAGACACATAGATCCCAAAATAGAACAGAAAACCCAGAAGTGGACTCACAACCATATAGGCAACTCATCTTTGATAAAGTAGGAAACAAAGACAGTCTCTTCGACAAATTTTGTTGGGAAAAGTGGACAACAGCATACAGAAGAATGAAAGTGGACCAGCCATAGCAACTTCTTACTAGACATGTCACCAGAGGCAAGAGAAACAAAAGCAAAAATGAACTATTGGGACTTCATCAAGGTAAAAAACTGCTGCACAGTGAAGGAAACAATCAACCAAACTAAAAGGCACCCTTTGGAATGGGAGAAGGTATTTGCAAATGACATATCAGATAAAGGGTTAGTAGCCAAAATCTACAAAGAAACTACCAAACTCAATACCCCCAAAAAACAAATAATCCAGTTAAGAAATGGGTAGGAAACATGAGTAGATATTTTATGAAATAAGACATCCAGATGGATAACAGACACATGAAAAAATGTTCAACATCGCTTACCTTACACAAACCAAATCAAAACCATAATAAGATATCACCTCACACCTATCAATCAGAATGGCTAACATTAGCAATTCAGGAAACAACAGATGTTCGTGAGGATGCAAAGAAAGGGGGAACCGTGTTGCAATTTTGGTGGGAATGCAAACTGGTGTAGCCACTCTGGAAGATGGTATGGATTTTTCTCAAAAAGTTAAAATAGAACTACTCTACAACCTGGCAATTGCACTACTAGGTATTTACCCAATGGATACAAAAATACTGGTTTAAAGCGGCACATGCACCCCAGTGTTTATATCATCATCAACAATAGCCAAATTACAGAAAGAGCCTAATTGTCCATCAGCTGATGAATGGGTAAAGCAGTTGTTATATGTATATGTGTGTATATGTATGTATGTATATATGTATATATAATTGTGTATATAGTGGAATTTTACTCAGACATCAAAAAGAATGAAATCCTTTCATTTGCAATGGCATGGATGGAGCTAGAGTTATTATGTTAAGTGAAATAAATCAGTCAGAGAAATACAAATTCCATATGGTTTCACTCATACATGGGATTTAAGAAATAACACAGATGAACATAGGGGAAAGAAAAAAAAAATAGATGTAGGTAAATCATAAAAGAGTCCCTTAACTACAGAGAACAAACTGAGGGTTGATAGATCGAAGTGGCTGGAAATGGACTAAATGGGTGATAGGTATTGAGGGCATTTGTTATAAGCACAAGGTGTTGTATGTAAGTGATGAATCACTAAATTTTACTCCTGGAACTAATATTACATTACATGTTAACTAACTTTATTTTAAATAAAAACTTGAAACATGACAACAACAGCAGCAGCAACAACAACAAATAGTGAATTCCTAACATGAGTCAGAAGCTGTTGGAGCATGAGGATATGAAGACAAACATAATAGCCTTTGGTATCAAGCATCTTGTATTTTAATGGAGGATGTTGCAATGTGCATTATTTGAAGAATAGTTGATTAACATAGAAAATAATTGATATAAGATTAAAAGTTAGAATAACAATGATTTTTAAGTATTTTCAACTGTGTGAAAATTACATAGTAAGAAAATTGGAAGAAAACATACCAAAATGTAACAGTAATCTCTTTTGAAGACTACAAGTGTTTTCTTCTTCAGGGTTCTTATGGTTTTCAAGAATTTTGAAAGTTTTACATTGGGTATCATCATTTTTATAATAATAAAAACTAGTATTTTAGTTGATTTATGTTCCAGATGTATATATGCTAGTTTATACTATATTATATTCGAACTACATTCATGGAGTGATTTGCCTTTTGTTTAGAGATACTAAATTTCTAGTTTTATTCAGTTGCATTCCTGAAGGGATAATTTAAATATTCTTTAATCTTTTATCCTTTATAGAAACCCAGAAAAGCATGGTATCTTTCTTTATCTCTTTGTCATTATGAAATTCATAATAATCTTGTTAAATTAGAAAAGGTTAATATTTCTGTATTTAATACTAGAGAACATTTAAAAAACAGTTCCAAATTTATAGTATGCAAAATTCTCTTCAACACACAATTAATTTATAATTCATTGAATAGCTCTGATATTTTGAATACAGATAGATTTATTAAAATGCATGGACTATAATTTAATGGCTGGTTGGTTGGCACTGTTCCTGGTTCCCCATTGTTGAACTTTAAAAAATATGTTTTAATGAACAATTACCATTTTGTATTCAAAGTGCTCATTATTTAGGTAATAGCTAGAAAATATTAAATTACCTAGATCAGGTAGATTTTTGTCTTCTTCTGGTGATAGAAACTAAGATATATTTCTTCTAAAATCTAGCTCTGTGAGCAGAGTTTGTTATTTCTGAACTTGTTCCCACTATATCAAGGACCACAAGTACATTTTCAGCACCAGTCATGGATCTGTGAGTTTAATTAATTATGTGACTCTCTAATTTTAATTTTTCTAATTTTATTTTATATTCATGTTTTTAGTTTAATTAATATGTAAACCCACCATAACATGATAATTGGGTCAAAATGATTGAATTGCATAAAATGTGACCTCATAGTATTGCAAGGTTAATGACATGAGTAGGCTGCTTCTATGCTGTTACTAAACCAGGGGTTTGGTGATGTCTTCATGTAACCTAAATTTACTCCAGTCTTTCTGTAGTGTGATGTAGGCTGGTAGTAGATATTCACTGAAGCTTAAATATTGATGGGTTAAGCTGAAACATTTCCTCAATCCCTACCACTGAAGGTTACAATATTAGCACACTACTGTTTAAAAATGGGAACTGGTCATAATTGCCAGTCATAAAACACCTGATTATAACCTTTCTGAGCATATAACCTTAAAGTTTTATAGAATTAGCATCCTACAATGGACAAGACACTGCGTTGGAAGGTTTAAAGTTGAGCAGAGATAATATATAGCCAGCTATAATGATGTTTTGAATTGCCTTAGTTATTCTTTAAATTATCTACTCTTCCATTAACAAAGATTCCCTCTTTTGTGTCAGGCACTGTATTATCCCTTAACAAACAAAAGTGAAAAGAGCACATTCTTTACCCTCAATTTTCTCCCTGACTGATCGTCAAGAAAGGGTTGTAAATCAACAATTCTGAATTGAGTGATAAGTGCCCTGGTGTCAGTACTAAAAGCTTTAGGGATACATTCCACATTTAGTGGAATGTCTTACTATAAGTGGAAAAGACAAGACATATGGAAACTAGTAAGAGATGGGGCCACATAGGTTAAATAGGGCCAATGATATATTTATATTTATATTTATATTTATATTTATATTTATATTTATATTTATATTTATATTTATATTTGTATTATTTATATTATTTATATTATTTATATTATTTATATTTATATTTATATTTATATATTTATATATGTATATATTATATAATCTAGACCTCCACAATTTGGGGGAAAATTTCTTATACAGAACTTTCATGATATTCGAATCCATATCTTATGTAAAGGAGGGATGTGGTAGGTGTGAGATTGGCTTTAGAAGAGTTACCAATGATATCTGTTTTTTAAGATAGTGGTTAGATTGATGTTAACCATTAGACTGTTTTCAAAGTGCTTTTTGATCTACTGTTATATAGTAGAGTGGATGTCAATTTGTCTTCCTTTTCTGAAACATGTGCCTCACTTTGTGCATGTTCACCCAGAACTCAATTTACTTTGAAAGCACAATAAAGATTGCTCAAGAAGAAAAACCTACGTGTGAAAATGAAGAATTCAGTCTTCCATATAGTTCTAGATCAGGCTTGAAATCCAAAGAACTTTGGCTACCTCTGTAGCAAACTAGTTTTCTGGATCATATTCTTTCCTCCTCTGACCCATTTTTATATAGAAGCTAAATCCTATCCTCAAATCAAGAATAAGAATCTAAAATTCTCATATGTATGTAGGTATGTGTATTAGAGAACAATACAGTGCAGATTCAGAGTGGCCCTATGCTTTCTTCATGTATATATTATTAAAGCCTAAATATCCATCAGTTGATGAATGGATAAAGAAGATATGGTTTATATATGCAATAGAATACTACTTGGCAATGAGAAGGAATGAAATCCTGCCATTTGCAACAATGTAGATGGAACTTGAGGGTATTATGCTAAGTGAAATAAGTCAGTCAGAAGAAGGCAGATATCATATGTTTTCACTTGTAAGTGTAACTTGAGAAACTTAACAGAAGACCATGGGGGAAGGGAAGGGGAGAAAACAGTTTCAAACAGAGAGGGAGGCAAACCATAAGAAATTCCTAAAGACAGAGAACAAACTGAGGGTTGATGGTGGGGAGTAGGGGAGAGGGAAAATGGGTGTTGAGCATTGAGGAGGGTACTTGCTGGGATGAGCATTGGGTGTTGTATGTAAGTGATGAATCACGGGAATCTACCCCTGAAACCAAGAGCACACTGTATACACTGTATGTTAGCCAACTTGACAATAAATTATATTAAAAAATATGAAAATATTCCTAAAAAATAAGATTTTTTTCTCTAATTGGATATGTGGATATATTGTGAATGTAAAGTCAATTTTGAAAAAAATATACATATGTAGTGCATTATTTAGGATTAGTCTTGGCAACAGATAACAGAAAAGTCAACATAACAAAGATAGAAATTTATTCTCTCACATAAAGTAATTCCAGAGGCATGTAGATCAAAACTGATATAGCAGGCGCAGTCATCAGATCCCTGGGCTCCTTCTGTCTATCTGCTCAGCTTCTCTGGTACTGACTTTCAAACTTAGAAATACCTCATGTTTCAATAGGGCTGTTGGAGCTCTATCTTTGTCATTTTATTTTAGGTGGCATGAAGGAAAAAGGAGGGAAAGGCAAGAGGAATTTCTGTCAGCGGAATTTTTCCTCTTGAAATAATCTTCCTAGAAAGTTCATAAAACTCTTATTAATCTCTCTTTGGCTAGACCTTGTCACATGTTAATAGTAGTGCCAAAAACAGCAAAGGAAACAATCAACAAAGCTAAAAGACAACCTACATAATGGGAGAAAATAGTTGCAGATGACATGTCTGATAAAGGGTTAGTATCCAAAATCTATAAAGAATTTGTCAAATTCAATACCCAAAAAACAAATAATCTAGTTAAGAGGTGGGAAGAAGACATGAATAGACATTTTATCAAAGAAGACATCCAGATGGCTAACATGAAAAGATGCTCAACATCATTCATCATCAGGAAAATACAAATCAAAATTACAATGAGATACGAACTCATACCTGTCAGAATAGCCAAAATTAACAACTCAGGACACAACAAATATTGGCAAGGATGTAGAGAAAGGGGAACTCTCTTACACTGTTGGTGTGAATGCAAACTGGTGTGGCCAACCACCTGTATGGAGGTTCTTCAAAAAGTTGAAAATAGAACTGACCTACAATGGGTACCTGGGTGACTCAGTTAGGCGTCTGACTCTTGATTTCAGCTCAGGTCATGATATCATGGTTTGTGAGTTAGAGCTCCATGTCAACATCCGTGCTGGGCATGGAGCCAACTTAACATACCCACACTCCCTTTCTCTCAGCCCCTCCCCCTTGTACTTTCTCTCAACAAAACAAAACACAACAACAAAAACTACATCTCTCTCTTTCTCTCTGTCTCTCTTAAAACAACAACAACAACAACTGAAAAATCTGCCCTACAATCCAGCAATTGCACTACTAGGTATTTACCCAAAGGATACAAAGAATACTGATTCCAAGGGATACATTCACCCTTATGTTTATAGCAGTGTTATCAAAAATAATCACATTATGGAAAGAGCCCAAATGTCCATTGACTGATGAATGGATATAGAAGTTGTGGTATGCATATACAACAGAATATTACTTGGCCATTGAAAAGAATGAAATCTTGCCATTTGCAATGACATGGATGGACCAAGAGTGTAGTATGCCTAGCAAAATAAGTCTAGGGGTTCCTGAGTGGCTCAGTTGGTTAAGCATCCTACTCTTGATTTTGGCTCAGGTCATGATCTCACAATTCTTGAGAGGAAGCCCTGCATTGGGCTCTGAGATGACAGTGCAGAGTCTGCTTGGAATTCTCTCTCTCTCCCTCTCTCTGCTTTTCCCTGCTCACACACTCTCTTTCTCTCAAAATAAATAAATAAACATAAAAAAAGAAATAAGTTAGAGAAAGACAAATGCCATTTGATTTCACTCATATGTGGAATTTAAGAAACAAAACAGATGAACATAAGGGGGAAAAGGCAAACCAAGAAACAGACTCTTAACTCTAGAGAACAAATATGGTTGCTGGAGGGGAGGTGGGTGGAGTGATGTTAAATAAGTAATGGGCATTAAGAAGAACACTTACTGTGTTCTGCTCTGGGTGTTGTATGTAAGGGATTAATCCCTAAATTCTACACCTGAAACTATTATTACACTGTATGTTAATTAACTGGAATTTAAATAAAAACTTGGAAAAAACCCAGTACTGTCAAGGGAAGATGTACATATAGTAACTAGATGCATCACAAACTCTTAAAGATTTTCCTACTAAGGAAAAAGGGGAGAATGGAATTTGCATGGAAAATAACAGTTTTTACCATAAATTGATACCTTTGTCTGCAAATAGCAGGAAATCTAACTTAAAGTGTCTCCAACAATAAAGATTTTTTGTTATCTCAGATAAAATAAGTAAGTTGAGTAAGTAAATAGATTGATGAATGAATGAATGAATGAATAAATAAATAAATGTAGTTTAGGGTTCAGCATGGCTGTGTCATCCTCAGTGTTGGTATATCATCTTGGGTAGGTCTCCACATGGTCCCATTTCCAGATTTCATGTGCAGACTGCCATGTCCAGAGGCAGAAAGTTATGTTTGCTTGGTTTATGAACTGAGAAGAAAACTTCCCTGCAGCTTCCCAGCAGTCTTCCTATCATGTCTCATTGCCTAGCCTTGGGTCACAAGCCCGTGCCTGCAGGACCAGCTATTTAATTTTCACAGCCAAAGTCAAAATGGGAGTCCAGAGCTCCTTGCTCAAAATTAAGAGTTTCAAGATGAAAATGACAGAGCATTAGACCAAGCATGAGGCCTTTCTAACTATGCCTATGAAGTTGGTCCTTTATGCCTCAGCAGATCAGCTGGCAAGGAGGGTGAGTTCAGCATGATTAGTTTGAATTACAAAGATTCAAACCCTGGGGTCAGAAAGGGTCTTGTTTTTCGTGAAGAATAAGCCCTTTATAGAAGATAATAACAGAACTCAGAGTTCTGTTTTGAAGGAGAATGAAACAAGTGCTTGTATAGATAATCCTGGTTTGTCACCAAGAAGTTACAGATTTGGAGTTCTGTTCTGGAGGGAGAAAACAATTTTGGCCCCAAATATCACAAATCATGTTGAAAAATAAATACATCCAATTACTTAAACAAGTCATATTTAAATGAGAACGAGTAGGAAAAATACCTACTAGCTTTGATTTTTTAATTATTTATTAACCAATAGCGATTAAAGGGTATCCTTAGATGTACTTCTGGTGGTTTATGTAATTAGGGAGATTATATACTTAACACCTGCCAAGATTGATGAAAACCTTAGATAGGCTGAAAGACATGGGTTGTGTTCAGAGTCTGTTTTGGAGATGTCTTGCAAGCGTCCTTGAACAGGAGAATATGCCAGCGTACAGATAATCAGTGAAATTTCATTTCTATAGACTTTCAGTTTAATCTTTCCCAAATTAGAAATTCTATTCAATGTGTAACTGTGACCTGGGAAGGAGATGTTGATGGTTTCTTCACTGTGTAAAAGCTTTTTTAATTTGATGAGTCTCACTAGTTTATTTTATTTTTTTTATAAAATACATGTTCTTTACCAAGCTCTACAACTTCATCAGCACTGAGGTTCTAAGTTATGTCATCCTGGTCACTCCAGGCATCCCAGGAGCACAGGACAGCCCCCTAGATGCTTCTTAATGATAAACAAGTGTTCCTAGGACTAAAGCATTCCTGCTCCTCTCTTTGGGAACCTGACATCTCCTGGATCTTGATCTTACTAATTGCCTAAATTTGATCATCTTCTTGATGCTTTTTTATGGAAAATAAAATTTTTATTTCATTCATCTTTGAACAATTTCTTCAAATGGAGGGTTGTGCTAAGTTACATAGTCTGTGATTACCTGAAGCAGAATCCTCACTTTTCTTTCCATTACAAAATGCTCAAAAATTCCTTGAAACATATTTTAGTAATAGTACAAAATAAGAAACTGCAAGTAATTTTACTTCATGACTTTCAAAATAATCTTAATTTTCTGTCTTCAACTAAATTGTAAGTCCCTCATTATTTGAACTATCCATAGTAACTTTCATGATTAGTAGATGCTTAATAAGTGAATTGAATGAAATAATTAAATTATATTAAATTAAATTATGAAATTTAACCATCCAGCAATCTAGAAACCTAGAAAGGGCAGGTAGTAAAATTTTTCTCTCTCTACTTTTATTGCAAAGAAAATAAAAGTAAACATATTAATATCACTACATTTGGATGAAAAATGACTTTTCCTTTCCCTTTTTATCTAGATATAATGGTCTTATCTCTGATTTTATATAACAAGGCTTGAAGGTCATCTTAAAATTTCTGAGAAATTTCAGAGGCTCTTACATAATCAAAATCTAGAGTTGAGTTTCTTCCTCTTTTTGAATCAGTACGCTTTAAACATCACCCCATCAATCCAGACATTTTGACTCTATGTCCACCCAGATTGAGAACTGAGACCTTTCTGTTATTTCCTTAACTAAATTCATAGTCACAGTTGTATTTATGGTTTTTTTTACGATAGAGATCATGCTGCATATGCAGATTTGTATCCTGCTGTTTTGTCACTTAAAAGTTTATTATAAGCTTTTTCTTATGTCATGAAATACTATTTGAAATCATGAGCTGTAAGTCATATTTTCTGATGTAGATGTACCATACTTTAATCATTCTCTATTTGGGAGAAATTTTAAATATTTTCTTTTTATTTTGCAATACAAGTAGTTGTTCAATAAATATACTGACACATATGGCACAAAAACAGACACTAAGATCAATGGAACAGAATAGAGAACCCAGAAATGGACCCACAAACGTATCTCCAACTAATCTTTGACAAAGCAGGAATGAATATCCAATGGAATAAAGATGGTCTCTTCAGCAAGTGGTGCTGGGAAAACAGGACAGTGACATGCAGAAGAATGAACCCAGACCAATTTCTTACACGATACACAAAAATAAACTCAACATGGATGAAAGACCTAAATGTAAGACAGAAAGCCATCAAAATCCTCGAGGAGAAAGTGGCGGCAGCAACTTCTTACTCAACATGTCTCCAGAGACAAGGGAAACAAAAGAAAAGTGAACTATTGCACCTCATCAAAATAAAAAGCTTCTGCACAGTGAAGAAAACAATCAGCAAAACTAAAGGCAACTGACGGAATGCGAGAAGATATGTGCAAATGACGTATCAGATAAAGGGTTAGTATCCAAAATCTATAAAGAACTTCTCAAACTCAACACCCAAAAACAAAGAATCCAGTGAAGAAATGGGCAAAAGACATGAATAGACACTTCTCCAAAGAATACATCCAGATGGCCAACAGACACATGAAAAAATGTTCAACATCACTCTTTATCAGGGAAATACAAATCAAAACCACAATGAGATACCACCTCAGACCTCTCAGAATGGCTCACATTAGCAACTCAGGCAACAATAGATGTTGGTGAGGATGCAGAGAAAGAGGATCTCTTTTGCATTGCTGGTGGGAATGCAAACTGGTGCAGCTACTCTGGAAGACAGTATGGAGGTTCCTCAAAAGATCAAAAATAGAACTATTCTATGACCCAGAAATTGCACTACTAGGTATTTATCCAAGGGATAAAGGTGTGCTGTTTCCAAGGGACACATGTACCCCAATGTTTATAGCAGCACTATCCACAATAGCCAAAGTATGGAAACAGCCCAAATGTCCATTGATGGATGAATGGATAGAGAAAATGTGCCATACACACACACACACACACACACACACACACACACACACACAATGGAGTATTACTCGGTAATCAAAAAGAATGAAATCTTGCCATTTGCAAGTACGTGGATGGAACTAGAGAGTATTATGCTAAGCGAAATTAGTCAGAGAAAGACAAATATCATATGACTTCACTCATATGAGGACTTTAAGACATAGAACAGATGAACACAAGGGAAGGGAAGCAAAAATAATATAAAAACAGGGAGGGAGACAAAACATAAGAGACTCTTAAATATGGAAAACAAACAGAGGGTTACTGGATGGGTTGTGGGAGGGGGGATGGTCTAAAATGGGTAAGTGGCACTAAGGAATCTACTCCTGAAATCATTGTTGCATTATATGCTAACTAATTCAGATGTAAATTAAAGAAAATAAAATTTAAATAAAATGCAAAAAAATATATTGACACATAAATCTTTGTCCTACTTTAGCAATTTTTTTTTTTAGTGTAGAATTATTTCTAAGGGAGGAATTACAAGCTAATTATCATATGAACTTGTTGAAGGGTCTACATATCCCAAAATATTCCAAAATACTTCTCCATAGGTTGTAAAGATTTATATTCTCTCCAACAGTTGATGATAATGCCAGTTTTATGCCACTATTGGCAAAGTTAATTTTTTTTAATTGCTGAGTAGATGAAAAGAATACATCATTATTTGAATATACGTTCTTTTGACTGCAAGTGAAAGATTTTGTTGTGTTTTGGCCTTTTGTGCAACTTTTGTTTCATAATGAATGCTATTAGTTTGAATAAATGGATGGATTATGGAATATAATTTATGTTCCATTCATAAAGACTTAATTGGCCAAGGAATTTTAAAGATAATTTCTTTGTGTGCCTGCTAGTGACTGGAAAAAATGAAAAGGGCTACTGAATTTGTCTGAAAGCAAAATTCTCTTATTCAAGACCATGCTGTCATGAGAATCCATCAGAGATGGACAAATGTTGGGTTCAAGATGTGATGAAAATCCATTATCAGTAGGAATGGTTCCATAGCAGAATTGAAAGACAGGATATGTTTGAGATTGCCTGTGCATTGTGATGAAGCTGCTCCTGTCCTAAATTTTCTAACTTCAAGCTGATCCAGGTGACAAGGCTGCTTTTCCCTGAAGACCTATCATTACCTGAGCTTCAACTCTCAGGTATGAAATATACTTAAGTGTGTGATGCTACAAGCAGTTATTATTATGTAACTTCATGTTACATAAAGTGTGTAGAATGTATATGTAAACTGTGACTATTCATAAATTTTCTTAAATTTCCTCCCTAAATTTTCATGTTTTCTTATAATTTTTCTACCGTGTTATAATAGAAATAAAAGAGGCTTTAAAAAAAAAAGAAAATTGGATTTTAACCTTAGCTCTGTCACTTTCTTCCATTTATGATTAGACTGACTCCCATCCTTGCTCTAAGCCTCAGTTTTCATGTATAAAGATGTGGACAGTATCATTCCATTTGCCCTTCATATAGGTTTGCTTTGATGATCAAATGTGACACAGATAAAAGAGTATTTCAAAATTTGAAAGTATTTAAGAGGCTTGAAAACATAAGATTTTTCTGCTGTTAGTCAGAAAGTTCCACTTTTAGGGTGAGTTGCGGTTTACTATGCTACAACAATTAAGATCTGACTTATTGAAAACAATTGTACCCTTTCTGGGTATGAGGAGATAGTAGCAAAGACTTTAAGCTATCTCATAAAGAAACAGGCACATAATAGCAATAGACTGTGAATTCATGAAGCCTGTCTACTTATTTTTAAATGCCAAGTTTTAAATCCCTTTTGGTTGGTGGTGGGGCCAGTAGTGATCAGAATAGCACTGACCTATCAGTTTGACATGGTGACAGCCCAAAAGGCATTATCACAGGGATGGATAATATTTTAAAATGATCACATGTTAACCATTAATCTGGTGCTGAGCATTCTCTGTGCCTGGGACAAAGGCTATGCAGCAGCTGGAATTCAGAGCAGAGTCAGGGCATCCAGCAGGTATTTCTGACACATCACGTGCCTTTGGAACAGCATGGTCTTCCTTGATAACAGATGATACAAAGGCATCCTTCCTGTCGGGAGGGGTGGGGAGATAAAGAGCAACACTGAAAAGGAAAAAAAAAGTCAGATCTTTTCAAAGATAGCTAAGCCTAGCCTAACCCTGCTTCCATTTCTTTCATAAACAAAGAAAGAAGAAAGTTTATCTTCTATATATTCAATCACCAGAGGTTTACTGTCAATTTCACTGGGCAAAATGCATTTTGTACAATTTCAATCCTTGACTATGGGGCTGTGGGAATTCTGGGGCAATGTTGGTACTGTTAAACTTTGAAGAAAAAATACACATGACACTGTTTTTCATTTTCTTTATCAAACTCTTTATGATCAAACATTTTAGAGTCCAGCTAAAAAGATGCAGATAATATTCTTTTATAACTTTCCTGCCCTTTGATTAAAATGTCATCTATATCATTAAACAATTTTTTTTTTTTGCTCTCCAGTCTTTCCATTTGAATCATTGCTCCATTTCCCTCCTGCTCCTTCTCCCCATTCTTAAGTCTGAAAATGATTTAATATCCTACTCATAAATATACTTCCTTTTGTTCCATGTCTCCTTTAAGCACTAAGGTAAACTGCTCTAAGTGTGAGCTTTGGTCTGGCATATCTGGGTTGGAGTCTCTACATCTACTCTTACAATCTGCCTGACTGTATTTAATGTCCCTACGACTTAGGCTCCTTGTCTGTAAAGTGAGGATGATGACAGTACATACTTCAAAGAGTTGTGACAGTTAAATTAGGTATGGGATATAAAGGGCTAGGTACAGTGCCTGTCACACTTAAGTAGTCTTTTCCTTAATTCACCATAGCAATTCATCAATATAAGTCTTGGTGCAAGGAAAAGTCTTGTACTTTTTGTTTACTGTTATACCTACATTGCCTAGAATGGAATTTGGCACATAATAGGTGCTCAAAAAATAGGTGTTGAATGAATGAACAATATAGATGACTAATCTCCATTTAAAATCTCCACATCACTTCCTACGCTTCACCTCCCCTAGAAAAGGGAAGTATCTCCTAACGTAGAACTTAAGAGTTAGACTGCCTGGCTTTGCATCTCAGTTCTGCCACTTACAAGTTGTAAGATCATGAACAAGTTTCTTCATCACTTTCTGCTCAGTTTCCTCATCTGTATAATGTGGATGGTAATTGTAGTCTCTGTGTCATGGTGTTGTGAGGGTTAAGACTTAATACTTGCAAAGCACTTTCGGCAGTGCAGGTTACATCATGAACACCATGCAAGCATTTGCTACTATTATAGTCTGACTTGCCCAGAATTTTGCTCATCGTTCTTTTATACCATTTTCTATCCTGGATGAACTTTTTATGGTTTGTCCTCTCTCTCTTCTTTACTCTTATCTCCCCAAACTGAACTATGGGACTGGCACACGTTAACTTGTACTTCATTAACACATGTACTTCAGATGAGTATTCTTCCCTGTGGCGTTAACAACTCTTCAGAAGATGTCCTGGCAATTGTACTCATTCCATTGACCAGAGCCTCCCACATACAGACCCCTTACTTTGTTCATTTCCAATAGCCACTCAGAAAACTCTGTGTAGGTACTTATAACCTACTCATAAGTGCTCCATTCCAAAGACTATTTTATACTATCTCCTAGAGCTCTTATTTAATGACATAAGAAAGTAACAACGCCACTCCCCCCAGTTTACACTGTAATTTACCATAAGATTGTGACTTGAGTAACTTTTCTTGGGCCTTGAGAAAATTACCTAATCTTTTTGTGCTTCCTTTTATTTGTCTGTAAAATGGGAGTTCTGAAAGAAATTTTCTGCATTTTCTGTGGTTTCTGTATTTTGTGAATGCATTTATGTAACAGGTTGCTTAGAGCAAGCCTTGTCACCCAGTAAATGCTCAGTGGGTCTGACCTAGTAATGTTCTATCGTTGAAATCTAATCTCTTTGATGCCCAATTCAAGTCTTGCTAATTATATATAGGATTACCACTCAAGTACTCGTTTAACATGCGACTATTACATTTTGATCATTTCCAAAAGGGAAGACTACCGTAAGGAGTAATTCTACCTCTGCAAGTACAGATGTTGGAGCCTTGGTGTATCACGGTGCCCAAAAAAGTATTTGATACTTTGAATCCTGATGTGATTAATATGAATGGCTTCCTGCATGTTTAATAGACTGTGTTTTCTTTAGTATTTCATCAGTATTTCCATGGACCCTATTTTTTTTTTTTATTTCATGTTTACCACATTGGTACTTTGCATGAATATTTCTTCCTGGAATGACCTGCTACTGATTTCCATTTCATTATCAAAATTCAAGTCAGATGACATTTTCTCTAGTCTATCAGGAATACACTTTCACTTTTGTGCTTTACCTAAAAAATTGCATGTAAATTGCACATATTTAATTTATTGCATTGCCAGTATTTCTGCAGTGTTTATTTACATGTCTGTTTTCTCAGATTAAATATGCTTTAATATTCCCATATCCCATTCCCATATCCCATTCCCAAGAAATGGGCTCCCATATAATAAGTGCTGAATAAATGCTTATTGAATTAAACTGGTTTTTCAAGAATAGATGCTATTAATGAAAAGGAAAGGAAAAGGTATGTGCAAGCTCTTTATTTAAGGTACAATTAAAGAGAAGAATTGTTGAAGAATCTACTGGGTAATTTCAATACTATGGTGATTCATCTATGTTCATGCATGTAAAATTATCTCAGATAGCTGAAACTTATATAAGTTTCAGAAATGGGGTAGGAGGAATTTATTTACTGAAAGAGGAAAGGATATGTGAATTAGACTATTTCGAAGGTCCCTTGAGAGCTTTCATTTATTAGTAGTTATAAGAAATAATCATAAAGAAACAATAAAACCAAACTTCAAAAGATATAGATAATAGTAAGTGACATAAAAGAGATAATATACTATAGGAGGTTTAGAAGAAAGTTTAATTTCAAGGTAAATATAAGGGGTATTGTGCCATGTGTTTGTAAAGGGAACTTCTGACACTGATAATCCTATAGCCAATCTGATGCCTTGGTGATTCAGAAGGGGCTGTGGTCCAGATTTACTGGCAGAGGAACCTGCACAGGCCTATTCCATCATACAGTTGAGAGTTGCTGGCCACCATCACAGTGTCAGTGTTTCATGAACCAAAATCAGACTGTGTTGAACAAGTACTAATCTATTCTTGGGAACACTGAAACAGGAAAATTTTAAATATGGCAGTCCCTCAAATGCAGCACATGCTTCTAATCCACACAGTGTTTTCTCTTGTTCGTTTGTTTTTCAATCTCGTCCTACATTTAACTCCATAGTTATGTGGTTCTCAATAAATGTTGCCTGAATTTTAAAAAATGAGTATATAAATGTTATCACCACAGTGTTTATAGTAATAAGAATTTGAAGAGTGTGCATGTTTTATTTATTCATTCATAAAACATATATTGAGCACTAAGTTTTGTAGCTATGAAGTAAGCTACTCAAGAGTTTTTCTCTTTTTTTTTCACTTCCAAATAACCATGTCACAAAGTCACATCAGTTCTACCTGATTAATACCTGTGCCATCCTCTTTATTCCCACAATCCTCATTCATGTACTTATTACTTTATGTCTAGATGAGTGAAATAGTGCCTAATCATCTTTCTACTTTGACTCAGACTCTTTAACTGCTAAGCCACCCACCATATAACTGCCAGAGGATCTTCATCCCATGTAAATCTGATCATGCCACTCTCCTGTACACACTTCTTCACCGGCTCTTTAAATCTCCCTTCTTTTGGTTATTGTGCCTGGTCCTTTTAGTCTAGTGCTCTTTTCTGAACTGATGGATTATGCTGTTCTCATCATCCCACAGAGCAGAAACAGATATCATCCGTTTGTCATTCTCACACACATCTCTGAGTTTTTAAAATAGACTTTGTTTTTTAGACCAGTTTTAGGTTCACAGCAAAACTAATTAGAAGGTACAGAAACTTCCCATTTATTCCCTCCCCCAAATATGCATAACCTCCCCCATTGTCAACATCCCTCACCAGACTAATGCATTTGCTACAATCGATAAACCTACATTCATACATCATTGTTATCCAAACATCTCTGATTTTTAGCTTATTGTTTTCTAATATATTTCTGGGCTCTTTTATAGATATGTTATTCCATTTTTACATTAAATATAGGCTTTAATCCTTTAAAAAATCCCACTTGAGCTTTTTCCAGCCTCTACAGGAGGCACTGGGAATATAGTGTTGAGTAGACAGGTGCAGTCCCAGATCTTTTGTGCCTCGGTAATATTTCCTACATGGACACTGGCCCTTACCAGAATTAGTAATTATTATTAGTGAATAACCGGTGATGATTGCAAAAAGCTCAAGAAACAAAAGTGCTTACACAGGTTCCTGGTATTCTCTATTTCTTGACATATGATTTCAGAGATGTCTAATGTGTCCCATAAAATGACTAATGATACTAGGGGACATACCATGACTCCTTGGGCTGGACTCACTTCTCTAATTGGATCTGGCCTATTAAGCTGTACGGTCTGTGTTGGTCATGGCCTTTCTCCTTGCTTTCTCTTATCCAACTTGAACTCTTGCCCCATATTTCATGACCTAGTCCTAATCATGTAAGTTTCTGACATCTTCATTAGAGATTCATACCTGATACTTGGTGGAAAGCTCAGGCCAATGCTGTCTTGTGTATTTCACTGGTTTATTTTCTGCAGTATAATTATATCTCCTTAAGGCTAAATTGACATATCTTTCCTTGAGCAAATGGTTTACAATTTGGCATGGTGTCTGGTATTCTGTATGTGAATCTGTATATATTCTTGCCTGCAATACCTTGTTTTGGTTAGCTGTAGCCTCATGCGCAGGTCCAAAATACTCACAGTGCTATCCAGATCTTTCCACTGCTTCATTGCTCTGGGCAATGTAATATATTTGAAATATGGAGGACAAGCATTTTACCCTTTTCCCTGCCCTTTCTGTTATTAATAATCGCCATGACTTTTCAAAGTCTCACCCTTCTCCCTCCACCCGCCTCTCCCTGGAAGTGTCCTGTCTCCTGTCTAATTAATGACCATAGTTTACAGACAGTGCAGCTGTCTACACATATGGTTCATTACCCTTAAGACAGAAAACGATGTAAGAGTTGAAGGTTTCTTTCTCAGGGTTCTTTGGGCAAGTATGAAGGATGAAATCATTAACATGACTTTTAACTAAAACAGGTCCTTGTGGTATTGCATCATCTTGTTGTACTTCTAGTGCGCTCAATAGAGGCATTATGGCTTTTAAATCAGGGTTTATTAGCTTTTGTTTAGAGACAAATTTGCTTGGCGCCAGAGAGAACTAAAAAATAATAATAAAATACTTTACATTGTATCTAAGTTTTAGAAATGTCTCACTTTTGGGGTGAACTACCAACAATAAAATGAATTAATTAGAAAAGAGGACTCAGTGTTTTCCTAGAAAGACAGCAGGCTGATCATCAGAGCAGCTGACATATTTTAGAGATGGGTGGCATTTCTAATCCTGGTGAGAGGCAGTCTTGGGTACCTCATAGAGTTGCCTTTATTCATTCATGTGACACATATTTATTCATGTTATTTGCCAGATACTGTACTAGGTGCTGGGTACTAATAAATAACAACTACTCCCTGCTTCCTAAGAACTTAGGGAATTGCTTTTATCTTTTGTTAAAATAAGACTGTTTTGCCTGTTTATCAGTCCAGCTTCCACCATCTCACAGGAAACCCTGGTAATTGTGACTAGTGATGACTCAGACAACCTCCACCAAGTCTCCATCTTTAGCTTCTGCCTTCTCCAGGCCCTTACAGTGGTCATTAGTTACTACCATGTGACTCCTGCTGCTTGGTTTCATAGCCAGGTCCTATGCCAGTGTTGTCATGTCAGGTGGTATAGTCACCCTCATGTGCCTGGCTGAGGGAGGCTGGGAAATGGGTGTTGAATAAAGTAATAGCATCTATCACTATCTTTTTGCTTTCATCTCTGGTTCTTTGTCCTCCACTGGGTTTTTGTTTGTTTGTTTGTTTGGTTTTACTAAAGGTCTATTCTAAACTTCCCAACTTGCCTAGGACTTTAGGACCCAAGGAACTCTAGTTTGTAACTGAGGGGTTCAGATCCTGTCTTTATGCTCTGATGAAATTTTCTCTTCCTTTTTACCTTTCATTTTATTTTCCTCTCTGCTCATCCTTTAAATCAGGGGCTCAAATTCTGGCTTCTATAATCCTTAACATCTCTTTGGATAGACTTCATGAAATTCATAGGCTTCCTGGAATTATAACCACAAATTGTTTTATGTATGCCTGTGCCATTTCCTAGCAGGTAATTCATGGCTTCTTCAGATTCTTAAAGTGATTCCCAAATATACTTCAACAACAAATTTGACCATTTGTAGTTTCACTCTACATTTTTGTTATTCTCTGAGCTATTGCCTTCATGTGTTCAACATTTACTACCATGTAAATACCAATCAGTCTCAAATTATATCTCCTGATTAGAATTCTGGCCTGCTCAACTTCAACTACCTACAGAAAATCTTCATTTTGGGAGTCTCCTAGACTACTCATATCCAAGCCCAACCTATTGTCCTAAGGTTTTCCTACTATAACTCTTTTGCCTATTGCTTCCTCTGATGTTTTTGTGTAGGGTTATCCTTGGCTGAGGCAGATGAAACAATTCTTGCGCTCCCCTGTTTCCCTCACCACTCCTTTTACACCAGTTTGTAAATACCACATATTGTACCAACTTTTTATATACTACCTAAATCTCCTATCTGTATCCTCTGCTACTGCCTTAGTTACAACCTTTACTTTAAGACTCTTAGCTTCTATATGTCTCTATTTTTGCTACCCTCCAAAATATCCTTCGCATACTGGCCAGAGGGATAATCCTCAAATGCATGTATTATGATGTTATTTTTTATTTAAATTGCTTTAATACTACCCTTGCCTACAGGATTGGATGACATAAAACTGTATGAGCACTGTCAGGTCTCCTGGATGATGTAGTCAGTTAAGCATCCGACTCTTGGTTTCGGCTCAGGTCATGATCTCAGAGTTCATGAGTTTGAGCCCCACATTCGGCTCTGTGCTGACAGTGCAGAGCCTGCTTGGGATTCTCTCTCTCTCCCTCTCTCTGTCTCTCAAAAACAGATAAATAAACTTTTTTTTAATTAAAAAAATTCTATTAGCTCTGTCTATAACACATCCATGATCTGGTTCATACCTGCCTCCACAGGCTCATCTCTTGTTTATTTCTCATGTCTATTGGTCTGCAATGCTTTACTCCTTCTTGTACTCATGCAATAAAGTATCCTTCCATTGAGCATAGGGCTTATCCTTGACTCTGTGTCCAACTATGTGATATGCTTTAACTAAAGAGATATTAGCATATGCGATACAAGCAGGGTCTTGAAAATTACTTGGATGAGTGGCCTGATTTGTCCTTGTGCTTCTGCCATCATCATGATAGGGACATGCCTAATCTATCCTGCAAGTCCTGGGAGGAGGATAATGAATAAATAGAGCAGACCAATTCCAGCTTTAAGTTGCTCCTAGCCAAGCACTGCTTAGAACATAGTCCTCTACAAATGAATAAGCAAGCCCAAATGACATAACCAGAGTCCCACAGCTTAATGTTGTATGCTTCTTGAGTTTTCACGTAGTTTGTTACACAGCAAAAGAAAACTGATATACTTACCATAAGGCTTTCTGTATTCTGGCACTATTTAACTGCGTGATGCTACTTAAAGCCATAAACCCTCACACTTAGGATTCTTTACTTTGATTCCCTTCAGATTCTTGTTTGCCTAGTAAATTCTTACTTACTTTGTGACGCAAACCAAGTTTTGTTTTTTGTTTGTTTGTTTGTTTTATTTGTTTGTTTGTTTGTTTGTTTGTTTTTCCTCAGTGAAGCATTCTGTGAATCTGGCAAGAAAGTTTTAATCTTCTTTTTTGGGACATGTAGCATTTTCCACATATTAACCTACATTTGCAGCTTATCATATGTATTTTTTTCTTGAAGTTTGCATACCCAAAGGATAAGGCTATTTGTTTAACTTCAGACAAGGTCAGGAAAGCCTTCATAAAGGAAGACATACATAAGTTGAGCAAAGAAGGATGAAGGTGAACAGGTAGGCAAAGGTATATCGGGAAAGCTTAGGTAACCAGAGAGCTGATGTAACCAGCAATGTTTGTGAATAATCACATTTTTCCTTAATGCTTCTTCTATTTCTCAGGTGTAATGGAGCCTCTTGTTCAGTGCATTAAGGAAAATTATTCTAAAGGCACGGATGTGCCATGGAACACTATGATTTTCTTTCCTTTGAGCAGAAAAACCCATGTGCTGCCTGGTCAGCACCTGCTTTTCTCTGGGCATTCTGTCCAGCTGTCCAGTCTGTGAGAGATGGTGACATTTATAACCATTACAAGGCAACTGTCCTGGCCGCTTGCCACAGTGGGGCCCATGTCCAAGTGGCTACCATCTGGCAGGACATCTGCTCAGCCACTGGGAGGGCTTTGGATGCAGCAACATGCCCACAGAGAAGACATTGCACTCTGCCCTTTGGGAGAGGAGAATGCATTGCATTTCTACCCATGCAAGAGATGAACAGTGAGAGTAACACAGAGGGGGGGCCTTTCCATTGTGGTTGTGATCTTTCATAGCCTTCAGGTTTGGAGACCCTGACAATATGCTTAGAATGTACTTGATGAGAACATGGCCTCAACAGCCAGACTGAGTGGGTTTCCATCCTGGCTTCATCACTTTACCCTGTGACCTTGGGGCAGGTTACTTAACTTCTCTTTGACTAGTACTGATTCTAATAGTAAATGTCAGCTATTTTTATTTTTAGATAGCACTTTAGGGTTTGTCATGTGCTCTAGGAGTCTGAGGCTGCTAGGGATCCATGCAGTGCTCTTCAGTGACACTCAAATCCTACTCCACTTGACACTCACACTATACCACAGCCATACTGAATACCAGTATTTCCCTGAATTTTTAAAAAAAAATTTTAATGTTTATTTTTGAAGGAGAGACAGAGCATGAGTGGGGGAGGGGCAGAGAGAGAGGGAGACACAGAATCCAAAGCAGGCTCCAGGCTCTGAGCTGTTAGCACAAAACCGGATGCTGGGCTTGAACTCACCGCAAAATCATGACCTGAGCCAAAGTCAGACGCTTAACTGACTGAGCCACCCAGGTGCCCCTTCCCTGAATTTGTAACATGCTTACTGACACTTCTGGGTCTTTGCACATGATGTTCTCTCTGTTGGAATACTCTCATTGTCACCTTATCAAGTTAACTCTTCATTATTTAGGATACCTTTAAGATCTCTCTTTTTCTTGAAATCCATCTTTGATTACCTCCAGGCTACATATTTCCCTGTCTTTCTGTGTACTGACCCCTGATATTAGATGGATGGATGGGTTGATGGATTAGATGCTTATGTATGATGTCTATCACTCTCATTTAATTAATCCTTAAACAGTCAAATTAAGTGCTTTATTGTCTTCTTGAAAATTAAAAAAAAAATCTATTTGTCCTTGTTTCAAATACAGATTGTGGCCCACAAGGGAGGCAATTGAAAGCCCAATCCTAGAGAATGAGATTGGAACAATCACATGCTACTTTCCCATCCAGATCTCCTCCAGCATGATTATGTTCAGCCAAATCGACCAGCTGGAAAGAGCTGATTCAGGGAATTGGTTATTGGTCCAATATAGACATTTGTTTGGCTCAATCTAACCATATTTAAAGTGATTTTAGTTAAGTGGAATTGTGTATACATGCTGTCATTGGATTTAGGAATAAAGATGAAGCCATTTGGCCCCTGGAAATTCTGTATTTTTTGTTAAAGCTGAGGCCAGCCAGCCTTCTAGGCAGACAAGTGATTGTACAGTGTATGAAATTAGAATAACTCTATGGGGCTTACCTGTCCAGAAACAAGTCTCCCTCCATCCTGAGATCAAACCTGAAATTCTTACCATTTTAGCCAGTCTTTGAGTTAAATTTGTATCTCTGGAAAGTTGCTGTAGAAAGACAACTTTGTTAGCTGAAACTGACAGTATCTTAACCAATATAATTAGAATAATAATAAACACTATCACATTTGTTTATTTAGCAAGTAAATCTTTCCTATATAACATATATGAAACACCCTTCTGTTGATACATGTGTGGAAATACATATTCTAGGACCTCACAATCTGGTAAGGAAACATAGAAGCTAATAAATGAACATACAATATAAGCAAAATGTAAACAATCTTGGAAAGTAATAAATGCTATGAAAAAATTAAATAATTAAGATGCTAATTTTTATACTTACATAGCCCTTTCACATATCATGTGATCCTTCCATATACCTTGAGGTAAGCAGAGGACATACTATTTCTATTTTATAGATGAGGAAATTGAGGCAAAAAGGTAATATGGTGTCAGGCCCTGTCTGGTCCTACTATTCCTCATATATTGAAGTACCTGAAAAATACCTGTTAACTTAAACAGATATTTAAATAGCTCCACGAAAGCATTATTGGGATGAATATCAAACTGTCTTAGTTTGGGTCAAATTTGTATACCAGTTCTAACAATATGGCACTTCTTACCGTTTAGCTGAGACTCTAACTTCCTGGTTTATAGATTAGTGGTAGAACCTAATTATTGTTCTTCGTGTCTTCTGTGCCTGCCAGATAGTCTTGAGAATTGGAGTTCTGCTAGCATGCTTGCTAGTCAACACTCTGGACCCCCTGATTCTAGGGTTTAGACTCTTTTCCCTGAACTTCTGCCTACTAGTTGTAGCCTTGATTCCTAAGGACACATATACTCTTGACAGATGGTCTTGGTTGTGGAGCACTGAGTGAATTCAGTGTAAGAGCCCTAGGAATGGGGCAGGGAGGGCCAGAGTAGGAGACTTTCCCAAACTGGAAGCCAGACCGGAGCTCAGAATCAGGGCAGAGATCTAAAAGGGGCAGAAGTAAAGGTAGCAGATAAACAAATGACACTAATTAGGTAAAAAGAAACAAGTTTAGAGGAATTATAAAAATTATTCAGGAATTCAAATGATCTTATTAATGGTAAAAAATGATAATATCATTAATAATAATTTATTATTTTGTGTTCCTTTTATTTGTTGGGCACAAGAATATATATTTGACATATGTCTTTTAATCTTCCAAAGAATAACTTAAGGTAAGTAATATGACATTTCTAAAAGCTGGAATTTGGCTCAGAGAAATTAAGTGATTTTATGAGTTTCAGAGCTAATAAAAAGAAAGTGCTAGATGTTCTACAACCAAATTATGGATTCACACCAAATAGTTTTGTACCTTGATCAAGTTTCCTCACATACTAAAAAAATAGAGCTACAAAACTTACCTTAAGGGGTTGTGGTGATGTTTAAATAAAATTATGCATAAAAATAATAGCCCAGATCTGGCATATGGTACATATTCAAGCTATTTTGTAGTTATTATTCTTACTGTGTTCTTGCATCTATGTTTGCCAAGTTGGGTCTAGCCCAGACTATAACAGAACTGCTGCCCCTCATTGTGATTTAGGGTAAATAAGTGGTTGAATTAATGGTTGTAAAATCTTACTGAGTGCAGTTCACTGGTAGTTATGTCTACCAAAGAGAGGCTGGCAATACATTAGTATTCAGGATGCTAGTTATCTTCCTATTCACTAGGAGGTGTTTTGAAATTGATGCTTTTACTTGGTTTCCAATTGTTTCTGTTATGTGTTTTGGTGTCTTTTGCAGTATGGACAATCATTTCACAAACATTTTTGGTATTTGTAAGACCTAGAACAACTTCTACATATTGAGCCCCAACAGTTGGTTCCTTACTTGTTGCTCTTATATTCAGCTTGTGGGAACCTTACTTAGCAAATCACTTCCCTTTGGTGTAGTAGAGAGGTTAGAAGAAAATAAAAATGAACAATTCTTATTCCATTTCCTGCTAGCTGTGTGAACACAGATCACTTAACTTACTGGAATAATAATAATAAAAAGAACAGCTTGAATTTCCCACGGTTGTGAGGTTAAAAGTATATTAACCAGCATGTAGCATAGGTACTTAATAAATATAATTTCCTTTTCCTACCTCCTTGAACTCTGAGCCATCAGACAAATGATGGGATTAAGGAAGAATGGTGACCTTCTATCTCTCTCTCTTCCTTCTCTCTCTCCCTCTCTCTCCTTCTCCCTCTCTTCTTCCCCTCTCCCTCCTTTCGTATGATATATTTGTCAGATAACCCTGTTCTCAAATCTGGAACACCAATGCACAAAATAGATACAGTGAGCTGCTCTGGAAAACCCAATCACATAAGTAATTTTCAAGCCTAAAACTAAATGACCAGAGCAAGTGCCACAAGTGCCATGGCTTCTCAGAATAGCACAGCTCTATAAACTTGCATGTCAATAAGATGGATTCAGTGAGAGAACTGGAACTGTAAATGTAATCAGTTTACCAGAAACAACTAAATATAGGTCCACAAGTTGATTCACAGACCTTCATTGACATTTATTCAAAATGGTGGAATAAGGACACATTCATATCAAATCCTGGTTCTGCTACATATTATCTTGACACTTAACCTCTCTATGTCTAACTTATCATTTCCATAGAAAGGGGATAATAATATACTCTTCCTTGTGGGTTATTGTTGAGATTACATGAGTTAATGTTTATAAAATGCTTAAAATGATGCCTGGTATCTAGCAAGTACTATACAAGTGTTAGCAATTACTACATATTATTATTATTATTATTATTATTATTATTATTATTATTTATGATGATGATGATGATTACTACTGCTATCAATCCCTGAATTGTGAACACCTATCTATATATGAACAAACTTTCTCTTACACCATCATAGATGAAGACTGTTTAATGGGATAATGGAAATCTATTTACACACATTTTATTTGTTCATAATTTTTTTCTTTCCTTGTTTTTTCTTAATGATATTTTTGCCAGATATAAAGTTTTAGTTTGACAATATGTACTTTTTATTTCCATTCATTACATTCAAAATATTGATCCATTTTTTTCTGGCTTGCATGGTTTTCTGATAAACATTCTCTATCATCCTTATCTTTATTTCTGTGTGTGTACTGTGGTTTTTTTTTCCTCCCTGAATTTAGTACTTTTTTCTTTGCCACTGGGTTTTAACAGTGTGATTTGATATCCCTTGCTGTGTGTGTGTGTGTGTGTGTGTGTGTGTGTGTGTGTGTTTGAATGAGTACCTGCATGCAATATTTATCCTGCTTGGAGAATGTTGACATTCTGGTATATGTGTTTATGATTTCTTTACATTTTGAATTTTGGGGGACAGTATTTATTTATATATTTTTTACAGGTTCCCTTTTTGGGACTCCAATTAAGCATGTGCTATATTGCTTGATATAATTTTACAAGTCATTGAGGCTCTGTTAAAAATTTAAATTCCTCTCTGTCTTTGCTTAAGGTGGTTAGATTTTATTGCTTTGTCTTCAAGATTATTATTTTTTATCCTGCTTTAATCTTTTATTTTCTACTTCTTTCCTTATTATGTTCATATTTTCTTTTAAATATATCTATCTACTTGTTTGTAATGGTTGCCTTAGCATTTTTGCTACTAGTTCCATCATTTAGGTCCTTTTTGTTTTGTTTCTTTTGGTAAGTGCCTCAACTAGTTATTGGTAATATTTTCTGGTATACAATTTGTCTAATTTTTTATTGCCTTTTGGACATGGTAGGTTTACATTACTGACATTCTTGATATTTTTGTCTTCCTTTTTAAGGGATGTTGCACTTGTATGCATTTATTTGCTGAAGAGTTTGATCCCTTCAATGCCTACTCTTAACTTTTGCTATGCTGAATATAGTGTGACCATCATTCCCAACATAGTCTGGGCTTATGCTTCCAGCAAGACTTCACTAAGTGTTCCACTGATTGTCTCAAATGATCAGAGGCCTGTCCATGCTGAATGATCTAATACCAAGCCTCTACAGCCCTGTATAAGCTTGGGGAATTGCTCTGCTTATGTCATTCTGGTCTTTCTTTGACTGAAAATGTAGTTTGAGATTCCACATGCATGCCCTAATACTATTGTTGGATTTCTGGTCATTTTTCTTTTCTTTTTTCTTTTATTTTTTTTTAATGTTTATTTTTGATGGGGAGAGAGAGAGAGAGAGAGACAGAGCATGAGCAGGGGAGGGGCAGAGAGAGAGAGGGAGACACAGAATCTGAAAGAGGCTTCAAGCTCCAAGCTGTCAGCACAGAGCCTGACACAGTGCTTGAATTTGTGAACCTCGAGGTCATGACCTGAGATGAAGTTGGATGCTTAACCAGCTGAGCCACCCAGGCACCCCTCTGGTTATTTTTCAACGTAACTCTCATCTTTATGGTGATCTTCCTTACTATTTCCAGCCACCTAAGCTTTTCTGAATTGTGATTTCCATCTGTACAACTCAGGTATGTCATTAGACTCTGTTTAGTTTCTCTGTGTCCATCCTTGAAGTCTGAATATTGCCTCTAGGTAGAAATCCAAAGGCTTATTTTATTTGTCTTCTCTAGAAGGTCACAGTCCTAAACTTCCTAATGTCCAATATCTGAAAACACTTTTTTTTGTCCTATGTTTTATCTAGTTTTCTAGCTCTTCACAGTTGGAGATTATATCCAGTACTGCTAATCCATTTCAGCCACGGGTAGAATCCTTTGTGGGTTTGTTTTGTTTTGTTTTTTGTTTTGTTTTGTTTTTGCCATATCTGTATCAATTTGTTTTAGCACCATTTATTGAGTAATCTGTCCTT
The DNA here is from genome assembly GCF_018350195.1 of Panthera tigris. Lineage (NCBI taxonomy): Eukaryota > Metazoa > Chordata > Mammalia > Carnivora > Felidae > Panthera > Panthera tigris. Next base: position 49,804,397 of record NC_056669.1, read on the forward strand.
TCCTCTACTGAATTCCTTTGGTGTAATTGCAAAAATCAGTTGACTATATAAATGTGTTTGTATCCAAACTCTTGATATATTTGTCGTTTATTATGTTAATGCAATTTTGTTTTGATTATTGTAGCTTTATAGTAAATCTTAAAATCATGTAGCATGAGAATTCAAGCTACATTTTTCTTTCTTAAGATTGTTTTGGCTACTAGAGATATTTAACATTTTCATTTAATTTAATATTGAGCTGTTATTCATCAAATTTTTGTTGGGCTTTTGATTATATTGTGATAAATATATAATTTATGGAGAAAGATTATTTTAATAGTGTTGAGTTATCCAAATAATCAAAATTGTATCCTCTTCATTTATTTATGTCTTTTTATTAGTTCCATTTAGTAATATTTTTAAATTTTTTATGTTGAAGTCTTATACACTTCTCATTTTAATTACTCCTATGTATTTGATGTGGGTTTTTTGATGCTATTACAGCATTTTTAGAATTTTGTCTACTTAGAACTTTACTTGGAAATTGTTTACCACCAATACATGGAAATACAATAGATTTGTGTTTATTTTCTCACACAGTATATCCTATCCAGTTTCAGGTCTTGGTTGTCTGTGATGGATGCCACCTTAGAAACACTCATCCAACATCCCATCCCTAGATATCTACCCTTATTATCATTTATAGTATACATACAAGTGAATGCATACATTTACATATACATGTACAGTATATCATTACAGTATATCATTACATATATACAGTATACATACATTTACATATACATCCAAGTGAATGTATAAAAAAGAAGAAACAGGAGTTCCATTTCTGTCTCTCCTTGTTTCCTGCTCAACCCACTTCTATAAACACTGTGATATAGTTTATTTTTCAAAGTGGAACACTTTTTAAGTCAAAAAAAAATCATCGTTAATCATTAAAAAGATATAAATCAGCATTGCAAATTTGATTGAAATGATTCCTTCTTTCCCTGTGTGCATACCACCTGGTAATGTGATGTTGCAACTCCTCCTATCAAGAGGTGGGGTTATTTCTTCATGCCACAAGTCTGTGTGCTACCACTTGAATATGGCCTGATTTTGTTACTTGCATTGATTAACAGAATATGACAGAGTGGCATGTGGAAATTTCAGGCCTAGATTTCAAGAGGTCTTTCTGTTTTGTTCTTGTCCTCTTTGAATGCTATCCTAAGACCACCATTTGAAGCAGCCAGTTTAGGATCCTGGAGGTGGAAAGGTTGTGCAGAGTAGAAATAAGCTGGCCCTGAAGCTTCCCTAGAACAAGCAGTCAATAGCCAGATGCAAAGGAACCGTTCTGGAACAACCAGCCACAGTGAACTACCAGATAGCTGCAACTGCATTAAGATTTTAAAGTGAGGACAGAAGCATTAGAATTGTATTTTAAGACACTACATTTTGGAGTAATTAGTTAAATAACACTTGTGTGAGTGGGGATATTCAGGGTAAACCAAGTCTTGTGATTAACACCCATCCTTTTTAGGAAGACTTCACTCTTTTTGCACAAAGTTATGTTCTTTACCCTCATGTTATAAATTTAATAAACATGTCTTGAGATATGAGGTGTGTGTGTGTGTGTGTGTGTGTGTGTGTGTGTGTGTGTGTGTATTTTGGAGTAAGGGATTACAGTAATCAAAAATGGCAATAGATACAGAGCAGAAAAAATGTCGTTGATTCTGAAAGATCTTTCATATAGGGCACTGTAACTCCCTCCTTCATAGCAGAAAGATAACAACAAAACAAAATAAAATGAACAAAGCAGTCCCTAAGTGATTTTTTCTGTCTTTGACCCTAGCAAAGTGTTGAAGATACAGTACCAGTTTCCAGCATTTTTACTTTCTTCTGTAGCCTGCCACTCCCCTCTCTTCTCATTCTTTCTCCAGACTTAGTATAATACATTTGATAACCATTTTCCATACAAACTGACAATCTTGTTCCAGGACAGTCTTTATCAAATTAGACCAAAGTCTCTTTGATTGGAGTCTTAGGTGTTCTCAAACTCTCATACCCTCACTTAGAATTGATGTCTTGTTCCCTAGATGGCTAATCACATTCACATGGTATAGATTTTTATAATTTAACTCTCAAGAGATATCCATACTGCTTTTATGGATAAATCCCTGATATTCTCAGGACCATCTTGGTCTTAGAAAGGAGCCATGCTGGTCTTTTACTCCCTCTGAGTCCAAGGAAAAAGGAGGTAGCTCACCCGACTGAAACTTGCTTACTAAGTCTCTGAAGGTTGCAGAAGCTAATCCAGATACAGGAAATTGAGTCTGGTGACAACTTCTGGAAAAAGAATCCCATAGTACAATGAAGAGGGAGCAGGTACTTATCAGGTCACTGCTAGTTTCTGAGAGGACTCTAAAGGGTATTAGGCATTACACTTTTCACTTACAGTTATAATCAAAGTGTGGAAGGGAAGACATGTAATTCAGTGACTTGATAGAACTTAATTTCTTTCCTCATAGTGTTAGGGCATAATAACGGTAGTACAACTGTGTAAATATTAAGATAATGCACACACACACATACAAACAAACATACACACGTTTCCTACAAGGTTGGGTGGGTCTGATTTAAGGATAAACACCTGCCCTCTACCTGGTGTTAGAACTGAAGCTCTGGTTGACTGGGGAAAAGATGAGTGGGTATTGTGTATAAACAGTAGGCTCTTATCTTAGAAATGGGTTCTCTTGCATGCCCTAAACAGTATGTTTATTCTTCTCATTCTCCCTTGCTGAGTTATAAGATGGCAAGGGCAAAAAATGGAGTGGTTTAAGGAAAAATAACTAATTACTATGCTAAATATGCTGATAAAATATTAGCCTTAGGATAGGGCATAAAAGGTATTTCTGGAGGTATTCAATGGCTTAGACTAACTTACCTAGAAATTATATTGCTGTTTGAACTTGTAACCCCAGCAAACTGCTGAAGAACATGAAAAAGCATCCATCTGGCTCAGGTGTACTCTGTATTACTTACCCAGTCCTTGTCAAGGACCCCCTGGAATGAAATTTAGTGATCTGATGATCCTGTTTCTATCTCTCTTACTGTCTGTGTCTCTGTTTCTGTCTACCTCTCTCCTCATTTCTCTCTATATCTCTTTTCTTCTTAAATCTATGACCTAAATTTGGTCTAGGAAATATTTTTGCTCTGCCTTTGTGTGTCTCCTGCTACCATTTGATTCAGAGTAGGTTATATACCCAGGTCCATCCAAGAGTGATTAACTCGATTTTAGAACTTGAATCTACATTTAGACTGTGACTAGTATGTGCATTTAGACTGTTACAAATATGTAGGTGAAATTATTTATTAGCACTTATTAAAACATTAATGGATTGAGAATAATGGAAAGAAGTTGAAACTAAAATACGTGTTGCTTCTACAAAAGTCATTTGCGGTCTTGAGATAGAGTTCTGCCCTTCTACTTTATCACTGGTGAGCAATGTTATGCTTGGTCAGGAAGTCACAACTCTTGTAAAACTTTATTAGTGTTCAAGATCATTAACGGGAAGCAGAGGGGAAAAAGAAGTAAATATAAAGTGTCAGTTTCAGACAGTCAGAGACAAGTTCATTGAGCTGTAAATTAAATCAAATGCCACAAAATATGCAGATTGTAAAAATGTCTATTCTCTGCAAAGCTGTTAAACTTTGAAAGGTCTTTTCAATTAAAATTACTAAGTTGAGTATTGTGTCATGTTGCTATAGAAAGGGCTTGCAGAACAGTCAGAAGGCATAGGAAAATGGGTGGGGAATTTTTTTTTTTAAGTATATAAATGGATCCACTGGCAACAAATGTTTGGCCACCCTGTCAACTACATGCTGTAGTTCCCTTTCCTTGTCTCCTTGCTAACGTCTTGCATGCATTAATTGTTAGCAATTTTCTCACTAATATTTATTTCATATTGTTTACATAATTTTGCCACCTACTTTGTGTTATCTTTGTCTCTGAATCTGACTACAGTTTGAGTCGTGAATATATGCATTACCATAGACACATTCAAAATCTCAGGAAAAAGGCTGAGATTGGGTTATGGTTCTGTATTCTAATTGTCATAATTAGAGAGGCAGGCCTCTCTGATATGATACACAATGGAACATTTCCCCAAAGACTGAGTATGTTTAGATGCAGAATGATCAAAAGTTGATAAATGTCAACCACATCCATTACTTTGGTTGCTCAATCAAAAACACATACTATTTGCATTTTTAAGGAAGCAAGGAGGGAAGGAAAAACATAGGAAAACACATTTATTTTCCAGATTTAATGCTACATGCCAGTTATAAGATGCTGAATTTATTTGCTGGATGAAGTAACTCTATCTAAACTGTTGTAAAAATTGGGATTCCTCCTTGATTAAGTTTATAAATATCTACTGATTTTCCTTGAACCAGTTTTTTTTTTTCTGTACTGGCTCAACGAGTTAATGAATGGAATCAATAACTCCCTGTACCTCTTAGTTGTTGTTGTTGTTGTTGTTGTTGTTGTTGTTATTTTTAAATGATACTGGCAATTTCTATAATGTTTCTTACCCTCCTGTGTAGTATGGCTTTGTTTTTCTAATTTGTCAGAAGGGATAGGGTGCCAAATGGCAAAACTGAAAGTTATTCTGGATACCTGTCCTAATTATGTGCTGATATGTAAGGAAAATAAACATGGGAATGGTGTATATTATGGACTTAACAGTGGCCCCCTGGGGATGGCTACCTCCTAATTCTCAGAACTTGTAAATGCTCTTATGCCTTTTACATTAAAAAAAAAAAAAAGGACTTTTTAAGGTAAGGATATTGGAGAGATTACCCAGATGGACATGGTGTAATCACAAGGGTATCCTGCAAGAAGGATCCAGAAGCAATCAGAACCAGACAGAACATGGGGTAGTAAAGAATATGGAAGCAGAGGGACAGAAAAAAGAAAGGATTTGGAAATGCTACACTGCTGGCTTTGAAGACAGAGGAAAGGGATATGAGATAAAGGATGTAAATGGCCTCTGGGCAGATAGTATTTGAGGGAGACCATGTAGCTTGCTGTCAGCTTTGATGCATAACTTCCCAAAAGACACAAACGTTAGATGGTCTGTGGATGGAGGTCCGCACAAATAATTTTAAAAGAAAAGTGAGTTGCTTCTAAAGATGAAAGATAGATCCATGAGCAATATGTTTATGTTAATAGTAGTTCCAAGTAGACATGATCTCTGGGGCTATCCAAATCCAATCCCTTGAATGACTCTGTACAGGTGATAAGGCAAGACATGCTTCCACATTCTTGAATATTACCTACTGAAGAATAAGAATTATTGAATCATAGGTGGAACATGAAGGAAAAACAAACTGTGAAAAAAGTTCACTATTTGAGAAAGTGAAATGAAAGGCGGGTTAGGAAAATCTTACATTGAAGGTACAGGATGAGTAAGTCTTAGTGTTTTGCTAGTGGTTCGTTTTAATGTAAATAATGTGAAGTTACAATGTGCTGAAAGATAGCATGCTAATTTTCTGATCATTTGGCAGAGAGGAGAGAAATAATTCTTACTTTATGATTACATTAGAATAATTCAAATATAAACCTAAATTAATCATTGTTTATTTATGCTATGATCTGCTTCAATCTTCTAAAACCTAGGTTCAATAAGCTAATATAACAGGGGAACTTCATGTTGATACTGGGATTCCCAGAGATAAAAGAGAAGGGTATATCCTATTATCCTGTAGTCAGCCTCATGAGATGCAAGATGCATGTGGGTAATTGAAATAAATGCTTTATTTGGGAGCAAATTCAGTCATTTCTATGAGTTATCTAATTACTAGTTCTGACAGGTTGGGGAGCAGCTTTAGGCATTCTTCTAGTATGGGTTCTCCACATTAATATATCCCATAGGGGATGCTTTCTTTTTTTTTAAATTTTTTTTAATGTTTATTCATTTTTTGATAGAGACAGAGCATGAGTGGGGGAGGGGCAAAGAGAGAGGGAGACACAGAATCCAAAGCAAGTTCCAGGCTCTGAACTGACAGCACAGAGCCCGATGTGCGGCTCGAACTCACAGACTGTGAGATCATGACCTGAGCTGAAGCCAAACACTTAACCGACTGAGCCACCCAGACACCCTGCATAGGATATGCTTTCTAATACACATATTTATGGGCATGGGGGTTGACTTTAAACATTTGTGTTTACCTCAGTAATTTCCTAGCACCAGAGAAAGCAAGTAGAATCTGAAAGGAAAGTTAATCTATTTAGTGAGATATGTATTAAGGTATTCTTTCTTTATGATGGTGCCTTTGGCTGTATAAAAGTGAAACTTCACTGGAAAAAAATTTACAGAACTCTACCCATTTGCATTGTGACTTTTCATGAAGACCGTAATGGGAACACTTTGCCAGAAATAGAAAACTTAAGGGATATGGCAGAAATCTTAATATCATTGTATGTAAGTCTTGTATTCTTCAGGTGTCACTGGTTGTAGGTAGCACCATGAATGTGCCTTATATGACACTGAACAAATGAAGAAACATTCAAAATTGGGGCTATCAGGCAGAAAGACACTGGTTTTTAGTAATAGGTTCTAAAACACTTTGTTGTTTAAAAAAATTTTTTTTACATTTATTTATTTTTGAGAGACAGAGACAGATCACAAGTTGGGGAGGGACAGAGAGAGAGAGGGAGACATCAAATCCAAAGCAGGCTCCAGGCTCCGAGCTGTCAGCACAGAGACCAACATGGGCTCGAACTCACAAACGGTGAGATCATGACCTGAGCCAAAGTCGGACACTTAACCGACTAAGCCATCCAGGTGCCCCAAACACTTGTTTTGTTTTAAATTTAAGAAATATTTATTGAACAGTCATCATGAATCTTCTATGGGGTCAATGTCCCCTGGTGGTGCAACATACAAAGTCAATGACATTGTCAGATTAGATTAAATGGAAAAGAATTATCAGAAACCCATAGCTGAGGAAGGTAAGCCAAAGATACTGAGAGAATAATTTAGGGTGTCTCTGGGATCTCCACCGGTTCTTAATAGAAAAAGTAGATGGTGTATGAAACTCTTTGAATGGGCAACCAAACCCCTGAGCTTACATGATACAACTGTGTTCTGAGGATTTGGCAGAAGCACTGCAAATAAGACTCTGAGAAATATTTCTTTAAGGTGATAGACATCCTTGAGGAGTTGATGTTAAAACTGTCCCTTGCTAAGTGTTGGTTGTATTGTCAATTCTTTGAGATGAGTGGGACATGAATTCTAATTATGGAATAAGCACAGGTGCATAAAAGTCCTCATCTCCTGGCCCTGTCATGCCTACTTATACTCTCTTGAGGTTGATACACTTATTCCCATTTTATAAATAAAGAAAAATTTTTAGAGGTGAAGGTATTTGTCCAAGGTCATAGTACAAATTGGTGGCAAGCCTAGAATACAGACCTAGGACAGTCTGGCTTTATACTGTGATTAATGTACAGCTCTGATCTGATACTTGAGAGTTTTTTTCCTCAGGTTTTTCTCTTCATCATCATGTCCAGTGATTGTGGTTGTTAAACATTCCCACTTTCAACAACCCTCTGAAAAGTATCCATCATGTAAGTAGCACAGTGTCAACATTAAATATACAGGTAATGGAGGTGCTGCTCTCACAATGGAAAGAAAAGAACAAATCTGGGTAAGGCAGTGCTCTGGTGCCCTGCAGGGGAAAACCATTAAATGATATTGAGGAGTGTTCCAGTCATCCATCTGTGGAGTGTAAATTGTCCCAAGTATATTTAGCTTCAAAAATGTCTCCTCAGCCCATCTTCTTGGTCAACAACTAAATTGTGTTTTTGCCATTTGACCCAAGCCTCCCTGTTCTCTGTTACTTTCTCACCTTAGCTGCAAATTGTCTATAGCCTGATTTTAAATCTCCAAATCAAATCTTCATTTTATCACTAGTTCAGGAGATTAAAAACTGAACCTCCAGGCAGCAGTTAATAAGTAATTGTTTATTTAGCCATCATGTCAAGAGTGAGGCTCACAATCAATTCTCTAGAGGTCGACTTTAGAATTCACTTAAATACTGCTCTCCTGTCTCCCAGTGAATAAGCACTCAGTTGTTTCCTGAGTTTGATTAAGGTTACAGTAATAATTGTCTACTTCCTGTAATTAAATTGAATCTCCACCTAAGAATTATACTTAGGTGTTTCTAAATGTTTCTAAAGGAAAATGAGGTATTTCTATCTCATTTTCTTTTTACCTAAAGAACTACTAAATATTTACTGGATACAAGGATAATATATATTAGATACTATGTATGACTATGTATTATGTATTATATTGATAAATACTTCCAACATCCCTATTGTATAAGTACTATTACTATATCTTTTTATATAAGTGAGGAAATTAAAATTTATGAGGGCTTAGGAAACTTTTCAGGTTAAAGAGATACATATTGCATATTAAAGACTCAAGACCCAGACTTTGTAATTCCAAAGCCCTTGTTCTTAATTGCTGCACCTGACAGTGTTTCTGTAATAGTATGCATGTTTCCTGATAATGCCTTTATATTTATTATTTCTTTAATATAACTTAACATTCATTAAGCATTTTGGGGGACCCAGATACTGTGATAGTCATTAAAGATACAAAAACAGCAGTGTGTCAAGGTGGCTCAGTTGGTTAAGCATTCGGCTCTTGGTTTCATGAGCTCATGGGTGAGGAGTTCGAGCCCTGCATTAGGCTCTGTACTTACAATGCAGAGCCTGCTGGCGATTCTGTCTCTGTTCCTCTCTTTGCCCCTCCCCTGCTCTCTCTCTCTTTCTTTCTCTCTCTCTCTCTCAAAAATAAATAAAAAAATACATACATACATACATACATAAAACTGTAAAAAAATTCAAAAAAGATGCAAAAATGGTAAATTATTGCTCCTACCCTTAGGAGCATAGTCTAATTATAGAAGGGAGGGAGGGATATATGAATAACATTTTACAAAAAAAGTAGTGTGATAAGTTTATTACTATGGAAATATTAACAAATTTCCTTGGGAGATGAGAGTGAAAGAAATAGATTACAGTCGGCTGTTCTTAGCAGCTTACTGGAGGAGGTGGAATTTGTAGTTGCTGCTGCTTCAGTGAGTCCTCTCTGCTGCACCACTGTAAAGTATGTCTCTCATAATTGCTCAACCAGGCAAGTAAGGAAAGTATTGTGTGAGAAACTTTCACCTCTCCATTTCACTGGTAGAACAATTTATTAGTTGTTATTCTAAAGACCTAAACATAGGGAGATCTTTGTGATGATGGAATAATTCTCCATCTTGATTTCTGTCGTGATTGAATTCTACACATGTGATAAAATGGCATAGAACTAAAACACACATTGTACCAATACAAATTTTCTGGTTTTTATATTTTACTATGGTTCTATAAGATGTAACTGATGTAACTGTGGGAAAATGGGTGAAGGGTACACCTGACCTCTCTGGACTATTTTTTCAAATCCCTGTGAGCCTATAATTATTTTAAAATAATTAAAAAAAAAAAAAAAAGAGGTTAGAGTGGGAGAGAGCCAAAGCATAAGAGACTGTTAAAAACTGAGAACAAACTGAGGGTTGATGGGGGGTGGGAGGGAGGGGAGGGTGGGTGATGGGTATTGAGGAGGGCACCTTTTGGGATGAGCACTGGGTGTTGTATGGAAACCAATTTGACAGTAAATTTCATATATTAAAAAATAAAAAAAAAAATAATTTTTTAAAATAATTTTCTAAAATATATTACTATTAAGCTTCTAAAATAGCTATCCAATAGAAGTATAATTTGAGCAGTTTTTTAAATTTATTTTTATTGAGATATAATTGACATGTACCATTGTGTATGTTTAAGGTATTCAATGAGTTGATTTGATACATTTACATATTGCAATATAATTACCACCTTAGCCTTAGCTGATGCTTCTATCCACAGATGTAATTTTAAATTTTTTAGTAGCTGCATTAAAAACAATAAAAAATAAGGGGCATTAAGGAATCTACTCCTGAAATCATTGTTTCACTATATGCTAACTAATTTGGATATAAATTTTAAAAAATAAAAAATAAAATAAAAATAAATAAAACAATAAAAAATAATAGGCAAAATAATTGTAATATTTTTTTTAACCAAAGCATTCAAAATGTTATAATATCAGCATGTAACCAATACAAAGATATTTGATGAGATATTTTACATTTTTATCATACTTGAAATTATTGTTTTGAGCCTTTAGGGGTTTAGAAATTCTTTAATGTCCTGCCATGTACAACTTTTCTTCAGATCCGGGGATTCTAGAATTTACTAAACACATCAAAATCACTTGTACCTTCAAAAAATCACTTGTACTTCAAACTCTGGATGGAAGAAGGAAAGAACACAGAGACAGAGTGGGGGTGGGACCCCACCTCAGCTTCTTCCACTCTCTCCCAACTTCCTCCACACACCAACCCTTTAATTCTCCCTCATTTTCAAGTGCTTCCCCAAATCCCAGGAGAACAGGATAGTGAGCTACACAAACCCAGACCCCAACAATTCCTTAGCAGGAAGTCCTCATGTCTGCCCACTTCCTGCTTCAACCTAAGTGCTTCCCTCAGTAGAGCCACAGCTATGTGCAGAAGGTAATCCTAGAACATTCCCTATGTAAATAACCACAGGGTTTACCCCCTCAACTCCTTCAGGATGTAGATCAAATGTCACCTCTCAGAAAGCCTATCCAGAGGATAGTATTTTTTTTTTATTTTTTTTTTTAACGTTTATTTATTTTTGAGACAGAGACTGAGCATGAATGGGGGGAGGGTCAGAGAGAGAGGGAGACACAGAATCGGAAGCAGGCTCCAGGCTCCGAGCTGTCAGCACAGAGCCCAACGTGGGGCTCGAACTCGTGAACCACGAGATCATGACCTGAGCTGAAGTCGGATGCCCAACCGACTGAGCCACCCAGGCGCCCCAAGAGGCTAGTATTTAAAATTACAACCAGCTTCCTCATCTCCCCTCCCATCTTTTTCTCTAAATTATTCTACCTTTTGACACACCAATAATATACTTTAGTTGTTTGGTTGTTTATTGTCCTTGTCTTCAATCGGCATGTAAACTCTACAAGGGCAAGAATTTTTGCCTATTTAGTTTGATGCATCCCAAAGTGGCTAGAATAATGCCTGGCACATAGTAGATTCTCAGTAGATACTTGTTGATAAATTGCACATACTTAAAAGTATCAGTTGGAGCAGATTAGCCAATCATCCTGGATAACATGCTGTTTATTCTAGGATGTTTGTTTTCTTTTTTAATTTCTTTTCTTTTTTAAAAAGTTTCAGTTTATTTACTTATTTTCAGAGAGAGACAGCTTGAGTGGGGTCAGGAGTGGGGGCAGAGAGAGAGAGGGAGAGAGAAAGAATCCCATGCAGGCTCTGCACTGTCAGTGCGGAGCCCAACGCAGGGCTCAAACCCATGAAACTGTGAGATCATGACCTGAGCTGAAACCAGGTTGGACGCTTAACCAATAGCCACCCAAGTGCCCCTAGGATGTTCGTTTTCAGTTGTGTAGCTGCAATTGATTAAACCTCCAGTATTTGAGGAAATAGATACACATTCATTTGATGTTTCCTAACAGAGTGTGCCCTTTCTCTTTTTCATGGCAAAAGGCCCAACAAATCTTTGGGAAGGGAATAAACTGGCTCAGGCCTCTTCCCCTTTGGGATTTAACATTATTAGATCTCTTCATTGGGCCAAGTTAGTCTTGTATTAGGTCAACTGGCTGAATACAAGGAATAAAAATTCAAAAGAAGGGAGGAGTGAGCCAGACATACTCAGCCCCATGTCTAAAGGGTCTCAGAAGAATGTTTCTCCTGGCACAGCCTGTGGCTTAAAAGTATCTTCATACCCAGCTACTCTGGCCCTTTGGCCATGAATGTGTGAGGACACAGAAACTAATGGGCATATTGGGAGCCCTGGCACAAACTGGGGATCATGGCAGAAAATAGCACTAGAGAAAGAGGTGACAGATTTTTCCCTCTTAATCAGAAATAAAAGATTATTGCTGAACGGCAATGATTAAAATGCTTTAACCACTGCTGAATTGGACAAGAATTGCAACAAACAGTTGGGACCACATATTTTCATCACTATTAGCAGAGAGTGGATTCTTTCTGAGAATTAACTAGAGTTTCTATGCTTCTCTCTGAGGAGCAGGAAAAACTCACATTGGACTATTGTTCTGACTGAGCTCCTATAATTTTTTTTTTTACCTTAATAAAGAGAGGAGAATCATGGGAAAAATAAAATACACTTTTTTGATGGCAGTTTGGGCCATCTTTGTACTCAAAGTCATACTGATTTAAACAATGTTTTCTTCCTTCTAAAACATAAGGGAGGGGAGCCTTTACATTAAAAAGGTATGTAGCTCTAGCATTAATTATAATGGTGAAAAAATGTAAATTACCTAGGTGAGTAATGAGTAAGTATAATAATCTCCATTCTGATATTATATCCATAGTATCTAGAACACTGTTACATAGAAGGTACACAGCATATATTACAAAATAAATGAATGAATAACAACTGTTTAAATGAATTATATTCTGTAGGATTATAAATTTTAGGTTTATAAATTATAAATATTAATTATAATTTCATTATTATAAATCCTAAGCAGTTATTGAAATGAGTGTGTTAATCATGATCTGGAAAATGTGAATATGATAATGTTGAGTGAAAAAAATAGAATATAAAATAGGGTCTGTAGCAATGGCTCTTAAACTTCAGCACACATTATGTTACCTGGATGGCTTGTTAGAACACAGATTGCCGTTTCAACACCAGTTTGGTTTCAGTAGGTCTGGAATGGGGCCTCAAAATATGCATTTCTAGCAAGTTCCCAGGTGATTCCCGTGCTGCTGGTCTGAAGGCCATATTTTGAAAACTACTGATTTAAAGGAAAATTTCAAGTATGTAAAACAAGCAAATAAAATTATGTCTGCTAACAGTGTTGAGAAAGTAAAATTATGCCTAGAAAATGTAGAGAATACAGTGTTAACAGTGATTTTCTTTCAGAGGTGGAATTATTTTTTCTTTTTTCTTCTTTTTTCTTTATTTTCCAAATTTTCTTTGTGGTCATCTATTACCTTAAAATGGAAAATAAAGATGACCAAACAGTTTAAATGCAAAAGCAGTAACAAAAACAAATGTGATGAATATACACTGAAGGGAGATACTAATTTTTATTGAAGAGATGATAATATGTTGAGTGAAGGGGCTAACTTAAGTGACTAGTATGTGCTCACCTTTAGTATTGCTTATATGGCCTCTGTTAGAACTCCCTGGTACTATACTGATCCTTCACCTGAGGCATAGAGTTATTAATTTCTAGAGACGTTTCTTCACTCTTCTAAAGCCAGACCCCATAGATGCCAAAAACAGCTTAACCCACATTTGATTTGGCTATTCTCTTTTTTCTTGGTGACTTGGGTTTCTTTGAGACTAGTCCTCAGGTTGTTGCTTGTTTAACATGACATTGGACTAGGTATGGGAAAGTGCTAACATTCTCCATGCCCAGCTTGAGTTCATATTTTCATTTTTATAAGTTTATTTATTTATTTTGAGAGAGAAAGAGGGAGCAGGGGAGGGCAGAGAGAGAAGGAGAGAGAGAATCCCAAGCAGGCTTTGTGCTGTCAGTGCAGAGCTTGACACAGAGCTCAAACCTACAAAACCACAAGATATGCCCTGAGCCGAAATCAGGTTGGATACTTAACTGACTGAGCCACACAGGTGCCCCTCTAGTTTGCAATTTCTTTTGCCCATCTGGATCCACTACTCTTCATCACTCTCTCTCTTCTAGTAGATAGATAGTTTTGTATCCAATAATCTACTTTAAGTTTTTTTTTTTTTAATATTTGAAGAAAGACCTGCCAAGAATTAAAGAGAAATAAATTGGATTCCTTATTCCAATATTTAGGTAGAGATTGAACCAAGGGGTTTCATACACACAAAACATGTGTTCTACATGGTGAACTGCATCCCCAAGTATAGATAACTTTGGACTGCATCAAAAGACTCCCTTGAGTTCTGACAGGTGGTCTAATGGGAAGCATTGGAAGATGTTTGTGGAGTAAGGTTGGGGTATTTTATTTCTCTGACTTCTTCCCTTTTAGATGGGTTGGTAGTGGCTGTTTGCCTTATCTGAAGATCTTAGCTCTTCTAGGATTTTGCTCTCCTCTAGCTACAACTCTCTCTCCAGGTTCTGGTATCTGATCCCTGTCTGTCCCTTCAGATGTAGGATACAACTTCTCCCTCTGCTGTTAATCTGATGACTCCTTTTACATTCCTTATTGATTCCCTTTAATCCTGACCATACATTGTACATAATCCCTTTATTAAAGTCTCCTAAAATTGAGTAGTCCATCTCTTTCCTACTTGAGGCCTTTGTCTGCACACCTCCTTTTCATTTTAATTTCCATGTCTATGGATACATGCCTTTATATCACAGGAAATAAAAAGCCGAAGGTCCTCCTCGCCTACCATGGAACATAAAGAGCACAGGTTTTAGAGAAAACTATATTGGCTCATATATGAGTTTTTGCCATTTGCTTGCTAAATGACGCTTCAGAGTGTTTTCTGGATAATGCACTTCCATCTCTAATGCATCTCTGCTGTCTGGGCAATACTGGGGACCATGTGAGTTCTAGAGGAGGAGACAGGCAGACCAGATTTGGTTGCTAGTTTCTCCACAAAGACATGGTGACCTCCTTAAGATGAGGAAGCAACACATTATTTGCTTTGTTAAGCATGGGGCATGGACTTCTAGAATAGACCCCGTTCTTACCAAGGAGGAAGTTCTTTTTCAGTGGGGACACTAACGACTTCACAATATACTGATAAAGCATTTTCAGTAAGGCATGGCAGATCAGAACTTTGGGTGAGATATAGAACCAGGTGATTTATGATCTTACTGAGCCCTTAGAATAAACCTGTAAGGGTTATTATAACTTTACCTTTTCTAGTTGATTGAATTGAGGCTTAGAGATGTTAATTACCACTACTAGAAGGTAGAGGACCTTAGGTAAAACACAGGTTTTACTTCTCTTTTTGAGGGTTAAGTGTTTCAGTCAAAGATAGTAGAGCTTCCAAGGATCATTGGTATCAGTATTTGCGTTTCTGTACAGTGTGTAGGGCGGGTGGATGTGGGTGTAGGTGGTATCAGGATCCCTGAGGACCTATAGATAAAAAGAACAAGATACAAACTCAGAGATCCTATCCCTTAATACAGGAAAGATGTGTGATATTGGGAAAAACATTTGATTGATCTCATGTTTTCTCATCTGTAGGATGATGTTTTTCTTGATAGCTGCCTGATAGAATGTTTGGTTCATAACAGTGAATTTAAGTTTCTTCCAAGTGCATACCGTGTTTATATTTTTCATTTTCTCTGTATAGCTTTTGTTCAGGTACCCATTAGCTTCCACCAGTACCATTCATGCAGTGCTCTATTCTCGCACCTACCTTAACCTGCATAGTTGTTGGCTGAGTAAACCTAAATCATGGACCATCAACCTAAATATAAACAGTCACTTAATTTGGAGACAAGCAAAACAGGAATAGAAAAGGAAGCTTTTCTCTCTTGGAGTATCTATGTAACATTGATAATATTCTGAATATTTCTGCATGTATGGACTAATGGTGGTCCAGCTGCTTCTGCAAAGAATTGTCACCATATATTGTGCAATATGGAACTTCCCTTAAGCCTAGATTGGTTATCAGTGTCCAAGAAGAAAACCATACTGGGTTTTCTGGGGAAAGTTCAGTGAAAAATGATTAGAGGGTATGAAATTGGAAAAAAGTTCCTTACCCATCCTCCTTGATTCATTAGGGCTCTAAGTAATGGAAATCTATTTCTGTGAAGCTATCATTTTCTATCTAATGTGGTCAGAGAATGTACTTTCCATGGAAGTTATAACCATAGACTGCAATGATATGTGGTAACTTGGACTACATCCTTTCAGAAGTGGCTTCTCCAAGGAGATGAATGTATGAGACAAAAGCTGATACTCAGAATTATGAGAAAGGCAGGAATTCAATTTCCTATCTATAGGTTCAAAGTAAAAGACCTTTACCTGTAAATGATAATTTCTAATGAGGCTAAAAAGTGTTCATTTTGAAGGAAAGTCAGGGCTTGAGGTTTAAACATTTTCTGAGCTGACATTTCCACTTGGAGAAGTTGGTCAGTTCTGGCCAATGACTGCTTTATAGAAATGAAAAAAGTGAAAAAACCTGAGTAGGATGAAGGTGTAGTATTAGCTGTGGAGGTTTGAGTTCTGATCCTGGCTCTACTACTCAACAGCAACAATAAGATATCAACCCTTCCATGTCTCATTGCCTCCTACTGTGAAACAGATATAAGGAAGGGTAGAAATTAAATTTTAACTGATCACTATAATCTAGATATCATGCTGAGCATTTAAATCCATGTCTCTGCCTGTGCCTCTGCCTCTGTGTGTCTTTCAAAGCATAGCGTCTCAGAGACACATAACAGATGAAGAAACTTACTCAGACCCAAGCTGGTAATGATGGAGCAGGATCTCAGTTCTTCATGTGGAGCCTGTGTTCTTCCCACTATACCATTGTCAGTAATACCTCATACTTACATTAAAGATAAATCTGAGGATCAGACAGGGCCCAATTATTTCAAAGAAAAATATTTTACCTGGTTAGTATCATTTGCATTGTTGACTTTCTCTTCATTTTCAACATTCTGCATTTCACCTGCCTTTTTCAAAAATTAAAAATAAAGTTTCTTTAAATTGATGTATAATATACACATGTTACAAAGCACAAATCATAAGTGTATAGCTTGATGACTTTTACCCTGATCAAGGTAAAAAATGCTGCCAAAACACTAGAAAATCACTTGTGCCCCCCCAATGATATTCTGACTTCTATCACCTTAGGTTAATTTTGCTTGTTTTTGAACTTTATGTAAATTCAATCACAATATTTAGGAATTTGTGTGTGATGCTTACACATTTTTATAGCTGTGAAATTCATCCATATCATTGGGCATGGTAGTTTTTATTTGTGTTGATTTAAATATTTTACTCTTTTTGAATATTTGAGGTGTTTTCACTCTTTTGCTATTACAAATAATGCTGCAATGAACAAATATATATATGTCCATATATATGCACACAAAAATACATATACATATGTATTTATATTTATCTAACTCATGTGTGTGTGCATGGACATGTGTGTATGCAAGCATGCATATACATTTCTATTCCATTAGGTGTATGTACATTCCCTTTATGACTATATTTAAAGGTAGAATTGAGAGATTCATAGGAAATGTGTACATTCAAATTTGAACAGCATGATTAATACATTTTCCAAATTCACATATATAGATTATTACCCTTTGGCAACTTCAGACTACATATATTTTCAGGTATTGCTGCTGTATTTACCAGAATCAACCATATGGTAAGACAAAAAAATCTCAACAGTATTTAAAATATTGAAAGTATGTAGTGATGTTTCCCTGACCACAATAGATGTAAGCTAGAAATCAATACCAATAAGATAATAAAAAAATCCTTAGGGGCGCCTGGGAGGCTCATTCAGTTAAGCATCCGACTTCAGCTCAGGTTATGATCTTATGGTTCGTGGGTTCGGCCCCTGCATCAGGCTCTGTGCTGACATCTCAGAGCCTAGAGCCTCCTTTGGGTTCTGTGTCTCCCTCTCTCTCTGCCCTACCCCCACTGCACCCTGTACGTGTCTCTCTCTCTCAAAAATAAATAAACATTAAAAACATTTAAAAAAATCCTTAGTGTTTGGAAATTAAGCAATATGCTGTGAAAGGAAGAAATCCCAACAAAAGAAAGATAATATTTTGAACTAAGTGATAAAATAATCAGAATTTGTGGAATGCAGTTGAAGCTATGCTTAGAGGAAATGTATAGCTTTAGAAGCAGATTAGAGAAAGTCTGAAAATCAGTGCTATCCATACCTACTTGAAGAAACTCTAATTGCAAAGCTGATTTTTTAAAGAATAGTGTGTTAAAAAGTATGTCTTTTTCTTCTTTTTAATATTTTTACTTCCTTATATTTAAAGTGTTATATTTAAAAGAAACTTATAGTTTCTAGTTTAATCTTATCAGGTATACGGGATATTGTTTGATCTAACCTGATAGCTTTTATCATTTAAGCTTAATTGTGTAATTCCTTTTCATACATATTTTTAAGTTACTGATTTATATTGGTTTAAACCAAACTTTTACTCTGTTTTATAATTTGTCTCTGCTTGTCTTACTTTTATCATTTTTCCTGCCTTCTAAGGCAGATTTCATATTCATATTGAATTGTTAGACCTATTTTAAATTAGAATGTTTTAACTATTCTCTAGATAATACAAAGTTCTTATGGAATTTAATTTATATTTACCTCACCTTGTGTGTATTATTGTCATATATTTTAGCCTTACAAAACATTAATATTGTTTTTAACAGTAGTACTTATTTATATATACTTACATATTTTTCTTTCTGATTTTTATTCTTTTCAACCTCAACAAATTTCTATGTGGAATAGCTTTCTTTCTGCTTGAATAGTTTTCCTTTAGTGAAATTAGTTTTTTAGTGAAATGAATTCTTTTAGTTTGAGTTTGCTAGCAGCAGGGGGTTTTTTTATGAAAAATATTTCTCCTTCAGTATCAAATCTAGTCTTATCTTCTAGTTTTCTGCATTTTTCTTCATGCTTTCATGTTGCTTTTTTAACAAAATGTATGTATCTTTACTCTTACTGTTTTTTTTTTTTTAAATTAACTCTTTAATTCCAGTATAGTAAATAAACAGTGTTATATTAGTTTCAGGTGTACAGTATAGTGATTCAACATTTCTGCACATTGCTCAGTACTCATTATGATAAATGTACTCTTTACTCCCATCACTTATTTCACCCATGGCCCTACCCACCTCCCCTCTGGTAAGCATCAGTTTGTTGTCCATAGTTAAGAATCTGTTTCTTAGTTGATCTCTCTATTTTTCTCTTTTTTTCCTTTGCTCATTTGTTTTGTTTCCTAAATTCCAGATACGAATGAAATCACATGGTATTTGTTTTTCTCTGACTTACTTCACTTAACGATTATATTCTCCAGCTCCATCCATGTTGTTGCTAATGGCAAGATTTCATTCTTTTTTCTGGCTGAATAATATTCCATTATATATATATGGATAAATATATATATTAAATATATATATAAATATATGGATAAATATATATCTATATATATTTATCACTTATTTATAAATTTCATCTATTGATGGACACTAGGTCTGCTTCCATAATTTGTCTATGGCAAATAATGCTGCAGGAAACATAGGAGTTCCTGTTTCCTTTTGAAGTAGTGTTTTTGTAGTTTTGGGGTAAATACCCAGTAGTGTGATTATGGAATCATAGGATGCTTCTGTTTTTAACTTTTTTGAAGAAACTCCATACTGTCTTCCACAGTGGCTGCACCAGTTTCTATTCCAACCAACAGTGCAAGAGGGTTCCTTTTTTTCCACATCCTCACCAACATTTGTTGTTTCTTGTGTTTTTGACTTTAGCCATTATGACCAATGTAAAGAGATATCTCATTGTAGTTTCAATCTGTATTTCCCTGATAATGAGTGGTGCAGATAGATCAGTGTGTTGGCCATCTGGATGTCTTCTTTGGAGAAATTCCTATTCATGTCTTCTGCCTATTTCTTAACTAAATTACTCGTGTCTTTTTGGTGTTCAAGTGTTTAAGTTCTTTATATATTTTGGATACTAACACTTTATTGGATGTAATTTGCAAATATCTTTTCTCATTCCCCAGGCTTTTAGCTGTATTGATTGTTACCTTTGCTGTGCACAAAACTTTTATTTTGATGTAGTCCCAATTGTTTATTTTTGCTTTTATTTCCCTTGCCTCAGGAGATATATCTAGAAAAATGTGCTACAACCAGTATCAAATAAGTTATTACCTGTGTTCTAGGATTTTTAAGATTTCAAGTCTCACATTTAGGACTTTAAACCATTTTGAGTTTATTTTGTTTATAGTTTAATAAAATGGTCCAGGAGCACCTGGGTGACTCACTTGGTTAAGTGTACAACTTTTGATTTTGGCTCAGGTCATGATCTTATGGTTGTGGGATCAAGCCCTGCATTGGGTTCCATGCTGTGCATAGAGCCTGCTTCGGATTCTCTCTCTCTGCCCCACCCCAGCTCTCTCTCTCAAAATAAATAAATGAAACTTAAAAAAAAAAGAAAGTCATCCAGTTTCATTCTTTTTCATATAGCTGTCCAGTTATCCCAACACCATTTGTTGAAGAGACTTTTTCTCATTGGATATTCATTCCTTCTTTGTCAAAGATTAATGTACCATATAATTGTGGGTTTATTTCTGGATTTACTACTCTGTTCTCTTGATCTATTTGTCTGTTTTTGTGTCAGTACCATACTGTTTTGATTACCACAAATTTGTAATATAACTTGATTTCTGGAATTGTAATACCCCAGTTTTGTTTTTCTTTTCAGAATTGCTTTGTCTGTTCAGAGTCTTTTATGGCTCCATACAAATTTTAGGATTGTTTGTTATAAGTCTGTGAAAAATGCTATTGGTATTTTCATAGGGATTGCATTAAATCTGTAATTGCTTGGGGTAGTATAGACATTTTATCAATATTTGTTCTTCTACTCCATGAGCATGGAATGTCTTTACATTTATTTATGTCTTTACTTTTTTCATCAATGTTTTATAGTTATCATAGTAAAGGTCTTTCACTTCTTTGGTTAAATTTATTCCTAGGTATTTTATTCTTTTCGTTGCAGTTGTAAATGGGATTGTTTTCTTAATTTCTCTTTCTGTTGCTTCATTAAAGTGAATAGCAGTGCAATAGATTTTTGTTCGTTGATTTTGTGTCCTTCAATTTACTGAATTTGTTTATCAGTACTAGTAGTTATTTGGTGGAGTCTTTATGGTTTTTCTATGTATAGTATTGTGTCATCTGTAAATAGTGAGAGTTTTATTTCTTCTTAACAATTTGGATGCCTTTTATTTCTTTTTATTGTGATTGTTGTGGCTAGGACTTCCAGTACTATGTTGAATAAAAGTGGTGAGAATGGACATCTTTGTCTTATTCCTGATCTTAGGGGAAAGCTCTAGTTTTTCCCCATTGAGTGTGAGGTTAGCTGTGGGTTTTTATATATGGCTCTTATTATGATGAGGTATGTTCCCTCTGTACCTACTTTGTTGAGGGATTTTATCATGAATGGTAGTTGTACTTTGTCACATGCTTAAATTCACCTGTTAAAATGATCATATGTTTTTTATCCTTTATCTTATTGATGTGATATATCATGTTGATTGATTTGTGAATATTGAACCATGCTTGCATTCCAAGAATAAATCCACTTGATTGTGGTGAATGATTTTTTTAATGTACTGTTGGACTCAATTTGTTACTATTTTGTTGAGAATGTTTGCATCTATGTTCATCAGAGATATTGGCCTATAGTTCTCTTCTTTGTGTGTGATATCTTTGTCTGGTTTTGGTGTCAGGGTAATGTTGACTTCATAGAATAAGTTTGGAATTTTTCCTACCTCTTATAGTTTTTGGAATAGTTTGGGAAGAATAAGTTCTTCTGTAAATGTTTGGTAGAATTCACTTTGAAGCCATCTGGTCCTGGACTTTTGTTTTTGTTTTTTTGTTTTTTTTTTAATTTTTTTTTTAACATTTATTTCTTTTTGAGACAGAGAGAGACAGAGCACGAACAGGGGAGGGTCAGGGAGGGTCAGAACAGGGGAGACACAGAATCTGAAACAGGCTCCAGGCTCTGAGCTGTCAGCACAGAGCCCGATGCGGGGCTCGAACTCACAGACCGCGAGATCATGGCCTGAGCCGAAGTCGGCCGCTTAACAGACTGAGCCACCCAGGCGCCCCTGGACTTTTGTTTTTTTGGCAGTTTTTTGATTCCTGATTCACTTTTAATGCAGGTAATTGATATTTTTTCCTGCTTCAATTGTCTCTTGAATTATCTATTTTTTTCCTGCCTCAATTTTTGTAGGTTGTATGATTCTAGGAATTCATCCATTTCTTCTAGGTTGTCCAGTTTGTTGGCATATAATTTTTGAAAATAGTCTCTCAGAATTGATTGTATATCTCTGGTGTTGGTTGTTATTTCTCCTCCTTCATTTGTGATTTTGTTTGAGTCCACCCCACCCCCTATCTTTCTCTCTCATGAATTTGGCTAGAGCTTTGTCAATTTTGTTGATTGTTTCAAAGAAGCAGTTCCTGTTTTCATTCATCGGTTCTATTTATTTTCTGTATCATTTTTTTCTGTCCTAATCTTTATCATTTCCTTCCTTATGCTGGTCTTGGGTTTTGTTTCTCCTCCTCCTCCTCCTCCTCCTCCTTCTTCTTCTTCTTCTTCATTTTTTTTTTTAGCACATTTCAATGTAAGGTTAGGTAGTTTACTTGAGATTTTTCTTGCTTCATGCAGTAGGCCTATATTGCTGTAAAATTCTTTCTTACACCTGCTTTTGCTGCATTGATCCCAAAGGTTTTGGACCATTGTGTTTTAATTTTCATTTGTTTCTATGTAACTTTTGATTTACTATTTGATTTCTTCATGATTTGTTCATTGTTTAGTTACATTTTATTGAACTTCCATATATTTGTGCTCTTTCCAGATTTTTTCTTGTGGTTGATTTATAGTTTCATAGTGTTGTGGTCAGAAGAGATGCATATTGGGATGACTGGGTGGCTCATTTGGTTGTGTCTGACTCTTGATTTCAGGTAAGGTCCTGATCTGAAGTTTCATGATATCAAACCCCATGTTGAGCTCCATGCTGACAGCACAGAGCCTGCTTGAGATTCTCTCTCTCACTTTCTCTCTGTCCCTCCCCTGCTCACTGTCTCTCCATCAAAATAAATAAATAAACAAACAAACAAATATGAAAAGATGCATTGCATGACTTCGATCTTTTTTAATTAGTTGGGACTTGTTTTGTGGCCTAATTTGTCTACTGTTCTTGAGAATATTCCATGTGCACTTGAAAAGAATGTGTTTTCTGCTGTTTTAGAATGGAATGTTCTGAGGGGCACCTGGGTGGCTCAGTTGGTTAAGTGTCCAACATCAGGTCAGGTCATGATCTCACTGTTCATGGGATCAAGCCCCACATCCGGCTCTGTGCTGATAGCTCAGAGACTGGAGCCTGCTTCAGATTCTGTGCCTCCCTCCTGCTTATCCTCTGTCTGTCTCTCTCTCTCTCAAAAATAAATAAACATTGAAAAAATTTTAGAATGGAATATTCTGATTATATCTCTTAGTCCATCTAGTCTTTGTTGATTTTCTGCTTAGGTGATCTGTCCATTGGTGTGTTTAGTGTGTTAAAATCCTTCATGTTTATTGTATTACTATTGATCAGTTCCTCTATTTGTCATTAACTGTTTTATGTATTTGGGTTCTTTCACATTGGGTGCATAAATATTTATAATTGTTATACATTCTTGTTGAATTGTACCCATTAATATTATACAGTGCCTTTCTTTTTCTCTTGTTACAGTCTTTGTTTTAAAGTTTATTTTGTCCAATATAAGTTTCGCTATCCAGGTTTTCTTTTGATATCCATTGGTATGATAAATATGTGTACATCCCCCCACTTTCTTTTTTTCTTTTAATGTTTATTTACTTGAGGGAAAGAGAGAGAGGCAGAGCACGAATGGGGAAGGGGCAGAGAGAAAGAGGGAGACACAGATTCTGAAGCGGGATCCAGGCTGTGAGCTGTCAGCACAGAGTTGATGTGGGTCTTGAACTCACAGACCAGGAGATCATGTCCTGAGCTGAAGTTGGACGTTTAATGGACTGAGCCACACAGGCACCCCAATATATCCCCTCACTTTCAATCTGCAGGTGTCTTCAGGTCTGAAATAAATCTCTTGTAGGCAGCACATAGATGGGTCTTTTTTTTTAATCCACTCTATCATTCAATGTTTTTTGATTAGAGTTTTTAGTCCATTTACATTTAAATTACTGATATATAGTATTTATTGTCATTTTGTTACTTTTTGTCGTTATTCTGTGATCTTTCTTGCTCTCTTTCATGATTTGTTGGCTTTCTTTAGTGATATACTTGTATTCCTTTCTCTTTATTCTTTGCATACCTATTACTGGTGTTGTTTTGTGGTTACTGTTAGGTTTGTATTTGTTACTCTTCATATTCTGATTTATGTTCTTTCCTTTCCACTCAAAGAGTCTCCTTTAATATTTTTATGGGGCTGGTTTAGTGGTGAACTCCTTTAGTTTTCGTTGTCAACTCTTGATGTCTCCTTCAGTTCTGAATGATAGCCTTACAGGAATACTCTATCCTTAGAGTATTCTTAGCTGCACATTTTTCCCTTTCAGCACTTTGAATATATCATGTCACTCCCTTTTGGCCTGCGAAGTTTCTGTTCTAAAATATGTTGATAAACTTATGGAGTTTCTCTTGTATGTAACTGTTCTCTTGCTGCTTTTATTTTTTCTTTTCTTCATCAGTATGCTTTGACATTTTAATTCCCTTATGTCTTGGCGTGAACCTCCTAGGGTTGACTTTGTTGGGGGATCTTTGTGCCTCTTGGGTTGGATATCTGTTTCCCAGATTAGGGAAGTTTTCAAGCTATTATATCTTCAAATAAATTTTCTGCCCCCTTTTCTCTCTCTTGTTCTTCGGCATCCCTATAATACAGATGATATTCCATTTGATGATGTCACTGAGTTCCCTAAGTCTCTTCTCATTTTGCATAATTCTTTTTTCTCTCACCTTGTTCAGATTGATTACTTTCCACTACTCTGTCTTCCAGGTCATTAATTTGTTCCTCTGACGTCTATTTATTTCATCAAGTGTATTTTTAATTTCAATTATTATGTCCTTGGTCTCTAATTCTTTTTTATTTCTGTGTTGTGTCTCACTGATGTCTTCTATTTTTTTATCAAGAGCAGTGAGTATCTTTATGACCATTACTTTAAATTCTCCATCAGGTATATTACTTATCTCCATTTTACTTAGGTCTCTTGCTATGATTTTGTTCTGTTGTTTCATTTGGGACATATTTCTCTGTTTTCTCATTTTGCCTAACTGTCTGTCTCTCTGTGTGTTAGGAAAGTCAGCTATGACTCTTGCCCTTGAAAGTAGTTGGTGGAACATGCATTCTTAATGGGGTGGCATTGGTCCTCTTCCACAGGGTACATGCAGCCACTGCAAAGATCAGGGCAGCTGGGACCACTCTGTGAAGTGTCTGTGGGTGGGGTCCATAAGTTGTGTGCACTGGTGCTGTTTCACAGGAGATATGCAGCTGCTGTGGAAACGTGGCAATTGGGCTACTCCACATAACACCTGCAGTCAGGCAGGAGTTGCAGTTTTAACAAGTGTGTACTCTGCAGGAAGTAGTGAGTTGCAGTATTGGCAAGGTTTATGTATGTCTTCTGGTGGGTATGGTACTTGCATCTCTGGGACTGAGACAAGCCCAGCTGGAGAGGGTAGGGCACAAAATGAGCAAGTTAGTAGTGAGTGCTAGCTTAACATTGGTTCCCCACAGGTACCCCTGTGTTTATGCTCAGGGATGGGGTGGGAGAGGCAAATGGCACCTGCCATCTCCTTTGTTCCTAGAGAATACCTCCAGGGAATTCTGTGATTAGTAGCTAACTTTCCCTTCTGTATGCCTCAGGTGTTTTTCAAACTGCTGCTTCCATGCTATACCTCTACTGGCTGTTTGTCATGCTGTCTCCTTATAGGCTGGGACATAGCTTTCTATCACCCTCTGGGCTTTATCAGAGCTAAGCCCACCCATTTGTAAAGTTCCAGACTTTAAGTCCTTATGGTTTAAGAACTCACGAAATTCAAATTCAGCCCTTCTCATTTGCAAAGCCAAATGCTATGGGGGTTTGTCTTCCCCATGCAAGGTCCCTGGTGCTATAGTCTGTTTCTCACCTCTCTCTGTACCTGCAGGTCCCTCTCTCTGGTGGCCAGACCCATGGTGTTTTACATTCCCATTGCCTATCTGCCCTTCCTACATTCTTTGATGTGGCCTCTTCTCTACATTTAGTTGTGGAGTTTTTTTTCTGCCAGTCTTCAGGTCATTTTCTGGGATGTTTACACTTACATGAGTGTTATATGGTTGTATCCATGGGATGAGGTAAGTTTACTGTCCTCATACTCTGCCATTTTCCCCGGAGGTCTAATTTGGCTGTTTTGAAGATTTTTCTCTCTGTCATGATATACGATAACATGTAGGTTTTTCTTGTTTATTATGAAATTACATATTAATTATGTATTAAATTGCATATTCCTTTTAAAATCTTGAATCTTGATGTTATACCTCACTTTTGAAAAATTTTGGACACTACCTTTTATTTTTTTCTATAGCTTCTTCTTCATTCTACCCTATACTATTTCCTCTGTTTGTGATTCATATTATATGTTTGTATATATGTATATATAATGTTCCCCTAAATCTGTATCTATTTTGTCTTTTTGTCCTTTTCTGTGATTTCAAACTTTGTTTTCTTTTTTACTTTATTGCTTATTTTCTGTGTTCAACATGTTATTAAATTTATTTTTGAGTTTTTAATTTTAATAATATATATATGTTTTATTTCTACAATTTCCCTTTGATTAAAACATATTCCAATGGTCAATGTCTCCATTTCACTGTGTATTTTTCTTGGATATATTAAATACATGCATGTGTAAGACCATAGCTATAACTCTAATATATTAAATTACCTATGGACATATTTCTATCATGTTTTTTTCCCATTGATTTTCTTTCAATTGACCTTACTTCTATGCCTTCTGACAATATTAACTAATGCTAGATATTTATATTAAGAATTATAGAGGAACTGGATATTACATTCCTCAGGAGAGGATTTAATTTTCTTCTGACTGGCAGTTAGATTAGGGGTGGATTGATCTGATCCAGTCTGGGATTGATATAGTTTGATTGAATTTTAGGCATTATGAGCCCTGGCCTCTATTTCTGACTTGTTATATTCTTAGAGTGTAGATTTTCAGAGGTTTCAAAAGAAAAAAAAAAAAAAAAAAGACCAGCAACTACACTAAGTAGAAATTTTTTGTTTGTTTGTTTTTAGCATAGTTTATAGCAACTACCTCTAAATCTTTACTTTTTGGTAGACTTTTCTTATTATTCCCTAACCATTGACTTGTCTCTGTTAAGACACTAATAGCCATATTAGGTATACTTGTTTTCTGATAGCCTTAATTCCTTTGTATCGTCTTATATACTGAATTTAGTATATATAACTTTATACTTTTTATTTATCTCTTGGCTTTCATGGCATTGCACTGTACTAGTTATTTTTCAACCTCTTATAATAATAATAATAATAATAATAATAATAATAGAATAATAATAAGAAGAAGAGGAGGAGGAGAAAGAGGAGAAGGAGAAGGAGGGGTGGGAGAGGGGGAGAGGAGGAGGAGGAGGAAAAGAAAAAGAAGGAGGAGGAAAAGGGGGAGGAGAAGGAAGAGGGATCACCATAAGTGATGGCAACTCAGGATTCTAAGTATCCTGATACTTGTTTTTCTCAGTTTATTTTAATATAATAATAAAACTCAATGAATGAGGGAATATTTTCCTTGAGAAAAATACCTTCAGACATATATCAGAAGACATAGGCATAAATGTGTTTTCTGATCAATAGTATACTATTGGAAAAAAGAAGGATTTGACATCAGACAGGACCTATTTTTAAAGACCAACTAGCCGGGGTGTGGGGGAGGTGGCACCTGGGTGGCTCAGTGGGTTAAGCATCTGACTGACTCTTGATTTCAGCTCAGGTCATAATCTCAGTTTTTGAGATTGAGCCTGATGTCAGGCTCCACAATGATAGCATGGAGCCTTCTTGAGATTCTCTCTCTCCCACTCTCTGTGTCTTTCCCTCACACCTCTCTAAATAAATAAATAAACAAAAATCCCATCTTGGCATTTGAGTCACTTAGGTATGGGTTATGGTTAGGCCCAAAGAGCTTAGGTGACTTGTAAAGCTTCCATTCTCTTTGATTTTTTTAGCCTATCTTTTTTAAAGTGAGAAAATAGGATAAACCATTCATAGTTATATGATATTTAATATATAAAGCATATCACATATTTGCGGATCCTGGAACATATCTTCCTTTTTCAGAAATAAGTGGGAGATTTAGAGAAATTTAACTTTATTTACAGGCAAGCTTAACTGGTATTTATTTGCATCAGTATTATGCCTCTGAGATTTTATCATTTTCTTTCTACTAAGAAAGTAGGCTAAGTCAGTTGTCCAAAAGCTCTAGAATCTGAATGTAAAACTTAAACACTGAGCTTAATATGTATCAAAACTAGGTCTGTCACTTCTAGTGGCCCAAGATCAAAAAAGATTTATTCCTATGATTTACTCTAAGCGTTTTATAGTTTTGGTTCTTTTACTTTGCTGATGATTTATTTTGAATAATTTTTGGGGTATGGTATGAGTTAGGGGTCCAACTTAATTCTTTTGCATGTAGATACCCAATTGTCCTAGAACCATGTGTTGAAAGAATATTCTTTCCTCATTGAATTATATTAGTGAAAAGCTAACTGACCATGAATGTAATGGTTTATTTCTGAGCTCCATTCAAAACCACTGACATATTTGTCAAGTCCTATGCCAGTACCACACTATCTTAATTACTATAGATTTGTAGCAAGTTTTGAAATTAGAAAGTAGGAGTTGTTCAAATTTGTTCTTTTGTTTTTTTCAAGATTCTTTTGGGTATTTTTGGTCTCATGAATTTCTATATGAGTTATAGGCCTTTTTACCAATTTCTATATATATGCTCTATTCTCCAGAGTTCTATAAGTAATACTGTGTTTTGGTTAAAGAGGGAGAAACATAATGTATAAGGGTCTCTGTATGAAATACAAAAGATAAATTCTTTTCTATATTATCTCATTGCCACTAGGTTCTGAACATGTCCCATTGTTTTTTTTTCTTATTAGTATTACCCATACCCAGCAGCGTCTAGTATAGTGTGAACTTTCTGTAAATTTAGTGTAAGAATAAGAAACAGACACACAAAAAAAATAGCAAGCTATTACATAAAGGGAGCTGTGGTAAGAATTTAAAAGAATTATATTAAAGATGCTATAGCTAAGTGAACACCAGTAGAGATTTTAAAATTACCTTAAACTCAGTTCTATAGTCATAATTCTTCATTGCTGTTTGATCTCTATTTCCATGGGTTCCACCTCTACCCCATACATTTTGACATCGTCATTCATCTTTTAATCTGCCAAAGTTCATCACCAATTTTGAATTTTGCTATATTTTTTAAGGGTGGCTCACAGAGATCATATAACATAAAGTGTCTGATTTATAACTTTCCATTTGCATAACCAAGCCACTGAGATAAATTATACTCCATTTTATTTAGGCACTTAGAATTGCTATAATGAAGCCTGGGGCCAAACATCTTCATTCCTTGTATAAGATTTTCATTTTCTAACCATTGAATTTTTATAATGTTATAAACCTCGGCAATATTAGATAGTTTTGTAATTAATAAAAAGTTATAATTGAGATAGATATGGTAGAAGGGAGTATAAGTTTTAATTGCTATATCTTTTAAAGTAAGACATTAATAAAGATTAAATAAACTGAAAATAGGTAATTGGGAAAAAAAAGTCCAAGCACAGATTTTAAAAAGTAACCCTGTGCATTTGTTTTTGGAAATTTTTATAAATGAAATCTCATGTAAATGAATATTAATTTAACATTAAGTAATTTTTCAATTACTTTTTAAATTGTTATAATTAGATTTAAATTTACAGTGAAACCAGAATTTTAAATCTACTTTGAAAAAAGTATATCTTGTTTAAGACATAGGCTTTAAATGATCCCAGAATATGGATATTAAATCTAGTCAAATTTTTCTTTGAAAATGTGGTAAGAAAGTATATGATAGTGAAGATTGCTTTTGCTTAATAAATTCAATATGTCCAATTTAATATCTAGCTTTGGTGGATATCACACACTCAGCATGTACTTGCAATATGACCCAGCAATTCTATTCCTGGTTATTTACTGAAGTTAAATGAAAATATATCTTAACACAAAGACTTGCGTTAAATTATTCATAGCAACTTTATTCATAACATGTTCAAACTGGACAGCAATCTAAATGTCCATCAAGTAGGGAATGGATAAACTAAATGTGGCATATCCGTAAATAGAATACTACTTAGCAATAAAGATGGATGAACCATTGACATATACAAAACATAAACGAGTCCTAAGAGTTTAATACCAGACATTGAAAACTGTATTCATATGAAAATTTAGAAGACTCAAAACTATGGAAAAAGAAGGAGGATCAGTGATTTCAAGGGGTGGGTGGTAGAGGGAGGGCATTGACTACAGTGGGACATAAGGAAATTGTTTGGAGTGATAGAAATGTTTTGTATCCTTATCAGGGGATAATTACATTACTTTATACATTTGGCCAAATTCATCAAGTCATACACAAAAATGTACCACTTTTAATAACAATTTTGTGTTATGTATATTTACCTCCATAAGCTGATTATAAAATTGTCTCTTGAGGGTCAAATATCTAGTTCCTACTCTCTACAATCTCTTAGATTAAATTTTGAGTTTTGAAATATATCTTGAATTCCTCAGTAATTTGTTGGACACAGAAGCAAGAAAAGGAATGAAACTTTTTAAATGTTTGTTTTAATTTATTTAGAGAGAGGGAGAGCAGGGAAGGGGTAGATAGAGTAGGAGGGAAGGAATCCCAAGCAGTCTCTGCACTGTCAGCTTAAAGCCCAATGGTACTTGACCTCAGAAACTGTGAGATCATGACCTGAGCCGAAACCAAGAGTTGGACACTTAACCAACTGAGCCACCCAGGCACCTCTAGAAAAGACATGAATCTTATGTTTATCCATTTCATTTAACTAGAACCATAGAAGGTTCTAAATCCTTTATGGAAGGATTTGAGGGAGGTGGAATTTTCAGTGTTATTTCTTACTATGAGCTCAGTTTTTCACAGGCCAGTTCAGGAAGAGGGCAGAAAATGATTACCAGTTTTTCTGTATTCACCAAAATAATGATCTTGATGTTGGAAAAATAGCAGTGGTTTAATTAACATTCAGTGATTTGTTAAATTTAGCGAAAACATGTGGAAATGCATTGGCTTTAAAAGGCTCAATATTAATGGGAAAGATATTTTATGATATATTTGCAAGGTTACAGAACATAGTGTTATAACCCTCATAGGCAATTTGAAGAATTGTTCTAAATTTTTAATGGAGATCTGAGCCAGAGAGTCATATTTCAGAGACACTTACATGGCAAGGTTCTTTTTGCAATTTTTGATTAAACATGATGGGATTGTTTCTAATAATTACAGCTTATTAGTATAAAATTAAGAGGAAGAAAATAGAGATTCAGAGCACTTAGAGTGGTAAGATCATCCAGATAACCCCTCTCATTTTAAGCTTACAGTCCTAGAATACATAGCATACTACTAGAAGGTCCAGGTCTATGAATTTTTCTTCCTGACTCTCAGTATAGTTACCAATATGTTTTTTCATATACTGAGTCTCTGGAAAGGGTTTACCCTTGAGGTTACAGGGAAATAATGTGAAAAAAGAACTTCTCACATACTGATGAATGTATCTAATGATCAGGTATGTATACAGCAGGCAAGTGTGTCTAATCAGGAGGATGGGAAGGAACAGCTGTATGGTGCATTGGCTACTAAAAAGATAAATGGGGAACAGTTGGTTTTCCACAAGAGCCATACCTCCCATAATGCCCTTGTCTCTGCTTTTCTGTGGCATGAATATTCTCCTAGGTTAAAGGGGAAGACACTTTTATAGATCACAGAGACAGCTGCTGTTTTTCTTAAAGAGGCAATTTGTCCCAGCCTCAGAAATTGCTCTTATTGGTCACCAAGGGAGTGAGCCCAGATGCTTTCAGTTATGAAATTCAATGTGAAACCAATTATGGGTGTCCTGATGCATCATGATATCTGAGATAAAGAAATTGCAAATTAGGCCCTTTCCTCTTTGTAAATTTAAATTCTGACATTTTATACTGTCATGATTTATGCTGACTCCTAGGCAGTAGAAATGTTGCTGCTTGACTGCCTACTCCTTCCAAAGGTAGGTACATAGTGCTCCAACAGGCAGCAAAGTTTGTGAAAATAATGTTGATTGAATTTATCTTTTTATGTCTAGTAATAGTGTAGATAGGTCAGATCTAAATGGATGGGTTAGAACAAGCTTTGACTCTAGCTGGGTACTTGCAGAATCTTCCTGGTCCTACTCAGAGCCATGTTGTTGGAGCTAGTCCATCCTGGGCCTAATCCTGGCCATTGTTTCTATCTGGCTGACCTTGGTAATACAGCAAGTGATCTCAGTAAATTATTTAATATCCATATCTTTGTATTGTTATGTGAAAAATAGAGATGAAAATACTCAGTTAAGCTGCTCTATATTTTGCACTGATATTTTTCATCTTAGTATGTCTGAGCTTGCTATAAAATACTCCTGAGTAATTAATAACAAAGAGATAAACATCAGAGGGCCTAGTTGGTTCATAGAATTGAATATTCAACATACAAAATTCACATATTGAAAGTAAAGCAATATATATTATATATATGTATATATTTGTGTATGTATATACACACAATTATACTATGTATGTTTGTGTAAAGCAATATATATTATATATATGTATATATTTGTGTATGTATATACACACAATTATACTATGTATGTTTGTGTACATACAAACACATATGTGTATATATTCATATATTCACACATAAATATTGTTTATTTGCTTGTTTTTGGCCACCAAGGATATTGATTAATAGAGGGATTGAAACCGTGGCGAGGAAAGGAAACTAAACAAAAGGTGACAAGATAGATACTGCTTGGAAACCTGGGTTTATGACTCAAAAGACAGTTCTATTGCTGTCTTACTCATATATATTTGCCTACAACCTTCACAGTAGCTTGTAGATACCATCAAGTATATTCCTCATTCATTAAAATTACTTTTAAAATAATGAATAGTCCATAATATTATTGAGTTTTTCTCGGTATCTATTAATACAATAATTTTTCTTTAAATTTGTTAATATGGTATAATGTGTTAACAGGTTTTTTACTTTTTCAAAACAGATTTATAAGTGTATAATTATATACATAAAGAGTACTCATTGAAAGTGTACAGTTTGATGGATTTTTAGTAAATTTATACATCTGTATAACCATCTTCTCAATGTTTTGGAACACTTCTGTCATTAGAAAATTTTCCTCGTCGGGGCACCTGGGTGGTTTAGTTAATTAAGCCTCGGATTTGGCTCAGACTCAGGTCATGATCTCACAGTTCATGAGTTTGAGCCCCACAGCAGGCTCTGTGCTGACAGATCAGTCTGGAACCTGCTTTGGATTCTGTGTCTCCCTGTCTCTCTGCCCCTCCCCTGCTCATGTTCTGTCTCTCTCTCAAAAATAAACATAAAAAAAGAAAAGTTTCCTTATTTCTGTTTTTAGATAATTGTCTCCTCCAGCAAAATGCATATGCTTTCTGTCCTATAGATTTTGCTTTTCTAGAAATTTTATTTTAAAGGAATCATATGTGTGTCTAGTTTCTTTTACTATGCATAATGATTTTATATTCATTTATATCATTTCATGAATATGTAGTTGATTTCTTTATATTGCTGAGTAGTATTCCATTATGCAGCTACATGCATATTTATCCTTTCATCGGTTGTTTTATATTTGTCTTGTTTTTAGGTTTTGGCTGCTATGTATATTCATACACATTTATGCATATTCTTTGTGTAAACATATGTTTTCATTTAATTTAGGTAAATATCTACAAGTAGAATTAGTAGGCAACATGGTAAATGTGTGTTTATTTAAGAAAGTGACAAATTAATTCCAAAGAAGTTTCATTTTACACTCCCATAAGCAATATATGTAAAATATGAGAGTTCTAGTTTATCCTAACTCTCTCCAGTGCTTGGCATTGCCATATTTTTTTTATTATAGTCTAGTGAGTGTATAATAGAATCTCATTACTTTTCATTTTTATTTATTTTTATTTTTTAAATTTTTATTTATTTCTGAGAGAGAGAGAGGGCATGAACAGAGGAGGGGCAGAGAGAGAGGGAGAGCACAAAATCTGAAGCAAACTCCAGGTTCTGAGCTGTCAGCACACAGCTTAACGTGGGGCTCAAACCTACCAACTGTGAGATCATGACCTGAGCTGAAGTCAGATGCTTAACCGACTTAGCCACTCAGGTACTGCATCATTATTTTTCGTTTTTAAATGGTACCTAATTTTGAAATGATTTTGGGTTCACATTGAAGTTGTAAAAACAGGACACAGATTCCCTGTACCCTGTATCCAGCTTCCTCAAATACAACACCATACATAACTATAGCACAGTTATTAAAGCCAGGACTTTGAAATTGGTACAATAAAATTAACTAATTTACACATCTTATTGAATTTCACTATATTTGTATGCATGCTTTTTTTTTTGGAATGCAGTTCTGTAAAATTTTATACAGCTAATGATTAGTGTAACCTTTCACTGCGGTCAGAAAACAGAACTATTCCATCATCACAAAGAAATGCCATAGTGGTACCCCATTATATTCTCATACAACCCTAACCCCTAGAAACCATTCAGTTGGTCTTCATCACATAATTTTTTTCATTTCACAGATGCTATATAAATGCAATCCTATAGTATGTAACCTTTTCAATTGACCTTTTTCACTTATAATGTTCTTGAGATCCATCCAGGTTGTTGTGCACATCAATGGTTCTGTTTACCTTTAATTGCTGAGTCCAATGTATGGATAATCATAGATTGCTTAACCACAAAAACTTCAGAGCATTTGAGTTGGTTTCAGTTGCTGACTATTATAAATAATATGTTATTTATTTGTATACAGAAATTTGTGTGAATATAAGTGTTTGTTTCTGGGGGCGCCTAAGTGGCTGAGTTGGTTAAGCATCTGATTTTTGATTTCCACTCAGGTTATGATCTCATGGGTCACGATCTCATGGTTCATCAGTTCATGAGTTCAAGTCCCGTGTAGAGATGCATTGATGGTGAAGAGTGTGCTTGGGATTCTTTCTCTCAGAATAAATAAATAAACATAAAAAAATAAGTATTTGTTTCTGTAGTGTAGGGGTCAACAAACTATGACCTGCAGGAGGAATCTGTGCCTCAACCTTTTTTTTTCTTTTTTGATAAACCCTACACTCACTTGAGTATCCATAATCAAAAAGAATGACAATGCCAGGTATTGGGGTGCCTTAGGAGAAAGTTGAACCCTCATACGCTGCATATGTTACTTACTAGGAGGATTGCAAAATGGGTCTACTTTAGAATCAATCTGACATTTTCTTGAATAAATATATTTTACCATGTGATTTACCAATTCTACATCTAGATATTAACCCACATTAAATGAAAACATATGTTCACACAAATGTAAAAATTATTTTTATATTTTTAAAGCTTTGGAAAAATGATGAGTATGTGATACAGATAGCTTTTGGCTCACACAACTGAAGATATTTAGTATCTGGTACTTTCCAGAAAAAGTTTGCCAACTTCTGCTCTGGAGTAAAAATTCCAAGAGAAGATTGCTGGATTATATGGTAAATGCGTATTTGACATTAAAATAAACAACTAAACTGTCTTTGAGAGTGGCTGTTACATTTTGCATTTTCAACATCAGTGTTTCAGAGATCCAGTTGCTCCATATCCTCATCAGCACGTAGAATTGTTATTACAAAAATCCTAATAGGAATGCAGTAGTATGTCATTGAACACTTAATCTGCACCTCTCTCTAGTGCCTAATGATGTTCATATCTTCATCTTACTATCCATATGTTCTTTTTGGTGAAGTGCCTGTTCAAGTATTTTACCCATTTTCTAATTGAATTACATACTTTCTTATAGTTGAGATTACAGACTTCTTTATATAATCTGGATATAATTCCTTTGTTGACTTTATGATTTGCAAATATTTTCTCCTAGTCTATGGCTTGTTCTTTCTCTTAAACTATTTTTGTGAAGTATTTATTTTAATTTTGATGAAGTCCCATTTGTTGATATTTTCTTTTATGTCTTTTACTTTGTGTCATGACAAATAACTCTTAATCTAACTCTAGCTAATGGAGATATTTTTTATGTTTTCTCCTGAAAGATTAATAGTTTTACATTTTACACTTAATTCTAAGATCTCATTTGAGTTGATTTTTACATAAATTATGAGGCTTTCATTGAAAATACTGAGTTTTCAAATTGGATAATGTAATTCCTATAATTATATTCTTCTTTTTCAAAAATGTTTTCGATATTTTAATCCTTTTGCTGCTCAAATTTTAGGAAGAGTTTATTCCTTTCAACAAAAATGCCACTGGAACTTTGATAGACATTACAATGGGTCTGCATATCTATTTGGAGACAAGTGCATATTAAAATGATGGAATGTGCCAATCTCCACATATAGTACTTTGTTCCATTTTTAGTGCCACTTTAAATTTTTCTAGCAATACTTTTTTATATTTACATGTGCAGGTCTTTCACTTTCATAATATCTATCTAAATGTTTTGTTATATTTCAAAGATAATCTAACTTTTAAATTTTGGGGTGATAATATCTCAAATAAAATTAATATTTTTGAATATTGATTGTGTATCTTGTGACCTTGCTAAGTTTGCTTAATAGTTTTAGTAGTGTTTTAAATTTTTTAAAGATTTAAAAAAAAATTTATTTATTTATTTTGAGATGGAGAGAGAGAGAATGCAAGCAAGGGGGGGACAGAGAGAGAGGGAGAGAGAGAATCCCACGCGGGCTCCACACCATCACCGTGGAGCCTGATGTGGGGCTCAAACTCATGAATCATGAGATTATGACATGAATTGATATCAAGAGTCAGACCAACTGGGCCAACCAGGTGCTCAGTGGTTTTTTTAGATTCCTTAGGATATTTTTACATGTGAGATTATTTCATCAGTGGATGGAGGCACTTTACTGGTTTCCAATCTGGGTGCTATTTAATTGGCTTTTTGCACTGGCTAGAATCTTTAGAAAAATGTTAGACTAGAAATGGTGAGAACAGACATCTTTTCTGTGTTCCAGATCTTAGGGAGAAAACAGTTAGTCAATCACAATTAGGTATGAAAGTAGCTGTAGATTCGTAAACACTTTTTATCATATTATGTTTAGATTTATGCTTGCCTTTTGCTGTATGTTTTCTATATATTGCTTTTTTTGAGATTTTGGGGGGTCTCTGGTCTTTTCTGCCTTTTTTGTCTTAAATCAATGTTTTAACATATAATTTTAATTTCTTTGTTGAATTAAAAAAAAACTTTTAAAATTTATTTTTGAGAAAGGGAGACAGGGCAGGAAAGGGACAGAGAGAGAGGGAAACACAGAATCTGAAGCAGGCTCCAAGCTCAGAGATGCCAGCACAGAGTCTGACGTGGAGCTCGAATTCACAAACTGTGAGATCATGACCTGACCCAAAGTCAGACGCTTACCACCTGAGCCACTCAGGCTCCCCTCTTTGTTGAATTTTAAGTATTTCTCTTGAAATATTTTCATACTGGTTGCTCTAAGTATTAAAATATGCATATTCTATTTTTGCCACATTCTTTTTAAAAAATATTTTTAATATATATTTATTTTTGAGAGCCAGGGCATGAGCAGGGGAGGGGTACGGAGAAAGGGAGATACAGAATATGTGCAGACTCCAAACTCTGAGCTGTCAGCACAGAGCCCAATGTGGGGCTCAAACCTATGAACCACAAGATCATGACCTTAGCCGAGGTCAGAAGCTTAACCAACTGAGCCACCCAGGAACCCCTATTTTTGTCACATTTTACTTCAAGTTAATACTAGCTTGATTCTGATATAATATAGCTACTTTGCTGCTATGAGTTCCATTTTCTTTCTCCTTTGTGCTATTTTTCCATATGTTTCATCTATATATTACGAAGCCAAGTTGAATTTATAATTATATTTTTAAAGGAAATTAAGAAAAAAATGACAACAGTATATAAATGCCTTTTATATGTCATTTCTACTGCTCTCCATTCCTTCTTGTTAATCCTGCTTACTATCTGTTAAAATTTACTTTTAAACCAAAGATTTTCCTTTAGGGTTATAGGACAGTTTTGGTAACTAAAAATTCACCAAGTTTTTGTTCACCTAGAAATACTTTTATTTCCTCTGCCTTTGGAATAAGAGTATTGATGGTGAGTATAGACTGGCTAACATGTATGTCCCCTAGTGTTTTGTATGCCATTCCACTATATCTGGCTTTCATTATTTTGAGAATTCTGCTATTAATTATGTTGTTGTTCATGTTTTATATGAATCATTTTTCTTTTGCTATTTTCAAGATTTTCCTTATGAATTTCGGTTGTAGCTTTTTGATTCTGATAACTTTAGGTACAAACTCTTTTTTAAAAAAAAATAATTTACTTTTTAATTTACATCCAAGTTATCAGATAGTGCAACAATTTTTTCAGGAGTAGATTCCTTAATGCCCCTTGCCCATTTAGCCCATCCCCCTTCCCACAACCCCTCCAGCAACCCTTTGTTTATTCTCTGTATTTAAGTATAAATCCCTCTTAATTTGAGGTTTGTTGAGCTTCTTGGATTTATAGATTAATGTTTTTCATCAAATTTGGGAATGTTTTAATCATACTTTTTTCATATATTTATTTTGAACTTTTCTCTTCTTCCATTTCTACTGGTACTTGATTACACATACATTGGTATACTTTATATTGTCCCACATATCCCTGAGGCTATATTAATTTTTATTCCATTTCTTATCCCTGGACTTTGGACTAGACAATTTCTATTTTGCTGTGTTCAAGTTGACTGATACTTCCTCCTACTACCAGAAATCTGTTGAGCTCATTCAGCAAATTTTTCCTATTGGTTTTTATACCTTTTAACTTAAAAATTTTATTTGATACTTTTTTATAATTTATATTTCTCCATTGACATTATTACTTTGTTGAATCATTGTCTTATTTTTCTTTGGTTCTTTGAACCTATTAGAATAGCTGTTTTGAAGTCATGGTCTGCTAAATACAACCTCTGAGTCAATCACGGATTTTATTGACCACATTTTACCCTGTGTATAGGTCGCATTTTCCTGTTTTTGTTGCTGTTGTTTGTTTTGTTTTTTGTATGTTTCATTATTTTGGGTTGAATTCAGACATCAGTAAGATGTCTTGTAGTGACTCTACATTCAATTTTATTTTTCTAAATTGTTTTGTTTTGATTTGTTTCCTTTTTCAGTCTGTACTTAAACTGCAGAGTCTACTATGGCTACTGATGTCTATGCCCACAGTTATTATTGTTGTTTTAAATTTTAGCTTGACTTCCTAGGAATCACCCCTGTGTCTATATAACCTGTCTGTAAGCCAGAGGTTGTGAGCAGAGGTTGTGCTTTTAAATAACTCAAGATTTTGGGGTGCCTGGGTGGCTCAGTTGGTTAAGCTGTAGACTTTGGCTCAGATATGATCTCGCAGATCGTGAGTTCTAGCCCTGCATCCGGCTCTGTGCTGACAGTTTGTAGCCTTCCTTGGATTTTGTATCTCTCTCCTCTCTTTATGCCACATGTTGTTGGAAGACCAACATGTTGCATTGGGTAATAAGAATTAAGCTAAATAGGGTTCAGTATGAGGATTTTTATAATATTCTGATTAACTCCTAGGATTAGTTGACCTGTGTCTTAAGGTCTTGGCCTTCATTATTCTTTTCTATAACTCCTGTGTCGGTACAGTTTTCCCCCTTCCCTGTAATGCCTTCCCTTGCTCTAGCATTTTGAATCTATTTCTTTGAAGTCCTTTGCTCTATTGTTTATTTTTGTTTTTCTTTTATGTGAGACAAGAAGACTGTTGAGGCTGGACTGAGGAGAAATTCCTTTCCTCCAGCTGGAATAATGATTATGAATCACATTTTTACAAAGTCCTTTTCCTTTCCTTGGAGAGTATGACTTGGTTATAAAGAACGTTCTGGGTGTGTTTCAAAATGGGTACTTTTCTTTTCTCTGTAGCAGGTATGGCTGCAGCATCTTCTTGTCCTGGTAAGCAGATTTTAGGTGCTATATCCCTGTCAATTTATCTTTCTCTACCAATTTTGGTGTGGTAGTTTGCTCTGAGAATTTAGTTCTTATGATGACACTTACAGTTTGTGAGCTTTTTTATTACTGTGAGAATGCCATTTGCTATTAACAAAAACATAGTGAGATAAACAGGACATAGATCATTAGAGGAGCTTAGCACTTGCCAATTATGAGTGAGTTTGCTGTCTCACATGAGCCCAGAAAGGATATGTGAGGTCATATAAGGTCATACACACATTTCTGCTCAGGACTCTAGCTGCCAACTCAGATTATGCTAAATGACCCTAAGCAAACTAGATAAGAGATTTTTGTCTCCTGAATTTCCTAATGAAAAATCACTATGTGATGCATCCACCAACCCTCCTGTCCCCATGACGTTCTATTTGACTGGATCTCAGGAGACCTCAAACCTTCTGATAAGGCTGTCTTTATAAGAAAAACAATGTGGTATAACAGTAGTGACAAGGAGATAGAGATGTTTTGACATTTGTTTTTTTAATGACAAATTTTGGCACAAATTAGGTTCAAACAAATGATTTTGTATCTAATAGCTGACAATCCCATATGCAGTGCCCCTTATACTCTTACCCTTTTCTATTTTAGATTAAATATGACTTTATGTAAAGAAATATTCCTGTTATCATTCTTATTTCTGTAACTTAAAAAATATGTTTCCCTAATTTATCTGAGAGCTAGACAATGGCAGAACCTTGAAGAAAGTACAGACCTGTACCATATTAAGAACTAATAGGACTTCTGATGAATCTTGGAAACAGTGCTTTCTGGATGCTGTTGACTATGCTACAGGAATTTTATGTCTTGCTCTAAGACTAAGAAAACTGCTGCTTCACTTTCAAGATAGAGAATAAAGAGATATTTGAGCCAGCAAGGGTCTCAGAGAGCATGCTCCCTAATCTTTTTATTTTACAGATAAGGAAACAGCCTTGGAGAGTAAAGTTTACAAGAACTAGAGCTTCAACAAGATCTCCAGGATAAATTATTTAATATTTGCCATGTATTGGGCATTGTACTAGGCACCAGGGGTATAGAATTGAATATGGAACTGAATTCTGTCCCTTAAAGTTCAAGTTCTGTGGTGAGGAAGAAACATAAAGAGATGTTTACAATGCACTGTGTGATATGCTCTAAAATCATGGGATCAGAAAGACAAAGTTGAAACTCAATTCTAATTCTTATTAGCTCTGCCACTGTATGATCTTGGCAAGTCACAGTCTCTGATACTCATTTCCTCATCTGTTAAGTGAGGGTAATATTATTTATCTTAGAGTTGTTATGCTACTCTATATAAATTTCAGTTAAAAGCTTTTTTTAAGCTGTAAAACTTTGTAAAATATAAAGGATAATGTATATTGTACTTATTATTAAAATGCATACCCTCTTCCAATCATGACTATACTGCCTTATCTGTACCCCACCCAATTATAAGATCAGGTAGATGTAGAAAGTGATGCTATACAATTTTCATATTTTCCTTTACCACATTTGG
Organism: Panthera tigris; assembly: GCF_018350195.1. Lineage (NCBI taxonomy): Eukaryota > Metazoa > Chordata > Mammalia > Carnivora > Felidae > Panthera > Panthera tigris. The sequence continues at coordinate 49,846,166 of NC_056669.1, forward strand.
ATAACTGTATTCAAAGTTTAATTAATAAAATGCACTCAGAATTAGAAGGATTCTTTTGCAAAAGTTTTTTTCCTCTTAAATAAATTAATAGGGAAATAGCTAATTCTCCTTTATTGAAAATCTGCCTTTTATTTGCTCAGCTTAATTAAATCTCAGCATATTTGTGTATGCTTTCTAAAGAATAATTATTAACAATTAGTAGTTTTTTAATAATAAAAATTCTTCTGGGGATAAGGAAATGTGTCAAGTCGTGTGGCAGCCTAATGAATCTCTGTTTAATCTCTCCAGGGCAGGATTTAGACATAGCCATGGAGACAAGAAAGTTTGGGTTGTAACTTGGCTTTAGAAAATGGCAAGACTTAGCAAAAATAGGATCTTATCCAAGTCAAGGTGTGAAAGGAAAAAGAGACAATGGGACAGATGCAGGGAATGGTTAAGGAAACAGTATGTCATGATTTGTAATGTAGTGGTTTTTATTGTATGCCCATTTGAAGATGATATTATATAATAAAAGACATTTTTCTCTGTCATCGACTCTAAGTCTAAAGTTCTCTTTTGGCCAGCAAGAGAGTGGGATGCAGGATTAAAGTGAGAGATGGCTAACATCTAGGAAAAGACAAGAGCCCTGAATCAGAGTCCTTGCCCCGTATTTATTAAGATCAGAAGACTTACAAACATGATGGGCATGGACAAAGAGACAAACTATGAGCATTAACTTGGGGACATGAGGGAAAAGTGGGGTTTTGAAGATATACATTATTTGGGGTTTGGGTCAATATAAAACAAAATCATGGTGCCAGGCGGATGGGCAGATGGTTGTTAAAAGCAGACAGGAGGCACCATGCCTGTTTATCTTAGCTAGCCTCAAGGATGAGACAGATGGGGGAATAACCTCAGGGTTAACAAGGTACCTTTTTTTTGTTGTTGTTAACCATCTTCGCTCTGGGCTGCTTTACCCGCAGCACATTGGTCTATAGTCCAATGTATCTGTTTGTCTCACTTGGCCCTTTCCTCCTGTGAAAGCTGCTTTTCTGCTATAGTCCTAAATTGGGGGGCATTTTTGCCCTGCATGCCTAATCTTGCTTACCTCATATACATTTGTATTGGGAACCTTTGCACCCATTCCTATTTTGGGGCCTTTGCCCGTCCCTCTCTATTCTGGGGGCTTTGCACCCCCTCTCTATTCTGGAGTGCCTTTGCATCCCCTCTCTATTTTTAGGTGCCTTTTCGCCCCCTATTCTTGGGGTGCCAATCTGGTTTATTCAAACTTGGGTTTGAGCATTCTATGGCTTTGTATTTCTTTATGGCTTGTTAACCCATTGGTGTAAGCCCAGGGAATTTCTAAGCTTATTTCTCACAGTTCTCTAATATGATTTGCAGATATGGTACAGAGAGTAGAGCAAGAACTTAACATTCAGGGGTAGAGGGTGAGGATCTATTTCATTTGAGGATATCCATAGACTAGCTCATTTGAGTTTAGAAGGTGGGAATCATCATCCCAGATTATAGGTGAGAGAACTAAGCCTCAGAGAGATATGTTGTTTGCCGAGGTCACAAAGCTTATAAGTAACTCTGGGATTCAAATTTAAATTTATTCAAGGGCGCCTTGGTGGCTCAGTTGGTTAAGCGTCTGACTTCGGCTCAGGTCATGATCTCACAGTTCGTGGGTTCGAGCCCCGCGTTGGGCTCTGGGCTGACCACTCAGAGCCTGGAGCCTGTTTCAGATTCTGTGTCTCCCTCTCTCTCTGCCCCTTCCCTGCTCATGCTCTGTCTCTCTTGATCTCAAAAATAAATAAACATTAAAAAAAAATTAAAAAAAAAAACAAATTTAAATTTATTCAAAGCTAGGTCTTCTACCTATATCTCTCTTATGGTAAGCAAGATGATACACCTAATTGTAAGAATATATGATTTGTTTAATTAGTGTTTTGAATGAACACATGGTGTTTATGATTAAGATCGGTATTTCCAAGGATGACTGTGTTTTTTCCAGTGAAGAGCTTGATCACTTCTTGGCAAGTGTTATTATTCTTCAGCTAACACAATTCAAGACAACCAACATTATTATGAAAAGCAAGGTTCTAACTCAGACAAGATGATCTTTTAGAAATAGATGGGTCATTTTAGTGGCTTTAATGTATGATTTTTATTAAAATAACAAGATAAATCTAACATTTTTTCCCCATGACTTATAGAAAAAAAAAGGAATTTTACTGGCTTTTTATTATTATATATATACTGCATGACTTTATAAAGAGACCAAGTATGGCATCAACAGAAATCACTTACCATAGGACAAAACTTTCTAACCAACTCTGGGATTCTCATTCATAGAAAAGCTTTGGTATATCACAAGAAAATCTTTGAACTCAGAATCAGAATACCAGGTGCTATCACTAGTTGTGTTACTTCTAGTAATTTTCCTACAAAAGAAAATCTGTTTATTTTTTTTCCTGTTTCTAAATCTCACTGCCCTCATCTAAAAACTGAGGGACTGAGATGCCTTTATCTCTGAAATGTTTTTTGGCACTGATATTTTAAGATGAAAAAAATAACTTTAGTGAAAGCTAGTGATTTGTGTACATTCATATACAAACTGCATGCTTATGCATATTAAAAAAGAAGATATATATGATGTAAAATAAGAACAAAACAGAAGAACAATAAAAACAAAATCTTCTGAACAGGTCAGATTTCGAGTTTAGTGTAGACTGGGGAATTTTAAAATGTATAATTAGGCCGAGGGTTGCAAGTATATAATTACTGTTATATCTATTTTATTTGCTAGTTACTAGGCTTTAAAATCTTTTTAATTTTTGTATGGACTTGATAGATTGTGTGTATATGTGTGTGTGCACATTAACTAACATGATTATAATGGCTCCATTCCTAATTAATTAGTAACAGGGTGGAAAAACCAGGTCAAATTTACTTCTTTCAAATTTAGTATAATAGTATGTAGTCTCAATCTAATCCTCATCTTAATTTGGTTTATTTATTTTCACTGCCTTTTAGACATTTTATGTCTTTGAGGTCTTTCTTTGTTGCACATGATTATAAAAAGACTTATCCCTCATATGCTGTTCTGTTGAGGTTTTAAATTAGAAAAAGAAAATCCACTGCAGTTGACTTATAAATTAGACTTTACATACATGATTTTAACATAAGTTATCACTTGGAAAATTATGTAACCACTAGAAGAAAGGAGGCTGGAAGAGATGAAGAGATGGGGAAAGATCAGAGACAGACAAAGATATAAGAATATAAAACAGAAGTTCAGAAAAAGAGGAGACAAAAGAAGAAAGTGGGGGTAGGGGAGAGGAAACAGAGAAGAGAAAAAGAGAGATAAGGAAAGGAATGAGAATAAAGAAAAGAGAAGGAACATTATTTGGCAAGGAGGTATGAGTCTAATCCAAAAGTAAGGTTTCAAAATCTAGAAAACTATTTCCTCAACAAAACTACCTATCACCATCATAAGTTCCTGAGAACAAAAGAACCTACAGCTTAAAGAGGTTAATATCCATAATACATAAAAAACTCCTACCACTCAAGGACAAGAACAACAACAACAACAAAAAAAAAAAAAACAAAAAAAAAAACAAAAAAAACCCAAATAGCCCAATTAAAAAATGAGCAAAGAACTTGAATACACATTTCTCTAAAGAAGACACATATGCAGAGAAACTGTTGTTTGGAAAAAGTGAATTTTTCTCTCCAGTTCTTATAAATAAGCATACTCAAAGCAGATAAAAGATAGCAAATCTTTAATATTTTGCCTTAATTTTGAAGCCAGTTAATTCATGCCAATTGTCAAGGTTGTCCACTATCTGAGAACTTTACATTGATCCCATCAATGAAAGTTGTGATATGTGCCACTATATTTCCTGTATCTTGTGAACAAAATCCCGCTCATAATAGATTGTTTCTTTCTCTAGAGAGAATCTTCCAAAATAATTCTTTGTTCTTCCAGTCAGATATATAACAGGCACAGGGAGAAAAGCCAGTATTTTCCACTATATTTTAGGTGATTTTTATCATTTATATCAAATTAATATAGGTAAAGTTACACCACACACACACCTTTCTTTGAATGTTCGTGCAATAATTGATCCATTAAAATACAATACTTTTAAACTCTGGTGTTGGGTAAATAACTAAGTGGACTAAGCTTATAATAGCTTATGTCTCACACTGATCACAACTAAATAAATCACAGAAAATAACTGCATAAAACACAAAGAACCAAAAGACTCAGAAATCCTAAGAAGTTAACAATAGTAGCCAGATTAAGGAGGGATGCCAAAAATTGAAGAATGGCACATGTGGAAGTGAATTTTCTTATTTTAAAAAATCTTATGTCACGTCTCTTTGACTACAGAATGGACCAAATGTGGGATTCATGGTAGCAAAAAAGTCAGCAAATGCTTCTGGAGAAACTCTGGCTTTCTGGCTAGAGTATCTAGGAAGAGGGAACATGAGAGCCAGACCATAAAGAGATATTGGTTTTTTCTTTTTCTTTTTTCTGCCTTCTTTTGCCTTGGGATGTGCCAGAGAAAAAAGGGGACAAAGAAACTCCATGGTACAAAGAGTGTGAGACATTTTCCTATATATTATTTTCTACTCACTGCTTTGCCCTAAGAACAACTCTAGTCATAGGGAATTCTGGAGCAACCTGGACAAAAAACAATCATGAAGAAACTTTATTTTTTTTAATTTATTATGTGAGGAAAAGTGGTTCCTGTTAGAAAATGAGAGTGAAATCCTGGAGGTTGAAAGGGCTTAAGAAAAAGATTCCCCAATATTTTGTATGAACCAACACAAGTTCAGGCTCATATTTGAGCTACTCATGTACAGAAACAGATCCAAATAAGCACAGCAAATCTTTGAAAACTGAAATATGATATACACTACTGCTCAAGTCCCACATTATACCTTTAAGGCATATGCATGGGATATACCCAAAACAACATAGCAAAGGCTTGGAAAGCAGAATTGCCACTTGAATCACACTCACAGAGTGTTTTGCAGAATGAACATCATTTTTAACAAAACCCGAAGTCTCACAACATCTATTCAAAATGTTCAGGTTACAATTAAAAATTTTCCACAAAGAGTGAACCAGAAAGTTTAACCAATTCTCCAGGGTGGAGGCAATCACCAAATGCCAACCAAAACATAACACAAGTGATGATTTTAGAAAACAGATGATATAAAGCAGATATTTGACCTATTTCACAAGGTAAAGGAAAGCACTACTGAAATGAATGCAAATGAATGTTTTGTCAAGTTGCCAAAGTGATCAATGGGGGAAAAATAACTTATGAACATCTGATGTAACCTTTATTTATTATTTATTTATAAATAAATAATAAATAAATATTGATTTATTATTAGTGTATAGAAAAGCGATAGATTTCTGTATACTAATTTTTGTATCCCATGACCTTACCAAATTAATCAGTTTTAATAATTTTTTGGTGGAGTCTTTAGGGTATTCTATATATAATATATGTCATCTGCAATTAGTGAATGTTTTACTTCTTCCTTACCATTTTGGATGGCTTTTATTCCTTTTTGTTTGCTTATTGCTATGGCTAGGATTTCCAGTACTATGTTGAATAAAAGTGGTGAGAGTGGACATCATCTTGTTCCTCACGTTGGGGGAAAGCTCTCAATGTTTTCCACTGAGTATGTTAGCTGTGGATTTTTCACAGATGGCCTTTATTATGTTGAGGTATGTTCCCTCTAAACCTACCCTGTTCAGGGTTTTTATCATGAATGGATGTTGTACTTTGTCAAATGTTTTTTTCTGTTTCTATTGAAATGATCATATGGTTTTTATCCTTTTTCTTATTGATGTGATATATCACATTGATTGATTTGCAAATAGAACCACCCTTGCATCCTGGAATAAATCCCACTTAATTATGGTGAATGATTTTTTTAATGTATTGTTGGATTTGGATTACTAATATTTTATTGAGAATTTTTGCATCTCTGTTCATGAGGGAGGGATGTTGTCCTGTAATTCTCTTTTTTGGTAGTGTCTTTATATGGTTTTGGTATCAGGGAAAAGCTGGCCTCATAGAATGAATTAGGAAGTTTGCCTTTCTCTTCTCTTTTTTGGAATAGTTTGAGAAGAATAGGTATCAACTCTTCTTTAAATATTTGGTAGAAGTTGCCTGTGAAGTCATCTGGTCCTGGACTTTTATTTGTTGGGAATTTTTTGATTACTGATTCAATTTCATTGCTGATAATTGGTCTGTTTAAATTCACTATTTTGTCTTGATTTAGTTTTGGGACATTATATATTTTTAGTAATTTATCCATTTCTTCTAGGATGTCCGATTGTTGATATATAGTGTTTCATAATATTCTCTTATAATTGTTTGTATTTCTGTGCTGTTGGTTGTTTTTTTCTCCTTTCACTTTTGATTTTGTTTATTTGACTCCACCCTCTCTTTTTGAAAATCTGCCTAATGAGTTTATCATTTTTTTGATCTTGTCAAAGAACAAGCCCCTGATTTAATTATTCTATTGTTTCTTTCCTTTCTATATCATTTATTTTTGCTCTAATATTTATAAATTCCTTCCTTCTGGTGGTTTGGGGTTTTGTTTGCTTTTCTTTTTGTAGCTCCTTTAGGCTTAGTGTTAGGTTGAGATTTTTCTTGCTTCTTGAGGTAGACCTGTATTGCTATAAACTTCCTTTTTAGAACTGCTTTTGCTGTATCCATCCCAAAGATTTAAGACCACTGTGTTTTTATTTTCATTTGTCTTCATGAATTTTTTGATTTCTTCTTTGATTTTTTGGTTGACCCATTGATTGTTTAGTAGCATATGATTGAACCTCCATGTATTTGTGGTCTTTCCAGATTTTTTCTTGTGGTTTATGTCTAGTTTCATAGAATGATACTAGATAGATGGTATGACTGATCTTTTAAATTGGTTGAGGCTTGTTTTGTGGCCTAATATGTGATCTGTTCTGGAGAATGTTCCATGTACACTTGAAAAGAATTTATAAATGTATATTCTGCTGTTTTACAATGTAATGTTCTTAATATATCTCTTAGTCTCTCTGGCCCAATGTGTCATTCAAATCAACTCTTTACTTGTTGATTTTCTGTTTGGATGATCTGTCCATTGATGTAGCTAGGGTGTTAAAATTCCCTGTTGTTATTGTATTACTATTGATTACTTCCTTTATGTTTGTTATTAATTGCTTTAGGTTTTTGGATTCTTTCTTGTTGGGTGCATATCTATTTACAACTCTTATATCTTCTTGTTGGAATGTTCCCTTAATGATTATATAATGTTCTTTTGTCTCTTGTTACAGTGTTTGTTTTAAAGTCTATTTTGCCTGATATCAACATTGTTACTCTGGCTTTCTTTTGACATCCATTTGCATGATAAATGCTTCTCCATCCCTTCACTTTTAATCTGCATGTGTCTTTAGGTCTGAAATGAGTCTTTTGTAGGCAACATATAGATGGGTCTTATTTTTTTATCCAAAATGTTATCCTATATCTTTTGATTGTAGTGCTTAGTCCATTTACATTCAAGGAATTATTGATAGGCATATACTTTTTGCATTTTGTTACTTGTTTTATGGTTGTTTTGTAGTTCTTCTCCATGCCTTCCTTCTCCTGCTCTCTTCTCTCATGATTAATTGGCTTTCTCTAGTGATATACCTGGACGTTTTTCTCTTTATTTTTTGCATATCTTTATTGGTTTTTGATCTGTGGTTGCCATTCAGTTTTTGTATAACATCTCCTATATATCGCAGTTTATATTAAAGTTGATGAGCCCATTGCTTAGGTTTAAACCCATTCTTTATTCCTCTTCCCTCCATGTTTTAGTTATATGGTATCATACTTTACATCCTTTTGTTTTGTGAGTTCCTTGACTGATCTTTACAGATATATTTAAGATGTTTTTAGGGTTAGGGGCACCTAGATGGCTCAGCTGATTAAGCGTCTGACCCTTGGTTTGGGCTCAGGTCACAGTCTCACCGTTTGTGAATTCAAGCCCCATGTCCGGCTATGCGTTGCCAGTGTGGAGCCTACTTGGAATTCTTTCTCTCTCCCTCTCTCTGCCTCTCTCTCTCTCTCAAAATAAATAAATAAACTTAAATGAAATACAGATTTAAAAAAAGATTTCTTTAGGCCTAGTTTCATGGCCATGAATTCCTTTGTCTGGGAAACTATCTCCCCTTCTATTCTGAATGATAGCCTTGTTGGATAGAATTCTTGGCTGCAGATTTTTTTCCTTCCAGCACTTTGAATATATCACACCACTCCTTTCTGACCAGCACAATTTCTGCTGAAAAAGCAGTTGACAGCCTTATGGGATTTTCCTTTTATGTAACTATTTCCTTTCTTCTTGCTGCTTTTAAAATTCTTTATGTCAGTGTTTTTGTTTTTGATTTTCCATTATAATTATTATGTATCTTTGTGTGGACCTCCTTGGGTTGATTTTGTTGGGTGCTGTCTTTGTCTCCAGTATCTAGATTTCTGTTCCCTCCCCCAGATTTGGGAAGTTTTTAACTATTATTTATTCAAATGAATTTTTCCCCCTTTTTTCTCTCCTCTCCTTCAGGGATCCCTATAATACAAATGTTATTACTCTTTATGGTGGTTCCCTATGTCTATTCTCACATTGTATTATCTTCTTTTATCTCACCTGCTCAGCCTGATTGCTTTATGTAACTCTGTCCTCCAGGTTGCTGATCCATTCTTCTGCTTCTTCTAGTCTACTGTTCTTCTTTTCCTCTAATCTATTTATTCCATCTAATGTATTTTTAATTTAATTACTAAATTTTTAATTTAGTTTATTAAAACTAAATTGTTTTTTTGTTTTGTTTCTTTGTTAAGGGTCTCACCAATATCCTCCATTCTTTTCTCATCTCTAGTGAATATCTTTAATTCTTTAAATATCTTTATTTTTTAAATATATTTAATTCTTGAAATATCTTTAATATTTATTTTTACAAACATTATAAATATTTATTTTATAATTTATATTTTATATAACATAATTTATAATTTATATATAAAATATAATTTATAAATATTTATAAATATTTTACATATTATAAATATATAAATAAATATAAATATAAATCTCTATAAAAATATCCTTAAATTACTTTAAATTCTCTATCAGGCACATCACTTATCACTGTTTCACTTAGGTCTCTTGCCATGATTACGTCTTGTTCTTTCCTTTGGTATTTGCTTCTGTCTCCTCGTTTTGTCCAATTTTCTGTGCCTATTTCTATGTGTTAGGAAAGTCACTTTTGTCTCCTTCTCTTGGAAGTAGCGGTCCAGTTAAAAGAGGTCTTGTAGAGCCCTGCAATGCAGTGTTTCCTCTTCACCAGATCCCGGTGCTTCAGGGGTGTCTCCTATATGCGTTTTGTGCACGCTTCTGTTTTGGTTGAGTCACTTTGCCTTTAGTTCAGTCATCTTAAGTGGTTCTCTTTACCTATTGTAGATAGGTTTTGTCTCTGTGCTGTTATTGGCCATTCTGGGACTGCCTTGGGCTTGAATTGTCAGAGCAGGCATTTTTGAGAGATTCAGTAGCACCAAACTGCAGGTCACATTCCCTGTGTAGTCCCTGAGAAGCTTTCATTGCTGGTCAGGCCCTGAAGTCAGACCAGGTATGCCTTCAGCTCACTGCTGTGGCTGCAGTCTGACTGGCATATGTGGTTCTTTCCCTCTCCCCAGGGCAGGAGTCACTTTGGAGAGATGCTGGTGCCTGTCCAGATTGCTTGCACAGCCAGGCTTGTGGGCTGCTTGAATGGGTTCTGCCCAAGAGTGTATTGGAGAGGGTGGATCTGTCAAAGCATAATAGGGGAGAACAAAATGTATGGTGTAAGCAAGTTAGATAGTGAGTTGGTTCCCACTGGTTCCCACAGGTAGCCCTCTGTTTACACTGGCGTAGTGGGGGAAGAAATGGTGCCTGTTAACTTCATTGTACCTGGAAAAGTTTTCCAAGGATCTCTGACCCTCCAGCATGTGCTCTGAGATTAGTATAAACATATATCCCTCCCATATACCCCAGACATTTTTCAAACTGCTCCTTCTCCATGGGCTGTTCATTGTGCTGTCTTTTAGGGTGGGCCCTCAATGTCCTCTCACCTTCCTGTCTTTCCCACAGCTGAGCTCATTGATTTTTATTTATTTTATTTTTTTATTTTATTAATATTTATTTATTTTTGAGAGAGAGAGAGAGCAAGAGACAGAACACGAGTGGGGGAGGGGCAGAGTGAGAGGGAGACACAGAAACTGAAGCAGGCTCCAGGTTCTGAGTTGCCTGACATGGGGCTCGAACTCATGAAACCATGAGATCATGACCTGAGTCAAAGTCAGATGCTTAACTGACTGAGCCACCCAGGCTTCCCCTGAGCTCAATGATTTTTAAACTTCTAGGTTTTAAGTCTTGATGGTTGTAGAACTCATGAAATTTTGCCCCTCTGTTTTTCAAAGCCAAATGATATGGGGTTACATTTTCTCCAGGTGGACTCTCAGTAAGTGTGTCTATTTTTCTCCCCTCTCCATGCTTGTGGCATCCCTCTCTCCCACAGATAGTCTCATGGGTCCACTTAGGTCCCAGCAATATCTCTGCCTTTCCTACCTTCTTTGATGTGGCTTCTTCTCTGCATTTAGTTGTGGAGTTTGTTCTGCCAGTCTTTGGGTAATTTTCTAGGTTATTACACTAATGTGAGTGTTACCTAGTTCTACTTGTGGAACAGGGTTAGCTTAGGGTCCTCCTAATCTGCCTTCTTGCCTACAAGTCAAGAATTATTTATATTAATGGGAAATTGGAAAATCTGAATTTGCAACAGCTGGAGAACTTTAAATAAATGATGGAATTGCCAATTATGGAACCATGAAAAAAATATAAAACTGTAAAAATATATAAAACTTACTTAAAAATGAATAACATGTATTTAAAAAGGTGAGACAAAATCATTAATAACCCTGTGATATAAATTTTTTTCTTTTTATATAGTTTGCCAATTTTTCTATAATGAATATATATAACTTATATATAGATTTTTAAAAGTATAAAATATATATCTGGTTTGCAAATCGTCCATGAACATAAAGAATATTTTAAGAGGTTGCATCTTAATGTAACTCTTTACTTTTTTTCTTTTTCTTTTTTTAAATATATTTCAAATTTACATCAGAGTTTATTAGCATATAATGCAATAATGATTTCAGGAGTAGATTCCAGTGGTTCACCCCCTATGTATAACAGCCAGTGCTCATCCCATCCTTAACGCCCCTTACTCATTTAGCCAATCTCCTCATGTACAACCCCTCCAGCAACCATCAATTTTTCTCTGTATTTAAGAGTCTCTTATGTTCTGTCCCTGTTTTTATATTATTTTTGCTTCCCTTCCCTTATGTTCATCTGTTTTGTATCTTAAATTCCACAGATGAGTGAAGTCATATGATATTTGTCTTTCTCTGACTTATTTCACTTAGCATAATACCCTCTAGTTCTATCCGCATTGTTGCAAATGGCAAGGTTTCATTTTTTTTGATTGCTGAGTAATATTCCAGTGAGTGTGTGTGTTTATACACATATATATACCACATCTTTTATCCATTCATCCATCAGTGGACATTTGGGCTCTTTCCATACTTTGGCTATTGTGGATAGTGCTGCTACAAACACTGGGATGCATGTGCCCCTTCGAAAAAACACACCTTTATCCCTTGGATATATACATATTAATGCAATTGCAGGGTGGTAGGGTAGTTCTATTTTTAACTTTTTGAGGAACCTCCATACTGTTTTCCAAAGTAGCTACGCTAGTTTACATTCCCACCAGCAGTGCAAAAGAGATCCTCTTTCTCTGCATCTTTGCCAACATCTGTTCTTGCTTGAGTTGTTAATTTTAGCCATTTTGATTGGTGTTAGGTGGTATCTCAAAGTGGTTTTGATTTGTATTTCTCTGATGATGAGTGATGTTGAACACTTTTTCATGTGTCATTATTCTCCATAAGTTTTTTCTCTATATCCCTGATTCGCTGCTCTGCTTCATCCATCTTTGCTGCTATGGCATCATTCGAGATTGCATCTCAGTTATAACATTTTAAATTTAGTCCTGACTAGATTGTACTTCTTTTATCCCTGCAGAAAAGGATTCTATGATTTTTTAAAAGCCAGCTAGTATATTTATTATCATGATTCTAATTCTGATTCACCACTCTTGCTTGCATATGTGTTGATTAAGCTCTGGCTGTCATTTCTTTCTATTCTTTCTTTTGGGGAGAATTCCTTTGTTTTGTTATTTTGGAGAAAGAAAAAAAATTAATAAAATAAATTAAAAACAACACAAAAAAATAAAAAGATGGTTGATCCTAGATTTATCTTGGTCTGGTTGTTGAAAGAAGCTTGATAGAATAGAGGAGAAAGGGAAAGAAAAGAAAAAAAAGGAAAAAGAAAAAAAGGAAAACTTTTAAAAGTTTAAAAAAATGAATACAATAAATGGAATAAAATGCAATGATGAAATTAAAATAGGAATAAAAATATTTACAAAAAAATTAAAAAATAGAAATAATTAAAGAAAAATCTTTTTTGTAAAAACGGAAAGTAAAAATAATTTTTTTCTCTTTCCGTATTCAATAATAAGAAAAGAAAAAGAAAAAAAAATGAATAGATGGACTGGCGAACAGCATGGAATACAATTGAAATTACATTCAGTTTCCCCAGAAGTCAAACTATGAAGCACTTTATAGTCTATAAACTAAGCAGGCAGAGAGAATTGTGGTGCTCCTCTAGAACGTCATTGGTGCAATTGGATGGAGCTTGGTGTAATAGCTGTTTTTCACTAGATGGTGCTGCTTAGCTTACAGGGGTGGATCGTGTGGCACATGTATACACATGCATGGGAGAGGTGATAATGGCATCACCTAGCTACTCAGTCTCTGGTGTCAGAACTCTGTGCTCTCACCCACCAGCAATCAAGCACCCCTCCTTTGCCTCTGGCCTCCTTCTATTCCCCACTTCTACCCTGTCTGTGACCAAACTGTCAGCCTGCCAGGTGCCACCTCCCTCCTGAGTTTTGTCTCAGATGGGGCTGTGTTTCCCAACCCCTCACTTCTTAGGGACTGCAGCTTTGACCTAGTTAGATCATCTGGGAAGGGTCTCGCTGAGCAGTGGTCCAACCCCAGGAATGTTCACTCAACTGTGCTGTTGCACATATCCAGAGATAGCGGTTGGGTGCCAGCCCACCCCAGAAAACATTCACGTGATTGTATAGCAGCAGCGTTTCAGGAATTATGGGAAATCACAATACACATCTGGCACCAGGCTTCACCCTTAACAGCCTTGTTCCAACATTAGCAAAGGTGGCTGTTCTTTGGGGTTCGCTGGGATCTTTGCCTGTGAGGAGCCCTCACAGCCTCTACCAAATGTCCTCTCAGCAGGGAACTATCTCTCCCGTGTGGCCAGAGGACCAGTCTGTTCCTGAAGATTCACCCTTCCCGCCAGAGCTTTTCCAGGTATTGAGCTGTGGAGTTTCAGACTCTGTGCTCCCCTGTATAGAGTCTTTTTTTTTTTAACGTTTATTTATTTTTGAGACAGAGAGAGACAAAGCATGAACGGGGGAGGGGCAGAGAGAGGGAGACACAGAATCTGAAACAGGCTCCAGGCTCTGAGCTGTCAGCACAGAGCCCGACGCGGAGCTCGAACTCACGGACCGCGAGATCATGACCTGAGCCGAAGTCGGCCGCTTAACCGACTGAGCCACCCAGGCGCCCCCCCTGTATAGAGTCTTAATGGTATCCAAACCCTCTCCTTTATCCTTTCTCCCCAGCTGCTTTCGGGTGGTGTGCTCTTCCTGTACTCTCACTGCTGTCTCCATCCTCTCTCCACAAACCGAAAGGTAGCTCCCTACCCTCCACGGCTTCTCTCTCCCCCAGTTCACCTCTCCATGCTGCGTACCTACCCACTTCTGTGGTTCGAGTTATGTGGATTGTTGTGTTAATCCCCAGATCAATTTTCTAGGTGCACAAGATGGTTTGGTGTTGATCTGACTGCATTTCAGGGACCAGAGGTGCAAAAAAACTTCTATTCTGCTCTGCCATCTCCACATTGATTTTTCAAATATTGAATCAGTCTTGCATCCCTGATGGAGGGGCTTGGATGAAGAGGCCTGCTCCCCCCTTCACAGGCTGCTGGCAGTCTCTAACTCTTTACTTTTAGTGTTTGTTAATTCTAATTTAAATGCCATCCTGTCCTAGAGACAAAAATAGTATTTAACATCCAGATGAAAGAAATTACTTGAAACACCTGGATTTAACTTAATTTCTTTATATTAAAACACCATTTATACCTCTTAGCAGAGATATTATGGCAAGATGTCTTCCTATGTAAAATGCTTTGGTTATTTTTAAGGAAGTCCTTCACAGATAGTCAGAAATGAAGTCAAGACAGAAGTCACTGCTGTTTGGGAGGTCAGGAACAATACAGTGTCTCAAAAGCTCCACACAGCCCACATACTTGTTGACTAATTGTCTACATGGGTTGTAGAGTTTGTATCTGCTGGTGCTTCTATGTCATTGAATACTTCTATGTGACTCAGTTACATTTAGGAAGATGTGTCCTGTTGCAGTCCTAAAGCTCAGATGAATGCTCTCTCCATACAGAGGAGGGGGCTCCATGAGAATATAAGGAAAGGATTTTGTAGCATAAAACAAATATTTTCTAAACACTTAATTTTTATGTTCAGGATGAGGGGCTCACTGTGGTCTGAAATTTTAATGAGGTATGTATTTGGTATTTAGGTGACAGGATTTTATAATATGTCATCAACTTGTACTGAAATAATATCTAAAGGGCCCTTATTCCCTTGAGACTGCAATAAAAGTAGCTGGTAAGACCATATCAGAATATCTAAAATTTTTCATTGAAATTCCAAAAGGAGAAGAGAAAAATATAGTGAGAAAAAATAGTGGAGGAAATAGTGACTAAAAATGTGTCACATTTATTGAAAAATATTAATTTACATGTTATCAAAAGCAAACAG
Organism: Panthera tigris; assembly: GCF_018350195.1. Lineage (NCBI taxonomy): Eukaryota > Metazoa > Chordata > Mammalia > Carnivora > Felidae > Panthera > Panthera tigris. The sequence goes on from NC_056669.1 coordinate 49,861,209, forward strand.
AAGAACTCAAGGAAAATCATGCCAAAGTAAACTATAACCAAACTGCTGAAAACCAAAGAAACAGAAGTCTTAAAAGCAACCAGAGAAAAGTGACCCATTAAATATAGGGAAACAAGTTGAATTACTGAAGATTTTTAAGAAATCATAAAAGCCATAAGATATTGAATATTATCTTTCAAGTGCCCAAAGAAAAGAATTGTCAATCCATAAATCTGTATCAAGCAAAAATATTCTTTAGGAGTAGTGGAGAAATAAAGACATCCTCAGATGAAGAAGAAAAATAATAGATTTTATCAACAATAGACTATTACAGAAAATTATAATTTATGTTCTTTACAGTGAAGAAAATGACATCAAAAAGAAACTTCGAACTGGAAAAATGAAGAAAGAGCAAGTAAAAAGTAAATGTGACAGACTATTTTTGCTTCATTTATATTTTTAAAACTGGGTATGACTGTTTAAAGCAAAAAATATGACATTTTCTTTTGGGGATTTTAAGAAATGTAGATGTAATGTATATAACAATTGTACCATAAAGTAGGAAGGAATATGACATTTATAAATCTCTCTTTTACTTGAAGTGGTAAAATATTAACTCTAAGTAGACTGTGAAAGATTAGATATGTATATTTTAATCCCTGGAGCAAACACTATAAATAATATAGAAGATATATCCAAAAAGTCAACAGATAAATTAAAATGGAATGCTAAAATATATTCACATAAACCAAAAGGGAGCCAGAGAGTGGGATCAGAAGAACAAGAGACTGACTAGAAAAACAGATGATAAATAATAAAATGGTCAACCTAAATCTGAGCATATTGAGTATTAAATTACATGGAAATGGATTAGGTTTCAACTTCCTGGTAAGATGTAGGCACGCTGTACCCTGCCTCTCCTACTGAATATAGCTAAAAATCCTGGGGGTGGGGGTGGGGAATGTATGTAGCAGCCATTGGAAAAAAAATCAGTAGCAAAAACAGAAAAACCCCTGAAAAGCAAATAGTAACAGGCAGATAAGGAAAGACATGAATTTAGAATACCATTTAACCAGTATTGGTTAGAACTCCCTAGTCAGATCAAGGAATTGGAAACCTGGAAGTAAGTACCAGAGCACAGAGAGTGTTCCAAGAGATTTACTCACTTCTAGCCCAATAATTGAACAAAGGACCACCTTAAGCTCGGAGAGAGTTTGGAATCTACTCCCTTTTTTTTTTCTCTTTCTTTTCTCTATTCTCTTACTGTTCCCCCGTAGTGATTGCAACTGGTGGCAATGAGAGACTGTAGAGGCAAAACCCCAAAGGAGTAGAAATTTAGCTGGTTTGTAGTTTGGTACCTGACATTAATTTGGAAAATTCTCAGTCATTATGTTTCAAATATTTCCTTTGTTCCTTTCTCTCTATTTTCCCTTCAGGTGGTATTCCTATTGCACATATGTTACACCTTTTATAGTTGTCCCACAGTCCCTGTGTTGTTCTTTTCCAGTGTTTATTCTGTTTCCTTTTTGGTTTTCAAGAATTCTATTGATATGCACTCCAGTGCAGAGATTCTTTCTTCAGCCATGTCCAGTTTACTGATAATCCCATAGAAAACATTCTTCATTTCTTTTACAGAGGGTTTTTTTTAAATCTCTGACATTCTTGTTGTTGTTGTTCTTTCATAGGACTTCCTTTTTCTCCTTACATTTCCAATCTGGTCTTGCATGCTGTTTGCATTATCTGTTAGAATCTTTAATGTATGAATCATCATAGTTTAAAATTTCTGTCTGCTAATTCCAACATCTCTGATGTGTCTGATTCAGATGTTTGCTCTGTCTTCTCAATTTTTCTTTCTTGCCTATTGATTTGCTTTGTAATTTTTTTATTGCTGGCCAGACATGATGTACTGGGAAAAAAGAACTGCTGTAAATAGGATTTGAATAATGTGGTGATGAGTTTTGGGGATAGGGGAAGCATTCTATTGTCTATGATTAGGTCTCAGTTTTTGTGACCCTATGCCTGGACTATGAAATTCAGAAGTGTTCTTAGTTTTTTTCCGCCCTTCTGAGATGGGACAGAGTGGCAAGAGTAGGAGTGGAGTTATATATTTCCCTTCCCCAGGTCAGTTATGCTCTGATAATACCCCAGTAGGTTAGGTACTGAGACCAGGCCTTGTTAAGAAGAACAAAGTTCTCTGTTGTATTTCAAAATGATTCCTTTCCCCCTCCTCCTTCTGGAATCCTGAGAATTTTTTCTGATGTATACTGTGGAAATCTGGTCCAACTTCTGGAGGTAGATCTTATAATATGGGGGGACCTCCTATGACTAGGTCACCCTGAAGGTTTTAACTCTTAGAAGTTGTCTGCACTGAGCCTCCAGCAATTTATCATTTATGGTTCAGGCTTCCTACACAGCCACTGGTTCCTGAGGCAGTTTCTGCTCTAGTAAGTGGCAATTCCCTTTGTTTGCCTTTCTCTACAATCTTGGAAGCAGCAGTTTGGCCTTTGTCCTCCTCTGCATTATGCATCCAACAACAGTTGATTTTTTTCAGTCTGTTCACCTTGACTTTTGTTGTTAGGTGGGGCAGAGAGGAGACTTCTAACCTGTTTACATTTAGAACCAGAAACCAGTAACTATTCATTGTAAAAAGTAGACAATATGTTCTATTACCCATAAACAGGGACTCAAATTTTTCTGTGGATTTTCCATTTTATACTTTAAGAACTTGAGAATAATCTTTAGTTGTTTCTGATCTGTCTAGTCCTGTCAATAAAATGTACAACAGGGATTCATTTCTTCATTTTTCTTATTTAACATAGGCTTCATTAAAGGAAAACATAAAAATAATTCCAGTTAAAGTAACAGCTAATATTAATATGCAAAAGAACACACAAAAATCCTTACATGTACATATTATTAGGTATTATTATTTTCTTTTGATTAAAAAAAAACTAATTCCTGACATGCCATCCTGGCATCAAAATAGTCACTGCAGTTCTCACTTAAGGTTAACTTTTCCAGTAGTGTATCATTAATCACATCTAAATGGATTCTTTTTTCAGGACGTAAAAAAAATGGAGCTTCATTGGATACATAAAAAGCAATGAATTATGATAGTCTCAGGAATGTTGTTTTAAAGGGAATTGGTGGTTGAAGTAAAGAAGCAATGCCAGACTTGCTTGACTGTAAACAAGTGCATGTGAAGTGAACATCAGATTATGTATTTTAAACAAGGATAGAAGCACAGCATGGTTCTAGTTTTTAATTCAACTCATTCCTCACTAAGGAATGGGTGACATCTTTTGTTAGTGTGACTAAGGCAGTTGTAAAATATTTTTTTAATGTTGTTTTTCCCAGTTTTGAGGTCCTAGCTAGATGCTGGTAAATTTCCTTTCTTGGGCAACTGATTAAAACCATATTCTATCACTTCCCTTATCAGGGCTAGGGGCTCTCACAATCAGGGAACACTGTGTACCAGCTGTAGGTGCCCCAGGGCCAGATGCCAGATAACCAGCAACATTTCCCATGTCCCTGATCCCTGGAAATTATTCCCTGGAAATTATTCAAATTATCTAACCCACAGGGAGCCCATGAACTCTAACTAGCCCCATGCCCTATAGCTCCAGTGTGCTCCAGCATCCACCCTGTTCCCAGGTACAACTTCCTGTGTGGCCTTGCCTGGCAGCCTTTTCTTTATTGGAGCTATAAGAAGCAAAAGTTCTGCCTTCCATCTATCCAAATATTGCTGTGTTGTATCCCACCATCAAAAGAATCTTTATAGTCTTATTAAATAGAAATTCTGAGATTTTATGTTTGTTATCTACTTACTCATTTGTCAACCATGCTCTGTACTTTGTGTTCATTGGGGTATTTACTTCCTTTATTCATTCACTGAAGACAAACCGATAAATATGCCAGTGTATAATATATAGTATGAACAAAGAGCATCAGGTGAAAAGTAGCAGATGGGACTGAGAAGTTTCAGAAGGCGAAAAGTTAAAAAGGACTTGATATTATTATTATTTTTCATTTATTTATTTTGAGAGAGGGAGAGTGTGCATGCATGTGAGCTGAGGATGGGTAGAGAGAGGGAGAGAGAGAACCCCAAGCACGTTTTGCGCTGTGAGTGCAGAGCCCTACGCAGGGCTCAATCCCATGAACTGTGAGATCGTGACTTCAGCCAAAATCAAGAGTCAGATGCTTAACTGACTGACCCACCCAGGTGCCCCTAAAAAAAGGATTGTATATTATATTAGTGTACAGAATTTGTACTTTATTTTGTAGATAACCAGAAAATAATAAAGGATTGTAAACAGACCCTAATTCTATCAGGTTTATTACTGACCAACTAGGGAGATGTGGACTATTAGTTTACTTAGAGTTACCAGTGTAGCAATGTTTACATAAATTTTTGTTATTGTTTTCTCTCTAGTAGACATGAACTGCAGGATTCTGTCTTTAATATAATTTAGCGTAGAAATACTTCTAGTTTAAAATGTGTGTGTACCAGATATTTATCCAGCTCTGGTTACTGAATACTTCATTTTCAGTTTACCCTGGAGTTGTTGGAGGGAAAGATATGATGTTTTGGCAAGGTTGAAAAGATCTAAAGTTGCTTGTAGAAATGCAATAGAGAACACAGTTGCTATCATAATGGAGACCTAATCGTTGACGTGGGCTAGACCTGAGACTGTGCACTTCATTTTAGTACTCAACAGAAAGCTACATTTATTTAAGAGAGAATCTTGTCAAAGCCTTCTGTCCTTAGTCTCAAGTCAATAATAATGACAACACTTTTGTTCACACTAGGTGAAAACGTATTGTCCTCTCTACTTTCCTATCAAATATAAACTTTCATAGCTACAAATTCAAATGTTATTATGAAATCCAGGATTAATTTGAATTTATATAGTAATATTTCATTCTCTCAGTATTTCCTTCCTAAGAAATATAATTTCCAAGACAAAGTATGTATTTTCTATGCAATTACAACTTTTGGTTCTGAGAAAAACAAGAACATTTTTAAATTATTTGCTTGTCTTAAAATCTTATTCTAATTAGAAGAACAAATGAACAGATTATAAGATGAATCTCTTTCATTAACTTTGTACTTTCTTGAAGAATAAAATTATCAACACCTTAGTTTATTAGAGAATTGCTATGTCACGCTTTAAGAAATATATTTTGGAATTAACATCTACTCCTTCATTTTAGGGTGAGATCACAAATTAAGATACGTGAATATTCCATAGCTGTGATGCAGGAATTAGCAACAGAATGGCTAATAACTATTAAACATATTTTAAGTCAGATACTGTTACGTAACTCAGTTCTCACAATCACTTTTCAGGGGGATGTTCTTATTTAACTCTTTTGAAATTAACAAAGTTGGGACATGGAAGTTTCGGGTAATATAAGATCACAAGACTAGAAACTGTTTTGAAACAATATTGTTTGTTTTGAGTCCACCACACAATTGCTCTAATTGTCATTAACCATACACAGATAATTTAACCACTTCCCTAGAACACAGAATTGCTCTTTTCCCACCCATTTAAATTAGACTCAACCACGTGACTTGCTTCAGCCAAGGAAATGTAATCAGCTGTGGCATGTGGCACTTTAGAGTAGAAACTGAAAAAAATTCAAAATGAAGTAAGCATTGGTAAGTCACTCAAAATAGAGTCAAAATGACATTGAGGAAGTAGGTCCCATGTAAGTCTTCCTTTTTATTTCTCAGAACACCATGAACTTTTGACTTTTGTTGATTGGAACTTGACCCCCTCTTGGAACACATCCTTCTATTTTGGACTAAAATAAAGACAATGTGACACCTATTCACTAAGTAGCCAATTGTGTATTAGGCAGTTAGTTTAAATTCTGTTGGCACCAAATTTTTTCAAAACAAGTTATGTAACCATTTTTTTCCTTTGTAAGTGTGCACTCCCTGCTTCACAATTCAGAGCCACTTTCAATTTTGTCAATTGTGTTTCTCCCAGATTACAATCACTAAGACCCAAAATAATGCTTTTGTTTGTTTTACAGTCTCTTCTTCATAATCAACATGGCATAATCAGCAGGATCCAGAGTGTCTGACCTTCATCACTGGCAGTGCTGTGGATTCAATTAAGATACCTACAAAAGTCCATTGCTTTGTTTTTTCTTCTCCGTGGCTTATGGTCATGTTGGTAAGTCCTGTTGGTTTCGAACCTCCCGTATTGGTTGAGGTTCAGGCCTTTATTTGGGTGTCCTCTATTGCTGGCTTTTATCCTCACCTGTTTCTGAGGGGAGCATTTCCTTTACACTCAGTTTTAGTGGAAGATTTGGGTTTCAGATTCTTGGTAAGTACTCAATTATGGGAAATAATTTTTGTAGGGGGACTTCTGATAGTAGCCTCCTCCTAGAACTCCTGCAGGATTTATTTTTAAAGAATATGGCCCTTCTTGCTTTAAAATTTTACCCCATTGGATTTACATTACCCAGGTTGTTTTAAAACTTAATGGGTCAAAATGGGGCAATTTTCATATCACAAAACTAAGGATTGGAAAAGGATTATAAAACCAAACAAAATGAATGTAATGCCTATTTTAATTGGTACCAAATGTATTGAGGACTCTAAAAACACTGCTTTACAAAATACCACTTCTAAATTAATTGAGGTAAACAAACAATTAAAGGAAGACCCTCATTCTCTGGGATTCATTAATGATAATTTTCATAGATTAAGATTCTGTTACTCAAAAGAAGGGGGCGGATAGGAATGCTGATCTTGTCATTCTCACAGGATAGAAGACTTCTTCCATAGGTATCAAGATGGATCCTCTTATACTAAAATAAATGCTGGTGAAAACAGGAAAATAAAGTATATTTAGTTTATATGAATGCCTTCTCTCTCTCACACACACACACACAGACACACACACACACACACACACAGACACACACATACACACACACACACACACACACACACACACACACACACACACACTGTGTTTCAAACTCAGATATATTAGCCACAGAAATAGGTTCTGGCATATGGTCAGTGCTTAAAAGACTTTGTACAAGAAGAAAAACACTTCTTTGGCAACAAGTATATCTAAATTTTTACATACTCAACTTCTTCCTAGAGAATCAGTGTTGGTAGGTAGTGTACTGAATTATGTATTGCAAGCATATGCTTGTATTTCCCATACCTGCTGATGTGGGGAAATACAAGGAGAAGAAAAGCAACAAGTTTCAGGAAGAGACATAAGTAACACTGGCAAATCCGACCTAAGAATCAAGATGAACATAATTTTTGTAAATGATAAACAGTTGTTTTGTAATTGTGATTATAATACACATGAGAGTATTTGCTAGGTTGAGACACAATAGAGAGATTTCCCAGAAAATTCAGACAGGTCAGGTGTAACATGAGATAATACTGGTTAAATTCCTATCTTTCAAAGGGACTGTGTAACTGATCTCTATGTAAACCAGAATCTTACCTTTAATACTCAGGAAGCACTCATTCAGTGTATATCTGTATAAATAAAGCTTGGAGAAGTTCCCTAATTAGGGTCTTCTGAAGAAAACCAGCAGATATACTAGAAGCGTCTGATCCACCCTGCCCCATGAATGAAAAAAATGGGTACATTTATAATATGAATATATTATGTAGTGTTCATACAACAAAACATAAGATATATAGTAGATTCTGAAATGAGTACTCATTTTCTTCTCCAGGAAGACCTAATAGTTTTTAACTATTGATGAGTAGATAGTCTCTCTGAGAGTACATTCTCTTTCTTTTTCTGGTCACTTTATGCTCTTCTTTTGTGAAGTAAACTTTGGAATGTCATCTTTTTGTTTCAGGGTTCCTAGTGTTATCTCCACCTATGTGCTTTATCTGTCAGCAGTTGCTACGTAAGACAGAATAATAAATCTCAGTAGATTTAAAAAATAAGCATTTCCTCATACATCTTAGGTTTAGCTAGGGGAGCTCAGTAAACTCTTGTCATTGGTTTGTTAGGATGTGTCATCCATAAATATGCTCTCAAAAACCCAACCTACCTCTTCACTTGTTAATGGAAATAGCTGGATGATTCTGCAGCTCTCTGCTTCTCACTTGTCCAAATATTTGTGTCTATAGCCTTTCTTTTATTACTCTATCTGCCACTAGCTAATAAGCACTGTAACAGCATGAATAAAATTTCGGTACTTTCCCTCTTTCTCTCATTTTACTTCCATCTACATTCAGGAAAGGATCTAATATTTATCTTTCAGCAGTTACACAGTAAAGTAACCATTGGTTTATGTGTGTATTATCTTCTTTGAACAATGGACTCCTTTGTGGCAGATCTTATATATCAGTTACCTTGTATTGTCAGTTTCCATGTCCAGGATATTGTCTCTCAAATTTTAATATGCATAAAATCACCTGGCATGTTAAAACGCAAGATTCTGATTCAGGGGATCAAGGTTTAAGCCTGATAGTCTGTCTTCTTTACAAGCATCCAGATGTTATGGATGCTTCTGGTTCATAGCCCGCAATTTGAGACACAAGGATCAAACTGCATTTTCCAAAAAGAAATGTGGTTCTCCTCTTTGCTAGATCACCACTCATTCCGGTGTAATATTTTTTATTATATTTTATGATATGCTACTTAAATTTAAATAGATGACTTGGATCCTTGGTAAAACAATTAAATATTTAATGAGAATGAGGAAACGTGTTATGGTGTATGCCAAGGAGGTAAGTACAGGCATATCTCTACCATGTTCTTAAATCACAAAATATAATGTACTCTTCGTCTATGTCATTTAAAGGAGTCCTTCTAAATGGAAAGTACTTGCCATTCTTTGCCAAGATAGTTTTTTATAAATGACATACTAACAGTCATTTCTATAAATTCTATAACCCAAATTGAGGCCTGCTTAACCTTAATGATATATAAAAATTGTTCTTGGTCATATAAATTGAATAAACTAAATATATTGCATAATCTGAATAATTACTCTCTCTTAGATAAGTTCTCCGTTCCAGATTCATTACTTTTTTTCAGTAATCATATCTCAGCTTCTCCTATGCCTAAATCCATTAGAAAAATGGTTTCTCTAGTTTCTCTTGTATCTACTGCAGTTTCCACATTTTTTTTTTCATGTGACATATTCTCAGGATAAAGATCAAATCAAAGGCGTCTGTAAGACTCTTTGAGTCTTTTAAGATGACACTTAGATAGTTGTCTCAGTGAAACAAAAGGTCATATGAATATTTTAAAAGCATAGTCTCAGAAGCCTAAGCCCCAAAATAACTATGAGTAAATCCAGAGAGAGAGGTTTGTCTCACAACATATTATAAGCTTAGCTTTTGTTTAGTGGAGTGGAATATAACCTGAGAGAAAATCCCTAAAGGTGTAATGGTGTTTCATTGGCTCAGATTAAAAGGTACTAAGATAGCTCAAATTATAAGAAAGTCTTTGGACTCTAAATTTTCTATGGAATAAAGCAGGTTGAGAAAGCTACTAAGCAGCAATCTTGAGACATTTTTTATAGTAAAAGAAGAGTATTATTGAAGATGGAGCTAAGAACCCTGAAGAACAAGAGACCAGAGGATACTGCCAGGGAGCAGAACTGGTCCCTAATCAAATAATATTTCCAGCTCGTGGAAGAGGGTGATCTGATAATGTGTGTCCAGATAGATTTCAGAAGTGCTGTGAACCAGTGATTGCCATATGCTTAATATGCCTCTCCTTTTAAATGAGCACATATATTATTGTTATCTGCCACTGTCTCACTATAGAATTCTGATCACATTTTTTTTATTTTTAATTTTTTTAAGTTTTTATTTTAATTCGTTAACATACAATGTTATATTAATTTAAAGGGTACAGTATAGTGATTCAACACTTCCATACATCACCCAGCACTCATCACAATAAGTACACTCCTTAATCTCCATGCCTATTTAGCCTATCCCCATACCCACCTCCACTCTGGTAACTATCAGCCTGTTCTCTATAGTTAAAAGTCTGTTTCTTGGTTTCTGTCTGTCTGTCTCTCTCTCTCTCTATTTTACCTTTGCTAATTTGTTTTCTTTCTTAAAACACCCATATGAGTGGAATCATATGGTACTTGTCTTTCTCTGACTTATTTTGCCTATCATCATATTCTCTAGCTCCATCCATGTCATTGCAAATGACAAGATTTCGTTTCTTTTCATAGCTGAGTAATATTCCATTGTGTATGTGCGTGTGTGTGTGTGTGTGTGTGTGTGTGTGTGTGTATCACAATTTTTTTTTCTTTTTATTTATTTTTGAGAAAAACAGAGACAGAGTGTGAGCAGGCAAGGGGAAGAGAGAGACACACACAGAGTCCGAAGTAGGTTCCAGGCTCTGAGTTGTCAGCACAGAGCCTGATGCAGGGCTTGAATTCACAAACTATGAGATCATGACCTTAGCTGAAGTCAGGCGCTTAACTGACTGAGCCACCCAGGTGTCCCTATACCATATCTTCTTTAGCTATTCATCTAGCAATGGACCCTTGGGCTACTTGCATATCTTGGCGATAGTATATAATGCTACAGTAAACATAGGAGTGCACGTGTCACTTTGAATTACTATTTTTATATTATTTGGGTAAATACCCAGTAGTGCAATTGCTAGATCATAGAGTAGTTCCATTTTTAACTTTTTGAGGAACCTCCATACTATTTTCCACAGTGGCTGTATCAATTTGTGTTCCCAATGGTTGCAAGAGGGTTCCCCTTTCTCCATATCCTTGTTGTTTCCTGTGTTGTTGATTTTAGCCATTCTGACAGTTGTGAGGTGATATCTCACTGTAGTTTTGATTTGCATTTCCCTAGTGGTAAGTTATTATGAACATCTTTTAATGTGTCTGTTGGCTGTCTGGATGTCTTCTTTGGAGAAAAGTCTGTTCATGTCTTCTGCCCATTTTTAATAGGAATATTTGTTTTGGGGTGTTAAATTATGTACGTTTTTTATATATTTTGGATACTAAACCTTTATTGGATATGTAATTTATAAACATTTTCCACCATCCTTCAGATTGCCTTTTACTTTTGTTGATTGTTTCCTTCTCTGTGCAAAAGCTTTTTATTTTGATGTAGTCCTAATAGTCTGTTTTTGCTTTTTTTTTTTTTTGCCTTGCCTCAGGGGACCTATGTAGAAGAAAATTTACTCTAGTTGATGTTGAAGAAGTTTCTGTCTCTGTTCTTTTCTAGGATATTTATGGTTTCAGGTCTCACATTTAAATCTTAATCCATTTTGAACTTACTTTTGTGTATGGTGTTACAAACTGGTCCAATTTTATTATTTTGCATGGTGATGTCAAGTTTTCCCAGTACCATTTGTTGTAAAGAATTTTTCCCATTGGATATTCTTTCTTGCTTTGTCAAAGATTAATTCACCATGTGGTTGTTGGTTTATCTGTGGATTTTCTATTATGTTCCATGAGCTGATCATGTTTTTAGTATGTAACTTGTCTTTTTCAGCTCATGGTCTCTGGCTCAGAGGAACTATACCCACAGGGCAGCAGTGATAGACTCTTTTCTACATCTGAACTTAGAGTATTAGATTCTATATTCTAATTCTGATGTAGTAATGGGAAATGACTTTTTGAGGGCCTAGAATGAAAGCAAACATATTTTACATGTAGGAGGAATGTAAATGATTTGTGGTAGATGATGTTTTGAACTAGATTTTTTCAATGCCTACAAATTCTTTGCAATTCTTTTTATCAAAAGATGGAATATATTTCTTTATACCCTGAATCTGTTCTTGGTCATATGGCTTATTTGGGCAATAAATAATTCACAAATGTGGAATAACCAGAGGCTTAAAAAGTAATTAATGCATTAGTTCATGCATTTTTTTTTCCTGATAACCATAGCATCACCATGTAGACAACTTTGGCCTTAGGATAAGAGGGTATGTAGTTAAAAGAGACCCCAGCTGTTCTAGCCAACCAAGCTTTGTTGGCTGAGTTCCCAAACTTATCAATAAAGTCATCCAGGACCAAATAGCACAAACTGAACTAGTCCAGACCAGAAAAACCTTGTAGCTAATTCTCATACTTGTGAGAAACAGAATTTATTGTTGTTGTAGACACTAAGTTTTGAGGTGACTTTTATTGTTGAGTTATTGATTCTTGAATATACTATTTCTATAGTATCTCACATGCAGAAGATGGTTAACATGCAGCAGCATGATTCCAATAATTTATGTTTATAATGCCTCTGTACCATTAAAGTCATCATCAGCATTTGGAAATTTAACATTTTAAGAGGATTTGTACATTTTTATACCAATTGTTTTTATTTAATTGATGAAAAGACTGGTATTTAGCATGTTTGGGAAATTGTTAATCTGTGTTCATAACAGTGTCAATGTGTTTGATTCTTCTTTTCTTTCTTTTCTTGCCTTTTCTTGTCTTTTCTTTATCTATCAATCAACCTATCTATCTATCATCTATCTATTATCTATCATCTAATATCTATCTATCATCTATCTATGTATCTATGTATCTATCATCATCATCATCATCGATCTATCCACACTACATCAGGTTTCTCTGCATAACATTATCAGAGTTTGTAAAGTTCACTTTCAAAACATGATCACCAAATGCTTGAAACAGTGACCTAATAATGTTCAGCATCCTTAGATTTCAATGAAAGTTTCAATTTTGCCAAATTCTAGGTGAATAAAACACAATTTTATATATGTGGTAAAAAATTAATACCATTTACCCTTGTAATTAATATAAATTTTCACAGAAAATGTGTAGCAGAATTGCATTTCACCACATGATAGAGGTCTAATCTATAGCCTCTCTAAAAGTGGAATAATATTGTGGATAATATTTTCCTCCTTTAAACAATGAGGGGTTGGGGTGCCTAGGTGGCTCAGTTGGTTAAGCCTCCAACTTCAGCTCAGGTCATGATCTTACAGTTTGTGATTTGGAGCTCCACGTCAGGCTCTGTGCTGACAGCTTGCTCAGAGCCTGGAGCCTGCTCTGGATTCTGTCTCCCTTTCTCTCTGCCCCTGCACTGCTCACACTCTGTCTCTGTCTCTCTCAAAAAAAAGTAAACAATGAGGGGCACAGGCATTTTTGGGGGAACAGCTGCGAAAACTTACAATATATAGATTAGAGTTTGTGAAAGAAGTTATAAATGAATGAGGACTGTGTAGCAGGAAACCTGAAGAAAGATTCTGAGATGGGTACCTGGGTGGCTCAGTCAGTTGAATAATTGACTGTTGATTTCATCTCAGGTCATGATCCCAGGGTTGTGGGATCGAGCCCCACATCAGGCTTCACACTGAGTGTGGAACCTGTTTAGGATTCTCTCTCTTGCTCTCTCTCTCCCGCTGTTCCTCTCCCCAGCTTGCAGGCCTTCTTTCTCTCTCAAATTAAAAAAGAAATCACAAAAAACCAAAACTATAAAAAAATAAAGATTCTGAGAAAGAAAAATTGGAGCAAGAGTCACACACATACAGTGGTGATAAGGGAGAACCAAAAAGTCAGATGTTTTATATACTATCAGGGAGAATTGGGAAGAAGTGATTATTTCTGCCTGTTTTTATGTAATTTGACCATTCTAATCAGGTCATTGATGAGAGAGAACTTAAGTAAATGCTATAATCATTATTAAGATAGTGTCTGTGTCTCCTAAATATTCCAGGATACTGAAGTTGTTTAGATATTGAGAGGTACTATTCATGAATAATAAATATTATATAATCCCAGCAACACATAGATCCCAGGTACTAGAGTAAATTGCACCCTTTAAGACAGGGACTGAACAGAAATGAATTAACTAATCTCTACATGTAAAAGTCATCAAGAATAACGGGTAAATGCTGTTTTAAGGACTGAAATAATTAAATTTTATTGTTTATAAAATATTAATTTGCTTGGCCTAGGAAAACAGTTTAAATACTGTTGAATTCCACATATTAATAGCTGGGGGCAAATACTGTGTAATTATGCTTTTCTTGGGATTCAGTGCACCCATTTCTTGTGGAACGTAAAGGCTACTAATGAAATGCTCAAGGCAGGAATGTCAATTTTGACAGGCCACATTCTTTTAGAGCCATGTTTCAAAGGCTGCATTTTCTTCTGAATGCTTATTCAAACAAAATGAACATTTAACATTATTGGGTTTTTTCTCCCATTCATCTAATTAATGTATTATTTTAATGAGGATTAGATGTTGATTAGATATAATGACTGCTAATGATCATATGTACTAATTTTAGACAGATGTTAAGGGATTTATTCTAAAAAATACCTCCTGTAATAAATCTCAGGAGAAGCTAGTGAGAGAAAGTCAGAGCCTTCTGCATTTACCATGCTAATGAATTAACCGTGACCTGCGGAGGCAAAATGATGTCTATGGCATAGATTTGGCTCACACACAGGATGAAAATAACAGGTGCTTAGAGTGCTTTAAAATTTGAATGCAAAATATTTTTAGAAGTGTTGACAAACTGAAGGAAATGAAGGTTTTCAGAGCAAAGAATCCTTGGATTTCTACCATATATTTGTTTTAGAGATGGTAGTGTATTTATAGATGTGTTTGTCCAACCTCATGCAGTAAAGTTTCTAGTTCATCCAGAGTAAAGTAGGGCATGTAGAAACTAAATACCAAGTCTGTGTTCTCATTTTCCACATGTATGGCCCTGTAGGACCATTTGCTTGGGCAAATTTTTTGGTATTTAATTCAAAAAATTTCATTTTATTCAATTTTATGCAATGAATATTTATGTAAAAGCACAACAGTAGGCAGGAAAACATGATCCATGTAAAGAAATTCCTTGGCCACTTTATGCTAAGGATTAAAGTGGATCGGTATCAATACATTTGAATTTGAAGTCAGCAACACATATTATTATCCTGTAATCCTTGTATGTTAGGCTAATTGTTGTAAGAAAACCTCAGATCTCTGTGGATTCACCCATTCGGTTTAATATGAATTTATACAGTAGTCTAATGAGGGGTTTGGTGGGTGGCTTTCTTTATGCTGATACAGTCCCAGGTATTTTCTGTGCAGTGGCTTTGTTATTCTACTGGGGGTTCAGAGTCCTTCACTGAATTAAGTGTTGATTACATATAAAATCAGCTAGTGAACTGGAGTCACAAAAAGGTTATAAGTACCAAGGTCTGTTAGTAGCATACCTCATTCCCTTCCACATTTCATTGGCTGGTATTTGGTCACATTGTCCCACTTAACTACAAAGGAGGATGGGAGATGTAAGCCTTTCTTTTGATCATGAAAAAAAATATTAGATGGGATTTTATGTTTTTCCCATAATCTCTTTGCTCACTTTAAAAAAAATTAACAATCTCCTAGGTTTCTTATGTTTCTGTGACAACAGACTATTACTAATGTATTACTACTCATATTTTAAATAAACAGGAAATAGGAATTTTCCTAAGGATAAAAAGGGCATATATTAATTTTTTTATCATGAACTTTTTTTGTGTGTAGTAAGAAAAGTGGTTTAGAAGTTTCAGGTCTCTAGCTCTGATTCCAGGTATCTCTTCTCCTATCTGTGTGATTTAGTCAGATCATATCACTCCAAGTGAAGATAATAATACCAGGCTTATCAACCAGAAGGTTTAATAATGTTTTTAACTTTGAATAGACTTTATTTTTAGAATGTTTTAGTCTCAGAAAAAATTGAGGAGAAAGTACTTGAGTTCCTATATATCCCCTGACACCCCTGCTTTACCTGCCCCACCATAAACACAGCCTCCCATCTATCAGCATCTCCCACCAGAATGGAACATTTATTACAATAGATGAACCTACATTGACATATCATAATCACTAAAGTCTGTAATTTGGATTTTTTACTTTGTAATATGCATTTAAATTTCTTCTGTGTCTTTTCATGGTTTGCTGGATCATATATATTTTTTTATGTTTTTTTTTTTTTTTATTTTTGAGAGAGAAAGAGATAGAGAGCAAGTGGGGGAGAGCAGAGAGAGAAGGAGACAGAGAACTAGGCTGAACTAGGCTCCAGGCTCTGAGCTGTCTGGACAGAGACTCACAGAGGGCTCAAACTCATGAACCATGAGATCATAACCTGAGCGAAGTTGGATACTTAACTCAGTGAGTCACTTAGGCATCCCATGGCTCATTTCTTTTTAACAATTAATAATATTCATCCACAACAGTTTATTTATCCACTCACCCACTGAAGGACATCTTGATTGCTTTCAAGTTTTGGCAATTATGAATGAAGCTGCTATAAACATGTGTGTGCAGGTTTCAGTGTAGATGTTTTCAACATTTTTGAATAAACATCAAGCAGAGTGATTGCTGGATTGTATTGTAAGATTATGTTTTGTTTTATAAGAAACTGTCAAATTGTCTTCCAATGTGTTGTACTATTTTGCATTCCCACCAATAATGACTGACAGTTTGTTATAGGCCTACCTTGTTTTATTGTTTTTTAATCTATTATACTGTGCTGATTTTGTGTTTTTACAAATTGAAGGTTTGTGGTCACCCTGCATCAAGCAAGTATGTTGTCACATTTCTCCAACATCATTTGTTCATTTAGTATTTCCATGTCATACTTTGGTAATTCTTGGAAAATCTCAAAGTTTTTCATTATTATATTTGTTAGGGTGATCTGTGACCACTGATCTTTAATGTTATTGTAATTGTTTGGGGGTGCAACAAACCATGCCCACATAAGACGATGAACTTAACTGGGCACCTAGGTGACTCAGTTGGTTAAGCATCTGACTTAGGCTCAGGTCATGATCTCTCAGTCAGTGAGTTTGAGCCCTGCATCCAAGTGCTGACAGCTTGGAACCTGGAGCGTGCTTCAGATTCTGTGTCTCCCACTCCCTCTGCCCCTCCCCGCTCACACTCTGTCTCCTCTCTCTCTCAAAATATAACTAAATGTCAAACAAGCAAACGAACAATGAACTTAATTGATAAATGTATGTGTTCTGACTATTCTGCCAACTGACCATTCTCCCTTTTTTCTCCTTCCACTCAAGACTCCCTATTCACTGAGACAACCATATTGAAATTAGACCAATTAATAACCCTACAATGACCTCTCAATGTTCCAGTGAAAGGAATAGCCACATATTTTTCACTTTAAATCAAAAAGTAAAAATTATTAGGTCAGGAATGCATGTCAAAGGCCAAGAGAGACCGAAATTTAGGTCTCTTGCACCAGTTAGGTAAGTTGTGACTGCAAATGAAAGGTTCTTGGGAGACATTAAAACTGCTACGCCAGTGAATACATGAATAAGAAAGTGGAACAGCCTTATTACTGAAATGGAGAAAGTTTGGGTGGTCCAGATAAAAGATCAAACTAGCCACTCCATTTCCTTAAGCCTAACCCTAATCCAGACCAAGGCTCTAACCCTTTTTAATTCAGTGAAGGCTAAGAGAGGTGAGGAAGCTGCAGAAGAAAAGTTTGACACTAGCAGAGATTGGTTCATGAGGTCTAAGGAAAAAAGGCAGTTCTGTAACATCAAATTGCAAGGTGAAGCAACAAGTGTTGATGTAGAAACTGCAGGAAGTTATTCAGAATATCTCACTACAATAATTAATGAGGGTGGCTACACTCAACAATAGATTTTCAATATAGATGAAACAGCTTTATATTGGAAGAAGATGCCATCTGGGACTTTAGACTCGCTACAGAGGAGAAGTCAATGCCTGGCTTCAAAGCTCCAAAGGACCAGCTGACTCTCTTGTTAGAGGCTAAGGCAGCTGGTGACTTTAAGTTGAAGCCAATGTTTTGGTTTTTTTTCCATTCCAGAAATCCTAGGTCCCTTAAGAATTATGTTAAATCTTCTCTGCTTGTGCTCTATAAATGGAACAACAAATGTGGTTGATAGCACATCCATTTACAGTGTGGTTTCCTGAATATTTTAAGCCCACTGTTGAGACCTACTGCTCAGAAAAAAAAAATCTTTCACAATAGTACTGTTCACTGACAAGGCACCTGGTCATCCAAGAGATCTGTTGGAGATGTACAGTAAGATGGATGTTTTCATGTTTGCTAACGCAACATCCATCCTGCAGCCTATGGGTCATTTTGACTTTCAAGTCTTATTACTGAAGAATTACATTTTGTAAGGCTATAGCTGCCATAGATAGTGATTCTTCTGATGGATCTGGGAAAAGTCATTTGGAAACCTTCTAGAAAGGATTCACCATTCTGGATGCTAGTAAGAACATTTGTGATTGATGGGGAAAGGTCAAAATATCAACATGAACAGGAGTTTGTAAGAAGTGGATTCCAGCACTCATGGATGACTTTGAGGAGTTCAAGACTTGAGTGGATGGAGTAACTGCAGATGTGGTAAAAAGAGCAAGAAAACTAGAATGACAAGTGGAGCCTGAATATGTGACTAAAGTGCTGTAATCTCATGATAACACTTAAACAGATGAGGTGTTGCTTCTTATGGATGAGCAAAGAAATTGGTTTCTTTAGATGGAATCTACTCCTGATGAACATGCTGTAAAGATGTTAAAATGATCACAAAGGCTTTAGAATATTATATAAATTTTGTTGATAAAACAGTGGCAGGGTTTGAGAGGAATAACTCCAATTTTGAAAGAAGGTCTACCAGGTATAAAATGCTATCAAATAGCATAGCATGCTACAGAGAAATCATTTTTAAAGGAAGTGTCAATTGATGCAGCAAACTTTATTGTTTCCTGATTTTAAGAAATTGCCATAGCCACCCCAGCCTTCAGCAACCACCATGTTGATCAGTCATCAGCCATTAACATTGAGCCAAGACCCTTCAGCGAAAATACTATGACATGCTGAAAGCTTAGATGATGGTTAGCACTTTTAGCAATAAACTATTTTTAAAGTAGGGTATGCATGTTTTTGAGATATAATGTTAGAGCACACTTAATAGACTACAATATTGTGTAAACATAACTTTTATATATATGGAGAAACCAAAAAATTCAATTGACTAGGGTTGTTGTGATATTTTCTGTTTTGCAGTGGTTTGGAATCAACACATAATATTTCTGAATCAAACCCATATTTCTGAGATATGCCCAATTTTGTTTTAAGAAGTGATAATTTTCTGATGTCATCTGGCACTCATCCTTGTTCACATTAGTCTACATTGTGTCCCTGACTTAGACCCCTTGCAACTTGAGTTCATTGCTACCTAGGATGGTTTTTCCCTTAGATCTTTTATTATTATTATTATTATTATTATTATTATTATTATTATTATTGAGAGAGAGAGAGAGAGAGACAGAGTGCAAGCAGGGGAGGAACAGAGAGAGAGGGAGACCCAGAATCTGAACCAAGCTCCAGGTTCCAAGCTGTCAGCACAGAGCCTGCTGTGGGGCTCAAACTCATAAGCTGTGAGATCATGACTTAAGCTGAAGTTGGACGCTTAACTGACTGAGTCACCCAGGCACCCCTTCCCTAGATCCTTACATAGCTAGTTCCTTCTCAAAATTTCAGCTTTAGCTCACATTTTTCCAAGAGGTTTTTTTGCAAAATCTTTCTGAGATATTATTCTTTCTGTTTCTTTTAGTTCCTGTGAGACACTGTATATTTTATTTAAAGCAGTTATCAATGCATACAAATAGAGTCCACTAGAATGTAAGTTCTATCATAGGGACTCTGTCTTCTTCAGTGATATATATGTGGACAGTAGGTAAGGTGTCTATCAGGTGAATTCATTGAAAGAATAGAACACAGCCAGAACTATGTATTAGTAAAAAGATTTGTTTGTTCTGGGCAAATTTTGTTTCCTCTCTGGAAGCATTTCAGCATCCCTTCTAAACATAAGGTGGTCCTTCTGCCTTTTATAGGTTCTCATGGACCACCTTGAGAATTTAAGGCCTTTTGTTACATGGTCATGTAAGAATTATGGGCATAAGTAGCAGGCTACTTAAGAGTTCTGTGACAAACCTGCTACTAATTGTGTGATTTGGGTTTTACATGGGATCCACATGAGCAGTGGACAAAGAGCATTTGATTAAAGGCAGTCAAGTACAATTAGATGATATTTTATTCAGATTCTCTGACATTTTTATTTTTGATCAATTGGGGTTCACAACTATTTTTTGGAAAGTATGCCTCCAGGTGATGCACCCTTGCTGTTGATCATCTAATTTTCAAATCAGAGTAAAACTTTTCTCTATGTTGAGTAGTTTAAAGCAGTTTATTGTAGAAAAATCTGTGAAAGGGTTTTGTTTGTTTCATGTCATGCTTTTTGTAAAAAAAAGGCTTGATTCAGGCTTTTCAAAGCACAAAGCACTATGTAAAATAATTTGAAAATAAGTATATATCAGAGAAGAATAGAAATAATTTAAATATTTTAAAATTTGGAGGATAGGGCATTAGAATTAATGCCCTATAAGATGTATTTTAAAAGCCTTATATCCTTAGTATAAACTGAATAGTGTAATCTTCTAGTTTTCTGTTCTTGAATCTTGTGTATGCCTAGCTTAGTATAAAGAAATTTTTTTTCAGTTTTCAGAGAGATGATAACTTAGATTTAACAAGCAGCTTTACTCAAATCATCTCATACAATTATTCAGATAGGCTTATCAGTGAACTATTATTAGATCTATTCTGTAGATAGTCTGAAAAATGTTGAGTAATTTGTCCAAGTTCACATAGCTATTAAATGACAAACATAGTACTGAAGTACAAGTGTGTCTGACTCAAAGCCTGTGGTTCTTCCATTCTCTCACTATGTATACATTTCTTGTACATGATCTCTTGGCAAGTGAGGTGAATTTATTTACTTGATTTTACACTTGTGGCTCTTGGGGCTCAGAGATTAAGTAAGCACTTTATGGTCACATTTAAATATAAAAGATTCAGTGTTGATTAAAATCCCTGTGTTTTAGTTCCAAATTTCAAAATATTTTAGTGTAGGTTTACTTCAGGTCAGATTAAAAAGTGGTAAGGATTGTTAATTCATGTATCTGTGATTACCAGAACCAAGTCTTTATTTCAGTTAAGATAGTTTTTGTAGTATTTTTTTCATATTATTCTAAAGTAGTTTCAAGTGTTTTTAAATAAAAATGGCACATTAAGAAAAGATGTGTTGTACATTAGGGAAACATGCTTCTAAATCTTTCATCTCCACAGATCCTTTTTCAGTAGTTGTGAATTGAGCCCCATCAATGTGTATATTTAACAAGTAGATGCTTTTGAAATGAGAGATCTGCACAGGAAACTTTGGAAAGCACTATTATCTTAGCATTTACTATATTATAACATGGCTTTTATTCCATAGACCTATTTACTTGAGTTTCTCATTCAATAAGTCAGCTCATATTCAAAATCCTACAAAATCATGGTGGGCAATGAAAATGATAAAATACTTTCCTTACATTTATAGATAATGTTACCACGGATGGAAAATCTTCTTTTATACTACACTGTTGAATAATTATGTTAGGCAACATCCCAAGGGGAGGGATTCCTAGAGCAAAAGTCTTGCACATGGTGTTTATTCTGAGTCATTTTAAATCACTTTTTCACTCTCTGGCTTCTTGGACCACTTATATCAAACTCATTCCAGATTGATCCCACTGGCTGGTCAGCAGCATCATCTCCATACAACTGGGTTTTGACACAGTTGTCTATAATAGGGCTGTTGGATCTTGAAATGTTTACTTGATCAAAAAAATAACTCAAAAAAGAAATAGAAAAAGGCTATGGGATGTCAGTGTCTTTGTTCCTCCTTGACTAAAAACACAAAGATTTTTTGTTTGTTTGTTGGTTGGTTTTACTTTTTGTAGTTTAATTCTGGAATTAAAATCAATTAAAATAAATGAGCCAGTTACAATAGACTTCAAATTGAACATTGTTCATAACACCCACAAGGCTGTAATTAGGATATCAAGAATTCTACTACTTGTTCCTTCATGCATTCATCTAATGGATATTTATTTAACACTCACAGTGTTAGGTACTAGGCTAGGCAAATAAGACAGAATGGTTTCTTCTTTCATAACATTTATAATCTAATGGAGAAGATTGGCACTAAACAAGTATGTATAGAGTGTGAAAAGAATATGTGGTATTACAGGCTAACTGGCATGGCATGCATCTCATTAGACAACCCCAAGCATCCTCTCACATGAAGTGATGGATGAGCTGATAGCTGTGGTACTAGGGATAAATTGTCTAGGCAGAGAATGAGGGTGCAGTTGGCCTAAGGAACAACTTAAATAGAGTTTAAGAGAAGACATCGTCTGCTCTATCTGAAAGAATGAAAGCATTTCTATTTGGTTGAAGGTATTTGAGTGAATAGTAAGAGAAAATGCTGGATGGAATGGTTGGGTCTGATCAAGAAGGCCATATTAAGGGTTGGGGCTTTATTTGAAAGACAAGAGGCAAAAATATTTTAAGCAAGGATATCAACATAGGCAGATTCACATTTTGGACAGATAATTTGCATTGTTTTGTGGGGACAGAATCTGATAAGAACAGTAGTGGAGTAGGAGACAATTTACCAGGCTGTAGCAGTCAACAGGTGAGGATTGGCAGCCTGCCCTTGGATGTTAGTAAGGAAAGAAGTGGAAGGAGTTTGGATTCACTGGGAGTGGAATCTACCAATATGCAATTGGTGTTTGAATAAATTTTGGGGGTTAGGAAGATAAGGATGCAAATTAAACGCTAGATTTCTAGTTTTTTAAAGGTAGGTATTAATTTGTACTTTATTCTTTCCACTTTAGATAGACAAGTGAAGTTAAGCCATGCTTTCTCTCTATGCCTTCAGCTTTTACTTCTGAAGACAAGCAGTTTTGAATCTACTATAGGTACTTTCTGAATATCTTCTTTGTGTGTATGTATATATATATATATATGTGTGTGTGTGTGTGTATACGTATATGTGTATACATATATGTGTGTATATATATATGTGTGTGTATATGTGTGTATATATATATATATATATATATATATATACACTACAACCAGTTAGAAGTTATATTGCATTTATTTTTTTATTAAATATAATTTATTGTCAAATTGGTTTCTCAGTATCTTCTTTTGAAAAGTAGAAGTGTCAAGGGACGAGCTCTGAAACTTGGATAATGGGGAGGACTAAGTTTTCTGAAAAGAAAATAGCTTTCTTTTCAAGGAGGGGAGAGGATAGGTGTTAAATGGAGCATTAGAATTATTTGATAAATTTCCTGTCCCACAAGAACTTAGAGTGGACTAGGAATAGCCTGGTTTTCTCTCTGAAAGATATGCAGGATGAATTTGGCACAGAGCAGTGAACAGATACAATTGGAATAGAAAATGAAGCTCTCACAGTGATTTTGATATGTTTTAGATGTTTTTTTTGGGGGGGGGGTAGGCATTATATAAGCCTCTTTATTCTTCTGGGATTATGGGGAGGGGAAAAGAATCCCAAATAATATCTGTAACTAACATTTTACCACATAAGCTTTCTTAAATCTCTGTTTTTAAAGTGCTTGAAAGTATGGCTTTAAGGGTCAAAAAATGTTAAAGAGTAGATTGAAAAGTTTGAACCATGTGTATCAAAAGTCCACATATAAGATGTCTTAGTGTCCACTGACTATCAGCACAAGACTGTGTGTGCAGTGACTCTATGAGCCCCACTGTCATCTGCATTTGGCAAATGAGCCAAGTAAGGCTTGGAGCTGCTAGATGACTTGTACATGGCCACATGCTGGTAGTGGAAGAATAAATTTAATGCCAAGTCACAACACAATGGCTTCTGAAATGCTACTCAAAGGACAGTAGGGCCTAATAATCAAATAACCACTTGACCTGGGGAACAAACCTCCAAGCAGGAACTGTGTGCTTCCTTTTAACTGGAATCTGTGGTGCACTAGCCCAAACTACCAGGTTAATAGCTATAACTCTCTGTTGTAATTATCCGTACATTTAGGTGTATCTGTACAGCCTGTCTTCTACTTTTAAAGCTAAGATTTATCTTCTGTGATATTAAACACAGTTTGCTGGTTAAAGGTAATTCAGTTTCTCTCACAAAAAAAAATCTTACTTTTATTGTTCAATAAATATGGTGCTTGATTTTCTCCTCTCACAGTAGAGAACATATGCTTTTTAAAGGCATTTCTGTGTTGCCTTTTATGATTCCTTTGTTATACACTATAAGGAATATAGTTGTTTCCTTGAAGAGCTAACTTTATACCTCCTGGATCAGGCACATGTTTTTCTCAGGCTTCTTCCTGTCAATATAAATAATATGATTTAAAAATAAAATACAACAGAATCCACCAATCCATATGAGATACAGTGATTTACCAATGAAGATTATACAATGACTATATAGAGAGGAACTACTCATATTTGTTTGTTATTCAGTCAATGCACGTGAAGATTTTTTATAGTGTCCAAACACCATCTTTTCCTGTTCCGGTTTAGGAACTATCTCTTTGTGTTTTTTTATCAAGTGTGCTATCCCTGGCTAATTTTATAACTTTTACAATAAGAAAAATGTAGCAGTGCAGTCATTACTTACAATACCATGGCTTTTGAAACCCTGTTAACTTAAAATAACATAGATCTATTTGGCTATTCAGTTTCCTAATTCCACTTATTTAATGCTGTCGACACCATTATTCATGATGCTGCATTATTCAACACCATCATTGTTTGCAGCACTTCCTATGAATACTGACTTGCAGTGCAAAAGTTACTGCTGCACCTTTTTGATGATGACCACAAGAGCAAGTCTTACCCAGAGTATGCAGTACATAGGAATAATAATTAGTTTACTGATTATGGTATACATATCCAGTATTTTATAGCATAAAGATAGGGAAAAATATTGCAATTGTGCCTCCTTTTGAACTCTGCAGTTACTATATTCCTATATGGAATGTGGTCTCTCTTATTCCTGCCTTCCATACAATGATACCTATGGGAAGGATAGGCAAGAGTCCCATGCAAGATTGAGAAAAGTGGTCGTAATTAAGCAAGGGATGTCCATCCCTCATTTGACAATGCATAGGAACAACCTGAGAGAGCCAAAACATAAGAGAGTCTTAAAAACTGAGAACAAACTGAGAGTTGATGGGGGGTGGGAGGGAGGGAAGGGTGGATGATGGGTATTGAGGAGGACACCTGTTGGGATGAGCACCGGGTGTTGTCTGGAAACCAAATTGACAATAAATTTCATATATTAAAAAAAAGAACATCTTGAGAGAGTACCCCTCACAGGGCAAATGAGAAGCAATAGAGAACATTGATCAGAAGAGCCAGTTGATTTTGCAGAGAAGATAGGTGAAGCCATTTCCAGAATACTGATAGACATGTGACCTGGAGCTGGCAGAGGGAGTGAGGACCACTCTGGGCAAGGAACATACAGAGTAAAGGAACCCTGACCAACATTTCTTCACCATTGGTTGCTAGAGACCACAGGCGACACTGCAGTCAGAACAGATTGGTGAGGGAGAATCCCTGACAACACAGGAGATCAATAAAGTTCAAAGTCCAAGGATAGAGCATTGGATGGGGCCCAGGAATTTGCATATTTAATAAATGTACTCTGAAAGTACTCCTCTTTTAGTGCATTATTATAATGTACTGGTTTTTTTTATAGTTTTCATTCACCTGAATTTCTCATTAAATTAGTAAATTCATACTAAGAGTCTTACACAAGTGCAGCAGACAATAAAGTTAATAAAATATTTCCCCTTATTGTAGAAAATGTTGCAATGGATAGAAAACCTGGCTTTATTTTCTACTGTTGAAATTCCTTTGGCTACATCTCAAGGGAAGGGATTATTGAATCAAAAGGCTTGGGAATTATGTTGGCTTTACCAATTTTGGCTTCTCAGAGCCGGTGACCCTAACTCAAAGATGGGCATACAAGATCAGAGGGATCCCAAAGGGAGAAATCTGAGACCATGTGAGTCCCAGGCTCAGGGTGTTCTACTGTGATGACACTATCAACCCCACACAATTTCAGGTACCAAAGTAGGATCTAGAAAGTTTCAAGAAAGGCCTTCCACAGTATGCGGCTTACTGAGGCACAAGAAAGGCAGTATTGTCCTAGATACAAAAATTAATAACAGCTCTCAAAATAACTCACTTTGGAAAAACAGGTCAATTGCCTTAACTCTCTTAACTACAGGTTAAATATATAGGTAAGGAAGAAAAATATCTCTCTCACAGTTTTTTAGATGGTTAAAATTAAATAATGTATGTGAAAGTACCCGTGTCTAGAATATTTTATGTATTCAAAATCTTACTTTTTTCTTTCCTAAAGAGTCAAATACCTGCTTCATTTCTTGAGAGTCTTTTTCTAGTTTTTTTAAATAACAGAAAAATGACCTCAAGCAAAATATTGAAGGTGAATTTTTGTGCCTCTAGCTTCTTCTGTTTTATTCTCTTTTACCATTGGTTCACTGTGCCTTATGTTCTGTCTCCATTCTTTTCAGAACATGTTCCTTGGGATGATTCTGAATAAGTTACTCATACTTGTGTAAAGATGTGTCACTGTATTTCATCTACTAGTAATTTATTCATTATATTAAATGAGTGTTTATTGAGTACTTCTTTACCAGGTCTTATGGTAGGCACTAGATATAAAGTGACAACAGAGCTGGCTTTATGTGTGTGTGACCTGTGCCCTCACACAGGGTCCTGTTCTCAGATGTGTGTCAATGCTCTGCTGTCCTCATTTTGAAATCCTTAATAACTTTTGAGTAATGGACCCACAGTTTCTTTTTATATTTCTTTTTTAATTGAACTTTAGTTAACATACAATGTTATGTTAGTTTCAGATGTATAGCATAGTGATTCAAAATTATATACATTATGCAGTGCTCACCTAAGTAAGTGTACTTACCATCTGCTGCTACCATACAACATTTTTACAATCTTGTTGACTATATTTCCTATACTGTACTTTTCATCACTGTGACTTATTTATCTTATAACTGGAAGTTTGTACCTGTTAATCCCCTTCACCTATTTTGCCCACCTGCCAACTCCCTTTCCCTCTGGCAATGACTGGCTTATTCTCTGTATTTGTGAATCTGTTTCTGTTTTTTGTTTCTTTTGTTTTTGAATTCCACACATAAGTGAAATCATATGGTATTTGTCTTTCGCCATCTGACTTATTTTACTTAGCATAATACCCTTTACATCCATCCATGCTGTTGTGAATGAAAAGATTTCTTTTTTTTCCCAAATAATATTCCTCTGTGTGTGTGTGTGTTTGTACATACCGTATCTTCTTTAGCCCTTCATTTATCAATGGATACTTAGGTTGCTATCATATCTTGGCCATTGTTTTTTGAGAGAGAGAGAGAGATGGAGGAAGAGAGAGAGAGAAGGGGACAGACAGAGAGTGAGGGAGAAAGAATCTCAAGCAGACTCCGAGTGCAGGACAGAGCCCAGTTCAGGGCTCAAACTCATGTCCATAAGATCGTGACCTGAGCTGAAATCAAGAATTGGACACAAAGGATTGAGCCACCGGGGCGCCCTAACATAGGTATGCATATGTTTTTTTTTCAAACTGGTGTTTTTGTTTTCTTTGGGTGAATGAATACCTAGTAGTGGAATTACTCAATCATTTGGTATTTCTGTTTTTAATTTTCAGAGGAATCTCCATACTGTTTTCCATAGGGACTGCACCAATTTACATTCTCACAAATAGTACATGAAAGCTTCCTTTTCTTTACATCTTCACTAGCACTGTTAATATCTTGTCTTTTTTGCTAGTAGCCAATCTGGTGTGAAGTGATATTTCATTGTGGTTTTGATTTGCATTTCCCTGATGATTAGTGATGTTGATCATCTTTCCATGTGTCTGTTGGCCATCTGTATGTCTTCTTTGGAAAAATGTCAGGTCAGGTCCTCTGTTCATTTTTAATTGGATTATTTGGGGTTTGGGTATTGAATTGTATGAGTTCTTTATATATTTTGGGTATTAAATCCTTATCGGATACTTCATTTGCAAGTATCTTCTTCCACTCAGTAGGTTTTGTTTTGTTTTGTTTGTTTGTTTGTTTGTTTTACTTGTTGATGGTTTCCTTCACTATGCAAAAGCTTTTGATTTTGGTGTAGTCCCAGTAGTTTATTTTTGCTTTTTTCCCCCTTGCCTGAGGAAGTCCTAGCTGCAGCAATAAGATGAGAAAAAGAAGTATAAGGCATCCAAATGGGTAGGGAAGAAGTAAAACTCTTATTGCAGTTGACATGATACTGTATATAGAAAACCCTAGACTCCACCTACAAACTGTTAGAAGTAATAAATGAATTTGGTAAAGTTTCAGGACACAAAATTAATATACAGAAATATGTTGCATTTCTATACATTAATAACAAAGTGGCAGAAAAAGAAATTAAGAAAACAATCCCACTTGCCATTTCATCAAAAAGAATAAAATACTTAGGAATAAATTTAACCAAGCAGGTGAAAGACCTGTATTCTTAAAACGATAATACACTGATGAGAGATACTGCGGATGACACAAATTGAATGATATACCTCTCTTATTGGAAGAATTTATATCCTATACCATATTCATAGTTTATATACTATATACATAGTACCCAAAGCAATCTATAGATCCAGTTAAATCCTTATCAAAATACCAATAATATTTTTCACAGAACTAGAAGAAATAATCCTATAATTTGTATGGAACCAAAAAGACCCTGAATAGACAGTGCAATCTGAAGAAAGAACAAAGCTGAAGGTATCACAATCCCAGATCAAACTACAAGCTATACTACAAAGCTGTAGTAATCAAAACAATATAGTAGTGGCAAAAATAGACACATAGAACAATGGACTAAAATAGAGAGTCCAGAAACAATCCCACACTTATACAGTCTATTAATCTTTGACAAGGGAGGAAAAAATATACAATGGAGAAAAGAGTCTCTTCAGCAAATGATATTGAGAGCACTGGACAGCTACATGCAAAAGGATGAAACTGGACCACTTCCTTACACCTACAAAAAATAAACTAAACATGGATTAAAGATTTAAATGTGAGGCCTGAAACCATAAAACTCCAAAAAGAAAACATAAGCAATAATCTCTTGGACATTGGCCTGAGGGACCCACATTTTCATTTTGCACTGGGAATCAAAAAGTATGCATCTGATTCTGTGTGCTGAACCTAAAATATACACTTCCTGCCCTCAGTCAGCTTACAAGATATACATGAATTTAAAATAATAAACCACCAACAAGTAGATACTATATAAACTTCTGCAAAAGAAAGAATATTATTTGAAATAAAATAAGAGAGCAAATGTAGTTAAGAATGAGTCAATTAGCAAGGCCTCTCTCAGGATGTGAGCTGACACGTGGAGGATGAGCAGGAGTCAGCTGTGTTATAAGATTCAAAAAACAAAAACCAAAAAACATGCTTAAAGACCTGAGGTAGATTAAAACTTAACACTTCCAAGGAAGTGAGGAGTGAGTCTGAAGTGAATTTGGAGAAGGAGGCAGGGACCAGATCACACACAGCTTTCTGGTCCAAAGCACAGATTTAATGTTTTATGCTATGCAGAGATGAGAAACTAGAGAAAGGGTGTGTGTGTGTGTGTGTGTGTGTGTGTGTGTGTGTACATGTACGTACACATACGTACACATGTTGACAAATGACAAATGTAATGACTCTCTAATGCTATTCTAAGCACAGACATTGGTGGATCAGGAAGACTAGGAGGGAGATGTTGACATTTGCTGTAAAAGAGAGTTCAGAAAAGTAGAGGAGGTGTATGGGAAGGTAACATAAAATTTCTGTTTTGAAATCATGTATTTGAACAAAAATTTTGGAATATTTACTCCTGAAATCATATGTGTCTCAGTTTCTTCCTGGGATCTTAAACACAACTTTTGCTCTTGGCTATATGTACTGCATCCCCCAGGAGAGTGGTGTTGTAGAATCCAGAAGGAATAAAATAGTTGTCATGGTCAATTTTATATATCAAACTTGACTTGTCTAACACATGCCTAAGTAACTGGTAACACATTTTTGGGTTTGCCTTTGGAGGTGTTTCTGGGAGAGGTTGAGTAGTTGATTAAATGGAGAAAAGAGCTCTGCCCTCACCATGTAGGCAGGCGTCATCCAGTCTCAATCTGTTGAAGTTCTGAATAGAACAAAAAGGCAAAGGAAGGGAAAATTCCCCCTCTCTTCTTGAGGTGAGCCATCCATCTTTTCCTGCCCTTGGATGTTGGAGCTTCAGATTTTCAGGCTTTCAGACTCTGGGACTTGTACCACTGGCCTCCTGGTTCTTATGCCTTTGGCCTCAGACTGGGAATTACACCATTGCCTATCCTAGTTCTCAGACTCTCAGACATTGGCTGAATTTCACTACCAGACTTCCTGGGTCTCCAATTGTGTGTGTGTGTGTGTGTGTGTGTGTGTATATACATATATATATATATATATATATATATATATATGTATATATATAAAATTTATATTTATATATAATATTTTAAATATATTTATATACTTCTTTCTGTATATTTATATAGGATATAAATGTATTATTCTATTAGTTCTGCCTCTCTGGAGAGCACTAAAATTAAAATGGCATAGATGATAGCAAATTATCAGTAGAATGTTGAACTGAGTAGATGTAAAAGTAACATAGTTACATAAAAACAGCTTCAATTAATGATTAATTACAGCAAAATGATATGTTTTAGTTAATATCCCATACTTGGAGATAGTGTATATACATATAATTTATTGGTCATTTATAACCAATATAACCAATTATAGATTTTTTAACCTATACACACATAAATACAGTGTGCCCTTGAGAAAGTTATTCACTTTCAAGTGAGTATAAAAAATATTCTTAGACTCTTTGACTTTAGTAATTGTACCACTGCCCCTTTCCCAAATGCTCCTTTTCCATCTGCCTATTAACCATTTCTTCCTTATCAACACTTGGCCCAGCAAGCCTTCCTTTGTAGCGCTTATCTTCCTGAACCTGATGTCAGTGTTACACTTGTTTGCCTTTGCAGAATTCTGGGCTTCCTTCTGTAGTCTCATCTTGCTGTTTTGAAATGACCTCTTTACTTGTCTGCCTCCCTGTCAAGCATATGATTCCTGACAGTTGAGAGAATATGATCTCTGGATCTAGTACCTTGCCTAGGGGCCAAGGTAGTACTCAATTTCTATTGCAGAAAAATGGAATGAATGATTGAGTTAGTTCCACATACAGTTGTTATGATGATTTTACTAGGCAGTACATTTAAAAGTATCCAGAAGAGTGGCTAATAAATGGGAGATGATATGAAATGTAAACTTTTTTTCTTAAGCACTTTATGGCTTTGATTCTGTGTGAGGAGGCTCATTGCAAATCCAAAGAAGTAAAGACATGCACCAATCCATGACACCAGAGTCTGGCAGGAAAGCTGTTCTAAGGAAGGGACATGACTTGCAGAAGTTAATCCTTTGTAAATATTTATTTCATTGATTTCATCCCCCTTCTGGGACTCTTAATAACATGTCCATCAGGAGATTGTACTAGAGAATCTTTTATAAGGATTTCTTAGATTTTTTTTAGGGTAACATGCTTTTGTTTGAAAAATATTAAGCAATAAAAAATGTTTCTGATTGGATTCAAAGCTATTATTTATAGTAGTATTTTATTACTTGTGCTATGAATAGAGGATAAAGTAGCATATTTTAGATTATTCAAACTAGGGCCAAGAGGGTGGGTGCTCTTTTAGTCACATTGCTAACTTGCTGTCTGATCATAAGCAAGCTACAAGCTGCTTTACGTTTCTTGCTCTATAAGGTATTGTTATGTACATTAGGAAATTTTCTTCCTCCCTCCCTTCCTCCCTCCCTCCCTCCCTCCTTCCATCTTTCTGTCTTTCTCTCTCTCTCTATTTCTGTCAGTTGCCTTCTCTTTTTATTCTAGTAGGGAAACTGAGAATTGGAAGTATTCAAGTGTTCATTTTAGTGCACTAGGCTTCAATATAAGCAATGAGAACATATCTCATTTAGAAGAAAGTAATTTTTACTGCTTTCTAAATAAATTTTTAAAAGAAAGTAGATATGTTATTGTTGTTTTTAAAGTTTATTTATTTGAGAGAGAGCATGCACACATGCATATACACGTGGGAGAGAGGCAGAGGGAGAAGGAGAGAGAGAATCCCAAGCAGGCTCCATGCTGTCAGTGTGGAACCCAATGTGGGGCTTGATCCCACAAACCATGAGATCATGACCTGAGTCAATACCAAGAGTCTGATTCTTAACCCACTGAACCACCCAGGCACCCCTAAACATTTTTAATAATTAGATATTTTAATAAATCTCCATACTAAATTTCTATCCCATAGTTAAAAAAAAAGTTCAGAACATCCTTTAATAGCCATTAATGGCCTAGTGGTAACATTTATTAACTGCTCTACTGGTGAAAATAATCAATGAATAAATATCATCAGAATTGCTAAATTTCAGAAAGTTGCATTGCTCTGTAATCTTTTCTCTGGCAGGGCGACTGACCCTTATTTTGTCCCGTTTAATGTGAAGGCAGTATGGTGTAAAACAAATCAAGTCACCATGTAAAGAAAGATCAGCCCTTGATAGAACATCAAAAACTGAATGCCAGATCAGAAGATAAGGCCAGAAAATTGTCAAATGATGATAGTACAATTCTGTGCCATGCCACCTTGCCTGGCAGTACCTGAGGCCACAGAACCCAGTGGAAGAGCTTCCACAAGGCCAAACCCTAAACAGTCAGTGTTTCACACCTTACCTCTTCCTATCTGAATATAGGAAATAATTTTCTACATCCAAATTTCTCAGACTTTCTTTGTCATTTCCTCTTGGGTTGATGGCTGCAACTATAACTCCATCTCACATATGGGAGCATTGCCATTATCTACAGATGTTTCATGGCCACTGTGGATTCTCTAGCTACCACTGCCATTATTGAAAATGTGGGCTGCTGGAGGAATACTGCCTGCCACCTTCAGGATAGCCTTCACCTTCAAATTCCTACTGTCTCTCTTATTTTATACCACTTTTCTTTCCACCACCTTTGACTTAATCAAACTCAAGGGGAATCCTTTCTCCAGCTTGCATCTCCATGATCTTCTCTGGTGATTCCAATGGGAAGTCATTGCTAAATTTAACATGGTTTTTTTGGGGCAGCTCTACTACCTGATCCACCGGGGAAAGTAAAATCTGGCAAAACAGACATGGAAACCTTCCCTCTATCTCGGAACGCTTGGTAGTGAGATTAGTATCTTCACAAGGAAAACCCTATTTATTTCAGGGAGAGATACTTGAAATGGCTTCTTCTTGGGCAAGGAAAGAAACCAGGGGAATTCCATAAAGACCTAATGCAGCCTATTCTTCTGTTCCAGGGAATTTGTGAAAGGGCTGTCTCCCAAGCACTGACTTATTGTTCCGTACTTGAGTTCATTCTGTCTTGGTCTAACTCATTAAGAATGACACTGTGCCTGGATAATCTACTTAACTAGTCATTTTGTGTGTGTGCCAATGTACTCTCTTCAACTGGCCCCCTTAGGCTTCATGCACTGCAGATCACACAGGAGTGTGGTGCCTCAACATGTGTCATACCCAGGCTTCTTGTGTGTGGCACTGCCCAGCTTCAGTGTCTCCAGAAGGCCACTGAATTGGAGGGAAGAGTCAACATTTTAGGCGATAAATGAATAACAAATAGTGGAAATAGTAGTAGAAAATTGAAATATCCCTTGTCCCAGAAGTTCAGAGATGAGTAATGGATCCTCAGAAAAGCACTCCTAGCTTGTACATTATTTGAGTTAATAATTTACATTTAAAAAATTTCTTTTTGGGACACCTGGGTGGCTTAGTCATTTGAATGCCCAACTTTGGCTCAGGTCATGATCTCACAGTTCCTGAGTTCAAGCCCCACATTGGGCTTGCTGCTGTTAGCCTGTCAGTGCAGAGCTGGCTTCGGATACTCTGTCCCCCTCTCTCTCACCCTCCCTGACTTGTGCTCTCTCAAAAATAAATAGACATTAAAAAAATGTCAGTGCTTTCTTTCCTTCATTTTTAAGTAAGGCATAACTTATGTATAGAAACAATGATCATCTTTATTGTAAAATTCTCTAAGTTTTGAAAAATGTTATCTGTGTAATGACCACCACAATCAAGATATAGAACAGCTCCATCAACCTCCCAAACTCCCTGGTGCCCCTATGCAGTCAGCTTATTCCTTTACCCCAGACTCTGGCAATCATTGATCTATTTTCTTTCCCTACAATATTGACTTTGCAAAAGTGTGATAAAAATGAAAGCACATAGAATGTTGCATTTTCAATCTGGCTTCTTTTGTATAATTATTTAAGATTCATCCATTTTGTTGCATGTATTCATAGCTCACTCTTTTTTTTATTAACAAGTAGTATTCCATTATAGGTTTGCACCACAGTTTGTTACCCGTTCTCCAGTTCAGTGACATTTGAGATGTTTCTAGTTTGGCGATTAAAAATAAAGCAATTTTAACATTCACATACAGATTTTTCTGTGAACAGTTTCCATTTCACTTGGGAAAATATGTAGGAGTGGAATTGCTGGGACATATGGTAAATGTCTGTTTAGTTTTACAAGAAACTGCCAAATTATCTTCCCAAATGGTGGTGCCATTCTGTATTCCTACCAGCCATGTACTATAGTTCTGGAGGCTCACTGTCTTTAGATACAGTCATTTTCTTTTTATTTATTTTTTTCCTATCAACTTTT
The DNA here is from genome assembly GCF_018350195.1 of Panthera tigris. NCBI lineage: Eukaryota > Metazoa > Chordata > Mammalia > Carnivora > Felidae > Panthera > Panthera tigris. Next base: position 49,895,896 of record NC_056669.1, read on the forward strand.
TTCTTATTGACATATATTTGATATATAACATTGTATAAATTTAGCACATACAGCATGTTAATTTGATATATTTATACATTGTAGTAATAATTAACAGCAATATCATGTTACATATTCTTTTTTGTTCTAGTGGTTAGAATAATTAAATTCTAGTCTTAGCAAATTTGATGATTATAATACATTATTTTTGTCTGTATTCAATATACTGTGCATTAGGTCTCTAGGACTTATTTACTACCCATTGCAAATTTGTACCTTTAACCATCATGTGCACAATCTTCATCCCCCATCACCTGGTTTATCTGGTTTACTCTCTGTTTTTATGAGTTTGACTTTTTTATATTCCACAGATAAAAGAGATTGTATAGCAATTGTCTATCGATGCCTGACTTATGTTACTTGGCATAATGTGCCAAAGTCCACCCATGTTGATGAAACTGGCAAGAGGTCCTTCTTTCTCATGGCTAAGTAATACTGCCTTGTATATGTATACAACATATTTTGTTATCCATCTATCCATTGATTGGCACTTAAATTATTAACATACCTTGGCTACTATAAACAATGCTGCAACAAACGTGGGGGTATTTTCACTTCCCCTGAGTATGCGCCCAGAAATGAAATTGCTGAATCACATGAAAGCTCCACTTTCATTTTTTTTTTAGGAATTCCGTATTATTTTCCATAGTTGAACCAATTTACATTCCCTTAAACAATGTACAAAGGTTTCCTTTTCTCCACATCCTCAACAAGCCTTGTTATCTTGTCTTCTTACTGATAGCCATTCTAATAAGTATGAATCAATGTCTCATTGCGGCTTTAATTTGCCTTTCCCTAAGAATTAGTGGTGTTGAGAACATTTTCATGTACATGTTGGCCATTTGGATGTCTTTTTTGGAAAAATGTCTATTTAGTTTTTCTGGTCACTTTTTTTAAGTTTATTTATTTTTGAGAGAGAGACAGCATGAGTGGGTGAGGGGCAAAGAGGGAGACACAGAATCCAAAGCATGCTCCAGGCTCTGAGCTGTCAGCACAGAGCCTGGCACGGAGCTCGAACTCACAAACCATGAGATCATGACCTGAGCTGAAGTCAGACGCTTAACCAACTGAGCCACCCAGGTGCCCCTCTTCTGGTCATTTTTAATCATATTCTTTTGGGTTTGTTGTTCTTATTGCTTTGCATGAATACTTTATATGTTTTGTATATTACGATTAAAATTTCAAAAATTAAAAATAGAAATCCCATGTGATTCAGCAGTTCCTTTCCTAAGTATGTATTCAAAGGAAATGAAACACCCTAGTGTCTATAGCAGCACAATTCACCATAGCCAAGATATGGAAAAAATTCAATTGGATATTAATCCCTTAAGTAATGTATAGTTTGGAAAATTTTTCTCCCATTCTGGAAGCTGTCTTTCCATGTTGTTAATTATTTCTTTGGCTGTGCCAAAGCTTTTTTTTTTTTAGATTTTATGTAAATTCCAGTTAATATACAGTGTAATATTAATTTAAGGTGTACAATACAGTTATTCAACATTTCCATACAGCACACAGTGCTCATCATAAAAAGTACACTCCTTGATCCCCATCAGCTGTGTAACCCATCACCCTACCCACCTCCATTCTGGTAATTATCAGTCTGTTTTCTATAATTCAGGATCTGTTTCTTGGTTTGCCTCCCTCTCTTTTCTCCCCCTCTTTGTTCATTTGCTTTGTTTCTTAAGTTCCACATATGAGTAAAATGATATGATAATTGTCTTTCTCTGACTGATTTATTTCATAAATATATTTCATATATATATTTAATAAATATATTTCATGATATATTTATTTACATATGCAAATATACATATATGTTTATATATGTGTATATACACATACATACATACACAGAGACACCACCTCTTCTTTATCCATTCATCAGTTGATGGACACTTGAGCTATCTTCATACTTTGGCTATTGTAGATAATGCTGCTATAAACATCAGGGTACATCTATCCCTTTGAAATAGTATTTTTATATCCTTTGGGTAAATACCTATTAGTGCAATTGCTGGATCATAGGGCAGTTTTGTGTTTAACTTTTTTGAAAAACCTTCATTCTCTTTTCCACAGTGGCTGTGGAAAAGTTTGCATTCCCACCAGCAGTGCAAGAGGGTTCTCCTTTCTCCACATCCTTGCGAATACTTGTTGTTTCTTGTGTTGTTGATTTTAGCCATTCTGACAGATGTGAGGTGATATCTCATTGTAGTTTTGATGTGCATTTCTCTGTTGATGAGTGATGTTGAGCTTCTTTTCATGTGTCTGTTAGCCACATGGATGTCTTCTTTGGAGAAATGTCTCTTCATGTCTTCTTCCCAATGTTTAATTGGATTATTCATTTGGGGGCTATTGGGTTGTATAAGTTCTTTACATATTGTAACCCTGTATCAGATATGTCATTTGGAAATAACCTTCTCCCATTCCATTGGTTGCCTTTTAGTTTTGTTGATTGTTTCCTTTGCTGTGTGAAGCTTTTTATTTTGATGAAGTCCCAATAGTTTATTTTTGCTTTTGTTTCTCTTGCCTCAGGAGACATACCTAGAAAGAAGCTGCTATGTGAAATGCTAAGGATATTGAGCGTCTTGTCATGATCTTTAACTTTTAATTTTAGACTATTTTAAGACTTAGAGAAAATTTGAAAGAGTTGTATAAAAGAACAAACATACACATTTTATCCATATTCTGCAATTAACATTTTACAACCTTTGCTTTATCGTATTTTCTCACTATATATATATATACACACGTTTATACTCATACATATGTATGAAATATATTTCCACAAAATATTTTTCTGAACTTTTTAAGAGCAACTTGTATACGATGCCACTTCAGTATGTGTTTCTTAGAAACAAGAATATTATCTTATATAATCATAGTACAATCATCTAATCAAAAACATAAAATCAGCGCCTTAGATCTTTCTCCAGTAATGTTCTCTATATGTGTGTATGCATGAATGTGTGTGTATGTGTGTGGTTGTGTGTACATTTTTGTCCCTGTTTAAGATCTAATCTGAGGGGTGCCTGGGTGGCTCAGTAGGTTAAGTGTCAGACTTTGGCTCAGGTCATGATCTCACAGTTAGTCAGTTGAGCGACAGGCTCTGTGCCGACAGCTCAGAGCCCAGAGCCTACTTTGGATTCTGTGTCTCCCTCTCTGTCTGCCCCTCCGCTGCTCACACTTTGTGTCTCTGTCTCTCAAAAATAAATAAACATTAAAAAATTTTTTAAAAAAGATCTAATCTGAGAACTCACATGTAATTAGTTGTCATATATTTTTAGTCTCCGTCAATCTAGAATTGTTCTTTTTGTCTTTTATGACCTTGGTATTTTTGAAGAGTGCATGGCACTTATTTTGTAGAAAGGCACTCAATTGGTGTTTGTTTGATGTTTCCAATGATTAACTGTTGATTTTACATTTTCTGTCAGGAATACCACATAAGTATTTTTCTTTCCAGTGCATTATAATACCAGGAACATTGTATTGATTTGTGTGATTTCTATTGAAATTAACATTGATCACTTAATGTGGTGACTGTTATATTTCTCCATTGTACCTTTATATTTTTTCTCTTTGAAAGTAATGGGAACTTTATGACGTGATCCTTTGAAACTCTCAATATCCTGTTAGTGTTCTAATTCTAATTTGGTGGTGTTAGCATCCAGTGAGGATTCATGGTGTAATCAGTTATTACTATGGTGGTTGCTAATTGGTCATTTTCTAATTCCATCACTCTTTCCTCAATTAGCAGTTGGCATTTTAATAAAAAAAAGGTTTTCCTTTTTTAAAAAAATTAATTTATTTATTCATTTGTTTCCATCCTTTTTCCTCTTGTGTTTTTTTTAACGTTTATCTATTTTTGAGAGAGAGACAGAACATGAGTGGGGGAGGGGCAGAGAGAGAGAGGGAGACGCAGAATCTGAAGCAGGCTGCAGGCTCTGAGCTGTCAGCACAGAGCCCAATGCAGGGCTCAAACTCTCAAACCGTGAAATCATGACCTGAGGGGGAGTCAGACTCTTAATTGACTGAGCCACCCCAGCGCCCCTGCTCTTATGTTCTTATTTTATTCCATAAATTATAATCTCTTATTTGCGGTGTCAAACTGTCACAGATTTGGCCAGTGGGAGCTTCTTCATTATGGCTCCTGTTTCTTTTAGATATCTTTGTATTTCTTTGAAGACTTCCCCCCACCCACACACAAGATGTTCCAGACTCAACTCTTTCAGCCTCAGTTCTGGAATTAGCTATCTCTCTAAAAACCTTGTTTTTGTTTCTAAATAATTATTTCTTTGGTAGATATTTCAGATTAGGAATGATGATTTTGTGCCTGAGCAGTTCATTGTTATTACATTGTGCCTGTTCATAGTTTCTCTCAACAAACAGAAATAGGGAGTGTAAGTATACATACACACGCACACATTTCCATGTATCTGTCTATATATCTATTTATATATCTACCTATATTTTAAAAATAACTTCAGTTATTAATAAAGCACAGGGATGAAAATTACAGCATGAGAATATAGTCAATAAGATTGTAATAACTTTGTATAGTGACATATTTTAACTACTTATCATAGTGAAGATTTTGTAATGTATATAATAGCTAAATTACTATGTATACTTGAAACTTACATAATTTTGTATCTCAACTTTACTTCAATAAAAATTAATATATGTGTGTTCTGGTACCTCCAGTTCCAGTTCAACATCACATAATTCATTCTACTGTTCTCTCTTCCATAGTCTAATTCTTTTCCCTAGTGGTGAGAACCTACAACTATACTTAATACTAGATAAATATTATTTCCTGAGTCCTGAATATACCTAACGTAGTTTCAGAATTGCTTACACATACCACTGAGAAAAACACCTCCACTAATAAGAGTTTAATGCTTAATTGCAGTTTTTTTTTTTGTCTTCAGCCTGAGGATATAATGTCAAAATACTGGGTCCAAAAAAGTAATGTCTTTTCTTTCTTTTATTTTTTTTTCTTTTTCTTTAACTTCCTTTAATGTAGTTATTTATTTCAAATACAGTGTGGTTATTCATTTCAGTTAGATTCAAATATTTATTTATTCCTTACCCTTCTCATCCTATTCCTAATATGCATCCTTTAAGTAATCAATCTCATTAGTTTCTGAGTTATCCTTTCTGTATTTATTTTTGCATAAATGATCAGATATATGAAGTCATTTTGGTTGCACATTTAATACTATTATTTACTTATTATTATTAAATACTTTAATAGTATTTATTTATTTAATAATATTTATTAATATTTAATACTTTAATATTATTTAATTATTTACTTATTATTATTATTTAATACTAATTATTTACTATTATTTATAATAGAAGAAAGTATTAATACTTTCTTGTTTAAAAACATATGATTCTATCAAATTCATATACTTTTTCTTGTGTGAATTCACTATGTTTTATATACACTGTTCTTGAGATATAAGCTCTATGTGAATTACATAGAATTAATGCATAAATTAGTAAACTATACACATGTATATTATCTAATGGCTGAGGTCATGATTATTCTTGCTTATCTGCATGCTTTCTTTCATTTTTTGTATTATTTCTACATCATTTTCTAAGCTGCTTTGTTTGCTTTTACTTTCCATGTTACTGACATTAGAGTTATAAACTTGCATTTATATATCTATATTTATACCTATATTTGCATCTATATCTATGTATCTATACCTGCAGCTAGTTTAGAAGATATCTACCTAAGTTAGAGAGACTGGTATTTTTATTGCACTTTTTTTCTGTTCTTATTTGGAATTTCACTAATCTAGAAAATTCACAAAACTTAGAAAGGGCTAGTCTTTGCAAATATCCCTGATGTCTGACTTTGATCATTAATTTTTTTTTGAGGTCAATTTAGAAAGGAGGGGGAATGAACTGACAACTGACAGAGCTTTAGCCTTTTTAGTCAGAAATGGTATCCCAAGAACATTTTAAACCTTATGTGGATTTTTAAAATGAGTAAACTCAGGCTCAAAGAGGAGGAAAATTTCATCTGTGATGTGTTTCTTTGTTTGCCAGTTGCCCTTCACTTTGGTGTGCATGAATGACATAAATGGCTGAGTATAAGGTAAAAAGCAGAGAGAGGACAGATATTCCAGTTCCCTCCTAAACATTTAGTCCAGTTTCCTAGAGCAGGAAAGAAAGAGCTAAGATAGAGCTGAGGGTAAGTATTGACAAAACATCTGCTATATTACATGATACCATGTTGTTTTAGCTGTTACCAATTTGTACACACCTTATCCAGAATGCTCTATTCCTATGGCTGCCTGAGAAATTGTGATGTTCCCCACCCCCAATTTTCTAAGACTTCATCTACAATCTGAAACAGTCTTAGATGATTTACAACAGTAAATAACTCTTTCTTTAATAACATGTCAAATAAAATATATTACTATCGTCTTTTAATAGATGCAGACAGTATGATTCAAAAATGTTTATGATTTCTTTAGTCAACAAAACTGAAAAGTGGCTTGACTAGTATTCACACTTTCACCTTTCTGACTTCACCTTTCTGAATTTTATATCACATCAATAAGGACGTCTCTATTTCTGCATGATCATTTTGCATTTCAATTATGTACTTTTACTTCCATCTTATGTATTATTCTATGGGTTCCTAAATACTCAAAGCCTTATTTATGTCTAGTAACTTTTCAAACTAAACAGTGTTTCTGAGACTCCTGAAAAGTTGAGGTGTGCAAGAAGGTGAAACTACTAGCAATGATTAGTTTTAGAATGTTTAGAAACTATTGTTTTCATTTTCATGACATTTTACATCGAATATTCTTGTTTTTCTTTCGTTAGTTTTTCCTTATACCTTGTAAAATCTATTTACAGTGATTTTAGGAACTCTATACAAACTTCCTATGACTCTGAATTTGCCTCCAGGGTTTGATTCTGTGGGAGCAATTTTCTCTGCCAGTCACACGTACCGAAAGTACTTTTTCACTTTGAAGAAGAACATTTTTTGCTCTTTGCAGTATGTGTGTGTGTGTGTGTGTGTGTGTGTGTGTTCTCTCAAACTGATCATAGGTTGCTGATAATCACTCTTTGCGTGTGATCTTTTACCTGCTGTGCAAAACTTAGGAACAGCTTGATGGATCCGCTCACCAACTACATGCCCTCATTAATTATGGTAATTTTTTAGATTATGAGATACCCCATGATATCTAGTGATTTATTAAGGGGAAAATCTGTGCACATCTCCTTAGTTAATTTGGAAGCGGAGAAAACATTACTCATGTGGACTTCCTCATTAAGACTGGGACAATGGAAAAACAGGTAATGAGTAAGAAGCAGGCTGATGCAGTGGAAAGAGCACTGCAGTGTGGGCGAAAGGAACTGTATTCCAGTCTATGTTTTTGGACTTACCTGCTAGATAATATTGACCAAGTGCCATAACCTACTTGGTCACAGTAACCTAGCAGATAAGCACAGAATCCTATATTAGACTTCTCATCTGTAAAATGGATCTTAAAAACTTCTACTTTTCCATCCCTTCAGAAATGATGTATATGTCAAATGATATAGTATCTAGCAATTTATCCACTTTTTCACTATTCACTCATTCTTTCATTCTTCCCATCCACATTTATTGAGGTAGGGCTACTAAAATTCATAAAATGCCCCTGATCTCAAAGTGGAGGAGAAAAAAGTATCAGTAATATACTAAGAGTTTAGTCAATTATATATGTAAAAGCACTTTTTAAATTTAACTGACAAAGAAATTTAAGTTACCCCTTCTTTCTTAAAAAATGAGATTACCAGGGATGTCTGATTGGCTCAATCAGTAAGTGCTGGACTCTTGATCTAATGGTTCCTAGGATCCAGCCCTGCATGGGGCTTCATGCTGAGCATGGAGCCTGCTTGGGATTCTCTCTCTCCCTCTCTTTCTGCCCTTCCCTCGCTTGCATCTTCTCTCTTTTTCTCAAAATAAATGAATAAACATTAAAAAAAAAGAAAGAATACTACTATTCATTCAGTCCCACAAGCTGAGAGGGTCATCTGACTCTCCCTACTTTCTCATAATCATCCACAACATCAAATAAGGAAGTCCTGTTGACTTTCTCTCCTTAATCCTTTGAAAATATATCTATTTGTCTCCAACCTATTTCTACATTACTGGAGCTCTCCCCTAGGTTACCACAAAATCCTCTTTACTCACCTATCTGCTGTCTATTGCCACTATTCCATTCTTCTTGTGGAACCTGGATGATCTTTCTAGAAACAAATATGTTTTTGTCACTTCCTTGAAAAAATATTTCAAGTAAAGAGCTCTATTTTGTCTGTAGAGCAAAATCTAAGCTCAACAGGGATTGAAATCCTTTTCATAGCTGTTTTCTATCTGCTTCAAAGCACCAAGTATTTTCTCATCTATTTTTACTACTCTCCCTTAAATACTATGTATACTCCTTGAGGGATCATCCTTGTATTTTTTATGGATGTATTTCTAAGAACTAGCCTGGTTTTTGTCCTTTGGTTGGTACTCAATAAATCCTTGTTGCATGGATGGGTTTCCCTCCAGTTTTTTGTAGAACTGTTCCTAAGGCATGTCAAATTAAAGTGATATCCAGAGCTGTTGCCACCCTTTTCTGTCTCTGCTGATGACTGGGATTCAAGCCATAGAAAGAATCATAGGGTTCAATATGTCATTTTAAATGGCTTGATACTTTCGGGTACGTAATCTGTTATACCAACAGGAAAGCAGACATGTTTTATATGTTTTATGCCTCACATGATAGTGGGAAGCTTAAAGAAGATTAATTTGTGAAAGTGCATTAAAATTCAAGAGCTCTAAAATGTTAAAGTATTATTAAAATTATTATAATTATATACTTCAGTCATGTGATATATGTTAGAAATATGACTAAAATGTGACCCATCGAGTTTATTCATCCAGTTATTGCTGTTGATTTTATACAGTAATTTGTTGATACTATCTCTTTGTTCTGATGATTTTAAGTTCCCCGATATTCCTCTAATATATGTAAAAATATGCATCACTAATCTAAACAAGGACATGATGAGTCAGCACATTCAATAAATTTATTGATTTTTTTAAGCTGTTGCTGGGTAATGTATTTTACAAATTTATAGCACCTACCAACACATGCTAAGCCAGCTGCCTTATACCAATAAATATCAAGTTAAGAAAATTGAGCAAAATGATTAAACTGCTGAAATATGCAAGAACAATATTAGTAAACTGTTATTGTGCTGGTATTAAATAAGCTGCAGCTATTTTCAATGTCTCGAACTGTTTGGCACTTAGTGCTTTAAAATCTTTCCAAATGTTTAAGCATTCCTTGTGCTAATAGGCAATACATAAGGAAGGATCTTTAGTGTTTTCCTCTCCTTTTTTCTACTTTTTTAAACTTAATGCCTTTTTAGGATCCTTTCTTGGTAGTTCCCTCCTTCCTGCAAACCTTCCACCTAAGACTGGCATTGGGAATTTTCTCTGTTACTTCATTTACCCTGTGCATTTTTTTGCCATAGGACTTGATGCATTTACTGAAATAATTTATTTAGCTGCCATTCTTTATCACCAGAATGAGGGTAAACAATGTCTCTCTTTTCAATTTTTTTATATATAATAAATTTGAGATGCTGCTCAATGAAAGTCATTGTGAAATTTGGGGCATGAGAAGTGATATAGAAGCACATTCTCTATAGAGGAGCCCTACAAAATCGAAATGGAGCACAACAAATTATCTACTTCATTTGACAGATAAATGATGCTTAGATTATAAAAATAGACTCAATCCAGAGTTAACTACCTTCCCAAATGGATGCTTATACTTTGAAGAAGTATATTTACACACTGTGGTATATTGCTTTTTTGTCAATAAAATATCAATAGACAAAAACTAAAGTTTTTTTCAAATACTTAGTAAGTTCCCACAATACAATTGGATTTGTCTAAAAACTAAATTAAAGGGTAGAGCAGAAATTAGAAATCATTTTAGCACAATCACTTAATACAGAAAGTAGGGAGACATTATCATGTATTAGAAAGAGTGTAGGTTAGAGTCTCTAAAATGTAGCTTGTAAAATGAGACCCCTGGTTTCAAATTATGATTCTGCCACCCACTAGCTATGCAATGTGGGGCTAATAAATTAATGTTTCTGAGTGGATGAAGATGATAGTTTTCAGGCCAGTTTTCATATATGAATAAATAACAATAAAGAAAATAATGCGTGGCATTCATTATGCTCATATAATTTGTCAGTGCCTGGGCAATATTTCTTACATACATAATTCAATTTAATCTTCACAATATCCTGATTTGAATTTGATGATATTCACTTTTTTTTTAACATGTATGTTTTGTTTTTGTTTTAAGATATTTTAAAAGTAATCTCTATATCCAACATGGGGCTCGAACTCACAGCCCCAAGATCAAGAGTCACATGCCTGGCCCCCCTAGCATTATTCTCTTTTTAAAGATAAATAGGCCGAGATTCAGAATGGTTAAGTGACTTATCCAGATGTGAACAGCAAGTAAGCGAGAGAGTCAGGATGAGAGTTTAGGGCTATGTGGCTTTACAGTCAACAACATGTCATGTGGGTAAACTGTATTGTAGACTCTCAATAAATGATGACCAATGTAATGATTATACACTTACAGTTGCTGAGCAAGAAATATAGGCACCATCTGACTTTCCTTTTAGCCATAAGCCACTACTTACAGGATTTTAGAAAAAAATTCTCCATTGTTTATGAACTTCCATCATTGCTTGGAGAGATTCATGGATAAAGAATGTAATCATTATAAAAGCACTGAACTGAAATCAGAGATTACAGGGTTTTAGATCAACTCTGCCCCAAATACCCGAATTCTTAATGAGTCCATTGGCTCAAAGTTTAAAATCCCAAAGCAGAAAACACCTTGTATTAACATTTGTAGTTCATTTGTTTCATACTATTCGTGTTTGGATGTTTGGAGGTACAAAACAATTTGCTCTTCTTTTCACTAACAGTTTACATGCTAAAATATAAACTATTGTTATTTACAGAATTCAGAGAACTGATGGCAGCTGCCTGATTATTCAAGGTGGATGACCTTGAAATTGATCAATGTCCAATAAGCTGTTAAAAATTGAGCAATGATTGGTGGCAGCAAGAGCAAATACAATTTATGCTCAAGATATCTAAAATATAAATTCAATTATATTGGCATGGCACAATTCCCTAAGTCCCCAAGAGGATTGGTAAAGGATATGATTTAGGATAAGGGTAAGCCTATGAAGTGAGTTTAGGGCTCTCAGAGACATTTGCGAAGATATTCAAGAAGTTTGCATTTTTTGCAGTTGAGTAATTCAGAAACTAGAAAAATAGCTTATGAAAGCTAAGAAGAGCAGGACTTTCAAACAAGTTGCATCATGATTTGCCATTTCATACTGCAAATGATAAACAGCATAGATAAACATATGGGTCCTAGACTAAGAGAAAGGAAATAATGGTTCAATTTCATGATCTACCAATAAGTACATGACATTCAACAAATGGCTTTACTTTTCTAGATCTGATAGTCCTTTCTAAAAATGAGTATGTTGTCTGGATCATCTTTAAGATCCTTTTTCAGTAGAAAAATCTGAAATTCCCTCAACTCTGGTAGGAATCCTGGAGAAGAACTTTACACTCCTTAATTTCAAAAAATATACATTCTGTAACATCCCGAATAGAATTGGGCTCAATGTTAAGTAGACCTTCTTAATGAGGAACATTTTTTTTAAACCTAGGGATGATTTACAGATAAACTGTTTAGCCAAACATATTGCACATTCTGGGGATTCCTCTTTCTGACAAGAGAGACATAATGAATGCAAATTGAATAAATGCATAGTGAATGAAGTTAGTTAATTATATCACATTCTGACTCAGACTAGATATTCTCAGAACAACCAATTGAAAGAGAGAAACAATTGGATGGCTCCATATTTCACTCTTAATTTAGGTGACAACAATTATGTGAGGTATATTTTATTACTTCACTCTATAAATAAAGAAACTGATGGTTAGAGAGGTTCAGGTATATTTCTGCAGCTTGGAAGCCTTGAGAACAAGACTCAGTTTTCTTAAACCAAGTTCAGTGTTTGTTTGTTTGTTTGTTTTTCCAACATGATACACTGTACTTCTATCTGTTATTTCTATTACCTTTTAAATATTTAAAGAGCTTCCTGGCATATCCTAACCACTTTCAGAATTAAAATTGTTATTAGTTCTCTGAAATACTCTAATAAAGTCATTCCCTACAGTTACTTTATAATCTGAGGAGAATCTTAGGAACAACAAAAAAAATACTTTGCAAATCTATTTCTCTTATATTTATTGAGGAGATAATAAACCAGAGAAAATTATAAAAGTGACTTTAACTTTGAGGACTCAGGGATGATGTATGGTTCCTATATCTATAAATATAAAAAAATTCTGAAACTCATAAAACATCAGTCTGTATTCTTACTCTTTGCCATATGGCAACATTAACCACAGTCTTTTGGGCTGTCCATCCTTGCCCAAACTTCCCAAGATATCTTACTCACTTCCTGAATAGTTTATTGAAAAGGGTAATATTTTTAGAATTAGATGACTGCAATTTAAATTCTGGTCTTGGCATAATATATATAATTAAATGTCATAAACTCTGAGTATTAGCTCAGTTTACCACCTATTTGTAAAGAGTAGGGAAAATATCTACATCAGAATGGGTATTGTGTGCATTAAATAAAATCTCTGCAGATACTATCTAATATATTTAATCTCACTGAGACTCAGCTATTTCTTCCATAATATTAGAGTGATTACTATGTAATTGGCAATTGTAAATATTAAAAATAATAATAAATATAGGGTACCTAACACATATGAGGCCTCTAGTTATAGCATTATTTTTTATTATTTTATTTTTTCATCATGATAAATGTACCCTTTAATCCCCATCCTCTTGTTTCACCCATCTGGTAACCTTAAGTTTGTTCTCTATAGTTAGGAGACATTTCTTGGTTTGCCTCTCTCTATCTCTCTTTTCTTTTCCCTTACTCATTTGATTTGTTTCTTAAAATCCATGTAAGAGTGAAATCATGTAGTATTTGTCCTTTTCTGACTGACTTATTTTATCATTATACGTTCTAGCTCCATCTATGTTGTTACAAATGGCAAGATTTCATTCTTTTTTGTGGCTGAATAATGTCTATATCTGTATGTCTATGTATCTGTGTATCTATGTATCTATCTATCCATATCTATCTACCTACCTACCCACATACCACTTCCTTATCTATACATCTCTTTTTGGATACTTGGGCTACTTCCATAATTTGGCTATTGTAAATAATGCTGCAGTGAAGATAGGAGTGCATGTATCCTTTTGAATTAGTGTTTTTGTATTTTTGATTAAATACCTAGTGGTGCAATTATTGGATACAAGGGTAGTTCTCTTTTTAGTTTTTTGATGAACCTCCATACTGTTCTCCATACTGGCTGCACTAGTTTGCAATCCCACCAATATGCAAGAGGGTTCATTTTTCTCCACATCCTCAACAACACTTGTTTCTTGTGTTTTTTATTTTAGTCATTTTGACAGGTGTGAGGTCATATCTCATTGTGGTTTTGATTTGCATTTCCCTGATGATGAAAGATGTTGAACATCTTTTCATTTGTCTGTTGGGCATCTGGATGTCTTTGAGGAAATGTTTGTTCATGTCTCTGGCCCATTTTTTAATTGGATTATTTGTTGTTTGTGTGTTGAGTTTGACAAGTTCTTTATAGATTTTGAATACTAACCCTTTATTGGATATGTCATTTGCAAATATCTTTTCCTGTTCAGTAGTTGCGTTTTGGTTTTGTTGAGTATTTCTTTCACTGTGCAGAAGCTTTTTATTTTTATGAAGTCCCAGTACTTTATTTTTGCTTTTATTTCTCTTCCCTCAAGAGACATACCTAGAAAAGTGTTGCTATGGTTGATATGCTACTTTCTGTGCTCTTTTCAAGGATTTTTATGTTTTCAGGTCTCACATTTAGGCTTGAATCCATTTTGAGTTTATTTTTGTGTATAGTGAAAGAAAGTGGTCGAGTTTCATTCTTTTGCACGTGGCTGTCTAGTTTTCCAACACAGTTTGTTGAAGAGACGGTCTTTTTTTTCCACTGGATATTCATTCCTCTTTTGTCAAAGATTATTGACCATATAATTGTGGGTTTATTTGTGGGTTTTGGGTTCTATTCCATTATCTATGTATTTTATTTTTATTGCAGAACAATACTGTCTTAATTACTACCATTTTGTAGAATAACTTGAAATCTATTTGATACCTCCAGTTTTGTTTTTCTTTTTCAAGATTGCTATGACTATTCATGATCTTTTGTGGTTCCATACAAATTTTAGGATTACTTGTTCTAGTTCTGTGAAAAATACTGTCAGTATTTTGATAATGACTACATTAAATCTGTATATTGCTTTGGGTAGTATAAACTTTTAACAATAATTGTTCTTTTTTAAATAATTTTTTAATGTTTATTTTTGAGAGAGAGAGAGAGAGGAAAAAGAGTGAGTGAGTGAGTGGGGGAGGGCAGAGAGAGAGGGAGACAGAATTGAAGCAGGCTCCAGGCTCTGAGCTGTTAGCACAGAGCCTGACACAGGGCTAAAACTCACAAACCATGAGATCATGATCTGAGCTGAAGTTGGATGCTTAACCAACTGAGCCACCCAGGTGTCCCACAATATTTGTTCTTCCAACCCATGCGTGTGTCATGTGTTTCCATTTATTCGCATTGTCTTGAATTTCTTTCATCAGTGTTTTAGAGTTTTCAGAGTACAGGTCTCTCATCTCCTTATTAAGTTTATTCCTAGGTATATTATTATTTTTGGTGCAATTGTAAGTGGGATTATTTTCTTAATTTCCCTTTCTGATTCTTCACTATTAATGTATAGAGATGCAACAAATTTCTGTACATTGATTTTGTATCCTACAGTTTTACTGAATTCATTTATCAGTTCTAGTAGTTTTTTTGGTTGGAGTCTTTAGGGTTTTCTACATATATTATCATGTCATCTTCAAATAGTGAGAGTTTTACTTCTTCCTTACCAATCTGGATGTCTTTCATTTCTTTATGTTGTCTAATTGCTGTGGCCAGGACTTCCCACAGTATCTTGAATAAAAGTTGTTAGAGTGGACATCCTTGTCTTATTCATGACCTTGTGAAAAGCAATCAGTTTTTCTTCATTAAATACGATGTTGGCTATGGAGTTTTCATGCATGGCCTTTATTTATTATGTTGAGGTATGTTCCCTCTAGACCTATTTTGTAGTTTTTTTTTTAATCATAAATGGATATTATGCTTCGTCAAATGCTTTTCCTGCATGTATTGAAATGATCATATGTTTTTTTTATCCTTTCTCTTAATGATGTCATGTATCATGTTGATTGTTTTATAGATATTGAACCACCCTTGCATCCCAGGAATAAATCCCACTTGATCATTGTGTATTTTTTTTTTTTAATTTACTGTAGGATTCAGTTTGCTAATATGTGGTTGAGGATTTTTGCATGTAGATTCATGGGAGATTTGCCCTGCAGTTTTCTTTTTTGATGGTATCTTTATCTAGTTTTGGTATCAAGGTAATACCTCATAGAATGAATTTGGATGTTTTTATTCCTCTTCTACTTTTAAGAATAGTTTGAGAAGAATAGGCATTAACCCTTCTTGAAAAATTTAGTAGAATTTGCCTATGAAGCGGGGTCTTGGACTTTGTTGGGAGTTTTATGATTACTGATTCAATGCTTTAATTGGTTTGTTCATATTTTCTATTTCTTCCTGTTTTAGTTTTGGTAGTCTGTATGTTTCTAGGAATTTATCTATTCCTTCTAAGTTGTGCAGTTTGTTGGCATAGGTTTTCATACTATTCTCTTACAACTGTTTGCATTTCTGTGGTGTTGGTTGTTAACTCTCCTCTTTTGTTTGTAATTTTGATCCTCTCTCTCTCTCTTCTATTTTTTTTTTTTTTGATGACCATGGCTTGAAGATTTTCTATTTTGTCGATATTTAAAAAAATAAAATAAAAAAACAGCTCCTGATTTCATTGATCTTTTCTATGTTTTTTTTTTTAACTTTTCATATATTTCTGCTCTAATCTTTATTATTTCCTTCCATTTGTTGGTTTTGGATTTTGTTTGTTCTTCCTTTTCTAGTGCATTTAGGTATAATGTTAGGTTGTTTATTTGAGATTTTTCTTGCTTCTTTAGGTAGACCTATGTTGCTATAAACTTCCCTCTTAGAATAACTTTTGCTGCATCACAAAGGTTTTGAAACATTGTTTGCATTTTCATTTACTTCCACATAATTTTTTTATTTCTTCTTTGATTTCTTAGTTGAGTCATTCATTGATTGGTAGCATGTTCTTTAACCTCCATGTATTTGTACTTTTTCCATATTTTTTCTTGTGGCTTATTTCTAATTTCATACCATTTTGGTCAGAATATATGCATGTTATGATTTGTTTTGTGGCCTATGAAAAGAATGTGTATTCTTCTGTTTTAGGATGAAATGTTCTGAATCTATCTCTTAATCCACCTGGTCTAATTATCATTGACTATCATTTGAATATGATATCATTTGAATTATCATTCAAAACCACTGTTTTCTTGTTGATTTTCTGTTTGGATGATCTGTTGATAAACGGGGTGTTTAAGTCCCCTATTGTTACTGCATTACTATTGATTAGTTCCTCTAAGTTTGCTTTTAAATGTTTTATATATTTTGGTGCTTTCATATTGGGTGCATAAATATTTACAATGGTTATATCTTCTTATTGGATTGTACGCTTTATTATTATATAATGCCCTTCTTTGTCTCTTGTTACAGTCTTTGTTTTAAAGTCTATTTTGTCTGATAGGTATTGCTATTCTGGCTTTCTTTTGACATTCATTTGCATGATATAGGTTTCTCCATCTCCTCACTTTCATTCTGCTGATATCTTCCTGAAATGAATCTCTTGTGGGCAGCATATAGATTAGTCTTTTTTTTTTTTTTTTTTTTTATCTACTCTGTCACCCTATGTCCTTTGATTGGAGAATTTACTCCATTTACATTCAAAGTAATTATTGATAGATATGTATTTATTGCCATTTTGTGGTTGCTTCTATAGATTTTCTCTGATCTTTCTTCTCTTACTATCTTTCATGGTTTGTTTTTTCTTTAGTAATATACTTGGACTCCTTTCGCTTTATTCCTTGTGTATGTATTATGGGTTTTTGACTTGTGGTTACCATTAGTTTGTTACCATTAGGTTGGTTACCATTGGGTTTCATTAGGCAATGTTATGGCGATTCACCCTACCCATTCATGGGCTCCCTGGTGTGAAAGTTTCTTTTTTCCTCTTCTCTGCACCTCTGTGGGTCACCACGGTCCATTTCACTCACAGACTGGGTCTTTGTCCTTCCTACCTTCTTCAACAAGGCCTCCTCTCTATCTTTAGTTATGGAGTACGTTCTGCCAGTTGTTGGATTATTTTCTGGTCTATTTATGTTGATGTGAGTGTTGTCTAGTTGTAACCATAGGATTAGGCAAGTTTAGGGTCCTCCTACTCCACTATCTTCCCAGCCAACCTCCAGTTATGGTATTAACATATTCTCAATTGTCAGTTCCTAATCAGGGATGTGTATACACAAATCACATGTAGTGACTGAGCACTTACCTAGATGATAGTGTGATGAACAGAGTCAGAATCTCTGTAAGGACATGTTCAAGATAGATAGATATGTTTTTCAAAGCTAAAGAAATAATGATCATCATTGCTCTGGTTAAAAGTAAGCAGTGGTATAATTTGGGGATCATGTTTTTTTCTGTCTTTGTTCTCCTACATTCATTAATTTTAGATTAGAGATTATTCTAATATAGTCTTGAAATATTTATACCCCTTGAACTTAGTGAAAATAGCTACCACTTATGTTTATGCTTAATAAAACAGCAATTAGATTTATTTGGATTTGGAGAGCCCTCTTATTTTATATGCATGGATCTTTGTTAAGGAAGTATTATTTCATTAGGTTTATAACTATTGTTTCTGTTGTATTTATTCTGGTTTTTACCTGAGCAAAAAGAGTAAGTTTTATGTTGGATTTCTATTTTCAAATTTTCACTATTCTCTTCTTATTTTCTTATTTTAATATATATAATAAACCCATAAACTGATTAAATTTGTCTTCACATTCTGATTCAATTTCTAACCCACTTAACTTTCCTATGTACTACCTTTAGTGCAGATTGTATTTTGATATTTGATTTTGAAGTTAAAAAATTCCTCTTCATCCTTTATATCTCTTCTTCACATTCTCTTTTGTTTAAAGGTGGTGATAGTTACCTTCAGCCTCTTATTTACTTATAAATTTCTACATTTTTTCTAATTGTAATACATTATTTTTAATGGTTTTCCCTTCATTTGAGCCTGCAGGATAATATTTGCTTTATTTTTATTTCCCCAGTTTTTTTCTATTAGTTAAATATTACTCAAGAGCAAGCAAATATGTACAACCCTGGTAGATATCCCTGTAGACCTGGTCTTAACAAAACATGAAGCTTGTAGCTTGCTCTTCCTTCCACGTTTTCACTGACAAATGCCATTTTCAAGTATACACATGAATGATAGATTAAAATACAAAGCTTCTGGCCCAAATTTAATGTTTTCTCCATGGGAGAGTTTTAAGTAGTCAGATAGTATTTGTTAAAGAAACATTTAACAATAACGTGTAGTGTAATACCACTAGCATTAACTATTAATATGATTTCTGTATACTGAGGGCAGAGATGTAGAAAAGATATCACAAAAAAAAAAAGAAAAGATATCACAACCAATTATCTCTTTGAGAGTTAGATCTGGAATAGCAACCCTTTTATGAATATATAAACAGTAAATTTTTATTTTTTTATCATTTTTAATGTTTTATTTATTTGGGGGGGGGGTAATGACAATGAGAATGAGCAGGGTAGGGGCAGAGAGAAAGGGAGACAGAGAGTCCCAAGCAGTCTCCATGTTGTCGGCACAGAAACAGACACAGGGCTTAAATTCATGGTGAGATTATGATGTGAGCCAAAATCGAGTCGGATGCTTAAACGACTGAGCCACCCAGGTGCCTCTAAATAGGAACAATTTAAATTTTATTTGTTACCTTTGTTACTTTTTAAAATTATACTTTTTTCTTCTGTAGTCATTATCAAAGAGTAGATTGTCTTTCAAAAATATTGTAAATAATGTTGATAAGACTTATGTAAAGTTGTTTTCCCTCAAGTAGAGCACTGTACCATATGTTTTAGATATAATAGCAATTGGAATGTACACAAGTTAATTGGCTATGCCCTTTGCCCTCCTGATTCAGTAGATCAGGATACACAGATGAGACATGGCTCTCAGTTATGCCTAATCCTCTATAATTAGTACATCTTAAGGTATAGTGTGTATTCTCTTAAGACCCTTAATAGAGTTACTTGATAAGAATTTCTTGATATTTACACATATATCCTACAGTTCCAATCCGTTATGCTCTTTTGTGAAAAAGAGAGTGAAAATATAGGTAATTTTTTGGAACTCCCTAAAAGTAGATTTCCATAGTTATCAATCCCTAAAGTGTTCACAAAATATTTATCGTTTTGTCAATTGTAACTTAATCAGTCACAGTCTTGAGAAGTGGCTAGTTTCCCTAGCTTTTTAAAAATATCAGAGATGAGATCTCTGAGCTATAAGCAGTGATAAGCAGAAATAATTCAGGCTTTAGAAACAATCAGACCATGTTAAAATAGGTTCAAATAATACTTTTGCTGTTCATTTCTTCTGAAGTCTTGGTCCAACCATGGAACATCTTTGAGACTCAATTACTCTGTATTATGGAAAGAGAAGGAGGAGGAGGAGGAGGAAGAAGAGAGAGAATGAGGAGGAGAAAGAAGATGATAAAAAGCGGGAGGTGGGAAGAAGGGAGAAAGAGAAATAATTCAAATTTCAGGAGAGTTAGCACTGGAAAATGTATGTGTAGAGAGACTGGCCCATAGTAGGTTTTTATTTTATTAAAGCAATTAATCTTCCAAAGCAACACACACACACAAATATTTCTCTGTTATTCTTTTTCTTTTTAGTTTTATTAATTTATTTTAAGAGAGAAAGAGAGAAAGCTCACACATGCATACAGGAGAGGGGCAGAAAGAGAGGGAAGGAGAGAATCCTAAGCAGGCTTCACAATGTCAGTATAGAGCTAGATGCAGGGCTTAAACTCATGAACCATGAGATCATGACCTAAGCCTAAATCAAAAGTGGCTTAATGACAGAGCCACCCAGGTGTCCCATGTTATTCTTAAGGCAATGTAGGGTAGTGGTTCAGACAACTTAACTCTGAATCTTACTTGCCACTTATTAGCTGTGTGACCTTGGGCAAGATAGCCAACCTTTCTGTCTCAGTTATCTCTTCTGTAAAATAAAGAAAATAACAATAGCTACTTCATTGTTTTGGGGAAAATTAAGTGAATTAATTTTTGTAAAATACATAGTAAATTTTACTTAAATTTTTTACTTCTTTTCATAATAATGAAAAATGCCTTTCTATACCAGACAGAGATAACAGGTGCTAATCAGATCATTGGTTCTTTATCTTGTAAGACTAATGTTTTCTACTGAGCTTGTATTTTGCAGGTTGCAAAGAACTAGCAGAAAAAAATTGAAAACATGAACTTAAGTATGAGTTCCTTTTGGAATTTTCTCAATACTCCGCCCCTTCCTAACTGTATGACATTGAATTTAACCTAAATCACCTAACCTAAGACTTTGTCCTATATCTCTACAAATGGTCTTAATGACAATACCTCTTTCATAGGACTGCTGTGAAGATAAAATATACAGAGAGGTTAACCTGGTGTGGGCAGTGCTGACTCATTCAAACTCATAGTAACAAGAGTATTAATAATAAAAAGGGCATAATGGATGAGAGTTAAAAGGGAAGAAAAATGTGATATATTTTCATTGCTACTTTGTTTTTCTAATAGTAAAACTGTATGTTACCTCTAATTTTTCTATAATTTTCTACCTGAGGACCAGTGAAGTGATTTTCTTATAATCAGTAGTAGATTATATTTGAAATTGAACTCTTTTTTTTCCCTAGGGAGAGAGAGCAAGTAGGAGAGAGGGGGAGGGAAAGAGAGAATCTTAATCTTAAGCCCCCACAGGAGGCTCCATCCCACAACTCTGGGATCATGACCTGAGCCAAGATCAAGATGCTCAACTGACTGAGCCACCCAAGTGCCCTAAACTCTTCTTTATCAAACATTAAGACCTTCTCTGCTACCTCTTAGGCTTAATAAAAATTAATAGAGTCTTACCCGTGAAGTAGTTTAGAGGACTGAAATAAGCACATTTCCAAAAGTTTTATTAAAATAGCTAGAAAAAGACAAGCAGCATATCAATAGTAATTTTTTTAGAGTAATAGTAATTAGTTAGAAAAATTCTAATATTTTGAAATAAAATTAGATTTCAGTAGAAATTTTTTTAAGTATTACACTTAAATTTATCCTTTTATTTTCTAAACAGTATTGAAAACTAGGCATGACTATTCTCATTTATGATGTTTCCCCATTGTGAAGATGTGGAAACTGGGGCTCAGAGAGCTTACCTAATTTTCTTCTGGTCACACAGTTACCAATCAGGTCAGATTTACCTGATTACAAATTCCAGACTGTTTCCACTGTTTAGTGCAGGATCAAAAATAAGCCCAATTATTCCCCTTTCTAAGTCTAGCTAAATATCACTTAGAAATGGTTGTTGAGTACTTCTTTTTTTCTCCCCCAAAAACTATTCTAAAGGATATAATGGTTTTGAAACCCCTTTGTCACTTAACATTTCAAATATACTAACAGATGGCTTCTCCCAGCTCTAGGCAGATGATGGTTCAGAAATAAGTGGTGTTGGGAGATTTCCTGCAAACGCTCAGGGACAGGAAAGACAGCTGTCACAGAATATCTTAATTACAGCATTTACAAAGTTCTAATTAATGTAATGGTACTTTTATGATTATATTAATGTTATGACCATCAGGGTGTTTATTGCTGAACTCATTTGGTAAGATAATTTGTAAGTTATTGCAAATTTTAAGGCTAACAACTGTTATTTGAGTTGAATATCTTTTCCTTTACAGTAGAAACAAAAAGAATTATTTTATACCTAATTATATAACTGAAAATTAATTTTTTAAGAAAACATATGTTGTTAAAAATATGAATTGGAATGGATAGAAATTTATATATTACACAGTAAAAAGACCAATAATAGAACATATTAGAGAAAAGATAGTACCTTTAGAATCTAGAGGCTTATGCCATGTATTGACAGTGTGACCCTGGGTAAGTCATTTCATCTTATCTGTGGTTGTTTCTTTTTCAATTAAATGAGGATGAAAACAATAATATTTACTTGGCTTTATAAGAACATTAAATTGTTCTTTAGGTTATATAAAAAGAATATTTAGTTTATAATTTTATTTATGCCTAAGGAGCTATAAATTCTAATATATTTGAATCTCTTAATAGAGGCTAGATGAAACTGAGGCACCAGTGTGGCTCAGTCAGTTAAGTGTCCAACTGTGGCTCAGGTCATGATCTCATGGTTCATGGGTTTAAGCCCCATATCAGGCTCTCTGCTGTCAGCACAGAATCTGCTTTGGATCCTCTGTCCTCTTCTTTCTCTGTCCCTACCTGGCTTGTGCTGTCTCTCTGTCTCTTTTAAAAATAAATAAACATTGGGGCCCCTGGGTGGCTCATTCGGTTAAGCCTCTGACTTGGGCTCAGGTAACAATCTCATGATCCGTGAGTTCGAGCCCCGCGTTGGACTCTGTGCTGACAGCTCAGAGCCTGGAGCCTGCTTAGGATTCTGTGTCTCCCTCTCTCTCTCTGCTCCTCCCCCATTCATGCTCTGTCTCTCTCTGTCTCAAAAATAAATAAATAAATAAACAAACAAACAAACAAACATTAAAAGAAGAAGCTAGTTAAAACTGAAATGAACATTTTAAATTCAAAATATTTCGTTTATTCACACAGATAAATTATGGTTTTTTTTTAATTGTTGGTTTTTCTATTTGAGGTAGAATATGTTGGCTGAATAGGAAGAATCTTGGATTAGACAGAGCTGAGTTTAAATTCTGCCTCTGATACACAGCTGTGTAATCTATGGCAGGCTTCTTATACTTTCTGAGTAATTGTTCCTTTAAAAAATTATTTGCGGGCACCTGGGTGGCTCAGTCGGTTAAGTGTCTGACTTTAGCTCAGGTCATGATCTCACCGTTCTGAGTTCCAGCCCCCCGTCGGGCTCTGTGCTGACAGCTGAGAGCCTGGAGCCTGTTTCAGATTCTGTGTCTCCCTCTCTGTCTGTGCCTCCTCCACTCATGCGCTCTCTCTCTCTCTCTCTCTCTCTGTCAAAAATAAATAAACATTAAAAAAGTTAAAAAAAAATATTCGGATAACACCGCCAACACAGTGCACTATTGTGAAAACAAATGAAATAGCGTGGGGTAAAGCACCTGCATGTGGTGTCAGGTACATTTCATTTATCTACCCATTTTTCCCTTTGATATAGCATAGCTGTGATTTAAACTCTTAGTTTATTCATAATTCTCAAATCGGAAATAGTAATAAATATCTCATTTATTTTTAAACATAGAAGTATAATAAAGCTCCATTTGCAAATAGTGATTATTTGTGAAACACTTTTTATCTTATCTTTTTCAGTAGATTATGAGTTCCATAGAAGAGAACTATCCCTAAATTACTTAGAGAATGTTTAAAAATATTTGGAGGAGTCAAGAAATTCCACTTTGATTTCCTTCTTACAGTTCATTCAATCATTTTAGCACTGTACAGGGCAATGTCAGTTCATCAATAAAACAGTTCAACATAATGCATCATTAATTTCAGGACAAGCAGTAGACCTTTTCTCATTGTAGTTGAATACATTCACCAACTATTTTAATAAGCCTCACTAGAGTAGTTCCCCCCATTATTTCCTATGATGTCACCCTACTTATTTTCTCCATAGACATATTGTACCCTGAAGTGGGCTTTTTTGTGTGTGTTTTTTGTAATACTATTATCAATTTCTCCATCTGTACCCTTGAGACAGGGGGTACAGTTAGCTTAGTCTGCCTTGTTTGGTATTGTATCCTGATTATCTCACTAGGTGGCCTGTGAGCAGAGAGAAGGTCAAGAAGTAACCAAAAATATAATTTCATGAGTAAGTCTCAGGCAACTTGTGCTCTCCCTACTGCCATGGTACTCTGGCTTTTGGTGTAAACTTACGGGCCAAAATTCATGTTTAGATTATTCATCAAGAGAAAATATCACTAAAAAAGTACCATTTTGTTATGAAAGTTATACATTTGTTATATAGATATACCAATGAACCAGAATAACTTTTGCACTTTTTTTAATGCTCATAGATTATAAAATAAAATGAGTTAAGCCAGATTGATGATAAACTTACATAACAAAAGAATCATCAGTTTTAGAGAATTAGCAGTCTAAGTCCCAAACTTAACAGAGAAAATAAAACTTAGTTAGAATTTTATTTTATTTTTTTTTCCAGTAAGCATCTATATATGCCAGATGATGTGATGCCTGTTGCAGATCCAAAGAAATGGGACACAGTTCTGACTTTCGAGTAACTCAATATCTATCGGCTTTCTATAATTTAGGATAGGAAATCATAGACTCAAATTATGTATAGATTAGGAAAGTGTGGAGGGGGGAAGGGAGCATTCAAGAAGTTGTATGAAGTGGATGATATTTGAACTGAGTTAGAGGGATGTAATGGAATCAATGAGGATAGCAAAAGGGTGTGGGAGTGGTTGTGGGCTGTGAGTTCCAGGTTAAGATAACACCGGAAGCACAGATGTAGGTCTATGAAAACTCCTGACCAATTGAGCTTATGTAGCTTCAATAGTAGAGCTCAAGAACTTCTGAGATGTGGGAGGAGATGAGGCTGGAGTGTGGAGGTAACTACTAAAAGGCTTTGAGTCTTATACAAATACAAAGTCTTTAATGACAATGAGAAATAATACAAAGATTTGCAGCAGGAAAGTTTATGATTGAATTTTGTTTTGTTTTTAGAAAAGTCAGTATGCTGCTGAAAATAGGTGTGAATGAGGAGATCAAGGCCAGTTAGAAATACATTGTAGAGTCCAGGGAAGAGGTTATGTTGGGAGGAATTAAGCCACAGAAGAGGGAAGACATAGGAAACGATACATTAAATAAAGAGGTATGATTGATAGGATGGGATTACTGATGAGATGGAAAATGATGCAAAAAAAAAAAAAAAAAGAGGGACATAATATTATAGGCACCCCTAAGAGACAAAGTTTCTTTTTAGGTGGGGAATCACAAAAGTCTGCATTAAGATCTCACTTCAGGCAGCCTGCGAAGGATGGATGGGTAAGGTTTTAACAGGCACTAATAGGGGCAAATATGCTTTAAATAGAAGGACCTATATATGCAAAGCCACCCATTCAAAGGTGCATATGTAGCAAAGGGTAATTTGAATAACTGTTTGGCCAGCTCAGCCAATGTGCCAGTCAGATTCCATCATGCAAAATGAGTTATGTCTTATTCATCTGAAATTTTCTATTAAACCACTTGCCTGTATTGTTGTTACTATGATCTACTATGATGTTACTTGCTTTTGCCCAATAATATTTCATAATAAATGAGAAAATTAGGAGAGGTCCTGTTACTTCATAGTATTTTAATTACTTTGTGTCAAGTGTTGAAAAATGAGTATGCATTATAGGTGGTAACATACCATGGTATCATTAAGTATCTTGCCTCATTCTTCTTAAAGACATGGCCAAATTGTTGGAGGGTATTAAATTTCCACAGAGGCAAGTAGCTTGAAGTGAAGCTGAAGACCATTGGCATCCATAGTATCTCTTGTTAAAAAATATGCTTTCTGAAACAAAAAATTCTTGAAAGAGAAGGAAGGAGTTGTACAGGTTAACCTCCATTTGCTAATCCTAGATTCATCCTCTGTCCTCTGTCCTTTTCTTTCATGCTCTGTGTGGAGGGATTGACCTTAAGAACTGCATCACCCATATTTCTCTGTCTTCTGCCTTCTATCAGATTCATCCAGTGGGAATCATCAACACATGGCAAGAGAAAACATGAGTCAAAGCATATCTTACCCCACTCCTTGCCTGAGTCAGCACCATGGTTTTAGCAGTGGCTAAATCACACCATAACTGCTGCTCCTGTTGAGCATCTCCTGCTCTGTGGTAGAATATTTACTGAGGTTCAGAAACACTGTTTCCTTCCCTTGCCCCTTCAAAGCCATACCATTTTCACTACAAGATTGACTTCTCTAATCCTTTCTCCATCAAATTGTCTCCAAACAAATTATTTTGGTTAAAATGCTGTTTCCTGCTGGGACTAAGTCTAAAATAGCACTTATCATTTGTTGAATTCTTACTATGTGATACCATGCTAATAATGACTCTAACATGAAATATCTCAATCTGTATATTATCACTGAGAATGAGAAAAATTTACTCAATGTTGACTGATGTGGGAACAAGTGCATACAGATCTTATCCAATGTCTAATTCATAGGAAACAGTAAGACATATTGCCATCCAGCACATAGATGATTATATATTTTATGTATTTTTGATAGAATTATCCCTATAAATTTCATAATTTGATGACATTATAGTATTGTTTTTAAAATGTAATTTCAGATTGTTCATTGCTAGTATACATAAATATAATAGCTATTATTGTTCTTGTACTGCATAACTCTCTAAAAGCTTTTGGATGCTTTTTCTGTCAATTTCATGATTAGCTACATGCATGATTATGTAATCTATGAATAAAGGTAGTTCTATATTTTCTTTACAATCTGGATGCTATTTATTTTTTATTTTCTTACATATTAACACCCTCTAACTTTTAGCACAAAGTTGAATCAAATGGTTTGGGCAAACATCAATTACTTTGGGGGAAGGGAGTATTTCAGTATTTGACCATTAAGTATAACATTGGCTATAATTTTTTTTATTCATTTCCTTTAGGAGATGAAGAAGTACCTTTCTATTCATAGTTTGATGAGGTTTTATCAGGAATAGATGACAGATAATGAAAATGCTTTTTCTGCATCTACTGAGACAATCCTGTTATTTCTCTTTATGGTTCTATCCATTTTTGTTTCATATATTTTAAAGCTGTGTTATTAGGTACCTAATCTATTTATTAATATATATGTACAAATTCTCAATAAATAAATATTAGCCAAATCCATCAGTAAGTAAAAGGATAGTGCCCAAAAATCATGATGGATTTTTTTTTCAGGAATATAAGATTACTTTAACAATTGAAAACCAATTAATAAAATTCACCACATTATCAGATTAAGGAGAAAAAGACTGAAATTACCTCAATAGGTAAACTAACGGGGGTGCTAAAATTTAACTCCCATTCATGATATAAATTATTAGGAAGTGAGAAATAGAAATATTCTTATTTTATATCAGGTATTTATAAGAAAATCTAATTGTAAATGTCATACTTAATCATAAAATAAAATTTCTCCCTTGCATCAGGAACAAGATATGGAAAACTGTTACTACCTTTTTATTTTTTTGAGAGAGAGAGAGTGCACACGTTCGTGGAAGCAAGTGTGCACCTGCGCAAGTTGGGGAGAGACAGAGGGAAAGGGAGAGAGAGACTCTTGAGCAGGCTCTGCGTTCATCTCATGACCTTGAGAGCATGACCTGAATTGAAATAAAGAGTCATACACTTAACTGACCAGGTGTCCCGCTTTGCCATTTTTGTTCATGGTACCGGATATTCTAGTCAGTGTTAAAATAAAAAAAAAAAAATAACTACAAGGCAAAATAATTGTAAAGGGAGAAATAAGAAGTATAATTCTTATCATTCAAAACATGCATCAAAGCATATATAGAAAATGCAAAGTAACTTATAAACAAATTATTATAATTAAGTGATTTAAAAAGTTCTCTACTTGCAGGGTTCACTTGAAACGTTGATTTCTATATGCAGTCAACAGTTAGAAAATAAACTGTAAAAGATACAATTTTTAATAATATAAAACATTAAATGTTCAGTAATTAGTGAATAATGGGTAAGAATTTTCACAGAGAACTACAACATATTACTGAGAGATCATAAAGATCTAAATACAGGGAATGGTATTCCATATTCATGAACAGGCAGACACAATATCATAAACATGTCAATTCTGCCCCAATTGATTTATATACTTAATGAAATCCTAGTTAAAATCCTGACAGGAGTGTGGGGTGGGGGGGACATAGAAGCTTATTCTAAAATGTATATGGAACTGCAAAGCGCCAAAAAAAATCATGCAGTCTTGGAGAAGAACAAATTTGGATGACTTTTATTATCAATTATTAAGATATTTTGAAGTACAATTTATTAAAATTGTATAGTATTAACACAAGGAAAGAAAAATAATTATATAGAAAAGAGTTTAGAAAGAGACATATATGGGAATGCTTGATGTAGGACACTGGTGAACTGGCAAAGAAGGGGGAAAATAAGAGTAGTTTTTTAAATAAATGGCATAGGGTCCGTTGGATATCCTATATGGAAAGAAGTGAAATTGAACTTTTATGTCATGCCATATACAAAAATACGACCAAGCATATTATAAACTCAAATGTCAAAGATAAATGATATTATATCTTAATGAGTTCCAGGTATCCAGGTATATTTTAAATGAGACACACAATTAATTAACTGTATAGAAAAGATTGATCAATTGGAGTACATTAAAATTAAGGACTTATTTTTATCAAAATACTTCATTAAAAGAAGAAAGGGAAAATCACAGATTGGGACATGGTCTTTGCTATGTTTAATTCACATTCAGAATATATAAAGAATTGGTGAAAATCAATAAAAGACAGTCATATTAGTTTTCTTTTGTGACCATACAACTTACTACAGATTTAGTAGTTTCAAACAATACAAATTTGTTATCCTGAAGTTCATAGGTCTGAAAACTGTTATAGGTCATGCTGTGCTAAAATCAGTGTTAGCAGGGCTGTATTCCTTTCTTCAGGCACCAAGGGATGAGTCATTTCCTTGCTCACTTAGGTGTTGGTAGAATTCAGTTCTGTGCAGTTGTAAGGGTGAAGACTCCATACCACCGAGAGCAGCTAGGGACTGTCATTAGCCCCTAGAGGCATCTCTTTGGTTCTTTCAAGGGTACATTTCAGCATAAGCAACAGGGTATAAAATATTTTTCATGCTTCTATCACTCTAACCTACTTAACTTCCATTCTTACTTTTAAGACAACCATGTGAGATCTTAAACTGGACCCACCTAGAATATCCAGAATAATTTCCCCATCTCAAGTCCTTCACCTTAAGCACATCTACAAAGCTCATTTTGCCATGTAAGGTGACATATTTACATATTTACCAATTCCAGGCATCAAGATGTGGACATTTTGGGGCCCATTTTTCTGCCTATCACAACAGTCAACCTAATTTTAAAAATGAGCTAGTGACTTGAACAAGAACATTACAAATGAGATTATCTCATTGGTTATTTAACATTAAAAAATGAATCACTCTCATTAATTACAAGGGAAATGCTAATTAATCTTAAGTCAATGATACTATACACCAACCAGAATGGTCAATTTTTAAAAGACCAAAAATATTGAGTGTTGGTAAGAATAAGAAACAACTGAAACCCTCATCCATTCTTCATAAGTTGGCAAAATTATGGAATCCTTTTGGAACACCATTTATCCGTATCTACTAAAGTTGAGCATAAGTATATCCAAGAGTGCATCAATCCAACTTCTAGGCATACTTCCAGTAGTATGTATATGTGTAACAAATATATGCACAAAATATTCATGGTAGCATTATTTGTAATAAAATCTGGAAATAACATATCTACTGATAGAACTCATAAATACAATATTGGTGCATTCTTACAATGGAATAATATATAGTAATAAGAATAAATAAACTACCGGGGCGCCTGGGTGGCGCAGTCGGTTAAGCGTCCGACTTCAGCCAGATCACAATCTCGCGGTCCGTGGGTTCGAGCCCCGCGTCGGGCTCTGGGCTGATGGCTCGGAGCCTGGAGCCTGTTTCCGATTCTGTGTCTCCCTCTCTCTCTGCCCCTCCCCCGTTCATGCTCTGTCTCTCTCTGTCCCAAAAATAAATAAAAAAAAAACGTTGAAAAAAAAAAAAGAATAAATAAACTACCTCATATAACAAAATGGATAAATCTCATAGACATAATATCGAATAAAAGATTACAGAAATAAAAGAGTACACATATACAGCATAATCATATTTTTATATATTTAAATATAGGAATAATTTATATACTAGAATAGTGATTATTTTTGGAAGGAGGATTAGGGTACTTCTTAGGTGTTTTCAATATTCCGTTTTTTTCATTTGTATGAAGTTGACACAGCTATGTTCACTTTGTGAAATTCATCAAGGTTTACATTTATGGTAATATTTGCTTTTTGTATTAAATTATATTTTTTAAATACTGAACAGCTTATATCCCTGGGAACAGAGGGACAGCTTTGCTTCTGAGGTTGCCAGTATCCCTGCTGGATGGAACCTGTCAACTGCTCCTCTTTTTACAGCTAGAGATGCTATCTGAACAAGGAGGGAGCAGTAGGGACCAGACAGATGAACAAGTCCTACTCCTGCTGCACTACAGTTCCCTGTCCCTGGAGACCTGTTTTTTTTTTCCTTTTTTATTTACTTATGTGTTTATTGAATACCGTGTTGTTATACAAAAGGCTCGGTGTGGTCAAAAATAAAAAGACACTGATATTGGTAGAAAGGGATGGAAAAAAATGAGAAGGTGAGCCAGGTGGGCCTGGAGAAGCCACTTGATTCCTAAGAGACAGTTGTTCCAATGCCAACAGACTACTGCCCCAGGAGAGCTCATACCTAGGGTTGCTGAATCTCATCTCTCAAAAGATGACAATAAGTGGAGATGTACTGAGTTATAAATATCATAAACTTAATATTTGTAGAAATCTCAATTTTGGATCTCTGTTGTTAGAAGTCAGGCAGTGGATTTCTTTGGAGGGGTAAAAATGACTGGCAATGGACATATGGGATTGCTGGGAAGGTTCTATGTCTTGATCTGGGCTGGTTAAATGGGTATGTTAGTTTGTGAACATTTCATGGAGTTATACATATATGTGAAATGGTTAGGAAGATAACATCTAAAGTCAAAGCATAGTCTGGAGCTATTTCTCTTCAACTACAGTAATATTCAGATATCTTTTAAAATGAAACTTTCCATAAATTGTTCATGTCCTGTGGAATTCAGAAAAATGGCTCTAGATACAATGATCTAGACGTGTTGCAAAACAAAGAGGCCAGAATGAAAACAAACAAACAAAAAACTGAGTGCAGAGGCAAGAACCTGAGGATTGGTTGGGAGGGAGGAAGGGTGAAGATGAGTGTAATTGAACCAAGAGTATATGGGCAGGTTCTTGTGCCCTTATCTAACTCGGGCACATGCTTTTGTGTGCATGCGTGTGCATGCGTGTGCGTGTGAGTGTGTGTGTGTGTGTGTGTGTGTGTGAGGTAGAATATGAGTGTCTTGATTGCATTTATATTAGTAAGGATGAAAAGCATGTTCTGATTCTGATTTGGGACATAGTGTCCTGAATGTTTCTGTGCCATTTATGGAGATTTCAGGCTGGTGAACACCACCACTTATGGGCACAAAATAAGGCTATGATATTAATAAAATTTTGTTTAAACACAGCAGAAAAATAGATTTGGGAAGTAAGATATAATTCCTGGTTTTACACATGTACAATAAATATAAAAAACTAGCAATTAGATGTTGATTGTTAGGATCAATTCTTACATATGTTGTTGCATTTATGCCCAGTAATGGCCCTGCTAAATGCATATAATTACATTTATTTATCATCCATAAAAGTGTATTTCTCAAGCATTATCTTTCCTCAGAAGCCTATCCTACTGAGGTAAAATCGATAACTCTAAAATGGTCCATCTTCCTTCACCTCCACCATTACCTTACTTCATATTGCAGAAATTATGACCTATATTTGGGTTTATATCTATCCTGTCTTTACATTGTAAATGACTTTAACAAGGGATTCTATGTTGCTCATCTCCCAGAGTTCTATCCAAGTGACTGGCTTATAGGAGTTCTCAGTAAATGTTTGTTGAAAGAATGAAAAGAATATGGACACTAGAAGTAAGAAAGGCCAACTTCCCTGGGGCAAAAGTCATCCATACTGAATTTGAACCCAGCTCTTTGTGATTCTAATTCCAAACTTTTCTATTAAATCACACTAAATGAACATCAAACCTCACTGCATTTGTCAGTCTCTGGTATTGAAAATGGGAAACACTTCTGTTTCTAATACTACTTTTACCTCACATCCACATTTGGATTTGCATTGGGCTTTCAGGTGCCAGCCAAGGTTCCTGCTGCCCAGGAAATAATGCACATGGGCAAATGCCAGTTTTATATAATTTAGGAGAAAGAACTACATTTGAGATCATTTACATAAAAATAAAATTTGTGCCTGTCTCTACAGAATAGGCTCTGGTCAACAGAGCACAAATCAATCTGTTTGCTCTTAAATTTAAATTTCCATAAGTCATTACATAGCTCATAATCACATTGATGTAACTGAATTGAATTTGCAGAGATTATTCTGTGTGAGAAGGGACTTCCAAGCTATTTAAACTGCTGCTATTCAATAGATAAGGCCTCTCAAATCTGACCTCTGTTTTATATTAAATTTGTGACCTAATTTTCATTTTTCTCTGGGTTCTCATTTTCTCAGATGAAGAGGTCTTAGAAGCTTTCACACCAGCACTTTTACATTGGCA
Organism: Panthera tigris; assembly: GCF_018350195.1. Taxonomy (NCBI): domain Eukaryota; kingdom Metazoa; phylum Chordata; class Mammalia; order Carnivora; family Felidae; genus Panthera; species Panthera tigris. Next base: position 49,928,909 of record NC_056669.1, read on the forward strand.
GTTGCAGACAGAAGGATAAAGAAAGATGTGCATTCAGATGCTGGAAGAGGGTGTGATAGCAAATTGGTTAATCAAATGGACATATTCCATTTTAAATATGGGCTCCACACATAGTAACTCTTTGTCTTTGGGCAAGTTGCTGAGCCTTGCCCTCTCTGTATTATGCAGATAGTATTAGGGTCTACTTCACATAATTTATAAGACTTTAATGAAAGCCTAGACCAGAGCCTGTAAAATGGTGAGCAATCTATGTTAGCCAACTCATGACAATCAATATTGTCATTATATAACTGTTACAAATTTGTATTATTAGTTTTAAATGTCACACACACACACACACACACACACACACACACACACACGAATAAAACAGTTGAAGAACAGAGTAAATTGGGAAAGATCCAGATAAAATGCTGAGCATTCAGTTTCAGCTTTTTGTCATAATACTTATTTACATTTTCCTAGCACCTTACATATTTAATTAAAATTTTTTATATTGATTTATTTATTTTGAGAGAGAGAAAGCATGAACAGGGGAGGGGCAGAGAGAGAGGAGAGAGAATCCCAAGCAGGCTCCATGCACTATCACGGCAGAGCCTGACATGGGATTTGATCCCACAAACAAACCATGAGATCATGACCTGAGCCAAAATCAAGAGTCGGATGTTCAATGACTGAGCCACCCAAGCACCCCCACCTTATACATTTTAAAACACTTTAATTTATTTCATTAGGTCTCTCAAAGCAATCTTTTATGAAAATTATATCATTTTTTATATACTATTTTAAGAATATATTATCCTTCTAATTGAACAGATGAGGGAAAAAGCACCTTAAGAAGTTAAATGAATTCTCTAAAGTGGTAATAAACTGGCCAAACTTGAGTGTTCTAAATCTCAAGCAAGTCCTCTTAGTATAAATGAGCCTTGCCCTGCTAGCCCTTTGAATAAGGGTCTTATAGGTCGAGGGTCGTGACTCCACTGACGGACCAGAAATGAAATTGGAAAGGAACAAATATGGCGATGTATCAAGTATGACACACAAAATCAAGAATTGGTATAGTTTTCATGCCCATAAGTAATTCCTTATGGAATAGTATACAACTCCTTCCTTCATTGCTTCTGTATTTCAGTACAAAATTATTGAAGTACTACTGTGTGCAAGACAGAGTGTACTGTGACTACAGTAAATGCTATAAGGAATTTTAATAAATTTCACATGTGTCTTTATCTTCAGACGCCAACATCCTATGGCACTTGTTTAGAAGTTTTTAGAGAGGAGATCTATCTTTTCTTATTAAAACAAATCTTATATGCTATCCCCTATATAATAGACATGAAAATTGTTAATTCCTTTAGGCAATTTGGTTCTTTATTGGCAGAAAATCTTTCATTTTTTATGGACTTTCTGAGATATCATCACAGAATCATAGAACAAGTTCCATATACTAGAAAAAAAAAAGGAAACTACTTTAAAGAAAAAATTTCTCCTTTTTCTAAGGACAACATAGTAGAAGCAGTAATCATTAAGTAAAATTCTCAGAGAGAAGTGTTTTGTTTTTGTTTTTGTTCCCCTCCTCCCCCCCCACCCCCCAGTCAAGAATGATACCTTGAAGATCTGGCTTCCCTGGTCCATATTGAAATGATATTTTCACTAAAAACCTTGTGCGTCTGATGTTACTAGTTGTTATTTTTTAATTAAAATTATGCTTATAATTGTTTTTAAAGGAAGGACATTTACTCTAATAGGATTAAAGTAGAAAGAAATCATTTAAGGAAACTTCATCCTCATACAATTTTTTCTTATTTGTATTCATATTCAACTAGCAAATGTTCTTAGTACCTAAATAAAAATACATTTGACAAAATTTAAGTGATAAGTTTATTTTTTGCTGTCCTTTAGTTATGAAGTTTAGGAAAATTAAAAAATAAAACAAGCAACAGAGAAGTTCAGTGGAGTTGAGGCAGGAGCTTATGGTAGTTATTTCAGGAAGTGAGAACTCTGTAGTTTATGGATTATGAAGTAATTGTGGTATAAGTGTAATATTTATATTTTATTTTATATTAATTAATTTATTCCATGAATAAGAATACATACACTGTGCCATATTCTGCCCCACACTTGTCAGTTCATAAGGCAAATAAAAATAACAATATTTGGTTATTTTCCTTAAAAAATTATTAGCAGTAAATATTTGGTGCTTAATTAAATGCTGAATCAGTTCCAATATATCAAAATTAAAATAAAAATTTTTAAAGGAATAAATATTTTATGAGTTTAGGCAAACTTAAATTTGTATGTTTACTAGAAAATAAATGTGATGGAAATAGGAAATTTGAGTAAGTCCAAATTATAATTAGAAAGTGCCTTCTTGGGGCGCCTGGGTGGCTCAGTAGGTTAAGCGTCCGACTTCAGCTCAGGTCACAATCTCAAGGTCCATGAGTTTGAGCCCCACATCAGACTCTGGGCTGATGGCTCAGAGCCTGGAGCCTGCTTCCGATTCTGTGTCTCCCTCTCTCTCTGTCCCTCCCCCATTCATGCTCTGTCTCTCTCTCTCTCAAAAATAAATAAACGTTAAAAAAAATTTTTTTTTAAAAAGAAAGTACCTTCTTCTCACCAAAATAGAAATATACCCTTGTTCTATACAAACATTGATTGGGAAAATGAATTATCTAGATCTAGGAAATATAATTGTCAGCCAGACAGGCTGCTAGAATACTAGATTAAATGGACACAGAATTGGAACTTTTGAGAGATTTTCTATCCAAACAATCATGGAAACCCCTGCTTCCCGGGGAGTATTCCTTGTCTCTCTGATTGGATCATGAGCGCTGTGAACAAGAATGCATGTACGTATGTGCATATGCCTCTCTGTATGCTTTGTAATTAATATGTCCATTAAAAATAATTCCCCCATAATTCATATTTGACCTAAGATGTCTCCTCTGAAAAATCTTATTTATAGGTATAATATTGGCCTTTAATTTGACAGTATTAACACAGATACCAGGAAAAGATAATGTCTACGTAGACAAGGATTTAATGGTGAAGTAAGTGATGCAGAGTGGAGAGTGGGTATTTGGAATAAATGACCAAAAGAAAAAATAGACAAAGGCATTTAAGAACTATCCCCACCAATTCTGAGTTTCTTCGATATTCTGGTAAGGCAAAGTAGATGATTAAATCCAGAAATGTATTATAGGTACCTGCATATTGGTTGAACTGTGCATTCGTATATATTTTTCTGTTAATTGCTAATGAGCAATGATTTAGAAAGAGGGTTCTGAAGCTAGAACAAACAATCCTAAAATTTGAACCCCATCAAAGTCCCTGAATAGCCAAAGAAATGTTGAAAAATAAAACCAAAGCAGGAGGCATTACAATCCCTGACTTTAGCCTCCACTACAAAGCTGTAATCACCAAGACAGTATCGTACTGGCACAAAAACAGATACATAGACCAATGGAATAGAATAGAGAACCCAGAATTGGACCCACAAATGTATGGCCAACTAATCTTTGACATAGCAGGAAAGAGTAGCCAATGGAAGAAAGACAGTCTCTTTAACAAATGGTGCTGGCAGAACTGGATGGCAACATGCACAAGAATGAAACTGGACCACTTTTTACACCATACACAAAAATAAACTCAAAATGGATGAAAGGCCTAAGTGTGAGACAGGAAACCATCAAAACCTTAGAGGAGAAAACAGGCATCAACCTCTTTGACCTCGGCCGCAGCAATTTCTTGCTCAACACATTTCCAAAGGCAAGGGGAATAAAAGCAAAAATGAACTATTGGGACCTCATCAAGATAAAAAGTTTCTGTACTGCAAAGGAATCTGTCAACAAAATTAAAAGGCAACTGATAGAATGGGAGAAGATATTTGAAAATGACATATCAGATAAAGGGTTAGGATCCAAAATCTATAAAGAACTTACCAAACTCAACACCTGAAAAACAAATAATCCGGTGAAGAAAAGGGCAGAAGACATGAATAGACACTTTTCCAAAGAAGACATCCAGATAGCCAAAAGACATATGATAAGATGCTCAACATCACTCATTATCAGGGAAGTACAAATCAAAACCACATTGAGATACCACCTCATGCCAGTCAGAGTGGCTAAAATTAACAACTCTGGAAACAAGAGATATTGGCGAGGATGTGGAGAAACAGGAACCCTCTTGCACTGTTGGTGGGAAATAAACTGGTGCACTGGAAAACAGTGTGGAGGTACCTCAAAAAGTTAAAAATAGAAGTACCCTATGACCCAGAAATAGCAATACTAGGAATTTATCCAAAGGATACAAGAGTGCTCATTCATAAGGGCACTTGTATCCCAATGTTTATAGCAGTGCTTTCAACAATAGCCAAATTATGGAAAGAGCCCAAATATCCATCAACTGGTGAATGGATAAAGAAGATGTGGTTTGGGGCGCCTGGGTGTCTCGGTCGGTTAAGTGTCCGACTTCGGCTCAGGTCATGATCTCGCGGTCCGTGAATTTGAGCCCCGCGTCGGGCTCTGTGCTGACAGCTCAGAGCCTGGAGCCTGTTTCCGATTCTGTGTCTCCCTCTCTTTGTGACCCTTCCCCATTCATGCTCTGTCTCTCTCTGTCTCAAAAATAAATAAACGTTAAAAAAAAAAATTAAAAAAAAAAAAAAGAAGATGTGGTTTATATATACAATGGAATACTACTTGGCTTTGAGAAAGAATGAAATCCTGCCATTTGCAACAACATGGATGAAACTGGAGGGTATTCGGCTAAGTGAAATAAGTCAGTCAGAGAAAGACAGAGATCATATGTTTTCACTCATATGTGGAACTTGAGAAACTTAAACAGAAGACCTGGGAGAAGGGAGGGGGAAAAATAGTTTCAAACAGAGAGGGAAGCAAACCATAAGAGACTCTTAAATACAGAAATCAAACTGAGGGTTGATGGGGTGCCGAGGGAGAAGGGAAAAAAGGGTGATGGGCATTGAGAAGGGCACTTGTTGGGATGAGCACTGGGTATTGTATATAAGCAATGAATCATGGGAATCTAACCTCGAAATCAAGAGCACACTATATACACTGTATGTTAGCTAACTTGACAATAAATTATATTTAAAAAAATAGTTGTAACGGGGGCCCCCTGGCTGGCTCATTTGGTAGAGCATGTAACTCTTGATCTCAGGATTGTGAGTTTGAGCTCCATGTTGGGTATGGAGATTACTTAAATAAGTAAATCTTCAAAAACAAGCAAACAACAACAACAACAAAACAAAAGAAAGAAAGAGAGTTCTAGAGTTTAACAGCCTGGATTTGTATCTGAACTTGACCCCTGACTAGCTGAGTGACTTTGAGTAAATGACTTAACATCTCTGTGCCTGAAATTCTAATCTTTAAAATGAGAATAAGAATAGTAATTACCTCAGCGTTTCATTAAGATAATAAGTATAAAATGTATAAAAGTGTTGCTAGTACATGTTAAGAACATAGTGTTACTACATTAATAATAACTATTATATAATAACTAATGTGTAGCACATTATATATATATATATAATGGTATTTATATATGTATGGTATGTATATATATATATAATGGTATTAATTATATATATATATATATATATATATATATATATATATAAAATGGTATTAATTAATATAGTAACACTACATGACAAGTTTTGTGGCTATGAATGTTCCAAGTTGACTTCCTCTGCAAGTACTTTTCAGGACTTGTACCCTTCTACCTTCACAAAAAGTCACAAAATTACATGCATCAGAAGCCAAAATATTTTCAAACATTTTGTTCTCAGCAATTCCCTCACTGAAACATACCCCAGGGAAATAATGTGACATATCTAGGAGCATTTTGCTCAAAATATTAATTGCAGGATTGGAATACTATACCACCATTAAAATAAAATATTTAAATTCCTTAATGTGTTAAGAAAAATAAAACGCTGGAATGAAGTATGGAGATGTGTAACTGGAGGTATATTTAAAAGGAAGAATATGAAATACTTATTCACCAATGACCTGTATTATTTTTCTAAATGTATTATAATTATTTATAAGAATATAAATGTGTGCATATGTGTATGTATGTTTCTGTGGGTATCTGTCTAAACAGAAACTGCATAGGAAATATCTAAATGGATTATATAAGTTCTAAATCTGTTCTGGCTTATAAACAATCTAGGTATCAACAAGATCACACTTCCCTCCAGGGAATAAAGCAATGTCAGGGACAAGTATCTTTGAACAGTATCTCTAAACAGCTTTTCATTATTGTAGAAAGCCAGTGGCTTCATGTAGAGGAGTCACTGGTCTGTGGAGTACACTTAGGAAATGCTGCCCTACTCTATTAAAACAGACCAGAGCAGTTCTTTTTCCTCCCTTCTCTCTCCATCCCAAACCATCGCTCACAGAACTAATGTTTTGAATGTGAAGACATGAAGAAACTGAGATTCAAAAAAATTACTTTCCAAATGTCATTCAACTAGGAGGTGGTGAACTAAAACTGTTTCATCTCTCACTAAACATTAATTGAGGCCCTGATACCTTTAAAACACAGATATATATGATAAATTGAACATGAATACTTTCACATGATGCTCACTGTGTAATGGGGTTCAAAAAATTAAACAATCAGCTATTACTCAATAGGTTAAGTGCTGCAAGAGAAATAGCACATGATTATTCAAATTTATTCAACACATATTTAAATGTTAAATGCCCCCTATGCATTTACCCCAGCTAGATGTTATCGCAGCAAAAGTTAGTAAGATAAACTCTATCTTGAGGTGCTTATGATTTAGTGGAGAATGTCAATCTGAACTGACCATTTCAATATAGTATGGTAATAGTGATAATAGCTAACATTTTTTTGAGTGCTTACTACTTAGTAAGCACTATTTAAAAATTTTTTTTAGTTAACATACAAGGCAATATTGGTTTCAGCAGAATTCAGTAATTTATCACTTACATACAATACCCAGCACTGATCACAAGTGTCCTCCTTAATATCCATTACTTACCTAGCCCATCTCCCACCCAGCTTCCTCCATCAATCCTCACTTTGTTCTCTGTCATTAAGTATCTTTCCTGGTTTGTTTCTCTCTCTTCTCTTCCCCCTCCACTTCCCATAAGCACAACTATTTTGTTTCTTAAATTCTACATATGAGTGAAATGATATGGTATTTGTATTTCTCTGATTGACTTATTTCCCTTAGTGTACTACATTCTTTGCAAATGGCAAGATTTCATTCTTTTCGATGGCCGAGTAATGTTCCATTGTTTGTTTATACACACACACACACACACACACACCCCACATCTTCTTTATCCATTCATCAACTGATGGACAGTTGGGCTTCCTCCATAGTTTTGCTATTGTTGATAATGCTGCTATAAACATTGGGGTGCATGTACCCCTTTGAATCTGTACTTTTGTATCCTTTTGGGTAAATACTAATAGTGCAATTGCTGATTCATAGGTTATTTCTATTTTTAATTTTTTAAGGAAACCCCATACTGTTCTCTAGAGTGTCTGCACCAGTTTTCATTCCCACCAACAATGCAAGAGAGTTCCTCTTTCTCCGTAGCTTCACTAACATCTGTTGTTTCTTGTGTTGTTAATTTTAGCCATTCTGATAGTTGTGAGGTGGTATCGTGGTTTTGATTTGTATTTCCCTGATGATGAGTGCTGTTGAGCATCTTTCTCATGTGTCTGTTAGCCACCTGATGTCTTCTCTGTAAAGTGTCTATTTATGTTTTCTGCCCATGTCTTATTGGGTTGTTTGTTTTTTGGGTGTTGAGTTTGATACTTATTTATAGATTTTGTATACTAACCCTTTGTATGATATGTCATTTGCAAGTATCTTCTGGCATTCTGTAGGCTACCTTTTAGTTTTGTTGATTGTTTCCTTTGCTTTGTGGAAGTTTTTTATCTTGATAGAGTTCCAATAGTTCATGTATCCCTTGCCTTCAGCAACATGTCTAGTAAGAAATTGCTATGGCTGATGTTAAAGAGATTGCTGTCTGTGTTCTCCTTCCTCTAGGATTTGATAGTTTCCTGTCTCACATTTAGGTCTTTCATCCATTTTGAACATATTTTTGTGTGTAGTATAAGAAAGTAGTCCAGTTTCGTTCTTCTGTATGTTGCTGTCCAGTTTTCCCAACACCATTTTTTGAAGAGACTGTCTTTTTTCCATTGGATATTCTTTCCTGCTTTGTCAAAGATGAGTTAACCATATGGTTGTGGGCCCATTTCTGTTTTTTCTACTCTGTTCCACTGATCTATATGTCTGTTTTTGTGCTACCATTCTGTCTTGATTACTTTAGCTTTGCAGTATAGCTTAAGTTCCAGAATCATGATGCCTCTAATTTTGTTTTATTTTTTCAGGATTGCTTTGGCTATTCACGGTCTTTTATGGTTCCATATAAATTTTAGGATTGTTTGTTCTAGCTATGCAAAAAATACTGGTGGTATTTTGGTAGGGACTGAATTAAATGTGTAGATTGCTTTTGGTAGTATAGATATTTTAACCATGTTTGTTCTTCCAATTCATGAGCATGGGATGCCTTTCCATTTCTTTGTGTCATCTTCAGTTTCTTTCATCAGTGTTTTATAGTTTTCAGAGTACAAATCTTTTTTTAGTTAGATTTATTCCTGGTTATCTTACTGTTTTTGGTGCAATTGCAAGTGGGATCAATTCCTTGATTTCTTTTTCTGCTGCTTTGTTATTGGTATAAAGAAATGCAACAGATTTCTGCACGTTGATTTTATATCCTGTGGCTTTGCTGAATCATGTGTGCATTCTAACAACTTTCTGGTGGGGCATTTTGGATTTTCTACATAGAGTATCATGTCACCTGCAAATAGTAAAAGTTTGACTTCTTTCTTGCTGATTTATATGCCCTTTATTTCTTTTTGTTGTTAGATCGCTGAGGCTAAGACTTCCAGGACTATGTTAAGTAGTAATGGTGAGAGTGGACATCCTTGTCTTGTTCCTGACCATAGGGGAAAAGCTGTCAGGTTTTCCTCTTTGAGGATAATGTTAGCTTTGGTTTTGTATATGTGCTTTATGATGTTGAGGTAAGCAAAAATCTCTTAACAAACAAGAGTTCTGGGCCAGATGGTGTCCCAGGAGAATTATACCAGACATTTAAAGAAGAGTTAATTGTTCTCAAACTGTTCCAAAAAATAGAAATGGAAGGAAAACTTCCAAATTCATTCTATAAATTCAGCATTACCTTGATTCCAAAACCGACCAAGACCCCACTAAAAAGGAGAATTATAGGCCAATATCCCTTATGAACACGGATGGAAAAATTCTCAACAAGATACCAGCAAATCAAACTGAACAATACATAAAAAGAGTTATTCACCGTGACCAAGTGGGATTTATTCCTGAGCTGCAGGGCTGGTTCAATAATTGCCAACCAATCAACATGATACATGACATTGATAAAAGAAAGGATAGGGACCATATGATCCTGGCGATAGATGCAGAAAAGCATTGATAAAATACAGTATCCAGTCTTGATAAAAAACCTTCAACAAAGTACGGGTAGATGGAATATTTAGGTACTATTTTAAGTACTTTGTGTATTTCATTCAATCCTCATAACAAAGCTTAAGGTCAATACTCCCCTGAATATAGATGTGGTTAATGGAGCAGAGAGTGTTTGAAATAACTTGTCCTAGGTTACCCAGATAGAAGGTTGTGGAGCTGGAATATGGATGCAAGTATCTGACTGTGGAGCCTTTGCTATTATCTGTATGCCAAACTGCCTTTAAAACCTCTTAGAAAAATAAATTCTGGTTAATATAGGGCCTAACATATATAAAAACATTATAAACACTTAGGGCTTAAAACTGTTGTTCAGGTAGAGTAATAAAAGTCCTAGTTACATGAGACAGGCCCATTTTATACCTGTTATTGGATATCTGTTCAGCTTAACATCTTTCTCTGATCCTTAATTTATTTCAATAAAGTGTCACATAATGACTGCATTAAGATGACCCAGGATGAATTTGGTAGTCTTCCACTTGAGAGTTCAGGATTCTGTCATGATCTCATATAATGATGTAAGAGATGCATGGGCAGAATACAGAATTCTCACCCCAACACAGGATTAAATTTAAAAGATGACTCAAAATAACCTCTTTCTTTTCCTGACTTTTTTCAGACACAGGGTAACTGTAGAGGATAGTATGCAGAGCTAAGGGTGATAAAAAATGATGCATACTGAGAAGGTAGCCGCCAGAGCCAGCTAAGTCCTTCTGGTCTCAGTTAGTGGCATTTGATAGTATTACCATTGTTGAACGTGTAATAATGGCTTGGGCTATGGATTGTCAAAGTCACAAGGCTGCCAGGCTGCCAGTTGGTAGCTTAAGTGAGAAACGTGGGGAAATGCAGGTTAATAAATGTTAAATATGTGCAGAAAATGGAGTCTGAGTGCTGCCATCAAGAGAATAGGGGTTTATCTAGATGTTCTTGTTGCAGTGTTTTTGTCATTTAGAACAGCATATAATCGATAACTATTTTCTTATTTGGTAATACAGTTACATTTTAAATTAAGTTGTTTTAGTTGTAATGAGCTTTTAAAAAGCACAAAATAACATGTTTAAGATTTTACAGAGTCCTTCATTTCTCAAGAAAGCTGATAATGAAGTATGACTTAAAGTGTTTTGGGGTTCTGAATGTCTGCCATGGGGCTTGATGTAGTATCCACAACCACAAGAGAGCCAGAAGATACATCACTGCTAACAAAGCATTAACATCTTTAGCAGTTTGTTTTTATTTTAGAAGATTAAGCTTGAATACATCAATTTAATACAGGCAGCAGCAAAAAGTACCACATATATCAGTGTCTGAAATATGGCTTTCAGTGACCTTAGATGATTGTTTTGTTAAATTAGCTTTGCTTACTTTTGTTTCCAAGATTCTTATAGATATATGTAAAGTGCAGAAGTAGCTGGTAATATATTGGTTCTATTTACAGAAGAACTTCACATATAGGTAAAAATAAGGTCAGTTTTATATCAGTAACATTCAAAGCTTCAAATAGAAAATGAATTAATTTGTTTTTAGTAGTGGCTCAAATTTTCATCTAATTATAGAATTAACATAAAGTTTTGAAAGTTCATTCCATTAAAAGTAGAATACCTGGTATTATTTTGAATTTTTTCTAATTTTGTTTGGACAATTAAACCTGAAGGTAAAATTATTTGTTTTTGTAGTTATGTTCATTTAGAAACTCATTTGAGTATTGTTGAACTACTAAATTAGAAAATCTGAGACTAGATTCTGTGGGTCACTAAATTTTTATATAAAGAAAAGTAAGGAAAAGATATGAGCTCACAATTGGTGTTGCTGCACAAATAATTCACTAATTTATCTAATTCAGCTGTCATATTTACAAAAAGTGTAAACAGGGGATGTCAAGTTTAAAACATGTTTATAACCAAACTGAAATCTCACAATTTTAATGACAAAACTGATGTTGACCCGGGAGGGGGGGGGGGGAGCTCAAATATAGGGAGAATGTATAAAATATATCTTTGCTGCTTTTTACCAATAAATACAAATAATTAGTTTTGTTTGTATTTTGAACAAAGTTGGTTGAGGATCTTTAATTAAATATTCAGTGAATGGAGACCCCGAAGCTTTAGCTTTGGAAGCTTTTGGCAAATTGCATTTATTAAAGATAAAGATTCCAAAGGGAAGAACATGAAGTTGATCTGTCTTAGAGCAAGGAAGGAACTGAAAAGTTTGAACTAGTTGTTAAAAAATTATAAGTCTACAATGATAATTTTATTATGAATCTTGGGATATATAAATTTGAGGGAAAGAAGATTTTTTTAAAAAATAATTGGATATCCTATTTTATTGTATATGTTTATACTATTGACCAGAATGGAAAAAAGATGAAAAAGTCTACAATCTAATAGTCTTTAAATTTGGCAAAACATTAAAAACAATTATAAACAAAAAATCTGTATATGATGACTGTTTTCTGATAAATATAATTATACAAAGAGTTTTTAAATTAATGCAAAAAGACAATAGCTGTGAATATATTTGAACTGCTATATTTACATATGTCAATTAGCAAAATTTTAAAATTAGTACATCTATTTAAGAGAACTTGCTTTAAATTGACTATATGACTCAATATCCATGGAACACTATTTCTCAATTGTTATATTTATTTTATATGAATATATAAATATATCAATATAAATGCATATTATTTAATGTAAATATTAATATAAATAAGTTTAAAGATTGTAACCATAAGACGCAATGTTAAAGAAAGTTCCAGGGAATTTATGACACAATTTCAATTAGTAAGACTGTTTTGTTTGAAACCTTTATTGAGAGTTTTTATGATTAATGGATGTTGGATTTTGTCACATGCCTTTTCTGCATCTGTTGAGACTATCATATGATTTTTGTCCTTCATTTGTTAATGTTGTGTATTGCATTGATTGATTTGTGGATATTGAACCATCCTTGCATCCCTGGAATAAATCCCACTTCATCATGACAAATTATACTTTAAATGTATTGTTGAATGCAGGTTGCTGTTATTTTGTTGAGAATTTTTGCCTCTTTGTTCATCAGAGATACTGGCCTGTAGTTTTCTTTTCTTTTCTTTTCTTTTCTCTTTTCTTTTCTTTTCTTTTCTTTTCTTTTCTTTTCTTTTCTCTTCTCTCCTCTCCTCTCCTCTCCTCTCCTCTCCTCTCCTCCCCTCCCCTCCCCTCTTCTTTTCTTTTCTTTTCTTTTCTTTTCTTTTCTTTTCTTTTCTTTTCTTTTCTTTTCTGTAGTATCTTTGCCTGGTTTTGGTATCTGGGTAATGCTGGCCTCATAGGATGTATTTGGAAAATTTCATTCCTCTTTATTTTTTGGAGTGGTTTGAGGAGAATAGGTATAAGCTGTTTTTTCTAATGTTTGGTAGAATTTACCTGTGAATCCATTTGGTCCTAGACTTTTATTTTTTGGGAGTATTTGATTTTTGATTCAGTTTCATCTGTAGTAATAGGTCTGTTGAGTTTTTGTTTTTTTTTTCCCCTGGTTCACTTTTGGAAGATTGTATATTTCTAGGAATTTATCCATTTCTTCTAGGTTGTCTGATTTATTGTCATGTCATTTTTCATAGTAGTTTCTTATAATCCTTTGTATTTCTGTGGTGTCAATTGTTACTTCTTCTATTTCAATTCTGATTTTAGTTATTTAGTACTTCTGCCTTTTTATCCTGATGAGTCTGGCTAAAGGTTTATGAATTTTGTTTATCTTTTCAATGAGACAGCTCTTGGTTTTCTTTTTTTTTTTCTTTTCTTCTCTTTCCTTTTTCTTTATTTTCAATTCATTTTCCACTCTGGTCTATTATTTCTATCTACTAACTCTAGATTTGTTTGGTCTTTTTTCCCCTTAGTTGCTTCAGGTGTAAGGTTATACTGTTTATTTGAGATTTTTCTTGTTTTTTAAAGTAGACCAGTATTGCTATAAATTTCCCTCTTAGAAGTGCTTTTGCTGTGCCCCATAGATTTTGGAATGTTGTGTTTTCATATTCATTTTTTTCTCCACATATTTTTTGAGTTCCTCTTTGATTTCTTTATTGATCCATTGCTTGCTCAGTAGCATGTTGTTTGGCCTCACATGTTTTATGAGTCTTCCAGTTGTTTTCTTGTAATTTACTTCTAGTTTCATACCACTGTGGTCAGAAAAGATGTGTGATATGATTTCAGTGTTCTTAAATTTATTAAGAGCTATCTATTCTGTGGCCTAACATATGATCTACCCTGGAGGATGTTCCATAGTGAATATCTATTGCATAATAAAAACAGGTCTAAGATAATGATTAAGTTATATGAATCTATTTCAAAATAATTATTCATATGTGATATTTATTTAGATAATCAATATAAAGTAGTTTATAAAAATATATTTTTCTTTAATTATGAATATATTCTTTTTATTCTTTAGAAAAAATAGTTGTGAAAATAGCTTATGAATAAAATATAAAACTTTATCACACTTCTTATTTATAAAATATCCTAGTTAGATAAATTAAATGTTTATGCTAGGTATAGAAAACAGGAGGTGCTTAGGAGTTGAGGCAAAGGAGGTTTCAGCATATTCTGGTATATTTTATGATAGCTTCATGTATATTTGAGTTGAAAATTTCATACTTTATTAAAACTGGGAGACTTTTTTTGAGGCAAAAATACGTTTTTTAATATTTTTCTTTCACTTATATTTCTTAGAAATATTTCTTATTTCTCACTACACTTTTGTTGTTCTCATAATTTAGATAGTCTAGACTGGCCCCGTTTTACAATAAACCTAGAATTATTATTTCATATGGAACCTGTCTTCTAATCTTATACTTTGTGACAGAAATGAAAGGAGAAGAGAAGAAGTAGCATTATATTTCAAACAATAATATAATATCACCTTACACAAGAATAAGATTTTGAATATGTTATTTTTTTGGCACTGATTCCAGTCTTCTGTTAAACCCTGTTTTCAAGTTTTGGAGTCATTCTCAACTTGGGGCCAGGGAAAGGAAGGGTCTTTGAAATACCAGAAAAGAGCACAAAGCTGGAAGGCAAAGAGTACATTCTGGAATTCCCTGTACCTTCCTGGTTCAATCTCCCTGGAAAAGGTGAATCAAACAGGTGCTAAGTCCCTAGGAGATTTGTGGTAAAGTTTCTGGAATGCCTGATCATTTGGGTGAGGAAATCAAGGCTCAGCACATTTGAAGGGAATAATTTGGAGGTGGTATGCCTCACTCCAGACATTGACACATGACAAAACCAAGTTATTACAATATATAGTATGAAGTGCTTCACATTATAGAGTGCAAGATCTTTATCTTTCAGTCAGTTGTCAAATGCTGGGATTATCAGATAAATGTTCATATTTTCAGGAAAGACTAGTATATTCATTAGGCTGACTTTGAACCTGAATGTTTAACATAGTTTATGCTCTTCTTACATGCTAAATTAGCTATTAAATAAGAAAATCAGAACCTTTAAATATTTTCACCAAAATATAGCTGTTTTTACCTCAGAAATAATTCTGTCAATCAACAAGGTTTTATTTTTGTTTTTCTCAATGGTGTCAGACAACCAGCTTGACTCTTTCCTCCATTGAAATGATGAAATTGAATTTGAATAAATTTGAATACATTGGAGTGGTTTTCAATTACAACCTTATTGTGTCAATAATTGCTCTTGTTTTAAAAATTTTTTTTAATAAATAGGATCATATGATTTGGGCTCAAAACCAAAGTAACCACTTTATGGATTAAATGAAATTATCTAATTTAAATGGATGTTTGGATATAATTAAAACATTATACTAGTGCATTTATACAGCTGCAGAGTTTTTGCATCAATATTTTTAACCTCAAGGTTGTAAGTAATTATGTATAATTGGTTTAGCGTCTATTAAAATAATTAGATTATAGTGATGCCATATCAAATGTGTGTGTGTGTGTGTGTGTGTGTGTGTGTGTGTGTGTGTGTATTTTGGAGTTAATTTTTAGCAGTTAGCTTTCTCATAGACCCTATCAGCATTGTAATTTGATTTGTGCCTCCAGAAAGTTACTGGAACCACAGGTTTGGGAACTCTGTTGCTTGAATTGCTCTGCAGGAGAACACAACATTCTGTGCCTGGCACAAAGCTAATAAACTCTGACCTGGACCATATTCAAATATATTTTGTAAATATACACTATCAAAGAATATTTGTCCTATTGAATTATTATGCTGCACACCTGAAACTAATATACTATTATATGTCATTTATATGGCAATAAAAAGGGGGGGCAGGAGGTAATTTGGGTGACAATAGAAATGTTCTGTATCTTGTTTGCGTTGTATACCACTACTGTACTCTTATGTCAAAACTCAATGAATTATACACTTAAAAGCATTGAATTTTATTGATGTGAATTGTACCTTAATTAAACTGGAAAACATAAATATGTAGTCTTATGGGCATTCAAAAGCAACAAAGAACAAGAATTAATGAAATAAAGGAGAAAACGATATAACTGTCCTCCTCTTCCAAGCTGTGATAATGATTGTTCTAACTGGCTATTTATATATTGGCAAATCAGACAAAATAAATTCCTTCTGCTTTTGTGCCCCTGCTCTTTTTGTATAGTCTTCTGTCATGGAAACATAAATGCTTTATTTTATTTCTAATTTTACAAACCAATTTCCCATTAGGAATCTGTAGTATCTTAAGGTGGTTTATCTCAACATAGCTTACTTACCATAGCATATTGCCTGGCCAAGTTGTAGGTCCCTCTTTCTTTTATGTATGTGTATATGTATATGGGTGTGTGTGTGTATTCAATGTATAGGTGTATATGTGTATGTATATATGCACGTGCATATGTATGTATATGCATATATGTACATATATATGTGAACATATACATATGATACCTAATATATGTGTATATGTTGAAAATACTAGAAGACATTATTTTTCTCTTTATTGTAAATAATTCTCTAGTTTTCCTATTTTTTATTTAATTTCTTAATTGTACTCAATTTTTGTTTTCCATTCTCTTTATATTTTATTTGGTCATTAACCTTTTTTGTTAAGTAGTGTATTGAGGACTTTCACAAGTATGCCTCCATTTGGGAATTTATAGGTTGAATATACAAAACCCCAAACAATCTATCAGTGCTTTTTTATACATGTATACACACATACATACAATACCACAACATACCAAATTTAATAAAGAAAAAAAGGATGATTGGTTCAGTTCTTATTATTTAGCAGATTGAATTTATCCTATAAAGGTACAAGGTAAGACAGATGCCAAGATTTCCAACTCAAAAACTCCCACTGGCAATCACTCAGCCAGTCAATTCATACATATATAATATCAAATTTTATTACTCTATCCCTATATGCACAACATATGCAGTCCCTTATTAGCCATTACTACTTTGCTACTCATTCTCACATTTTCCCACTTTTAATATTCCCTAAAATGTGCTCTTCAGTATAGTTTGACTACTTTCATGATATCCTTTATAATTTTTTTTGTTTGTACATCTGCTTGTTGTATTTTTAGTCTCCTTCCCATGCAACTTTGTTTTGTTAAGTGTAGAAAACAATAAAATAAAATGGCATTCTATCCCTAAAATTCAAGATAAGAGTCTTAGTTTAATCTCTGCCTCTTATGTATTTTTGTGAAATTTACTCTAATTCTCTAGGTGTCTTATTGTCTTCCATAAACTCATAATGACATCTGTCCACCTTACACTGAAGTTGTAAAGATTAAATAAGGGAATGGATTTATAGATTCTGAGTGAGTCATCTGGCTTCAAACAGGCTTTTGTTCCACTATGAAGTACTGACTCTTTTCTAGACTCATGTTTTACATGGAAAATCTGTATTAATTGCTGTTATGGTAAGACTTTCTCCAATTCAGCCAATACTCATTGGGGTAATACTGTGTGTGGTACTATTTTAGGTGTTGGGGATATTGTAGTGAACAGAGAAGATTGCTTCCATTAAAAAACAAAGTTCAACTGAGTAAATTTTAAAGATCTTATTGGCTTTATTCAGCAATTCATTATTGGGAGCATCTAATCTAATAGATAGAAAAGATGTCCAAAGAACTATATAGGCAAGAGATTGTATAAGTAGAAAGGAACAAGCACAAGGGGGTTGCATTATGTGAGAAACAAATTGGTTATTGCAAAGTTACTTTCCTTACAGGGCATGACAGGAGTTTATCAGTCAGATAACCTAACTAATGCTGGTCAGGTGATTCATGATTGGTTTAAGATTCCATTTTTGGAAGAGCTAACATTGTAATTAAGTCTTGTTGTGATGATGTAGGTGATGGGGTAGAGAGGGATTGCAAGGAAGCAGAGTTGGGAAAACTACTTTTAGATATTGACAATTGCATAGTGTAAGCTAAAGTGAATTTATGGATATTTTTGGTTTTGTTTGTCAACTAAATCATACATTCACTTTTTCTTATTAAAATAAAATGTAGGCAAAGTGTTAGATATTTTGGTTTGGTTTGGTTTGGTTCTTGATTATTGAAATTATTCAGGATTAGAGAGAGCAAGACAGAAGCAGAGTAGGATGACCCTAGGCTCATCTTGTCCCATGAACACAACTAGATAACTATCAAATCATTCTAAATACCCTAGAAATTGATCTGGAGACTGACAGAACAAACTCTACAACTAAAAGAAGAAAAGAAGATATTGAAGAAGGTAGGAAGCTTGGAGACATGGTTCAGGGGAGAACTGGATCATGGAGCTGTGGAGGGGAGGGAGCCATGGCCCCTGAGGAGGGCAAAAGAGAGAGGGGCACACAGGGGACCCCATATGGAAAAGGTTTCCCCAAAGCCATTGGCTTGGGAAACAAGAGGGGCTGAATTCTGTGAAAGCTTGCAACCAGTGCCTGGAGTTTAAAAAGCTGGGGCACTGGGGTGGCTCAGTTGGTTGAGTGTCTGACTCTTAATTTCAGTTCAGGTCATGATATCATGGTTTCATGAGTTTGAGCCCTGCAGTAGACTCTGCACACTGACTGAGAAGCCTGCTTGGGATTCTCCCTTTCTTCCTCTCTCTCTGCCCCTCCCTACTCACACTCTCTGTCTCTCTCAAAATAAGTAAATTAAATTAAAAAAAAAAGAATATATATATGTGTGTGTGTGTGTGTGTGTGTGTGTGTGTGTGTGTGTGTGTGTTAAAAGGTCATCAAGCATGGCTAGGATAGACCCAGGACAGTATTGCTCTGCTTCTGGAGAGAAGACAGACAAACAACCTGGGGCAGATGACATGGAAACAGAGATCTGAAGAATGCCTAGGGCATACAGTGAGTATGTGGAGTGATTATTCCCTCTTCTTGGAGCACTTCCTTGAGAGATAGCTCTCGTGGAGACAGCTCCCTGGAAACAAAGAAGCTGGCTGAGGCATTTCTCTCCCCTGCACCTGAGCGTAAACACAGAGCTAGTAGAGGAAAGCAGCACAGCACCAACATTGGCTGCCTAAGTTACTTACACCAAGCCCCATACCCCTGTGCTCTGGCAGAACTACCCTTCTCAGTCAAGCTTGCTTCATTCCCATTGTGGCAGTCCTCTCCCCAAGACCAGTACAAAACCCTGCCCCCATGTCTGGTTCTATAGGGCTTCAGTTCTGGTGGAGATTGTGTTAGGTCTCATTTCACAAGCAGATGGGAGCACACCTGGTTAAAACTTCCCACAGTCAGGACAAGGATCAAACACTTCCCACAGCAGGCAAGGAGAGCCTCTGCAGACAACTGGCCTGAAGGATAGAGCAGCCAGAACACAATAGCAGAGCACATGCAGCACACACCAGAGACACTCCCTGAAATGTCATGACCTGGGATCTCATCTTCATAAGGCCTTTACTTTCAGGAACATGAGACATAATCGGCATTTCTGACACACAGAAGGCAGAGACTTAGACAAAATGTGAAGATAGAGGAATTTATCCTAAATGAAAGAACAAGATAAGGCCACAGAGATCAACACAAAACATATATAAGTAACATCCCTGATGGAGAATTTATTTTTTTCCAATATATGAAGTTTATTATCAAATTGGTTTCTATACAACACCCAGTGCTCATCCCAAAAGGTACCCTCCTCAATACCCATCGCCCACCCTCCCCTCCCTCCCACCCCCCATCAACCCTCAGTTTGTTCTCATTTTTAAAAATTTTTTTTAACGGTTTTTATTTATTTTTGAGACAGGAAGAGACAGAGCATGAACAGGGGAGGGTCAGAGAGAGGGAGACACAGAATCTGAAACAGTCTCCAGGCTCTGAGCTGTCAGCACAGAGCCCGATACGGGGCTCGAACTCACGGACCGCGAGATCATGATCTGAGCTGAAGTCGGCTGCTTAACTGACTGAGCCACCCAGGCACCCCTGTTCTCAGTTTTTAAGAGTCTCTTATGATTTGGCTCTCTTCTACTCTAACCTCTTTTTTTTTTCTCCTTCCCCTCCCCCATGGGTTTCTGTTAAGTTTCTCAGGATCCACATAAGAGTGAAACCGTATGGTATCTGTCTTTCTCTGTATGGCTTATTTCACTTAGCATAACACTCTCCAGTTCCATCCATGTTGCTACAAAGGGCCATATTTCATTCTTTCTCATTGCCACGTAGTACTCCATTGTGTATATAAACCACAATTTCTTTATCCAGTCCCTGATGGAGAATTCAAAGCAACAGTTAACTCACTGGGCTTGAGAAAAGAACAGAAGACATCAGGGAGGCCCCTGTTACAGAGATAAAAGAGATAAAAAAAGAATCAGAGATGAAGAGTGTAATAAATGAGATTGGAAACAGGCTTGATGCTGTGAATAGCAGGCTGGAAGAAGCAGAGGAATAAACTGGTGACCTAGAAGACAAAATAATGGACACAATGAAGCTGAACAAAAGAGAGAAAGGGTGACACAACATGAGAATAGGTTTAGGGAAATGTGACTCCATCAAATGTAATAACATTTATATTATAGGAGTCCCAGAAGAAGACAGAGAAAGGGGATAGAAAATTCATTTGAAGAAATAATAGCTGAAAACTTCCTTAATCTGAGTAAGGAAACAGACATCCAGATACATGAGGCACAGAGAATTCCCATCAAAATTAACAAAAGCAAGCCAAAACCAACACATACTATATTTAAATTTCCAAAATGTAGTAATAAAGAAAAAATCTTAAAAGCAGCAAGACAGTCCTTAACCGTCCTTAACTTACAAGGGAAACCCCATAAGGCTAACTGAAGATTTCTTAACAGAAACTTGACATGGCAGAAGAAAGTGGCATGATATATTCAAAAGTGTTGAATGGAAAAAATTTGCATTCAATAATACTATGTCCAGCAAGGATATCATTCAGAACAGAAGGAGAGAGAAAGATTTTCACAGACAAAGAAAAACTAAAGAGGTTCATGACCACTAAACTACCGCTGCAAGAAATACTAAAGCGGACTCTGAGCAGAAAGGAGAGAGCAAAAGTGAAAGACAAGAAAGAATCAGAGAAAATCTCCAGAAACCATGACAAAACAAGTAATAAAATGACAATAAACACATATCTATCAAATCTATCAATAATTTTTTTGAATGTAAATGGACTAAATTGTCCAATCAAAACACATAGGATGTCAGAATAGATTTAAAAAAAAAAAAGACCCATATATATTCTGCCTACAGAAGACTCTTTAGACCTAAAGACACTTGCAGATAGAAAGAGGAGGTGGAGCACCATTTATCATACAAATGGATATCAAAAGAAAGCTGGAGTAGCAATGCTTATATCAGACAAACTACACTTTAAGACAAAGACTGTAACAAGATCCAAAGAAGGGCACTATATAAACATAAAGAATACAATCCAACAAGGAGATATAACAACTGTAAATATTTATGCACCCAGCATGGGAAGACTCAAATATAAAGAAATTAATAGCAAACATAAAAACTAACTTATAATAACACAATAATAGTAGGGGACTTTAATGCCCCAAGTACGTCAATGGACAGATTATCTAAAGAGAAAATAAACAAGGAAAGAATGGCTTTGAATGGCACACTGGATCAGATGGACTTAACGGATGTATTCAGAATATTTCCGTCCTAAAACACCAGAATACATATTCTTTTCAAGTGCACACGGAACATTCTGCAGAATTGGTCACATATTAGGCCACAAAACAAGCCTTAACAAAGACAAAAGGAATGAAGTCATACCATGCATAATATCAGACCATGACACTGTGAAACTAGAATTCAATCATGAGGAAAAGTCAGGAAACCACAAATACACTGAAGTTAAACAACAGGCTACTAAGCAATGGATCAACCAAGAATTCAAGAATAATTTTTTTAAAAATAACATATAAACAAATAAAAATGAAATCATAATGGTCCAAAACCTTTGAGGTGCAGCAAAAGCACTCCTGTGAGGAACATATATAGCAATACAGGCCTATTGAAGAAGCAAGAAAAATATCAAATAAACAACCTAACCTTACACCTAAAGGAGCTATAAAAAGAACAACAAATGAAGTGTAAGGTCAACAGAAGGAGGAAATAATAAAGATAAGAGCAGAAATAAATTATATAGAAACAAAAAACAACCCAATACAATAGGTCAATGAAACAAGGAGATGGTTCTTTGAAAAAATTAATAACATTGATAAACCTCTAACCAGGTTTATCAAAAAGAAAAGATAAAGCATCAAAATAAGTAAAGTCACACATGAGAGAGGATAAATAACAACCAACAGAAATACAAGAAAATATTATGAAAAACTATATGCCCCAAATTGGGTAACCTAGAAGAAATGGATAAATTCCTAGACACATAAATTACCAAAACTAAAACATGAAGAACTAGAAAACTTAAACAAATTGATAACCTGCAAAGAAATTGAATCTGTAATAAAAAAAACCAAAACAAAAACCCCAAAAACAACAACAAAAAAACTTCCAACAAAGAGTAGTCCAGGGACAAATGGCCTCACAGGCAAATTCTGACAAACATTTTAAGAAGAGTTAATACCTATTCTTCTCAAACTATTACAAAAAATGGAAGAGGAAGGAAAGCTTCCAAATTCCTTCTGTGAGGCCAACATTTCTGTGATACCAAAACCAGATAGAGACAACACAAAACAAAAACAATTACAGGACAATATCCCTGATGAACCTAGATGTAAAAATTCTCAATAAAATATTAACAAACTGAATCGAAGAATACATTAAAAAAATCATTCACCATGATCATGTGTGATTTATTTTTGGGTTGCGAGAGTGGTTCAGTATTTGCAAATCAATCCATACAGTACACCACATTAATGAAAGAAAGGAAAAGAACCATATAATCATTTCAATAGATGCAGAAAAAGCATTTGACAAAGTACAATATCCACTCATGATAAAAACCGTCAACAAAGTAGGATTAGAAAGAACATTTCTCAACATAATAAAGGCCATCTATGAAAAACCCACCGTGACAGCATCCTCAATGGGGAAAAACTGAGAGATTTTCCCCTATTGTCAGGAACAAGATAAGGATGTCCACTCTCATCACTGTTATCTAACATAGTACTAGAAATCCTAGCCACAGAAATAAGACAACAAAAGGAAATAAAAGGCATACAAATCATCAAGGAAGAAGTAATTCTTTCACTACTTGCACATGACATGATACTCTATATAGAAAACCTGAAAGACTCCACCAAAAACTTCTAGAACTGATAAATAATTTCAGTAGTCACATGATGTAAATGTGATCAATGTACAGAAATATGTTGTGTTTCTATACACAAATGATGAAACAGCAGAGAGAGCAATAAAAGAATCTATCTCATTTACAATTGTACCAAAAACAATAAGAAAATTAGAATAAACCTAACCAAAGAGGTTAAAGACCTGTACTCTGAAAAATTTAAAACATTGATGAAAGAAATTGAAGATGGCAGAAAGAAATGGCAAGACATTTCATTCTAATGGATTGGAAGAATAAATGCTGTGAAAATGCCTATACTACCCAAACCAGAATGCACATTTAATGCAGTTCCTACCAAAATACCAAGAGCTTTTTTCACAGAGCAAAGGCTAACAATCCTAAAAATTTTTTGAACCACAAAAGATTCCAAATAGCCAAAGCAACTTTACAAAAGAAAAGCAAAGCTGGAGGCATCACAATTCTGGATCTCAAGGTATTTTCCAAATGTGTAGTGGTTAAAATAGTATGATACCGGCACAAAAACAGATACATAGCTCAATGGAACAGAATAAAAAAATCAGAAATAAATCCAAAATTATTTGGACCATTAATTTTTGCCAAAGCAGGAAAGAATATCTAATGGGAAAAAGACATTATCTTCATCAAGTGGTGTTGGGAAAACTGGAGAGACACATGCAAAAGAATGAAACTAGATCACTTTCTTATACCATATACAAAAATAAATTCAAAATGGATTAAAGACCTAACTATGATACAGAAAGCAGTCAAAATCCCAGAATGGAATACAAGCAGTATCTTTGACATTGGCCACAGCAACTTCTTTCCAGATTTGTCTCTGAGACAAGGGAAACAAAAGCAAAAATAAACTATTGGTATATCATAAAAATAAAAGCAAAGGAAATGAAAGAAAACTAAAAGAGAACCGACAAAATGGGAGAAGATGTTTGCAGATGACATATCTGATAAATGGTTGGTATCCAAAATATATAAATAACTTATAAAACTCAATACCCCAAAAACAAATAATCCAAATAAAAAATAGGCAGAAGACATGAACATTTTTTCCAGAGGAGACGTACAGACGGCCAACTCACATAAAAAGATGCTCAACATCACTCATGATCAAGAAATGCAAATAAAAACTACAATGAGATATCACCTCATACATGTCAGAATGGCTAAAATCAACAACATAAGAAACAACAGGTGTTGGCAAAGATCTGGAATAAGGGAATCATCTTGCACTGTTAGTGAGAATGCAAACTGGTTCAGCCACTCTGGAAAACAGTATGGAGATTCCTCAAAAACTTAAAAATAAAACTACCCAATGGTCCAGCAGTTGTACCACTAGGTATTTACCTAAAGTATACCAAAAAATATCAATTCAAACAGGTACATGCAACCCGATGTTTATAGTAGCATTGTATATGATAGCCAAATTGTAGAAATAGCCAGTGTCCATCAACCGATAAATGGATGAACAAGTGAAATAAATATACAATGGAATATTACTCAGATGTACGAAGAATGAAACCTTCCCATTTGCAATGACAGGGATGGCTGTAGAGAGTATTATGCTAAATAAAATAAGTCCATAAGCTAGAGAGAGACAAATACCATATGATTTCACTCGTATGTGTAATTTAAGAAACAAACAAGTAAAGGACAAAAAGAGAGAGAGAGAGGCAAACCACGAAACAGACTCTCAACTATGGAAAACAAACTGATGGTTGCCAGAATGGAGGTGGGTGGGGTATGGGTTATATAGGTGATGGAGCTTAAAGATTGCACTGTGATGAGCACTGAGTGTTATATGGAAGTATTGAATCATTATATTTTACACCTGAAACTAGTATTACACTGTATTTAACTAACTGAAATTTAAATAAAAACTTCAAAAAGGAAAGTACAAACTGCAGAAAACCTCCTTCAAGTAACATCTTTTTGTCATTAAGATATAAGGGCTTTGAAACTAACGTATAGAAGCATATGGGAAAAGCCATGTGTTTCACTGCTTGGAAAACACACTGTGCTTAAACTGTCAAAAAATTCTTTAAAATTATGTAGATTTTGTTCCAAATCTCAATTCTGACCTATTCCTATTTAAACTCTCAGATTTCTTATTTATACATTGGGGGAAAATTTAAGCAACTGATAAGATGCCTAGCATGAAACAAACATTTGGCAAAGGATTGTTTCCTTCGTTTTATGTCCTTTATTTTCATTGGCCCCTAAAATCTTTTTATTCCTTGGTTTTCATGGGTCATTAACATTCTCTGATATATAGTTCCATCCACTATCTAATATATGAGTTCATTTTAAAATCTTCCATTAATTTAAATTCCAAAACGATGCTCACTTATGACCATTCGAATCTCTGTTTAAATATATCCACTGATAAAAGAAAACCCATTTACTGTAACTTCTCTTCACTGGTCCATTGAATCTTGTTTGAGACTGGAAATAGGAAAGACATCAACTGGATGGGAATTATCATTAACTGAAGTAATATATATTATTAGCATTTATACATATTATTATTAAAATAATATATAATATTATAATAAAAAATTATATAATACTGTTATTAAAATAATAATTGTATTGGTATCACAGGTTTGTATTAATGTTTCCTAATTCCTCATATGACATTTTTCACTACTTAAAAAGACAAGTGTTTCTGATGAGGTTAATGGTGGAACGTGGGTGAGAAACTAAGGAGAAAAGAAACTCATTTCTTTCTGAAAATCTATTGTTTTAGTAACGGCTGTATTTGAAAACCCTGACAGTCAGTTCCTTTATTCAAGAACATTTATCCCCATATGTTTTGTGGTTCCACAGCATAAAAATTACCTATTGGAGGAGTTATTGCTTCAGGCAATAATGAGACCATAAATCTGTTAGCCTCTGGTTAAGGTCCCTGGAAACGCACAAGGGCTTTTGGGACTGTTGTTTTCCTGAAAACTGTAAAATCATCATTTTTGTTGATCATTTAAATGAGGCAAGTTTCTCCACTTGGGGCAGGATTGCTTTGATAGAAACTAAATTATGAGGTCTCCAATCCACAGCAGTTGGAGACACTTTGATTGAACAAAGCAATTATGTTCTGTAAAATAAGATTGCTTGACAGAGAGCATTCAAAATGCCTATTAGATAGAGTTTGCATTTGGAGATCACTTGCACTCTAGGCAAGCAATGATGCCTTGACCATTTGATTTTTAACTGGCAAATCTCTAGGAGAGATTATGTGAAAGGCATACAGTAGTTGTGTACTGTCTCTGTACTGCTTTCTAATTTCTGTAATAAAGGATGGCTCTTACTAACATTGGGAAACTTAAAACTACCATGCAGGATTAGAAATACAGGGAATTAAATTGATTTATAAAGTTACACCATCTTGCAACCAATGTTTGACTTGGAATTAGAAAACTAGGTTCAAATGAACTTTCTAACCTTTATTAGCTATAGGAAAACTTAGGACTGACAGAGCCTGTCTTCTCATCAATGAGAAAAGAAGAATACTAATAGCCACTGTGTACCCAATGGGAGGGTTACCAGATCATTATTCATTGATTGTTGTGTTTTAAGACTCTGAGACTAGGCTTTAAACTCAGGGGAATCTAAGAACATCTCTTCATTTAGATAGGCCTAGATTATCAGCCTACATTTATCATAATTTTGAATCTGCTTCTAATTTACTATCCTTTGGAGTGTTTCCTCTCACATAGTTGTTTAGAAGGTGTTATAAAGTATGTTCAAATCCCCTCCTTTTAGTCTTGCTTAGACAAATTCATTTAATTTTAGAGATACTAATTTTTATGTAAATTCCAGTATGGTTAATATACAGTGTTATATTAATTTTAAATGTATCATATGGTGATTCAACAATTCCATATATTACTCAGTGGTCATCATGGTAAGTATACTCTTAATCCCATTTCACATATATCACCCATTTCTCAGGCCCATCACCCCTCGGGTAACTACCAATTCATTCTCTATAGTCGAGTCTGTTTGTCTCTTTTTTCCCTTTGTTCATTTGTTTTGTCTCTGAAATTCCACATGTGAGTGAGATAATATGTATATGCACCTCTATGTTCATTGCAGCATTATTTACAGTGGCCAAATTATGGAAACATCCCAAGTGTCCACCAAGAGATGAATGGATAAAGAAGTTGTATGTATATACAATGAAATATTATTCAGCCATAAAAAATAATAAAATCTTGCTATTTGCAACAACATGGATGGATGTAGAGTATAGTGGTAAGAAAAATAAGTCAGTAAGAGATATTTTTTGTCACTGTGGGGATACAAATGGTGATAATGAAGAAAATAGTGACTATAAACTTATTTATAAAATCAGAAGAGATTTAACAATAATTGAACATCTTCCATATGTTTACCTCCATTTATCCCTTACAATAATCCTGTGAGATGGTGTTGAAAAAGGCTTAAGAGATTAGGTGACTTGTCTAAGTCATATAAACATAAGACATGTATAATTGAAAGACTGTTTCTGAAGCCAAAGACTGTGATTATTATATTATACCCAGTTGTCCAATGGAAATGGTAATTTTACAACCTTTTGTTATCATTAATATTCACTATTCATAGCTCCTTTTCTTAATCTAAATGACTTTGTACTCTTATTCCTCAAGGTAAAGTTCACAAAACTGTTTATCTCTAGACCTGAGTAAACCATTCCTTTATTATTTCTACTCTCAAGTCTGTGGTTCATCAGAATGGTGCCATGTGAAATATTGGAAATAAGACAGACCTTGGTTGGCTTTCTGATTTTGCACTTACTAACTGAAGTTGGGTCACTTTGCTGAATCTATCTTACTTGCAATCTTCTTATCTATAACCTGCTGAGAATGTTTAGCTTGCAAGAGTTTTTAACTGATATTAACTAAGAAAATATACTAAAGTTGTCTAGCCTGCACATGTATGTAAAATTACGTATTAGTAATTGTAGAAACATGCCAAAATGAAAATGCATTTAAGTGTGAGAATGTGCCCAAATTTAATCTTAATATATAAAAAATATTGCTTGAAAGTGAATTCCTTCCTCCCACACTTGAGTCACTTGGCCCTGCAAAACTTTTGGATAGCTACAGGTAAGAATGTTGTTTGGTTCCTTGACAGAGTGAGCATGGTGATATTGCAGTCACTCATAGTACTGAGCATGTTTTGACATGTGTTACTTCAGTCGTGGCTGCACTTGTAAACTTAAGTGCTGGAATTTTTAAAATCATCTTCTTTAGATGCACATAGAATCCCTATGAAAATAGTTTCTTGTATGCTTTCATTCTTTCTCAGGACTTTCATGGTTGGTCTCCAGAATTAAGTTAAAAGTTGTTTCCACAAATCATGAGGCCCCATGAAATTGGAAAGATTGGGACAACATATATATTAGTTCCATTCAATATTCCAGACACAGTATATATCATTTAGAATTCAGACAGATTATTGAAACCACACTAGTTATTTTAGCAGAGGCAATTTAATATAGGCAATTGGATAAACACTAACAAAACTGAAAAGGCAAAAAAGAAACACTGACTATGGGAAACAGGTCTCCATGCCAAAGCTTTCTCATCTTTAACAATAAAATATTAATAGTCATTTTGTGTCCATAGGAGGGCTGGCAGTTCCCTATATATTGAGTCTCTGAAACCTGAAATCTGCATTTAGCCTCAAGGAATTCCACATGAATATCTCTTACTTTGTTCAGGTTGTAAACAATCTATATTCATTACCTTTGTGAATCAGCTTCCACTTATGCTAAGTCACTAAGCCATAATTCTAACATAAAAAATCAAAATAGGTCAAATGGGTGGTACCACTCACATGCAGATAGACATAAGAATGGAAGGCAATGCAAAGCCAGAAAGCTGTTTGGTGACTGTGGAATCAAAATGAGCATAATTAGTTATATTAGACAAATCTTTCAGGCTGGCCTATATACATGAATCTATACCTACAGTATAGTTGGTTTTACCAGTAGAACTACTGTATATAAGTGCATGGACATAAGACCACAATCCTTTGGACATCATTAAATTGGGCACTGCTAAATTGGCAGAGGTACTGAAAGTCAATACCCAAGAAGAACCGGTAGAAGTCTGAGTCAATAATGAGAAATTTGCAAAAATAAAAAAAGGTAAAAGAGTATAACTCAAAAAGGGATACTGACAGACAGCAAGACAAAATATGATTCAACAGTTCTACAACCTTGCCATAACACACGAAACACTTTTATCTCAGCACTTTGGCAAAAAAAAAATCCTTAAGTCAGTTTGCAGTATCAATTATATGATGAAAAAGAAAGCTTCTGGTTCTGGGACACATGTGAATAGACTGTAAAATATCTTGGAGTTTATCACATTTAGCTGCATGCTTTTCACCAGAATTTATCCAGAGAGAATAAAAATAGTCATGTTCTGGATAAGTCTCATTTGTGACTAAGTCCCATAATTTAATATTTTTTTTATTTTCAGCTGAATTTGGTTATCACAACAGTAAAACTTAAAGACAGAGGAGAGAAGGCATAAAGGGTTGCTAGTCTGTGATCAGAAAAATAGGCCAGAGTTTAACATCACTTTTACTTATTTTCCAATAATTAATTAGTTATGTATTCTTCTTTAATTTGTTCACTGGCATTTGTTCACTTGTATAAATAAGACATCAGACATCTCTTTAATGATACTACAAGTTAGGAAGGATAAATAATAATTTAATGATTAATACTCCATCATAGAGTAGATAATAGATATATGTATGTTTAAGGTAGAATAGAGGCACAAAGAAGAAATCATTAGTTCAATAAGTCAGAGAGGGTTTTGGCAAAATAGTAGATATTTGAATAATATCTTGAAAGAAAATTAGAAGTTAGCTAGTATGGCAAAAAGGAAAGGGAATTCCAGGGATAGAAATAACTAGGGCACTGTTGAGTGTACGTAAGTCATGTGATATGGGTAGGCAATTCTGTGTATAGGGATAATAGGTAGATGATACTGGATAGGAAGACAGGTATAAGGGCTTAGAGTCCTAGTAAAGTATACTGATGGTAAATAGTTAAAATAAAAGTTATCCAAAAGTAAGAATTTTCCAATGATATAGACCATAAAACCAAAAAAGCAGTCCTAAATATTTACACAGTGTTCACTTCATAGCTTACAGTGACAACTGTCACTGTCCTAATTACAGCAGTGCTAAATATTTCCACAGTGTCTCCACAGTGTTCACTTCAAACTTAAGTTTCTAATTAAGACTGTGTTTCATCTGTTGGATAAAGCAGTTGTTGCTCAGATTCTAGAGAGGTACTCAATTTCATACAGTTGGAGAGTGACCCGTGAAAATTTCACAGATCATCTAGTACTA
Organism: Panthera tigris; assembly: GCF_018350195.1. Taxonomy (NCBI): domain Eukaryota; kingdom Metazoa; phylum Chordata; class Mammalia; order Carnivora; family Felidae; genus Panthera; species Panthera tigris. Next base: position 49,959,571 of record NC_056669.1, read on the forward strand.
GATAATAACTGAAACAGTTATCCTTGATCTTACAGTTTTCTGTATCATACATGGCTCTTACTTTTATTACTCCTTTTTGTCGTCATACAATCAATCATCCAGTTTAATTCCAGAATTAATTCCATCCAGCTTAATTCCAGAATTAAGCCTGTCTCTAACTTGCCTTCTGTATGCATAGAATTTATTGTCTATTGGAGTCAATTGCAACTGCAAGTCATCAAACAACTGTCATTTAAAAGGTGTGTGTGTGTGTGTGTGTGTGTGTGTGTGTGTGTGTGTGATGAAATAATTTTAAATAAGCACAAGTGTAGTTTAGAAATGGACCTTATATTTTCCACATAGAATATCATGTATCTGAAAAGAGTGAAAGTTTGAATTCCTCCTTGCCTCTTATATATTTGTGTTGTCTGATTGCTGAGGCTAGAACTTCCAACACTATGTTGAACAACAGTGGTAAGTGTGGACATCCCTGTTGTGTTCCTTACCTTAGGAGGAAAGCCCTCAGTTTTTCCCCATTGAAAATTATATTAGCCTGTGTGTCTTTCATATATGGCTTTTTGTTCCTTCTATCCCTACTTTTTTGAGGGTTTTTAATAAGAAATGATGCTGTATATTGTCAGATGCTTTTTCTGCATCTACTGAGAGGATCATATGGTTCTTATCCTTTCTTTTATTAATGTGGTGTATCACATTGATTGATTTGAGAATATTGAACCAGCTCTGCAGCCCAGGAATAAATCCCACTTGATCACGGTGAAGAATTCTGTTAATGTACTATTGAATTTGATTTGCTAGTATCTTGTTGAGAATTTTTGCATCCACATTCACCAGGAAAATTGGCCTGTATGTCTCCTTTATAGGGGGTCTTTGATTTTTGAGTCAAGGTAGTGCTGGCTTCATAGAATGAGTCCAGAAGCTTTCCTTCCATTTCTAGTTTTAGGAACAGTTTGAGAATAATAGGTATTATCTCTTCTTTATATGTCTAGAAGAATTTCCCTGGGAAGCCATCTGGCCCAGATCTCTTATTTGTTGGGATATTTTGATAACTGATTCAATTTCCTTGCTGGTTGTGGGTCTGTTCAAATTTTCTATTTCATCCTGTTTCAATTTTGGTAGTATGTGACTGTCCAGGAATTTGTCTATTTCTTCCAGATTGTATAGTTTGTTGGCATATAATTTTTCCTAGTAATCTCTTATAATTGTTTATTTTTCTATGATAAAATCACTCATGATTTTACCTATTTGGGTCCTCTCTCTTTTCTTTTTGAAAAGTCTGGCTAAGGGTTTAGCAATTTTGTTTATTTTTTCGAAAAAAAAGTCTTTAGTTTCATTGATCTGTTCTGTTGTTTTGTTGTTTTTGTTGTTGTTATTGTTGTTTCTATATCCTTTATTTCTGTTCTAATCTTTATTATTTCCCTTCTTCTGCTGGCTTTGGGCTTTATTTGCTGCTCCTTTTCTAGCTTCTTTAGGTGAAAGGTTAGGTTGTGTATTTGGGATCTTTCTTGCTTGTTGAGATAGGCTTGAATTGCAATGTACTTTCATCTTAAGACTGCCTCTGCTGCATCCAAAGGGTTTGGACTGTCATGTTTTCATTTTCATTTGCTTGCATGTGCTTTTTTATTTCTTCTTTAATTTCTGGGTTAACACATTCATTCTATTCAGGGCTTTCCAAATTTTCTTTTTCTTTTTTTTTTTTTTTTGTGGTTGATTTCCAATTTCACCGTGTTGTGATCTGAAAATATTCATGGTATTCTCGATCTGTTTATACCTGTTGAGGGATGATTTGTGACCAGTATGTGATCTATTTTGGAGAGTGTTATATGTGCACTCGAGAAGAATGTGTATTCTACTGCTTTAGGATAAAATGTTATGAATATATTTGTTAAGTCCATCTGGTCCAGTGTGTCATTCAAAGCCATTATTGCCCTGTTGATTTTCTTTCATTGCTATTAAGTGGCATATTAAAGTATCCTACTATTATGTTATATTATCATTGAGTTTCTTTATATTTGTGTTTAATTGATTTATATATTTGGGTTCCTCCAAGGTGGGGGCATAAATATTTATAATTCTAAGATCTTCTTGATGGATAGACCCCTTAATTAGGATATAATGCCTTTCTTCATCTCTTGTTATAGTATTTGTTTTAAAATCTACTTTGTCTGCTATAACTATAGCTACCCTTTCATTTGACATCTATTAACATGATAGATGGTTCTCCATTCCCTCACTTTCAATCTGCAGGTGTCCATAAAAGCTTTTTGAAAAGCACTTTTTTATGTATCAAGTTGCTATTACACAATAGTCTGTACTAAGGGAAAATTTATAAAATGGCCACAAGGTTTTATATACCAAAATGCTCAATAAAACGTTATATATCATCAATGAAATTGGAAAAATAACATTATTGGATAATTTGTGCTCCATCAACATTTTTTGAATGAGTAGGTTTTATAGCATAGAAAATTCTTCCTTGTGAATTATTTATAGTGTTTTTGTCTCCCTAAAAAGCCAATAATTATTGTGCTATGATCTTTTAATTCTCTATCAAATGCCATACTCACATGGCACAGATGATAATGTACTACATAGCTAAATTAAAACTAAACTACACCTTATATGTGTCTTCTTCAAAAGACAATGCCTTATCATTACTGGTGGCAAGTATGTCAGAGCCCACGTTCAATTTAATGTTCTACCCACAAACACCATTGCTAATTTTGACACTCATTTCTGCCAAACCTAGATACAACCTCTGATTCCATTGCAACCCAGAGCTCAAAGATTCACCAGTTAATAGGAGCTCTATGTGTAATAAAATTCATGTGCCATTATGAGTGGCTATTAATGGTATGAATGGTATATTCCTTTTAAAAACAATCTGGACACGATCTTAAGGTATGTCCCTCATATGAATCTTCAAGTCAATCATGATTAGAATTTGTAGTCCATAAGACAAAGCTTTGAGACCTGATGACTATAATTATATTCTGGCTCTACTACTGAGTGGCTTCTGTTCTTATGTAAATCACTTAACCTTTCTGGACTCTGCTTACTTGGTAAAATAATAATAATAATAATAATAATAATAATAATAATAAATAAATAAATAAATAAAAACAACATTAATAATAGTCATTCTACAGAGTGTTCTTTGAGGGTAAAATAAAAATAAGCTTTCAAAAATTTAGAGAATTTTTCAAATGTGTGATCATTATTATTATTAATTCATCAGTCAACAAAGAAGTGACTAATTAGTATGTTTCCAGAATAGGTCTAAACAATGAAGGTACGAAGTTCACTAGAACACATACCCTGTCACTGAAGGGATTTATTGTAGATATATATATTTTTAATGTTGATTACTGATGGTATCTATATTGCCTAATAGCTGGGGTAGTGGTAATGGTCAATTTTATTTAATAAAATAGGCTAAGGTCCAATGACCCATATGGTATGATTCCATATATATGAAATGTCTAGAATAGACAAAACCATACAGACAGAAAGTGGATTCGTGTTTGTCAGGATCTGATGGGGGAAAGGGGAATAGGGAATTATGGCTAGAGTATGGCATTTCTTTTTGGGGTCATGAAAATGTTCTAAAATTGATTGTAGTGATGATTATTCAACTCTGTCAGTATACTAAAAATCACTGAATTATATACTTTTAATTGACAGATTATATGGCATGTCAACTATATTTCAATAAATTGTTATAACATAAGTTGAAAAATCAAAACAATTAATCCAATCATTTGACATTATATAAAACAAAAACAAGCACACAAATGTATGAGCAAACAAAAGCAGACTTCACACAAATGAAATAATTTAATATTCTACCTATGCTTGTTTTTGTTAGCTTATCTTTATGAGAGGTAGTAAGAAGGAAGTAGATTAAAATAAAATGTGCTTCCTGTCACCCTTCCACATGAATTTATTTATTAAGTGTCTGCTATGTCTAAGACTGAACAAACAGTACCCATCAGTTTTACCCAAACCATCTGATTCATTTCTGGATAATGCCTACTTTCAAAATTTTCTCTCTAAAATTCTTGAGCACACATTTGTTTTGTAATAAATTGTTTTGTAAAAATAGGTAAGTCTGACTTATTTCCTTTCTCTTCTTATCTCAGCGCCTTATAGCAAACAACAACAACAACAACAACAACAACAGAAAACCTGTCCATGAATGCTACAGTTTGCTATAACTCCTAATCCAGTTCTTACTGGCCAATCCATGGTGCTAGAAACAGAGACACCTATCAATTTCCAGATTCCAAGAGTGACACAGTTGTAGCTACATGTCTCTGAATTTCTTTTTTTTTCAAGTTTTTATCTAAATTCCAGTTAGTTAATATACAGTGTAATATTAGTGTCAAGTATACAATTTAGTGATTCAACACTTCCATACAATACCTGTGGCTCATCTCAAGTGCCCTCTTTAATCCTCACCATTTATGTACCCCATCCTCTCATTCACCTCCCCTCTGGTAACCATCAATTTGTTCTCTATTGTGAAATGTCTGTTTCTTTGTTTTTTTCTGTTTTTTTCCTCCGATGTTCATTTGTTTTGTTTCTTAAATTCCGCATATGAGTGAAATCATATGGTATTTGTCTTTCTCTGATTGACTTATTTCACTTAGCATCATATTCTCTAGCCCCATCCTCATCATTGTGTGAATGGCAAGATTTCAGTCTTCTTTTATGACTGAGTTGTATTCCATTTTACATACACATACATACATACATACATACACACACACACACGCACATACATATATAATTTATTCACTCATCAGTTGATGAACATATGGGCTCTTTCCATAATTTGGCTATTATTGATAATGCTGCTATAAATATCAGGGTGCATGTATCCTTTGAATTCATATATTTGTTTTATTCTTTAGGTAAATACCTAGTAGTGCAATTGCTCAATTTCTTATCTGATTTTCTTTGTTACTAATTTGTAGATATGCTGCCTTCAGGTATGACCCAGATTATCATATTGCCCCAGGGTTGAAGGTCTCTCTTTTCATTCTCTGAAAACACTGGGCTCAGAATTGGCCTTCATTGACTATGCCTGATATCCCAACAAATCTGAAGAAACAAGTCTCTACCTTGAATTCCACTGCCTTTCTCTAGGACGTTTGCTTTCCTATCAATTTTCTTTTATTACTAGAAGAGTACAGGAATTCTTCATGGTTGAGGAATCAGGTGTGATTGGGAGGATTGGTCACCATCTTGAATTCTTAATGAGATGCTTTATCTATATGTTGCTTTGTCTTTAAGTTACTGCTTCACCCACTCCATTTTCCATAGCAGTCTGCTCTGAGCTATGTCCCTTCTAGCCATGTATCTCCCATCCTATGAGGCAGATTTCATGTAAAGTGCTAGAGCTTCTTGACATTGTTGCTAAATGCATACCCTAAAGCCTGTATCATGAAATTTGAAATGATCAAGAAGGATAAAGATGTGTTGTCATTGAATTATAGACTGAGATGTAAAAATACAGTTAGTAAGTAAGTCCAGAAGAAAACAGAAAATTTTCTGTATAATTTTGGAGTGGCAAATATTGTGTACAGAAGAAAAGACAAAATTACTATAAAATTGTTTGAAGTGGTATACTTAACTTAATAAAACAAGATATTTGTGCCTATTATTTATTAAAAATTTACATATATATTAAAATAATTCTATCCAGAATATTTTAGTGATTCCTATATGTCAAAATACAAAGAAAATTAATACAATTAAGAAATGGCAAAGCATTTGAATAGACACTTAACAGAATAATATGTATGAAAGAAGAATGAACTCATAAAGAGATGCTCAACATGATTAATCTTCAGGGAAATGAAAATTGAAACCACAGTGAGATCCCATTTCACACTCATGAAAATGGGTAAAATTAAAAAGACTGGAAATAAAAATCAGTAAGAGCAACCAGAAATCTCATACATTGAGATTCACATACATTGAGACATACATTGATAGAACTGTTAATATGATAGCCCCTTTGGAAATCTGTTTGTAAATTTCTTATAACATTAGACATAAGCATACTTCAATCACCCAAATTGTACCACTAGTTATTTACCATGGAGAAATGAAAATATATTTTTATAAAATAACTGTAAAAAATGTTGATAGCAGCTTTATATATATTAGCAAAAAATAAAATAAACAAATGAGAGTCATCCAAATGTCCACAGGAGAACAGATAAATAACTTGTGCATATTTACTTGTATGTGATCCCATTTACAATTAATAAAGAAGCAAAGATAATCTATTAATGATACAAATCATAATGGTGGTTGCATTTGAGGAGATTTGAGATTTACTGGAAGAAGGACATGAGCAAATTTTCTAAAGTGATGAAATGTTCTATAGCTTGACTGGGTTCCTGGAGATACAAGCATATGCATTTTTCAAAACTCAGTGGATATTACACTTATGATCTATGTATTTTATGGTATATAGAATATACTTCAATTTAAATAAATAATCATATTACTATGTGAGCTGTAGCAAACACACTAGATAAGAAATCTTAACATAATTTATTGACTTGACTCTGTAACTTAACTACAATTTTGATCTTAGGGAAGTCATTAAATCTTTCTGCATTTTATTTTTTAGCATTTTTAAAATTCAAGCCATTGTTTTTTAAGGATCCTTATGTTTATATTCTCCATGAGTGAAGAAGCAATATTCAACCCTTCACTGCTATATCTTGAATGGCTTATACAATGCTTGGCATATAGTATATGTGCAAATTTTTAAAAAATTTTGTGTCTTTAATTAGGCCATTAGCTTTTGGGGTTCAGACTTCTTTACATCTCTTATAGTAACTATTATAATAGTTTTCAAATAAGCATGAAATACTTGTTTCGTGTTATTGCCTCTAATTCATAATACTTTTATTCTTTCAAATCTGTTTGCAAAATTTGGGATTAACATAGTTTATATCAAGTCATCTCTCAAAGGCAACTAAATTGGCAAGTGTGTGTGTATATGTGTATATGTTTCTGACTCTGAGAGTAATGGACTTTCTCACATAATCACTCCTACTAATGGAGGTACAATACTGGCATTTTATAGTCCTTTATATGAGGTGATATATACTTCAATTGAGATTATTGAGATTTGCAGTACTTTTGATCTATTCAGACAATGACAATCCAATAAATACTGTGACATTTTGAAACAAACAGTGATCATCAGTAGATCTTGTCACTGAGCACACTATTTAGAAAGGGGACCTCAAATCATGCTTATAGCTAGAAAAAGGTATTTTAGTGATCACTGGATGAAACTTTTCATTCTACAGGCTCAGAAGAGAGGTGATTTGATTTTCCCATTATCAGTGAATATTATCCCATTGATAATATATATCCCAGTGATAATTTCCCATTATCAGTGAATAGAGCCTGTCAAGATATTTTATGTAAGTTTCATGGTAACCACAAAAGGAAAATTTGTAATAGGTATACAAAAGACAGAGATAAAACAATTAAAGTATACCACAACAAAAGTTATCAAATCACAAAGAGGTCAACAAGAGAGAAGAAAGGCAATACAAAAACTGCAAAACAGAAAACAATGAACAAAATGGCAGTAATATGTCCTTACCTATCAATAATTACACATAAATGGAGTAATGTTTCTAATTGAAAGACATAGAGTGGCTGAATGAATGAAAACAAGTTCCAAAAATATGTGGATTAGAAGAGACTCACTTTAGCGTAAGGATACACGTAGCCTGAAAGTGAAGGGGAGGAAAAAAGACTATTACAAGCAAATGGTAACCAAAAGAGAGTAGGGCTAGCTATGTTTGTATCAGAAAAAATATATATACATTAAGATAAAAATGGTCACAGGTGACAAGGAAGGTCATTATCATCAAGGAAAATAGCAATTATAAATAAGCGCCCAGTACCAGAATATCTAAATATATAAGGCAAATACTCACAGAGCTAAAAGGAGAAATATGTAGCAGTACAATACTAGTAGGGACTTTAATATCCCCCTCCCTAGAATGGATAAATCATCTAGACAGAAACTCAGTAAGGAAACTGGATTTGAACAACACTATAGACCAAATGAACCTAACAGACATATATAGAACACTCCCTAGAACAGGTGTCTGCACCCTCATGTGCATTGAAGTATTATTTGCATTAGCCAAGGCATAGAAACAACCAAAGTGTCCTTTGACAGATGCATGGATAAAGAAAATGTCATATATATGACATTTTCTTTATATATATCTTCATATATATATATATATATATATATATATATATCACATGGATGTATATTATACATCCATGTAATATATATATGACATATATGATGTATATGTGACATTTTATGTCATATATGTATATGTGTATATACATGTGTGTGTATATATATATATATATATATATATATATGACATTTCCTTTATCCATTCATATGTGTGTATATATGTCACATATACAAGAATATTATTCAGCCATATAAAAGAAGGAAATCCTGCCACTTGTGACAGTATGAATGAATCTGGAGAGCACAATGCTAAATGGACTAAATCAGACAGAAAGACAAATACATTCACTTATGTGTAGAAACTAAAAAAGCTCAACTCATAAAAACAGAGAGTAGATTGGTGATTGCCAGGAGCCAGGGTTGGGGAAAATTGGTAGATGTTGGTCAGAAGGTATAAACTTCCAAATATAAAATGAATAAGTTCTGGGGAATATAATGAATAGCATTGTGACTATAAAAAACAATACTGCATTGTATACTTGAAAGTTGTTAAGAATAGTTAGCTATACTGAAACTATACTGGAATTAAAACATACTAAAAAATATTAACAGGGTTACTGAGCTGGAACTATTTTCTACTGAGTTGGAGTTACTTAGAAAGCAATAGAACAACATCAGGACAAAAAGTTTTGAGCCCTGCATTGTTTTATTTTAAATCTAAGCAGGGCTACCCTTCCTCTTGAAGAATTCACTCAGTCCACCTAATCCTCTACTATTGTATGCAGGGAGCATACACACAATCTCTTCACCTTCCTGTCAGTTTTACTGTGAACTTTAAATCGTTCTAAAAATAGTTTAGTAAAAAATAGGCTGTGTTTTCTCTACCAACTCATGAGGTATCAAATCTATAGATTACATCAAAATTAAAATGCCTTTCATTTAATAAAAAAAACCTTTACACTTTTATTTTCATTGAACTTTATTGATTATTGCTATTAGGTATTTTGGTTCTGCAGAAGATAGCAAGTGCAAATTTAAGAGGTTGAAAATAAGAGATGATCAACTAGAAACAGATTAGAAGATGCTTGATGAAGAAGTTGTCTTTGAAAAATGACTAGTTAAAATTTGCAGATCTAGAAATAGTGAAAATATGAGCAAAATCATAAGAAGAGTAGGAGTTGAGACAAACATGATTGGTGAAAATAATCAGTTTTGATGATACAATACCAGGTTATGTTGCTTCTATGTGGTAAAAATTGGACTTTAGTCTAAAACTGCATCAAAACTGTAGAAGGCAGTGAATACCAAGGAAGTTTTGAGCACAGGAGTGATGCGTAGAACTTCTTCAGGAAATTCAATGTAGCAAAGGCATGTGGGAAACCTGGGTTGGAGAGAAATTTTAAAAAAATGCAGATCTTATGTGAGACCTTTTTTATTTAGGCATGTAATACAAAAGGTCTTATTTTTTAGAATAAGTGCCTTCTCACTGTAAGTGGAAAATGATTGCTTACTATTACGCAGAAATATAAATTGGACTACAGGCAGAGGACAATACTAAGGAATGATATTTCAGCCCTGTTGTGACCAGCCTTCTTCTAGTTGACTGCCTGAACTTTCGTATACCTAGTATTTCTTCTTCCCACCTTCAGGCCTCTGAGTTTCTTACCTGAGAGAACTGGTTACCATTTCATCCTCAATACACAGTGTTTGCCTGGACCACACCCTGTTATGACCATAACCCTTAGCCAGATTCAACTTTATTTCATGACCTTCAAGAACTCCAGGTCAATCAGATCCCTCATGGCCTGTCCTGTTTGTAGTAAGCAAGTCTAGTCCTGTAAAGACCTTGCTTTACTTCCCTAAATTGCTGTGAAAAAGGAGTCAATGTCAGACTGAAGTTTAAGGGAAAAAAAAAAACAAAAACAAAAAACAACAACCAAAAAAAAAAAAAAAACCCACCCTCTCCTGTACCAACACACCATAAGGGCTCAAGGAGTGGTTGGGGAGGTCCTACTAAGTAATAATAACTTGCACATGTCTTGCATTTCATAATATACTACACGGTTTGACAGGAAGCTGCATGTGATCCTCACAGATGCTTGTACACAGTATAGGTTGTATTCATCACACACATAATACATTGGAAAAAATGATTAGAGGAGGTAAAAAGACTTGCCTCTCTGACACCCACTAAAGTTTCATTTTTCTATCACTGTACTCCCCAAGGACATGTTTTCAGAAACATAGGAATGCTTACTTAATTGGATGAATTACTGGTTAGCTACAAAGTGGTAAAATAGGTCACAGAGTTATAGTTTCATTTTTCCAAAAAAGGTAACCTTATCGTGTAATTCTGAACCTTCTTTAGTGACTATGAATCTGTCCTATTCTCCTTTGCAGGGTATCTAGTGTGGCTGGTAATCTGCTCTGTGGGCTTTCCCTTCAGCCTCACAGCTAAACACTTTCCAGAGGTGACACTGTACTGGTAACACTGAAGTACCTATAGTTCCCCAAGCCGATCATCTGGTCTCTTACCTCTGGGATTTTGGGCTTGCTGCTCTCTTCTGAAACACCTTCCACAATATGTCTAATGGATGGATACCTACAATGTTCAGCACCAAGTTGAAACATCTCTTCCTGGGAGATTGTCTCAGAGATAATGTATATAATGGTTTGGGGCTGGACCTTTATAGGCAACCAAAAATGATTCCCATTACTTCCTAGATGTTCAAACATGGGTGTGCTATCACTGCTCTGTACCTCAGTTTAGTCATTTAGAAAAATGGGATAAAAGTACCTAATTTATAGGCTATATTTAGGCTTACATGAGATAATGCCTATAAAGGATTCAACACCAAAATAAAACATCTATTAAATGAGCATTTTTGTTTTGGACTGATATTCTAAACAAAGTTGATCATTTTTTTTCCATTTAGTTCTCACTTCTAAATGATCTAATCTCTTATTTATCACATACTATTAGAGTTGGTTCTTTACAATTCTATCTCCATATTAAAATATGAGCTCTTTGAAAACCAGGACTATGTCTTTTTGATTTCTATATACCAAGCACCCAGCAGTGAATCTGGCACAAAGTAGAATCTCAATGAATATTTCTTGAATCAATAGACCGATAAAAAGAGCACAAAGTCTCAATTAATTAGATGTTATGTGTATCCTAGTTCTATCATTTACTAGTTTGGCAATTTTCTCAATCTCTATGTCTCTTCACTTGTGATAATGACACTTACTTAATGGGACTATTTTATACTTTCAAAGATATAGATTCCAAATATCCAAAGTGCTTTACAAATTGTATTGCTCTTGACAAATAGTAATTAATAGTATTTTTATATTTTAATTGATGATATTTTTGTTTTTCATTATTTTCCTAGAGCTCTCGGATGCTTGGTTGAATTCCATAAAACTTTTCCTCTCATTTAAGAGTAAAATATGAGAATGTGCAATTAAAAGAAGGGAAAAGTCCAGCAACTCTTCTTGGCCCAGATAGATTTTGCATGTCACAAAACCTGTCAGAGGTGTTGGTTAAATTCTGCAATCCACTAAGTGTAGAGGTAGTTGCTTCTCACAGGGGATTCTTTAACACACCTGACTAAAAAAAGCTTGTTTCACAAGCTCCCTGTCAAATTTATTTCCAATTATTCTAGTTCCTCCAGGCAGCTATCCAAACTTTTGGAGCTTATAAGCCGAAGTACTGGTCTTGTCTTGGCCTTGATTTTGTGTATATTTGCTATCTATTATTACCTGTGTCCTGAGTCTCCATCTAGGGTGAGTTGGAATCCAGAAAGTTTCTATTTAGCATCTAAGACCATTTGTGAAGTTCTGTTTATCTGCTGATTATGTGCCTATTTCAGGGACTTGACCAATTTAAGATTTATGCTGGTTTCACCAAAATGATCAATGGGGCTAAAGGTATGTGGAAATGAATTCTCCTGGAAAGAGAATTCAATTTATTGAGTAAATTTATTTAGCATGTATTAAGTGCTAGGCACTATGTTATATATTTATTTATATATTTTCATTTAACCTTACAAGCAGCTCTAATGGAAGTCAAGGATTCATCTTTTTTGACAAATAAAAAAATGGATTTCAGAGATTTTAATAAATTGGTCCAAAGCTGTACAGTTAATCAAAGGCAGGGTTGGAATTCAGACCCATCTGAATCCAGAGTCCAAACTCTTTAAATGCAACAGTTATTCTCAACTCCTGTGGGGTCTGATATCATTTGCCCCAAGCTCCCCAAGTAATTTTTTTTCAATATATGAAATTTATTGTCAAATTGGTTTCCATACAACACCCAGTGCTCATCCCAAAAGGTGCCCTCCTCAATACCCATCACCCACCCTCCACTCCTTCCCACCCACCCCCCATCAACCCTCAGTTTGTTCTCAGTTTTTAAGAGTCTCTTATGCTTTGGCTCTCTCCCACTCTAACCTCTTTTTTTTTCCTTCCCCTCCCCCATGGGTTTCTGTTAAGTTTCTCAGGATCCACATAAGAGTGAAAACAGATGGTATCTGTCTTTCTCTGTATGGCTTATTTCACTTAGCATAACACTCTCCAGTTCCATCCACGTTGCTACAAAGGGCCATATTTCATTCTTTATCACTGCCACGTAGTATTCCATTGTGTATATAAACCACAATTTCTTTATCCATTCATCAGTTGATGGACATTTAGGCTCTTTCCATACTTTGGCTATTGTTGAGAGCACTGCTATAAACATTGGGGTACAAGTGCCCCTAGACATCAGTACTCCTGTATCCCTTGGGTAAATTCCTGGCAGTGCTATTGCTGGGTCATAGGGTAGGTCTTTTTTTAATTTTTTGAGGAACCTTCACACTGCTTTCCAGAGTGGCTGCACCAGTTTGCATTCCCACCAACAGTGCGAGAGGGTTCCCGTTTCTCCACATCCTCTCCAGCATCTATAGTCTCCTGATTTGTTCATTTTGGCTCTGACTGACGTGAGGTGATATCTGAGTGTGGTTTTGATTTGTATTTCCCTGATGAGGAGTGACGTTGAGCATCTTTTCATGTGCCTGTTGGCCATCCGGATGTCTTCTTTAGAGAAGTGTCTATTCATGTTTTCTGCCCATTTCTTCACTGGATTATTTGTTTTTCGGGTGTGGAGTTTGGTGAGCTCTTTATAGATTTTGGATACTAGCCCTTTGTCCGATATGTCATTTGCAAATATCTTTTCCCATTCCATTGGTTGCCTTTTAGTTTTGTTGGTTGTTTCCTTTGCTGTGCAGAAGCTTTTTATCTTCATAAGGTCCCAGTAATTCATTTTTGCTTTTAATTCCCTTGCCTTTGGGGATGTGTTGAGTAAGAAATTGCTGCGGCTGAGGTCAGAGAGGTCTTTTCCTGCTTTCTCCTCTACGGTTTTGATGGTTTCCTGTCTCACATTCAGGTCCTTTATCCATTTTGAGTTTATTTTTGTGAATGGTGTGAGAAAGTGGTCTAGTTTCAACCTTCTGCATGTTGCTGTCCAGTTCTCCCAGCACCATTTGTTAAAGAGACTGTCTTTTTTCCATTGGATGTTCTTTCCTGCTTTGTCAAAGATGAGTTGGCCATACGTTTGTGGGTCTAGTTCTGGGGTTTCTATTCTATTCCGTTGGTCTATGTGTCTGTTTTTGTGCCAATACCATGCTGTCTTGATGATGACAGCTTTGTAGTAGAGGCTAAAGTCTGGGATTGTGATGCCTCCTGCTTTGGTCTTCTTCTTCAAAATTACTTTGGCTTGCTTTATACTTCCCTCTTATGACTGACTTTGCAGCATCCCAGAGGTTTTAGGCTGTGGTGTTATCATTTTCACTGGCTTCCATGTACTTTTTAATTTCCTCTTTAACTTCTTGGTTAGCCCATTCATTATTTAGTAGAATGTTCTGTAGTCTACAATATTTGTTATTTTTCCAAATTTTTTCCTGTGGTTGATTTCAAGTTTCATAGCATTGTGGTCTGAAAATATGCACGGTATGATCCTGATCTTTTTGTACTTGTTAAGGGCTGGTATGTGTCCCAGTATGTGATCTGTTATGGAGAATGCTCCATGTTCACAGGAGAAGAAAGCATATTCCACTGCTTTAGGATGAAATGTTCTGAATATATCTGTTAAGTCCATCCATTCCAGTGTGTCATTCAAAGCCATTGTTTCCTTGTTGATTTTCTGTTTAGATAATATGGCCACTGCTATAAGTGGGATGTTGAAGTCCCCTACTATTATGGTATTATTATCCATGAGTTCGTTTATGTTTGTTATTCTTTATGTTGTGTTTATTTTGTGATTTATATATTTGGGTGTTTTCATGTTTGGAGCAGAAATGTTTACAATTGTTAGGTCTTCTTGGTGGATAGACCCCTTAATTATGATATAATGGCCTTCTTCATCCTTTCTTACAGTTTTTATTTTAAAATCTAGATTGTATGATATAAGTACGGCTACTCCGGCTTTTTTTTTTTTTTTTTTTTTTTTTGGTGACCATTAGCGTGATAGATGGTTCTCCATCCCCTTATTTTCAATCTGAAGGTGTCTTTAGATGTAAAATGGGTATGGGTCTCTTGTAAACAGCATATAGATGGATATTGCTTTCTTATCCATTCTGTTACCCTATGTTGTTTGATTGGAGCATTTAATCTATTGACCTTTAGAGTGAATACTAAAATATATGAATGTATTGCCATTTTGTCGCCTGTAGGTTTGGAGTTTCTGATGGTGTTCTCTAGTCCTTTCTAGTCTTTGTTACTTTTGGTCTTTTTTGGCGGGGGGGTGGGGGTGTTTGTTTTTGTTTTTTTTCCCATCATTTCTGTCCTCAGAGAGTCCCCCTTAACATTTCTTGCATGGCTGGTTTGGTAGTCACAAACTCCATTAATTTTTGTTTGTCTGGGAGACTTTTTATCTCTCCTTCAATTTGATTGACAGCCTTGATGGATAAAGAATTCTTGGCTGCATAGTTTTCCAACTGAGCACATTGAATATATCCTGCCACTCCTTTCTGGCCTGCCAATTTCTGTGGATATGTCTGCTGTGAACCTGATCTGTCTTCATTTGTAGGTTAAGGACATTTTTTCCATTGCTGCTTTCATGATTCTTTCTTGCCTGAGTATTTTGTGAATCTGACTATGATATGCCTTGTTGGTGGTTGGTGTTTGTTGAATCTAATGGGAGTCCTCTGTGCTTCTTGGATTTTGATGTCTGTGTCTTTCCTCAGGTTAGGAAAGTTTTCCACTATGATTTGCTCACATAAAACTTCTTCCCCTTTTTTTCTCTCTTCCTCTTCTAGGACCCCTATGATTCTGATGTTATTCCTGTTTAATGAGTCACTGAGTTCTCTAATTCTTAAATCGTGCTCTTTTGCCTTAGTCTCCCTCTTTGTTTCTGCTTCATTATTCTCCATAAGTTTCTCCTCTATATCGCTGCTTTGCTGCTCTGGTTCATCCATACTTGCCACCGTGACATGCATTCAAGTTTGCAGCTCAGTTATAGCATTTTTATTTCATCCTGACTAGCTTTTACTTCTTTTATCTCCACAGAAAGGGATTCTAATCTATCTTCCACCCCAGCTAGTATTCTTATTATCATGATTCTAAATTCTGGTTCAGACATCTTGCTTGTATGTCTGTTGATTAAGTCCCTAGCTGTCATTTCTTCCTGTTATTTCTTTTGGGGCAAATTCCTTCATTTTGTGATTTTGACAGAAGAAAAGGAATTAATAAAGTAAAAAAAAATTAAACAATTAAAAACAACACAAAGAAATTAAGAAAATGATGCTAGATCCTAGGTGTGTTTTGGTCTGATTGCTGAAAGAAATTTGATACATTAGATGAAAGAGTAAAGATTAAAAAAAAGAAATGTCTGAAAATTTTAAAAAATGAATACAATAAAATAGAATAAAATGAAATGATGGAGGTAAAATAGAATATGAAAACTTCACAAAAGAGTAAAATATATAGTAGAAAAAATTAAGGAAAAATCTTTTTTTTAAATTTTTTTTAGCGTTTATTTATTTTTGAGACAGAGACAGAGCATGAATAGGGGAGGGTCAGAGAGAGAGGGAGACACAGAATCCGAAACAGGCTCCAGGCTCTGAGCTGTCAGCACAGAGCCCGACACGGGGCTCGAACTCATGGACCGCAAGATCATGACCTGAGCTGAAGTCGGACGCTTAGCCGACTGAGCCACCCAAGCACCCCAGGAAAAATCTTTTTAATAAAAGTGGAAAATAAAAATAAATTTTTTCTCTTTCTGTATTCAAGAATAAGAAAAGAAAAAGAAAAACAATTGAATAGATGGACCAATGAACCAAATGAAATATGATTGGAATTACATCTTGTTTCCCATAGAAGTCAAACTGTGAAGCATTTTATAGTCTGTAAACTAAGCAGGTGTATAGTCTGTAAACTAAGCAGGTGTAGAGACTTACTTATAAGAGTGTGGTTGCCAGTGGGTGGGGCTTAGTGTAATGGCTCTGTTCTCCACTAGGTGGCGCTGCTTAGCTTACTGTGGTGTATTATTGTGGTGCATGTAGCCATGTATGTGCATGCACGGAAGGGTGAAAATGGCATATCAGAAAACTGCTCTCCCCAACCAAGCAGCCCTCTTTTGTCTCTGGCTTCCATCACATCCCTGCTTCCACACAGTCTGTGACCAAGCCATCAGGCTGCCAGGTGATACTTCCCTCCTGAGTCCTATCTCAAATGGGGCTGTGTTTCCCAACCCCTCACTTCTGAGGAACTGCAGCTTTGACCCATTCTAACTCCCTTGGGGGTGGGGGCTCTGGCTGAGCAATGGCTCAGTGACAGTCATCCCCAGGAATGTTCACAAGACTGTGCTTCTGCCAATGCCTAGAGACTATGGTTGGGCACCAGCTCACCTTAGAAAAATTTAGTGCAATCATGTGGCAGCAGCATTTCATGGATTATGGCAAATCACAACACACATCTGGTGTCAAATTTCACCCTTAACATCCTCACTCCAACACCAGTGAATGTCATTCTCCAAGGTCTGCTGGGACCTTTGCCTGTGGGGAAGCTGCATAGCCTCTACCAAATGTCCTCTGAGCAGGGGAACTGCTTCTCCCCATGTAGTCTAAGGGCCCCTCAGACATGGCTTTCTGCTCCTGGGGATTCAACCTTCCCATCAGAGCACCGCCCATTATCCAGCTGCAGAGTTTCAGACTCTGAGCTCCCCATTGATAGAGTCTTAATGAAAATTAAACCCTCTCCTTTCTTCTTTCTCCAGTTTTGGTTTAGTCCCTGGAGACCGTTGCCACTCTTCTTTTTTTCTCCAGCTGCTTTGGGGGGGGAATGCTCTTCTCATACTGTTCCCCACCCCCTGCCCATCTCCATTCTCTCTCCACAAGCAAAAACAGCTCCCTGCCCTCTGCGACTTCTCTCTCCTTCAGTTCACCTCTCTGCACTGTGTATCTGCTGAATTCTGTGGTTCAGATTGTGCAGATTGTTGTGTTTATCCTCAAATCAGTTTTCTAGGTATGCAAGATGGTTTAGTGTTATCTGGCTGCATTTCAGAGATCAGAAACACAAAAAAACTTCCATGCTGCCGCATCATCTTGGCCCCTCCACCAAATAATTTATTTTGATGATGCAAGTGGGGGAAGAGCCTGGAATAATGATAAACTGAATTTATTTGAGATTTATTTTAAATATGGACTGTGTCTTTACAAGACAAATTTGTTTCAGGTTTATGCATGACCATTAATAAGCCCTTTGTTGCATTCAAAGGAAAATTCAGAGAGCATAAACTAAACAAACTATTGAAAATTAACTACGTATACAAAAATAAAAATATCAAAGCAAATATAGAAAATAAGATTGAGGAAATCTTTTGTAAAAAGTGGAGCAAACAAAAAGGTAAAACATAGGAGAGAAAAATAAATGAATTTTCCAGGGAAGTTTACATTCTGCTAATAAGAACTCCAAAGAAATAAAATTAAAAATCAAGAAACTTTCCCAGAATTGAAAGAAAAAAGTTTATAGATTTCAATAGCCTGCTACGTAAGCAAAACATTGAATGAAAGAGTTCTTTAGGGCCTCTACTTTTTTTGAAATTCGTATGCTGGGGACATATAGAAGTTTCTATAATGAGATAAAGAATGAGAGAGAGGTTATATAAAATATCAGGTATCAAAATGAATTTGCATTTAACCACAAAGTAGAAATAAGAAGATAATGAAAGACATCTTCAAAATTCTGCATAAAATTTATTTCCATTGTGGAGTTTTATAGTAGGTGAAATAAATCAGTATAAAAGTAAACGAAAAGATATGTTTAGATTATCAACACCCAAAAATATTGACCTTATATATACTTTTTTTCTAAGGAACTAATGAAGACTTACACACACACACACACACACACGCACACACACACGCAGAGGGAGTGAGATCCAGCTATATGTTGTTTACAAGAGACTTATTTTACCTTAAGGATGTATATAGGCTGCAATTAAAAGGATGGCAAAAAATATTCCATCAAATGGAAACCACCATAAGAGCAGGGGTAGCTATACTTGTATCAGACAAAATATACTTTAATAACTGTTATAAGAGATAAAGAAGGATATAATGATAAAATATTCACATGACATATAATAATTATAAATAGACACCTAACAGCAGAGCATCTTAATATATGAAGCAAACATTGACAGAAATGAAGAAATAAACAGTAATGCAAAAGAGTAGATTTTAATATCACACTTTTAATAATGGATTAATCAATAAAATAATTGGACCTGACAGATGTAAACAGAACACTCCATCTAACAGCAACAGAATACACATTGTTCTTAATGCACATACAACATTTTCCAGGATAAATCAAATGCTAGGGCACAAAACAAGTTCTAATAAATTCAAGAAAACTGAAATCATATCAACTATTTTTTTCAAACTACAATGCAGTAAAACTAGAAATAAATAATAAAAATAAAACTGGAAAATATCAAATATGTGGAAATTAAATAGCATACCCTTGAACAAGCAGTAGGTAAAAGAAGAAATCATTAGAGAAATTAGAAAATGTCTTCAGACAAAATGAAAATGAAAATAAAAGAAACCAAAATGTATGGTTTGCAACCAAAAAGTACTGAAAGGGAAGCTTTTGTGGTGAATGCCTACTTTAAGAAAGAAGATCTCAGGGCACCTGGGTGGCTCAGTCGGTTGAGTGTCCGACTTTGGCTCAGGTCATGATCTCGTGGTCTGTGGGTTCGAGCCCTGCATCGGGCTCTGTGCTGACAGCTCAGAGCCTGGAGCCTGCTTCGGATTCTGTGTCTCCCTCTCTCTCTGCCCCTCCCCTGCTCATGCTCTGCCTCTCTCTTTGTGTCAAAAATAAACAAACATTAGAAAAATTCAAAAAAAAGAAGATCTCAAATCAAAAACCTAATATTACACCTCAAGGAATTAGAAAAATAAGAACAGAATTAACCCAAAGTTAGCAAAAGAAAGGGAATAATAAAGAATAGAGCAGTAATAAACAAAATAGAAAAACAACAGAAAAATCAATGAAATCAGGAGTTGGTTTTTTGAAAAGACTAACAAAGTTAACAAACCATTTATCTAGATGAAGAAAAATAGAGAAAACTTAGATAACAAAAATCAGAAATGAAAGAAGAGGCATTACAACTGATATCATAGAAATAAAAAGGATTATAAAAGACTTCTATGAACAACTATATGACAACAAATTAGTTGACATAAAAGAAATTGATAAATTTTTAGAAACACACAATGACCAAGAATTAATCATGAAGAAAAAGTCTGAACAGACTTCTAAGTAGTCAGGAAATTGAATCAGAAATCAAAAACCTGAACAAAGAAAATTCCAGAATCAAATGGCTCTACTGTTGAATGCTATCAAATATTTAGAGAAAAAATAACACCAGTCCTTCTCAATCTCTTCCAAAAATTTGGTGATAATAGATTACTTCCTAACTCATTTTATGAGACTAGCATTACCCTGATATCAAAATCAGACAAAACAGTATGAGAAAAATAAATAAATAATACTCTTACCACTTCCATTGAACACAGTACTGTAAGGCAATTAGGCAAGAAAAACAAATAAAAGCTTCCACATTGGAAAATAATATGTAATGCTCTCTCTGTTTATAGAAGGCATGATGTTATAAGTAGTAGATCCTAAAGACTTTACTGTTAGAATTAACAAATAAATTCAGCAAGGTTGCAGGATACAAAAATCAACAAAATAGAAAAATCAGTTGTGCTGCTATACACCAACCATGAACAATCAAGAAGGAAATTGAGAAAACAATCCCTTTTACAATAGCATCTTAAAATAAAATACTTAGGAATAAACTTAACCAAGAAGGCAAAAGACTTGTACTTTGGAAACTACTTAATGTTGCTGAAAAAATTAAAGACACAAACAACGTAAGAATATCTCATATCCATGGACTGTTAAAATGTCTGCACCACCTAAACAATCTACTTATACATATACATTGCAATTCCTAGTAAAATACCAATGGCATTTTTCATAGAAATAGGGGGAAAACAATTCTCAGATTTATAAGGAATCTCAAAGGGCATTGAAGCACCAAAACAATTTTGAGGGGAAAAAATGCAAAGCTGGGGCATTTCTCTTCTTGATTTCAAAACATATTATGAAGCTACAGTGATCAAAACAATATGGTATTGGCATAAAAACAAATATTTAGAACAATGGAACAGAACAGAAATTCCAGAAATATACCCCCACATATATGGTCAAATCATCTTTGAAAATGGTGCCAAGGCCATACAAAGAGGAAAGAAGAGTCTCTTCAACCAATAAGGTGGGGCAACTAGATGTTCAAATGCGAAATAATGAAATTGGACCCTGAACTTACTCCATATACAAAAGTTAACTCAAAATGGATTAGTGGCCTGGTGGTGCCTGGGGGGCTCTTTTGGTTAAGCTTCTGACTTTGGCTCAGGTCATGATCTCAAGGTCCATAAGTTCAAGCCCCACATCAGGCTCTGTGCTGACAGCTCAGAGCCTGGAGCCTGCTTCAGATTCTGTGTCTCCCTCTCTTTCTGCCCCTCTCCCACTTGCACTCTGTCTCTCTCTCAAAAGTAAATAAACATTTAAAAAACATTTTTTAATGGATCAGAGGCCTAAATGTAAGGAAAATAACATAGGGGAAAAGGTTTCATGATATTGGATTTGGCAATGATTTCTTGGATACAATACCAAAAACACAGGCAACAAAATAAAATAGGCAAATGGTATTCTCAAATTAAAAACTGCACAACAAAGGAAAAAACCAACAGGAAAAAGACGACATAAGGAATGGGAGAAAATACCTTTTTAAATTCTATAGCTGGTAAGGGGTTAATTATCCAGAATACCTACACCTCAACAACAAATAATATGATTAAAATATAGGCAAAAGACTTGAATAGATATTTCTCCAAAGAAGGCATACAAATGACCAAAAAGCACATGAAAAAATGCTTAACATTATTATTCATTAGGGAAATGCAAATCAAAACTACAAGGAAATGTTACCTTACACCCTTAGGATGGGATGGCCACTATCAAAGAAACAGAAAATAAGCGTTGATGAGGATATGGAGAAATTGGAACGCTTGTGCACCATCAGTAAAATTTTAAAATGGTACACCTGGGGGCACGTGGGAGGCTCAGTCAGTTAAGCTTCAGACTCGGTTTCGGCTCAGGTCATGATCTCATGGTATCATGACTTCAGGCCCTGCATCAGGCTCTGTGCTGACAGTGCAGTGCCTGCTTGGGATTCTCCCTCTCGATCTCTCTCTGTCTCTCTCTCTCTGCCCCTCCCACCCTGTCTCTTTCAGAATAAATAAATAAGCTTAAATATAAAAAGAATAAAATAAAATGGTGCAACTGTTATGGAAAATGGTATGTTTCCATATGTTAAAAACAATCCCATTTCTGTGTCTAGGTCCAAAATAATTGAAAACATTATCTTGAAGAAATATTTGCACACTTATGTTCATTGTAGCACTATTCACAGTAACTGTAATTTGGAAGCAAAATAATTGTCCATCCATAGATGGGTGGATAAAGAACATGTGGTATATGCATACAATGGCATATTATTTAGCCTTAAAAACAAGGAAATCCTGTCATATGCTACAAGGTAGATGAAGCTTGAGTACATTATGCTAAGTGAAATAAACCAGTTGCATGCAGAAAGACAAATACTACATGATTCTACCTTATGAGATTCTTAGAGGAGTCCAATTCTTAGAAAGGGAAAATATAATGGTATTTGCCAGGGCAGGGGGGGAGGTAAAAAGAAAATTGTTTAATGTGTATAGTATTTCAGTTTTTCAAGATGAAAAATTTCTCGATGTCTCTTGCACAATAGTGTACATGTAGTTAAGACTACTGTACTATATAATTAAAAATTATTGGCGTGCCTGGGTGGCTCAGTGGGTTAAGCATCCAACTCTTGATTTCAGCTCAAGTCATAATCTCACAGTCATGATATTGAGCCCCTGGTCAGGCTCTGTGCTGGGTGTGAAGCCTGCTTAAGATTATTATTCTCTCTTGCTCTGCCTCTCCTCTGCTCATGTGCACACAGTCTCTCAAAAACAAATAATAAAAATAAAAATAATTAATGATACATTTTATGTTATATGATTTTACTACAATATGTATTTTTAATAATATTAACCAACTAAAAGTTGTTTTGGATGTTTGAGTACCAAACATTGAAATAAAGACTTGATTATTTTGTCTTAAAAAGATGGGGAGGAGAGATATATAAGCAAATAAAGAAAAGATATGATGCTCAGAAGCAAGGAAACAAGTGACTGAACACAGGAAGTAATAACAGAGAATGTCCTGCCTGGTAGTAATTTATAAGACAAGAGACTCAGCTCAGTGCAAACTGTGACCAGTGCAGACAGCATCAGTTGTGATTAAAAGACAGGCAAGCTGTGCAGCAGGCCTAGTGAAGTCTCAGTCCAGAAAGCAGAATAGCCATATTTAAAAAGAACGTCTCCAAGAAAAATAGGAAATGCTGGGTTACATAATAAGATTGACTTTGGAAAATAGTACTGAAGTTTTTGAACATGTAGGAAGAGTGCAAACAAAAACAACAAATAAATAAGACAAATATCTGCTGTAGGAAAAATAAAAAGTAAAAAAAGGAAATATAATCAAATAAACTATGATGCTCAGTTTATGAATAATCTTCCATAAGAATACTATTGTAAACACCATCTATATGATATAAACAAAACACTTAATAATGATATTGGGACAATTGGAGAGGGAGGGCAGAGAGGTTGGCAGTTCTAAGAGACATAAATTCACATGTACTTTAGGAAAAGAAATAGGAATTCAAAACATAACTTCTAAAGTCCACTAATCAAAATAAAGAAGTGTAAGTACATTATTTTAAAAAGAGTTTGCCTTTGGGAGAAATTATCAGGGGAATAGGGAGACATGGGTTTGAAAACAACTGCATTTTGTCATAACCCTAATATTTAATTGATTTGTTAAATCCAGTGCATACGTTAGTCTTTTTAAATTAAAGTTAAGTTTGATATAGTTTAATCTGGAATTGTATGTAACCATTTAAGACATAAATTATTTTAAAAAGTTATACCCTGGGGCACCTGGGTGGCTCAGTCAGTTACGCATCCGACTTCGGCTCAGGACATGATCTCACGGTTTGTGGGTTCAACCCCCACGTCAGGCTCTGTGCTGACAGCTCAGAGCCTGGAGTCTGCTTCAGATTCTGGGTCTCCCTCTCTATCTGCCCCTCCTGCACTCACACTCTGTCTCTCTCTCTCTCTCTCTCAAAAATAAATAAACATTAAAAAAATTTAAAAAATTAAAAGTTATAAACTATATATAACAGAATTTGCCACAGTTATATTTGTAGGAATGAATTCAATAAATTGAAATTTTCTTATCAAAATGTGAAAAATGTTGAGGTTTGAAATACTTAATATTTTATAATATTTTACTTTTTGTTCATATTTTCATAATATACATTTATTCATTAAAAAATCAAGCTCCATGTAGATGCTCTCAAATTCTTTGCAGTTTTTTCAAATGTGTTGTACAAATATCATCATCATTATTATTTTTTTAATGTGTATTTATTTTTGAGAGAAAGAGTACTGGTGGATGAGGGGCAGAGAGAGAGGGAGACACAGAGTCTGAGAGAGGCTCCAGGCTCCAACTGTCAGCACAGAGCTCATCAGGGGATTGCATTCAGGAATGGCAAGTCATGACCTGAGCTGAAGTCAGACACTTAACCAACTGAGCCACACAGACGCCCCTCATCATTTTTTTTTCTACATGCCATGTTGTGAACATGTATGGGAAGCAGTTCTAAACTATCCCTCCTTCCAAGTCTTACCATCATAAAATGAAATAAAGGAGTTAAAGTATTTGCCACAGTTAATAAATGTTATTTTCCTAGTCCTTTCCTCTCCTTTTGAAAGTTTGCCTGAGATTTGAAGGATATAAAACCTGAGATGTTGGGTAATTTTTCCAGGCTAGTCTCCAAGGCCTATTTAATCCATTCTGTCTGAAAATTATATAATTGCTTTTGGTCTTAATGACTTCATATTTTTCTAAGGCCAGAGTTGATCTCTTATTTATCTTTAACCTAGCATTGTGTCTGAAACAGAGTAAATGCTTAATAAGTGTGTCAGCTAAAGAAATCATTTCAGCCACACTATTGGGTACATAAGCTTTTGTGGACTGGCCTGGAGGTTTAATTATTTCTTCAGTCATCAACTTCTTTCTGTATGACTAGCATATATTTTTACAGTTCTCTTTATTTCACTATTAATAGAAGCAGTTGAAACACATCTATCTTCAAGGGCTTGAGTTAACAGTCAAGTTATTTAACAGCCAGTACATTATGGACATAATCCAATTTGAATGGCTGCCCTATTGATGAATATTAATGATTAAAATATTTGAAAGATTAAGATAGTATAAGTAGTGCACATAGCCTAGACCAAGGTATATTATAGGCACTCAGTCAATGCTAATTTTATTTCTCTTTCTTGGAGAAAATTGTATTTTAATCTCTAAGCTATCTCCTTATAAAAATATTACAGAAAAAACTTATTCATAAGTCTGAGTATTGCTTGCATAAGAATGTGAATTTCCTGTTCAAAAATGAATTCCTCCAAAAGGCTTAGTTTCTCTGAACAAGTCATAGCTAAAGAGAGAAATAGTTTTCTGAGCTACTGAATCAGCAGAAAGAAAGACAGCACATTCAGTAGCATTAATGCAGTGTGTGATGTGTCTTATCACTATTGAGTGAAGAGGCAGGAAATTACATACCCAGATAAAATGATGTGGTGTTGGGAATTTTATCAAATTCTCTTATTCTTTTTAGTGATGGCTGTAATCTTAGTTCAGTGTCACTGTGCTCATCAGTTGTACATTCTTAACTGAATGCTGAATCTGTACTTCTATCATTCTATAATTACAGAGAAAGACAAATGACTCAAGCACTTTCTTTGGTTCTATAACCTGGTTCCACATCGACTGACTATCTGAACACCTCTCCTAATTCTGTGTCACTGAAATTCCACTCAAGTCTTCTACCAAATCATCCTGAACATAACCACTTTCCTCACCTTCATACTGGATCATCCCACAACAATCACTCCATTATCAACACATTATTACGTTTGTCCTCTCTCATTCAGCTATTATCATCACCGTGTTGTGCCATAAAATAGGTGCATGGCTAATGTGATTCAGGCCTGAGCTAACAGGAAGCCCACTCCCACACTGTATTGTTAAAAAGCCAGAATGAAATGTTGACTTCCTACCTGGAAATGTTTCCCGTGTCATCCACTAAATGACATCCACTCTTGGTTCTCTGCCACCTTTCTCATGGGTAACCTTGTATCTTCACTTTGTCAAGGTGCTTGATTTAATTTCTGATCATTTCCTGCTTCCAGACTTTATTTTAATTTTTCCATTTCCTTCTGTGATGACAGCCTTTGGTAACTCAAGATAATCCTTGTCATCATTGTTGCCATGATTATCTTCATTATCCATTGTTTCCATAATAATTTTAGTTTTCAAAGTGCATTCAACTAAGTCACATTTTCTAGCCCCTGGTTATGCATTCATACATGGACTTTCCTCTCCCTACCCAATTCATTAAATTCTGTACTTTCTTCATTTTGGATACCTTTTCCATGAAGCCATCTGTGTCAGGAAGGGTTCCAATAAGAAACAGATGGCCTATTTGAAATTGGATTGAGAAGAGTTTATTTAAAAGGGGGTTATATACAGAAGTTGAGTGTTGAAGGACTGCAAAGGTATTGTAAGACAAAAGATATATCAAATCTAGGCCTAAAGGGATAAGTGGAAGTCTTGGTACTAAAATCTGTAAAGAGCCATGTAGAGTCAAGTGCTTAGATAAATGCAGCTTGAGCTCATGCTCTGTCTCTCTCTCACTCAAAAATAAAAATAAATATTCAAAAATATATATACATATAAAATTAACTTGGGCTTGACAATCTGATTTGCTAAATACCTACAGAGTTGAAGTTCTGTTCAAACTTACTTTTATACTATCCCTCACATTTGTCCTATTTATTCCTCATCTTATCAGAATCCTCCACACAATGATGTTATTTTCATTTTCTCAAAAATAGCAAATAAAAAGTAAAAATGAAAATGAAAAGGGGAAATGAATGCAGAGGAAATTGGAAATGGATTAAAAGTTATTTTTTGTTTCTGGGTACCTGGGTTGCTCAGTTGATTAAGCATCCAACTCTGGAGTAGAAAACAATATGAGAAGAGAGGAGAGTTGATCCTGAAAGCCAAATACAAGATGTTTGATACTCTGTTCTTATTTCAATAAAAAGTATGTACACATTATTTTCTCTCTCTCTGAGATACTGTGACTGTTGAGTTAACCATTGTTGACAATTCAGACCTATCTGTGATAATGACATGAAATTTGACTATTTACACTTCCTGGGTTTCCTATATTCCCTTATTTTCTTGTTAAATATGTAAAGAGTGTCAAAATATACCCTTGATGTCATTTGATCCATAAAGATTTCCTTCCCAAAAGCTTTCACCTAGTTGGATCTCTTCTTCCTGAGAACCAACTTGCAGTCTTGTCATTACCTTATGTTACATTCATATTGCCATAAATATAATAACTTTTGACTGTAACATCTTCTGACTGTAACATCTTCAGCAATTCATTAAAAAGAATATTTTGAAAGTAGAAAGATATGAACTAGAACCCAGTCTCCTCCATTCATTATCTACCAGATCTTGAAAAAATTACCTCAATTACTTCCTTTATTTTTCTCTTCTGTTAAATTTAGGATTTCTCTGAGGATTAAATGAAAAAAAAAAAAACAAAAACAAAACCATGAAATGGTTATATACTCCCTGGTACAGGGTAGTTATATATTCGTTGACCTTTACTCACATATTTATATTATTCAAAGATAATGTCATCAACTATGATGACAGTAGGCACTGAATAGATATCTCCAAAAACAGCCCCCAAAACCAAATTTGTCAAATAAAATGCTTTGATCTCAATGCTTCCAAAATTAGGAAAGTCCTCTTACCTTCTATAGTAATCATAATTCCTTATTGTTTTTCTCTTCTCAGGGCACTATCATTGTCTCAGAGCCTGGAGCCTGCTTTGGATTCTATGTCTCCCTTTCTCTGCCCCCCTCCTGCTCATGCTCTGTCTCTTTCACTGAAAAAATAAAAATAAACATTAAATATATATATATATATAATATATATATATACATTTTAAAAATATATATTAATATATATTATATATGTATATATAAATTAACTTAGCCTTGGCAATCTGATTTGTTGATACCTACAGAAAATGAAAAAAGGGGGAGATGAATGCAGAGGAAATTGGAAATGGATTATTTTTTGTTTCCAGGCACCTGGGTGGCTCAATCTATTAAGCATTCAACTCTTGATTTTTGGTTCAGGTTGTGATCTCACAGTTGTGAGATCAAGCCCATGTCCACATCTCTGTTGAGTATGGAGTCTGCTTAGGATTCTCTTTCTCCACTCTCTTTGCCCCTTCCCTGTTCGCACATACACACTCTCTCTCACTCTTTCTCAAAATAAATAAATAAACATTTAAAAGACAAAATATTTTTGGTTTAATTTATTAATATCATTCATCTTTGGAATACAGATTATCTCAAATTGTCATATTTAATTTATTTTTCAGCTTATTTATTCAAGTTATAAGTGCTTTTCTAGCTTTTCCTAGTGAATTCCATAGCCCTGAAACCAAACACTTCTGGAATGAAAACGAAGATATCATTTTTAAATGTCATTAACAAGTGTCACTTTGAAATGCTAAAATAGAAGTGACCCTTCTTAATAAAAAATAACAATCTCTGATATTGTGTAGAATTCTGTACAATTTACATTTCTAGGTCCATGCATTATTTGATAGGCCCAACAGCACTAGAAGGCTGGGGATGTTACCCATATTTTTCAGAAAATAACACTAAGTTTGAGAGAATTTTAACAACTTGCTTAATTAGTAATTGAGAGGCAGAATTGAAAATCTGATATTTTGACAGATAGTCATATCCACTACAACTTGTTGCCTAAAACATATCCAGAGATATTTACAGAAATTAAAATCTTATTTTCCTTTTTGTTCCATGAAAGTAATTAAATGAATTATATTTTTAAAATGCCTTTCCTTGTAGAATATAAACAAGTAAGACTTGTTACTCTATATTTAAAGTATTAGAGACTTTGAAGGATGATAAATTTGTGCACAAGCTTAAGTAACTATAAATTTAAATAATTCATAAGAAAAAATAGTATAATATTTACAAACAATGCCTTTAGAAACATTTAGAACTATATTCAAATGCTAGTTTATAATCACTGGCTTTGTGGTCTGGAAGAGGTAATAACTGTTCTGATATCAATTTCTTCACTAATAAATGTAGATGATAATTACTTAAAAGGATTGTTTGGGAGATTTGACAAAATTTTACATGTAAACCATCTAATTTCATGTTGGCATATAAGTGATCAGTATAATGTAACTGTTACTAAGTATATTATTGTTCCAAACTTCAGATGAATCTGTATGTATTTATGTATATACCTTTTTTTTATGGACTGAAGGCCTTTATTCTCTCATAAACTGAATTATAATACATTAAATTTGTTTGCCTTATTACATGCAGGTATAATAATTTTTTTGTATGGAAACGTTTTTATTATTTTTTAATTTTTAAGGTTTTTATTTGATAATTTGACTGTTACAATTTATAAATTTAAGATGCACAGTGTGTTACTTTGATGCATTTATATAGTTAATATGATTATACATTTAATTGAAGCAACATTTTTCATATTACATCATTATAGTACAGTATTATTGACTATATTCATAATACTGTGTATTAGATCTCTATGGCATTTTTACTACTCATTACAACTTTGTATTCTTAAACATCATCAATCTTATCCTTCCACCCCCATCCCTGATAACCACCATTTTACTCTCTATTTTTTTTTACAAATTTGACTTTTTTTAGATTCTACATATAAGTGGTATCATACAGTACTTATCTTTCTTTGTCTGATTTGTCTTACTTGGCATGTGTTCAGGGTCTGTCCATGTTGTCATAAATAGCAGGAGATCTTCCTTTCTCATGGCTGAATAATATTCCATTGTATATATATAACACATCTTTTTTATCCAATCATCCACCGATGGGAATTTAGGTTGTTTCTTGGCTACTATGAATAATACTGTGACAATATGGGTGTGCATATATCTTGTTGAAATCCTCTTTTCATTTCCTTTGCATATATACTCAGAAGTGGAATTGCTAGGTTGTATGGTAGATCTATTTGTAATTTTTAAGAAACCTCCATATTTTTTTCTATAGTGGTTGACCTAATTTACATTTCCATCAGTGCTTAAGGGTTCTCTTTTGCCACATCCTCTCAAACACCTGTTGCCTCTGATCTTCTTGACCTGTTAGCCATTCTAATAAGTATGAGGTGATATTTCATTGTTGTTTGATTTGCATTTCCCTAACCATTAGTGATGTTAAGCATCTTTTCATGTGCCTGTTGACCATCTTGGTATCTTCTTTATAAAAT
The DNA here is from genome assembly GCF_018350195.1 of Panthera tigris. NCBI lineage: Eukaryota > Metazoa > Chordata > Mammalia > Carnivora > Felidae > Panthera > Panthera tigris. The sequence continues at coordinate 49,989,992 of NC_056669.1, forward strand.
GTCTATTTTGTTCATCTCCACATTTTTTAATTGGATTTTTTGATTATGAAGTTATATTAGTTCTTTATGTATTTTGGATATTAACCTCTTCTCCAATATATGGATCCTCCAAATTTTCTCCCATTCTGTATGTTGTCATTACATTTTGTTGGTTGTTTCTTTTACTGTGCAGGAGCCTTGACATTTGATGTAGTCTTTTTTGTTAATTTTTTCCTGGTTTTTACTTTTCTTCTTTGTACTTTTGTATCATGTCCAAAACAAGCATTGCTAAGGCCAATATCAATGAGTTTCTTCCTGTTTTCTTCTAGGAGTTTTATGGCCTACACCTTATGTTTAAGTCTTTGATCCATTTTGAATTAATTTGTGTGAGTGATATGAAAAAGGGGTCTAATTTCATTGTTCCGCATGTGTTTTCCCAGTTTTCCTAGTACTGATTGTTGAAGAGACTCTTTCCCTCAATGGGTGTTCTTAGATTACTTGATGAATATTATTTGACTGTAAATACTAGGATTTAATTATGAGCTCTATGTTTTGTTTCATTGGTCTATGTCTATTTTTTTTCTTCCCTGTATCATACTGTTTTTATAGCTGTGGCCTTGTAGTATAGTTTTAAATCAACAAGTATGATTTTGTTCTTTTTTTCTTAGGATTGTTTTTGTTTTTGTTTTTTGGCTATTTGGGGTTTGTGTGTGTGTGTGTGTGTGTGTGTGTGTGTGTGTGGTTCTACACGAATTTTTGGATTGTTTCTCTTATTTCTGTGAAGATTGCCTTTGGTATTTTGATGCAGATTTCATTGAATTTGTAGATGGGTTTGGGAAGTATCGCCATTTTAACAATATGTTTTCTTCCAATGCATGAACACAGGATATCTTTCCATTCGTTTGTGTCTTCTTCAATATCTTTTAGCAAAGTCTTGTAGTTTTCATTGTACAGATATTTCACTTCCTTGGTTAAATTTATTCCTAAGTATTTTACTATTATTGACACTGCTATGAATGGGATAGTTTTGTTTCATTCATAAGTTGATTTTGTAACCTTCTACCTTACTGTAATCACGGATTTAATTCCAACAGTTTTTTGTTTAACTTTTTAGGATTTTCTTTTTTTTTATTATTTAACTTTATTTTTTAGTTTTTAAAATTTACATCCAAATTAGTTAGTATACAGTGAAACAATGATTTCAATAGATTCCTTAATACCCCTAAATCCCTTACCCCCTAAATGGGTAAAGGGCATTAACTTTTTCTAAGATTTCTAATCTTTTTCTAAGATTTTCTATACATAATATCGTATCATCAGCAAATAGTGACAATTTCATTTCTTCCATACTGATTTGGAGGCTTTTATTTCTTTGTCTTGTCTAATTGCTCTAGCTAGGACTTCCAGTTCTATATTAAATACGAGTGGTGAAAGTGGGCAATCTTGTACCTGAGCTCACAGAAAAAGAAACCCTTTCAGTTTTTCACCATTGATCATAATGTCATCAAAGCATTTATTGTGGCCTTTATTATGTTAAGGTATGTTCCTCCTATACACAACCTGTTACGGGTTTTTATCATGAAAGTGTGTTGTATTTTTTCAGATTGTTTTTCCTGTGACTATTGAGATGATCATGTGATTTTTACCTTTCATATTATTGATGTGATGAATTGCATTTATGGATTTGAATATGTTGAACCATCTTTGAATCCTACTTGGTTATGTTCCAATCCTTTTAATGCATTTTTAAATTAGGTTTGTTAATATTTTGTTGACAATTTTTGCAGCTATATTTATCAGGGATATTGGTTATAGTTTTCTTTCCTTGTGATATCTTAATCTCATTTTGGTATCAAAGTAATGGTGGCTTCATAGAATGATTTTGGAAGTGTTCATTCTTCCCTGAGATTTTGGAAGAGTTTGGGGAGGATTGCTACTAATTTTTTAAATGTTTGTTAGAATTCACCAGTGAAGCTGTCCAGCCCTGGAATTTTTTGTGTTGGGAGTTTGGGTTTGCTTGTTTGTTTTTTATTACTGACTCAATCTCTTGAGTCATTATTAGTCTGTTCAGATTCTCTGTTTCTTCCTGAGCCAGTATGGTAGGTTGTATGATTCTAGAAATGTATGCATCTCTTCTAGGTTATGTAACTTGTTGGCATGTAATTGTCATAATAGAATCATAATTCTCTGTATTTATATAGTATCAGTTGTAATGTTTAATCTTTTATTTCTAATTTTATTTGTGTCTTCTCTGTTTCTTTCCTAGTCTAGCTAAGATTTTTCAATTCTCTTTATTTTTTGAAGACTCAGCTTTTAATTTGTTTACCCTTTGTATCATTTTTCTCATCTCTAGTTTGCCTATTTCCACAATGATTGTGATTATTTCCTTCCTTTTGCTACCTTTGGGCATATTTTGTTCCTTTTTTTTTAGTTCTTTGAAGTGTAAACTTAGGCTGTTCACTTAACGTCTGTCTAATTTCTTAATATATGCATTTATTGATAAAACTTGCTTTCAAAACTGCCTTTGATACACCTCACAAAATTTAATATGTTGTATTTTTATTTTTTATAATAATTTTTTATTTCCCTTTTGATTTCTTGATTCATTGATTGTTTAGAAATACATTGTTTGATTTCCACATATTTGAAGATCTACTCACTTTCCTCTTATTGATTTCTTTTTTTTTAAGCTTATTTATTTATTTTGAAAGAGAGCACATGAGCAGGAAACAGGCAGAGAGGGAGGGAAAGAGATTTTCCCAAGCAGGCTCCATGCTGTCAGTGCACAGCGTGATGAAGGGCTTGATTTCACAAATCACGAGATTGTGACCTGACCAGAAATCAAGGGTCCGACACTCAACTGACTGAGCCACCCAGTCACCCCATCCTCATTGATTTCTAATTGCGTGCCATTGTAGACAGAAATGATAGTTGGTGTGATTTTTAAAAAAAATTTTTCTTTAATCTTTATTTTTGAGAGAGAGAGATAGAGTGAGAAGGGACAGAGAGAGAGAGAGAGACACAGAATCTGAAGCAGGCTCCAGGCTCTGAGCTGTCAGCACAGAGCCCGATATGGGACTCAAACTCACTGACCCTGAGATCATGACTTGAGCTGAAGTCCACCACTTAATGGACTGAACCACCCAGGTGCCCCAATAGTTGGTATGATTTAAATCTTAAATTCATTAAGATTAGTTTTGTGGCCTATAACATAATATATTCTGGAGAACGGTCTATATACACTTGAGAATAGTGTGTATCCTGATCCTATTGGATGGAATGTTGTAGATATGTCTATTAAGTCCATTTATTATAACACGTGGTTCACTTCCAACATTTTCTTGTTTATTTTCTGTCCGGATGAACTATCTAATGTTGATATTGGGATATTAAAGTCCCCTACTATTATTATATTTTTGCTTACTTTTACCTAAGGTTTGTTAGTATTTCCTTAATATATTTTGGTACATGGAGGGTGGGTGATGGGTATTGAGGAGGGCACCTTTTGGGATGAGCACTGGGTGTTGTATGGAAGCCAATTTGACAATAAACTTCATATATTGGAAATATATATGTATAAATAAATAAATAAATAAATAAATATATTTATTTATATAAATAAATATAAATATAAATAAATAAAATATATATATGTATATATATTTATATATATATATATATATTTTGGTGCTTGAATGTTGGGAGCATATATATTTATGATTGTTTTTTTTTTTAATTTTTTTTAACATTTATTTATTTTTGAGACAGACAGAGAGAGAGAGAGCATGAACAGGGGAGGGTCATAGGAAGAGGGAGACATAGAATCTGAAACAGGCTCCAGGCTCTGAGCTGTCAGCACAGAGCCCGAAGCGGGGCTCAAACTCACGGACCACGAGATCACGACCTGAGCCGAAGTCAGACGCCCAACCGACTGAGCCACCCAGGCGCCCCTGTTTATGATTGTTGTATTAACCCCTTTGTTGTTATACAATGGCCTTCTTTGTCTCATCATTTTTGTCATGACGTCTATTTTGTCTGATATAAAGACATTTGCTTTCTTCTGGTTACCACTTGCTTGGATTATGATCTAATACTCCTTCACTTGAACCCTATGTTTGTCTTTGGAACTGAAGTGAGTCTGCTGAAGGCTGCATACATTTGTGTCTTGTTTTTTAATCCATTTAGCAAGTATCTGCCTTTTGATTGGTGAGATCAATTCATTTATATTTAGGGAGATTATTGATATATGAAGACTTACTACTGACATTTTATCTTTTGCTTTCTGATTGTTTTGTATCTCCATCATTTCTTTCTCCTTGTGTTTCTACCTTTTTAAGTTGATTATTTTCTATGATGAGTTGTGAAAGGAAATTTCTCACACTTGAGCCCCCTTAACCATCCTTTCACCGAAGGGGTGGAAAAAACATAGTCATTAAGTTCAAGTCTTCAAGAAAAGTGATTGGGAACACTGCAACCAGGAAAGTAGGTAGCAAGGCAGGAGGGAAAAAAAGCTTTGGCACCAGAAAACTCTTGTGAAAGTTATGGCCCCAGGACAAAGATCTGCTAAACGACTGAGATTTAGTCAAAGCATTGTAGAATGCTTATTTACTCTCTCCCAACAAAATACTATACCACTAAAGCAATAGGGTTTCAGTATAATAACAGTGGATATAGCTGAAAGAATTGTATGACTAGAGACTATCTCTGAGAAGAAGTATTAGGGAAACCAAAGTTAAGAGAGCAGATTAAAAAAACAAAAACAAAAAAACAAGGAGGAATTTGAAGACTCTTTTGTCCACAGAACATTCTCAGTCCTCATTCCTTATGCAGATTAAAATCAGTTCTCAACTGGAGGCCTGTTGACCTCAGATCTTACTATGTTTTTCTTTTAACAAAAATTTAGAAGGCATGCAAACAGGTAATAAAAGACAAGTGCAGTCTTCAAGGAATCTGGAAAAAGAAGATCAATTTAAGCCTAAAGCAAAAAAAAATTCATTTGCTCATTTGTATTATTTCCTAGTTTCCACATATGGGTGATATCACATAGTATTTGTCTTTCTCTAACTTATTTTGCTTAGCAATATACTCTTTAACTCAATCCATTTCTCTTACCATTTCAAATGGTAAGCTTTCATTCTTTTCATGGCTGAATAATATTTCATTATAGGTGATTGATTGATAGATGGATAGATATAGAGATATATCATATATGATATCATATATATAGATATCTATATCAATATCTATATCTACATTATCTATATCTATATCCATATTTATATCTATCTTTAGCCATTTATCTAGCAATGGATACTTGAGCTGCTTCCATAATTTGGTTGTTGTAAATAATGCTGCAATAAATATTGGGGTACATGTATCCCTTTGAATGTGTTTTTGTATTCTTTGGGTAAATACCCAGTAGAGTGATCACTGGATTGTAGGGTAGTTCTATTTTTTAAATTTTTGAGGAACTTCCATGATGTCTTCCACAGTGGATGCACCAGTTTGCATTCCCACTAACAGTGCACAAGTGTTCCTTTTTTTCCATATATTCACTAACATCTGTTTTTTTTTGTGTGTTGTTGATTTTAGCCATTCTGACAGGTGTGAATTCATATCTCATTGTAGTTTTGCTTTGCACTTTCCTGTTGATGAGTGATGACGAACATCTTTTCATGTGTCTGTTGGACATCAGTATGTTTTCTTTGGAGACATGTCTATTCACGCCTTGTGCCCATTTTTTAAATTGGATTATTTGGTTTTGGGGTGTTGAGTTGTATAAGTTCTTTATGTATTTTGAATACCCACCCTTTATTGGATATGTCATTTGCAAATATGTTCTCTTATTCAGTAGGTTCCCTTTTAGTTTTGTTGATCATTTCCTTTGCTGTACAGAAGGTTTTAATTTGATGTAGTTCCAGTAGTTTATTTTTGCTTTTATTTACTTTGCCTCAGGAGATATATCTAGAAAAATGTTACTACAGCTCACGTCAGGGAAATTCCTACCTATGCTCTGTCCTAGGATATTTATGGTTTCAGGCCTCACATTTAGGTCTTTAATCCATTTTGAGTTTATTTTTGTGTATCGTGTAAGAAAGTAGTCAAGTCTCATTCTTCCTCATGTAGCTGTCCAGTTTTTCCGGCACCATTTGTTGAAGGGATTTTTTTCCAATTTTATATTCTTTTCCTGCTCTGGAAATATTAATTGACCATAAAATTGTGGGTTTGTTTCCACACTTTATATTCTGTTCCATTAACCAATGTGTCTATTGTGCTAGTGCCATAATGGTGGCTATTATTATTATTAATTATTATTATTAGAGAGGGGGGAGAATGAACAGAGAAGGGAAGAGAGAGAAAAAGTTACTTATTAGAATGGCAAAAATTAAAAAAAAATCTTACAATGCCAATTGCTGGCAAAGATGCAAAGCAGGAGGATCTTTCCTTCATTGCTGGTGGGAACACTTGCCTTGGGAAACAGCTTGGCAGTTTTCTGGTAGGTAAATATAGTCTTACCAAATGATCCCACAATTATACTCTATGTATTTAATTAACAGATTTGAAAATTTATTTTCATACAAAAACTTGCAGTCATTTTTTGCAGCATCTCTATTTATAATTGCCAAGAAGTGGAAGCAGTTAATATGTCCTCCAATAGGTGAATGGAAAAACAATCTGCGGTATGGCCATTTAATGACATTTTATTCAGTGAATAGAGGAATGAGGTATCAAAGCACACTTATATTCATGAATCTTAATCCATGTGAGAAAAAGCATGTCTGAAATGGCCACATACTGTATAATTCTCTTTATATAACATATGGAACAGGTAAAAGTGCAGAGAAAGTAAATAGATTAGTGGTTAATAGGAGATTAGGGGAGGAGGTGGGCAGGAAGAAAAAATGTTGAATAGATAAAGCACAGGGGATATTTTAGGTTCATACATTTTTGTTTTGTAATGGTAGATACAAAACATTCTAAATTTCTCAAAACCCATAGAATTTCACTGCACAAAGTGAGGACATTAAAATATTCAAACTAAAATAAAAATGAGGAGATTGGATCTCATAGTGGGATGCAGAATGTGACAAAACAATCTAAGTAAATTACAAATACTTGAACAAATTTAATTGAAGTGAATGGAGAAAAATATGTAACTAGTCACATTTGGAAGTTAATGGAATCTATAAAACTAAACAAAAAGAACTATACATCAGTACTGTAATCTATTTAATAAAATTTACCACATGGGGGTACATGTTAACAATCTGAAACTACTATAAATATGTATTAGAAGTGAACAATTAATACAATAATGATGGATGCTGAGACCAGATTTCTCACTTGGAAAGGGGCGGTTTTACATATTAGGAAAAGGAGGAGACTAGAATGAACTATGTCATAAATGTATTTGAGTTAGAGGTGTCAGTGTGACCTTATGTTAGGTCAATAAATATGCAGATAGTCACATAAAGATATAGAAATGTAGGTATACATACATATATTTCCTTGTTCTGTCAGATCATGGTGCTTAGAAACATTGGCATCCCAGGATAAGTAAAAACACAGTTCCTGGATCTTGACTTTTAATACCATTCTCTAGTAAGAGGAGCTCGTGTTCCTTGGTTGACTCTAGGACTGGAGCAAGGAATATACAGGATGATCATGGAGCTCCTTGTGGTACAAACATACAGAAACTCTCAGAAAAACAAAAACACAATGATGGGTTATTTCAAAGGCACAGAGAAACCAAATGTAGGCGTTCCAATGGCCACAGGGAGAAGTTTTTAAGCAACACAAGGAAGTCGCAAATAAACATCCATTTATCCATACTAATATGATTGAATAGGTATATAAATGTGGCAGATGAGACATCTTTTTAGAAAAAGCCTAATAATTTTGGAAGACATTCTGCCATTCTGGATGTGGAGTATAACTCAACACCCCTTATATGGTTGCTGCATATAGTGACTTCTTCCAAGGTGTACAGTAGAGAGAGAGGCAAAGGAATAACCGTACACTGGAGAAATCTGAAAAACGCTACCTCAGGCAAGTGATCCAGATTAACATCAGTGGTCATAAGTCATGTTGATAGTACATACCCTTGATGTTGTGTGATAAGAATAACACTTTACCTCTGTGCCTTCTTCCCCAAATCCATAACTCCACTCTAATCACGAAAGTACATCAGACAAACTCAGTTGAGGGATATTCTGTAAATTACCAGACCTCAAAACTGTCAAGGTCATCAAAGGCAAGAAAGTCTGTGAAATTGTCACAGCCAAGAGGATTCCAAGGAGCCATGCTAACTCAATGCAACGTTAGTTATCCTGAGAAAAATCCTGGAATAGAAAAAAGACATCAGTTTAAAACTGAGGAAATTGTAGTCAAGAATGGACTGTATAATATTGTATCAATATTGGCTTATTAGTTGTGGCAAATGCACCATACTAATAAATTAATAATTTATGAAACTGCATTTGCGTTTATGGAAATTGTACTACTTCACAATTATTGTCATTACAAAACTATTTTAAAATAAAAAGTTTATTTTTTAAAAGGTAGATACATATATAAATTTGCCAATATCACAATACATAATACACACTAGCCATTGTGCAATTCGCATAATTATTCGCAATGTGTGAGAGAGTCCATTTCACCTGTGACTCATCATCAGAAGTTGTTGTTATACTTTTTAAGTTTTTCCCATCTGGTAAGTGAGAAATGACAACTAGTGTGATTTTATTTACATTGCAGAATTTGCCAGAGATTAAACTGTAAATTGTTAAAGTCCACTTTATACCTCATTTTTGAGTATCTGATCACATATTTTTTGCCAATTTTTCTATCATTTCTATCATTTTTTCTCAATTTATATATTAGTTATATTAGAACTTTAAATGTGATATGTTAAAAATCTTATTCTCCCTGTATGTTGTCTTATTTTTTTTTTTAATTTTGGTTTTAACCACAAAAAAGTTTTTAATGTCTTTAATGTCAAATGTATCAATATTTAATTTTATTGCATCTGGATTTTGAACCTTATTTAGAAAGTCTTTACCTGCACTCACACACAGTAGTTTTTTTTAAATTTTTCAATTTCCAAGTATTGATTATTATTATAGAAGCAAAACTGTGTTATGCAACATTGATAAATACGGTTCTAGTCAATCTTTGAAAATGTCTTAATATTTTATGTGCAGACGGTTATGAAATATGCAAACAAAAACAATACTACTTCTTTCTTTCCAGTCCATATTTACTGCATTTCTTTGTCTTGCTAGGAGCTCCAGTGCAATGTTGAACAAAGGTTTGAGAGTGAATATCTTTGCCTTATTCTTAATCTTGACTGGAAGCAGTCTTTCCCCATTAAGTATGATATAAGATGTGGGATTTTTGCAGATGTTTTTTATTAGGCTGAGGAAGTTTGTGCTCCATATGATAGAAGGATCATAGAAATTTACAGTGTTTTGCGCCTGTGCATGTTGAGGAACACTTACTTAGTTTTTGGGCCCTGCTATCAGTTTTTTTAAGTGAGCATTTTGTGGAGACTCATGATGAGGAAATGTTGAGAGGATGCAGATTACCATTTTGTCTGGGGCTGCAGGGATTCTGAACCGTCACACTAGCCCACAATGTCCCTATAAGAATTTATTTAAATATCAGGGCACCTGTTTGGCTCAGTCAGTTTAGCATCTGACTTCAGCTCAGGTTATGATATCACAGTTTGTGAGTTTGAGCCCTGCATCAGGCTCTGGCTGACAGCTTGGATTCTGTTTCAGATTCTGTGTCTCCCTCTCTCTGCCTCTCCCCCCCCCCCACCTCTCTCACTCTCTCTCTTTCTCAAAAATAAACAAACAAATAAATTTTAAAAAAAGAATGTGTTTAAATTTCAATTTTCTTCTTAATGCTTTTATGGCTGCCACTTTTTCCTCTCATGTTCTACCATGTTGGGTTTCTCCTCAGGGAGGTTTGTCACATATTGGAATTCAGTTCTCCTGGTTGTTTTGTAGTCTTAGATCTCTGATCACCTAAAAAAGGCAATGGTTTTATAGCTAGGTGTTTATAATTGCTACTTTGGGAGAAATGTTATTTCATAGTTGGCTATATCCTAAGTGGAAGAACTGGCATCAATTAGTTTTGAGCTCCTACCATGTGCCAAGTTCTCTGCTAAGTGGGATGTTGTGGTCCAAATAGAATGAACTCTCCACTTGGAGTAAGAAGACCAAGGCCTGATTACGGCTCTACATCTTACTTGCTGTGTACTGTATCTGAGCTAGCTGTAGAGTTATCTATGCTTCCCTTTTCTTTTCTTTAAAGCAATGGTTACTTTGTTGTGAATATCAAATGAGATGTGAAAATGTAAAATAGTCTGTTAAACATCTCTTAATTTAGAAGCATAATAAAATTACATTTGTTAAGCTATCTTTCAGTGTAATTTCAGGCTCCACAAAATCACCAGAGTGTCCCATTATCACAGTCCTACCAATAATAGCAACCATAAAAAAGGTATCAAAGGTACTGAAGAATTATAAATTATTTTGAAACATGTCTGGTTGGTAACAAGCTTCACATTTTGGATTCCTATGAATATTTTCAGAAAGAGTGAAATTGGGATGAAATTGCCCTGTCATTGTGTATTATTTATACATTGGGTACAAATAGAAAAAGAACCCCACATATGAAACAAAGGTAATGGAATTTTCCTCCTGACACAAATCCTCTTGAAAAAAAAAAATCAAAACGAGTAGTATAAAGATTTATTGAGCTGAGTTGTTAGATTAGGAACATAATTTAAAAACAGGAGGAGACATTTTATTACAAAACTCATATTTTTGTAGGTGAGAAATCAAAAGCCCAGAGAGGTTAAGTGATATGCTCAAGGTTACACAGAGAAATGACTGCATGAGGGAGATCCCACTACAGATCTAACTCGTAGTCCTGTGATCTTACCACTATCTTACATTGTAGTTCTATAATAAGGCATGCCTCATTGCTTTATTATTTTAAATCACTGTTTATTTTTAGAACTCTTTTAGATTTATGGGAAAATTTGAAAGGGCATACTATGTTGAGTTTTCCTCATTATTAAGATCTTAACATCAGTTTGATGTATTTGTTAAAATTAAGTTACCAATATTGATACATTATTATTAATTGAAGTCCATACTTTGTTAAGATTTACTTAGGTTTTACCTAATATCCTTTTTTCTATTTCATGATTCTATCCAAGTTACGACATTATATTATATTTAGTTGCTATGTATCCTCTTAGCTATGACAATTTGTCAGACTTCCCTTGTCTTCATTGTCCTTAGCAATTTTGAGAACTACTCATCAGATATTTTGCAGAATATCCTCAACTGAGATTTTTCTGTTGTCTTTCCCATTATTAAAGTGGAGTGATGGGTTTCAAAGATCGCAAAACTAAAGCTGTTTTTTTCATCACAGCATATCAAGGGGTACTTGCTATCCATCTGACTTAGCACTGTTGATGTTGACCTTAGCGTAGTAGAGGTAGTGTTTCTCAGATCTCTTCATTGTAAAGTTATTCTTTTCTTCTCTATTTTCCAAACTTTAGAAGAAAATTACTATGTATTGCCCATATTTGAGGAGGTGGTGGTGATGTTCCACTTTCTTGAGGATGGAGCATGTTCCTAATTTACTTGGAATTCTTCATGGAGGATTTATTTCTTCTCTCCCATTTTTTAAATTTATTCGATCATTTATTTTTACTGGTAAGGACATATGGGTACTTATTTTATACTTTGTGTTATAATCCAACAGGACTTTATTTTGTTATCCAAATTGTTTCAACTTCCTAAATTTTTACTGCTACAAAATGCTCTAGGCCCAGTTTGTATATTTCTGGCTATTGTCCTAGAATCATTTTTCCAAGAATCCCTCTAATATACAGACTGATATTAGAAACCAAGATCTCAGCACTGTGTGGGCTCTCATTGCTACTGTCATTGTTTCTAGGCCCTCTTAACTGACAGAGTTGTTTATCCATCTGTTTGTGAAGTACCTTTTGCTTGCCTCCAGGTTTTGGCAAGTATGAATAAAACTGCTATGAACATTGTGTGAATGTAGTCTTTGATGCTTTTGGGTAAATGCCCAGGAGCATGATTTCTGATCATATGATAGAAGTATGTTTGGTTTTATAAAAAACTGCCAAACTCTCTTCTAACGTGACTGTAATATTTTGCATTCTCACCAGCAGTGAATAACAGCTCTTATTTGTTCCACCTCCTTACCAGAATTTGATACTGTTAGGTTTTGGATTTTAGTCCAGTGTAATAAATATATAGTGTTTTTTATTGTTGTTTTAGCTTGTGATGTTGAATTATGTTGAATATTTTTGCCATATGTTTATTTGACATTTGTGTATCTTCTTTGGTGATATGTCTATTCATATATTTTGCCCATTTTTAAATTGAGTTCTGAATTTTCTTATGGTTGAATTTTTTTTTTAATTTTTTTTTTTAACGTTTATTTATTTTTGAGACAGAGAGAGACAGAGCATGAACGGGGTAGGAGCAGAGAGAGAGGGAGACACAGAATCGGAAGCAGGCTCCAGGCTCCGGGCCATCAGCCCAGAGCGCGACGCGGGGCTCGAACTCACTGGCCGTGAGATCGTGACCTGAGCCGAAGTCGGACACTCAACCGACTGAGCCAATGAGGCGCCCCTCTTATGGCTGAATTTTAAGAGTTCTTCAGATACAAAGTGTGAGTGTTATCTTATGTGAGTGTTATAAATTGCTTTCCCAGGATGTGGCTTGTCTTTTGTGTGTCCTCATGGTGTCTTTGACTGAATGTAAGGTTTTTGTTTTTCTTTTAATGAAGTCCAACTTAATAATGTTTTCCTTTCGTGCAGTATGCATTTGATGTTATATCTAAAATCCCATAATCAATCTAAGCTTATCTAGATTTTCTCCTGTATTTTCTTAAAAAAGTTTAATTTTCCATTTAGATCTATGATACATTTCACATTAATTTTTTTCTGGCCAGATTCTCTCTCTCTCTCTCTCTCTCTCTCTCTCTCTCTCTTTTTTTTTTTTTTTTTTTTTTTTTTTTTTTTTTTTTTTTTTGATACGTGGATGTCCCATTCTTCTAGCACATTTTGTTGTTTGGAAAAAAAACAACAACAACTATGCTTTCGCCATTGAATTGCCTTTTTTCTTTTTCTATAAAGTAGTTGCTATGTTTTGGGGGGCCCATTTCAGTAATCTGTAGTCTCATCCATTGATTTATATGTTTGTTCATTCACCAATACATCACTGTGTTGATTGTTGAGATGTTATAGTAAATCTTAACATCCACTAATAAAATTTCTGTAATTTTTTCATCTTTGTATCGACTATACTGTTTTTCTTTTTCCATATGAACTTTTGCATTGGTTGCCAATATTTATAAAATAGTTTTCTAGGATATTTAGGATTGTATTGAATCTACAGATCAAGAATTTAAGAGATTACGTTTGAAGAACATTGAGTCTTCCGATCCATAAACCTGGAATATATCTCTCCTTTTATTTACAGCCTTTATTTCTTGCATCTTAGTGTATTTTTCTTTGTATAAAACTCAGTTTTATTTTATTAAATTTATAGCTAATTTTTGGTTGCTAATTAAATGCTGTTTATTTAATTTTAATTTCTAATTGTTCATTGCTAATACATAGGGAAATAATTAACTTTGTATCATTTGACTTTGTTGTAAATGCTTATTAGTTCCAAATATTTTTATTTTCAATTCTTTAGGCTTTTCTACATGTACTAACATTTTATGAATACGGACAGCTTTATTTCTTCCTTCCTACTCTGCACACCTTTTATTTCCTTTTATTGTATTATTGTACTAACTAAAATTATCAACGTGATGCTGAATAGAAATGATGAGTGGACATTACCTTTTTCTTCATCTTTGAGGGAAAATATTCCATTTTTTTATAGAAAGTACGAGGTTAGCTACAGGTTTTTGTAGATGTTCTTTTTCAAATAGAGTATACTTGCCTCTATTTTTAATTTCTGAGAGTTTTAAAAAAATTTTAATAATATTGGATTTTGTCAAGTAGTTTTTATATTAACTGATATGGTCGTATGATTTTTCTTCTTTATCCTGTTGCTTTGGTGGATTTCCTTGATGATTTGAATAAGCTTTGCCTACCTGTAATAAATCCCATTTACTGTTGGTGCATAATACTTTTTATACCTGTTAAGACATGATATACTATTATCTTCTTGAGCATTTTTGCATCAATGTTTATGAGAAATATTGGTCTATACTTTTCTTTTCTTTGGTGTGTTTGTGTGATTTTAGTATCAAAGTAATACAGAACTCAGAGAATAAGAAAGTATATTCCTGTTCTATTTGCTAGAAGATAGTGTGTAAAATTGATATTGTTTCTTACTAAATATTGAGTAGAATTCACCAATGAAACCATCTGATTCTGGTACAATCTTTTTAAGATGATTAATTATTGATCAACTTTATTTAATAGATACACCTATTTAAAGTATACCTTTCTCTCTGTGAGTTTTGGTAATTTATGCCTTTCAATGGTTTGGTCCATTTATTTTATATTGTCAGTTTATGTGTTCAGCATTGTTCATAGTATTATATTATTATCCTTTTAATGTCCATATAATCAGTAATGATGACCCCAATTTCATTTCTCATATTGGCAATATTTCTTTTTTCTCTTTATTCCTGATTAGCTTGGCTAGGTGTTTATAAAATTTATTATTTTTTTCCCAAAGATGCAGCTATTTTAAATGATATTTCTTTATTATTTTTCCATTTTCAAAATCATTGATATCTGCTACAATTTTTACTACTTCTTTTCTTCTGTTCACTTTAAGCTTAAACGTTTTTTCTTTCTGTAGTTTATTCTGATAGAATCTTATATTACTGATTTTAGATCTTTCTTCTCTGAGATCTATATTTAAAGATGTAAATTTCCCACCAGGTACTGCTTAGGTCACATCCTTCAAATTTTGATGAGTTGAATTTTATTTTCATTATTTAAAGTATTTTATATTCTCTTGAATTTCTTGTCTTGTGTTACTTATATCGTTTAATCTCTAAATATTTGGAAATTTCCAGTTCTTTCTATATTGATTTCCAGTTTAACTCCATTGTGGTCTGAGAATATAATTTGTATGATTTTTATACTTATAAATTTGTTAAGAAGTTTTTAAGACCCAGAATGTGGTCTGTCTGGGTGAATATTTCTTGGGAGCTTAAGAAAAACATATAGTATGCTCTTTTGGATAGATTATTCTTTAAATGTCAATTTGATTGATAGTTCAGTTGATTGAAAAAGATGTCCTTAGTGATTTTCAATTAGCTTGATCTCTTACTTAATGACAGTGAAGTGCTGAAGTTTTTGACAATGATAGTGGATTTGTCTATTTTTTTCTTTCAGTTTTATTATATCTTGCCTTGTCTGTTTTTATATTCTGTTTTTAGGCACATAGACATTTAGGATGATTCTGTCTTCATGAAAATAATTGACCCCTTTATCATTGTACAATGCTTCATTTTTTCCCTGTCAATTTTCCTTGCAGTCTGCTTTGTCTGAATTTAATATAGCAACTTCAGCTTTCTGTTGTGTTAACACAATATATGTTACCCATCTTTGTACTTTTCACATGAGTCTTTATTTAAACTAGGTTTCTTGTAGTGAAACTCTAATGAGGTCTTGTTATTTCTTTTTTTTTTAATGTTTATTTATTTTTGAGAGGTGTGGGGTAGGGGCAGAGAAAGAGGGAGACATAGAAACCAAAGCAGGCTCCCTGCCTCTGAGCTGTCAGGACAGAGCCGGACATGGGGCTAGAACCCATGAACAGCGAGATTATGACCTGAGCTGAAGTCGGGCACTCAACTGACTGAGCCACCCAAGTGCCCTGGTCTTGTTATTTCTTATCCACTTTGACAATCTTTGTCTTTCAGCTGCTGATTTTAGATTAATATCATTAAAATAATTATTAATGTATTTGAATTAATATCTACTAAGTATATTTTAAGTATATTTTAAGTATATTCTATTCATTGCATTTTTTAATTATTTTTTAAACTTTCTCTAGTTTTAATTGAAAATTTTATGATTCCATTTTATCTGCTCTGTTACCATATCAATTATGTTTATGTAACATTTTTTCAAATAGAATTTGAAAAATACATATTATAAACATTATATGATATTTATGTTATAAATATTAATATCTACTATATATTACAATTATATATCTACTATATATTAATATCTACTATATTAATGTAATATATAATAAACCTATGTATACTTCCTAATGATATTGTATATGTACTAATAGCAGAGGTTGTAGAGGTACCTTATGGCAGCACATTTCCAATTCCTCCATTCTTTCCTTATGAAATTGTATTACTCATTTCACTGATTCATATGCTATAACCACCAAATACATTGTTTCTATTATTACTTTAAATATCAATTATACCTAAATCAATTAAGAGGAAAAGAATAAAATATTTCTTTTTATCTTTCTTTATTTTTTTTCTCCAAGGCTCTTCCTTTCTTTATGTAAATCTGAATTTCTGAACTGTATCATTTAATATTTCTTGCAGAGCACATCTCCTGGTGATGAATCTCTTTTTCTACGTGTCTGAGAAAGTCTTTATTACTTCTTCACTTTGAAAGACAATTTTGCTGGATATAGAATTCGAGAATGATGGCTTCTTACTTTAAACAATATCAATATGTCATTCTACTATCTTGTTGATTGCATGGTTTCCAATGAGGAGTCCATTGTAATTCTTGTACTTATTCCTATATGAGTTAAATGTCTTTCACCACCACTCCCCTTTTTCTTTCAAGATGGTCTTGTTATCTTCTTTTTTTTAATTTATTTATTGTTTAGTTTACATCCAAGTTAGTTAGCATATGATGCAACAATGATTTCAGGAGTACATTATTTAATGCCCCTTACCCATTTAGACCATCCCACCTCCCAAAACCCCTCCAGTAACCCTCTGTTTTTTCTCTATATTTAAGAGTCTTTTATGTTTTGTCCCCCTCCCTATTTTTATGTTATTTTTACTTCCCTTCACTTATGTTCATCTGTATTGTATCTTAAATTCTTCATATGAGTGAAGTCATATGAAATTTCTCTTTCTCTGACTGACTAATTTCACTTAGCATAATACCTTCTAGTTCCATCCACATAGTTGCAAATGGAAGGATTTCATTCTTTTTGATTGTGGAGTAATGCTCCATTGTATATATATACCACATCTTCATCCATTCATCCGTCAATGGACATTTGGACTCTTCATACTCTGACTATTGATGATAGTGCTGCTATAAACATTGGGTGCATGTGCCCCTTCGAAATAGCACATCTGTATCCCATTGATAAATACCTATTAGTGAAATTGCTGGATCCTAGGGTAGTTCTATTTTTAATTTTTTGAGGAACCTCCACACTGTTTTCCAGACTGGCTGCACCAGTTTGCATTCCCACCATCAGTGCAAAAGAGATCCTCTTTCTCTGCATCCTGGCTAACATCTGTTGTTGCCTGAGTTGTTAATGTTAGCCATTATGACAGTTGTGAGGTGGTATCTCACTGTGGTTTTGATTGGTATCTCCCTGTTGATGAGTGATGTTGAGCATTTTTTCATGTGTCTGTTAGCCATCTGGATGTCTTCTTTGAAGAAGTGTCTATTCATGTCTTTTGCTCATTTCTTCACTGGATTTTTTGTTTTTTAGGTGTTGAGTTTGATAAGTTCTTTATAGATTTTGGATACTAACCCTTTATCTGATATGTCATTTGCAAATATCTTCTCCCATTCCGTTGGTTGCCTTTTAGTTCTGCTGATTGTTTCCTTCGCTGTGTGGAAGCTTTTTATTTTTATGAGCTCCCAATAGTTCATTTTTGCTTTTGTTTCCTTTCCTCTGGAGACGTGTTGAGTAAGAAGTTGCTTCGGCTGAGCTCAAAGAGGTTTTTGCCTGCTTTCTCTTCTAGGATTCTGATGCCTTCCTGTCTTACTAAATGAAAGACCCAAATGGTCTTTCATCCATTTTGAGTTTATTTTTGTGTATGCTATAAGAAAGTGGTCCAGGTTCATTCTTCTGCATGTTGCTGTCCAGTTTTCCCAGCACCACTTGCTGAAGATACTGTCTTATTCCATTGGATATTCTCTCCTGCCTTGTCAAAGATTAGTAGGCCATATGTTTGTAGGTCCATTTCTGGGTTCTCTATTCTGTTCCATTGTTCTGAGTGTCTGTTCTTGCGTCAGTACTACACTGTCTTCATCATTACAGCTTTGTAATACAGCATGAAGTCCGGGATTGTGATGCCTCCTGCTTTGGTTTTCTGTTTTAAGATGGCTTTGGCTATTGGGGTATTTTCTGGTTCCATAC
This sequence comes from Panthera tigris, assembly GCF_018350195.1. Classification (NCBI taxonomy): domain Eukaryota; kingdom Metazoa; phylum Chordata; class Mammalia; order Carnivora; family Felidae; genus Panthera; species Panthera tigris. The sequence continues at coordinate 50,008,378 of NC_056669.1, forward strand.
AAATTTTAGGATTATTTGTTCTAGCTCTGTGAAGAATGATGGTGTCATTTTGATAGGGATTGCATTGAATATGTAGATTGCTTTGGGCAGTATCGACATTTTAACAATATTTGTTCTTCCTATCCAGGAGCATGGAATATTTTTCCATTGTGTGTGTGTTTGTGTGTGTGTGTCTTCTTCAATTTCTTTCATAAGCTTTCTATAGTTTTCAGTGTATAGATTTTTCACCTCTTTGGTTATGCTTATTCCTATGTGTTTTATGGTTTTTGGTGCAATTGTAAATGGGATTGATTCCTCAATTTATCTTTCTGTTGCTTCATTATTGGTGTATAGGAATGCAACTGATTTCTGTGCATTGATCTTATATACTGCAACTTTGCCGATTTCATGAATCAGGTCTAGCAGTTTTTTGGTGGAATGTTTTGGGTTCTCCAGATAGAACATTATGTTATCTGCAAAGGGTGAAAGTTTGACTTCCTCCTGGATGATTTGGATGCCTTTTATTCCTTTGTGTTGTCTGATTGTTGAGGCTAAGACTTCCAATACTATACTGAATAACAGTGGGGAGAGTGGATAGCCTCTTGTTCCTGACCTTGTTCCTGTCTTGTTCCTGACCTAAGCGGGGGGGTGCAGATCTCAGTTTTTCCCCATTGAGAATGATATTAGTGGTGGGTCTTTCATATAGGGCTTTTATGATCTCGAGGTATGATCCTTCTATCCCTACGTTCTTGAGGGTTTTTGTCAAGAAATGATGCTGTATTTTGTCAAATGTTTTCTCTGCAACTATAGAGAGGATCGTGTGGTTCTTCTCCTTTCTTTTATTGACATGATGAATCACATTGATTGTTTTATGGATATTGAACCAGCCCTACATGCCAGGTATTAATCCCAGTTGGTCATGGTAAATAATTCTTTTAATGCATCGTTGGATCCTGTTGATTTGTATCTTGTTGAGGGTTTTTGCATCCACAGTCATCAGGGTAATTGGTCTATAGTTCTCCTTTTTGTGTGGTCTTTGCCTAGTTTTATAATCAAGGTCATGGTAGCTTCATAGAAAGAGGTTGGAAGTTTTCCTTACATTTCTATTTTTTGGAACAGCTTCAAGATAATAAGTGTTAATTCTAATTAAATGTTTGGTAGAATTCCCCTGGAAAGTCATCCAGCTGTGGACTCTGTTTTTTGGGAGATTTTTTATTACTAATTTGCTTTCTTTTCTGGTTATGGGTATGTTCAAATTTTCTACTTCTTCCTGTTTCAGTTTTGGTAGTTTATGTGTTCCTAGGAATTTGTCCACTTCTTCCAGATTTTCCATTTTATTGGCATATAATTACTCATAATATTCTCTTATTATTGTTTGCAGTTCTGCAGTGTTGGTTGTGATCTCTCCTCTTTCATTCTTGATTATATTTATTTGGCTCCTTTCATTTTTCTTTTTCAACAAACTGGCTAGGATTTTATCAGTTTTGTTAATTCTTTCAAGGAACCAGCTCCTGGTTTCATTGATCTGTTCTATTGTGGGTTTTTTTGTTTGTTTGTTTTATTTTTGTTTTGCTTTGTTTTTGTTTTTTGGTTTTAATAGCCTTGATTTTGGCTCTAATCTTTATTATTTCCTGCTTTCTGCTGGTTTTTGGTTTTATTTGCTCTCCTTTTTCTAGCTCTTTGTGGTGTAAGGTTAGGTTGTATATCTAAGACCTTTCTCCCTTCTTTAGTAAGGCCTGGATTGCTATATACTTCCCTCTTATGGCCACCTTTGTTGCATCCCAGAGGTTTTGGTCTGTGGTGTTATAATTTTCATTGGCTTCCATGTACTTTTTAATTTCCTCTTTAATTTCTTTGTTAGCCCATTCATTCTTAGTAGGATGTTCTTTAGTTTCCAAGTATTGGTTATCTTTCCAAATTTTCTCTTGTGGTTGATTTTGAGTTTCATAGCGTTGTGGTCTCAAAATGTGCATGGTATGATCTCGATCTTTTTGTACTTGTTGAGAGCTGATTTGTGTCCCAGTATGTGATCTATTCTGGAGAATGTCCCATGTGCACTGGGGATTAATGTGTATTCCGCTGCTTTAGGATGAAATGTTCTGTATATACCTGGTAAGTCCATCTGGTCCAGTGTGTCATTCAAAGCCATTGTTTCCTTTTTGGTTTTTGTTTAGATGATCTGTCCATTGTTGTAAGTGGGATGTTGAAGTCCCCTACTAATATGGTATTATTATCAATGAGTTTCTTTATGTTTGTTATTAATTGATTTATATATTTGCTATTTCCACATTTGGAGGATAAATGTTTATAATTGTTAGGTGTTCTTGGTGGATAGACCCCTTAATTATGATATAATGTCCTTCTTCATCTCTTGTTACAGTCTTTATTTTAAAATCTATATTGTCTAATATAAGTATGGCCACTCCAGCTTTCTTTTGGTGAACATTAGCATGACAGATGGTTCTCCATCCCCTTATTTTCAATCTGAAGGTGTCTTCAAGTCTAATATTGGTCCCTTATAAACAGCATATAGATGGAACTTGTTTTCTTTTCCATTCTGTTACCCTATGTCGTTTGATTAGAGCATTTAGACCATTGAAATTTGGAGTGAGTACTGAAAGATGTGAATTTATTGCCAGCATGTTACATGTAGAGTTAGAGTTTTTGGTAGTGTTCTCTGATCCTTTCTAGTCTTTATTGCTTTGAGCCTTGTTTTTCTTTTTCTTTTCTTTTCTTTTTTTTTTTTTTTTTTGGTTTTGGTTTTGTTTTTTTCCCCATCTTTTCTCCCCTCATAGAGTCCCCCTTAAAATTTCTTGCAGGGCTGGTTTAGTGATAATGAACTCCTTTTATTTTGTTTGTCTGGGGGACTTTACCCCTTCTTCAATTTGAATGACAGCCTTGCTGGATAAAGAATCCTTGGCTGCATATTTTTCCAGTTCAGCACGTTGAATATATCCTGTCACTCCTTTCTGGCCTACCACATTTCTGTGGATAGGTCTGCTGCAAACCTGATCTCTCTTCCCTTGTAGGTTAAGGACTTTTTGTCCCTTGCTACTTTCATGATTCTTGTCTTGCCTGAGTATTTTGTGAATTTGACTATGATATGCCTGTTGAATTTGACAATGATATGCTGGTTTTTAAAAATTTTTTTAATGTTTATTTGTTTTTGAGAGAGAGACAGAGCACAAGCGGGGGGGGGGGGGGCAGAGAGAGAGGGAGACAGAATCTGAAGCAAATTCCAGGCTCTGAGCTATCAGCACAGAGCCTGACATGGGGCTCAAACTCACGAACCATGAGATCATGACCTGAGCTGAAGTTGGACGCTTAACAGACTGAGCCACCCAGGCACCCCTGATTGTCAGTTTTTGTTGAATCTAATGAGAGTCCTTTGTGCTTCCTGGATTTTGATGTCTGTGTCTTTTCCCAGGTTAGAAAAGTTTTCTGCTATGACTTGCTCACATAAATTTTCTACCCCTTTTTGTCTCTTCATCTTCTGGGACCCCTATGATTGTGATGTTATTCCTTTTTAATGAGGTCACTGAATTCTCTAATTCTGATATCATCTTCTTTTGCCTTAGTTTCCCTTTTGTTTCTGCTTCATTATTCTCCATAAGTTTGTCCTCTATATGGCTGATTCACTGCTGTGTCTTGTCTGTCCTTGCTGCTTGGCATCCATTCGAGATTGTAGCTCCATTGTAGCATTTTTTATTTCATCCTGACTAGCTTTTACTTCTTTTATATCTACAGAAAGGGATTCTGGTCTATTTTCAACACCAGCTAGTATTATTATTATGATTCTACATTCTGGTTCAGACATACTGCTTGTATTGTGTTGATAAATCCCTGGCTGTCATTTCTTCCTGTTCTGTCTTTTGGGGTGAATTCCTTAATCTCATCATTTTGGAGGAAGAAAATGAATTAATAAAGTAAAAAAAAATTAAAATAAAAAACTTAAAACAACACAAAGAAATCAAATAAAGGATGCTACATCCTAAGTGTGTTTTGGTCTGGTTGCAGAAAGAAGCTTGACAGATTAGAGAAAAAAGGGAAAGATAAGAAAAGAAAAAAAAGGAAAAAAGAAAAAAAAGGAAAACATTTGAAAATTCGAAAAAATGAATACAATAAGATAGAATAAAATGAAACAATGAAAATAAAATAGAATTTAAAAATTTACAAAAACTTAAAAAAAATAATAGAAAAAATTTCAAGAAAAATCTTTTTAATAAAAAATGGAAAATAAAAATATACTTTTTCTCTTTCTATATTCAAGAATAATAAAAGAAGAGAAAAAGAAAAAAATTGAATAAAAGAACCAGTGAACAGAATGAAGTATGATTGAAATTACATCTGGTTTCCTGTGGAAGTTAACCTATGCAGCACTTTATAGTCTGTAAACTAAGCAGGCAGAGACACTTGTGTTTGTCAAGAACGCTGTTGGCCCAGTTTGGCCAGGATTAGCATAATGACTCCATCCTCCACTAGATAGCCCTGGTTAGTTTACTGGGGTGGTTTGTGTGGAGTGTATAGGCCTGGATGTGCATGCTCAGGAGGGATGAAAATGGCCTCACCCAGCTACCCAGTCTCTAGTATCAGAACTCTGTCTCTCCATGACTGGCAATCAAGCACCCCTCCTTTGTCTCCGGCTACTGTCCTCTCCCTGCTTCTACACTGTGACCAAGCCGCCAGGCTACCAGGTGATACCTCCCTCCTGAGTTTTATCTCAAATTGGGCTGTGTTTGCCAACCCCTCACTTCTGAAGAGCTGCATCTTTGACCTGCTGAGACCTTCTGGAGGAGGGTCTTGTTATGCAATGGATGGGTGCCAGCCCACCCCCAGAAACATTCGCGAGACTATGCTGCTGCCAATGCCCAGAGACTGCGGGTGGGTGCCAGCCCAGATTGTGTTCACACGATCTTGTAGCAGCAGCATTTCAGGGTTTATGGAAAATCACAACACACATCTGCTGCTAGGCTTCCTCGTAACATCCTCACTCTGACACCAGTGAATGTGGTTCTCTGCGGTCCACTTGAACTTTTGCCTGTGGGATGGCCACACAGCCCCTACCAAATGTCCTACCAGCAAGGGAGCTGCCTCTCCCCATGTGACCAGAGGACCCCTCGGACCTCTCTCTCTGCTCCTGGAGATTTGCCCTTCCCACCAGAGCAAAATGTCAGGTATCAAGCTGCAGAGTTCAGACTCTGCACTCCTCCTGTTTATAGAGTCTTAAGGAAATTTAAACCCTTTCCTTTCTCCTTTCTCCCTTTTTTGTTCAGTCCCTATAGCTCTTTCCACTTTTCCACTTTCTCTTCAGCTACATTTATTGATGGGGGGGTACTTTTCCAATACCCCCCCCCCAGCAAAAACATATCCCTGCCCCCCATGGCTTCTCCCTCCCCATTTCACCTCTCCATGCTACATACCTGCTGAGTTCTGTGGTTCAGGTTGTGCAGATTGTTGTGTTAATCCTCAAATAAGTTTTCTAGGTGTGAAAGATGGTTTAATGTTGATCTGGCTACATTTCAGGGACAAGTGATGCAAAAAGAACTTCCATGCTGTTGTGCCACCTTGGCCCCTCCCCATTATCTTCTTTTTGAATATGGTTTGTTTGAATATGATATGTCAGGTTTTTTATTTATTCTGTTTGGTGTTTTCTGAGATACTAGGTCTATGGCTTGATGTCTGTCATTAGTTTGGAAAAATTGTCAGCTATTATTGCCTCAAATACATCATCTCCTTTTTCTCTTTTTCACCCTTCTGGTTTTAGAATTACACATGTCACACCTTTTGAAATTGTCCCACAGTTTTTGGATATTTTGTTTTATTTTTGTTTTTGTTTTTCTTCCATTTTATATCTTTCTATTTCAGTTTGAGAGGCTTCTAGTGACACATCTTCATGCTTACTGATTGTTAATTTGTGTCAATTTTTCTAATTGTCCCATGAAATGGCAGTCTTTATGTTACCATGCTTTTGATTTCTATCATTTCCTTTTGATTCTTTCTTATAATTTCCACCTCTCTGATGATATTACACATCTATCTGGTATGTTGTTTATAATTTTCCATCATAACCCTTCCACCAGGTAAGAAATGAGCCTTTAAACATCTAAGGAATAGTTGTTTTAAACTCTCTAATATTTTAAAATTTATGTCAATTTTGACCTGGTTGTGATGCTTGTTTGTCTCTTCAGAATAAGTTTTGGGTTTTTGAGGATTGTTTTATTTTGTTTTCTTTTGCCTTTAACATGCTTTGTAACTTTTTGTTGAAAGCCAGTCATGATATCTTGAATAATAAGATTGAGGTAAATAGGCCCCTAGTGTGAGGTTATTTGTTAATCAGACTTTGAGTTGAGCTTTATTTAATATTTACCAAACTCTAGTTGCCAAAGGCCTCAAATTCCTCTAATGGCATATTTTTTGTCTTCTCTTTTTTTGGGGGGGAGGTTTCCTTACAACTACTCCTGGAATGGGTTCTTCCCCTTGGAATTCTTTCAGCTTAAAATCACTGATATTATATGGTGCTCTTAAAATATGGGAGAAGGGAAGTGTCCTATAGTGTTATGTTTTATTATCAGTCTTTGAGTTATCCTGTGTAGGACTGTGATCTTCACAAGTGCTTCTCAATTATGCCTCCCTCCTTAGATGAACCACACTTGCTAGAGGGCTTTGGAATGAAGGAAATGCCCTATCACTATGGCTTTGGGACGAGTCTCTTGTAAAGCATTCTGTCTGGGAATATAGACCTTTTCTTATGGAGAATGCTTTGAAGGTAATTCACAAGGATTGCTCTTCCCCTTTCCCTGCCAGAGCCAAGTGGGACATCTGTATTGTAAGTAGTTGGCAGGATACCTTGAAATAAAGGCTATGAAAATATAGGTTCTTTTTAAGACAGAAGCCGCCCAAGAGTTTCTCACATTAGTCCATACTCACACTCTACCAATTTGTCAAATTTGTCATAGAAGTATTTCTCCCAATTTGTGGTCCCAGTGATTTTCTCCAGATTTGGGGCTGGCAGTTTTCACTGCAATCTGTTTTTTTTTGATAGATTCACAAAAATACATTGATTTCTTTTCTAGTTTTTACTGTTATTTAAGAATCAAGTGTTGGCTTCCAAGCTCTTTACATGGTAGAGGTCAGGCTACAAATCTCAGTTTTTTTGAACTAAAAAAAATATTTTAGAAATATTTTAGAAAAATTTATGGGGGTGTCTGGGTGGCTCAGTAAGTTAAGCATCTGACTCTTGACTTTGGCTCAGGTCATGATCAGTTGTTCATGAGATTGAGCCCAGCATTGGGCTCTGAGCTGACAGCATGCAGTCTACTTGGGATTCTCTCTCTCTGTCTCTGCCCCTTCCCACTTGCACTCACATACTCTCTCACTCTCAAAATAAAATAAATAAACTTTAAAAATAATAATAATATTTGTGCTTTTTATATATTTTTGATCATTTTATTGAATCAGTTTAATGTGCATTCTCCTTGGTGATTTCCAGCAACACAGTTTAAAGGCAGGATGTTATATCAATGGCCTTCTGCACAATTCCAAGTTAAAAAGGTATATATGTATTTTTATTTTTATTTTTTTATTATATAAAATTTATTGTCAAATTGGTTTCCATACAACACCCAGTGCTCATCCCAAAAGATGCCCTCTTCATGCCCATCACCTACCCTAGTCTCCCTCCCAGCCCCCATCAACCCTCAGTTTGTTCTGAGTTTTTAAGAGTCTCTTATGCTTTGGCTCTCTCTCCCACTCTAACCTCTTTTTTTTTTCTTTTTTTTCCCTTCCCCTCCCCCATGGGTTTCTGTTAAGTTTCTCAGGATTCACATAAGAGTGAAAACATATGGTATCTGTCTTTCTCTGTATGGCTTATTTCACTTAGCATAACACTCTCCAGTTCCATCCATGCTGCTACAAAGGGCCATATTTCATTCTTTCTCATTGCCACGTAGTACTCCATTGTGTATATAAACCACAGTTTCTTTATCCAGTCATCAGTTGATGGACATTTAGGCTCTTTCCACAATTTGGCTAATGTTGAGAGTGCTGCTATAAACATTGGGGTACAAGTGCCCCTATGCATCAGTACTCCTGTACCCCTGGGGTAAATTCCTAGCAGTGCTACTGCTGGGTGTTAGGGTAGGTCTATTTTTAATTTTTTGAGGAACCTCTATACTGTTTTCCAGAGTGGCTGCACCAGTTTGCATTCCCACCAACAGTGCAAGAGGGTTCCCGTTTCTTCCTAGATTAGATCCTCACCAGCATCTATAGTCTCCTGATTTGTTCATTTTGGCCACTCTGACTGGCGTGAGGTGATATCTGAGTGTGGTTTTGATATGTATTTTCCTGATGAGGAGCGACGTTGAGCATCTTTTCATGTGCCTGTTGGCCATCCGGATGTCTTCTTTAGAGAAGTGTCTATTCATGTTTTCTGCCCATTTATTCACTGGGTTATTTGTGTTTTGGGTGTGGAGTTTGGTGAGCTCTTTATAGATTTTGGATACTAGCCCTTTGTCTGATATGTCATTTGTAAATATCTTTTCCCAGTCTGTTGGTTGCCTTTTAGTTTTGTTGGTTGTTTCCTTTGCTGTGCAGAAGCTTTTTATCTTCATAAGATCCCAGTAATTCACTTTTGCTTTTAATTCCCTTGCCTTTGGGGATGTGTCGAGTAAGAGATTGCTATGGCTGAGGTCAGAGAGGTCTTTTCCTGCTTTCTCCTCTAGTGTTTTGATGGTTTCCTGTCTCACATTCAAGTCCTTTATCATTTTGAGTTAACTTTTGTGAATGATGTAAGAAAGTGATCTAGTTTCATTCTTCTGCATGTTGCTGTCTAGTTCTCCCAGCACCATTTGTTAAAGAGACTGTCTTTTTTCCATTGGATATTCTTTCCTGCTTTGTCAAAGATTAGTTGGCCATACTTTTGTGGGTCTAGTTCTGGGGTTTCTATTCTATTCCATTGGTCTATGTGTCTGTTTTTATGCCAATACCATGCTGTCTTGATGATGACAGCTTTGTAGTAGAGGCTAAAGTCTGGGATTGTGATGCCTCCTGCTTTGGTCTTCTTCTTCAAAATTACTTTGGCTATTCGGGGCCTTTTGTGGTTCCATGTGAATTTTAGGATTGCTTGTTCTAGTTTCGAGAAGAATGCTGGTGCAATTTTGATTGGGATTGCATTGAATGTGTAGATAGCTTTGGGTAGTATTGACATTTTGACAATATTTATTCTTCCAACTCATGAGCACAGAATGTTTTTCCATTTCTTTATATCTTCTTCGAGTTCCTTCCTAAGCTTTCTATAGTTTTCAGCATACAGATCTTTTATATCTTTGGTTAGATTTATCCCTAGGTATTTTATACTTCTTGGTGCAATTGTGAATGGGATCAGTTTCTTTATTTGTCTTTCTGTTGCTTCATTGTTAGTGTATAAGAATGTAACTAATTTCTGTACATAGATTTTGTATCCTGCAACTTTGCTGAATTCATGTATCAGTTCTAGCAGACTTTTGGTGGAGTCTGTCGGATTTGCCATGTATAATATTATGTCATCTGCAAAAAGCGAAAGCTTGACTTCATCTTTGCCAATTTTGATGCCTTTGATTTCCTTTTGTTGTCTGACTGCTGATGCTAGAACTTCCAACACTATGTTAAACAACAGCGGTGAGAGTGGGCATCCCTGTCCTGTTCCTGATCTCAGGGAAAAAGGTCTCAGTTTCTCCCCATTGAGGATATTAGCTGTGGGCTTTTCATAAATGGCTTTTATGATGGTTAAGTATGTTCCTTCTATCCCGACTTTCTTGAGGGTTTTTATTAAGAAAGGACGCTGAATTTTGTCAAATGCTTTTTCTGCATCGATTGACAGGATCATATGGTTCTTATCTTTTCTTTTATTAATGTGATGTATCACATTGATTGATTTGTGAATGTTGAACCAGCCCTGCATCCCAGGAATGAATCCCACTTGATCATGGTGAATAATTCTTTTCATATGCTGTTGAATTCGATTTGCTAGTATCTTATTGAGAATTTTTGCATCCATATTCATCAGGGATATTGGCCTGTAGTTCTCTTTTTTTACTGGGTCTCTGTCTGGTTTAGGAATCAAAGTAATATTGGCTTCATAGAATGAGTTTGGAAGTTTTCCTTCCCTTTCTATTTTTTGGAATAGCTTAAGAAGGATAGGTATTATCTCTGCTTTAAATGTCTGTTAGAATTTCCCAGGGAAGCCATCTGGTCCTGAACTCAATTGTTGCGACATGTTTGATAACTGATTCAATTTCTTCGCTGGTTATGGGTATGTTCAAGCTTTCTATTTCCTCCTGTTTGAGTTTTGGAAGTGTGTGGGTGTTTAGGAATTTGCCCATTTCTTCCAGGTTGTCCAGTTTGTTGGCATATAATTTTTCATAGTAGTCCCTGATAATTGCTTGTATCTCTGAGGGATTGGTTGTAATAATTCCATTTTCATTCATGATATTATCTATTTGGGTTTTCTCCCTTTTCTTTTTGAGAAGCCTGGCTAGAGGTTTATCAATTTTGTTTATTTTTTCAAAAAACCAACTCTTGGTTTCATTGATCTACTCAACAGTTTTAGATTCTATATTGTTTATTTCTGCTCTGATCTTTATGATTTCTCTTCTTCTGCTGGGTTTAAGCTGGCTTTGCTGTTCTGCTTCTATTTCCTTTAGGTGTACTGTTAGATTTTGTATTTGGGATTTTTCTTGTTTCTTTAGATAGGCCTGGATTGCAATGTATTTTCCTCTCAGGACTGTATTCACTGCATCCCAAAGCCTTTGGATTGTTGTATTTTCATTTTTGTTTGTCTCCATATATTTTTTAATTTCTTCTGTAATTGCCTGGTTGACCCACTCATTCGTTAGTAGGGTGTTCTTTAACCTCCATTCTTTTGGAGGTTTTCCAGACTTTTTCCTGTGGTTGATTTCAAGCTTCATAGCATTGCGATCTGAAAGTATGCATGGTATGATCTCAATTCTTATATACTTATGAAGGGCTGTTTTGTGACCCAGTATGTGATCTATCTTGGAGAATGTTCCATGTGCACTCGAGAAGAAAGTATATTCTGTTGCTTTGGGATGCAGAGTTCTAAATATATCTGTCAAGTCCATCTGATCCAATGTATTATTCAGGGCCCTTGTTTCTCTATTGACCGTGTGTCTAGATGATCTATTCATTGCTGTGAGTGGGGTGTTAAATTCTCCTGCAATTACCACATTCTTATCAATAAGGTTGCTTATGTTTGTGAATAATTGTTTTATATATTTGGGGGCTCCTGTATTTGGCACATAGACATTTATAATTGTTAACTCTTCCTGATGGATAGACCCTGTAATTATTATATAATGCCGTTCTTCATCTCTTGATACAGCCTTTAATTTAAAGTCTAGTTTGTCTGATATAAGTATGGCTACTCCAGCTTTCTTTTGGCTTCCAGTAGCATGATAAATAGTTCTCCATCCCCTCACTCTCAATCTAAAGGTGTCCTCAGGTCTAAAATGAGTCTCTTGTAGACAGCAAATAGATGGGTCTTGTTTTTTTATCCATTCTGATACCCTGTGTCTTTTGGTTGGCACATTTAGTCCATTTGTATTCAGTGTTATTATAGAAAGATATGGGTTTAGAGTCATTGTGATGTCCATAGGTTTCATGCTTGTAGCGATGTGTCTGGTACTTTGTCTCACAGGATCCCCCTTAGGATCTCTTGTAGGGCTGGTTTAGTGGTGACAAATTCCTTCAGTTTTTGTTTGTTTGGGAAGACCTTTATCTCTTCTTCTATTCTAAATGACAGACTTGCTGGATAAAGGATTCTTGGCTGCATATTATTTCTGTTCATCACATTGAAGATCTCCTGCCATTCCTTTCTGGCCTGCCAAGTTTCAGTAGAGAGATCGGTCACGAATCTTATAGGTCTCCCTTTATATGTTAGATCACGTTTATTTCTAGCTGCTTTCAGAATTTTCTCTTTATCCTTGTATTTTGCCAGTTTCACTATGATATATCGTGTAGAAGATTGATTCAAGTTATGCCTGAAGGGAGTTCTCTATGCCTCTTGGATTTCAATGCCTTTTTCCTAACCCAGTTCAGGGAAGTTCTCAGCTATAATTTGTTCAAGTACCCCTTCAGCACCTTTCCCTCTCTCTTCCTCCTCTGGGATACCAATTATGCGTAGATTATTTCTCTTTAGTGAATCACTTAGTTCTCTAATTTTCCCCTCATACTCCTGGATTTTTTTATCTCTCTTTTCTCAGTTTCTTCTTTTTCCATAATTTTATCTTCTAGTTCACCTATTCTCTCCTCTGCCTCTTTATTCCGACCCGTGGTTGTCTCCATTTTATTTTGCAACTCATTAATAGCATTTTTTTAGCTCCTCCTGGCTGTTCCTTAGTCCGTTGATCTCTGTAGCAAGAGATTCTCTGCTGTCCTTTATACTGTTTTCAAGCCCAGCGATTAATTTTATGACTATTATTCTAAATTCACTTTCTGTTATATTAATTAAATCGTTTTTGATCAGTTCATTAGCTTTTGTTATGTCCTGGAGTTTTTTTTGAGGGGAATTCTTCCATTTTGTCATTTTGGATATGATGCAGAACAGCAGGGTGTGGAACTGCAGAGTGGTGCAGAACTGCGCGGCATTTCACCTGTGCTGTCTTGAATAACTTGCGTTGGTGGGCGGGGCTGCAGTCAGACCTGATGTCTGCCCCAGCCCACCGCTGGGGCCACAGTCAGACTGGTGTGTGCCTTCTCTTTCCCTCTCCTAGGGGCGGGATTCACTGTGGGGTGGCGTGGCCCCTCTGGGCTACTTGCACATTGCCAGGCTTGTGGTGCTGGAGATATGACCTATTAGCTGGGGTGAATCGGCAAGGTGCACAGGAGCAGGAGGGGCAGGCTCAGCTCTCTTATCCTTAGGAGATCCGCTTCGGGAGGGACCCTGTGGCACCAGGAGAGAGTCAGACCTGCCAGAGGGATGGATCCGCAGAAGCACAGCGTTGGGTGTTTGTGCGGTGCACGCGAGTTCCCTGGCAGGAACTGGTTCCCTTTGGTATTTTGGCTGGGGGATGGGCGAGGGAGATGGCGCTGGCGAGCGCCTTTGTTCCCTGCCAAGCTGAGGTCTGTCATCCGGGGCTCAACAACTTTCCCTCCCGTTGTCCTCCAGCCCTCCTGCTCTCGTAGCAGTGCTGTTAACTTATAACCTTCCAGATGTTATGTCCCGCTTGCTGTTTGAACACACTCCGACCGTCCCCTCTGCTTTTGCAAGACAGACTCCGGGGCTCTGCTTTGCTGACGGGCTGCCTCTCCACCCTGGCTCCCCCCGCCAGTCGCACAGCCTCTCCGCCCTTCCTACCCTGTTCCATGGACCTCTCGTCTACGCTTGGCTCCAGAGAATCTGTTCTGCTAGTCTTCTGGAGATTTTCTGGGTTTTTTAGGCAGGTGTGGGTGGAATCTAAGTGATCTGTAGGATGCGGTGAGCCCAGCATCCTCCTATGCCGGCATCTTCCCAATTTTGCCTGTATGTTCTATATGTATTTTTAAAAATATTCTTCCTATCTTAAGCCCTTTCTTTTACACATTTCTTCTTCTTTTTATTAGTTTTATTTTCCACCAGGTATATCTTTCTTTCTCTTCCAGTTAAATCTAAGGAATCCTTCTTTCCCATTGCCATAGAGACACAACAGTTCTGTTTCTTATCTACTAAAGTAAACTTGAGAAAGAGAAAGACAATTTGAGGACAAATTTGAAAGACTTATACTTTAATTAGGAGACTAAGTCATATAAAAGATTTATGCCAAAACTAACAGGCAGATGAAATTTGAAGTAACAAATTATTTAAATTAAAAGAGACAGTGATCATAGTGGGAACAAATATTTTGATTTGTCAAGTCTAAGTTGTCTCTGCTACCTGGTGGGTTATAAGCTCATCAGGAAGATTGTACAAGATTTAGAAAATTAAAAAAATTAGTCTTTTAAAGTGTAAATAAATGTGTTATTGTATCTAACAAGTTAAATATTACCTATGTATATGTGTATATGTGTGTGTGTGTGTATGTATGTGTATATATATATATATATATATATATATATATATCTTTGTCTCAAAATGTTTGCCTTTTTCAGATATTTCTACCTCTTTTACATATTAAATTTTCATATTTATAATTCTAAGGCAATATTTATTAAAATGAAAGCTGAAATAGCTTTCTAGGGAAGTAAATAAATAGCTCTGGCATCTTTTAAACTGGTTTAATTATATTTAGCACAAGGAAGATCCACAATATCCCTGAGAGAACATGATTGTATAAGCAATTTATTACCAGATGCATTGTGTTTAAAGCAGCATTCTTTGATAAATGCAAATAGTTCCTTCATTTATAGAAGAACCATGATTTTAAAAAAGCAGCCCCCTCCTTTGTTGCTTGTTTCTTGAAATATTTTCCTATGATGACGTTTGGTGGCTTGGTGGGCAGTGAGGAGTTAATAATCTAGGTTTCTGTAGCATAAAAATTTTTGTAGCTATGAATTCCCAGTAAATAAGATGGGTTTTGCATATGAAGTTTAAAGGCTTGAATTTTTTTTAAAAAGACAATATCATTATGCAAGTCTTACTTAAGGAAAAGAATACTGAGTTAGAATTTGGAGATCTGTATGGTAAAATAAACTCTTATGGAACATATGATATGACCAGGAATAAAACACATGCTCTCTTGGCTTCATGTCCTCCACTTTATAGATTTGAAGTATATAAAAGTTTATGATCATCAAGAGATTTCACTTTAAATATTTAAAATCTCAGTGAAACACTTCTCCTTTCTAGCAAAGAAATGGCAAACAGTCAGATTTTATAGAGACCTGAGATGGTAATCTAATGAAATACATCCAAAGAGTTGTAAGCCCCTCCAGTATAAAGTGATACACATGAACTGATTTCTTTGATAGAACAGTGGGATAATGTGGTAGCCAATGTAGAAATGGTTAACAAAAAGATAGTAAAATTTCAGCAAAATTTTAAAGACTAAGTGTGGCTGGTCTGACAAGTTAGAAGTTTTTGAATCCCTAAACACGATAGAAGTCTATACCAACTTGCCATCGGAAAGATTGTGGAAGATCATCAGATACAAGAGACCTCTTCTTTGTTGCAAGCTTGGCAGTCATTCTAAAGTTTGAGGATGAAGCACAAAAATCAGTAGAGACTTGTCTGTATTCAGAGCACTGCATATACCTAATTTATTGACCATCAATATCTGGAGAAATATCAGAAAAGTATTCCTAATCTGGACCCTGTACTGAGTAGAAGATAGAGGTGTTTCCTTCTTGAAGAGGAGGAGAACAACCACCTGCTCCCTGAAACTTCCACTTAGCATGAGTCAGGGATCATCTGCTATTGGGTGCTGAGATAGCCCTACCCCTGAGGCAAAGGCACGTATAACCTGCTGAAATATAAGACTCAGTCAGGAAATTAAGAATGCTACTCCAAATCTTTGCTACTTCAGACTTTATATTCTTGCATCAAGCACCAGGCAAGAGATGACTCCCATTGAGGAAGGTGTATTAGCACTGAAAGATCCTTTCTGTGGCACAGATAGGCAGGGTCTATTAGTATCTGAGAATAAATAAAGCAGAATTGTGAGAAAATCTTCAGTACTGTAAGCCTTATGCTAAGTAGTCTGTCACAGGAGTAATTTGAAGCCCTCACTATAAATAAAACAATAACAAAAATCAAACCCAGGTAAAATATAAAATAAATCAACTCAATTCTCATTCCTCATGAACTGACAGAAAAAAAAGGGGTGGAAACCTGCTGATTGCAGGGTTTATATATTAATTGCTGCATTCTTTTACTAATGTATGGCATCGTTGATCAAAAATAAATATGTAAATAAATAAATATATATATACATAATATATATGTATGTATATATGTATTTATTTATATATAAATATTTATATATGTATGTGTGTATATATATATATATATATATATATATATATATATATCTCCACAGAAATAAGCTAGAAAAAAATAAAATAGTTGAGAGACTTCTAGGAAAGATGGTGAACTAGGAAGATAGTAGACTCAACTTGTCCCACAAATACAACTATATAACATTCACATCACTGTAAATAACTCAGAAAATGACCCAAAGACTGGCAGAACAAATTCTATTACTAAATGTAGAGAAGAGACTACATTAAAGAGGGAAGTAAGGGCAGAGATGTGGTTGGGAACTAAATGGACTTATAAGACTATTTGTGGGAGGGAGGGACAACACAGGCACAGAGATGGGAGAGGAAAAAACTTCACAGCGGGGACCCTGCATGGAGAAGAGAAATCCACATAACATTTGGCTTTGAAAACCAGAGGACCAAATTTTAAGAGTTCTTTCAACCAGTGGAATTTAAAACCTGGATGGAGTTTTAAAAAATTAGTGGGCTCAGGCCTGGGATCATATATAATGATCGTATACAACTCAACTCACAAAAAAAAAAAAAAAATAGTCCAATTAAAAATGGGCAGAAGACATGAGCAGACATTTCTCAAAAGAAGACATACAAAAGGCCAATAGACACGTTAAAAGTTGCTCATCCTACTCATCGTCAGGGACATGCAGATCAAAACTATGAGATATCACCTCACATTTGCCAAAGTCAACAACACAGGAAGCAATAGATGTTGTTAAAGATGTGGAGAAAAAGGAACCCTTTTGCACTGTTAGTGCAAATGTAGCCTCTGTGGAAGACAGTATGGAGGTTACTCAAAAAATTAAATATAGAACTACCCTATGATCCAGTATTTGCACTAGTGAGTGTTTACCAAAGAATACAAAACACATTTTGAAAGGATATTTCCACTCCTATGTTTGTAGCAGCATTCTTTACAATTGCCAAATTATGGAAGCAGTCCAAGTGTCCATCTGAAGATCAATGGCTAAAGAAGTGGTATATATATACAATGGAATATTATTCAGCCATAACAAAGAATGAAATCTTGCCATTTGCAACACTATTAATGGATTAAAGAGTGTAATGCTAAGTGAAATAACTCATTCATGGAAAGAAAGACAGATACCATATTATTTCACCTATGCGTTGTTTCTTAAATAACACAAATGAACAAATGAAAAATGAGAGATACCAACCAAGAAACAGTCTCTTAACTGTAGAGAACAAACTGATGATTCCTAGAGGGAGGGGAAGTGGGTTGGGAAGGTGAAATAAGGATGGGAATTAAAAAGTACACTTAACATCATGAGCACTAGTAGTGAATAGAATTATTGAATACTACATTATACATCTGAAACTAATATAACAGTGTATATTAACTAAACTGGAATTAAAATTTAAAAGAATAAAGTTTCTAAAAATGCAAACCAAAAAAGTAAAATTTTCAATAGAAACAGTTCCAAGAAAGGAAATGAATTTTTAATTTAACAAATTCACAAAGATATCATTAGGTCCCAAAGCTTTTACTGGTTAATTCCATCAAACATGTGAAGAGATTACAATGCCAACTGAGAAGAAAGTACTTCTCAACGCATTTTAATGAGTCATTCATCCAATAACAAAACAAATAAGAGCATTACAATAGAAATAAATTACAAACTAGTATCTTTTAGGAGTATATAATGTTAGCAAATAAAATCTAGCAATATATAAGAAAGGATGAACATTGTGACTGAGTGGGTTTATTGCAGGAATTCAAGGTTGGTTTATATATGAAAGAAAATACATTTTATTTACCACATTAAGAGGTAAAAGAGGAAAACATAATTGTAAAATTTGCAGAGCAATCATTTGACAAGAAATAATACACATTAATGGTATAAAACTTTAAGTAAACATGAATGTAAAAAACTTCCCCAATCTGATTAATGGTAACTGTAGAAAAATCTAAAGCTGATATTATAGACCATCATGAAACATTGAATGTTTTCTTCCTATAATTGTGGACAAAATGAAAACAAGATCTAATAAATTATGTGATGTATAACTGACCATTGATTAGAATATTCAGTGTGATAAAATGTCAACTTTCCTTAAATTCATCTATAGGTTTAGTGCAACTACAATAAAACCTCAGCAATTTTGAAGAAATTTACAAGCTCATTTGAAAATTTCTTTGGTAGTTAAAGAACCTAGACTAGCTAAAGTAATCTTGAGATTGATTTAAAAAAAAACATGTTTATAAGAGTAACACTGACATCAAGACTTATTTAAAACAATTTTTTTTTATATTTATTCATTTTTGAGAGACAGAGAGAGACAAAGTGTGAGCAGGGGAGGGGCAGAGAGAGGAGGAGACAAAGAATCTGAAGCAGGCTCCAGGCTCCAAGCTGTCAGCACATAGCCCTATGCAGGGCTTGAAATGAACCACAAGGTCATGACCTGAGCCGAAGTCAGACACTCAACCGACTGAGCCATCCATGCACCCCGACATCAAGGCTCATTTTAAAGGTACAGTAATAAAGCCTTTGCAATATAGGTAAAAAAAAGAAAAAGAAAAATATCAGTACAATAAAGAATCCACAATTAATCTACACAAATATGGTCAGAATTTTTTACAAGATTTACAAAGAATCAAAGAGGAAAAATACATCTTCAAAAAATGATGGTAGGAAAAACTGACTGTCTGTATGGAGAAAAGGAAATTTGACCCCTAACTGGCCATTCATATCATTGGTATGAAATGGATCATAGACCTAATATAAGAAATAAAAGAATGAAGTTAGTAGAAGAAAATTTAGGAGGATACGTCTGTACGTTGAGGTAGACAAAGATTTGTTAGAAAGGGAAAAGATAAAAGAAATAATAGTAATTTAGATCTCTTACTATTTAAAGAGTCTTTTACTGTTTTAGTGTTCATTTGCTATTTCTTACCCTCGGCATTGTTTTAACTAAACTTTAGCCAGACTTTCTACTCCGTACACCCTCCTGAACTCTGTTCACCTGAGGCTGAGAAAGCATTAAAAAGAGAGCATAGCACTACATCAACTTAAGAATTGGCTGATCACAACAAGACATATTCTTGGTCAGGTACTGCTGGACATTTTTCCTTGTTGGCCTTAGTTCTCCTCACTTAATGCTTACTCATCTGTGTTTGATTTTGACATTCTTGCAGATTTCTGAGATCAGAGTGTTCTTCCTATTGTAATAGTCTTCTGAATAAAGTTTGCCTTTCTCTAAATGTGTATTTTTTTAAATTTTTATATTTATTTTTTTAAGTTTTTATTTAAATTCCAGGTAGTTAACATACAGTGTAATATTGGTTTCAGGTGTACAACTTAATAATTCAACACTTCCATACAATACCCAGTGCTCATCACAAATGCCCTCTTTAATCCCTATCACCTGTTTAACCCATCCCCTACCCCCTCCCCTCTGATAACCATCAGTTTATTCTCTATAGTTAAGAGTCTTTTGGTTAGCCTCTGTCTCTATTTTTCCCTATGCTCATTTGTTTTGTTTCTTAAATTCCACTTAGATCCAGCAATTGGACTACTAGGTATTTACCCAAAGAATACAAAATTACTAATTCAATGTTTATAGCAGTATTATCTTTAATAGCCAAGCTATAAAAACCCGTGTTCATCAACTGATGAATGGCTAAAGAAGTGGTGTATATACGTATACTATAAATATAAATATAAATATAAACATAAATATAAATATAAACATAAACATAAATATACAAACAGAATGGAATATTATTCAGTTGTCAAAATAATGAAATCTTGACTTTTGCGTTACATAGATGGAGCTAGAGAGTATTATGCTAAGCAAAATAAGTCAGTCAGAGAAAGACAAATACCACGTGTGGATTTGTTTTTATTTGACACTACTCTCCTAAAGATTCTTTTATAGGAATGAAAGATAATCCACATTAAAGAAAGATGATTTGTAAAATATATATGTAATAAAGTACTCGAATCCACAAAATTTACAGCACTATACCTCAATAATAAAAATATGAATCATAATAAAATGAGTACCATTTTTAAAATACACACGTCACAAAATGATAAATGACAAATGAGCACATGAAAATATCAACAGTATTAGTCATCAGGAAAATTCAAATTACAATCAAAAGTGATACCCACATACATTTCACTAGAGCAGCTGAAATGAAAGAAAAGGACACAAACAAATGTTGGAGCAAATCTGAAGCAACTGGACTTCATATACATTGCTGGTGGGATTTTGAAAATGGTCTGTTCTTCTATTGCTGCTATAACAAAATACTGTCTACTTGGTGGCTTAAAATAACACAAGTGTATTATCTTGCAGTTTCATAGGTAAGAAGCCTGATGTTGTTAGCAGGAATGCATTACTTTTTGGAGACCCAACATGAGAATTTATTCCATTTTTTTATGTAGGTTGTTCGAATGTTTTAGTCTCTTGTGGTTTATGACTGAGGTCAACATTTCCTTGCTGGAAATGAGCTGAGAACTATTCTTTGCTTCTAGAAAGTGTTGACATTCTTTGGCCTGTGGGCCCCTTCCTCCATCTCAAAGGCTGCAGCAGCAGGTCAAGTTTTTCTCAGGCTTCTAATCTCTCCTCCCTCTCTTTCCATTGTTATTTTCCCAACACACACTGCCTTCCTCTTCCACTTTTAAGAATTCATGATTGTGTTGAAACCACCATCTTAAGATACTTAGCCTAACCACAGTGGCAAAATCATATTTGCCTATTCATAAATGTTATGAATATTTATTCATACTTATTCATAAGTTCCAAGGATTAGGTTTTAGATATCTTTAAACAGACTTTATTCTGCCTACTACAGAAGGTACATCACTTTGGAAAACTCATTGTCAGTTTCTTTACTACTTAAATATACGTTTCACCTAGAAATTCTGCTTCCACGTATATAGTCAAAGAAAGAAACACATATCTACAAGAAAAATCTTACAAAAATGTACACAAAATATTATTCACACTAGTCCTAATGCTGAAAGATCTCTAATGTCTGTCAACATGAGAATGGAGAAAAAAATGGTGGATGGTGGATAATCCATTTATATAAAGGAACAGACATGTGACAAATAACAAAACATGGACGTACCTTTAAATTATTATGCTGAATGAAATAGGACACAAAATATACATCCTCTGTTTTCCCATTAACATGAAATTGAAGAATAGGCAAAATTAGCCTATGGTGAAGGAAACCATATCATTGGTTTTCTAGAAGGAGTATTGTCAAGGAAGAAACATGAGAAATGTTACATGTCTTCATATCATTCATCAAACCTGCTTAAGATCTGAGCTTTCATAGTATCTAAAATATACTTCAAAAATAAGATATTTCAAGCTCTAAGATGCTCTGATTCTATAAAAGATAAATTTTTATTTTACTTGTCTTTTTAAAAAATGAAATGGAGATTTTAAAATGAAATATATTTCTAAGTTATTTTAGATGTTTATGAAATATTATCTTTTTCTTTAAAATTTTTTTAATGTTTATTTATTTTGAAAGAGAGATAGAGAGAAAGTGAGTGGGGGAGTGCAGAGAGAGAGAAGGAGACACAGAATCAGAAGCAGGCTCCAGGCTGTGAGCTGCTGCACAGAGCCTGATTCTAGGCTCGAACTTAAAAACCATGAGAACATGACCTGAGCCAAAGTCGTGGTTTAACCAACTGAGAGCCACTCAGGTGCCCCAAGAAGTATCTTTTTCAAGCAGAATTACCAGCAAAATTTTAATTTCATGTCCAGATACCATAAAGAATATTTTTTGAGCTTTCCTTCTTTAATTTCATCCTTTTAGGGGCCAAGGTGATAACTAGTGAATGTTTGAGGGACAAAAATACTTATTTAAAAATGGCAGATTTAGGAGCGCCTGGCTGGATCAATTGGAAGAGCATAGGACTCAGTCTCAGCGTGGTGAATTCAAACCTCATGTGGGTTGTGGAGGTTACTTAAATAAATGAAACTTTAAGAAAATAAAAATAAATGAAAGTTGGGAGATGTAGTATTGAAAACAGTTCAGATCAAGAAGTTAGATTTCATTTTACAAATGATAATTCACCAACAAATTTCAATATTCCTAGCGATCCCAACATTGATATGATTTAGAAAGATGTTTTTTATTTCAATGTTATTTCTTATAATCTTGTTCTAAAGCTGTTGAAAACAACATAGCAGATGGTGGTGACCAATTGAGGGACAGAGGGAAGTTAGGAGTAGTTATTCAGCTCTCGTTTTGCAAACATTTTCTACAGTGGAATAGGACTTAGAGACAGATAGTTCATAGTTTAGAAACCTTCTCAACATGAATAACAAATTTGGAAATGGCAAAAAAAAGAGTAAGTCTTTTCTGAGGCATAATGAGTTTGGGCAGCAAGTTCCTCAAACAAAGCTAATTAATTACATGAAAGACCTTTTATTCACGTAATCAAGTACAATAGGTAGCCCATTAATTGAAAACATTGGATAGATGAGGAATCATATGATACATACCACAAACATTTTAAATTAAAATACATAAATTCACATTTATTTACATATTCTTTTCTATAAGGCCAAGGACTTTTCATTGAATATGGGTCATATAAATGAAGTTTGGTCTGCTTTCTTCTGTAAATCTTGTTTAGTTTCATTTTAATTCTTTAAAATGATGCTACACTATAAAATGATCTAAATGAAGAATATTTCAAGATTTCTAATAAATCTTGTCACAACTTATTCCTTAGAACTTTTACTGGCTTAATTTCATTTAGTTTCTCCAAATCACTTATTTATATAGATACACATTTTCTGCTTCTTCACCATTATTTTAATGTACTACTTAGTACTAAATAAAAGTGGCAGGAGTGGGCCTGGGAACAAATACAACTTCTTACTCTCACCTGAAGCTGTTTATTTGACTCACCTCGTAGAAGAAGTATGGGGGTGTCCTGGTGAGTAACCTGTTAGTTACATACATTCAGTGGTAATCAGGTATCTGTTAAAATGTTTTGCAGAGAAAATGATTATTTTGATGAATTTGTTAAAAGGAGGTTGATTTTTGAGAACCTCTTTTGAAGTAATAATTGACCTAGTGTGCAAGTCTAGACTCTGTCATTTTCTGTAATCTCTACTTTCATTCCTGACTCATTATATTTAATGGTGCCCCTGTCCTTTCAGGAACCCAGTCAGAAACATAGAAACCACATGTGACTTTTATATTTTCTCATTTTTGATAAACAGTCATGTTTATCTGTTAGAATTGATAGACTCTACCTGCCTATGTCAGCTAGTTTTTGACTAGTATTCTTCTTGCAAAATAGCACACACACACGTGCACACAATGCATGGTTCATGGATTATTGCTATTCATTATTATTGTTAAAAGACAGAATAGCTGCACACAGTAAACATTGCCTTCTAAAACAAAACAAAACAAAACAAAACAAAACAAAACAAAACAAAAAGAATAGCTCACAAGTCAGAACTACATTAGAAGGTAAGCTAAATTGCTCCAAACATCTTGAAATTTATGGCCATTTGAGAAAATTCACATGCACACATGCTCTTAGTGGATCCTACATGTAGGTTAGCATATTATATTTGGCTTTCATTTGGGATCATGGGAATAAAGTGCTTTTGCTGTAGATTCTATCTCCATTACCATCTGTACTGCCAATTACTATGAACTGAATAGTCATCAAGAAAGGATCTCAGACATTTAAATAGCAAAGCTGCTTTTGTAAGACTTTAGGCTGACCACCTCAACCCTTGTATGATGCCTCTCCCAGCACATCCTCTTATTTATTCTTCCACACCCACTTCTGAGAAGAAATTGGCCCTTGCTATTTACACTTGCCCTTTGAAGAAACATCTAGCCCCTTACCTCATAAGCTCAATTGAAATACGGCACCATTCCAGCAGTTGGGATGTTCTCCACATTTGTCTCTCATAGGGATGAATAGATGTGCACCATTCCTCACAAAGAAATAGGAAAGGAACTCCTCAGAGTCTAATGTGACAGGAGGATGTTGCCTTTCATGAAACAGTTATATTTGATTTAGGATTAGATTTGGGAATATGTAGCAGGAAAAGGGGTAGCTAGAGGAAAGTGGTCAATAGTGGGAAATGCTTGGAGGAACAGAGAAAAGGAATTAGTAGCAGCTGGTCATAGGAGAAAATGATGACATTATAATTCATATCCAGGAGTTTAAAGTTACAATAACTTTTAACATCCCTTGCATCTGTCTCCCATTACAATGCTAGTGAACACGTCTAATGGTGGAGGCAGGGGAAGAAAAATTTATACAACACTGGAGGCTATTAACTCTTTATCAGACACCTGGTTTGCAAACTTTTCCCCTCATTCTGAAGATTGTCTTTTTATTTTGTTGATTGAACTACATCTCAGTAGCAATATATATACATACATATATATACATATATATATATATGTATATATATGTATATTTGAAAATGGGCAAAGGAAGGGAATTAAGAGTATACTTACCATGATAAGCACTGAGTAATGTACAGAATTACTGAATTACTATCTAGTGATTCACCTGAAACTAATATAGCACTGTATATTAACTATACTGCAGTTAAAATAAAATAAATTTAAACAAATGACCAAAGAACCTGAATAGATAATTCTCTAAAGAACATCTACATATATAATATATGAATGGCAAACAGTTATATGATAAAATTTGCTCAATATCACTAATCATCAAGGAAATGCAAATCAAAATAACCACAAAATATAATTTCAAACCTGTTATGATAGCTATTATCAAAAAAACAAAACAAATAAACCAAAAAATAAAAGATAAATGTATTGGAGAGAATATGGAGAAATTTATGCCCTTGTACACTGTAGGTAGAAGTGTAAAATAATGCAGCAACTGTGGAAGACATCACACAGTTTCCTCAAAATAATTAAAAATAGAATTAGCTTATCATCCAATAATCCCACTTCTGGGTATATATCTAAAATAATTGAAATCAGATTGTCAAAGAAAGATTTGCACTTTCATTTAATTGCAGTGTTATTCACAATAGATGAGATATGGAAACAATCCACGTGTTCATCAACAGATGAATGAATAAAGATGTGTGGTATATACATGGATTTGATTATTATTCAGACTTTAAAAAGAAGAAAATCCTGTCATTTGTAATAACATGGATGAACTTGAAGGACCTTATGTGAAATGAAAAAAACCCCGTCTTAGAAGAACAAATACCGACTGAGTGCCCCTAAATGAGATATCTAAGAGTCAAATTCATGGAATCAGAGTAGAATGGTGGTTGCCAATGACTGGTGGCAACGGTGGGGCAGGGGCGGTGGGGAGGGAATGAATTGTTGTTCAATGGGTATAAAGTTTGTGTTATGCTAAATGAACAAGGTCTAGAGATAGACTAAACAACATAGTCCCTTTGACAATACAGTATTGTGTACTTCAAAATTTAAGAGTTTAAACATCATGTTGTGTTCTTACCATCAATAAATAAATGTAGTATATAAAAATGATAATATTTAGCACTTTCTAGTAAATTTTGAAAGAAAAATATAGTTTCTCAAAAATTCTGTGTAACTAAAATTCTTTCCTATGTGACAACAGATAGTTTCAAATATGTAAAGTTTCAAAAAATGTTTAACCAATATACACTTGTGAAAGTAAAACACATTGAGTACATATTTAAGTGTACCAAAATATAAATCAAAATTAATAAAAACATGGCTATATCTCAGTACATGAATATCAAATAATGAATATATTAAACATAAAGCACTAAATGAAAATCAGTACTGTAAGTAATTACCATAAATTTGAGTATAAATATAATAAATAACATAAAATAAAGAATTGATGCTAATAAGAAAGAACATTCCATAAACAATTAATTTTGCAAGGGCACATTGTTTGGACTTTGATCAAGAAAATTTAGAAGAGGATTATTGGTTTTGATTTTTATTTTAGAAAGTAAGTCAAATATTTTGAAAAGTATAATAAACCACCAGTAGATTTAAAAAGGATAATTACCTTTCATATCACTACAGAAGATGTAAAGCACCATGTAGATTCTACATGGCAAATGACATGAAGTAAAGGCAACAAAAAAGAAATATAAAAAACAAAACTGAGAACATAAAACAAAGTGACAGAATTAAGGCAACACATAACAACAATAGCAGTATAGGAAATTGCTTTAAACTATTCTGCTATTAGGAAGGAAATATTCTCAGGAAGAATGACAAAACTAAATCAAACTTTAAAACATCTAATGAAAATGACATAGACTTCAAGTAAAAGAATGGGTAAAAGTTTATCATGCATGAACAAACAGGAATTGAGTATGCAAATGCAAATAGGAAACTAAGATGGATTTAAGGCAAAGAGCATTAGCTAAAATTAAGAGGATTCTTTTATTTTGAACGTTGGCATTCAATGGTGCAAACTAAATGGCATTAAATCCTTGTGCATTAAGTTATGAAATATCAAAATATATAAAATAAGTTAAAAAATAATACAAATTCATAATAGGAAATTACACAGATAAAATACATAAAACATACATATAATATTGTCTAAGTAAATTAATATTTAAATTAATATGTATCAATCAAAGCTTTTACACTCTATTGTAGATACCTATGTGAAATTTGAGAAAAAAATTATCCCTAGTTGGCTAAAAAGACTCAGATATTCTAAAATGTGAAACTTTTTTTGACCTCATTCTTTGACTATAGAAAATAGGAATTATTAGCAATGTTTGTACCAAAATACCCCAACACTATAATTTAAAAACAAAATGGAAACTAAATATAAAGAGGGTACTGTAAAAAATGAATATAATATTGTAGCAGGTTATACTGATAATGTAATAAGTAAAGGTTTTTATTTTTATGGAGAGATAATTTAACAAAATAAATTAAGTATAAGTCCCCAAACAATTTTCTTTAAAAAAGAGGTCCTAGGTAAAGTACAAAGAATTAGGTAAATCACATAAAGGCAAATTTTTTTAAAGAATGTCAAAAAGAAAATGGTATCAAATGTTATGAAAATCTGAAAATTGATTTAAAAAATAATAAATGAACTGAAACAGGACAAACAAAAACGGAAAAATACAGTGCCTTTCTTCCCTTTTACTCCAATATTAAATTTTTTCTCTTATATGCAGAGGCAGCTCCTGGTAACTACAGGCAATACATACTGTATGTGTATATAAAATGATGGGACACCTGGGTGGCTCAGTCAGTTAAGCTTCTGATTTCAGCTCAGGTCATGATCTCATGGTTCATGGGTTCGAGCCTTGTGTCGGGCTCTGTGCTGACAGCTCAGAGCCTGGAGCCTCCTTTGGATTCTGTGCTTCCCTCTCTCTCTTCCCTTCTCCGACTTGTGCTGTGTCTCTCTCTGTCTCTCAAAAATAAATAAATGTTAAATTTTTTTTTAAATAAGACTTTTTGGACTGTTTGTAAAAAGGAGGGCCAAGCAAGTGATAGAAAATTATTATTATAGCAGCAAATCATGAGATTAAATTGTACTTAAAAAAAAAAAAAGTGAACTCCTAAAGGATTAAAATCCATCATTAGACTTACATGACTTTGCCAAGCATAGTGAGTCTCCAAAGAAAAGAAGGAATTGAATTGAGCACATTAAATCTCACTGGCCTTGAGAGAAAGAACACAAAGAGCCTTGAGAGTAAAAATCAGGGGAACTGCATTAGGACCCTGACAACTTTGCTGCTCCTGTAACATAACTATGTGACTGCAGACACCGAGCCAGCTGCCAGTTATCGGAAGTTTCCAGTCCTACTGGCATTCCCATCACCTGACCACACCAACAGGGAGCCAACAAAGAAAAACTGCACCCATTGAAATGTGTACACCATGCAGAGGGAGGAAGAACAGATTGATTAGAATATATCTTCAGTGTAATAGACTTGCTGAGGTAGAGTTATAAAAGTTACATTTAAGAAAAAGATAAACACAGTTTATTAATTATTAATTAAAGTCATTACTAAAATAAGAAACCCCTTCCCCATACACATGCACATACATATGTGCACATGCACACACACACACATTTTCTGAAATAAAAAAAAAATCAAAAACATGACCTTCAATTTATCAGTTAGAAATTCATTCAACTTATGTTAACAGAAAATTTGGACAGTGACTGCATAACAAGGAAAGGTAACTTTCTTATGATATGAGAAGTCATGAATTAAGTAGAAAATGGGTGATGAACTGATTGAAAGAGTGTCAAGATTTTTTCCTTTGTCTGATCCGTGTTCTTTATAACATTTGTCCTCAAGGTCTTAACATAATTCCTACACCAATAAAACTTCTGCCCATTGTCAGCTAGAACAAAATAGAAAGGATAAGGTCCAAAAGAGCAAGGCAGATAAGATTGTCCTTTTTTTTTTCCTCCTTTTTCTTTTAAGTTTCTGGACAGCTCCCACAAACAGCAATCTCTATTTCTGCTTTATTGGCCCAAACTGAGACCCTTGGCCACCATTAAATGCAAGAGCCTGTGAAGTGAATATTTTAGTTGGTTGCATTGCCAAACTATACAGAATATTAATTCTGTCAGTAAGACATAAGAGAAAATATGTTGAACAGGCAATTAGAAGCTTCTGTCACACTAATTAGGAAATTCAATAGATAAATGGAAGGACAGAATGATCACTATTAAAAACTAAAGAAAGCCATCAAACCAGAAGGGAAAAGAGCAAGACAAGAAGAAAGGACCAGAGAACTACAGAAACAACAGTAAAGCAAGTAATGAAATGCCAATAGGGGCATCTGGATGGCTCTGTCAGTTAAGTGTCTGACTCTTGATTTTGGCTCAGGTCCTGATCTCACAGTTTGTGGGTTCAAGTCCCAAGTTGGTCTTTGCATTGATAGCACAGAGCTTGCTTGGGATTCTCTCTCTCCTTCTCTTCCCCCCCCCCCCACCACTCTCTCTCTCAAAGTAAATAAATACCTTTAAACAATGTCAGTAAGTACACACCTATCAATAATCACTTTTAATATAAATGGATTAAATGATCCAAGCAAAAGACATAGAGTAAATGGATAAAAAGTCAAGACCCATCTTATGCTTCCTACAAGAGACTCACTTCAGACCTAAAGACACATGCAGATTGAAAGTGAAAGGATGGAAAAAAATTATAATGCAAGCAGATGCAAAAAGAAAGCTGAGGTAGCGATATTGGTATTAGACAAAATAGACTTTAAACCAAAGACTTTAACAAGAGACAAAGAAGGGCACTGTATAATCATAAAGAGAACAATACAACAAGAGTATATAACAATCATAAATATTTTTGCACCAACGTGAATGCACCCAAATGCATAAAGCAACTATGAATGGACATAAAGGAAGAAATTGACAGTAATACGATAATAGTAGGGGACTTTAACACCATACTTATATCAATGGATAGATCATCCAAACAGAAAACCAACAAGAAAAGAGTGGCTTTGAATGACACATTGGGCCATGTGGTTTAGCAGATATATTCAGAACATTGAATCCCAAACAGCAAGTACACATTCTTTTCAAGTGCATGCAGAACATTCTCCAGAAAAGATCACATGGTAGGCCATAAAACAAATCCCAATAAATTTTAAAAAATTGAAGTCAGGGGCTCCTGGGTGGCTCAGTTGGTTAACCATCTAACTTCAGTTCAGGTCATGATCTCACAGTCCATGAATTTGAGTCCCGCATCAGGCTCGTGCTGACAGCTCAGAGCCTGGAGCCTGCTAAGAATTCTGTGTCTCCCTCTCTCTCTGCCCTTCTCCCACTCACACTCTGTCTCTCAAAAATGAATAAATGTTAAAAAAAATTAAAGTCATATCATGTATCTCTTCTAAACAGAAAGGTATGAAACTACAAATGAATCACAAGAAAAAATCTGGAAAGAACACAAATAAATGGAGGCTAAATAACATGCTACTAAACAGTGACTAGGTCAACCCAGAAGCCAAAGAAGAAATAAAAAAAATAGACAAAAATGAAAATGAAAACACAGTGGCTCAAAATCGTTGGGATTCAGCATAAGATATTCTAATAGGGTAGATTATAGCAATACAGGACTACCTTAAGAAGCAAGAAAAATATCAGATAAACAACCTAATCTTACACCTAAAGAGGCTGGAAAAATAAAAATAAAGCCCAAAGCCAGTAGAAGAAAGGAAATAATAAACATTAGACCAGAAATAAAAAAAATCGAACAAATAAATAAAACAACTGAGGCCAAGAGAATCAGGTGTAAGGCGTATTTCAATGCATGGAGAAAATATAGAAAGGAATAGAAATCATGTGGGCAGGCATAGAAGATTTTGATAATATATTAAGATTATAATAGTGTGTTAAAGAAAAACAAAAAATGAACTCATAAAAAAGAACTATTTCCATAATTTAAAGAAATGTCTAATTTTGCAGATTAAAAATGTTGGCTTAATTCTAAACAGTATAGAGGGATAATGATATACATTTAGCATATCTTGGAAATTTCCTGAACTTAGACCAAGGGAACAAGTTATCTACAAATAGGGGGGAAATATATTACTATTGGTCAAAAAATGAGAAACACATTATAAAAATGGAAGAAAAATAAAATAATGACTTTAAAATTACATAAATAACTATTAATAATGCTTGAGTCAAAGAAATATATTATGAAAAGAAAGAAAACAAAAAGGGAGTGATTAATATAAAAACCTTCATATAGTGTATGCTATATAAGCATAGTATATATACTTACTAACCATGAGCCACGGATAATTATTTTGATATTTAGAAAAAGTGGATGAATTGTTATTACTTTCTTAGTGAGGAGTTGGTAAAAGTAGATAAATGGAGAGAAGGGAGAGAACAAACCAAGTACAAAAAAGAGCACAAAACTACATGTATATGATCACATTTTACATTCATGTCAAATTGTGTATACTAATCAGCAGATATTTATAGACATAAATGATTTATTTTATAATTATTATAACATGTTTAAAAGGAGATACAATAAATATAAAAAAGGATATTGATGCAAAACAAGAAAGTTTTTTTAAGTTTATTTATTTTAAGAGAGAGAGAGAGTGTGTGTTGGGGAGGGGCAAAGAGAGAGAGAGAGAGAGAGAGAGAGAGAGAGAGAGAGAATCCTGAGAGAGAATCCCAAGCAGTCTCTAAACTGTCAGCATGAAGCCTGATGTGGGGCTCAAATCATGAACCATGAGATCATGACCTGAGCCAAAATCAAGAGTCAGACACTTAACTGACTGAGCCGCTCAGGTGCCCTAAGAAAGACATTTTTAAAGAATACTATGTCTAATTGCATATTTAAAATTAACATTTTAAACCCTAATAGAGTGAATTAATTCCTGGGAAAAACATATGCTATCTTAGAAGAAATAGTAAACTTTAATATAATAATGCTAATTTGATACTGAAATTATATTTTTATAGTAATATAGATATGTGCAGTTTATGTTATATACATATAAAAAAGTCACTATATCTCCAGGCACTAGTCATAGGGTCCTTTAATACTTGAAGAGAAAATACTATATAAAATATTGAACAACATGGGGAACTGACGATAGCCATCCAATTTGTTATATGAAATTACAAGTAACTTAAAAATCCAGGAAAGGGCCAAAACATTATCAAACAAATGTTGAATATAGCTCATTTCTAGGTTGAAAGATTAATAGATAAAAAGAATAGCTTATCCCAACAAAAATGAGTGGTAAATATGAGGCTATCTATTAATATAATGGCTCATATTAATACATCAAAAATAAACTGTGGGATGCCACTACCATTTTTACTACTTTAATCCTGGGCAAAGCCTTTTAGGGAAAAGACTACTTACATTAAAAGATGTTGAAAACTGGAAGGTGATTCCTCTTGTGCATAGAACACCAATGATGTTAAATCAAGTCTTCTAAGAAAGGGAGAAGCCACCTTTGATCATAGAAGAGATTTTATTTATGTAGTCTCTAGGAACAGTTAGAGAGAGAGAATAAGAAATAAATGGGAAAGGAATGTAAAGAAAGGACAAACAAAAATGAGAAATGGTAGAAAAGTTGTTTTCTCTCCCTGGAAACTTACAATTCTTTAATTATCAGGTGTGAGTAAAATTTATCATGGAAATAAGCAAAGGTGATGAGTTTTGCATCTGGGTTATCGCAGATCTAAATTAAGACACTGGGAAAAAGCTGAAGCAAGGAGAGAGCTAGAAGCATAGAGAAGCAAACCTTGAAAGCACAGGGTTAGATCAATGGCAAAGTTTAACCCTGTTATCTGGGCTTCATGTAGAAAACTATTTTATCATTTCTACACTGGTAACAAAAGGCACTAAATTAAAT
Source organism: Panthera tigris (assembly GCF_018350195.1). Lineage (NCBI taxonomy): Eukaryota > Metazoa > Chordata > Mammalia > Carnivora > Felidae > Panthera > Panthera tigris. The sequence goes on from NC_056669.1 coordinate 50,040,689, forward strand.
TCAATAAGTTTTGATATCGTATTAGTCAGGGTTCTTCAGAGTGATAGAACCATGCTTCCCCTGGGGTGGAGATGCTGCTCCCCTTGGCAAAGAAGACTCATCAGAAATAAGGGGATCAGTGACCCCAGATTCATTAGGGTCTTTCCACGTGCCCTCTTTCAGGCTTTCAGGATCCTAGGCTTCCCATGCAATGCTATTCACAGGATGAGCTCCTCAGTTTGATTTTTAAATATCTTAGCTAGCACTTGGGCTACAGGACATAGAATCTTCTTCAAGACAAATATAGAAGCTTTCAGATCATTTATGCAGTGGTTTTGAGTTGGGAATTCAAATCCGTGAGCTCATCCTTCATTTGTCCCTTTTGGTGCAGCAACTTTGGAAGCAACTCACCAATATCATCATATTCAGCATTTCAACAAAATGTCCAAAAGTATCACATATAGTCCCTGGGTTCCTTGCTTCTTATAAGAAGTTGATTAGGCGTCCAATGGTGATATTTACACATTTGCATAGCTAGATTGCTCCATGGACTCTCTACTACTAGAAAAAGAATCATTAGTCTTTAAACCTAGTCAGATTTGAGAGTCATTTCCGGGAATCTCAGAACCAGTTCAGAAAACTCATCTTAAAATTCTGTTTCTATAAAACAGCTCTTGGTACTAAATCTCTATTAGGTTTCTCAAAAAACAAACAAACAAACAAACAAACAAAACAAAACAAAAGCCAGAACCAATAGGCTTATAATAGTTCATAGTAAATATTACACTTTATTATTAAGGTCACAGCTAAAATTCCAAGTTCCTCTACTCTAACCACTCCTCCTAAAACAAACAAACAAACAAACAAACAAACAAAAACCCAATGTATTTAATATTACTGATCAGAGAAATTTACGTAGAAAAAACCATAATCACTCCTTTTTAATTAGGAAAGGTTATTTCACAACATTTTCACACTGCATTTACCCCACCTTTTACTAGAAATAGAGAAAACTAAGTGAAAAATATAAAAATATCTTATTTTTTGTTTTCTTCAACTTTTATTTGGTAAATTTTTCAAACCTAGAAAAATTTAGAGAGAGAAATTAAACTTTTTCACTTTACTTAGATTTACCAATTAATATAATTCCATACTTGCCACATATTTTCTCCTCCTTTTCCCTCCATCTTTTCCTTATTCCTTCCTCCCTCTGTCTCTCCCTGTCCCACCACCCACTCTCTCTTAGTCCCTCTCTCTATGTCTCTTCCTCCCTCCTTCACTCTTTATCTCTCTCTCACTTTCCCCTCTGAATCATTGGAGATTTCTAACTTCATAATACTTCATCACTAAACATTTCACAAATACCTAATCATGTACTATCTAACAATAAAGACATTTTCCTACATGGCTATAATAACACAAGACCTAAGACAATTAAGAATTTTGTGTGAGCACTGGGTGTTATATGTAAATGATGAATCACTAAATTCTGCTCCTGAAACCATTATTACACTATATGTTAACTAACCTGGATTTAATTACAATAAAAAATACACACATACACACAAAATAAAAATAAATAAAATAAATTAATTAAATTAAATAATGGGTAATATTTAGAGGAGATTTAATCAATAAATGACACTATCCATAAAAAATAATTCTATATTTTATAAATGCAATCCATTTTCAAAACTTTTTACCAGTTTTCCCCAAAATATCTTCTTCTTCTTTTCTTTTAAGTTTATTTATTTTTGAGAGAGGGACAGAGTGTGAACGGGGGAGGGGAAGAGAGAGAGGAAGACACAGAATCTAAAGCAGGCTCCAGGCTCTGAGCTGTCAGCACAGGGCCCGACTCAGGGCTTGAACTCGCGAACCATGAGATCGTGACCTGAGCTGAAGTCGGGTGCTTAACCAACTGAGCCACCCAGGCACCCCTCCAAAGATATCTTCTATAGACTTTTTTTTTTTTCCATTCTAGAATCTATTCAGTGTTTATCCATTGCATTTAGTTATTATGTTTCTAAATTCTAATAAGCTTGAATTAAAACATTTTTTTAAATATTTTTTAATGTTTATTCTTGAGAGAAACAGACAGAGTGCTAGCAGGGGAGGGGCAGAGAGAGAGGAAGACACAGAATCCAAAGCAGGCTCCAGGCTCCAGGCTCTGAGCTGTCAGCACAGAGCCCGAGGCCAGGCTCAAACTCACCAACCTTGAGACCATGACCTGAGCCAAAGTCAGATGCTCAACTGACTGAACCACCCAGGCACCCCTAATAAACTTAACTTTTTAAAAGGTCATATTAATTATATTGGAGTATGTTCCACATTCTGGTTTTGTCTGATGTTTATTCCTGACTAGATTTCAGGAACACTACATAGGTGATTGTTTGTATTCGTATTACTTTATGCCAGGAGACATTATTGAGCAATATTGTAACTATGGTGTGAGACAAACTCTGTAATATGGATGAGCATTTTTCTTTCTAAACACCACATTTTCTAGTGTCACATTTTATATCATATTATTCCAGTATTCTTCCATAAAGGCTTATCTCACTTCTTTTTACACCTGAGAAAGCATGTCATTTAGAGCAGGCATCTGTAGCATTCCCTCACTCTGACCTGTAATGAATCTTTGCTTTCCTTATCATGTTTTAACTAAAATCTAACTGTGTTTAAATTGTCACTTTGAACAAGGAGGCCAACTTAATGCACTTTTTAAAATAATAAGCAGGTTATCTTGCAGTCTTTTTTCTTTTTTAATCAGGATGACCAAATGTCATTAAGTTTCCTCTAAAATATCCAATCCTATCTGCAATATCCATGACCTTGGGGATATATATATATATATATATATATATATATATATAAATTTTTTTTTTTTGGTCTGTACCTTGAATTGAATTCTTTATTTCACAAACTAAACTAAAGAATTCTGATCAACTTCTGATGGAGACCAGTGCAATCTCTCTTTTCTAAGTCTCTTTACAAATTATATGAATACTAATCCTGGGTAATGGGTGTTATAAAACATAAAATTCATAAACTTTAGAATCATTTATTCTGCTTTATATAATGGGTGTTTCCTAAGGGATTTTTTTAGAAAAAAAATTATACTTAAGAAAAATTTCACAAACCACTGTTACAAGCAATAGAAAACCATTAAATAAATTGTTTCTAACTGGGTTTACATTATAAAAAGGTATACTTTTATGATTGGATGTATATATATCAGATGTATCTTTAATTTCTTTCCTCTTAGTGTGGATCTCATTTCAAAAGTTACAGCAAGTAACCCAGGAAGAGATGCTAAGATTCTCAACCATGGCAAAGTAGTGGAGTTGTAGAAGTTGTAGTTAAAATAGATATTAAGGGGGCAGACTTGACTTTTGTTGGTCACTAACAAGATATTTGGAAAGTCGGAATAGAACGTAATCTAGGGTGACTCTCAGACTTCTATCTTGAAATAGAAGTTACTTAGAAAGTACTTGGGAATTACTTAGAATTTCATATATTCCAGGAAGGACAGAGAGCTACATTTTGAGAATTGAGAGTTTGTGGTGTTAAGATGACATTCAATTGGACATTCCTAATATGCGATTTAATATGTAAGTCTGGACCTAAGGAGAGAAGTCTGGTATAAAGATATAAATTTTAAAGCCACATAAGTGTATCCGATTGCACAAGGCAAGCATAAAGTGAGAAAACTGAAAAAGAAATGCTGGGAAAATACCAACATTTATAAGAATGTTAAGGGAACATGAGCGCCATGAAAATGTTCTCTTTCTGGTTCTTGTGTTCATTTGCTACAAATTCATATGCCTTATGTGTTTGGTTGCACCAACTGTGTATCCCTTCTCTAGGCCAGTCCTTCTTGGTCAAGACTTTTTACAAGTCTTTTACAAGACTTCAATGTTTTTACATTTATTTATTTATCTTGAGAAAGAGTGAGTGGGAAGAGGGGGAGGAGAGAGAGAGGAATAGAGAGAGATTCCCAAGCAGGGATCAAATTCATGATCTATGAGATCATGATCTGAGCCAAAATCACGTGTCAGTTGCTTAACCAACTGAGCCACCCAGCTACCTGGAGAGTTCCCATATTTTTGCAGGGGGGTTTAACTTATTAGTTTTCTAGCAATGTTTATTTCTAATTAGATAATCCATGTGTAGAGAAATACTTAAAATTCAGAGTGCCTGAGATAGGTAGCACTGAGATACAGTGAAGGACAGAGGAAGGGAAACAGATAGCTGTCTATTAAAGACGAAATTTATGCATTGCCTGGGAAAGAGAAAAAGGGGAAATGAGTGCGTAGTATGGATTAGAGACAGTAATGCAATGAGGATCTTAAGCTGAGTCACCTTCTTTTGTATTCCATTGACAGAATTCAGTTGTACATCCATACCTAACTGTGAGATCTGTAGTCTAACATTGAATTCAGGGACAAAAGTGTTGTTATTACAGTTATCTCATCACTGCAAGACTCAATAAGACTAGAAAATGGAGAAACAACAAGATATTGTGTACTATACAAATGAGATAAAAACGATATGTTTTATAAAGATCTTGAAATTTTATGTAAAGGATCAAATAAGACATGGTTTGACAGCAATAGCAGTTATGTATAGGTGAATGTGGTATAATGCATAATACTGCCAGAGATTAGAAAAGCAGGGAGTTAGTGTGAATTTTTATTGACTTAATAACATTTTGGAAAGATAGGTGTCTTCAATTAGGCCTCATACATTGTTGGGATTTCAACATGTAGAACAGACGGGTCCATATACACTAACTTCTCATCATGTATCCTCCTTCTATTCCCAGAGCTTTCGTCCTCTAGGTAGCTAATCCCATCTGTTTATATAAGTATTGTCTATGGACACCAAGTTAATTGGATTGCTTTCTTTTCCCTTTATCTTCTTGAAGTTGGGTGAGAGGAGCTGTCTGAGTATCATAAATCTCCATCAGTTCTGGTGCTGTGCTGGCTGTTCAGCTCCAAGTAGGCAGCTTATGAATTGTGATGATTTATAGTTTTAATCTTTTCTATAAATGAGTATAGAGGCTATGCAACAGGCCCCTATTTACAAAGACAACAGATAAATAAGTAAATAGATAGATAGATAAATAATCATAATAACCTTGAGATTAAGATATAATATTACAAAATCAAGTAAGATTGAATAAATATATTTTAATGCTCTCTTCTGAAGTGGTTAGCAAACTGTTATTTTTTTCTATCTACAAGTGTTTATGGGTGAGTAATTGGAAGTATGTGGGGCTATTTTATTGTATCCACAGTAGTAATGCATTAGAGTATACTCATTATCTTCCTGTCCATGACATTAATTCCTAACTTATCTGACATGCTTTGAATAAAAACTTCTATCTCAGCACCTTTTCTAAAACGTACAACATGACTATAGAATATTAGAAATTAAAACACATTATTTTTTCATCTAATGCATTTGACATATTATATAACTTTAAGGTGAACAGATGTAAAAATTTGATGCATTTATATATTGTAATATGATTGCCATTGTAACAAAATTACCTTTATCACATTACATAATTATCTTTTCTTTTTAGTGGTTGGAACAATGAAGTCATAGGTATGTTGTTTAGGGGTACAAACTTGGAACAAGTAGGAAATAATCCATAGAGATTTAATGCACAGTTTAATGAATATAGACAACAGTGCTGTTCTGTAGTTTTCAAACTTTCCAGGAAGACACTGTCAAGCAAGTCTCATCTACACCCAAGATTATTAAAGTATTTTTGGCCAAAATTATAGTAATAGTAGTTGACAGAGATGGGCATACAACCCAAGATTCAATTTTTCACTCTTTCACCAATATAACATACTATCTGTGTTAAAACATACTGTGTTAAGATTCAATGTTAACTGAAAAGAAAAAAAAAAAAAGAACTCTACAATTTGACAAAACCTGGGGATCAAAATTTCCAAAGTTAGCAAATTGAATTGGAGTTATCTTTTGTACTTCTTAACTAAGACAAATTATTTGTTAAAGTTTATATAAATCAAAAGAAGATTTTTGTAATCTAATTGCTCAGTAGTATGGAAAGGTGAGAAGTTTTATGTTGAGTTAACAATAGAGTTTTCTGGGATTAAAAAAATCCATGAAGTTAAAAAAAGCTCAATGTTAAAATAATTAACCAATTTAAAGATAAATCTTTGTTCTACATGAATCCTGTCTTTAAAAACAAAATGTCCAAAATATATCTTAGAGTATTCTTGAAAGACTCACAGTGAGTGCCATTCATACTCATTAGTTTATTGTGATAGTCTTATCACTGAAGTAATTGGAGATATTTGCTTTATACACTGTGGTGCTTTACAAATTTCACGACTACATTTTCTTTCTTTCTTTCTGTGAGGCTGTCATGTTTATTTCCTGTTGCTATTAGAGTAATTACTCCAATCCCAAATTCTAGAAATGATGGACAAGGGGCCCTAAATTTAACAGAATTGATTTTAAGTTGTCTGTTTCTCAACAACAAAATAGGAATAACAAGACTTCTCTGAGAACAAAATAAAATCTCATAGGATTTTTATGAGAACGAAATAAACTGTTAGATGTATACACTTAGAACGGTGTCTTAATAGTCAATTATTATTTTCTATAATATTATGATGTTTTTGCTTTATTACATCACTGGGTTGCAAAATGATGTTGTTAAGACTTAAAAATCTATGTCTATAACCAAAAATTATCCTTTAAGCCAACACCATATTACCTCCAAAATCAGCATGTTCTTATTATAGGTAGCAATTAACATATTGATTAATGAACTTGAATTTATTTCTCCATCACAGAAGTGAGAATGTCTTATAATCTGTTAAAAATGAATTAGCTTCCTCACGTAGGAAATAGTTGACTATCTTTTGTTAAGCATATTTAATATATCCTCCGGGCTTCTCTTCAGAGATGACCTCAGAAAACTTCCCACTATGTTACATTTATTTTTCAGTATCCACTGGGTTTTTCTTATGTCTGCTTCTTCAAGTCTGAGTGATTTTTAAAGACCCAATTCCCTGTGTCACCTTCCTTTCTTCTTGTAATAGTGGCTTCTGATATATCTCCTGTTTCTTCTCTATTTCTGATATATTTATTTCCAAATTCTACCGCTGAACTTATTTTGGCATTGTATGGGGTCAATAACAGATTTTTAAGTACCATTATATTGTCTTAGAGTTCTATAATAACCCTCACTCAGATATCAGATAACAATAGCCCATCCACATTACCATTTGAATATGATGTGCTTGAGTATGAGTATGTTTGAGTTGTTTCTTTATTTCTCCTTCTAAAATTTTATCGAGCTTTTTGCATCTGGAACTTGATGCCCTTCTTGAAATTCAGTAAATTTAGGGCCTTTCTTTTTCTTTTATTTTTTTAAATGTTTATTTATTTTTAAGGGGGAAGGGAGAGCACCAGCAGGGAAGGGGCAAAGAAGGGGGGCAGAGGATCCAAAACCGGCTCTGTGCTGATAGCACAGACAGTGCAGAGCCTGATGTGGGGCTTGAACTCACAAATGGTGAGATCAGGACCTGAGCTGAAGTCAGACACACGACCGACTGAGCCATCCCAGTGCCCCACAAACTTTCATTTTCTAATTTTTTCCCCCTTCCCTATTGTTTTTCTTCTTTGCTTCTAGGACTCTTGATTTTATCTATGTTTATAAACTTGATTTCCTGCTCCAGATTTTTGAGACTCTTAGTTGTTTCTTTAGTTTTTTCTGTCTTTCTCAGATTTATTAATTTCTATGGGGCTATCTTTAAGTATCCTGACTCTCTCCTGTCTTCTATGTTCTATTAACACTTATCCAGTGATTTTTCAGTTGTTGTACCTTCCAGTTCTAGATTTTACATTTGTCTCTTCATAGTTTGTGTTTCTGTGCTATTTCCTATAAATTAATCCATTATGTTTATTTTTTAAGATTATGAACATATTTATAATATCTTTTCTAAAATCCTTATCTATTATTGTAATATCTGAGTTATCTTAGGTTTGATTACTGTTGACTGATTATCTTTTCTTGAGAGTATACATTTTCCTGATTTTCACATATCTAGTGATTTTGATGGGAAGCAGATGCTATGAATGGTATTTTGCAAAAGATCTGGATTTTCTAATAGTTTCTGCAAAGAGTTTTCATTTGAATGAACAATTTACATGGCCACAGTCAACTCTAAATACTGTCTTCCCTGAAGAGGGCATCATCTGAAATACCTCTCTCTCAGCTTCCAGTTGGTGACTTCTTGCTAGGACAATTGTGATCAGGTTTGATTATATGTTTGTGGTATAGAGACCAGCCAAGTATTTAGGTGAATCTTGTTGGAGTTCACTTCTTTCTAGAAGCATCTTTCCCTTTATGTCATTAATTATGCAGCCATTCGACCATCTCTGGTCTTTTATCTGACATCTCAAGCTAGAAAAATGGTGGCTTTCTGCCACCCAAATTTGAAGAATATAAAATACCCCTTGTCAATAGACTGAAAAATGAAAAATAATTCATGCTGTACTTTGTGTTTCAAGGCAGACTCTCTTACATGTTCTGCCTGATTCTGGTAATATTCCAGTGACAACATACTATTTTCTTTTAAAATCATGGTTATGATTTATAATTGTTATATGCAAGAGGGTCAGTCTATCCAAGTTACTCCAGAATTAACTGGGATAAAGAACTAAGATTATCATTCTTTTTAAATTATGAATAATTATATTAAGTACTATACTGGCTTTTTTGTGAGGATAAACAGATAACTTATATAAGTCTTTTAATATATATTTTGACACATGAGTACCCAAAATATTATATACTTATTGTAATACTATTTTCATTGTTTTGGTACCATAGATTTTTAGACATTTCCTCATGATTGGGCATCTTTGTGTTGGAAAAATGTTCTTTGTCTTCTGTATCTTGCTTTTTAGAGAGAAAGAAAGTAAGTAAACAACTAACTGCAGGTCAAGTTTGATAGTGGCCACAAAGTAATGCACAGAGTTTGGTGGGAGACAATGTGTGCAATGTCCATATTTTTGAGACAAGGAATACTTGTCAATCTTTCAAAAATAAGACTTTTCAGGAATAAAAATGATTTTATTGTATCTTTACTAGAAATGTAATTCAGATAATACTAAAGAAAATACCAAGAGCTATATGGCATAGCAGACTTGTAACACCCAGAAGGAAATATTAAGTCAGAGTTGCAGAACTTATCAGCATTTTTGATTTGTCATCTAACCAATAGGAGGTATTATTCCCCTGAAAAATACCAACACTTATAGAATCTAAGGACATTTATAAATAAATAACATTCTTGTGTCCAATGAAAAACATGCTCCTCAGTCCCTTAGAAAATCTAAGTCCTTTTACAAATGTAATACATGATGATCATAATTTCTTATAATTAAAAAAAATCTGCACATTTGAAGATAAATTTACCTTGAAACATTAATGTTCAAATATTAAAATTTTATTATCATTTTTTACAAATTACAAAGAATTTTCAAATTTAAGATAATTTTGATATTGGAATATTCTGCACTATCTTCTTTAAATCCTTTCTCCATCAGTAAAAATATAAGGTTGACAAATTATCTTCAATCTGAATAAACAAATAGATTTTAAAACCCAAACTTAGTAAAGAACAAAATTAAACACAATATGAATTGAGATGTAAAGGAAAGCATTTTCTTCTTATTTAAATTTTTAAAAAGACTTTTAGGGATGCCTGGGTGGCTCAGATGTTTCAGTATCCAACTCTTGATTTCAACTCAGGTCATGATCTTATGGTTTGTGGGACTGAGTCCCACATGGAGCTCTGTGCTGACGGTGCAGAACCTGCTTGGGATTCTCCTCTCCTCTCTCTCTGCCCCTCCCTTGCTCACTCGAGCTCTCTCTCTCTCTCAGAATAAATAAACCAAGTTTTAACTTGGGTGGCATAATAAATATTTTTCTGTAGCTTTTATTTTTTTGGACAATGAATATCAATCATTGGATTTAATTAATAAATAATGTAATTAATAAAATCGTTAGTGTAGATTGAAAAATCAAAATAAACATTTTTTAAATAAATCAAAAGTAAAAAATACTTGTAGTAACATCATAAAGTTAATATGGTTGGAAGTGACAACACGATTTGTTTTATTTTTTATTGGTATTAAGTAGAGTTATATAATATTTAGAGACTCTAAATTAACTCTTCTGTCATAAAATGTTATCTATGTCATATCAGTATTTTTTATCATTTTCAGTTTCATTATTAATATGATATTATTCATTGGCTTGATTATTTAGGTCTGCAAAGAAACAAAAATATGTATCAGTTTAGTTAAATACCTTTTTTAGTTTTTAGATTGCAATCAGCATTTGGCAAATTTACTGTTGGGTTTTCCATTTTATTTCATGCCTAGAAAGTCAGTTGCTTTTGAAGATGGCCCTTCAGGAACCATCACCACCTCCTTTCTTTGCCTTAGTATATTTTTCTTTTGACTATCACATCCCTGGAAATTTTGCTTCTGACCTCATGAAATTTAAAAATGAATCCATGAATATTGGCTGAGAAGCATCCATTTTGGTCAGGGAACTGCATGGAAAATCTAAGCAGTACAATTCTATTCACTTCATAGCAAATTTCAGTTTTACAATTGTATAGATATTTAATATGTTATGATTTCCATTTGCTATATTCTGAAACTCCAGTTTGTAAAAAGTGTAAAAATTTTGGACTCTAAATTCTCCATGTGTCTTTTAATGTGTGGGTCTTATTCTTTTTTCCTTACATCTGAATAATTCTTTGACTATGACTCTCCTTACTACATTCCTTTCTTCTTTTTTTTTTTTTTTCTGTTATTTTGATGCAAGAGTCTTTCTTTAAATTTTAAACCACGCACTGTATGGTTAATATGAATTAGTATGTGCTGGTCTCTAGAGTGTTTAGGCAGACTGATATATGGAATACATGAAAATCCAGGCAAATATTACTATGGTACTTTTATGGCGTGTATTGGGTAGCAAGAGACTTGTCTGTGATGAGAAGCTGGCCAAAATTTCATTGGCAGGCCAAAATTGTATTAGGACAATTTTCACATAGGGCAAGTCATTAATTTTCTCACATATTTGTAGAACACACAGCATCTGTAAGAAAAATAGGAACTTTTATCCACATTAGACAGGAAGAGGTAGTTAACAAGTCCTCCAGTACAGCACTACTATACTTTCAAATGTCTTTGTTTTTAATAGTGAACAGGTTCTTATGAATTTGGTCAGTGATTGGCTAGATTCCTCTGTATCTCAGTACACAGTGTCTAAATGATGCCTTGATGAAGATACAAACAGTTACTTACTGAAATACAAACAGTTATGTAGAAGTAACATTCTTAGAGAAGTGTAAAACGGGGAATAAATTTATAATCCCAACAAAGAGATTCATTAAGAAAAAAATTTTAGGGCTGCCTACATGGCTTACTTGGTTAAATGTCTGACTCCTGATTTCAGCTCAGGTCATGATTTCACAGTTCATGAGATTGAGCTGTGCATTGGGCTCTATGCTGACAGTGTGGAGCCTGCTTGGGTTTCTCTCTCCCTCTCTCTGCTTCTCCCCTGCTCACACTCTTTCTCTCAAAATAAATAAATAAACTTAAAAAATGTTTATGAAATAAAAAGAATTAAATGGAGGATAACATAAAGAGCAAAAGACACCTGTCAAAAATGATGAATTGAGAGTCTTGGAAATGACAGTAGAAGAAAAAACATTTGTCAGATTTAAAGCAAAATTTATACTTCTTTAGAGCATCCTCACAAAGAACATGCCTGCTTTTCCTGGTTTCATGTGATGTGGAAACAATAGAAATTTCTTACAGATTTCAGGAGGTGAACTGCTATGCCTTCCAATTTGGGAAAATAATTCTTGGTGATATGTTTCGAAGATAATGAATTTGCAGGATCAGACTAGTGCCTGCTAAAAAGCACCATGGACAGCTTCTAATTCTTCCTCAGTTACTTCCATTTCCTGTTTTATATGTAGTCCTCCTAACACCCAAGTGAGACATTTATGTTCTAAATGCAGAGTCTTATCAGGTTGTTCACTACACAGAATTTTATTAATGCATTCAGAGTCCTGCATCTTAAGCCAATTTCTTCTCTGAGCACATGGCCAGCATTTACTTCCTCTTGATTAAACTTATCACTAGACCATTTTACTCAGCTATCTCACTGGCACATCAGTCTCAGTATTTTCCAGTCAAAACTCATGATCTCTATTCCACCAACCTTCTTGCAGTTCCCAACATTCACTTTCTCTGTATCACATACCATACATTCCCACTAAAGATTTGGCCATTCAACCCATGCAGTACTATTCACAATTGGTCTTCAGTTACTGAAATGTGTTCAAAGAACAGGCAGAGGATCAAGTTTGACTCAGTCAGAAGCTGGGAAAGGAAAATTCTTCTTGAATCATTGAAGGAGATACATCTGAACTTAACGGCCAGGAGTCATCTTTCTAATCACATTTTTAAAAATCGTATTCAGTAGGAGCTAATAAAGCAAGAATCAAGATAAGATGACAATGTCTGAATCCCCAGTTCTAATCTCTGAAGTATCTTGAGCTACCATTCTTCCCATGCATTTTCCTTTTATTTTGTAGAAAGACTTAAGCTCATTTGCAATGCATTATCTTGTTTGTTTATTTTTGAAAGCTAATTTGAAGAGGGATTTCTGTCATGTGCAACTAAATATTTTAATTGATCCTTCCTCTTCTATATCGCCTTATTCTGTGATACCATCCTTGTCCAGGCTTCTAAAGAAGCAATATGGAGAGAGTCATTTGGCTCCCTTTCATTCACTTTTGTTGAAGTTAGTGATACAGTGACTGTAAACTACTCTTTTGACATCTTAATAACTCTAAATTCTCCCAGCCTTCTTCATCTCTGCTGCCACTACCACACTGAATCCATCTGCATGATGGTCTCCTGGATGACTCCAATGATCTCTTTGCTTCCTACATTCTGCTGCCAGTTTAATCTCCCCAAAGAATACAGAAATTAAATGCAACTCTGATCTTGGATTCCCTTGTTCAGTGACTTTTAATGGTCACAAATTTATGCTAACCTCATAATTTTAAGTTGTCCATTTTATATCACCCTGGGTATATCAAAGCTCTTCAAATACAAAATGCTTACAAATTAATTCATTTTTTCTTCACTTCTCCCTTACTTCTCACTTTCTGACTTTGGCCAATAGCATTCTAACTGCTTAATTTCCTAACTTAGAAACTTTACCTGTCATTAGGCTCTTACTTTTCTTTCACTTTTTCCTAAAAATTACTAAAGTCAAGCAATGCTACTCCAACAATGCCTCTGAAAGCAACCTGTCTCTTGCTATTTCAGTTCAAGCCTGTATCAATTTCATCTGGACAGTTGCAAACACCTCTTCACTGGTCAGTCACACTTTCAACAGTTTCCTTCCACTCAGGTCTTATAAAAAACCAGACAGGTGATATATGATAATATGATTTCATAATTTCCTTACTCAGTAATCTCCGATGATTTTCTGCCTGCAAGCTGAAATCCCAAACTTTAGCATGGATTTTTATAATCTGATGCTAACTTGCCATTGTGGCCAAAACCTCTGACATTTTCCCATTCGTACTTTATAATCCAAGCATACCTATTTATTGTATTTATTGTAGTTTCACATCCGTATTATCTTTACCTAGAAAATTCTCACATGTTTGTCTTTAAGCTCTGACATAAATTTCAGTTCCATGTCTTTTGAGAACACTCCCTGATGTCCCAGACTTATTCGAGTACACCTTCATCTGAGTTCCTACTGACTTTGTCCATACAAATAGTACTACCTGCTTTATATATCTGATTTTCACAGGTGCAGTAAGATCCTTGAGGCAGGAATCTTGTCTTTTATCAATACATACCTAGTTCTCAGCCTATGTGGAATGCACACTAAGTCCTCAGTAAATATTCACATATTGGAATTATATTCCTAAGCTTTGACTTTCCCAATGTGTTGAAGCTGCTAATCAAGCAAGAATGAAAGAAAGACTTCAATGCAGAAGTCCTGGTCAGTTCTCAGATATAAATATTGCTTTGACTGAAGCATCTCCTCTATTGTCTATCTTGGAAACATTAGTAAAGTGTGGGAGCTTAAACAGGGAACTTCCTTCCTTCCAAGGTAGGAAGATGAGGTCTGTTTTAAAAGTCATAGATGATAATAATACTTGTAGCTATAGTTCCTGTCAACTTATGTATCAATTACATATCAAGAATTATAGAGATTTTTGCAAAAGTTTTCACTAACTCATATAGTAAGCCAGATTTTGTTTCAATTTTTTAAAAATAAAAAAAAAATGAGTCTCATGGTCTATGGGCAACCTGTCCATAATTACACAGTAAATTGGGATATTGGACAGCAACAAAAAGAAAAAGCAACCTAGTAAATGGGAAAGAATATTTACAAATCATATGTCTGATAAGGGGTTAATATTCAAAACATAAAGGGCTCATACAAATGAATAGCAAAATAAACAAATAATCCAATTACAAAGTGGGCAGAGATCTGAATGGGCATTTTTCCTAGGAACATATTCAGTTGGTCAATACTAGGCCATGAAAAGATGCTCAACATCACTATAATCATCGGGGAAATGTAAATTAAAACCAAAATGAGATACCATCTCACACCTGTTATAATGGCCTTTATCAAAAAACAAAAAAACAAAAACAGACAAACAAACAAAGAAACCCCACAAGCGATAACAAGTGTTGTCAGAAGGTGGAGAAAAGGGAAACCTTGTGCACTGGTGGTGGGAATATAAATTAGGGCAGCCATTATGGAAAACAACATGGAGTTTCCTAAGAAAACAAAAACAAGCAAAAAAATCCCCACATACACCTAATAATAAAAATCTAGCTACAATATGATTTAGCAGTTCTACTTATGGTATTTACACAAAGAAAACAAAAATACTAATTTAAAAAGATATGTGCACCTTCATGTTCATTTGTTCATTGCAGCATTATTTTCAAAATCCAAAATATGGAAACAACCTAAGTATTCACTGATGGATGCATAAAGATATGAGATTATACATATATGTGTGTGTGTGTGTGTGTGTGTATATATATATATATATATATATATATATATATATATATATAATGGAATATCATTCAGCATTAATAGAATGAAGTCTTATCATGTGCTACAACACAGATAGATCTTGAGAGCATTATTCTAAGTGAAACATCAGTCAGAGGAAGAAAAATACCATGTGACCTCACTTATATGAGAAATTAAAACAAACAAATAAACAACAAAAAACAAGCTCATAGATAATAGAGAACAAATTGGTGGCTAGAGGCAGCAGCGTGGGGGGAGGTAGGAGAAATGGATGAAGGAGGTCAAAAGCTAAAAACTTCCAATTGTAAAATAATTAGGTCATAGGAATATAATGTACAGTATAGTGACTATAGTTAATAATAATGTATTGTATATTTGAAAATTGCTAAGGAGTATCTTGAAATCCCTCATTATAAAAAATTGTAATTATGGATGGTGATGGTTATTAATTAGACTTACTGTAGTGATCATTTTTCAATATACACAGATATCAAATTGTGTTGTACATCTGAGACTACTATAACGTTATACGTCAACTATACCTCAATTAAGAAAAAAAAAATGGTGATACTGGGGCACAAACTCAGATTACTCAATTTATAATCTATGTTGCTTTTCTATTTATTATATATAAGACTTAAGTCATTGAATTAAATTGCATTTTGTTAAGAAATCAACCAAAATGCATATTACAGACTTGGTGATAGAGGTTGGTGGAGAGATAAGAGTAAAAATATTAGCAAGGTGTCCCTTGGAGTTGCTTTTGCAGACCACTACATAGCAAATATTTGAGCAATTTTCATATTAAAAATATCCAGATAGTATTTTTTTTAATTTTTTAATGTTTATTTTTCAGAGAGAGTGAGACAGAGACAGAGCACAAGCCAAAGACAGAGGGAGGGGCAGAGACATAAAGGGAGACACAGAATCCAAAGCAGGCTCCAAGGTCATAGCTATCAACACAGAGATGACATAGGGCTTGAACTCACAAACCATGAGATCAAGATCGTGACCTCTGCCAAAGTTGGACGCTAAACAGATTAAGCCACCCAGGTGCCTCAAGATAGTAAGTATTTTTTAACAAGATTATTCTTTCAATACTTTTTTTAACCTGACAGTTTTCTTATCTGATTTTTCTTTATCTTGTATGTAATCTATTCATAGCTTCTCTTTTCATTCACATATTACTCAACATTTATTGGAAAAGCCTTTGGATTCAAAATACTCTTTTTAAATTGCTTGTTATGAAACAATTTAAAATTATTTCTTTTCAGCCAAATGGACAGTACAATCTTCCTTTCTTTGAGAGAATGAATTTATATATCCAAAATAATCTCCAAAAACATAATCAAGGAGAAGAATCACTTTGAAAATGCTTTATGCTGTATTCATCAAAGCATAGACCAGAGATATTTTCAGTTGATTTTAGGACCACTGAATTAATGCCAGTTTCGTTGGATTGCAATATTTGAAAGCTGAAAGATGTTATTAACTATGCAAGCCTAGGGAGTTGCTGTAAACTGCCTTGGACTTATTTAGAAGAAAACTCTAACTGGCTGTGTAACATGAGGAAAGTTACTGCATATGTTTGGGGCTAAGTTTCTTCTTGGGTAATATGACAGAATTATACTGATTAGCCATTTCCTAGTTTTCTTTAATTTGTAAGTTTCCTTTATCCATGGCAGAGTTAAAGAAGCATATACATCTACAATCAGATCTATACAAATTACAGAAGAAGTAAGGGGGTATTTTGGATGCAAAACCAGATCTTGATGTATTTCTTTCTTTCTACTTTCATGTGTACATAAATATTTCATCATTTTTTAAAAAAATAATTTTAAAAACTAATGAATAGAGCATGCTCACTTTTCTGTTGTCATAATTCCATTTCTCTTACTACATTGATATTTAAAATATTAACACTAACAACTATCATTTTTGAGCACATAACAAGCACAAGGCATTATGCTATTCATGTTACAGAGTCTCATTAAGTCATTCATGACATTATCCATTCAAAATACTCATCAAGCATTTATTACATGTTGGGCAAGGTATCTGTATGATCTCCATTTGATAGATAACATAAAGGGTCACACAGCATGCACATCTGAAAATGGTACTTTCAGATTATAGCAATTCTGACCAGCTAGGACACAAAGATAAGATTCATAAAACATGCTGAAAGGACAGTTCCAATTGTAATCTGAACAGGTAAAGCAGTCTTTTACTTATTCATGAAATATTTAGGGAATAGGTTTACAGCTCTGACTTAGAAGATGGAGATAGAGCTCAGATATTTATGGATGAATGAATAAAAGTTTAAGATATCTACTACTTTCCACTTGTCACATTCCATCTGATTTTCCAATCCTTTCTCAGGTACCTAAGGCTACCATTTTTAATACTTTGGTCTATGATTGGTTTTCTAATTTGATGGCTTGCTCCTTCTGTAGACAATATCCCTTGACTCATTTGCCTATTTTTGGTTCAAGAAGCCTTTCAAGATCCATGCTCTTACTCCTAATCCATAAAGGCTGCCTTACCATTAATCAAGCTCTTTTTTTTTTTTTTTTTTTTTTTTCATGCTTAATGCCTTCAGAGTTTGAACCATAGACCCAAGACCAGGTTTTGGAGCTAGGAGCTCCTTACTGGTCATTTTTTGCATCCGCATGTTTCTGATGGAGGTCTAGGAGTGTGAAAAAGAACCCTTGGCCCCAGGATTGCTCCAGTAGTTACAAAAAGCAATGAAACATTTTCTCAAAAAAATGCAGAATTTAAATGCTGGAAGAATTGACTCATTATTAGATATTTGGGCTAGGGACAATTTCTTTCTACAAAAGAGTCTATAATCTTTTGAAATATGTTTCACTAGCCTTTCTCTTCTACGGTAACTAGACTCTCAAAGGTGACCAGAATGCAATAATCTTTTTTTAGTTCTCATCTTTATCTCTCAGCAGCAAGTGCCTCTGACAGCATCTGCAGGGATGATCATGGGCTTTGGGAAAAAAAAAATACCTAGAGTTGATTCTTATTTAAGAATCTTAGAATTCTTATTTGCAAACTGTGTATCTTTGGTCATGTTATCTAAATTCTTTGAGACTTATTTTCTAGTAGAAAATAAAAGGTAATAATAACTATCTTGTCATATATGTTGCGAATGGAATGTATGTTAGATGTATTTTCCAGGACAAGATTGTGTGGGGTAACAGCATTTCTCAATCTATCTTAAATCTGTTAATAAGTTAAACACCATGCTTTACTTTTATTCAAATATCTGTTATGTTGGTGTGACCATTACAGTGACTCATACACATAGTAAGCAAAGGAGATTTGTTTTTCCTTTTATAAAATGCTCTTATAATCTGGATTCATCCATTAAGGCTGGCTTCTCAAGAAGTATTTAATATAACTCAACATTTGTAGAGCACAAATTGAATATTAATGAAGTTCTTTCACCTTTGGGAGCAGTAAAGTCTTAATTTTACCACAGGGGAAACTTTGCCAATACAGTTATGTTGGGCATTATGTGGAACCTTTAAGATGAAATGCAACTTAATCTTGTAATAAAGCAAAGCCCTTTAAAAGTATCTCTTAGATAAATTGTGTCCACCTAAATTGCTAAACAAATAGACATTTGCTATGTATAGCTCTAAGTGTTATTGCATAATCTGTTTTCTTAGTTCTTGGGTGTTAGCTTCTTTCCATGGTTACTCTCCTGACACCAGTCTCTAATTCAACTCTTTAAGACTTTGGCTTATACCTCCTGAATATATGTCATTCCCTATTGTCACACAAACCACATTTGGTGTTCAGCTACTGACACTATCTGGTCACTGAATACTTGATGTCACTCAGAATTTGTATACTTCAATCTGACATTAATTATTTAGGCTTTATTCTGAGCTTCTTTGGGACTTCAGGTTAGTGATATGGCCCAAGTTTGATCATAAACACATTCATTGAAATCCAGAAGTATTTATTGCCTAATATTCATATACTGGCCTGGCCACTGGAGAGTAAGTTCATAGACTAGAAAATGCAGAGAATATATTCATGTAAAATACAAGAGAAGTAAGCAAAGAAAATGTGGCACTTTGCTACCTGAGAAGTTGGAGGGTTCCTTCTGGAGATGAGTTGAAATATCCAGATAAATATGTAAGAAGAGAAATCTCAAATGTCCAGGGACAAATGAGTGCATGAGGCATTCTGGTAGAGGGAAAGCTTATAAAAAAATAAGGCTGGAACCATAAAGAGGAACCAAATAACCAAAATCTTGATATGGAAGACAATGTGGATCCTTTTAACATTATAATCAATGTTTCTTTAAAAATAATATTAGAGGTCGTGCAAAAGTTGATAAAGATGCACACAGTTTTGTGCCAATTTAAGGACTATTATCACAACCTGTCTTTTTGAAAATGAGCATTGATATTTGACATATATATTGACAGACTAGATTTGTTATCATCTACAAAAAAAAATTTCCTCTGCCTGGCAAAAAGAATCAGACAAATCTTTATGTGCCCTTCTTATCTAGTGTATATATTTACTGTAGCACATGTGCCAATGAATTGTATTAGTCTCTTCACTGTTTTATAGTATGAATATCCCTTGACTGATCACCTTTAACTCTAGCTCCAACTCTCATCTGTGTACTAATAACTCTCAAAACTAGAGCTTGAGATTGATTCCCATTTCTCTATGCCTGCTAGATATGACTGTATAGAGGTCCCATGAAGTCTTTATGATCCCCATGATTAAAAATGAATGAATGGAATGTCTTCTGGCAGTTTGACATTAAAAATATTTTAAAGACATCTCCTAATTTAGCATAATTAGATCCTAGGCAAATAACAGAAAATCATCCTCTAAAATCATTTCTAGAAAATGAGAAAACCCCAAGTGTTCCCTCCAAAAGGAATCTTAATAGAGTGAGAGCAGTGAGTAATACATGATATAATAATAATTATCTCCTCCTAAGAATTGCAAACATTGGCCTGATCTCTAATGGGTATGGAATTCCCACATGTATTGCTCATGCTGTCAGGGAAATCTACAAATACAATAAGATGGTCTCAGTCATGTAGCATAGGCTGTCAACTAAAAGTAAGTTAAGTAAGTAAGTAAGTAAGTAAATAAATAAATAAATAAATAAATAAATAGTGCAGATCTGTGACAGTCCTCTCAGGCTCCCACAGATGAACTTCTACCAGCTATAACAAAACAAAACAAAAATAATTACTATACCATGAGGAAATAAATTACTGAGTAGGAGCAAGTAGAAACAAAAATTTTGGATCATCAAGGATTACAGATATTGAAATTATCAGATATAAGATATGAAATAACCATGTTAAAATGTAAAAAAAAAAAAAAAGTAAAATAAGGAATAAAAGTTAAAGTATGAGTACCAATCTAGAAACCTCAGATTCCATTTGTAATCATTGCAATCACTTACTTGTACACATTTCCTCTCTTTAGGTAGAAGGTTGAATAGGTGATACACAGGGTATTTTGGGGGACAATGAAACTATTATGTATGACCTTATAATGGTGGGTATATGATACTATGTGTTTTCACAAAACCCATAGAACTTTCAAGTAAAAAGTGTGAATCTTAGTTATACAAATTTATAAGTATTATTTAAGAGGTCAGAAGACACTAGCGTGGAGCATCTCACAGAAGAGGCTGGGAAAAAAAATGCTGAACTACATAAATTGGGCAATGAGTGGAGTTTATAAGAAGTAAAAAACAAACAAACAAACCTCCCCAAACCCAAAAATCTGCATAAGAATATATTTTACTTGCCAAACTTGTTTACTGTGGAGGTATGGATGAACTATCCATGCATACTGAAATTGAACAATTAAATAAATGTGTAACTAATGGTGTGAGCCAGGATTCATGTTGTTGGAGCAGGAGGTTACAAATAAGCAAGGAAGGAGGCTGCATAATGATCCATGGAGTAGTAGATTAGAGACATCAGTATAAACTAATTTTTACTTTAATAGCTATATATGTGTGCATGTGGGTATCATTGGTCAGTAAAAAGATTCTCTTGCTTTGTCAGTTTAGAAGGTCTAGAAGCAATGACACTACAGAGCAATGAACACACTTAGAACAAGGCATCTAATATCATTCTCCAATAGAAGAAAACAAAGCCACTTGAAGAAATGGCTGATTCTAGGATTAGGGTCAAAAAAACAAGTACAATATGAGCCTGGGTTATCTTGTAAAGTAATGCAGTAGAGAAGTATTTAAAACTAAAATTAATCACTCAGAAAAATAAAAATATCCACAATGATAGAGGTATATCCAAAAGACACATACACACAAGAGAATTGAAAGAGATCCCAAAGGCCAAAGCTTAAAAATTTTAAGCAAGTATTTTTAATAAAAAGAAGTACTAAATTATTACCCAATGGAAAAAATAAATATCCAGAGTCCATACTAATATAAACATATGATTGCATAAATAAATGAGGGGATAGAGACAAATCTCTGCAGAAAAATTCCAAATGATTTATAGAGATACTCTGCCCTTGAAAAGGTGGAACATAACTCCTCTTTGGGCTGCACAGAGTGACTTTTTTTTTTTTTTTTCAAAGAATACACCATGGAATAGGGAGGGAAGAGTACCTGTAGAACAGAGAAACCTGACAAACACCACCTCAGCCAGATGATAAAAGTTAACATCAATAGTTACAGTCATGTTGACAATATGTGCCCATGATATAATGTGATGAGAATGACATTTTACCTCTGTAGTCTTCCTAGCAAACACCCATAAACTAAGAGTAATCATTAGAAAAGCATCAACAAATCCCAAAAACAGACAAAATATCTGACCAGTATTCCACACATCTGTCTAGGTAATCAAAAATAAAGAATATCAGAAAATGTCACAGCTACAAGCAGCCTGAGGAGACATGCCATATAAACGCAATGTGGTGTATTAGATGCGATCCTGAAACAGGGGGTGGGGGGAAGACGTTAGGCAAACACTAAGGAAATCTGAATAAAGTATGGACCTCAGGTAATAACATTATGTTAATATTAGGTCTTTAATTGTAAAAAAAAAAAAAATGTACCATGCTAATGTAAGATGTTAATAGGAGAAACTGGGTATGGGATATGTGAATTCTTATACAATCTTTATAGTATTTCTGAACATCTAAAATTATTCTAAAGTCAGGCTTATAAAAAAAAGAAATCATTAGAAACTAAGAAATTTAATATGAAATAATAGCACATTTAATTCCAGGAAAAATAATCAAGTCTAAGCTTTTATGAACTTAATAAAAGACTCAAATATATAAATGTATTTATGTATATTTATATGAATCATACATATATAAATCATATATTTATGATAGAATTACTGCTAGATATATACAAATATGTTATATACACTTATAATATGCATGTAATAGACATTTTATATATGTATGTATACTAGAGGCAGAGAGAAAACTATACAAGCCATGACCAACATAATCTTCTTACTTATTAATAAAACATACAAAATACTAGTACAGATATAAGACATTTAACAACACAATTAACATGCTTTATTTAATGGAAATATATTGAATGCTGTACACCAAATTCAGAGAAAATACATTCTTTTGTTTTTAATTTTTTAAAATATTTATCCTTGAAAGAGAGAGAGAGAGAGAGAGATGGAGTTTGAGTGGGGGAGGGGCAGAGAGAGGGAGACAGAATCCAAAGCAGGATCCAGGCTCCAAACTGTCAGCGCAGAGACTAATGTGGGGCTCAAACTCATGAACCACGAGATCATGACCTGAGCTGAAGTCGGACGCTGAACCGACTGAGCCACCCAGGCACCCTCAGAGAAAATACATTCTTATCAAGCACACATAAGACATATACAGAATACTTTGTATTCCCAAACAACCATAAAATCTCAACACAGTGAAACTTTTTTATCATATATCTCCTTTTTAAAAACAATACACAGTTACAAATTAGCATGTGAGATACCTTTACCTGAAATCTGAAAATTATCAAAAACACTTCTAAATTATTTATAGATTGTAAGATAAATCATAATAAAATCTTAAATTTTGAGACTGAATTGACTAATATTTAAACTTTTTTTTCTATGAAGATGAGAATGAAATGATGATTTAAGGGAAATATATAGTCTTAAATGGTTATATGAAGAAGGAAATAAAATGTTAATGATTAATGAGATTATGATCAAACTGAAAAATGAAGAAAGTAGGAAATAGCACCAAGAGTAAAAATGAAAGCAAAGAAAAAAAAGGAATCAATATATTTGTGACGAATTTTTAGGAACTGACTGAAAAAAAGGACAAAGCCAAAATCGCATTAAAATAATTAAGTTTGATTCAGAGTTTCAAAGTATTCTCCAAAGAGAAACACCAGTCTTCATGATTTAAAGGAATGTATGACAAAACATTAGATAAAGAGATCATTAAAATTTTATTCAAACCTTTTAAGGTATAGAAAAAAAAAAGACTCTCTTCAATTAGGTGTATGAAGCTAATATAATCTTGATAACCAAACCTTATGAGGGTAGTATAACAGAGAAATGTTACAGATAAATCATTTCATGAATAAATTTGTAAAACTCTCAGTAAAATATTAGCCAGCTAAATCCAGCAACAGATAAAAGAGATCATAACTCATGAGCAAGTAGAGCTTATCTGTGGCAAGCAAGATAGGTTTAACACTGGAAAATCCAATGATGAAAGTTATCGCATTAACTGATTAAAAGAGGGGGGGAGAGGTGTTTATCACCATAGATGCAGAGAAAAGCATTTGATAAACATCCATTCAAGGTATCTTATAGTAAAAATAGAAAGTACTTCTTTAGTCTTACAGATTATCTACCAAAATCTACACCCAATTTGTTTACTAAAATAAAGAAGACTAAGATATTCACAATCTATTTCCATTTAACAGTTTACCAGAAATTTTGTCATTGGAGTGAACACAGGGGAAAAAAGCTTAATTAAGTGTTTACAGATCATGAAGTAAGAAACAAAACCAATATTTGCAGGTATAATTGTCAAAAATCAGAAATACTCCAAAGAATCGAGTTATTAGAATGAAGAAGAATTTATACCATGGTGACTAGATATATAAATAATATACAAAAATCTGGTAATTTCACACAGCAGTCACCAGTGCAAGTTGCAGCTTGTAAAATAATACAATTTATATAATAGTAACAATATAAGATTTATAGCAATATAGCTAACCATGAAAGCACAGGATCTTACTACGAAAATATTGAAGGATATTTCTGAAATTCAAATAGGTGATGAAATATACTTTGCTTTTGATAAAAAGTCAATATTTTAGATATACTATTTTCTTCACATTTAGGATCATTAGTGTCAATAAAATACCATTAAAAGCCCCAATAGTTTTTTTTTTTTTCAGAACTCGAAGCTCATTTTTTGGGGCGCCTGGGTGGCTCAGTTGGTTAAGCGTCGGACTTCAGCTCAGGTCACGATCTTGCGGTCCGTGAGTTCGAGCCCCGCGACGGCTCTGGGCTGATGGCTCAGAGCCTGGAGCCTGCTTCCGGTTCTGTGTCTCCCTCTCTCTCTGCCCCTCCCCCGTTCATGCTCTGTCTCTCTCTGTCTCAAAAATAAATAAACGTTAAAAAAAATTTTTTTTTAATTATATAATAACAATGAGACAAGAATGAAAACCCACTTCTGAAGGAAATGAAGAGGAGTGTGGTAGGGTATATACTACATAGTATTAAGAATTATTTAAAAATTATACTAATAAAACATTTATTCAGGAATTAGCAATAATTGTCTTGGGAACAGAAAAGAGGCAAAACAGAAGAGAATACAGTAATATTTTCACTGTTATATGGAAAATTGATGTATAAAAATGTCTGTTTTGCCAATCACTGGGTAAAGATAAGCTAATGAATCAATTATGCTTGGATAATTAATTGCCACATCATATTCAGGTTTCAACGCTAAGTGAATTAAAGAAAAAAAAGTTTATGTGAAGAGGAAAACTAAATATTTTAGAAGAGTATATAGGAAAATATTTCTATCACCTCAGGCTAATGGACTTCTCATTATAAGACTTCAAATGAGCAACTATAAAGTAAAGCATTAAATGTAAAAATTCTCTTTATTAATTCAACAAATTTTCATTGAACACTTACACCATGCATTCTGCTAGGGGCTAAAGATACATCAGTGAACAAAACAAACAATTTTTTTTTTTTTGCCTTTGTTGAGTATATTTTCTAGTTAGATTTTTGCCATATACATGTGTTAGCCCATTTAGGCTGCTATAGAAAAATATGATAGACTAAGTGGCTTATAAACAACAGAAATTTATTTCCCAAGCTCCAGAGGCTAGGAAATCAAGGCACCTGCAGATTTTGTGTCTGATACAAGCATACTTTCTGGTTCATAGATGACTGTCTTTCCGCTCTATTCTCACTGGCAGTAGGGAAAGTCTTTTTTATAAAGACTTCCCCAGAGTCTTTTTATAAAGGTACTAATCCCATTTATGAGGGCAGCATCCTTGTGGCCTAATCACCTCCCAGTGGTCCCATTTCCAATCACCATTGCACTGGGGATTAGGTTTCAACATATGAATTTGGCAGGGGGAGGGACACAAATATTTATTCCATGGAAATATAACCATCAGAGGATTAGCATCTGGAAATATACCTGTCTTCTGTCAATTTAAAAAATAGCAAAGTAACCTCATAGAAAAATGGCCAAAAGTCATGTACAGGTTTTTCCAATGAAGGATAAGTCTGAATATCTAACAAACAACATATTTTTTATTTAATTGTAATCAACAAAATAAAAATGAAAGCCAAATGTGATCATACTTCATACCTTCCTCATTGGCCAAAGCTAAAAATCAGGACAAAAACTAAATACTTGTGAAAATAAGACACGGAAAAAGCTTTAGACACTAATGATGGGAATACAAATCATTAAGCCACTTTAGAACACAATTCAGCATTATCTTGTGAAGTTGAAGCTATGCATTTCCGGTGACTTTGCAATTGTACCCCTGGAAAAATGCTGGGATATGTGCACCAGAAGCCCACGGATATTCAGAGCACCAGTGTTTGAAATAGCAGAAAGCTATAAACAACCCAAGTGGAAATAGATAATTTGAATTTTACTTACATAATGAAACATTCTACAGAAGTAAAATAAATTAACTAAATGCATTAGCAGGGATGCATCTTGAATAATTAATGCTAAATGAAATACACAAGTTATAGAAGAACACATTCAGAGGAAAGCATCTATGTAAAGTTCAAACGTTTTGTATACTTCCATTCCCTTATTTGACTATAGCTTCCTTGAAAGCATGGCTCTGTTATATTGCTGAATCCCAAGCATCCAGAATAAAGTATCTCATGTAGTAAAATCATATTGGTGATGTTCTCATTATTATAACAGGTAATGTGTACACAGATGTTAGCTTTCCTTTATTTTTGTATATTATATATCAATTTTTGTATTACAATATTTATTAAATTGCACTTACTTTAAAACATGATCATATGGTCACTTCCATTTTACCTGTGCTTTATTTGTAAATAAAAATGGTCAAATGTGTGTATTTTTTAAGAAACTTAATGTGTAATCTCCTATAAATGCAGTGCCTTTTATTTTTGCTGATATTGCTCATCAAAACTCCATTCACTTTAACTTATATCTATCCTCCTCCATACACCCAGACCACATTCAACTTATCCTAAGACCATAGGCTTTGAACACTTCTGTGCCTCTCTGTCCTCCTATTCCCCAGGCCCAACGCCCTCACCTACATTGTATGTACTCTTACTTCATGTGTGAAATGCTGTAACTCTCTTCAGTTTTTTCCTTGCCTCCTTTGTGCACCAACTCCAAAACCACTTTCCTCCCTTTTAATTCTGTCACTGTAAAATTTTAAGACTTCCCATTGCTCACTAAAATATGTATACACCCCCTTCCATCTTTCTCAAGGACAGTAACAATTGGTGTCCACATTTCTTAATTTTATCTAATATATACCTGTAGATTTAACAAACTTGAATAAGATGGCATCCGGTGTTTCCCTAAATTTTATTACTCTGTTCAGTATGTACTCTATACTGAAGACCTAAATAGTACCATGAGCTGTGTTACATATTTCTCATAATTTAACATATTTGCTACTCTGGTAAGTACTGTTTCCCATTTTGCAAGGTCAATAAACTGAGCATCACAGGGATTAAGTATTGTACCCAAGACTGCCCAATCAGTAAGAGATAGAACTTATATTTAAATTCAGAGATGTATACCTACAAGAGCTATACCTTTCAAGGTTAGTTCAGTTTGTCACAGTTTGATGTACCATTTCTTTTAATACCTACTCTTTATGACTTTTCTTCCAAACCTTTGAAACAAGTTCCTAGAACACTATATATAAGACAGACACTATGTATATTTTTATTTTATATATTTATATACTTTATTATATAAAACATTATATATTATATATAATACTATATGTAATATATTATATATAATTGCATAATTATAATACATATTATTATTTATATATGTATATTATATATTATATATTTATTTATTTATATTCTATCTGGGTTTCATGGAAGAGAAACTGCCCAAGTTTTCATGAAAGATAAAAAGGTTTTATGGAGAAGAAATCATATATATTACTATATCATACACTGAAATAAACTATTATATTTATGTGGGTACAGAATTCTACATTATAGCATATTTTTGTTTGTGGTATGTAGATAATCCCTCCTGCTAGAATTGGAGGGTTTTGATGGTACAGAATATTTTGTTCATCTTTATTTCCCCTTACAACATTTAGTAGAGTGTCTTGCACATGGTAAGTGCCAAATTAATTGTATTTCCATCAAATTTCATTTCTTCCTATCTTGACAAACAAGTAAGTGGATAAAAAGGTACATGTCATACATTCAAATGTAATACATGATAAGATTGCTATGTAGGAAGTATTTTGAATTTTTGTGTGTACTAGACTATTTTGAGCCTTGTATCAACATAAACAGTTTGACTAATAATGACTGATAAACTGTGGAACTCAGGTGACGGCTAACATTTAGCAATAGATCAGTTCTCTAACACAGAACTAAATAGTTTCACTATGTTATACAAATTGCAAAATTATGACTACCTAGAAAACTGTAATAATTTACAATAACTCAGAGTACAACAGGACAAACATTTCCAACTGGGTACCTAACACTGATCTTCAAAAGATTCTGGCATCTGAGGGAAGATGTGAATTTACTGGAGTCATAAAGAACGATTTGTAATGCACATTTTGATGTCATGAAACTAATAAAACTGCATCTTCTGGGCAATGATTTGTCCCAGAGTTGACACAGCCTCTAAGAGGCTGTGAATATTGCATAAATAGTACAAATTCTCCACACTTCAGTTTGTTTATGAAATGAGGAAAATTAATGTTTTAATCGTATTTAAAATGTTATGGCAGGTAGAGATGGGGTACTTATATACCAGGGATTGTATTAGACATTATCATTATCAGATTAGCCTCTGTTATTCCCACTGTACAGTTAAGTAAAATTAATTTTTAAAAAAGCACACCTCCTAGAATTTACAAAGGCATAGAAGAGGTCTCTGTCTTAACTTTCCTCTCTGTAGGTACAACTCCCAACTTCCAGCCAAAAGGAGATAGGGCATTCCTATTTTCTCTGAAAGGGATTTAGTTAGGTTACTCATCACCTCAATTCATTTCACTATTTGTATTCCTCACAGTCTTCATGTCTATATTTATTCTCTATCCTAAGTCAAATATGCATATGATTTAGTTTTTATTAAATATATATTTATTGAATACTGACTATATGGCAGGTATTTTTCTAGACATTGAATATGTAGTGACAGTGAAATCAGGCCAGGTTTGTGACCTAATAGAGCCTATATCCCAGAGAGGACAGAGACAGTGAATAGGTTTTATGATTGGAGTTTGCTGAGTGGTATAGGGAAATGTTTGTAGGTAGTAGGATTGAGGAAGAGAATAGATTTTGTGGAAATATATATTACTCTACAGAATATTTGGCTGGAGTATCCATTGGAAATATTCTTTACATTAAGCAACAGAAAACAAAATAACAGTATTTGAAGAGTGACATATTTCTCATATAACAAAAGTCTGCAGGTAAATAACTCTTGGCTTCAGCTCTATGAATTATTCTTTCTTCATAAATATAAAATGATGGCCTTGGCTCCAGCCATGACCCACTGACAATGAAGGAAGAAAGAGGGAAGGGGAAAAGTACAAATTAGATTTCTTTCATTGGCCGAAACCATGACATCATGCCTTTCCTACGTCTCTAGAAGCATGGGAGGTTGAAGAGTACAAGTAAAACCTTGGATTGTGAGTAACTTGTTCTGTGAGTGTTCTGCAAGATGAGCAAATATTTCTAAGAAATTTTAACTTGATAAACGAACAATGTCTTCCAATATGAGTAGTATAGTAGTATGTGATGACGAATGTCACATGATCACAACTGAGCCAATGGTTCTTGAAATTTGCTTTGATAAACAAGTGCTTTGGGTTGCAAACATGTTTCTGGAAAGAATTATGTTCGCAAACCAACATTTTACTGTATTTGCTTTTACAACTCCTAAAAGAGACATAGGAAAGATGGAAAGGAAATAGGATTCTTTTTCATTTTTGATTTTTTAACGTTTTTGTTTTAATTCCAGTTAGTTAACATACACTGTTAAATTAGTTTCAAGTGTATAATATAGTAATTCAACACTTCCATACATCATCCTGTGTGCATCATGACAAGTATACTCCTTAATCCCCATCACCTATTTAACACATCTCCCTCCCACCCTCCCCCTTTGGTAACCATCAGTTTGTTCTCTAAAGTTATGGGTCTGTTTCTTAGTTCCATTCTGTATTTCTCTCTCTCTCTCTCTCTTTCCCTTCACTTGTTTGTTTTGTTTCTTAACTTCCACATATGAATGAAATCATATGGTATTTGTCTGTCTATGACTGACTTACCTCTCAACATTATTCTCTCTAGCTCCAACCATGTTGTTGATATATATATATATATATATATATATATATATATATATACATATATACATATGTATACATATACATATATATATTACATATATATATTATATACATTATATATTATATATACATTATGTATATATATACATTATGTATATATTATATATACAATATATATATTATATATTACATATATATGTATATATTATATATATTATATATATATATACACATATACATATATATATATTCCACTTTTCCTTTAGCCATTCATCTATTAATGGATACTTGGGATGCTTCAATATCTTGGCTATTGTAAAAATGTTGCTATTAACAAAATTCATTTGGGAATACTTAACAAAAGGAACACATAAAAAATTGTGTGAAGGAAAGTGTATGTTGGGGAAGAAAAGACTAAGGGAAAATGTAGTATAAACAATGGAATATTATTCAGCCTTTATAAAGAAGGAAGTCCTCCTATTTTCAACAGTATGGATGGACTTGGAGGATATTATGCTAAGTGATAATAAGCCAGGAAGAAGGACAAGTACTACATGAATCACTTATATGATAAATCTAAAGTTGTTCAACTCATAGATTTGGGGAGTGAAATAGCAGTTGCCAGGAGCTGGAGGCAAACAGTCAAATACCACTGGGGTGGTATTAGTCAAAATGTACAAAGTTTCATTTATATAAGATGATGAATCCTAGAGATCTACTGTATAGTGCCTATAGTTAATGATACTATGTTGTATATTGAAAATTTGCTAAGAAGGTAAATTTTATATTAAGTGTTGTTATCACAAAAAATATAATAATAAATAAGAGGGCAGGAGGATACTTTTAGAAGTGATGGATAGGTTTATGGCATAGATTGTGGTGATGGTGTCATGAGTGCATATTTATCTCCAAACTCATCAAACTGTATACATTAATTATGTACAATTTTTTTCCAGTTTTATTGAGATGTAATAAACATATAACATTGTATAAATTTAAGGTTTATGACATGATTTGATATATGCATACATTATGAAATGATTATCACAATAAGTTTAATTAACATCCATCACTTCACATAGTTGCAAATTATTTTTCTTGTGATGAGAACTTTTAAGATTTATTCTCTTAGTAGCTTTCAAATACACAATAGAGTACTGTTAACCATAGTCACCATACCGTACATTACATCTCTAGAGTTTATTTGTCTGAGAACTGGAAGTTTGTATTTTTGGCCATCTTCACCCAATTTTGTCATCCCCATGCCTATCTCTGGCAGCCACCAGTCTTTTCTCTGTTTCTATGAATTTGGGTTTTTTTTCCTTTTTTTCTTGTAGATTCCACATATATGTGAGATCATACAGTATTTATCTTTGTCTGACCTATTTCACTTATCATAATGCCCGTAAGTGCCATATTGTCACAAATGTCAAGATTTCCTTTGTTTTAATTATTTTATTTTATTTTTATTTGGGAGAGAGCATTGAAGACAGGCAGAGGGAGAGAGAGAACCAATCTTAAGCAGGCTCCACGTTCAGCATATAGCCCAACACAGGGCTCAGTCTCACAGCCCTGGGATCATGAACTGAGCTGAAATCAAGAGTCGGACACTCAGCTTACTGAGCCACTAGATGCCCCTCCGTTTTTTAATGACTAATATTTATTATACATATTATTTTATTATTTTATTTATTTTATATTAATTATATATCATATTTCTTTATCCTTTCATCTGTTGACAGCTACATATGTTGCTTCCATGTCTTGGCTATTGTAAATAATGCTGCAGTGATCATGAGCGTACAATGTCTCTTTGACAGTGGTTTTGTTTTCTTTGATATGTACCCAGAAGTGGAATTGCTGGCTCATATGGCAATTCTGTTTTTAATTTTTTAAAGACCTCCCATAATGTTCTCTGTAGTGGCTGCATCAGTTTACACTTGCACTTACATTGGTCCCTTTTCTCCACATTCTCAATGCTTATCTCTTGTCTTTTCGATAACAGCCATCCTAATAAGTGTGAGGTGATACCTCATGTGCATTCCTCTGATAATTAATTATACTAAACATCTTTTCATATACCAGTAGGCCATTAGTATGTATTCTTTGGAAAATGTCTATTCACTTCCTCAGGCCATTCTTTAATTGAATTGTTTCTTTTCTTCTTCTTCTTCCTTCTCCTTCACCATCTCCTCCCTCACTTCCTCCTCCTTCTTCTTCTGCATTTGCTATTGACTTGTATAAGTTCTGTCTTTGTGTGTATGAGGTCCTTTATATATTTTAGATATCAGTTCTCTATCAGATATGTGATTTGCAATATTTTCTTCCTTTTGGTATGTTGCCTTTTTAGTTTGTTGATGTTTGCTTTGCTGTGCAGAAGATTTTTGGTTTGATGTAGCCCCACTTTATTTTTGCTTTTGTTTCCTTTGCTTTTGGTGTTAAATAATAAAAAAAGAGACCAGTTGTCAAAACCAATGTCCAGTAGCTTAACCCCCTTTTTCTTCTAGGAGTTTTATGGTTTCCGGGACTATGTTCAAGTCTTTAATCCACTTGAGTTTCTTTTTCTTTTTGTATGTTTTAAGTTAGTGCTTGAGTTTTATTCTTTTTGATAGAGCAGTCTAGTTCTATCAGCAGCATTTATTGAAGAGATTGTCCTTTCCCTATTGTACATTCTTGACTCTTTTGTTATAAATTGATAGGCCATATATGCATGGGTTTAGTTCTAGGATCTCTATTCTGTTATCTTAATATATGTATCTGTTTTATAATTTATATAATATAATTGCCAATACCATGTTGTATAATTTATGTAATATAATTGTGTATTATAGTAATACAATATTATATATACAGTTTGAAATCAGAAAGTATGATGCCTCCAGCTGTGTTGTTTCTCAAGATTACTTTGACTATTCACTGTCTCATGTGGTTCCATATACATTTTATGATAGTTTTTTTCTATTTCTATGAAAAATTCCATTGGTATTTTGATAAGGATTCATTGAATCCAAAGATTGCTTTGGGTAGTGTGGACATTTAAATAGTGTTAATTCTTCCATTCATGAGCATGAAATATCTTTCCATTTATTGGTATCTTCTTAATTTTTTTCATCTGTGTCTTATAGTTTTTAGTGTAAAGATCTTCAATCTCCTTAGTTAAGTTTATTCTTCTTGATGCAACTGTAAATGGGATTGTTCTCTTAATTTTTATTTCTGATAATTCATTGTTAATGTATAGAAGTGAAACTGCTTTTTGTGTATTGATTTCATATTCTGCAATTTTACGGAATTCATTTATTAGTTCAAATAGGTTTTGCTGGAGTCTCCAGGGTTTTCTTTATAAAACATCATGCTGTATATGAATAAAGATAGTGTTACTTCCTTTTCTGATCTGGATGGCTTTTATATCTTTTTCTTGCCTAATTGTGGTGGCTAGGACTTCCAGTACTATGTTGAATAAAAGTGATGAAAGTGGGCATACTTGTCTTGTTCCTTATCTAGAAGGAACATTTTTAGCTTTTTAATGTTGAGTATGACATTAGCTGTGCATTTGCCATATATAGT
The DNA here is from genome assembly GCF_018350195.1 of Panthera tigris. Classification (NCBI taxonomy): domain Eukaryota; kingdom Metazoa; phylum Chordata; class Mammalia; order Carnivora; family Felidae; genus Panthera; species Panthera tigris. The sequence goes on from NC_056669.1 coordinate 50,074,486, forward strand.
TTTTATTATGCTCAAGTTCCCTCTATGCCCAGTTGGTTTAAGGTTTTGTTTTTAAAGTTTATTTATTGTGAGAGAGAGAGTGCACAAGTGGAGGAGAGGCAGAGAGAGAGAGAAAGAGAGAGAGAGAATCCCACACAGACTCCTTGCTGTCACAGCAGAGCCTGACGCGGGGCTCAATCTTGCGGGGCTCAATCTCACAAACCATGAGATCACGACCTGAGCTAAAATCAAGAGTGGATGTTGAATTTTTTCAAGGGCTTTTTCTGAGATGGTCCTATGATTTCTATCCTTCATTTTGTTAATGTGGTGTATCATATTGATTAATTTGTGGGTGTTGTTCCAGATGCAAGATTTATTCTTTGGTTAATTAACTCATAAAATCTCCTACCTTGGAGAAAACAGCATACCAGAGGTCAGGGAGAGTCAAGGGACCAAAAATGAGAGAACGACCACACAGTGAAAGGCAGACTCTGCAGCTCCATCTCTCTTCCAGACAGGAGACGTCAGTAGTCAGGAATACTCCTCCATGGAGGATACTGGGAAGATTCTTTTTAGAATAACTGAACAGCTCTAGAAAGACCTAGAGATCTAATATTTAGTAAGGCAATATAGTTCATCACTCAGTAATTCTATGAACCATTAGCTAAATCCCTGCCTGCACATACTTACTATAAATCAGCACCTCATTCATAATTACAAAGGAGAATACAAGAATCCTATATAAAAGAAACCTCTACCATGAAAGAGGAAGAGATCATAGAGAATAGGCACTCAGAGGAAACAAAAATAATGTAAAGGGGAATGGAAAAATTTTTAATGAAAAAAAATCTGTAAATAAGATGCTTAAAGAGTTAAGGGAAGATGTCATATCCATAAACCAATAATAACATGGTACCAATACCAAGGCATTAAAGGAGTAACTGGAGATGAATAAAACATTGCTTGAAAATAAAAATATAAATGATGAAATTTAAGGAAGAAATCATAGTAGGGTTGAAAGTTGAAGTTCTTTTTCTGAAAGAAGAACACTGCTCCCCTCATCATTAAAAAAAAAAAAGCAATTAAAAGATAGGATAGAAAGAAGAAAAAAAATTAGGCAATCTACTATTATACTAGTAGAAGTTCCAGAAGGGTAAGCATGAGCCAAAACTAATACCTATGATTAGTCTTCTAAGCTCAGATGCCACTGCCAGTTGGGCATAAACACTCAGATTGTACTGCCAATACCATCAGCAACAGACTGCTGTCACTACTACTACTGCCACAACTGGATTGAGCTGCCTGATTTTTGTTTGTGCCAACAGCTTCTGATGTAAAGTCCAGAGTAGATGGATCTGATTCATGAAAACCAGATCAGGTGTCATATTCTTGTTGTAAGAGCTCGTATAGTGGGAGTCTGGCTCATAGGAAGGGTTTAGCCACTGGGCAAATAAAATCACAAATGTCCCCTACACATGGGAACTAATATTAAAAACAGAGAAAAAGAGCCCTAGGGTGAAAAGAGCCCTAGGGTGAAAAGAGCCCTAGGGCCTGCAGAGTAGGAAGTCCACCCTGGGGCACTGGGATGGAGAATTCTGGGAGAACTGGCTCTAGGTAGCAAATAAACAGAGAAACACAACCCAAAAAAACAACAAGCAAAAAAGAAACTGATCATTTATCTGAGGAATTTGAGCATTTAGAAATAATATTAATAGATGTTTTATGGTTCTTACAGTGCATTTCAAATAATTTGACAATGAATTGATAAATGCAAAATAAACAAAGGAAGAAACATAGTCTAGAATAATGTTTGTTGACAGAAACTGAACCAGAAAAGGAACAAAAGAAACATAATCATAGTTGTAGCTTAATTCATCAATATCTTTCAGACGTTTACAGAATCACAAAAATGTGGTTTAATTGTAATGGAAAAAAATAAAAAGGGAAAGAATTGTTAACAGCAAGCTTTCAATTGATAATGTGAAAAATAAAAATACACAAAAACTGTATTAGCAGAATTTGGAACAATGATCTTAGCAAGAGAGGAAAGAGTTGAAATATTTAAAAGCCTCTAGGAAATGGGACTTCAAAGTTTAGATGGCGACTAGGGGACTTTACTAAAAGTAAAAATATATTTTTAAAGAGGAGCTAAAATATGACTTCTTCTCATGAGCCCTATCATGGCAGAGTGAGTTCTTTCTTTACGTGTTCCCTCAGCACTTTCTATACATCTTCTTTATCGTAGTACTTTTCACACTGGCTAGTAATTAATTATTCACATGACTATTGCCCTCACTACCTATACACACTGGCTAGCACTGAGTAGTATGCCTGATGCAAAATAAATGCCAAGTATATTTTTCCTGAGCTAATCTATACTCAACCTTCTCCATCTTAACTTATATTTTTTCTTTATTTACTCATTTCCCCCCTCCATCTTTTGGATGCATTATTTCCATGATTCTGCTTCTATTAAAAAAAATCCTTTGTATTCTCATGAAAGGAGAGCCAGAAACTCTTAGAGTGAATCTGAAATCTTTTTTTCAGTGATCATATCTTGTTTCTGGGTCTATCTTTACATATTAGTCTAAAATATCCACTGGGCAAAACTTGCTTGATATTTATCAGCTCACCTTATTTGGGTGAATTACTAAAAAACATTTTTGCGAGAATATATCAAAAATATTCCACACGCTAAAACCTAGAAAAGGAAGGCTGAATTCATCTACTGATTAGATGTACCCATCATGGGGAAACAGTGAATAAATCCATGAACATTCTTAGACAACCAGATAGCTATAGATTATTGACAATTTTATTAGAGGATTCTGATTACCATCACAGAACAGCAGAGTTCCAACTCCAAATTGTCACTTCTTTCCAGATTTGCAGCTTTTAAAATCATACTGGAGCCAGGAAACACAGAATTCTCTTGTGGGTCCAATAATTTGAAGAACAAATCTCCAAAGTTAGATTTTTTTGTTCTGTGTTAAAACATTAACATCTATTAAATGCTACACAAAGACACTTAGCCAGTGAGTTTTAATTAATTTGGTCTTAAGAAAACTAATTGTCTATCATTTGAGCTTTAGGCTATTTCCTGAAAAAAAATCAAATACTTATTTGGAAGAAATACTGCAAGTCATTTTCTCTGAGAACATGGGGTTTGGCTTGACAGGGGCAGCTATTAAAAAGATTTAATGGAATCACCAAGACTTATTTGAAACTTGCCTAGAAACATTTTTATCCTCAATCTGCACAACAATATATTAATTTTTTCAACCCAGATGGAGATTTTATTTTTATCCTAGGAGGGAGGGCAAATAAAGACTGTGGGGATTTCTAGTTGTGAGCTGGGAGCACAGAAGGTGAAGATCTTGCAGACGCAGAATGAGAGAAGGAATAAAGCATCCTGTCAAATTAAAATTAAAAAAAAAAAAACACAGGAAAAACAGCAGTGTAATAAAGAACCATATAACGGCATTTCTGACCAGTTTGCTCTCCACTGATGGAGAAATTGAATTCAGGGTGTACTCAGAAGGCTGTCATGAAGGGGTATTTGGAGGTTGTGTGGTAGTTAAGGATACAGTGTTCTTTCTCTTCCATATAATTCATTTTCTTGGATTGCAAATAATGCTATTAAAATTTGATTCACATTGAAATTGGCACCACTCAAACCAATGTACTTGGCAGCTGAGATTTATTATTTGATGCATTTGTCAGGATAAATATATGCTGAAAATAAGAAAGCTGATATTCTATCTTTTCTTCTGGGCTCATGAATTTTGCTGCATTTTACATTAGAAATCAAATTGTATGATGAGGAATAGCTGTGGGGTATCATATAAGGGAAACAATACAGTCTGGAAGTCTGGAAACCAGAATTTGGGTGATAGCTCTGCCACCATGCTGTGACTTTGAACAAACCATGTATACTAGTGTCTCAGTTGCTTCCTCTGTGAAATAATAAGGTAGAACTAGATGTTCTCTGGGCTTTTTCCAGCTTGAAAATCAAATGCTCTTGTGTAACTAGAGGTAATCAAGAGTGGATTATTAGTAGAGGGGGGCTGCTCATTGAGTATTTCCTTTGTTTTCAATTCTGCTTAATATACTTTATTGACTATCAAAAAGCATGTGACTCCTGTGGTCAGACCACTGTCTTCATTATTTTACTAAATGTGTGACTCTAGACAAGTTATGTAATTTTTTTATCTTTTAGTTTCTTTGACTATAAAATGGGGATTGTTATAATACTAATTATTTTATAAAGTTGGAATAATTAGTACCCATCTCATAATATTTTAAGGAGGATTAATGAGTCAATTCATGAGGTCCTGGGGAGAGTACTTTTCATATGAGCATGCTTAATAAATATTGGCTGTTATATTTGTTTGCATATTTGAATCTTCATAGTGATACATGCTCTTTTCACAATTGAAAAAAAAATTTTCCTAGTTTCTTGATTATTTCTTTTTTAAAGAATGATAGAATTGAAATTTAAATATTTTTCTCCATCACTATTTAACAAAAGCCCAAGAGCCTACAAAACAGTAGATTCTGGAAAGAATGAATAAATGAATGGCTAAGATCAAAGACTCTGCATGATACTGGAGCTCATGTAACAAAGGTTGGTAAGGATGAAAATGGATATATTCCAAGCAGAAGTGTGTCTTTTATGTCTCTTTATAATCTTTAGATAGTAACATGCTATTCTTCCTTTGCTGATCAAAAGATCTCATAGTCTTTATAGTTACCTTTGGCCTTTGCTACTCTGTTATTTACATGTAAAGAAAATGCCACTTGTCCCCAGAGGTCAGCACTCTTAATGTGATACAGAACATTTGGTTGTTTCTGGAAAGGAGCTGTTGAACACTTTAGTACTATAGCAGAGCTATTACTAAATAAAGTCAGGGCAAGTAGAGGGTTATAATCAATAGAACAATTCAATATGACTAACAAGCAATATTAATTCCAACCATCATTTTGGTCTAGCCAGTAAGTAGAGATCTTGAAATAATACTGGATGAAAATGTAAATGTAGCATCATCATGAAGGCACACCAGGTATGCTCATCTCTTCCTTGTTGCTAAGGTATGGTTACTATGACAATAGTCACTAATACTATCAATTTGATTCCTACTAATAGGAAGCCATTTCCCACCAATTTGTGAAGAGTCTCACTACTAAAAGCTCGATCCATTTTTCTACTCATGTCTTATGTTTTAAATTATTGAGTATCACAAAAATATATAATTAAAGTTGAACACATCAAATTTGTTGAGAGTATCTGTGCCAGACACTTTACATATGCTTTTTCATTTAATCCCTAATGTCAATTCTAAGAGTTATATTTTATTACTCTGTTTTACAGGTGAATGAACTAAGACACAAGGAAGTTATATTGTTCAGATTTACAAAACCAGCAAATGAGAGAACTTGTATGTCAACTTATATGTATCTCACTAAATCCACATACTTTCATGATGCTATTTGTATTAATCTTTATAAAATTGGAGAGTTAAATACAATTAGAAGAATCATGAAATTCAGCTGAATTTGGAAGACATGGCTTTGTACTAGTTCCAGTATATATTTAAGTTGAATTTATCAGTGGCACACAGTAACCTGGGTGTAAACATATTCATAGGAGCGTATCAGTGTTTACCATGTGTCAAGCACAAATTTTAGCACGCACTTAACATTTATATTTTTACTTAATTTTCAACATAATAGCATGAAAAATATACTGTTACTACCTCCATTTTATGGGTAAAGAAACTGTGTTACAGATATTTAAATTAATTTACCCAAAGTTGTATAATAAGTAAATGCTTGAATCAAAATTTAAGCCCAAGCTATCTGACTTCAGAACTTGTAGTATTAATCTCTATCCTACAATGATCAGTCCATATCAAAGGCTAGATATTGGGCAGAGACTACAAAACTAAAATTTGAGTGAACACTGGAGTTTTGTCTAATAGGTGAAACCAAAGGGACTTGAGACTGTTGGTGAACAAGAGCTTCAGAATATAATTTCCATTGATTTACTTTCTTCCACCATCTTCAACTAGAGTAAATAAGTGAATCTAACTATGTATCACTGAGAATTTACTCTGTACTAGGTATACACTAAGTACCTTATAATTGTTGCCTTATGTAACATTCATAAGAATCCTGTAAGGTAGTTATAGGTAATATGTCAATCTCCAGCGGAGTGGTAGTGCTAGCTTGATCTGAGGCATACTGGGAAGCCTTATAGTCTTAGCCACAGTGCTATGCTGCCAATGGTATGTTTCTTGCTAAATTTTTGGAGCTTTGAAAGTGAAGATCTTAGTATGGAGTTGGATGTAGACACAGAACATATTCATTGGCTGAGGAAAATGTAAATAACTGCTGAAACTCATCCTGGTGCAAACTATATAGAGTTACCTAAGTAAAAAAGCTTCATAGTGACTTTTCTAAAAGTTGACTTTTTGTTTGTTTGAAGTACCCTTCAGGCCCCATGTAAATGAATGGATGAGAGACCAAAAATGTAAAGTTTTAAGACAATATCTCAAACAAACCTCACCAAACATGTTCATATTTTTTCACATGACACATGAATAAAAAACAATTTATTCATATAGCAGAATTAATATATATTATTTATGGTCTACTTTGAAGTCAAAGGCTTTAAGGTGATCTACAAAGAAACACACCATACAACTGCAAAATAAACAGCTAAGAGCACCATGGTAAGATTTAACTCAATGTGGTCTAGTCTAGGATGCTATGACATTGAAAATGGATGAGGGCTGGAATTGGCAACTTTTTATTTTATTTGAGGAATGTGAGGAAGAATTTGTTAGAGGAAGGAGACCAGTAGGCCCATTTAACTTGTGCTTCAAGCTCTAGAAGACTTCAAAATGCAGGTGCCTTTTTTTAGTAGTTAATACCTGCTGGAATATAAGTAGAGACCTTTGATGTGAAACAAACACACTGAAATTTAGCAGCTTAAAATAACTCCCACTTAAGCAGCTCATGATCTGTGAGACATGTGGGCAGTTCTTCCGGTCTGGTCTGACTTGGCAGATCTCTTCTGGGCTTATTTTATTCAAGTCATCTGTCATTGGCTGATGGCTACACAATCAAGAACAACCTCACTCAAGTCTGGCATTGAGATTCCACCAGGATGAAAGAGGCTCCTGGGACACATCTTGTTTCATAATTCACCAGACTAGCCATCTTCTTCATATTGTGGCAGTGGCAGGCATCCCAACAGCAACAAGTCTATACACGAATGCTAGTTAAGCCTATGTTTGCTCACTTTACTAATGTACCACTAGATAAAGCAGGTCACAAGGCCACCCCAGTGTCACTGTGAGAGGACATATCCAAAGGTCATGAAGGGTAAGGAATAATATGTGGCCGTTTTTGCATTCTTACTATATCCTTATCACTAATGTTTATTATAATTGAAATGGATCAGCTACTGATATTAGCTACATTAAGATAATTCCACTGATGAAAGAAATCAAGTTGAATGTAGCCCATGTTTTCTTAGAAAGCCTACAAAGTAATAGTGGTGGATGAGTCCATTGATAACCCTGAGGGAGGCAAACTATTTTAACAGAAAGGACATGGGTAGACACAGACAAAGACACATAAGTGTCTCATCCCCAACACCTATTGGTTGAGTGACTAAGATTGCTTAAAGTCTCTAACCTTCTATTCCCAATTTGTTAAAAGTGAGGGTTAGTATCTGTGTCACAAAGCACTTTTCCTTTTATCATGCTTCAGTTTCAGCTGTATAAAAGCCTAAACATATTCTTTCATATTTTTTGTAAGGATGAATGAAGTCATCCAGAAGGATAGGCTTGATAATCTCTAAAGTATGATATAAATGTTAGTTATTTCAATTAATAGGGACTTTAATTCTAAATCATGAATTAACATCCTCTCCCCTAGGCCCTGTGGTCATGTTTACTTACTACTGTTTTGATGTTTTTAAGCAACCAGAAGTCTAAAGCTGTGGAGAGTGAAGGGATGTGAAAATTCCTAAACAGAGTTTCTGGACTAATAACTTGGTAAAAGTCAGTCAAGTTTGGAATGTATTAAATACATTACAGTAATCATATCTAGAAATAATTTAAATATAGAATGGCCTTATGCTAATATTTGTCCTTTATGGTATTTAATAGTTTTTCCTAACATACATTTAATAAATATATATTTGCAATGGAAATAAATTTATGCTGTCATTCATGAGATGTCAAGTCTATTATTTTCATTTTACCTGGTCTGTGCCTTTCAGTGAGTCACCACAATTTCTCTAAGCCTCAACTTCCTTATCTGTGAAATAGAGAGAAGGATACCTCAAAGGAATGTTTGATGGGTAAAGCAACCCAAAATTCAAGCCCCTAGGCCAGTCTTAATTTGGAGAAGACACTTTACTTTTAACTTTTCTCCCCATCATTTCTCCCCCTCACACACGTCCAGCGGGATTTTGATAGCTCTCCTTTCCCTGTTCCAGGACTTGAGATAGTGGTGATAAGACATCCTAGGAAAACAAGTTTGAAGGGGAAAATAATATGCTTCCTTTGGACTCAGCAGAGGTGAAGATGCCTGGGAGGCTGTAATTGACGAGAGGTCCCAGTGGGTTGTGCATATCCTACCTCAAGGAGATGGGAGACCAAGGGCAGATGCCTGCCCTTCTATAGACCTACTTGGATTCAGACTCACTCTTCTCCCCTTGTGAGTGTCCCAACTGGTTTTATCAACTTGTGACATATTTCAACTCTATTCTGACAATTTATCAGCCCAACCAGAGATCTGTTCGATGTCTGGCGAAATGATATTGTTAAAAATGCAGAGCCTGGCTGGGCTGCTTGCAAACGATGGCTCTCAATTTGATTTCTATTGACAGAAGGCAGTTCAGGCAAAGGCATAAATAAAAAGTTACAATGGCTGAGGAAAAACTTGGGGCTTCCAGTTAGACCTCATTACTCTGAGCATTCAGACTGGAAAAGAGCAGCGGGGGAGACAGAATTGGCTTCATAAGGCAAGCAATGATGAAGTGAGCCTACAATTAGTGATCACCAGCTTTCCTAAAGAATCAGGACAGTTGAACTGTTGGAAGCCTAAGGAGGTTTCTACTCAATCTTATACAATTCATGGCGTGAACAACAGAGGTTTGAGAGACTCACAAATTTCTAGGCAGGCTTGACTTATCCAATTTTCTATTGGGGGTTTTAGACATCAGCATTCTACCATTATGGAAATACAAGCTTTTAAATGAAATTATCTCTACAATGTCTTTAAACTCTAACATTAGTAGAAGTATAATTCTACCTTTTGCACAAAGGAGAGCATTAGTACATTATCTTCTTGGAGGGAGGCTCTTTCCTAAAAAGAGGAAGAGAAATTATCATGTTTAGAAGTAAGGACCAGAAATGTTAGCACACATCATCTAAGTTTAATCCTTATATTATCCTTAAGAGAATAGTTAGAATTTTCCCTATTTTTTTTACATTAGGAAATTAAAACTCAAGGAGATAAAGTCTTGCTTCAAATGATCTCTAAATTTAATCTACATATTATCGTTAAAGAATAGCTATAATTATTCTTATTTTTCAGATGAGGAAATTGAGGTAAATTCAGAGTGACTTGCTTCAGATCACACAAGTTGAAAGAGATAAAGCAAGGACTTGAACTTATTACTGTCTACCCCAAAGCCTGTGTTCATCGCATTTGGCCATGTTGGCTCTAGATACAACTACCTGCAGTGACAACAGGCAGACATCAAATGAAATTTTGATTTTTCCTCAGTTTTTCAGAACTTATATTATGGAATTAAAATGTTTTAGGCAGGAAGGCAGAAATATGTGGAGGGGGAAGGATTGAAGAGGAGAAGAAAGGAAGCATGGAAGAAGAAGCAATGAAAAAAGTAAAGGGGCAGAGATGAAGCTAACATATATGTTAGCTCCTTATGTACAGAGATGTACTTTTAACAGTTTTATTGAATTATAATTAACATAAAGTAAGTTGTGCATCATTCAAGTATAATTTGATAAATGTAACACCAAAACCTGATCACAACCAGTGTGGTGAACATATTACCACCGCCAAAAGTTTTCTCAAAAATAAGTTATCCAGATAGATGAGGCCCCATTTCTGGACTCTCTTCTATGTGTCTGTCTTTACACCAGTACTGCAGTATCTTGACTACTGGAGCTTAGTAATAAGCATTGAAATAAGGTAGTACTAGTTCTTGTTTTAAAACATTGTTTTGAGTATTATAAGACTTGTGCATCTCCCATGAATTTTAGAACTGGTTTGAAAATTTCTAAAAGTTTAAAATTTTGATTTTTGGTTTGCATAGAATCTTTAGATCAGTTTGGGAGAAAATTGACATTTAACAATACTGATTCTTTAAAACTGTGAAAATAATATGTCTCTCTAACTTATATCTTATTCAACTTCTCTAAGCAGTTTTATGGAGTTCAACATGCAGGTTTTCATAAATTTTGTTGCATTCATCTATACCATTTTATATTTTCAATGTTATTGCAAACGGCATTTAAAATTTTTTCAGTTTCTAATTGTTCTTCGCTACTATATATAGATATATGCCTAAGTTTTTAATACTGTTTTTGTGTCATACAACCTTGCTAAACTCACTTTTTAGGTCTAGAAGATTTTTGTAGATTATATCAGATTTTCTACATAGATAATCATGTTATCTGTAAATAAAGACAGTGTTTACTTCTTCCTTTTTACTTTGGATGCCTGTAAAAAAAATATTCTTATTAGAATGGCTAGCATTTCCAGTAAAATGTTGAATAGAAATAGTCAGAGCAAACATCCTTCTCGTGTAGCTGATCTTGAGGGGAAGGCATTCAGTTTTTCTTCATTTACTGCATTGTCAACTGTAGGTTTTTGAAGGTGACCTTAATTGCCCTTTGATTCTTAGTTAGGCAAGAGTTTTACCAGGAATTGATGTTGGATCCTGTCAAACTATTTTTCTGTATCTATTATGTTGAGTATATAATTATTCATTTTTATATTACTAATATGGTAAATTATTAGATATTAAGATATTAAGCCAACCCTGAATTCTAGACATAGAACTACTTTGTCATGGTGTAACAACCTTTTCATGCAGTGTTAGAATCAATTTGCTAACATTGTTATTGTCTAGTTTTCCTATATTATAAAGTCTTTGATTTTGGTAATGGAACAATAGAGATGTCACAGAATGTTTTGAGATTTTACTTTTTTTCCAATTTTCAGTAAATATTATGTAGACTTGGTATGATGTCTTTCTTAAATCTTGAGTAAAATTCACGAGTGAGGCTATCTGTGTCTGGAGTTCTCATTGTAGGAAGGATTTTAACTATAAATTCCATTTCTTTAATAGATGTTGAACTTTTCATGTTCCGACTTCTTGAACGAGCTTTAATAGGTTGTATATTTCAAGGAATTTGTCCATTTCACCTAAGTTATTTAAATTATTGGTAAAAAGTTATGTACAATTTCCCTTATTATATGTATCTCTTTATATGTGTGTGTATGTATGTATATATATATGTATATGTATATATGTACATATATATTTATACATATACATATATATGTGTATATATATCTTCACATATATCTTCTTTCTTTCCTAATTTTAGTAATTTGTTTATCTCTCTTTTCTTTATTAGTCTGACTAGAACTTAAACAACTTTATAGATTTTCTGAAAGAAGCAGCTTTGGATTTAATTAATGCCTTCTGTTTTCTATTTCATTGATTTCTACTCTGCTCTTTCTTTTTTATTCTCCCCTATTTACTTAGGGTTTAATAGATCTTCTTTACTTGCTTCTTGAGGCTGAGGTCATTTATTTGAGATCTTTCCTTCTTTTCTGATATGTGTATACTGCTCTAAGTGGTACCTTAGCACCTCCCACAAATTGTGATATGGATGTTTTATTTTTATTTAGTTTCAAACACTTTCCTATTTCTTGTTTTTTCTTTGATCCATGGATTACATAAACAAGGGTTAGTTTCCAAATACTAAAAGATTTTCCAGAGATCTATTTATTATTGAATACCAATTTAATTCCGTCATGGCCAGATAACATGATCTTTTCTGACATGAACATTTCAAATTTATTGACAAAATTTTGATACCTGGATATGATCTATTTTGGTAAATGTTCTCCATTGCCTCCATCTACCTGAAATAATATGTTTTCTGTTTTCACTGAATGTTATGTTCTGTAAATGTCAATTGGAACAATTACAGTGTTCCAATTTTTAATATCCTTACTGATTTTCTATTTGTTCTATTGAGGGGGAGTTATTTAAATTTCTGTCTATAACTGTGCATTTTTGTGTACTGCTTTGAAATTCTATAAGTTCTTGATTTGTGTATTTCGAAGTTGTTATTAAGTGCACTAATATTAGGATATTGGCATATTAGCTATAATTGTTTATTGTTTTTGTAGTTGCTTTAGGTTTTATATTATTCATCTGTAACTTTCACAATCTACCTTCAAGTGAAATTATACCCCTTAATATACAGTATAAGAGCTTTGCAATAGCAATCTTTGACTTCTAAACATCTGACCTTTGTTTTATTATTCTTATACATTTTACTTGTACATGTTTTATAAACCTCACATTATCTTATTATTTTGTTTAAAAATATATTTGTAATTTAAAAGTTTAAATAGGAAAGAAATCCATAATATCTTGAAATATCTTTTTACACCCCCTTCAGGAACTTCTATTCCACATTTATACATACATTTGGCTACTTGATGTTGTCCTACAACTAAGTGGTAACTAAAGTGATTACTTTCCCTTCTTTTTGTGTTTTATTTTGGATAGTTTTATTGCTTTGTCTTCAAGTTCACTAATCTTTTTGTCTGTAATATTTATTCTGCTGTTATTCAAATACATAGAATTTTGTATCTCAGACAGTAATTTTCATCACCAGAAATTCAAAGTTGGTCATTTTTATCTTTCATGTCTTCTTACTTTTTTTAACATATGGAATATAATTATATATCACTTTGAATACCCTTGGCTCTTAATTCTAACAGCTATATCAGTTCTGATTGATTCAGTTACTTATAAAGGGTTGTATTTTCCTGTTTCTTTGTATGACTGGTAATGTTTAATTGGATGCCAAATATTTTACCTTTATGCCATTGGATATTTTTTATATTCACATAAGTATTCTTGAACTTTGTTCTGGAATACAATTGATTAACTTGTAAATAGTTTTGTCCTTTTACACATTACTGTTATAGTTTTTTAGGTAGGACTGGAACGCTGGTAATAGTATGACTAATTATTTTCTCCTACTGAGCCCAGTCCTTTTTGTATACTCTATCCAATGCTCAATGAATCTGGTGGGAACTGGCATGATTTCTGGCCAGGTCCTGCTCTTGTTAATCCTTTGGATGATTTTCCCCAGATTCATGTATTTTTCTCTCAATTTATGCACTAATCAGAACCCAACTGAATTCTTGAGAGTTACCCTCTGAGATATGTAGATTTCTCTCTGTGCAGCTTTCTCCTGTTTTGTACTCTGTCTTCTGAAGTTGCACTCTCATTTCCATCTCCTCAACTCAGGGAGTCTTCTTGACTGTACCTGAGTTCCCTTTCCCTGCTCTGCAGCCTGAAAATTATCTCAAGCCTTTACCCTGGGATAATCAAATGGCTCATGTCATTTGTTTCTGGTTCTCAGATATCACTATCCTTCTTTGTCTGATGTCTAGTGTTTTGCAAATGTTTTGGTTGTTTCAAGCAGAAGTATAAACCCAGTCTTGTTACCTTATCTTGATTGGAAGCAGAAATCTTCCCAAATTGTGTATTTATATAAGGGGAGTGAATAGTGGTACCAAGAATGTTTTGTGTGGAAGTCTGACACTGAAATACAGAAAGGGAGAATGTCTCAAATTATATCCTCTCCTTCAACCTAGTATTAAAATGTTCTTTACAAAATATCTCTGCTTTCTGACATTAATTCTATTTTCATAGCCAAATTTTTAATTTAGAGTAAGTTATTGTCTTTTACTTAAAACTATTTGAAGTACAGGAAACAATGCTGGGAGTGGTGTGAGACTGGTGTCTAGATCCAGCGTTACCACTGTCTGAATGTCCTTGGATGTCATTTGTCATCTGTCTACAAGCCCCATTGTCATCACCTGTCAAATGTTGACAATGGCACTTACTTGTTCACCTTATAGAATGAGTATAAGAATGCACTGAGTTTATAAAGTAAGCAGTCTTTTTAATTGTAAAATATTATAACAATATGGGAGTTACTATAACTATGTCCATTATGCTTTTGGGAAACTTCAACTTGAAAGGCCATAAAAAATTACACATCGCATTTTTCCCCCCTGGGATTATCTTTGTGACACATTCACTCAGACCTCTTGGAGAATCACTTACCTGTAAAATGCTACACTTTATTCTTTGGGATGTACAATGGAATAATAGTATTGGGCTCTAAAATCAAATCATTCTAGACTACACTCAGACTTCACTATTATGTCTTCTTGAGGAAATTATTATACCACACAGTTTTCTATTATCTATAATGAGAAGAGTAATATTACCTTTGTCGGGTTTTTGTAAGGAGAAAATATGATAAAATATGTGACGAACTGGTACATGGGAAGCATTCAAGAGAAGTTATTCTAAAATGTTATTACTATTCCATTAAAGAAGCTATGTGGGCACAGTTCCATTAAAAAAGAATATGTTCTTCTCTAATCAAAGCTCAGTACTCAGATACCATACCTCAGTTATCTTTGACTCTTTCCTGTCCCCAGTGTTTCACATCCAGTCAGTTCACCAAATATTCCAGCACCTCTTCCAGGCTTTTTGCTGCTACTACCACTGTCTTCATTTTTATTTCATTGATGACTCTGTTTCCTCACTACTGTGTGTGACTGGTACAGTACCTTAATTTCTCTCCCTGAGGTTTCTCTGTACTGGTCTATGCATAACATTTGGCCCCACATCCTGAAGGTGCAGCTCTAATCATGGCATATTATTCCGAGGAAATCTTTGATCACTTTTAAGTATGGAATAAAATCCAAGTTCTCTTACTTGGCATACAGGTTCCTTCAAAGGTGGTCACTATGTTTCTTTCCACGTACCTCTTCCCATATACCACATTGCACTAGGCTCCATTCACTCTGGGCAGTCTTTCTCAAACAGGCATGGTAGTCTTTCCTCAATCATGTTGTTCTAAGCTATACCCTCTTGAATTTTCTCACTGCTATATATCAAATTTATACCATCAACTGTAATTCCATTCAGATAGCCACCATTTATACAACTCTCATGATAACCATTGTTATCATTTTTAACAATTAACCATTGTTCTAAAAACATCTTTCTGATATAATTGAAGTCTCACCATACAGCATAAAATATCATCCATGCACATTTTTAGTCAAAAATCTAGGCACAATTAAATACCATTTTTATGGCAATTAGCAAGTGAGGGCTAAAATCATCATGACAAAATGTGCTGTAAAAATTACGCACAACTGCCTCTGCTCAAATTCTACTGTTTTTCAGAATTTTCTTATGTAATTAATTATTCTCTCTCTTCCGGTTTTAATTATTCCTTATTTTTGAATACTACATCAGTTTTGCCACTGGCTTTGTACTTTACCATATGTGTCCATCACTTCCTTAATTGAAACTCTAAGTTTTCCAAAGGCAGGGACCATGCCTTATTTGTGGTTAATACCTCAAATTTTGTCATCAAGGTAATCTGGATTCAAGTCCCAGCCTCTTCATTTAGCACTTGGTCTGTGCTGAGCCAGTTATTTACTCTAAACCTCAATTTCCTCATCTGTAAAATGGGAATAATAGTAGTACCCAGTTCACTAAAGTATTTTCAAGGTTAAAAGAGCTTGTGCATGCGGATCACTAATGATATTACTAGGGGTATATTAAGAGCCAATGTTTTTAGTAGTTGCTGTTACTGTTATTACTGATAGCATCGATACCTATTTATCTCTCTAGCATTGAAATACTTTACTTTCTCTAACAACTCTCTTTCTTTAGTGGTGCTGCATGGGAACAGAATGATTGATCTAAATATAAGGAGGATTAAATTAGCCCTGACACCTTTGACCTTACCAGTGTTCATCCAGATGTTGGATTTTGTTCCCCTAAGTGGTGATTTACAATAAATGACATATTTATGAATAGCTCTCAAGAAAGAAATTCCTTCTGATGGGAGGCAAATGATGCTTCTATCGAAATACAAAATGACTGTGCCAAGATTAATGCTCTTCCCAGAAATGCCAAGGTAATTAATAACAATTAGCAATTTAATATAAAACAATGCCAACTGCTTGAAAACAATAGATAAGCGTGATAGGTGTGTAGCTTGCTGTCCTTTAGGAAAGGTAATTTCATCAGGAGCAAAGTCTATTTAAAAAAACATCTATCTTATAAGAAAAACAGATGACAACCGAAGGCCAAAGGATACAAAAGCATTAATAAGAGCCCAAGGAGCCAGCCTGTTAATAGTTCAGAGGCTCACATAACCAATCCATGTCCCAGTTTAGTGTTTGGTGATCCCTTTGAACTGTGAGCATTAACAAAGTTGTAAGGAAGCTGGATAAAAGGCCCAAGTGAAGGTCAAAGACTTGGATGTTGAGTCGTCACAGCCAGGTACTGGTAGTAGGAGGAAAGCCACTTTAACAGGCATTCTACTTATATAAAGTCTGTAGAACTGTGAATTACACATAGTAAAAATAAATATAATATCTATTTTAATATCAAAGTCTTTATCACCAGTTTTCAAAGTGTGGTGCCCTGAGCAGCCAGCAGCAGCATCTAGCAGATTGTTATCAATGCAAATTATTGGGCTCCACTCTCAGACCTACTGAATCAGAAAGCCTTGGGAATGGGTCAAGCAATCTGCATTGTAACCAGTCCTCCAGATGATTCTGAAACTCTAAAAGTAAATATCAGAGTCATTATTACCAACTGAAGAAAATCAGGATTTAGTCACTGCCTGAAATCCCATGCGACCGATGATGAAAATGGGATCCTGTATCACATCTGCCTGACTCCTCAATTCACAATTTTTCCACTCTGACAAGTTGCCTCCAGAGGCAAAGTTCAGAAATAGGCCATCTGGTTCAGGCTAAGTTCAGGGCCAGGAATACGAGTACAGATGAGAATTTGAGGTTCTGTTTCCCACAGATGGCTCTCAGGTAGTCTTAAGGGTAAAGTGCTTTGACCCTTGCCCTCCAAGGCCACCCAGAGATGATGCTTAGGGCTGATGTACCAGAAGATGGTGCATGTAGCGCAGGGCCAAAATAAGTAACTAAGACCATGGGTGCACTGAGAGATAAAAGCTCATGACTGGCATAGAGCCTAGGATGGATGTAGGCCTTGATGAAATGAGCAAAAATAGCTTTTCACTTCAAGAAGCCTTTTTGAAGTGCTGAAATGTCCCTTTTCTTAAATAGACAAAAGACTTTTCAAGTATATTAGGTGCAAGGAGCCTCATTGTGAAACATCTACATGATACCTCAGTGACTGTTCTTTCTTTCCTTCAGTCCTGCACTCAATGCCAATGTATTGTAGGGCTTTCCCTGATACACCTCAAAATAGTAAATCCAATAGAAAATGTAATAACCCTAAATAAACAAGTCACCCTCTGCCTTCTGTACTGCTGTGCTCATTTTCTGATTTATTTTTTTCTAGCATATATTCCCACCTAATAGCAAATATTTACTGTTTATCTATTAATTTGCTAATGTTTCCATCTTCTAGCATTCTCATCACCCAGTTTTCTCAATCCCCATATACACACAATTATGACTTCCCTCTGTATATGATGCTTTTGATTAGACTATCCCCTGACAATCTATCAGTAATTTCCAATAAATATGAAGTAGAACCTTTGAGACTTTAAGAATATAATTTTAAATGAGAGAGAGAGAGAGAGAGAGAGAGAGAACTCTGAGAACCTGGCTGAATATTTACCCAAATAAATGTTATGCCTTTTTAAGGTATCTATAGTTTATAGACAAAAGCTTTTTGAGATTTCTTTAATATTATAACTTATTCTTAGAAAAATAAACAATAATTTACTATAGATCTCATACCCTTGTATATATTAAGTATATAATGATAAATAAGACAATGAAATACAATTTTATATTCAAAGTGATAACCATTTCATAGGACAAGAGATGTATGATGAACAAGATTATGCCATATGTGCTAGAATAGAGGGATAAACACTGTGCCCTGTGAGCCAAGAGGAGGATCATTTAACCCAACATAGAGATGTAGTAGCCAGGAGAGTTTCCTTAAAGAGTTGTGGCTTGAGCTAGTTGAACTCATATAGCCTATGCTAAAATGTCTTACAGAAAACCACCTGGTCAAATGCAATGTCTATGATTAAATGATCCCAGAGGGGCTCAGAGGTAGTAAGTAAACTTTTAGAAGCCATATAAAAAGAATTTTCAGGGCACCTAGGTGGCTCAGTCAGTTAAACATCTGACTTGGGCTCAGGTCATGATCTCGTGGTTTGTGGATTTGAGCCCCACTCTGTGCTGACAGCTGGAGCCTGGAGCCCGCTTCAGATTCTGTGTCTCCTTTTCTTTCTGCCCCATCCCTGCTCTCTCTCTCTCTCTCTCTCTCAAAAATAATAAACATTAATTTTTTTTTCAATACAGAAAAAGCATTTCCTCTGGTGATACGTACAGGTAGCCCTGAAGCTAGACTCAACCCCTTTGTTGGATTGCTTTAGGCAAAGAACTTTCCATTTCTTGTTCTCTTCTGCATGATGCTGTTGCCCTTGATAGCAGGGCTATTGAAAGTATTAAATTAGATAATATACCCAAAGGGTCCATAATATGTAAAATGTCTCAAAATTTTATGACAGAAAATGTTGGTTCCATATACACATAGGTTAAGAATTTTTCTATCTGGGTATCCAACACAGGATATGTGCTTACCAATGGCTCATCAAATTGTAAGTTCCAGATGGATAGGAGTGTTGGGGATCACCATGATTATCAGAACACAGGCATTCAACCTCTGAAAACAGTGTTATCTGTGTGAAAATTTTCATTATGGATGTTTTTTTCTGATTATTAAAATATCTGTCAATTAACAACACAGAAAACAACAGATATTGGAGAGGATTCAGAGAAAGGGGAACACTCTTACACTGTTGGTGGCAATGCAAACTATTGCAGTCACTCTGGAGAACAGTATGGAGGTTCTTCAAAAAGTTAAAAATAGAACTACCCAAAACACAGTGATTGCACTATTAGGTATTTACCCAACAGATACAAAAATACTGATTTGAAGGGGCATATGCACCCCCATGTTTATAGCAGCATTGTTAATAATAGCCAAACTGTGGAAAGAGCTCAAATGTCCATGGACAGATGACTGGATAAAGAAGATATGTTTATATACAATGGAATATTACTCAGCCATCAAAAATATGAAATCTTGCCATTTGCAATGATATGGATGGAGCTAGAGTGTATTATGCTAAGCAAAGTAAGTCAGTAAGAGAAAGACAAATACCATATGATTTCATTCATATGTGGAATTTCAGAAACAAAACAGATGAACAATAGGGAAAGGAAAAAAAGATGGGGGTAAAGCAAACCATAAGAAACTCTTAACTATAGAGAACTAACTGAGGGCTAATGGAGGAAGGTGGGCCAGAGATGGACTAAATGGGTGATGGGTATTAAGGAGGGCACTTGTTGTGATGAGTACTGGGTGTTATATACAAGTGATGAATCACTAAAATCTATACCTGAAACCAATTTTACCTTATATTTTAACTAACTAGAATATAAATAAAAATTTGAATTAAAAAAAAAAAGGAAATTGGGGCACCTGGTTGGCTCAGTTGGTTGAGCATCTGACTCTTGATTTTGGCTCAGGTCATTACCCCACAGTTTGTGAGTTCGAGCCCCGCACCAGGCTCTGCACTCACAGCTTGAAGCTGGCTAGGGATTCTCTCTCCTCTCTCTCTTCTTGTCTCCTGCTTGCTCATGCGTTCTGTCTCTCCTCTCAAAATAAATAAATAAACTTAAAAAATAAAGAAAAGAAATTTTAAATCTTCTGCATATCTTATTATTTTTCCTGCAATTATAAATGGCATTGTTTTCTTAATTTCTCTTTCTGCTCCTTCATTATTTTTTTTAAAATTTTTCCAATGCTTATTTATTTTGAGAGAGACACAGAGCATGAGCAGGGAAGCAGCAGAGAGAGAAGGAGACACAGAACCTGAAGCAGGCTTCAGGCTCTGAGCTGTCAGCACAGAGCTCCATGCAGGGCTCCAACACAAGCTGTGAGATCATGACCTGAGCCAAAGTCTGAGGCTCAACTGACTGAGCCACCCACGTGCCCCTCTTCTGCTTCATTATGGGTGTATACAAATGCAACAAATTTCTGTACATTTTCTTTCCTGTGACTTTACTGAATTTATTTATTGGTTCTAGCAGTTTTTTGGTGGAGTCTTTCAGGTTTCTATGTAAAGTGTCATGTCATCTGCAAATTGTGAAAGTTTTACTTCTTCCTTACCAGCTTGGATGCCTTTTACTTCTTTTTTGTTGTCTGATTGCAGTACTATGTTGAATAAAAGTGGTAAGAGTGGACATCCTTGTCTTATTCTTGACCTTAGGGGAAAAGCTTTGTTTTTCCCCAGTGAGGATGATGTTAGCTGTGGGTTTTTTGTAGATGGTCCTTATTATGTTGACTTAGTTCCCTCTAAAGCTACATAGTTGAGAGTTTTTTAATGAATGCATGTTGTACTTTGTCAAATGCTTTTTCTGCATCTATTGAAATGATCATATGGTTCTTATCCTTTATCTTATTGATGTGATGTATCACCTTGATTGATTTGCAAATATTGAATCACCCTTGCAACACAGAAATAGACTCACAATTATATGGTCAGTTAATCTTCAACAAATGAGGAATGAACATACAGTGGGGAAATAAGTCTCTTCAATAAATGATGTTGGGAAAACCGGACTGACACATGCAAAAGAAAGAATTTGGACCAATTTTTTACACCATACACAAGAATAAACTCAAAATGGATTAAAGACCTAAATGGGAGACCTGAAATTCTAAAAATCCTAGAAGATAACACAAGCAGTAACTTCTTTGACACTGGCTATAGCAACTTTTTTCTAGCTATGTTTCCTGATACAAGGGAAATAAAAGCAAAAATAGCAAAAATGAACTATTAGGACTACATTAAAATTTTTAAAAAATTCTCTGCAGTGAAGGAAACAATCAACAAAACTAAAAGGCAACACTTGGAATGTGAGAAGATATTTGCAGATAACATATCTGATAAAGGCCCAGTATTAAAAATAGACAAAAAACTTATACAATTCAACACTCCAATGAACAAATAATCCAATTAAAAATGGGCAGAAGACATGAACAGACATTTCTCAAAAGAAAACATACAAAAGATCAATAGACACATGAAAAGATGTTCATTACCACTTACCATCAGCGAAAAGCAAATCAAAACTACAATGAAATATCACCTCGCACCTGTCAGAATGGCTAAACTCAACAACACAACAAACAGGTGTTGGCAAGGATGTGGATAAAAAGAAATACTCCTTCACTGTTAGTGGGAATGCAAACTGGTGCAGCCACTGTGGAAAGAGTATGGAGGTTCCTCAAAAAGTTAAAAATATAAGTACCATAGGACCCAGCAATGGAAGTACTGGGTATTTACACAAAGAACAAAAACATTAATTCAAAGGGATATATGCATCTCTATGTTTATAGCATCATTATTTACAATAGTCAAATTATGGGATGTCCATATTGGAATGTCCATATGGAATGCCCAGATGTCCATTGATTTATGAATGGCTAAATAAGAAGTGATATATATATATATATATATATATATCCACAATGGAATATTATTCAGCCATAAAAAGAATGAAATCTTGACATTTGCAATCCAACATGGATGGAGCTAGAGACTATAATGTTAAGCAAAATAAGTTAGAGAAAGACAAATACTACATAATTTTACTTATATGTGGAATTTAAGAAACAAAAAGAACTAGAGAAAAAAAAGAGAGAGGGGGCGGCAAATCAAAAAACAGGTTCTTAACTATGGAGAACAAGTTGATGGTTGGTTACCAAAGGGGAGGCAGGTGGGGGAGTGGGTTAAATAAGTGATGGGGATTAAGGAGTGCACATGTTTTGATGAGCACTAGGTGACATATGGAATTGCTGAATCACTCTATTGTACACCTGAAGCTAATATAACACTATTTTCACTAACTGGAATTAAAATAAAAGTTAGAAGATGGCGGCGTAGGAGGACGCGGGGCTCACAGCGCGTCCGGCCGATCACTTAGATTCCACCTACACCTGCCTAAAGAACCCAGAAAACCGCCAGAGGATTAGCAGAAGGGAGTCTCCGGAGTCAAGCGCAGACGAGAGGCCCACGGAAGAGGGTAGGAAGGGGGCTTGGCACGATATCTACAGTGTGCTAAACAGAAAAAATATGCAGCCGAGAATCCTTTATCCAGCAAGTCTGTCATTTAGAATAGAAGGAGAGATAAAGGTCTTCCCAAACAAACAAAAACTGAAGGAATTTGTCACCACTAAACCAGCCCTACAAGAGATCCTAAGGGGGATCCTGTGAGACAAAGTACCAGAGACATCACTACAACCATAAAACATACAGACATCACAATGACTCTGAACCCATATCTTTCTATAATAACACTGAATGTAAATGGATTAAATGCACCAACTAAAAGACATAGGGTATCAGAATGGATAAAAAAACAAGACCCATCTATTTGCTGTCTACAAGAGACTCATTTTAGATCTGAGGACACCTTTAGATTGAGAGTGAGGGGATGGAGAACTATTTATCATGCTCCTGGAAGCCAAAAGAAAGCTGGAGTAGCCATACTTATATCAGACAAACTAGACTTTAAATTAAAGGCTGTAACAAGAGATGAAGAAGGGCATTATATAATAATCACAGGGTCTATCCACCAGGAAGAGCTAACTATTATAAATGTCTATGCGCCAAATACCCGAGCCCCCAGATATATAAAACAATTACTCATAAACATAAGCAACCTTATTGATAAGAATGTGGTCATTGCAGGGGACTTTAACACCCCACTTACAGAAATGGATAGATCATCTAGACACACAGTCAATAAACAAACAAGGGCCCTGAATGATACATTGGATCAGATGGACTTGACAGATATATTTAGAACTCTGCATCCCAAAGCAACAGAATATACTTTCTTCTCGAGTGCACATGGAACATTCTCCAAGATAGATCATGTACTGGGTCACAAAACAGCCCTTCATAAGTTTACAAGAATTGAAATTATACCATGCATACTTTCAGACCACAATGCTATGAAGCTTGAAATCAACCACAGGAAAAAGTCTGGAAAACCTCCAAAAGCATGGAGGTTAAAGAACACCCTACTCACGAATGAGTGGGTCAACCAGGCAATTAGAGAAGAAATTAAAATATATATGGAAACAAACGAAAATGAAAATACAACAATCCAAACGCTTTGGGATGCAGCGAAGGCAGTCCTGAGAGGAAAATACATTGCAATCCAGGCCTATCTCAAGAAACAAGAAAAATCCCAAATACAAAACCTAACAGCACACCTAAAGGAAATAGAAGCAGAACAGCAAAGGCAGCCTAAACCCAGCAGAAGAAGAGAAATAATAAAGATCAGAGCAGAAATAAACAATATAGAATCTAAAAAAACTGTAGAGCAGATCAACGAAACCAAGAGTTGGTTTTTTGAAAAAATAAACAAAATTGACAAACCTCTAGCCAGGCTTCTCAAAAAGAAAAGGGAGATGACCCAAATAGATAAAATCATGAATGAAAATGGAATGATTACAACCAATCCCTCAGAGATACAAACAATTATCAGGGAATACTATGAAAAATTATATGCCAGCAAATTGGACAACCTGGAAGAAATGGACAAATTTCTAAACACCCACACTCTTCCAAAACTCAATCAGGAGGAAATAGAAAGCTTGAACAGACCCATAACCAGCGAAGAAATTGAATCGGTTATCAAAAATCTCCCAACAAATAAGAGTCCAGGACCAGATGGCTTCCCAGGGGAGTTCTACCAGACATTTAAAGCAGAGATAATACCTATCCTTCTCAAGCTATTCCAAGAAATAGAAAGGGAAGGAAAACTTCCAGACTCATTCTATGAAGCCAGTATTACTTTGATTCCTAAACCAGACAGAGACCCAGTAAAAAAAGAGAACTACAGGCCAATATCCCTGATGAATATGGATGCAAAAATTCTTAATAAGATACTAGCAAATCGAATTCAACAGCATATAAAAAGAATTATTCACCATGATCAAGTGGGATTCATTCCTGGGATGCAGGGCTGGTTCAACATTCGCAAATCGACCAACGTGATACATCACATTAACAAAAAAAAAGAGAAGAACCATATGATCCTGTCAATCGATGCAGAAAAGGCCTTTGACAAAATCCAGCACCCTTTCTTAATAAAAACCCTTGAGAAAGTCGGGATAGAAGGAACATACTTAAAGATCATAAAGGCCATTTATGAAAAGCCCACAGCTAACATCATCCTCAACGGGGAAAAACTGAGAGCTTTTTCCCTGAGATCAGGAACACGACAGGGATGCCCACTGTCACCGCTGTTGTTCAATATAGTGCTGGAAGTTCTAGCATCAGCAATCAGACAACAAAAGGAAATCAAAGGCATCAAAATTGGCAAAGATGAAGTCAAGCTTTCGCTTTTTGCAGATGACATGATATTATACATGGAAAATCCGATAGACTCCACCAAAAGTCTGCTAGAACTGATACATGAATTCAGCAAAGTTGCAGGATACAAAATCAATGTGCAGAAATCAGTTGCATTCTTATACACTAACAATGAAGCAACAGAAAGACAAATGAAGAAACTGATCCCATTCACAATTGCACCAAGAAGCATAAAATACCTAGGAATAAATCTAACCAAAGATGTAAAAGATCTGTATGCTGAAAACTATGGAAAGCTTATGCAGGTAATTGAAGAAGATATAAAGAAATGGAAAGACATTCCATGCTCATGGATTGGAAGAATAAATATTGTCAAAATGTCAATACTACCCAAAGCTATCTACACATTCAATGCAATCCCAATCAAAATTGCACCAGCATTCTTCTCGAAACTAGAACAAGCAATCCTAAAATTCATATGGAACCACAAAAGGCCCCGAATAGCCAAAGTAATTTTGAAGAAGAAGACCAAAGCAGGAGGCATCACAATCCCAGAATTTAGCCTCTACTACAAAGCTGTCATCATCAAGACAGCATGGTATTGGCATAAAAACAGACACATAGACCAATGGAATAGAATAGAAACCCCAGAACTAGACCCACAAACGTATGGCCAACTCATCTTTGACAAAGCAGGAAAGAACATCCAATGGAAAAAAGACAGTCTCTTTAACAAATGGTGCTGGGAGAACTGGACAGCAACATGCAGAAGGCTGAAACTAGACCACTTTCTCACACCATTCACAAAAATAAACTCAAAATGGATAAAGGACCTGAATGTGAGACAGGAAACCATCAAAACCCTAGAGGAGAAAGCAGGAAAAGACCTCTCTGACCTCAGCCGTAGCAATCTCTTACTCGGCACATCCCCAAAGGCAAGGGAATTAAAAGCAAAAGTGAATTACTGGGACCTTATGAAGATAAAAAGCTTCTGCACAGCAAAGGAAACAACCAACAAAACTAAAAGGCAGCCAACGGAATGGGAAAAGATATTTGCAAATGACACATCGGACAAAGGGCTAGTATCCAAAATCTATAAAGAGCTCATCAAACTCCACACCCGAAAAACAAATAACCCAGTGAAGAAATGGGCAGAAAACATGAATAGACACTTCTCTAAAGAAGACACCCAAATGGCCAACAGGCACATGAAAAGATGCTCAACGTCGCTCCTTATCAGGGAAATACAAATCAAAACCACACTCAGATACCACCTCACGCCAGTCAGAGTGGCCAAAATGAAGAAATCAGGAGACTATAGATGCTGGAGAGGATGTGGAGAAACAGGAACCCTCTTGCACTGTTGGTGGGAATGCAAATTGGTGCAGCCGCTCTGGAAAGCAGTGTGGAGGTTCCTCAGAAAATTAAAAATAGACCTACCCTATGACCCAGCAATAGCACTGCTAGGAATTTATCCAAGGGATACAGGAGTACTGATGCATAGGGGCACCTGTACCCCAATGTTTATAGCGGCACTCTCAACAATAGCCAAATTATGGAAAGAGCCTAAATGTCCATCAACTGATGAATGGATAAAGAAATTGTGGTTTATATACACAATGGAATACTACGTGGCAATGAGAAAAAATGAAATATGGCCTTTTGTAGCAACATGGATGGAACTGGAGAGTGTGATGCTAAGTGAAATAAGCCATACAGAGAAAGACAGATACCATATGGTTTCACTCTTATGTGGATCCTGAGAAACATAACAGAAACCCATGGGGGAGGGGAAGGAAAGAAAAGAAAAAAAAAAAAAAAGAGGTTAGAGTGGGAGAGAGCCAAAGCATAAGAGACTGTTAAAAACTGAGAACAAACTGAGGGTTGATGGGGGGTGGGAGGGAGGGCAGGGTGGGAGGGAGGGCAGGGTGGGTGATGGGTATTGAGGAGGGCACCTTTTGGGATGAGCACTGGGTGTTGTATGGAAACCAATTTGACAGTAAATTTCATATATTAAAAAATAAAAAAAAATAAAAAATAAAAAATAAACAAATCATAAAAAAAAATAACCCCCCCAAAAAAATAAAATAAATAAAATAAAAGTTAAAAAATAATCCGATAAAATTAGGAATAAACCTGAAGCAAAGTCAAATATATTTACTATTTGAAAATTTTAAAAAAAGGATAATCTGGAAAAAGAATTAAAATCACCAATAATATCACTACCTTGAGATCATACCCTTATTCTTTTCCAAATATAATAACAAAGTATAGTTCCATTTTCATGCTGCCTTAATTCCACTTAAAATCATGGTAGATAAAAATATTTCTCAATATTGTTTTACAATTGTATTCATTTGGTATGAATGAAGATAAACTTTTTTCATATCCCTATTGGTAATTTGTATTTATTTTCTTTTTGCCCACTTTATTTAGCTGTCTTAGGTGTTTTTTGTTTGTTTGTTTGTTTTTACGGGGGGCATTTTTTTTTTTTTGCTTTCTTTTACTTTTATTGCATTTCACCACATATTTAGAAACATTTGTTTGTGTATGTGTGTGTTTATATTGTTCTTCATCTTTAAATTTACAGTATTTTGTTGGCTCACAGAAGGCTTACATTTTATTTGCTAATTTATTTTTCAATTTTTCTTCACAAATTTCTTTTCCTTTAAGGCTTAGTAATGGCCACATCAATATATAATTACTTGATTTATTATTTATCATTTTATTATAGATTTAATTCTTAAGTTTTTCTGTAATTTATTGTTTTATGGTATGAGGTAGGGATCCAGCTTTTTTTATTTGAATAATGGTGAACCAATGGTCATGACACCATTTATTGAATAAACCACATTTCTTAAGTGAATTCAATTGTCCTTGTCCTTGGTTCTTAGAATCCTTTGATCATTTCCATGGGATCAGGGAGGGGATGGATCCGTTAGAGGAGTAGGTCAGTGTGTCATTGCACTCAAAAGACCTAACTGAATGTTTAAGCCGATTTGCATAATATTGTATTCTCACTAATTTCCCAAACATCTGCAGGCAGAACATGCCCATTAAGCTGCTCAGCCAAGCGACTGCATTAAAAAAAAATAATAAATTCTGTTGCAAAAACTTAATGTAATTTCATAATGAGGTAATTGAGAAACTGATTTTTATCAGGTTTCTCTTTTATTTAAGAATGAAAAATAATGTTTGAAAGGTTAAATTACATCTTTGATTTCCAAGTTGAGCTGATGCTTTGATTTGTAAATCAGGTAGGAAAGCAGAAAGTATGTCACCTGTGTTTGTAGGTAATTATAGATGTATTTAGAAATGTATCTGGATGTATTACCATACCAAGAAGTTTGAGTATAGGAAATTACTCAGATACCTTACTAGGAAATAAATTCATACTTCTAATTATTTGAAGTTCCCCTGTGCGTGTTGAAGGCTGAGGTACATTTGCGTGATCTGTGAGTCTCATGAATGAGTGAATCTACAAGATGTTTTTTTCCAAGTAAAGTATTAACTTGCACTCTGCATGGAATTCTTTAAAGTTTTAGAAATTAGGAGATGATGTTGCATTCAGCCAATAGTCAGAAGACCTGGTTTCTTATTAGATCATTAATATTAAGAGTTGTGACCTCAAATAAGTTATTTAACCTCTTTGTGCCTCAGTTTCCACATATGAAAAATGAGATACTTCACAAGACTTATTGAATGAGGTCATACAATGTTAACCTTGCCAAGAAAAGAACAAATTATTTTTCAAAGGCAAGACAAACTGCTCACCCTTAACAAGAATTATCATTTACCTAGCATCTGCTACATACCAGGCACTATGCTTGCTAAACATTTACATAAATAGATGTACTTGACATTAAAACATCTTGTCAGATACAGTCATTACCCACGTCTTACAGATGGGGAAAATGAAGTACAGA
Organism: Panthera tigris; assembly: GCF_018350195.1. Lineage (NCBI taxonomy): Eukaryota > Metazoa > Chordata > Mammalia > Carnivora > Felidae > Panthera > Panthera tigris. The sequence goes on from NC_056669.1 coordinate 50,103,197, forward strand.
AAGCTTAAGTGCCTTAACTAAGTCATGTAATCAGTGAATGGTCAAGCTCAGACTTTTCCCAGAACATACTAAGGTACTATGCCAAAATGTACAAGATTTGGAAATGGCATTTCACTGAAAAGACAGTAACCATGTTTACTTCAAAAGCATGGGGATGTTTCTATGAGTAAATACAAGCTATATGAAGAACATTTTTGCAACCTCCAGTCTGGATTGTGATCCTTTAAGATAACTGGAAAATAAAGGGATTTGGAATATTTTAGAGTAGTTGTCAAATCACCAGCACAACAGTATGAAATACTTAAACCCAGATGTGGCTAAGGAAGGGGATTGACATTGTAAGTCCAGGATGAAGATGTTTGCAAGAATCACTCCAACCCTGCTTACAAGTGAGCTCTGAATTTAAAAAGGCATAGCTTAGCTTCTCTACAATGGTAAACCAGTTGAATACAGTGTCCAAGAATGCAGGAAAATCCAGTATTCACAAATATAGGCTTTGAAATTGGATTAGACTACATAAAGAACTGTGAATCCAGAATTTACTAGGAATTAGGAATTCCTAGTAATTAAGAATTAGGGGAGGTTATTAACTTTCTATAAGCTTATGTTGTTTGTATGTAAAACACAGCTAGTGATTACTATTCTATAGATTTGTTGTATGTGATATGAAATGCACAACAGGGAAATTTTCTAGCATATATTGTTTGTTTTACAGTAGACAGGTGGAAAAGAGGAGCCCAGGTCAGTTTCAGCACAGAGGCCAGACTCATTTCTCATTTGATTCTTTTAATGTGGTTGAATAGTCTACTATTTGTAATAACATTTTGAACATCTTAATGAACTCTAAGACTGCTGACTCATCAATTCTTTCCCACCTTCTGGCCGAGAATGGGAGATTCATTTTCATTCTAAAACCTTTTGTGGTTGACTACTAGGTTTAAATTTAGATACTTTCAATTATTAACTGAGTACCTTAGGCTGGTTTACTCAAGTAAAATATGATAAAAGTAGTACTTGTGCAAAAAGGTTGTTTGAGAATCAAGATAACACATGTGAAGGATTTAGCATGCTGCTGCACACAAATAGCCATTCAAATAGGTTTGAGATGTTACCTCATTGTGAACTCTCCATTATTCTTAATATTGCTCTTACCTTGGTTTGGCTCAGGGAAGGCAAGCATAGGAAATCAGAGTTTCCTGATGAGAGGATGAGAGAAATTAGGATCTATACTTCCCCCACGCCCTCCCTGTTTGGCCATAGGAGAGGAGTGAGTTTACAAAGACAATGACTGTGTTCTTTTACAAAAGACCAGTTTCTATCAGTTGCTTACATTCTCAAGGTAACAACTATCATCAGGTTCCATTTCACTATACATTTGGTCATCCAGTTGAGTGAAAATGACTCCCTAATGTAGCTAGTGCCTGGATATTTAAACATCCTTTATTGGTCTCATTATCTCTCTCCATGATCTTTGTAAATATTCCCATCTTTAAACCTTTTCAATTAATTTTGAAGCAAAACTTTCTTAAGTGAGTTTTTAAAAAACACATCTTTTTCCTTCTTGGATCCTGATTCAATAGGGGTTTATTTTTAGAGAAGTATTGAGAAAGAACACGTTGTTGTAATATCAGAACTACCAGTAGAGAAGGCAAGCACAGTATAGTGGAAGAAAAGACCTGGGTTAAGATTTTGATTTCAACATGTATCTGTTCTTAACCATTTGTACTGAAGTTCTAGTGAATAAAGTTCTACACATATACCTATCCTCTGAGCTGACTGGCATAAATTATCCACTTCCCTCTACTTGCTGGAATCCAATACCTGCCCATATTTCAATTTCTCCTAGCCTCTTGATAAGGCTTACATATTTGTTTGAATGTCTTCCAATGATGAAATGAGGATCCTGAACATACTTTGATAGACACAAGGAACCATTTTAAATTCTCAATAAAAGGAAGATACTAGGGACGTGATGTTTTCAGAAGATTCAGAACTCTCCCATCTAACATAATTTTCCCCAAAGTACTGAGCAATAAACCTACTTACGATAAAATAACTAAATAATTTTTTGAATGTATAAAGGTGACATTTAGAAGCTTATAACTCATCAAATAAGAGCATTTAAAATTCAGCTGCTGATAAAAATGTCATACTTCACATGAGAAATAAAGAACTTTTAAAGTGATCTTTTTTACTGATCTGGTTTCTCTCAATTTCTCTTAAAAAATGTGCTTACAGAGATCTTTGATGAATACAAATAAGCAAAATGAAATGACTACTTCACAATTTTGACAATTTTTTAAACATTAAAAAGGGCATCTTTATCACCTTTATGCCAAAAGAAACTAATTAAAATTTGTATTTTTTCCTCTATAATAAAATATGATCTTATTATGGACAAATATTCCACCAATAACATTAATCTACTGTTTTTTTACTGTAATTTTTTGGTCTCTGTAGACTTATGTAGTCTATGTAGACTATGTAGTCTATGTGTATATATAATCCACTTGAGCCTGAAATGAATTTTAAGGGTCTCCTCCATCCCCCTTCCACCACCCAGAAAAATACAGAAGTGAGGTGGAAACACACACACAACCACAACTACATCATTCTTAAAATCTGAGAACTGCAGGACCATTTTGTTTATTTAATTTAGCAAATATCATTTATTACAGAATTAAAAAAATAACATGGCTCTAAGAGATGGCCTTTCATTTATAGCACAGCAGTCATTAGTGCATTTCAACTTGCATGTGTTCATGGTATTCATAGTCCTTTTCTTCCTCCTTCAAAATGCTGGGACTTTAAATTACTGCTCAAGAGCTAGCAAGCAAGATAGGGCTATTAGATTTAGCATCATATATTTTCCCAAGCGGTATACACAGCACTTTTTAAATATGTATGCAACCCGTTTTAGACTGTAATCTCTTTTCAGTTATTTATACCACTGACGGGCTTTAGATCCTTATTTCTGACACTATAATTTAATGCTGTGACACAAGCCCCAGATTTACAGCTTCCACTGTTGGCCCAAGAGTTCCATTCTATGGCTCTGATACAGTGAATTCAGAGGAGTTACAGAAGGGAATTTCATCGGAAGGATTTTGTTTTTTCTATACAGTAAAGTTTTGCAGACTCAATGTTGACTTCTTTGCCTTTAGAAAAGGACTTTAAACCTAGGTTTTGAAGGCCATTTAATACTTCCTGATATTAAAAAAAAAACAAAACACATTCCATTGTTTATCTACCCAAGTTCACATGTCATTCACTAAAGGTTTAGATAACCATGTACAAATCATTTAACTTCTGTAAGCATTTATTTTCTCATCTGTAAAATGGGAATAAACTGCGTACTTCATCTTCATGAGGTTGTCATTAGGAAGAAATTAGTTTTTGCATGTGAAGCACTTAGAATAGTGCCTGACACATACCAAGGGGCAGTATAATGTAGGGTTAAAGAGTGTGGGTTGTATACACGACACAATTTCAAGGATATTTTTCCCAGAGATCATGGGAATGTTGTTTTCTAGAATCATTCATATGGTACCTTTGCCTCTGACTCAGAATTTCAAGAATTCATCTTATGAAAAAAGTGCAAAAAGAGCAGATATGTGTAGGGAGTTGTGTGCCTCAGTATTATTTGAATAAATAAACAGGAACACTTTAAATGTTTATTAAACTAGACCTGCTGAAATAAATTATTTTGTATACAAGTAATGAAAGATATAATCTGTAGATTATATAAGCTGTTATATAAGCTTATATAAGCTTATATAAGAAGATATAAGCTGTTACAAAAGAATGAAGATAGTGCTATACTGACATTCTATATATTCCATATGTTAATTGAGAAATTGCGGAAGTGTATATGCATCAACATTCAATATTTTCATTATATATTAAGTATATAGGGAAATGTTGAAAACCAACACTAAACTATTAACCAGTGATTGTATTTAAAGAGTGGGATTATAAGGGAACCTGGCTGACTCAATTGGTTAGACATCTGACTCCTGATTAGGCTCAGGTCATGATCCCATGGTTTATAAATTCAAGCCCGCATCAGGCTCTCTGCTGTCACCACAGAGCCTGTTTTGAATCTACTGTCACTCTCTTTGTGCTCCTCACTGCCCCCCTCACAAAAAACAAATGAACATTTAAATAATTTTTAGAGTGGGATTACAGAATATTTCACTTAATTATCAGATATATGTAATTTTTTAAATAAAAAATAGTACTTGTATAGCAAAAATATCAACGAACACATATCTGATAATATAGTATTTCTACTTGTTTTAATCCTTTCAGGCTGCTATAACAAAGTGCCCTAGATTGGGTGGCTTATAAACATCAGATATCTGTTCTTACAGTTATAGAGCCTGGGAAGTCCAGGACCAGGGTGTTGGTAGATTTGGTCTGGTAATGAGGTTCTGTTTCCTGGTTCACAGTTATGATTTTGCTGTATCCTCACATGATGGAAAGAGTAAGGGGTCTCTCTGGGGTCTCTTTTTTAAATAAGGGCACTAATCCCACTCATGAGGGTGCTTCATGACCTAATCACCCCAAAGACCCCACATCCAAATACTAACATGTGGAATATTAGGATTTAATATATAAATTTTAGGAGGACACAAACATTTAGTCTATAGTACTACTGACAACTCCTTAATTAATAGCCATTACCTACAGGAGAAAGCCCAGAACCTCCATAAATTATAGAACTATCTACCTGGCCAGTATGTTCTGCCATTATCCATCTTGTTGCATATTTCCAAGGCATAGAGAATGATCATAGTTCCTATTGATCTTATTAATAGCATTAATATTTGGATTGCTTGATGTTTTTGATTATGCTGATTGGTCTGCCTGTATTTCATATCTCAGGGACAGATTTTTTTTGCAATTGCTTGTTTTTATGTACATCTCTCTTTGTAAATTTTGACCTACTTGAGAAAAGACAACTAACAGAGGTATTAACAAATAATACTCCCTCAATAAATGCTCATTAAACTGAAATAAACTATACTGATATTTTGGGGAAGTTGACAGGCCAAGAGGAGCTCACAAAAAAATTCCCAGCAGTATTATTTCATAAACTTAATCTTGACCGGGATAGTAGCAGGTTGAAAGAATATTAGATGCAGGGCATGTTCAAGCAGGCAATATATAATTATTGTTAAATACATGGCATTATAATAACTCAGCACTTTTTGGTGATTAATTTTGTAACAGTATGTTAGATACATACAGGCATATAAATAAAGAGCAGGAATTGTTATATTAATATAGGAATAAGTAGATAAGTTTTTGAATAGAATTATAGATTTCTTACAGAGAAGCTGGGGATAAGAAAGCTACCAAGAGATGAAAGATTGAATGAAAATAATTAGACAGAAATAACATAGCTTTAAAAGAAGAAAATGCAGGATAGGAGATTGAATTTAAGATTGCTTGTGTAAAACAATGCAGGGAATGTCTTACAGACTATTCTTGGGGATCTTTTAATTAAAGTACCAGCAGAAGCTTTTTTATGGTAGTGCTTCATCTCCTTAAATGAATCTATTTAAATAGATCTATTTAAATGGTTGCCATATTACTTGGGACTATTTTGATTACTTATAATAAAAACCAATTCTAGCTTCATGTGATAATTTATCTATCTTGTTTTTTCAAAAGAACAGCCAGACCAAGGATAGGATCTCTTCATTTCAGATTCAAATTTATTGGGAAGAGTCAATTTGGCCAATGTAAACCAGATGTCCAGTTGTGTTCATTTAGCTAGACCAGTGAGGTTCAATCATGTTTTTAGAATATTTCTTCCAAGAGTTAATGACTGTAACCATGAAATTTAAGGTAGGTGCTATTTATAGAAAATGTGAGGGGCAAAGAAAATCCAAGTTGATATGCACTGTTAAACCTAGAAAGAGGCATGAAAAACTCCAGATAATTTCTCTTGGATTGCTGTTTTGTAAACATTTATGTATTCATTCATGTATTCATTAATTCACTCACTCATTTATTTACTCATCCATCCAATCATCTATCCATCTATTCATTCACTCTCAAACTATGTTTGATAGCTGGCACCATCATGAATGCTATCTCTTACCATTAAGATATAGCTTAGTCATTTAGAAGCTTACAGAGGGGGTATAGAAATGTTGATACAAGCTAGAAAGTGCTATAATGATTTCTTGGCATATGCGTTACAGCTGTGGGAACACAAAGGGCAACTTATTAATTATGCCCAATAAAGTCTTTATTGGAGTAATACTTGAGCTGAGCCTTAAAGGATATATAGGAGTGTCAAAGAAGAGAAGGGAGGAAAAAATAACATATACAATGAGAAAAACTAAGGATAGTGAGTTCAAAGGTGTTGCAGGAGACAAATATAGACAGGTGGGTTGACTCCAGATTATACTTGCATTAGTGTAGTATGTTAAGGAAATGGAATTTATTAAAGATTAAAAATGTCTCAAAGAAGGGGAGGAACTTTATCAGACTAGTGTTTTGAAGAATATGATAGTGTTATAAGGGTGAATGGTAATGAGGTGAACTGAAAGTAGGGAAATCAAATAAGTTGCTTTTGTAAAAGCTTAGGTGGTGTATATAAGAGCCTAGAGTAAGGAAAATGTAGGGTTTATTTTCTCTTAGTAATTAGGCTTTTAACTTAAAAAAAAAGGGAAAAAAACATGGAAAAGAACAGAGCTCTGTGACAGATGAGGGTTTTCCCTACATCTGTAGCCTAATTAATTAATTGTTCTGTGATAGATATTTAATTAAATAGTTGTGGGCATCTTTGTAAAGGATGTGGAACAACCAATTAAAATTTTCATTGTGGCCTTTCAAAATTAATTAGCCATTAAATACCACAGACTAAACTATAGCATAGCTATTTAGGTGTAAGTAGGAAAAATAATATTTGGATTTGGGTGGATCATAGTACCCAGCCTATATTCATATCTCATAGGGAAATCTGAGATATACTACAGACTAGTGCTATACAACAAAATTTTGGGTGATGATGAAATGTTCTATGTAGTTACCGTCTAATATGGTCGCTTCTAGTACGTTGCTATTGAGCTCTTGAAATGTACCTGGTACAACTTAGAAAGTTATTTTTAAGGTTAAAAAAATTTAAATAGTAATTAATTTAAATACAGATTTAAAATAAAATTGTACATGCTAGTGGCTTCCATATTGGAGATCACTGTAGACCATGAGAATATGCAGATTCCGTTGGACAATACTGTGGTATATAGCTGTGAGGGATCAACAGGGGGCAGCTGAGATAAAATAGGGTGTGGTATGAGGATGGAATCTCATTGTCAACATAGCTAAAACCTTGGAGAAATCAGTTCACATGTTGACCTTGGTGTTTTCACATGTATGAACTGATTGGCCATTAAGCTTCGTATATCTACAGAAATAAAAATGATCTGTCACAGTTCAACTAAATAAAATAGCATTGAAAAAAATGGCTATTCTACTTATTGTTTTACTAACTCTGTTATGAAATTACTCTGTTCTTAATTTTAAATTGTTCTAGGTGTGAATTTGAGATATGAAAGCCATATTTTAGATAGGCTGAAAATTGGAAGGCTAAAGTATAATTTGGTGGAAGCTGTTTATTTTCAAACTATTAATTTACATATAACTAATTTTGAAATTGTCTCTTTTTTTAAGTTTATTTATTTACTTTGAGAGAGAGAGAGAGAGAGAGAGAGAGAGTGTGTGTGTGTGTGTGTGTGTGTGTGTGTGTGCATGAGTGGGGGAGGGGCAGAGAAAGAGAATGGAGAGAGAGACTCCCAAGCAGGCACAGAGCCTGATGTGAGGCTCAATCTCATGATCTATGAGATCATGACCTGAACTGAAATCAAGAGTTGGACGTTTGAATGAACCACTCAAGTGCCCCAAAATTGTTTTTCCTGTCTTTTCTTTTATTATCTGTTACCCTCTGTGATAGGTAGACTCAAAGGTGACTTCCAATGATCCCCAATCTTTGTCTCCATCCACATAATAGCAGGATTGGTCTGTGTGACTATAGCAGACATGAGGAAAAGTCACTTCTGAGATTAGGGTATAAAAGATTGAAGCTTCCATGCTTCCATCTTGGGTTCTTTCTGTCACTCTTAGCCCTTTGTAAAGGACCACGTGGTGAGAAACTGAGGCATCCAATTACAGCCAATAAGGAAAGGAGGACTCCAGATAGCAGCCATGAGTGAGTCTTCTTGGAAGTAAATCCTCCTACCCCAGTCCAAGCATCAAATGATGCAGCTTTATTGCAAACTTATTAAAGGCCTTAAGTCTGAATTACTCAGCTAAATTTCTCCCAGGTTACTTATCCTCAGAAACCATGAGAAAATAAATGTCTGTTGTTTTCAACCACTAAGTTTGAGGGTAAACTGTTATTCAGTCATAAAGAGCTAATACACCTTTCCTACTATTTCCTTTTTTTTTTCCATCATGTTAAGTGAACTCTTTAGTCCCATCCTCCCAGCCACTTCTCCTCTGGTAACCATCAACTTGTTTTTTTTTTATAGTTATGAGTGTTTCTTGGTTGACTCTCTCTTTCTTCCCCCCCCCCCTTCTTATTTGTTTTGTTTCTTAAATTCCACATGCATGAAATCATATGGTATTTGTCTTTCTCTGGCTTATTTCTCCTAGCATTTATTCTCTAGCTCCATCCATGTCATTGCAAATGGTAAGATTTCATTCTTTTCATGAATGAATAACATTTCAGTGTGTGTGTGTGTGTGTGTGTGTGTGTGTGTGTGTGTGTATTCATCAATCGATGTGTTCATCACTCAAGTGTTCATCAATCAACCGACACTTGGACTGCTTCCATATTTTGGTTATGGTAAATAATGCTGCTATAAACATAGGGGTGCATGTATCCCTTTGAATGAGTGTTTTTGTATTCTTTGGGTAAATACCCAGTACTGCCATTGCTGGATCCCAGAGTAGTTATATTTTTAACTTTTTGAGGAATCTCTATAATGTTTTCCACAGTGGTTGAACCAGTTTGCATTCCCAACAAGAGTGCAAAATTGTTCCTTTTTCTCCACACCTGTTACTTGTGTTGTTGATTTCAGTCATTCTGACCAGTGTGAAGTGATATATCATTGTAGATTTGATTTGCATTTCCCTGATGATAAGTGATGTTGAGCATATTTTTATGTGTCTATAAGCCACCTGAGTGTCTTCTTGAGACATGTGAGAAATGTGTGTTTATTGCTTCTGCCCATTTTTGAATTGGATTATTTGATTTTGGGTGTTGAGTTATAGAAGTTCTTTACATATTTTGGATACTAATCTTTTACCAGATGTGTCATTGACAGAACTTTACCCCGTTCCATAGGTTACTTTTTAGTTTTGTTGATTGTTTCCTTTGCTGGGCAGATGCTTTTTATTTTGATGTTGTTGCAACAGTTTATTTTTGCTTTTGTTTCCCTTGCCTCAGTGGACCTATCTAGAAAAAACTTTGCTATAGCTGATATCAGAGAAGTTACTGCCAGTGTTCTCTTCTAGGATTTTTATGTTTTCAGGTCTCACATATAGGTCTTTCATCCATTTTGAGTTTTTTTTTGTGTGTGTATGGTGTAAGAAAGTGGTCCAGTTTTTTTTTTCTTTTGCATGTGTCTGTCCATTGGACAGACATATTGGATATTCTTTCCTGCTCTGTCACAGATTAATTGACCATATAATTGTGGGCTTATGTCTGTGTTTTCTATTCTGTTTCATTGATCTGTGTGTCTGTTTTTGCGCCAGTACCATGCTGTTTTGATTACTATAGCTTTGTAATATAACTTGAAGTCTAGAATTGTAATACCTCCAGCTTTGCTTTACCTTCAAAGACTGCATTGGCTATTCAGGGTCTTTTGTTGTTCCGTACAAAATTTGGGATTCTTTGTTCTAGTTCTGTGAAAAATGTTTTTGGTATTTTGATAAGAATTGCATTAAATCGTAGATTGCTTTAGTAGTGTAGATATTTTAACACTATTGGTTCTTCCAATCTGTGAGCATGGACTGTCTTACCATTTCCTTGTGTCATCTTCAATTTGTTCACCAATGCTTATATAGTTTTCAGAGTATAACTTTTTCACCTAGTTGGTTAAGTTTATTTCCAGGTATTTTGTTATTTTTGGTGCAACTGTAAATGGGATTGTTTTCATAATTTCTCTTTCTGCTGCTTCACTATTAGTGTATAGAAATACATCAGATTTCTGTACATTGATTTTGTATGCTGCAACTTTATTGAATTCATTTATCAGTTCTAGTAGTTTTATGGTGGAGTCTTTAGGGTTTTCTATATATAATATAGTATATATAGTATCACATTATCTACAAATAGTGAAAGTTTTACTTCTTTCTTATCAATTTTGATGCCTTTTCTATTTTGTTGTTGTTGTCTGATTGCCCTGGCTAGGACTTCCAGTGCTAAGTTGATAAAAGTGGCAAGAGTGGAAATCCTTGTCTTATTCCTGACCTTAGGGCAAAAGTGCTCAGTGTCTCACAATTAAGTAAGATATTTGCTGTTTTTCATGTAAAGCCTTTATTAGGTTGAGGTATATTCCCTGTAGACCTACTTTGTTCATGGTTTTTATCATGAATGGGTGTTGTACTTTGTCAAATGCTTTTTCTGCATTTATTGAAATGATTATATGGTTTTTATCCTTTTCATATTGATGTGATATGTTATATTGTTTGATTTTCAAATATTAAACCGCTTTTGTTGCATCCCAAGAATAAATCCCACTTGATTATGGTGAATGATTTTTTTTAATGTATTGTTGGATTGGGTTTGCTACTGTTTTGTTGATAACTTTTGTATCTATGTTCATCAGAGATATTGGCCTGTAGTTCCCTCTCTCTCTCTCTCTCTCACACACACACCCACACACACACACCCACACACACACACACACACACACACACACACTCTTTCTTTCTGTGTGTGTGTGTGTGTGTGTGTGTGTGTGTGTGTGATATTTATCTGGTTTTGGTATCAGGGTAATGCTGGCCTCTTAAAATGAATTTGGAATTTTTGTTCCTCTTCTTTTTCTTGGAATGGTTTGAGAAAATTAGGTATTAACTTTTAATGTTTGGTAGAATTTGTCTGTGAAGACATCTAGTCCTCGACTTTTGTTTATTGGGAGTTTTAATTTTAATTTTTTATTTTTATTTAAAAAAATTTTTTTAAAGCTTATTCATTTTTGAGAGACAGAGACAGAGCATGAGTGGAGGAGGGCAAGAGAGAGAGAGGGAGACACAGAATACGAAGTAGGCTCCAGGCTTTGAGCTGCCAGCACAGACCCCAAGGCAGGGCTCGAACTCATGAACTGTGAGATCAAGACCTGAGCCAAAGTCAGACCCTTAACCGACTAAACCACCCAGGGGCCCCTAGGGAGTTTTTAAATTACTGATTCAATTTCATTGCTGGTAATCAGTCTGTTCAAATTTCCTATTTCTTCCTGCTTCAATTTTGAAAGGTTATATGTGAGTAGGAATTTATACACTTGTGGTAGGTTGTCCAATTTATTGGCATATAATTTTTCATAATATTCTTTTACAATTGTTTTTATTTCTGTGGTGTTGGTTATTCCTCCTCTTTCATTTGTGGTTTTGTTCATTTGAGTTCTCTCTCTCACACACACCTTTTTTTTTTTTTTTTTTTTTTATGAGTCTGGCTGTAGTTTCATCAGTTTAGTTGATCTTTCCAAAGAACCAGCTCCTGATTTCATTGATGTGTTCTATTTTATTTTTAGTTTCTATATCATCTACTTCTACTATAATCTTTATTATTTTCTTCCTTCTCATGCTTTGGGATTTTGTTTGTTCTCTTTTTTCTAGGTCCTTTAGGTGTAAGGTTAGGTTGTTTGAGATTTTTCTTACTGTCATGATAGGCCTGAGGAAATCAACCACAAGAAAAAATCTGGAAAGGGCAAAAATACATGGCAGTTAAAAAACATACTACTAAGCAATGAATGGGTCAACCAAGAAATCAAAAACATAATCAAAAATTACATGGAAACAAATGAACATGAAAATACAATGGTCCAAATTTGGCAGATGCAGTAAAAGCAGTTCTAAGGTCTGACTTGACCTTTTTTTATTATTTTCATTCTTTACTAATATTTTACAAACAGCAGTCCTACTAAACTATCTGTAACCCCCCAAATATTTTCTATACATTTAAGCCTTTGTAATCTCTTAAATATTATCTTTTTGGCATGAACCATCCTCTCTCTTTCAAATATCTGACACACATTCTCTTTTTCAAACTCAACTACTGTCCTTTTTTGTAAAGTTCATGATTTCACCAATCTGGTTTAAACAGCCATCATTTGAATGATAAAGAAGATGTGGCATATATACAGTGTAATATTACTCAGCCATAAAAAAGAATGAAATCTTGCCATTGCAACTACATGGATGGAGCTCGAGGGTATTATGCTAAGCAAAGTAAGTTACTCAGAGAAAAAGAAATACCATCTGTTTCACTCCTCGGTGGAATTTATAAAACTAAACACATGAATATAGGGAGGAAAAAGAGAGAGGCAAACCAGGAAATAGACTTTTAAATATAGAGAACAAACTGAGAGTTGCTAGAGGGGAGGTGGGCAGGAGAGGATGGGTTAAATAGGTGATGGGCATTAATTAAGGAGGGCACATGCCGTGATAAGCACCAGGTGTCATATGTAAGTGGTGAATCACTAAATTCTATACCTGAAACTAGTATTACACTGTATGTCAATGAACTGGAATTTAAATAAAAACTTCAAAAGAAGAAAAAAACACCCATTATCATTCATGTTTTCATAGAAACAAGTAACTGTATCTAACAGTCATACTTTTGTGTTCAGTTTCCAACAATATAGAAATGACACTTCAGTCTATATGTATAGTATTCCCTTCACCCCTCTGGACATACTGTCCTAAGAGCACTTTAACAAAGAAGTTTTACTCTAGAAAAAAAGTCAAACAAACAAACAAACAAACAAAAAAAGGAGTGAAAAGTGATTGGCAGAGGCTGCCATGGGGAAGAAATAGGGAGTTTGGTAAAAGGGTACAAACTTTCAGTTATAAAATTAATATGGTCTAAGGACTTAACATAAAACATAGTGACTATAGTTGGTAACTCTGTATTGTTTAACAGAAGTTTGCTAAAAGAATAGAACTTAAATATTCTCACCAAGACAGATGGTAGCTACATTTGTGGTGAACATAGCATAACACAGAGAAGTTGAATCAGTATGTTGTACATCTGAAACTAATGTAATGTAGTGTGTCAACTACATGCAAATCAATAAAAACATTAAAACAAAATGTTTCACCAAAAAATAAATAAATATGTGAGGTGATGGATGTGTTAATTAACTAGATGGGAAAATCCTTTCACAATGTAAAATGATATCAAATCATTATGATATATGCTTTAAATATCTTATAATTTTGTGTCTCAATTATACCTCAATATAGGCAAAAAAAGAGAAGTTTTTCGCTGACATTTTCTTCAACTACAGATTTGGGGAAGCTTAAGATCTCCCCACAGTCAACTCAGAAAATCTGTACAAAATGTCTCATTCACTGTGGCCAAAATTGTATCTGACCATTATTGACATCTGTTATTCTTTTAACAACCATTTGTGAACTGCTTTCTTTCATTTGCAACTTCTGTGGTACTATCTTTTTATTGTTCAGTGCCAGATATTTCAAAATGTGTTCCAACAGATTCTAACAGAGCTTAATATCAAAAATTCTACCCATTGCCAATCTAAGAAAATATTTTCTTGTGTCTCTTGACTTCAGGAATATAGATCTTTCCACTTAAAAATTGAAATCGGGGGCACCTGGGTGGCTCAGTCGGTTGAGCGTCCGACTTCGACTCAGGTCATGATCTCCTGGTCTGTGAGTTCAAGCCCCGGGTCCGGCTCTGTGCTGACAGCTCAGAGCCTGGAGCCTGTTTAGGATTCCGTGTCTTCCTCTCTCTCTGCCCTTCCCCCGCTCATGCTCTGTCTCTGTCTCTCTCTCTGTCAAAAATAAATAAACATTAAAAAAATTAAAAAAAAAATTGAGATCAGAGAGAAGATGGCTGGAGGAAAGAAAAAAAAAAAAAAAAGGAGCAAACATCAGTCTATAATCCAGTGCTTTCAAAGTGCTTTGGCCCGCTAATATAGTAGAGAAATGTTAAAGCACATCCTGAAGCAAACATTTATAAGATATTGTATGTTATTTGACATGCTTATTTTTTCAGTTTTATTTTAGTAGTGTTTATGTTGTTTTAATATAAAAATAATT